>NC_060139.1:116935636-118272422 GCF_021461385.2 Schistocerca piceifrons | reverse complement strand
CACACAGCCACATATTATGTGCAGCATGTGGTATCTGCACATGAAACTTTCAAGGGTTGTAGCTCCCAAACTAAAAGCAATAGGAATGTAATTTAAATTGATGTATGTCTATGGCCAGTATTATCAATGTCCAGAACATTCACATTTGTAAACTGGCTGCATATTTTGAGAGTTGTTAATTTGCAGTGCTGCTATCTTTGTTCACACATGACCAGGGCAGTAAATCATATCAGTGCAGAATGTTCACATATATATACCCTTTGGGCATCCCAGATAACTCAAGCACTCCTTTAGTTTTTGGCAGTCTACTGAAGTTTCATTCTGGTACATGTCATATGAGCCACCAAATAATACAACATGATCCTTTGATAACAACTTACTGTTATCATCCGAATGAACTTACTTTGTTACTTGAGACAGGGGTGCCTCAGGCTTAACCTGTTGCTTTCACTGCTGCTGCCACTTCATTTACGCAAGAAGTGATCCATTGCCCATGGCTGTAACAAGAATCACAACCTTCTTGTTGACAGTCATGGGCAAGGGATCACAAGCTTTGTCAGGTGATTAGAGCCCGAATCATATTGGCAGTTGTTTTCAGGAGTGTTAGAATAACATTCCAAACAAATGGAAAACTAGCACTACAATTTTCATGCACAAAATAAGGGGATATGAAAGACCCTTGCAACTACAGAGAGATAAAACTATTGAGTTCAGTTCTTAATCACCTAATAAAAATGATAGGAAATAAAGTAAAAAGCATTATAACCCTTGCAGAGGAGCAGTGTGGTTTTAAATGTGGTAGGTCAAGCACAGAGGCAGTTTTCATTCTTAGACAAGTTGTAGAGAAGTCCATTGAATACAACAGCCCAGCTTATCTTTGTCTGATTGATTTACAAAAGGCTTTTGATGGGATTCGGTTAACAGATGCGGTTAATTTGCTCTACAATCAGTAGATTCCTTCCAACTCAATAAAAACAAATGAAGATATTTATTCCCACAACCACATCCAGGAAAATTTGGTTCCAGGTTAGCTACTTGCTTAGCAGTTAGTAGTGGTACTAGCCAAGGTGGCTCTTTGGGCCCACTGCTTTTTAACACAGTCATGACGTGCTGATAAAGAAGGTATTGGCTGGTAGTGGTTATAAAATTGAGGCAAAGAAATAAAAATCATTTGTTATGCTGATGATGCAGTTTGCTGGCAAACAGTGAAGATAACCTGCAGAAACTTTTACATGTACAGGGATATTCAAAAGTAAGGAACAGATTTCAAACTTTTATTGCTACAAAAGACAGTAACACAATTCCAATGTCCCTGGAAAGACAACATTTCAAATTTTTATGCATTCAATGTGAGCAGCATGTGTTACACAACAATATCAAAATGGTGGCTCATTTCCAGTATGCTGGATTGGAAGAGGAGAAGCAGAAGATGAACTCATTCCCGGTGGCCTACCAGGTCTCCAGACCTCACTCCTTGTGACTTTTATCTGTGGAGTTCCATAAAAGACCATGTTTCTATCCTCCCTATGCCTGACACACTCAAACGTCTGTGACATCACATTGTTGAAGCTGTGAATTGGATAATGAGAGACCAGCTGCTTCGTGTGTGGCAGGAAATGCGCCATCATTTTGATATTTGTCATGTAACACATGGTGCTCACATTGAATGCATAAAAATTTCGTGTCCGGCCACCCTGATTTAGGTTTTCCATGATTTCCCTGAATCACTCCATGCAAATGCCGGGATGGTTTCTTTGAAAGGGCACAGCCGACTTCCTTCGCCATCCTTCCATACTCTGATGAGACCAATGACCTCACTGTTTGGTCTCTTCCCCCAAACAACCCTACCCAACCCATAAAAATTTGAACTTGTCTCTTTCCAGAAATGTTCGCATTGTGTTTCTATCTTTTGTAGTTTGGAAGTAATATAGGTCTGAAATCTGTCCCTACTTTTTGAATAGCCCTTTGTATTTAAAATGGCAGCCAAGAACCTAAATACAGTTATATCCACTCAAAAAATCAAATGTATGACGACATCTGTAAAACCAATTACATGAAAATTGGAATAGGATGGAAAATATATTCAACAGGTAATGACATCTAAGTATCTTGGTATTGAGTTATCCAGCAGTGGAAATATCACAAAGGAAATTAGAGAACAAGTAATAAAAGCAAATAAAGTGTCAGGCTGTATAAATGATACTGTTTGGAAAAACAAGCACATAGGAAAAGAGGCAAAAAAGCAAGAATATACGAAACAATAGCGAGACCAATTACTATGACATACATAGCTGACACAAGGCCAGAAACATCATAAACAAGAAGGTGTTTAGGAACCATGGAAATGAAAATTCTGCAAAGGATTACATGGTAGACACTGAAAGATAGAGAGAGAAGCGAAGGCATTGGAAAAAGATGTAAAGTGGACTCCATTAATGAGTGGGTACATAAGAGAAAGCATGAATGAAATGAACACATAGACAGGATGTACGGACAGAAGTTTGTGAAAATCATAAGAAGTAAATTACCAACTGGTAAAAGAAATATTGGGTGTCCAAAGCAAAATATGGTGTGACAACCTCACGGTAGACAATGGGATACTACAAGAAATAGCCTTTAGCCTAGGAAGAAAGAGGGAAGAAGAAGTAGAAAAAGATACAAAACTGATTTTGTAACTGAATTTTCTGAATAAAATTTTCTGGAGTAAATCCTTCTCATATCTTTCCTGTCATTGAAATATTTTTCCATAACTAATGAATGGAATATTGAGCAGAACAAATATTTATCAGTGTAAGTAATAACACTTTTACATACACTGCATTTGTAAACACATTCATGAACTTGAAAAACCATTTTCTGCAGAAAACAACTTTCAGCTTGCATGAAATTTACAAGAAAACTCTGATGAATCTTTTCCTTCAATGTGATGCAAGACATTGACTATGGTGAAGACTGACTATGCCAAGTGCTCTTCACCGCTGGCAATATTTCCTTGTCAACAGGTGTATGTCCCACCAAAAGAAATCACATCTTGCAGGCTGGTAGCATCAAAATTTATCTGCAGTGCCATTGCAAAGATTGTCTGCAGTTGCCTTACACATGACAACTCTGTCGAGATCATTATGTTGGGACTAGTAATTTACTGTGTCATTTAAACTACAACTGTCTTAAATGACTTCATACTGTACTTTAACTTTCCAGCGAACAGAAACCTGTTTTTTAAATGAGTTGTTCAGATTGTATTCATTCTCTTCCTTCAGTTCCTACTTTTAGATTATCCATAGACTGTCATAATCTTTCCTATAATGAATAAAATATCAGTATCCAGTCTCGAATTGGCACTCTTAGTACTCAGAGTTTACAAAAAATTGATGATGATAATTTTGAACATAAAACTATTGTTATTTTTGCCTAACTGAATTTTACATGGAAGAGCTATACCAACCTGTGTCAATTACAACACCAGTAAGAATTTGAGGTTTTACAGAGACAGACAGTGCACTAGCGTCTGCAGTTTTAAAAAAACTTGTTATGGATCTTGTATTGTAACTCATGCTATTATCCCCAATCCCATTCATCTCTTATTTCATTTCCAGCATCTGATAGTGGTTGAATCAGTACTCCAAATGCTTACCTCATGATCTTACAGGGACCCATGTCACAGATGCTGACAGCTACTGGTAGGGCCCAGACCTTCTGGATTGCTGCAAAAGCAAAAGTTGGAGTCTGTCAACATTAAAGAATTTATGGATAAGTTAGGTCAGTACTATAAATGGCAAGTGCTTGAGCACCCTAGAGCTTTTATATCTTTAATTGCATTCTAGGACTACATCAATCATATTTAAAGCAAGCAGCCATATTGTAAGGAAATATACCTTCTAATAATTCCACAAAGACCATACGGTCAGGCATAAAAAAAAGGAGGGAAGGTGTAGACATGAAAAACAGTGGGGACATAACTATCAAGAAAAATAGGAAGAAAATCAGGGATGTTAAAAAGGTCAGTAATATTATCACAGCAGAAGCTGAGTAGCACCATGATGTAGTGGTTATGATGCTAAACTGTTGCATGGAGGGTTGTGAGTTCAAAACTTATGCGGACTGCAAAATTTTAATTTCTATATTTGGTTCCAGTACATTCAAGAAGTATCCACAAATGCCAAGAATCATTGTACTGGAATGTTCTGTACTGTATGTGTTCTGGCCGGAGGCAGTTCACTCTGCGCTCTTGTATGTGTGAATGCTGAATAAACCTTCGTTAAGTGAAGTTAGTGCTCATCATTCATCTAATTAAGCTTTCTTCTATGTGACATTATTCTGGCGGAAATGCTGGGTATCGGAACTTCTGATAGCATACATTATTGACAACACAGTGGCTCCCATCAGGCCACAACAGAGCCGCAGTTTATGTGGTGAGAAACCCAAGTTCCAGCCATATTCAACAGATCACAATCTATCGGATACATAAGAAGAAGAGGATGTTATGATGACAGCAACTGTGTGCCACCGCACAAGACATACTTCCAGGTTCTATGGTGATGATGGCCAAGATCCAAACAATTGGCTGAAAGTATATGAGTGTATAGCCAAATTTAACCAATGGGATGACACCGTGTGTTTGGCTAACATATTTTTCTACTTGGAGGCCACTGCCAAGCAATGGTATGAGAACAATGAGGAGAAGTTCACAAGCTGGGAAGTATTCCAGGCAGAAAAGCGTAAGTATTTCAGCAACACACAATGACAGAAGTGCAAAGCTGAAGATAAATTAAAGTGCAGGGCACAGCATCCAGGAGAAACTACAGCATCATATATTCAAGACGTCTTGGAGCTGTGTAAAATAGTGGATCCTAGAATGAAGGAGGAAGATGAGGTTGCACATATACTATACTAACCTGGATGCAAGTGAGTTTGTGATGGGCATATGTTTTGATTTATCCAAAGCTTTTGACGTCATTGACCATAATGCCCTACTGCAGAAGCTTGACCTATTAGGAATTAGAGGTATATCCAATGAGTGGCTCAGGACATACCTATGTGGTCGCAAAACGTGGTTGAAGTGCAATATACTAACCATAACAAATCAGCTACTACTATTCAGGATGTTAAAATGTGAAATGTGGTGTCCCTCAAGGATCAGTAAACGGACCCATTCTGTTTCTCCTCTATGTCAGTGATCTTAGGTACAACAAGTAGTGCCAAACTACCCTCCAATTTGCAGATGATACAAGCTTCCTTATTAGTGGTAAAACAGAAGAAGAACTAAAAGACTCTGCTATCCAAATAATGAAGAGTGTAGAACAGTGGTTCAGCTGTAACAAGTTAATTATAAACAAAGAAAAGACAGAAGCACTGAGCTCCTATAATCTAAATGGAAGACACCACCCAAACATGCAAATAGAACTAAGGGACAGAGTTCTTGAAAGTGTTGACAGCACAAAATTTCTGGGACTCTGGCTCCAGAACAACACAAAATGGGAGGTACACATTGAATATTTGCAAAGAAAACTAAGCAAAACCTGCTACATGATAAGGATCTTAAAAACTTGTTGCAGCAAAGCCAGCCTGTTGAATGTATACTAATCCTATGTGCATTCTGAAATTAAAAATGGCATAATCCTCTGCGGCAATGCAACAACCAATATTAAACTTTTCAGGATGCAAAAGAGGATATTAAGAATTATTGAAGGGGTGAACAATACGAAATCATGCAGACCCATATTCAAAAAACTGTCAGTTCTTCCTCTTCCTTGCACTTTTATCTATGAAGCATCAGCTTTCATCAAATAATATATTGATAGACACCCAGATATCTTCTTAAAAAAGGAAGATATACATGCATACAATACCAGGCAAATATCTCACCTTCACATGAAACAGAGGGGAACATCATTGCACCAAAAAGGCACTCTACGTATTGAGATAAAAATTTACAATAATCTGCCTAAGCATATTAAATCAGAAAGTAATTTCAGTAGTTTTAAGGCTAAAGTAAAGGCATATTTAATTGATCATTGCTTTTACAGTCTGACAGAGTACCTAGAAAACATACAGCAAAAATAAAGATGCATTATGAATATTTTACTTTGTATGTTGCCTCTTATGTTTGTTGTATATGAGATTATTTGTTAAATTACTTCAATATCTAGTCCTTAGGAATGCAATACAAACTGTATTTTATCTTGTAAAGACCTAACCATGTCCAATATCCTTGTATACATTCTATACATGTAGGATTTGAAGGACTAAATAAATAAATAAATAAATGAAGGGTGTTGCTGAGGACATGTATCAAGCCCTACTCCTGAAGGAGGTTTCTACAGCAGACGACTTCATAAAATGGTGGCAGTATATCGAGACAATGCATCTCAAAAAAGAATTAGATGCTAGAACTTTGAATGGCTTCCAAACATAGTATCGATGTCTGATTTCACAAGTGTTCTTCGTCAGATAGTGAGAGAGGAAGTTCAGAAGGCACTTGGATTGCACAGCGAGCAAAAAACCAAGACGCTTCAAGAGGTCATAAGGGAGGAAGTGGAACAGACATTGAACCCAATCTCTTGTCCTTCATTTCCCTTTGAAATGGTGAAAAAGTTGAGACCCTGGCGGAGTTAGATTCCTACAATGCCGCATGAAGTACCTGTTTGGGCACCAAATAAGGCTGACGTCTGGAAGGACCCAGGATATCCAACCAGTATGTTTCCACTGTGGATGACCGGAACATGTGGTGCACTATTGTTGAGAAAGGTGGCGGATATGTGACGACATCCATGCTATAAGACAGCAGACCAATCTTAACCAATGCCAACTCCGGGATGACAAAGACGAATGAGAAGGTGTGGGTGCAGGACAATGTAGGTCACCATCATCGCAAGCTGTCCACTGGAGAGGACGCTCCCCAACATGCTGATCAAGGTCTACATCACCATTTAGAAGCTGCAGCCAATCACCTAGCTGCCACAACCTGGAAAACTAAAGGTTGCGAACTTCCTTGGAGGTGAGGCCACTGAAGAGAAATATCCTCTGTCATCAGTCACTACAAAAATGATAGGAAACTACATTGATATCCTCATGGATGGCCAACCAGCCCAAGCTCTTGTGCACTCTGGAGCATCATATTCAGTCATTTAAGAGAAGTACTGTCATCAGTTGCAGAAAACCGTATTTGTCGACAACAAAACTTCTCTGATGAAGGTGGCAAATGGGAACTATGTAAAACCTACAGGAAGGTGTACCATTCATGTGGGTATATGTGGCCATACACAGCCCTTAGAATTCATCGTCTTACAAGAGTTTAGTATGATAAAGGATGATAAAGTGGATGAAGCTCTTTTACTTTTGTTTATGCAGGAAAGAGAAAGGGGAACTCCTTTGACTGGAGCACTGGTTCAGGAGAAGGCTGTTTACCTGAACAAGTTAATGAATGGTGATCAGTCTTTTAGTACGAGTATGGGTTGGATGGACAGATTCAAAAAATGTCATGGAATCTGGCAGATAACAATTACTGGAGAGCTTTCTTCTGACTGTGATGCAGTGAAGAAATACTTGGGTGAGTTTGAAAAAATGGTAAGAGAGGGAAAGTATTCTCCCCAACAAATTTATAACACTGATGAGACTGGCCTTAATTTTAGGGCATTGCGAACAAAAAGCCTGGCATCAAAAGCAGAAGACCGTGCTCCTGATTTTAAAATGTGCAGAGATTGTGACTTTATTAGTGTACAGCAAGGCTGCTGGTAATCACAAGCTGCCTTTAATGCTGATGGGCAAATCTGCTAGGCCCAGAGCTTTTAAAAACTGCAACATGAAGTCCCTACCTGTATATTATTGCAACCAGAAAAAAGCATGGATGGATGGTAAGCTGTTCAAGGAATGGTTTCATGGCCAGCTTGCTCCCTCTGTTCAATGGTTTTCTTAAAACAATTTGTCTCCTCATGCAATCCTTTTGATTGGTAATGCACCATCTCACCCCATCACTGAGGAATTATGTGATAGAGAAACTGTGGCAAAGTTTTTGCCGCTGAATGTTATACCACTTCTACAGCTGATGGGCCAGGATATACGGCAAACATTGAAACTGATTTACAGAAAACAATTTTTAACAATGCTGATTAAGATGATAGCATTCATTTAGTGGACAAAATAAAAAAGACCAATGTGAGGGATGTTGTTTATTGGGCTCCTGGGGCGTGGCAGAATATTTCAGAAAATACTCTGAGAAAATCATGGAGAAAAATGTGGACCTCTCTTGAATTTCAGGACAACCTAGTTGAAAATTAAGAGGAAAATCAACTACAAATGATACAGACAATCACTGGATGTGAAGAAGCTAGTGAAGGAGACATAGATGAGTGGATGGCAGCAGATGGAGCATGTGTGGAGAACCTTACTGGTGGTGCCACTCAGTGATGTAGCAGAAGCCCTTGACCTCTCACTACGTTATTTGGAGCAACAGCCAACTGCTACACCTGCTGATATGACATTTATGAGACGATGGTGCAACTATGTATCTTATCATACACTGTCTTCATTACGTTAAAAAACAATGACTAGCTTTTTGTCATCTAAAAAGTAGGGATAAAATGTCCATTGTATTTTAGTAAGTTTGACAGCTTTTCTTTCATCATTATGCATTGTTTAAATCTAATGTATTCTTGCCAATTTTTCTAATACACATGTTTACTGTACTGTGTATATTAAAATAGTGTGTATGTACAGCAGTTAACTGCACAGTTTTCCATACTTAATCTAACATTTTTCATGTTCAGATTAACCGAACGTTCGGAGAAGAGACTTGGTTTGAAAGGACAGGGCTGAATTTGGAGGTCATTATCATACTGACTTATCATTTTTGTTGCAAATCATCTGAATGTTTTGCCATGCATGAAACTGGGCATTCTTTTGGTGCTGTTGTGGACCATTTGATTTTTGTCAGAAGTTTTATGAGGAGTTTATTAAGTATATGGGTTCATTGAGGGGGGGGGGGGGGGGGGGTTAGAGTTCACGTTGAAGAGTGGAAGAGAGCATGATGTTGTTCAACTTTCAGTTTTTGAGGGCAGTAAGTTCTGGGGGGGGGGGGGGAGGGGGGATGGGAGGGGGGAGATAGTGCAGATGTCATTTTTAGGCAGTGCCAAACTGTACTAAATTGGTTCTAATTTCTTTGACAAGAGAGTATGTCTAAGAGGATTCTGACAGGTTTTTTTGTTGAAAGTGGCTGGGCTGTAGGCGGGACAAATATTTGCTAATTAACCACAATATTCAGATCATGAGCAGGGCTTTACTAATACTTCTCAGGGGCTGTAAAATCTGTTGTTGGGAGGGGTAATATGAGATACTCTGTTCTTTTGTTGGTTTAGTGAAGTATTTTATCTGTAATTTTTTTAACCTTTCAGTCATTTGAAATCACATGCTTGGTAAGATCCATTGTTGTAATGACTCTACTTTTCTTATGTTTTTAGTTGTTGTTTTGCATATGTAATATAATCAAAAATTTTTGATGTTGTGTTTTCATAGTTTCCATTATTTTAATTTTGGTGTGCAAGAGAGTTTTTTAAAGAAACCAACAAGAATTTTGGAGATGCTACACAATAGTGCTCATAATAATAAGGAGACGACAGGGAAGTGGGAAGTCAAAACAATGATGACCAGTAGCAATGCTGTGTCACAGGTCATGGTAAACAGCCATGAGGAAACACCTGCGGATGATGCAGAGAAATAGGAATGAACTGCTGAGAAAAAGTGATGAGATGTCACCCAGTTCCCAAGCATGCATGACCAAAAGACCAACACACATTTGATCTTGTTATCCATGATAATGAAAAGGTGCAATGAGGGAGGAAATTGCCCAGAACTCCACACATGGGTACAAGGTGCACATCAGCACTTGTGGGAGTACGCTGATGAACCCATCTATAAATTATGACTGGAAAAGAAAAAAATCGATTGGGAGCATCATGAAAACAGACAAAATTTTAAAAACTGGGCAGATGGAAAGAGGAAGTCAGTATAGAGACTGTAATAAAGTAATGCAGAAGATGGCAGTAAAAGTTGATCAGAGCAGTTTGATGAAAAATGAAAGCACAAAAAGCGAAAGAAATACATATAAGGAATGTAAGTGAAGGTTGGAAAGAAAATAGCTGTCAAATTTGCAAATAAATCCATGAAAGACTATTGGGAGAAGGTCCTGCAGTTTGGTGAAGTGTTAACAAATTGCTATATGCAAATTCATAAATAATAATGGACCGATCTACATTCATGTAAATCAGTACTAGAAAAGATGTAGAGGCAAGATGTTTGTTAATACAGGTGGTACAGATAAATAAACAAGAGGACTAGCACAAAAGGTTGAAAACAGATTCCTTCTCTTCACATATGGTAAGTGCTTCCTACCCTGGGTTTCTGTGCAACTTTTCCAAACTATACCCTGTTTCCTAAATCTCACCAGTCCTTTTCCTTCATCCCTCTTCCTTACCCTTCAACAGTTCTGTCAGAAGAAGGAGCCACTCACACTGAAACCTTGAAAACTTTAATACTTTTTATATGTGTGTTCTCGTGCTGCTGCTTGGTGAGTAACTTTTTATCTACCCAATTATTTTACTGTATGCATGGTTTTTCCATTGTTGTGTTAGATTTTAGTTTGCCCTTGCCGAAAACCCCCACTTTTCCAAGATGGTCCCATTAGATTAAATATTTATTATTACGAATAATAGCCGGCCGGTGTGGTGGTTCTAGGCGCTTCAGTCTGGAACCACGTGACCGCTACAGTCACAGGTTCGAATCCTGCCTCGGGCATGGATGTGTGTGGTGTCCTTAGGTTAGTTAGGTTTAAGTAGTTCTAAGTTCTAGGGGACTGATTAACACAGATGTTAGATGCCATAGTGCTCAGAGCCATTTGAACCATTTGAATTACGAATAATGTCATGAGATTACAATGCGGAATACTGGGATTACAGTAGATGTCTGTTTTAGTTACTTGTGTAAGCTATGATTTTAATTTATTTCGTGTATGGTATTTCCATTTCTTTTCTAGTTGCATTTCATATCTAGTTTGTGATTTAATTCATGGTTCAGTAATTACTCACACAAACTATTATAATTTGTAGTATGTATGTGTGTTAGCTTTTATTTCTATAGTATATTCATTTGTTTGTGAATAATTATTGTTGTTTTGAAAACTCAGTGTAAAATTGTGTTGAAATTTTGTCTGTGTGTAGCATTTTTGGGTCAATTATGACGTCACTGGTCAAACCTGACAATTAGAATCATATGCTAGAATTTATTAGATGCTCTGAATAACTGAATGTCATTAATATACATTAATGATTTGCTGCTCTATATTCATGAAGATGCAAAGCTAGTTCTATTTCCTGATGATACAAGTACACTCCTGGAAATTGAAATAAGAACACCATGAATTCATTGTCCCAGGAAGGGGAAACTTTATTGACACATTCCTGGGGTCAGATACATCACATGATCACACTGACAGAACCACAGGCACATAGACACAGGCAACAGAGCATGCACAATGTCGGCACTAGTACAGTGTATATCCACCTTTCGCAGCAATGCAGGCTGCTATTCTCTCATGGAGACGATCGTAGAGATGCTGGATGTAGTCCTGTGGAACGGCTTGCCATGCCATTTCCACCTGGCGCCTCAGTTGGACCAGCGTTCGTGCAGGACGTGCAGACAGCGTGAGACGACGCTTCATCCAGTCCCAAACATGCTCAATGGGGGACAGATCCGGAGATCTTGCTGGCCAGGGTAGTTGACCTACACCTTCTAGAGCACGTTGGGTGGCACGGGATACATGCGGACGTGCATTGTCCTGTTGAAACAGCAAGTTCCCTTGCCGGTCTAGGAATGGTAGAACGATGGGTTCGATGACGGTTTGGATTTACCGTGCACTATTCAGTGTCCCCTCGATGATCACCAGTGGTGTACAGCCAGTGTAGGAGATCGCTCCCCACACCGTGATGCCGGGTGTTGGCCCTGTGTGCCTCGGCCGTATGCAGTCCTGATTGTGGCGCTCACTGCACGGCGCCAAACACGCATACGACCATCATTGGCACCAAGGCAGAAGCGACTCTCATCGCTGAAGACGACACGTCTCCATTCGTCCCACCATTCACGCCTGTCGCGACACCACTGGAGGCGGGCTGCACGATGTTGGGGCGTGAGCGGAAGACGGCCTAACGGTGTGCGGGACCGTAGCCCAGTTTCATGGAGACGGTTGCGAATGGTCCTCGCCGATACCCCAGGAGCAACAGTGTCCCTAATTTCCTGGGAAGTGGCAGTGCGGTCCCATACGGCACTGCGTAGGATCCTACGGTCTTGGCGTGCATCCGTGCGTCGCTGCGGTCCGGTCCCAGGTCGACGGGCACGTGCACCTTCCGCCGACCACTGGCGACAACATCGATGTACTGTGGAGACCTCACGCCCCACGTGTTGAGCAATTCGGCGGTATGTCCACCCGGCCTCCCGCATGCCCACTATACGCCCTCGCTCAAAGTCCGTCACTGCACATACGGTTCACGTCCACGCTGTCGCGGCATGCTACCAGTGTTAAAGACTGCGATGGAGCTCCATATGCCACGGCAAACTGGCTGACACTGACGGCGGCAGTGCACAAATGCTGCACAGCTAGCGCCATTCGACGGCCAACACCGCGGTTCCTGGTGTGTCCACTGTGCCGTGCGTGTGATCATTGCTTGTACAGCCCTCTCGCAGTGTCCGGAGCAAGTATGGTGGGTCTGACACACCGGTGTCAATGTGTTCTTTTTTCCATTTCCAGGAGTGTATATTAATCACACTCAACAAACAAGAATTAGCTGAGGAAATTGTGAATAATGTCTTCCAGAAAATTATTAAGTGAGTCTCTGCACATGGATTGTCATTCAATTTGGATAAAACACTGTATATACACTTCTGTACAAGCAATGGCACAACACCATTAATAAGCATGGAGTCTGTAGCTAAGGCAAAACATTCCAAATTTTTGGGTGTTACACCAATGGGAGACTGAATTGGAGAAACACATTGGTGATCTGCTGAAATGTCTGAGTCCAACTATGTATGCTATTAGCATTACTGCAAATTTTGGCAATAACCTTGTAAATATATTAGCTTACTATGCCTATTTTAATTCACTGTTTTCAGGTAATTCATCATCAAGGAAACAAGTATTCATGGCACGTAATCAGAATAATAGCTGGAGGGCTGCCATGGTCATCTTGCAGGCATCTATTTAAGGAACTAGGGATATTCACAATAACTTCACAATGTATATATTCGCTTATTAAATTTGTTATTAATAACCCATCTCAATTCAAAATCAATATCAATGTGCATAGCTGCAATACACTTGGAGAAAGGCTAATCTTAACTATTTTGGGTTAAATCTAACATTGGCACAGAAAGGGGTGAATTATGCTGCCACAAAAATCTTTCATCACTTATCAAGTAGCATCAAAAGTCAGACAGATGGCCAACCAGCACTGAAAAACAAGAAAAAAAAAAAAAGAATTTCTGAATGACAACTCCTTCTGGTCAATAGATGAATTTTGAGATATAAATTAGTAATCTTTTTATTACATTGATACTTTCCACTTCATTGTGAAGTGCTGTTTTCATGATATATGCAACAAGTATTAATCTAATCTAATATCATGAATTTCTTTAAACATTCCTGAAATTAAATAAAAAATTCACCTGAAAAAAAAAAGAAGACAAACAGTATTGCTCACAGTTGCATATGGTAGGCTCTCAGATACAAGTTACTTCCAGTGCAAATAGATTAATTAAGATTAAGTTACATTCATTTAATGAACTCAACAATTAGTGAACACTTTACATACTGTGTTTTAGCCAAAAAGAAAAACGATCATCACATAAAAGCCGGCAACAGAGCAGCATAGATTTTTTTATCTGGATCTACCTTAGCCACACCTTGTGTATTGTTTATTCACAGGGAAGTCCACATTTGTGCCAGGGAAGGTCTGTAATTAATATTTTGCTGCTGATCATTGTGGAAAGTTTATTTTATATGTTGTCAAATGAATTATTGTTTTATCATGCACGTATAATCAAGTGGGTGTAAGAAGTTTCCTGATAATTGCAGTGGTCTGGCTACAGCAACTCCGCACACCTACACCTGTCTCAACCAGTCACATGACATGACTTTGTAAACATCTCTATGGCAATGCCTCAGTGTTGTCACAGCTCTACAGATGACTATTATTTTCATCTACAGTCATATGCCCTTAGCAGTTAGAGACTGTTAATAGTGCTGCTAGTAGTTAGGGATCTTCTTATGCTGACTTGACTATAGTGGAGCAATTATAATTAATACTAGATACCAGTAATAAGAAAGATACAATTTGTGCTGTACTGGAAAAGAGAATGAATTTCAGCATGATGAATAAAGACCATAAATAGGGGCAGTCATTTTTCAATCAGGAGTCAGTCTGATACTAGCAATCAGTGTACTAGGTCAAAAGCACTTCTATGTGTGATTCTGTGAATAAGTGGCCCCTGTCATCCTTTCCTACATGCCCACATGGCTTTCTACTGTACAGTGCTCTTCTGTTAAAAAAAATGGTAATCTATTCTTCCATGCACAACTATATGGAAAATAGTGTATTTTAATGTGAGCAAGAAAATATAAATGTGAATATTATGTTAAAGCAAAGGAAACAGCACAAAATGCCTTACCTTGATTCTACATCCTGAACTCTTCCAATAAAAAGGATAGCTTTGTTAACAACACTTATGAGCAGAAACAGGAATGGATGATCAGCTTTGAACACAACAGGACGAGGTATAGTTGTTCGCAGAGACAGTAGAACAATTTCAGCACCTAAAAAGGATGGTTTCTCATACATTTCTGATATCACTCTGATTAAATCATCACAATTTTGAAAAGAACTTCAGATAAGATTTATCTTTTATCATTAAACAATACAAAGTATATATTAGAAGGCAAGAAATGTAGTGTGGTATATACGACATTGAAGTTATATTTGGCAGGAGGAGAGTTGAAATCACCATATACCTATCCAATGTCGCACCCAGGAATTCTCATATGGGCGGTAAGGAGGAGTTGGAATCAAGTCATGAATGCTGCGAAAGAAGTAGGAGTCAGGACACAAAGCACAATTTCTTACAAAATATAACTTAAAACTACTGGAAAATTGAGTTTATTAATAATCAATACTATTAGTGCTACAACTTTATAATATGTTTCTTCTCTACAGTCTCTCAGCCACTGTTGGAATCACTTCTTGTAAGTTGAAAAGCAATTCTGACAAATCAGGTCCTTAATGGATGAGTCAACTTTTCGAAACCTTTTATTCAGTTATGTAGGTCAAGATCCCAAATATTTCTCCCTGCAGCCATTCACCCTGGTGGGCCCTCATTTGTGTGTAATTGACCAAAATAAATAAATAAAATAAAATAAAAACAAATAAATAAATGGAGTTATACATGGTGTCCTGAGGTCCGACCTTCAGGTTCTGAAGTTTCTGGGTTGAGTTTCATCAGGTGTTTTAACGTGGTGTATTTTTTTTTAATTCTGTATCGAAACGACTATGATCATTGCTTTTATTCAGTTTAAAGATTCAAATATAATTTTTTTATGTCTATTCCTTTGTAATATCATTTTAATTATCATATGAACTTTTTCATTTGTTCTCATTTTTTACTTATATCTTTCTTTTTCCACTCAGAATTTAATTATACTTATCTATTCCAGTATTTAAATATTTGAAATTCTGATTTTTCGTTTAAAAAACAAAGACGAAATAATCTATTTGTATTGGAAATGCAAAGGTGTCAAAAATACATTTTTCATAGCAAGATGTGCATTTTTTGTGATGGTAATTGTAATACAAATGTTTAAAATATATCCTAAATTCCTGTTCCACTCCTGAAAAAATGATGCAGATGGAGATTTAAACAAAAGGGGGGATCATAAGTAAAATGAAATTCAGGAAAAATGAGGAACGGAAGTAATGAACACATGGATGAAAAAATAGCATGATAAAATGAAAAACATTAAATTGGAATTAATACATAAAGTTAATTAATAATCACATGAACAAAGATTTGAAGGGGAAAATGAATGACAGGAAGAAATATGAGAGCAAATGAAGAAGGTGATATGACAAGGAAAATGATATGACAAAGGAATAGAAATAAAAATAATGATCAAAGTCATTTTGATTAAAATTTAAAAATAGAAGGAAATTTAAAGCACCTCATCAGATTTGAACTCACCACCTTCTATACATGAAAGTCTACCCTATCATTTACACCAGACAACCACTCTGCAAAATATGAATTATGTAGTGTTACTGAGCATCACGCTAAATTCCGATGTTTTTTTAGATGTTTTCACAAAGTCGACCCCATCACTGGAGACCTCTCCTTGTGAGCATCAGAACCAAAACTAAAATGGTGGCTGTTCGCTTTCCAGTATCTCACTACTCTTTTCCAAATTATCAAAACAAGCAAAAGTGTAATATTCATTGAGCTTCATTTTCACTTTATCTTTTTTATTTATCTGTTTGCTACAGCTTCACTTTCCAAGCTTTAAATTGTAAAATTCGCATTAATAGTGATTTAGTTTTCCTTATTTTTCTGACTTTCATTGAATAAAAAAATTCTTCTGTTTCTGAATATCAATGAACTTTTATTACAGATATGTGAGTACAAGCATCCTGCTTGAGTAATAACTAACCTCATATTAACTAACATCCTGTAGTGCCTTGCTTTGCTGTGTTGTGTGTGACTGTTACAGCTAGCGGTATAGTATCCCAGCCTCTCTATTTGATGTCAACATATAATGAAAGCACTTCTGCCAATGTTTTATTAACAAATTTTGTGAGGCCATTTGACTGTGGATGGTAGGCAACTGTCTTTTTGTGGGTGATGTCGCAGCATGAAATTACATCTGATACCAGGCTTGACTGGACAATCTTTCCTTGATCAGAGATTATCACACAGGGTTCTTCATTCCTTAAAATGATGTCTTCTACTATGAACTTTCCTTTTTCCTGCGATTCAGCAGTCATCACAACTTTGGTGATAGTGTAGTGGGAGAGGTAGTCAGTGAGAACTGTCATCTCAATTCTCATTTGTCAGCTTTGCAACCCTCCCCAAGAGGTTGATTCCAATTTGGTGGAATGGCACTTCTGCATGCAGATTTGGTACGAAATGCGCCAAGGGCAAATGCATCATGTTCTTCCATCACTGGCATTCCTTACTGTGGCTCACAGTGCCTAACAGATTGGTGGAGAGCTAGCCACTGATACATGGTTGTTTCTACCTGGACTCTTCATGAATCTCAGGTGACTTGATGTAGTGGCATTGTGAAATACTCCAGAATAACTGGCACTAAATAAGCTGGGATTGCAAGTAAACATTTCTATCCAACTGGATGGTAGTTCCTCATATACAATTCCAGTTTGGTCAGTTTTTCAAGGCACAGTACTGGATGTCCCTCTGTTTAGCAGCAAAATCATTTAGTGCATCAGTGACAGATCTCATCCACACTGCTGTGTTCCACCAAACTACTTCTTCAAAGATCCTTGTTTTTTTCATTCAATATTGTATACAACTTTGACAGTGTACTCTTGAAGCCACAGTGCCCATTTTGCCAGTAATCCCAATGGGTCCTTCAGGCTAGTTGGCCAGCACAGACAAATGTGATCTGTCGCAACAGTGAATGATTTGTCAAATAAATTTGGTTAGAATTTTTGATAGGCCAAATAACTGCAGAGAACTCATTCTCTATTGTAGAGTAGTACATCACAGACTTGGACAGTGCTGTGGAAGCATATGTCATCACCTTTTCAGCAACTTCCTGAATTTGTACTACAACTGTGCCCCATAATTGCTAGTATCAGTATGAAATTCTATCTTGGCACTTTTTCATGCAGTTCTATAATTGGAGAAAATGTTATTGCCTGCTTAGAGACTGGGAAAGATATTTCTTGCACCTCATTCCAGGAATATTTGGGATCTCCTTGCAGTAGTTGTTGTAAGGAACACTCCATAGTACAAAAATCTTCATGAATTTCTGGTAGTGAGAGCACTTTCCAAGAAATCTTCTCACATCATGAGTGTGTCAAGATGTCAGAAAATCTGTGAGTGCTATTATTTTCTTGAGATCAGAACAGACTCCATTGCCATTCATTAGGTGCCCATTAATTTTTTCCCTTTAGCAGTAAAGAGGCTCTTTTTCATATTCAGGCAGAGGCCTGCTGTCTAAAAATGCTTCATCACTATTTTGAACCAAGTTTAGATTTTCATCAAAGCCCTTAGAAAAAGTTACAATGCCATCCAAATAGCAAATCACATCATTCATTTCAGGTGTCAAAGCAGGTGTTCCACCATACTTTAAAAGGTGGCTGGGGCATTACATGCTGCAAACAAAATAACTTTTAACTCACATAGGCAATCAGGTATTATAAAGGCAATCTTTTCCCTATCAGCCCTGTCAGCCTCTATTTTCCAGAAGCCCATCTACATACCCATAGTTGAGAGATACTTTTCTCCTTTCAGGCAGTCTAGGGTATCATCAATGTATGGCAATGTTTTTGTAATTTTGTTCAGGTGTTGGTAGGCAACACAGAAACACTCTATAAGGACACAGGAGAAGAACAAGGTCTCTCTGGAGCTCAATGATGTCATCTTGCAGCATCTTCTCTGCTTCTTCTAGGAGTAGCCATTTTTCAGCAGGCAAAACCCTACAGGAGTACTGGCCAACTGGTGGATGATCCACAGTGTTATATCATGTTTTCCATGGGCCTCTAGGTCTGTCTTTTCCTCACTCTGGATTTATAAGTATCCAAATATTGGCACTGAAAGGTTAATAGTAAATGACATTTTTCCTTGCGTAGGTCAGGTCCTTCTGACAATAGTAGCTTCCTTCTCTGCATTATCTGTAGTGGTAGTAGAACACAATTCTTCACTGACGGCTTTATGCTTGTAATGGAACTGATCAAAGGCTCATTTTCCCTTAATATTGTCCTCCTCAATACACTCAAATAAATGTACTACTCAATACAAGGACTTCCTTCAGAGATAATAAAAATGTTCACTTTTTATTTATGATTAAATGAGTTGTAGAGTATTGTTTTACTTATGTACAAACATAAAAACTTGTAAATTATTTCAAATTAAGAAACAAACTTCAAAATGCTGTGTTAAATATGTTCTCTTCTAATTTTGAGGACGACTTCTTTAGTTATAAAAATTACCATTATTATTATTATTATTATTATTTAAATAATTTTTTGTTTTAATTTGAAAAGCATCTTCAATGTAATTTTTATAAAATATTAACAACATATATCTTTTACCTTTGAATGTACAGATCAATACATAAATTTAAATATTATTGTGTTGCAAGCTGAAAACGCTGGTCACTTTTAGTCTATCTGTTCGTGGTTCAGAAGGTGGTAGTTGTCACTGGTGAAGCATAAAAATGGATACGCATTCTTTTTTTGTACTGCATAAATAGTGTTGTTAAATGTGCCTTGTCTGCTTGCATGAATTAAAAAGTGAACACAAACTTTTCCACTTTTTATTAGTAATGTTAATACACAAGTTCATACCTCAAGATGACAGTGCCAATAATAATAAGAAGAAAGTACAGCGGCCACTGTAAATCAAGATTAGTTTAAATATTTATTTACAACTTTCTGATTGACATTCATATTTACATTCTAATCCATCACCTTTCATCTTCAGCTCTTTAAGCAGTTGAAGGACAATGAGCCAACCCAATTCACAGTTGAAGTGAGTTTTCAGACACTAAAAGACTTTGATTTTAGGTTGTCCTGAAAGGTGAATAGTGATTAAAATATGTAGGCATCAGTCAGGATGTTAATACTATGTGTATTAATACAATAAAATGTCACAAGAGCAAAAATATAATACTATTGGAATTGAAAGATGTATGAGTATATGAACAAAGGACATGTATCCTGCCAGATAACCAATTCACTGTTGAATTGAGGTTTTCAACAAACATTGTAATTTTATGATGTCATGGAAAGTAAACAGGGATTACATTGTGTGGGGAGCGGCCAGGATGTTAATGCTTCATGTATTAATGTGATAAAATGTTGCAAGAGTAAAAATATAAATATTGCTGGAACTGAAAGAGGTACGAGTATATAAAAGGACATGTATCATTTTGACGGCACTGATGATGGCAGGATATGGATATGTGAAGTTAAGTACAAATTTTATATTATGCAGTGCTCTATTGCATTTTATTGTCACATGTGACAGTAAAAGTTTAGGAAACTTGACAATAACTGAGCCCAAAATAGAAACAATACTAGATAGACGGGGGTGATGTATCATTTTGGGGAAATGCTGTGTTATTCACTCTGCACCTCTAACCAATTTTTGTTTTTGTTTTTATTTATTTATCCATCCATACACAATAAATATCATATGTATGAATGATAGTTTCAACCTTGAGCAGACATTTTTGTTATTTTAATAAGTAAGTGTTTGTTTTGGATCCCATACTGTGTGGAAAATTTTGTTTCTTTTGTACATATCATGAGAGTGAACATGGATGCAGTGTATCTGCAAGGCAGGGGTGATAAGAACCTGGATTCCTGCACAAGGAGATACTTGCTTATCATGAAAGTGTTTCCATAAAAACATTGTCGCACCTTGGAGATTTGCTATGGACTATGAAATCTCACCATGCAATAGAATGGTCATAGAAAGACTTGTCAGTGGGGACTCATAGAAGACAGAACTAAATAACAAAGGCTTATGTGTATTGTGAGCTTTTTTGAAGCTTTGCTATAGTAAAATCTAACACGGGATATAACAATGGAGATGAAATACATGCAAGATAGAGGAGCAGCATGTGAACTGATTTTGTAGTGACTGGTGGCCAAGATTTCCAGCTGGTATGGACTTGGCATCTTTGAGAACAGAGTCTGCCATCTCAAGATAGAGTAACACAGTCCAGTCAAACAGTTAATAGAGATAAGTTATGACAACCACAAAAACTTGTCGTCTACCTACTCCAACTCCATATGACACCTGAACAATGGTAGGCATGTTGCATTCCAACGGGGGTGAAGATTTAGCAGACAAGGGAGAATTAGAGAAAACCATTAAAGAAGAAAAAAAATTATTGGACCCATAGAATAGAGGAATGATGTTTGTTTTTTTTTTTTTTTTTTTTTTTTTACAAATCTTGAACAGTCTATGGACAAGAAAGTATCAAGTCTTGAACAGTCTATGGAAATACATGAATGCTATCTGGGTGGCTGTACCAAAATTTAGTGACATTTCAGATGACTTTCAAGCTCATCACTTCTGGTGAAGTCAGAATATGATGAAAATGACACTCATCAAAGTGTTGTGGAATTTTGATGCAGCCACCTGGATGAAAGCCCAAGAAGATTTCATCAGTATATGGAAATGCTGTTGAGTGGCATTTGTAATCTTGGGGAGACGACAGAAGGTATTCAGACTAGAACACTATCACTAAAAACAACTGTGAGTAATGTGGAATCTAATGTGGCAGTGAAATTAAATGATTAATAGAAAAATTAACAGCAGGCAGGAATAATGACTGAGAGAGCACCCTGAAAGTAAAAATGTGACTGAACTAGAACCTGTTTTAGTTGTTGAAACTAACCCTGTAATTAATTTTGAATGCTTTCTTGTATTTGATGCAACTAGTAGACAGGAATTTGTAATTAATTCATTTAATGAAGTGAAAGATGTTATGTTTTGAGTGAGATGTCAATACTAATGGAAAGGTTAACTGTTTTCTTGTTTTTCAAGACAATTTTTTAGCTGAATAAAGAGCAAAGGAGGTATCTGAGTCATCAGTAACAAATGATTATTCAACATCCTGTACAGAAAATTGTTTAACATCTAAATTTTGAGAAAATGATTATGTGTGGGAACTAATTTGTAATCAAATGTTGACTGAATGGTGGGAAAAGTAGCAGAAAATTTTGTGTGAGTACAGCAGAACCTCAATTAACAGTCACTTTTGGGGATGGGGAGTGGTCAGAGTGCTAAGAAGGTCAGATAATCACAGGAGAATGAACAAAGTCATTTACAGAGTTCAAAATTATGTAACACATCAAAATTAAGAAAATATGTATACTTCTAATAAAGAAAAAGGAAAACAGATAATTTTAGACACCGAAAATCTATTTTAAAAAGTTTAAAAGGGATTTCTAGCTATTTCTTTAAATTTGACCTTGTGGCTGCATCATTCCACTTCTTTCCCAAGAATATGTGCAGAGATGTAACTGTTGACTGTTATTTCAAATATTTGAGAGCAGTCTTGAACCCATCCTTTGCTGCAGAGTGGCTCAATCTTTTCATCTTCTTCCTTTTATTCATCATCTGGCTCCTCTTAGTTAACACTATAATATTGCAAAACCAGATTGATGGTTTGATCATCTTGAAATTCTTCATTAGTGACAACCTTCTGCTAGCTATTCCTCTACACCAGCAGTTTGGATATCATTCTGAAGTGTTTGCAAATCAGCCACTAAATCTGCAGTTCTGACTTATTAGTTTCTGGAAGTTCATGCTCTTGGTTTAGGCTAGGACAAATCTTTTCCCATGATTTTTGTAGAATAGTTTCCTTAAGTTCTTCCCAAGATTGACCACCTGTGCAAATTGCATCTTTTATTTTGTGACTTTTCATTGCTTAAAAATAGGATCACAAGACTCTTCTGTTTTCTCTAACAAAGCACTGACATATTTCCTTCTGTAATGTCATTTTAACCAGTCAATAACATGCTGGTTCACTGGTTGGATTATTGAAGTCATGTGGGATGGGCTGGGGAAGGGCTAAAACATAGTTTTTGTGTCATCTTGTTGAAGTTCAGACTCAGAGGGGTTGCTTGGGGTGTTGTCTAACAATACAACGGCATGGAGTGATAGATTTTTTTTATCCTAAATTCTTTTTAACAGTAGGAAAAAATGCGCCAAAAAGCCAGGCTTTAAACAAATTACCATCCATCCAAGGACTTATTTGAATTGCGTAATAAACAGGAAGTGCTGGCATGTTTATGTTTTTGAAGGAGTGTGACTCAGAGCATTGGACCTGTTGTGACAGGAGTAAAACTGATTGATAATGCTGACATGATTTTCAGCATGGGTCAGATAATCCAAAGAGTTGGTTAATCGAAGATCGGATAATTGAGGTTCTACTGTAGTTCAAAAACAATTCGCAGGAACACTGTGTTATTATAGCAAATGATGTTGACTCGCGTGGAGTGTTCGTATGATTTGTCAGTTATGCTGAAGGAAAGAATCACTACAAGATCTGAAAGGAAAGTTATGTTTGTCTTTGCTCAAGAAGTATACAATTTTTCCAGTAAGCTTAAAAGAAAAAATGAATGCAGGGTGTAAAACCAACATTATGTCTGAATATGGAAAATTTATGGGTAGGATTGTACTTCTCTTTGTCACTGAAATGGTGAACTGAAAATTGTATCTAATTTGGTCTCCTTGACAAAAGTTTGACAACACATAACATTTTAAGCGGTTTATGCTTCCGTAATAGAAAAACTTATTTATGTCCATGGTTGAGTGATGAGAAATTTTCTTGCTTTGAAAGAGAACATATCTTTTATTAACAGTCAGTTAACAGATGTTCATCCAAGTTGTTGTTTTCTTTGGTGTACAATACTTTGACCCAGCCATCTTCCCCAAAACTCACAGCACCAGAAAGGAGATGGCTGGGTCAGTTACCAAAATATTGTGCATAAAAAGCAATAACTCAGCAGAAGACTAGAAAGCATACTATTAATCTTCATCAATCATGCCAAGAAAACCTGAGAGCTCATATATTTGTATTTTAGTGTTTCTTGGGTTAGTATTGTGCTGTTTTGATAAACCTTGGATGTATTTGAGAAACATTCTAATGTTTTAAAATGTGTTTTGAATGTTACAGTTTCTGACAAGAAGACAAGTCACTTAGCGTATTTTTGGTTTCTGTGCTACCTATTTAAATGAAAATGTTTCTATGTGATTTTGGACACAGCTGCAGAACTGTTGTACTAAATTTGTGAAAATTTTGAATCTGTTTGGAAATATTTATTGAACAATAGATCAGACTGATTGAATATTAAAATCAAATTGGAGATTTAGTCAATATATGAGCTATTATGAGTAAGTTTGAACAATGATAAAAATTTGAACTGGGAACATAACACAAGAATTTCATGTGTGCCAACAATTTTTTTGTATATTATTCCAATAACATTTTTCTTGAAAAAGTTGTTGTCTAAGGCTGTAGCATAGTGTATGAACAATATTATGAAAAGGATAGTTTGCTATGCACCATAAAGATGACATATTGAGTTGCAGACAGGTATGGTAGAAAGACTGTAATGCACTGAGCTTTTAACCAGACCCCTCTTTAGAAAGGAAACACACACATTCAATGCAATCAAGCACACCTCACACTCCCATGACCACTATCTCCAACCACTCCAGCCTAAATGCTACTGGATGAAACAGAAGCAACAATCCAGAATGGGAAGTAATAGCAGGGCACAAGTGGGAGGACAGAAGTGAGTGCTGACTGACAGAGGATGCAGGGCCTAGACATAGACAAGAGAAGGCTGCCAGGCATAGTGTAAGGTTCTGCCACTCATCCAACCTCCACAACAGGGACCAACCCCAGGTGCAAGACCTGCCCAATCTGCCCACCAAGTACTTCCTATTCCAGTCCTTCCATAGGCTTATCCCACCCCATCAGAGGCCAGGCCCCCTGTGGAAGCAGCCATGTCATATCAGCTCTGCTGCAATCACCGCACAGCTTTTATATTGGTGATGACCAACCAGCTGTCCACCAGGATAAATGCCCACCACCAAACTGTGGCCAAGACCAAAGTGGGCCACCCTGTGGCACAACTCTGAGCTGAACATTACAAGTGTGATTTCAATGGTTGCTTCACAATCTGGGCCATCTGGATCCTCAGCTCCACCACCAGCTTTCCTGTACTACACAGATAGGAGTTATTCTCAACCTACAGTAAACTACTGTCCTCACAACCTCCACACATCAATTTTCACCCCCTCTGTCCTATCACCTACTCCCAATTCATATCCCCTTGCTCTCATTGTGCACTAATTGTTGCCAACACATTCACCAGTCTTTTCCCCTTATCTGCTCCCCCCACTTTTCCACTTCTCTCCTCACCTTCTATCCCTCCCCATTTCCTGCCCGTATGCAAACTGTTGCTTTTGTTCAAGGCAGTTGCATACTGGCTGGAACAGCTAGAGATAGCAGTCATGTGTGATTGAGGTGTGTTTGCTTGTGTGAATGTGTTTGTGTTCCCTCTCCGAAGAAGGTGTTGGCTGAAAGTCCGATGCATAATTGTCTTCTTGTTGTGCCTGTCTGCATCTCAATGTGGCATCTTTAAGGTATGTAGCTATCTATCTCTTTCATGATATTATTGATAGTCCAACCTGGAATTGCCATTGTTTGAAGGAGCATATTGATTTGGATCACATATTGTAAGAGAAACTTTGAGAAACTGTGAACATGCACTGGCTACACCAAAGTTTTGGTGTTCAGAGTACTTCTCAATATTAATACGTCAAGTCGAGAGCTATTTGTTGAAATGTGCTACATATTTACAGGGTCTTTGTGAGATTTAGGCGTAGTGCTGATATCAGGGGTAATATCATAAAGATGGTACCTTGTATGACAAGATAACAATGATGGTGTTTTTGATGTTGACTCAGTTGACAATGGTGTAGAAGGTGAAAATGGTCATAGTTAGGGAACTTTATTCTGAACTGTGTAAGTCAAAATTATGTGCCTCTTTTAGGAAATATGCTGAAAGTTCATAATACATTTACTGTGGATTTAATACCATGAGAAAAATGCTAACTACATCAAATAGTTTTGAAGATAAAAATTCAGAGTAAAACTCCTTTCCTCTGCTCCTGGCCCCCCCCCCCCCCCCCCTTAAACAGGGATTTTTTGACACAGTACATGGAAATAATGACTCATAAATCAAGCATGTTTGGATGATACAAGTGCTGATTAGTTACAAAAATACTGGTGTCCTATGCTACAAATTTAAATTTAATAAATACATATTATTATACTTTTCATATGGCACATGAGATTCAAACCACTAAAAGTTGTATTGAATTTATTGTCCTTTAATTTTATGGAAAACCTTTCAAGTTACCAAAATTACTATTATTATTATTGTTATTATTATTTATGTAATTTTTGAATTATAATTTGAAAATCATGTGCAATGTAAATTTTATACAATATTAATAACTTATAGCTTTCACCTTTGAATGTAAAGGTCAATACATAATTAGCTTTTGTATGGCAAATTGAGTGTCGCTGGTCACTTTAATTCTAACTTTTTGGAATTTTAGAAAGTAGCAGTTGTTGCTGATGAGGTGTAAAAAACAGATGCCATTTCTTTTTTGTACTGAATGTGATGCATTGTTAAATGAGCCTTTTCTGTGAATTAAAAAGTGAATATAAAGTTATGAAGCTTTTATTACTAATGTCAATACAAAAAATCAAACAATTTTAAAAAATTCAGCACCATGTAGGAACAATTCATACCTTGAGATGGCTGTGGCAGTACTAAAAATGGGCATTGTAGATCTAAATAAGATTAAGTAATTATTTGAAAATTTATGATTGACATTCAGATTTATGTTCTTGTGGTGATGCATTACTATGCATTTGTGCCAACTACACACCCACTCTAGCACACAATCTCGTGCTGTGACGTGTCACCCAGCAAGAATTGTGTCCTTCCAAGGATAAGAGATTTATCTGCTATGTGCCCTTTTGCCACAACATGTGCAGTTTCCCTAAAGCATGCTACAGGAAGCATTCCCAACTCCTGGAACTTCCTGTGCTAACACCGAGCTGCCCACATGATAAGTGCAGCGATTTAACATTCCTTTGGTGTTAAGTTTATGTTCAAGTTATTTCATTATCAGAACTTAATGGCTTTCCATAGTGCTTCCAGAGAGGTGCATAACCCCTGAAGACATCAATGGTGAGTCAGTTTCATGTATCTATAAAGTGAACAGCATTACAGGCTCCTATGGAGGACTAGTAGGTGAGACTGATACCATATTTCACAGTAGCATTATTCAGCATCCACCTAGTGGTCTCATGTCCTGAACATGGAGTATCCACTTCATGGAGCCTATTTAAGTATAATGAGTGCAGCAAACTATACACAAATCACTGCAGCACCACCCCTTTGGCTGTTAGGGACTAAAATCCCACTGTGTTAGCTTAGCTTCAGCTATGGTCTTCAAATTCATTTATTTTTGTATTGTATTTTGTGCTTTTATCACTATGTTAGATTAATTTCACCCACAGTATCCCAAATTCCTTTTTTGTATTTTCTATTTTGCTTTGATAACTGTATTATATTAGATATACTCACAATATCTCCAAGTTCATTTATTTGTATCTGCGTATTTCCTTGATCTCTGAGTTAGATTAGCTCTATTTACAATGCTTTAAGAACATTAGCGATGTTTCTCATGCTCTCTTAAATAACTCTGTAAACTGATTCCTCCAAACACAGACAATGGACATCCCTAGTGTGCATGTGTAATGCCTTCATGAGTTGTGGGGATTACTGGACTGACTGAATTGAGAATTTCTTTCATAGACATTTTTGGGGCAACTTACATTGTAAATGGGTTTCACAATTAATTGTGTCTGTTAATGTTTGAATAAAGGAACTGCTTTGTATTCAGATGTATTCTTACTGCATTGTTCCCATGCTTTACACATCCATTTACCCTCCATGCCTGGCAAACCCATGGTATCCGCCTCTCATACTTAATGAGAAATGCAATTCCACATTGGTGACCCTAATCAAACAACTCCCTCCCCCCCCCCCCTCCCCCTTCCTCCATAGGTCAAGCTCCATACCATGACTAGTGACCAGCCACACTGAGTCACTGTTGACATCATGTACCCCATAATCTCACTATCGCTCACCATCCAGGGCCATGTGCATAGTGCAGCACACTACTCCACTGTTCCAGTGCTAATGCAGTGAGCAAAGTGTCATGTCACAGGATGAGCCTAGTCCTAACTTACCACTACCTTTGGGTTTGGCCCATGCTAGATCCAAACACGCCTCACACACACAATCAACAAGTGCTTATGGTCAGGTTTCACGCCTTCCTCAGCCACTGTGCGCACCTCGCATCACCCTGGAACACCCTGCTCCTCCCAACCCCCAGCCAGCCCATGCTGCCACCCACATGCCACCTTTTCACAGCTGCTACCCTTGGTTGTGGTTTCCTTATGCAGAAGCAATATTCACTGGTTGCTCAATCACCAGTCACTGCATGAAATTTGCTCCAACAATTGCACAACTCAAGCCTTTCACTGCCGCTGAGATGCGTGACGTTATAACAAGCCCACCACAGAATGGCAGGTTTGGTGCCCAAAAAGATGGGTTGATAGCATGACTGGCCAGCTCAGAAATGCACAACAAGTGTGTTCTACCATTTTCATACATTATCAAAAGATCTGTTAAATAACCCAAGTAAATTCTGGCCCTTAGTAAACCTTCTAAGTGGGTCTAAGGCTTCCATCTAGTCCATCATTGACCAGTCTGGTGTGGCAGCTGAAGACAGCAAAACGAACTCAGAAGTTTTAAATTTAGAGTTGAAGAAATTGATCACGCAGGAGACTCATACAAACATACTGTCATTTGGCCATTGAACAGACACCCTTATGGATGACATAGTAATAAGCATCCCTGGTGTAGAGAAATAACTGAAAGAGTTGAAAACAAATAAGTCACCAGATCTGGATGGGAACTCAGTTCAGTTTTACAAAGAGTATTCTATGGCATTTGTCCCTTATTTAGCTTACATTTATCATGAATCTCTCATCAAACGTGAAGCCCCAAATGACTGGAAAAAGCTCAGGTGACCCCTGTATATAAGAAGGTAAAAGAATGGAGCTGCAAAATTATAGACCAATATCCCTAACATCAGTTTGCAAGACAATCCTTAAACATATTGTCAGTTCAAATTAAATAAATTTTCTTGATGCTGAGAAGCTTATGCCCACAAATCAGCGTGGTTTAGAAAGCATCACTCAGGCGAAACTCAGCTCACCATTTTCTCGCATGATATACTGCAAACCATGGATGAAGGACAACAGGCAGATTCCACATTTCTAGATTTCTGGAAAGCTTTTGACTTAATGCCCCCTTGCAGACTGTTAATGAAAGTATGAGCATATAGAATACGAGTCACCTAAGACTTATTAGTAATAGAACGCAAAACATTGTCCTTAACAGTGAGTGTTCGTCAGAGACAAGAGTATTGTCTGGAGCAACCCACAGACATTTGACAGAACTGCTGTTATTTTCTGTAGACATAAATGATCTGGTAGAGAGAGTGGGCAGCAATCTGTGGTTGTTTGCTGACAATACCGTGGTGTATGGGAAGGTATCAAAGTTGAGTAACTGTATAAGGTTACAAGATGACAGACAAAATATCTAATTGATTTGATGAACAGTAGCTAGCTCAAAAGATAAAAAAAATATAAGTTAACACAGGAGATCAGGAAAAACAAGCCTGTAATGTTAATATACAGCAGCAGTAGTGTCCTACTTGACACAATTACACCATTTAAATATCTGGGTGTAACACTGAAAAGTGGTATGAAATGGAATGGGCTTTTGAGGATTGTTGTATGGAAGGCAAATGGACGACTTCAATCTATTGGGAGAATTTTGGGAAAGTGTGATTTATCTGTACATATGACTGCATATAGGACAACAGTGTGACCTATACATTAGTACTGATTGAGGGTTTGGTATCTGTACCAAGTTGGATTAAAGGAAAATATTGAAGAAATTCAAATGCAAGTAGCTAGATTTGTTAGCAGTAGGTTCAAATAAAATGTAAGTGTGATAGGATGTTTCGTGAACTCAAATGGGAACCCCTGGTAGGAAGGCAACCTTCCTTTCAAGGAGCACTATTAAGAAAATTTAGAGAACCGACATTTGAAGCTAACTGCAGAACAATTCTACTGCTGCCAACATATGTTTTGCATAAGGATCATGAAGATACCATACAACAAATTATGGCTCTTACAGATGTATGTAGACAGTCACTTGTCTCTCACACTTTTTGCAAGTGGAACAAATGAATAAATGAGTAGTAGTGGTACAAGATACACTCCCCCACACAAATTATAGTGCCTTGCAAAGTATTTATGTAGAAATAGATGTAGATGTGAGCACTATTTTCAGCAGAGGATTGCACTGAAATGTGGCCCTCACTACTCCTGCATTTCCATGCATATGCTCAGCCTACAATCATTTCCAAAATGCTGATACAAACTGGCTCACACATCTGCCAGCTGTAGTTCACATGGCATTAGCCAAGCATGACTATAGGGACACTGATGCAGCAATCATTATTGAGGATAGTGTATTCAAGCACATAGACCTCCACACCATCACCGCCGTCACATAGCATCATGATGTCCCTTCACAGCCTCCCACACAAACAGCCCCCATTAGCACCCATGTCTGCCACATCCCAAGAACCCTCCACAGACACAGCACAACTCATAATCCAAATGATTGGTAATATGAACAAGCTCATCCCGACCATGGAGCATGTGCAACCCCTGTCCCTTTGCCATAACCATCCCTACCTTTTGATGCCTATAACGACTGGTGCATACTCCTGAGCAGGTGCATACCCCCTGACCAGCAGCTACTGGTGGCAGCAACCAGGACGTTCAGTGTACAGGTGACCTTTGCTGGCATCATCAGCTTTTTGGCAGTGACAGACAACCTATCAGGCACTGCGTGCATGGTTCCCGACCAACAATGAAAATGGGAAGTAGACACACACAGGCATTGTGCCATTTCTCAGTGCCTGTTCATGCACAGTCTTCAGAATCCCTCCTTCCCAACAGCCCACCTGCTTGGCACCAGCTATGATCTGTTCATTTATTCCTCGAAATTTTACCCTCCTCTGGGCCCATTCACCCCTCACCCCTCCTCCTCCTCCTCAACACTACCTACTGCTTTCAAACCCAGATCATCTATCTTGGCCTTCAGCAAGATTTTGCATGGACCTTTACAATGGCTGGCATTATGGATCCCGTGCTTGGTTCTGACTTCATTGCGCACTATGGCCCCCTCTTTGACCTGGCAAATTGTTTTATTGTCAATGGCGAGTCCCACCAATCCATTTCTTGCAGGTCCTGCACTGCTACTCATATTACCGTCAAGCCACTGTCATATTTCCATCCCTCTGCTACCTCCTCAATGAATTTCTTCTGCTCATCCACCCTTCCACCACACCCTCGGAGGTACAACCAACAATGACCATAATGACACCAGGAACCCCAGTTATCTGTCACCTCCTCTGGTTAAAAAACAAGGCATGCACACCAAAATCAAGGCAACGATCACTGCTGTTGTGCTCTGCCCATAAAAGAGCTCATGAGCCTCTGTCCTACACCTTATCCCAAGAAAAGATAGCACTTGCTGCCCCAGTGCTCAATGCCAGGGCGCTCGCTGACCACTGTCCAGTGCCCCTCTTGTGGAACTATCTTCAGCATTTGGTCTTTTTGGGATTGTATTTGTGCCATTTGGGCTCTGCAACACCACCCAGACCTGGCAGCGCTTTCTCATCAATGTTGCTGATGGCACTTTGGGTTATTTTGCTTACCTGGATGGTACCCTCATTTACTTATGTGATCTCACTGCCTATGCCTCCAGGAGGTAGTTTTCTGCCTCCAAAATGCAAGAGTTATTATCAAGCTGGAGAAGCATGTCTTGGGTGTTCCAGAGTTCACCTTCCTTGGACTGAGAATATCATAGATGGGTTCCCCTCCACTGGATGAGAGGTCCTGACCATTGTCAAATTCCCATACCCCACAACTTTTCCTCAGTATGGAAATTTTTTCATGCATTACCTGAAGAGTGCTGTAAGCGTGCAAGCACCACTGTCTGCTACACACCAGGGCAATTGCACTAAAGGTAGCAGCCCTTTACCTGAATAACAAAAATGAGGTGAGTTTGTACCAAATGAAATGTGACATCTCACTTGCTGCCCTCCTAACCCACCCCCATTTGACTTCCCCACTCACGATCATTACCGATGCCAGCCAGTTTGCCCCAGGTCTCATCCTTCAACAACATGTTGAAGGCTCTTTGCAGCCACCGGCTAATTTTTCCACAAAGCTCTCTGTGCCGTAGCAGAGTTGAGCTGTGTATGACCATGAGCTGCTTGCTGTATACAAGATGGTGAAGTACTTCCACCACTCGGTGAATGGATGGCCCCTTCATGGATTTCACCAACCGCTACCTCCATATAACAGGGTTTTGTTGAAAGGAAGATACACAGATTTCCCCTAAGCAGTTCTGTCAGCAGGAATACATACATGTAGCACATTTCACAACTGACATAATGCAAATGGCTGGCTTTGGGAATATCACCACCAACTACCTCAGCGCTTCCTGTACCCTCATTGTCCCCCTAGACTTCACTGTCCTGGCCACTGCCCATGCAGCCACTCCCAAGCTGCTAAGACTATGCAATGATTCAAACACTGGACTCAACCTCAAATTGCAAATCTCTCCTGGTACGGACTTACCCATCTGGTGTGACGTTTATGTGGGTTCCATCCACTCGGGTGACTCACTGGAGCACATCTACTGCTACTTTTCCCTCTGATTTCCACAAGGCGGCATTCAGAAACCTTCATGGCCTGTCCCACATTGGTGGCCACGCATCTGCAGCCCTCATGCAGGAGCATTTTGTCTGGCACAATATCCAGCAGGACTGCACCAACTAGGTGCACACCTGCCCCCTGTGCCAACGCTCCAAGGTAGTCTGTCATGTGGATGCCCCTACAACTTTTTCCCCCCAGTGGATCATCATTTATCCCATATCTGTACTGACACTGGAGGTTCCTTTCCATTATCAAATGGCCACCAGTACATCCTCACCATCACTGACAGGGTTGAGAAGCTGTGCTGCTGGCAGACATAGAGTGACCAAGAAACCTGGGCCTCGTTTGCATTTTGAGAACCCTGTCATTTGACAATGGACTGTGGACAGCAAGACACATCTTTTTTTTGTATCCTGCTGACTCATCTAATATAGGGTGCCTAGGAAGCTGTCTTCTTGGATCACTAGACAACAATTCAAGCAAATTGTATTAATGGAGTTTATTACAGTAAATTATATTGATGATACTTAACTTAATGTATTCACAAACATGTGTCGCTAGCAACTGACAACATGCAAATAATCAATGTCCTTCGGTATGTACAATTTCACTGTAAGCAAAACAGTACAGTTCATAAGTCACTGCTGTAGCATTTGTATGATGGCTGGTCTTCCAATCTGCCTGCAGATAGGCGGCATGGTGGTTCTATTCTCTTTGCATAGAGGATGCTCCTGTCTTGTTGTCATCCTAGAGAGCATGCTAATGGCTGATGTCATCTCACAGCCCTCTCTGCTCTTCTGCTCTTGATCATCATGCTGGCGGTTGTCAATACGCCGGAACACATCTTGCCTGTTTAAAGCATTCACTGGAACTTGCAGTACACATGTCCATTTCATGACTAATTACTGCCCTGACACTAACAGAATGCTGGAGAGATTCCACAGGAACCTAAAAGCTGCCCTTACATGTCCATCTGTAACTTAGTCTGCTGCCTAGCCACTAGTTCTCCTAGGCTTGTGGACGGTCCACAAAACTCATTTGGGTGCATCTGCCACCATACTTGTGTGTGGGCAGCCGCTCACTGTTCCAGGTGACTTCATTGGGCCACAACCCCTGCAGCCTACCACCTGCATCCAAACCATCTGCATGACTGTATGACATGCCTGCCCCTAGGGCCCCCATAATGCCATGGTGAATACAAGTACTTCATGCATTGAGAGCTCCACATGTGCATGCATGTCTAGCTCTGGGTGGATGCCAGTCAATCTTTTCTCTGCCCACAGTACTAAGGCCACACCTCATGCTTAAGCATGGGAAGAAGACCTTTCTTGTTTGTCTCTGCAGTGCTGCTGCCACAGCATACACCGAGCGACTGAAGCTGGAGTAAATGCTCAAACGCCCCAGCCCTTGCACACCAACAATAATAGAAATTGAGGTGACACCAAGTGACAAAAAATGTTACACTGGCCGACATCACTGACATGATGGGAACCACTTGGGGCCCAACATGATAGGGTGCCCTGCCATTTACATGACTGCCTGCTCCGGCCACCCACGAAACCTGCCACCACGCCTCCACCACTGAACATTAATGATGTTTTTCCTGTTGTCTTAAATAGCTTGTAAACTGATTACACCACACAAGGAGAGTGGGCACCCATTACGTGTATTTGTAATGCCTTCATGAGTAATGGAAGTTACTGGATTGACTCAATTGAGAGTTTTTGTGTGTAGACATTTTTGTGACACACTTACCTTGAAAATGTATTCTGCAATTAATTGTGCCTGTTAACATTCCAGTAAACGAATTGCTTTGTATTCAGACTTCTTTTTGTTACATTGTCGTGAGATGCCCACACCATGTGTTCTACACCAAGGCACCTGCTACCACACCTATGATATCAGCAAATGCCTCTGTCACAATGTGGGACTCTGTCTACCAGCAGGAGGCTGCAGCAGTTAGCACCTATGGCACTGGCAGAAGACAGCATGCGTGGGGTGCACTGTGCAGTGCCCTCTGTGCTTCATCTGTCTGAGCAACAGAAATTCACAATACTCTCCACCAGGCCCCTCCACCAATGGTGCATGCCCCCCCCCCCCCCCCCCCTCTCCGGGGAAGTGGTGTGACACGGTGTTACCCCCATGCCTGGCTCACAACATGACAGCCAGAGGTCGCCACATTATCACACCTCCACTGTTGTCAGTTGATCTGGGATCGCCGACACCGTGACACTGCTGCCCTTTCTGTCTCGCATTGGTGTGTGGGGGGTTAACTGTGTCTGTGTGGTAATGCAGTACTGCACATTTGTGCCCTCCACCCATATGGTCTAGTAGACAATCTTGCGCTATAGCAGACAATTCATTGCCCAGCAAAAGAATCTGGTCATAAACTGTATGCATCTCAGGACAGGAGTATTCTCTGGAATGTGCCTCTTTGCCACAGCACATGGGGTTTCCATAAAGCAGGCCACAGGAAGATTCCCCACTTCCCATGTCGATGCTGATCTGTTCACACAATGAGTGCAGCCATTTAATCTTCCTTTGGTGTTATGTTTATTTTCAGTTACTTTATTATCAGAATTTAATGGCTTACTGTGGGGCTATCAGATAGGCACACAACCCATGAAGACATCAATGATGAGTCAGTTTGTAGCAGTTTGCCTACTTCTTTCTTTGTTGTCCTCAGTGTCGATGTACTGGCTAAAAGAATAGGGAGTCGACGTGCAGTACTGTCTGCTGTAAATGATGTAGCCGACAGATGCACAGTTGCGTTTCACAGTCTTTTACTTTCACTTTTCACAACCCCTTAATACTATACAGTTACACATGACCAGTGCACTATTGTTCTAACTTCCCATAAGCCTCATTAATAGTTAGCAGATGAACATCCACATACTGCCACAATAGGTTCTGATTTACTTATAAACTATACATAGGATAGGAGAAGAGTTTGGCTGCCCCAGGAAAGATGAAAAATGAGACAGACAGATGGGGTAAGCATTGTCGCCACATAATGAATCCAACACAGAATGCTGAACCCTCTACTTGCTATTTGCACAAGGAATTAGTCCCAAATATTACATCAATGCTGAGATTTTGAATCACCAACAAATTGTACTCCAACAGCTGTCTCGCCAATTCCACAGTTAATAGTACCTCTTGTTTCACGCTCTTTGATAGGTTACCAGTAGCACCAATAATTTTTATTCCAGAAACATGAATCACTACTATACCCTCAGTGTTCTTAATAGATTCAAAAGATGCCTGTGACATGCCATTCAAATCACTACCACAGTTCAGTAAATACTCAACATGTATACCTTGTACACTTTCAGTTATTACAGGGTGCCACACTTCATTTTCACTTACCACGTTGCCATCATTATCAATAAGAAATTCAAATACACCATTCTCATCACTACTGGATTCATCACTGCTGTCATCATTACACCCACAGTCAGAATCAGATCCACTTTCACTTTCTCTGTGCTTTAGATTTTGTACTTTTTCCGCCTTTTTCTCCATTTCAGACAATTTTGAATCTACATTTTCAATTAATTTTTCCAGTTTTTCCTCTACCACTACTGCACACTTGGTTTTTACCTCAGTTTCTGAATCATTTTTAATGTGATCAACTTGGTTCTCAAGTTTAACTTTGTTTTTAGCATAAAATTTCCTGGGAGCTTTGACTTCATCTGTACACTGTTTTTCAGAAGCCACCACCCTCCTACTATAGTCATCACAAAACTTCTTTCTCTCTTCTACACATTTACTACTCATTAATATTAATTTCTCATTAGTATTCTGCTCTACTTTCTTTATCTTTTCAGGCTATCAGTGTCAGTTTTTATACTACTAATATCTACTTTCATACTACTGATGTTATTTTCCACCCTACTAATGCCTTCTTTTGTACTCAAATTACTCAGACTACTCATAATTTGCCTTAACATCGCTTCCACTTTTCCATTTGCCATAAACTTTCGCCCCGCTGATTTCCGCTACTAGATTCCTCCTCCTTAACCTTAACGATCTCACACGCTTCAGTACTGTTTTTGTCCATTTCGCTCACATCAGCACACAATGTATATGATGCTTTTATCATTCCATCTACAACAGGACTTTCGTTCCCATCATTCAAAGTTACATTCATGTCTGATTTATAACTACTATTGTGTACATAACCAGTCCCACTTAGGTCTTTCTGTTCATTTAACACCTTAACCTCTACAGCTTTGTCCTCAGTCACACTGTCTTCTTATTTAATACAAAACAGCTTTTGCTATGAGATTACTTTATTCTCATTTATTCTGCTGCTCTGCTGCTGTGGTTGTCATCTGAATCATCACCTGTACCGCTGCGGCAAGTTGTAAGTCTCTCAGCGAGGTATCGTGTTTATCTCCGGTCAGCTGTCTCCACCTGTGTGCTGACTGACTGCCCTGTACTCAGTGGCTGCTTCCATAGAACCCATTCACTGATTGGTTGCTGTTATACTGTGGCCATGAAACTCATGCGCTGATTGGCTGTAGCCCCACTGCACTGTAAACTGCTGTCGGGTTCACTATTCAAAGTTTGTGAGTTCTAGTTTAATGTGGCTATGTAAAATATTCCTCACCTGGGGCACCACATGTAGCAGTTCACCTACTTCATTGTTTCTTTGTTAGTTGTCCTCGGTGTCAATGCACTGTCTAAAAAAATAGGGGGTGGATGTGCAGTACTGTCTACTATAAATGATGTAGCCGACAGATTGACAGTTGCGTTTCACAGTCTTTTACTTTCACTTTTCACAACCCACAATAATACACAGCTATATGTGGCCAGTGCACTATTGTTCTAACTTCACATAAGCCTCATTAATAGTTAGCAGGTGAATATCCACATACTGCTACAATTGTTTGCTACTGAACATCTACGAGCAGTAAAAACCTAATCACAAAGTTCACAGTTCTTGAAGAATAGAAAGGTACGTATGGAGCAGACATGGTCACTGTTTTTACACATGGCCTAATTGATTAACACTTATTCCACAATTAATTTGAAACATTGTTGTTGCTCTAACCAATACAGGTTTCTTGTCTGAAACTCGACCATGGACTGACTGTCTCATGACCAAAAATCGGGCCCTACAATAGTAGGTGCTGAAATTACAAATTGTTCAAAGTTTAATTTACAAAAATTACAATTAAAACTTAACACATTAAATTAACTGAATATACTGAAAAATTGGTTCTTTTTAACAGTTTCTTGTACCACAAGAGTTAGGCTGAATTATTCATTTAAATGATGAAATTAACATACATCAATAGGCAAACAATACTTTTTACAAAACTGTTAATTGCTTTGGAATTAATTAAGGACTGGCTTTGCTAACATGTTTCCAAATAGAGTCAAATAGATCCTTTAGTTATACTATTAGTTGTTCCTCAAAATGTTTATAATTAATACAGAATTTATTGTTGTTTATACGTCAATAATAGAATTTAAGTTACATAAAAATAACTGGTTTCACCCTATATTGAAAGTACTAATGAGGAATAGTGAAAATAAATTAGGAAATTAATTACATACCCAAAACTAAGCACAAAATTAGATCTGGTGTTATATTCTAAAAACTTAGGGCCAACCTTACTCTTTTATGAAAATGCAGGTTTATGTTAATGGTAATTAGTTAAAACTGAAAAAACAAATTTAAGCTCAGTACAGCTGATAGATTCACAAAACAGAACATAAAATTTACATTCCTAGCTTTTGGAACTTTGTTCCTTCATCAGGGAGGAGAGAGGGGAAAAAAGGGAAGAAGGGAAAGTGGATTCAGTTACTCACAACCCAGGTTATGAAGCAACAGGGAAAGGTAAACAGAGAGGGTAGCAAGGATGGAGGCATGGTTGTCAGAGGGAAGCCAAAGATATTCTACTTTTAAGTAGTGTGCCAGCTTCAAACCAAAGAGGATACACACAGAAGTAAAGAGGTATATAGTATAAAGATAAACACAACTATGTAGGATGAAAAGATGTGTGAATGGCTAAAGAGGAAAGGGGAAAAGGAGAAGACTGAAGAATAAATGGGAGTGAGGTTGGTTAATGTAGATTCAGTCCAGGGGGATGGTGGGATGAAAGGATGTGTTGGAGTGCAAGTTCCCATCTCCGCAGTTCCGAGGGACTGGTGTTGGGCCGGAGAAGCCAAATGGCACATACGTTGAAGCAGGTTCCTAGGTCCCTAGAATTATGCTGGATGGCATGCTCTGCTACTGGGTATTGGACATCTCCTAGGCGGACAGTTTGTCTGTGCCCGTTCATGCGCTCAGCCAGTTTAGTTGTCATCATACTGATGTAAAAGGCTGTGCAGTGCAGGCATGTCAGCTGATAAATGACATGTGTTGTTTCACATGTGGCCCTGCCCTGAATTGTGTATGTTTTACCAGTAGCGGGACTGGAGTAGGTGGTTGTGGGGGGATGCATGGGGCAGGTTTTGCAGCAGGGTCGGTTACAGGGGTAGGAACCGCTGGGTAGAGAAGGTGGTCTGGGAATATTGTAGGGTTTGACAAGGATGTTACGGAGGTTAGGGGGGTGACAAAAGGCAATCCTGGGTGATGTGGGGAGAATATTGTCAAGGGATGATCTCATTTCAGGGCTTGACTTGAGAAAGTCATATCCCTGGCAGAGTAATTTGTTGATGTATTCAAGGCCAGGATAATATTGGGTGACAAGGGGAATGCTTCTGTGTGGTCTGGCGGTGGGAACATTGTTGTTGGATGGGAAGGAATGTATTGCTCGGGAGATATGTTTGTGGACGAGGTCTGCAGGATAGTTGCGGGAGAGGAAAGCACTGGTCAGGTTATTGGTGTAATTGTTGAGGGATTCATCACTGGATCAGATACATTTGCCACGCATACCTAGGCCGTAGGGAAGGGAGCATTTGATGTGATGTGGAATGCTAGTTCTGCAAGGTTCGCAGGAGAACTTCTGCAAAGTTTGGAAGGTAGGAGACGAGGTACTGGCAAAAGTAAAGCTGTGCTTGGGTAGCTCAGTTGGTAGAGCACTTGCCCGCGAAAGGCAAAGGTCCCCAGTTCGAGTCTCAGTCCAGCACACAGTTTTAATCTGCCAGGAAGTTTCATATCAGCGCACACATGCTGCAGAGTGAAAATCTCATTCTGCAGTATCCATTATTTGATACCATCTTTATACCGCATGCTGTCACTGACCCTCCTCAACCGAATGGTCACAACACACAAAAGTACACCACTGGCCATTAAAATTGCTACACCAAGAAGAAATGCAGATGATAAACAGGTATTCATTGGACAAATATATTACACTAGAACTGACATGTGACTACATATTCACGCAATTTGGGTGCATAGATCCTGAGAAATCAGTACCCGGAACAACCACCTCTGGCCGTATTAACGGCCTTGATACACCTAGGCATTGAGTCAAACACAGCTTGGATGGCGTGTACAGGTACAGCTGCCCATGCAGCTTCAACACAATACCACAGTTCATCAAGAGTAGTGACTGGCATATTGTGATGAGCCAGTTGCTCGGCCACAATTGACCAGATATTTTCAATTGGTGAGAGATCTGGAGAATGTTCTGGCCAGGGCAGCAGTCGAACATTTTCTGTATCCAGAAAGGCCCATACAGCACTTGCAACACCTGGTCGTCCATTATCCTGCTGAAATGTAGGGTTTCGTAGGGATCAAATGAAGGGTAGAGCCACGGGTCGTAACACATCTGAAATGTAATGTCCACTGTTCAAAGTGCCGTCAATGTGAACAAGAGGTGACCGAGACGTGTAATCAATGGCACCCCATACCATCACGCCGGGTGATACGCCAGTATGGCGATGATGAATACACGCTTCCAATGTGCGTTCACTGCGATGTCACCAAACACGGATACAACCATCATGATGCTGTAAACAGAACCTGGATTCAACCAAAAAAATGACGTATTGCCATTCGTGCGTCCAGGTTTGTCATTGAGTACACCATAGCAGGCGCCCCTGTCTGTGATGAGCATCAAGGATAACCGCAACCACGGTCTCCGACCTGATAGTCCATGCTGCTGCAAACATCGACGAACTGTTCATGCAGATGGTTGTTGTCTTGCAAATGTCCCCATCTGTTGAGCCAGGGATTGAGACGTGGCTGCACGATCTGTTACAGCCATGTGGATAAGATGCCTGTCATCTCAACTGCTAGTGATACGGTGCTGTTGGGATCCAGCACGGTGTTCCATGTTACCCTCCTGAACCCACCTATTCCATATTCTGCCAACAGTCACTGGATCTCGACCAACACAAGCAGCAATTTCACAATACTATAAACCGCAATCACTATAGGCTACAATCCAACTTTTATCAAAGTTGGAAACGTGATGGTAAGCATTTCTCCTCCTTACATGAGGCATCACAACAAAATTTCACCAGGCAACGCTGGTCAATTGCTGTTTGTGTATAAGAAACAGGGTTGGAAACTTTCCTCATGTCAGCACGTTGTAGGTGTTGCCACCGGCGACTACCTTTTGTGAATGCTCTGAAAAGCTAATCATTTGCATACCATAGCATCTTCTTTCTGTCGGTTAAATTTTGTGTCTGTAGCACATCATCTTCATGGTGTAGCAATTTTAATGGCCAGTAGTGTATATGTAGAGATCCACATACCAGTTGCTGCTGCAGCTTCAGTGCCTTCCTCATTTACTTCTATGAAAGCTTTGTGCAAGATGCGGCTAACAACAAGGCCAGGTTGTGAGTCACTTATACCAGTGAGATCTGCTTTACATGGATCAAACATAGCCTTCATACCAAGCTGTAAGTTCAGAGCAAGAGCAACATTGTTAAAGCTAGGAAGCTCTAGTTTTCTATAACATTTCTAAAAAAACAGAAAAAAAGAAAATGATGGGCACATAAACTAAATCAGTACTACTGTACTAGAATGACTGACATCCTTCATTAGAATTTATTTCATATTATGAACTAATTAATTAGTTAATAAACTCAACAAAAAGTTTGGGTAACATGGTGTGAAAGAACATATTCTCATTGTAGTAATGATTACTGGAACTTAATTGATTAATTGACTAATTTTTATTTGATCCTAATTGATTAAATGTACAGAGTGTGCAATTATAACATAGGACAAGCCAATTTAATCTAATATTCTAAAATACACTACATATTTTAGTTTAAAACATGGAACTGGTAATAATGATAGTAATGGTGCATACATTTTTCCCTCCATATTTAAGTTTTCAATTTGTTTACACACTCTTTCACTATGAAATACACATACTGATGATACATACAATATATTCAAGTTATTGCCTTACATAAATGCATGTAATAATGACATTCCTTATTCTTTACATAAATACTCCTCTACATTACAAAATTCTTTTTCCCATTTAATAATCCTTTAGCAGTTGACTCATACTGTCCTTTAGACCTGTAGGAAGATGCTTTAGCAGTTGTACACTTGACTATTGAGGACCTTTCCCAGCAGCTCTCGGTCTGTGTGGTATACTTCTCAGCTGGCCTTTATTTCTCATCTTATATGAATTTATATAGTGCCGCAGAGTTATGAAATATTATTCAGTATTTGTAAAAAGATGGAAATATCAATACTTTTAGATTATGAAAGACAGTTCTGATGTTCAGTTTGTTTTTTATTCTAGATGGTCCCAAGGGACTTTTTCAGCAATTAGCCTATAACAATTATTTTTTTATGTTGCTGCTGGAATTTCTCCAAACATTAATTCAGTACTGTAAGTATGGGTCTAAAAGACCATGGATATTGTAGATAGAAGTTATTTGTTAGCATAATATGCAATTTACTTCATAATAAATATAATAGTGCTTAATTTACAGCAGACATTGTCTATAATTTGCCTCCACTGGAGATTATCATCAAATGTAATTCCAAAAAAATTTATAGAACTTACCTCTTCCCATCTCGTTTCATCTATGAATATATCTATATAATTTTCTCTGTTTGTGAACACCATGAACATCATTTTTTAGACCGATAATTACATCATTCTATATGAGCCACTGTGCTGTGTTATATGTCAACATAAATGTGCTTATTTTGGCCTATAAATTCCTTGTTTGACAGTCTTTTTGTTGTGCCTATCTGTGACTGAGAATCTCCGCTATATGGTGAGTAGCAATGTATTCTTTCTGTAGTATTTCCATCAACTATAAGATATTTTGCTAGGCTTAAGATAGTGGCTTTGGTAGATTTACTTTTTTGGAACCATGAAGTGCCTTTTATGTGTTTGGTCTTTTATGTGTTTGGCAATGGCTATTAGACAAAAGGAAACAATATGTAAATAGCAATCACATAACGAAAGAGTTCATGGGTGAACAGACAGGTTACCATGGAACTTGAACATTTGAGGTTGGTTTTCTAGAAAAACAGCTACACAGGGAAGCAAATCCAGAGTGCTCTGCGTCCCACACTGACTGTACAACTGGAGGAAACAGGAAACCCAGCACGATGGGGATATAGCATTTATTCCATTCTGTGGCACTTTATCTGGTAAGATAGGTCGAGTTCTTCTAAAACATCAAGCGAAGACTATCTTCTGCTCACCAATTAAGACACAGGCGCTGCTTGGTAATGTCAAGGATGATCCCAGACTATGGAAATCCAGAGTCTACCAGATCCCCTGTAAATGTGGCTTGACTTAAATAGGTCAAACAGTGCTTACTATTGATGATCATTGCCAACAACATCAATGGCACACCAGACTCCAGCAGCCTAACAAGTTGGCAGTTGCTGAACATTGCATCTCATAATTACACAGAATGAACTATAACCAGATGAAGGTTCTGACACAGATGTCCAAATACTATGGGAACCACTGATCAATTTTTGAGATATTGGTTACATCCTTAGTAAGGGCTGCAAACTCAATTTGAATCCGATTAAAAGGAGAAAGAAGACATACCACCATGAACTGGCTTCGTGAACAGTCAGAGATACCATGAAGACAGTGCCAGAACATGCCCCTGGGTGCGAACCGTGAATGGAATGGATGCTGGATGCTGCGCACCGGGGCACAGACTGCTGCGAATACCTGGAAGGGGGGGGGGGGGGGGGTCGAGGAGATAAAAGCCCACAGCCGGCACCTCGGCGGTCAGTTCGTCAGCTCACCTGATGATGGCAACGTGGTCGCTTGCCGAAATATTGTCCCCATTGGACACTAACACCCAGATGTTTACCCGTGAACTCTTTCATCATGAAGTATGCTGGGAAAAATTGAATAATCACAGCAAACATCTAAATTACTGGAAATATTGGCATAATTGCTAACATGAGCTTGTTGGGAAGGATTTAGTAGTTCTTTCAAAATACTGAATTTAAGAATAAACATGTTGCCAGTATTCAAATACAGTTTACTGTGTGAAGTATTGTATTATATTGTATTGGGATACATTGTTGCTAGAGGCCACTATTTTTGAGTTATTCAAGAAAAACATACAAAAGTGACCTTCAAACACACTGGGGACTTCCACACTCAGCCCCCACCAGTCAGGATTCTTGGTATGCTGTTCATGGCACAAATATACAAAAATTTCCAACTGCATGAATTATTTTCTGAATTCAACCTTTCTTGGTCTTAATTGTCTGGTTGTATTACATCACGGGCATAGTCAGCAACCTACAAATTTTAAAACAGACATTTGTGTAAATTTTACCACACAATTTTGTGAATTTTAACAGCAAATACAAAAAGTTATGTTGTTGTATTTGTCAGGCCTTCTGGTTCCAAAGTACTGTGTTGTAAGGATTATGTTTGGATCGAACTGTCAACTTAATTAGCTTTAGCAAAAGGTTTACAAAAGTCGGTTTTCTTCCATTATCCTCACGTTCATGCTAAATTAATAATATTAATGAAACAATCAACTATGCTTGTAGCATAATGGCTACATCAATTGAGACCAAAAATTGGTGAATATTAGAAAAATCCATAGAGATGAAAAATTGTCAGATATCAGAAATAGTTCACGCACTCGGAAATTTTTGAACAGTGGTAGGACAATGTAATAGAAATCCTGACTCATGAGGGATGAGTGTGGGGATGGATGTGTGTTTGAAGGTCACATTAGTATGTTTCTTTCCCTTTTTTTTTTTTTTTTTTTTTTTTTTTTTTTTTTTTTTTTTTTTAATAACTCAAAAATTGTGGTCTCCAGGGAGAACGTCCAACTCATTTTTTATGTAGGACTAATAGTTTTCACAGAGCAAGGGAGAGAACGTGAAAATCTTGTGCATGATGTCTGAAGAACAGATGTAACATTAGGGCTGTGTAAGATGACACTGCTAGGAGCAGCTCAGTCACCCTGTATAAAAGTGATTGAAAGCAAAATATAAAACAAATATTTTTATTTATAATGCTTATCCCAGGTATAATTAGTTTACCAATCTGCACCTCTACATGCCAAACATAAGCTTTGAGAATGTGCACAGTGTTCCACATGAGAATAAGGGAACAATGGGTTCTTCTACACACATTCTGGAAAATCTGCTTCAGTCAAGAAAGTTATGTCAGAGAATTTGAAAACAGAATTTAGGGGGATACTCATAAGATTTTAATTGCCACCTAGAAATGAAAGTCACATAATTAATTTTTTGTTAGTATGCATATACGTGTTTACGGTCCTGGTGCAAACTGAATCTGCAACATGCCATTAGAGAAGCCAAAACAAAATAAATAAATAAATAAAAATATTGATGCAGTCCATTGATAAATTGGAGTGTCACCTGATAATTTGTTTTCTGCATTTGAAGGGGAATTCTGCAAGAATCCATGTAGAATTGTCGGAAATGTAAGGCAAAAATGTATCACGTCAAACAAATTAGAATGGCTACAAACCAAGTGGTAGAACATCTCTTTGTGAAAACCAAGTACTGCAAGAGAATTAGAGGCCCTGGTGCTCAAGAACAACATGTCACAATCAAGGTGACAGTGAAAAAAGTGAAAATGTCTTTGATCTATTTTCAACATCTTACACAATATTTTGAACATTACAAAGCTTGCTGTCCACTGGGTTTCACAACTGTTGACACCTGTTCAGAGAGCCTGTTGGACTGAGGATGCAGTTGAAATATTGCATCTGTTTTAAGCCAATACAGCCTTCTTTAGCTAAATAATCACCGAAGACAAGTGCTGTGTGCATCACTATGACCCTGGAACAAAGGAGCAAAGCAACCAGTGGAAACACATGGATTAACCTCCACCTAATAAGGTGAGGACTCAACTGTCATTGGACAAGGAACTTCCATAGTGTTGTGCTAACAGATTATGCTCACAAGAGACAAATAATCAAAGGAGCATGCAAATTTCCTGACAAGATGAAGGGAGGATGTCAAGATGAACCATTGCTGGGAACTGTCCAAGGTAGTGTTTTCGCTCCACAACATCAGCCTAGGTCAGCCTAGGTCATTCTGCACAGAGCACAGGTACACATGCTGCTTCTTTAAGCTATCAAATCTTGGTTCATCTCTCATATTCACCTGATAAGGCACCAAGTCACTTTGCCTTTACCACTGAATAGCAAACATTTCCTGAATGACAGTGAGGTACACATGCTGCTTCTTTAAGCTATCAAATCTTGGTTCATCTCTCATATTCACCTGATAAGGCACCAAGTCACTTTGCCTTTACCACTGAATAGCAAACATTTCCTGAATGACAGTGAGGTGATTTTTGAGGTGGAATTTTTACTGAATACCCGAAATACAAACATTAACAATCAAGGATCCCCCAGTCATCCAGGGTTTGGAAAAAATGTGTTGCACTTAAGGGGAATATGCAGAGAAGGATTAAAACCCATAGCATATTGATTTTTCTGAAGGGATAATCAAAACTTTATGACCACTCCTTGTATGTATGCCATCCTAGTCAGCTTTGGTTCCATGCTAAGTCTAAGAATATTGGTAACAAAGCAGGAATCATTTGGAAAAGTCACTGAGGAAGTGGTTTCTGTTGCCTTCCTCTGACCTGGTATGAAGTAATAAGTGCAATACCTAGATGATTGTAATCAGTGTTTGTGGGGTTTAGTGTTGTGTTTGCATTGCTATGAAAAAATAACAGTGTCAGCAGCTATAGTATGGTTTATGAAGAGTTCATTTTCAAGTAATCCAAGTTGTGTAAATAATCTTACAGAATGAAGTACACTGTCAGTTTAATGAAAGACAAGAAAATTACTGGATTTTCGCTCAAATAAATCTGATATAGTGAAATACATCTTGATGTAGTATACACTGTCTAGTTTAAATTCAGGTGAAGCAAAAGTTTAGCTGGCCAAGCTTGTTAGTAATGTTAACTATTACTTCCTTGACTGCATGATTTTAAATGCATGATTGTCTCATGTCAGTGTCATCATCACAGACTATGGTTTCTATTTATCTGGACATAATCATAAGTATGTGAAACTGTGTTGCTGTGGACTAAGAGCAATATTAAGTATCTGTGTTGCTGCTGCTGTGGTCTGCAGTCCAAACACTGATTTGATGCAGCTCTCCATGTTACTGTATCCTGTGTGAGCCTCTTCATCTCCAAATAACTAATGCAAACTACATCCTTCTGAGTCTGCGTACTGTATTCATCTCTTGGTCTCCTTCTATGAGTTTTGCCCCCCCCCCCCCCCCCCCCCCCACAGTTCCTTCCAAAACTAAATTGGTGATCCCTTGATGTCTCAGAATGTGTCCTACCAACTGATCCATTCTTTTGATCAAGCTGTGCCCTAAATTTGTTATCTCCTGAATTCTATTCAGTGCCTCTTCATTAGTTACATGATCAACCAATTTAATCTCCAGCATTCTTCTGTAGCACCACATTTTGAAAGCTTCTATTCTCTTTTTGTCTAAACTTTATACTGTATATGTTTCACTTCCATACATGGCAACACTCCATACAAATACCTTCAGAAAAGACTTCTTAACATTTAAATCTATATGCAATGTTAACAAATCGTTCTTTTTCAGAAATGGTTTCCTTGCCATTGAAAGTCTACATTTTAGATCCTCTCTACCTCTGCCAACATCAGTTATTTTGCTGAGCAAACAGCAAAATTTATCTACTACTTTAAGTGTCTCATTTCCTAATCTCATAGCTTCCCCTCATTTAATTCAACTACATTAGATAATACTTGCTCTGCTTTTGTTAATGTTCATCTTATATTTTCCTTTCAAGACAGGTCCATTCTGTTGAACTGCCCTGCAATGTCCTTTGCTGTCTCTGACAGAATTACTATGTCATCAGAAGACCTTAAAGTTTTTATTTCTTCTCCCTGAATTTTAATAACTACCCTAAATTTTTCTTTTGTTTCCTTTACTGCTTCTTCAGTGTACAGATTGAACAACATCAGAGATATGCTACAGTACTGTCTCTCTCCCTTCTCAACCACTGCTTCCTTTCCATACCCCTCGACTCTTATAACTACAATTTGGTTTCTGTATAAGTGGTAAGTAGCCTTTTACTCACTCTGTTATACACCTGTTACCTTCAGAATTTTAGAGAGAGTATTCCAGTCCACATTGTCAAAAGTGTTCTCAAAGTCTACAAATGCTGAAAACATAGATTTGTCTTGCCTTAACCTATTTTCTAACATAGGTTGCAGGGTCAGTATTGCCTTGCATGTTTCTATACATTTCTGGAATCCAAACTGGTCTTCCCTGAGGATGGCATACACCAGTTTTCCCATACTTCTGTAAAGAATTCATGTTAGTATTTTGCAATGATGACTTATTAAGCTGACAATTCAATAATTTTCACACCTTTCAGCAACTGCTTTCTTTGAAATTGGAATTACTACATTCTTCTGAAAATATGAGGGTATTTCACCTGTCTCATTCATCTTGCACACCAGAGGGAAGAGTTTTGTCATAACTGGCTCTGCCAAAGCTGTCAGTAGTTCTGATGGAATATCGTCTACCCTTGTGCTTTGTTTTGACTCAGATATTTCAGAACTCTGTCAAATTCTTCCCACAGTATCATATGTCCCACCTCATTTCATCTATGTTCACTTCCCTTTCTATAATATTGCCTTCAAGTTCGTCTCCCTTGTATAAATCCTCTATATACTCCTTCCACTATTGACCTTTTCATTCATTGTTTAGGACTGGTTTACCATCTAAGTTCTTGATATTCATGCAGCTGCTTCTCTGTTCCCCAAAGGTCTCTTTAATTTTCCTGTAGGTGGTCTCTATCTTCCCCCTAGTGAAATGTGCCTCTAAAACCATACGTTTGTCAAGAAACTTCCTCGCAGATTAAAACTGTGTGCCCGACAAAGACTCGAACTCGGGACCTTTGCCTTTCGCGGGCAAGTGCTCTACCATCTGAGCTAGTGAAGCATGACTCATGCCTGGTCCTCACAGCTTTACTTCTGCCAGTATCTCGTCTCCTACCTTCCAAACTTTACAGAAGCTCTCCTGCGAACCTTGCAGAACCAGCACTCCTTTCTTTCAGGAGTGCTAGTTCTGCAAGTGCCAGTCTGATGTATGGCTTCACCGTCAGTGGTTCAGTGTGAATGGTGTTGTTGATTTATTTATGCCATTTTCTACTATATCTTCAAATTTCACAATGTGTGTTTTGAAGGAACAAACTACCTGTATTAAGTTTTGCTTCAAGTTCCACAAAACTGCAGCTGAAACCCACCTAAAGCTAAGGGAGGTTTTGGTGAGCAAAGTTTGAGCCAGCCAAGAACATTTGTGTAGATTAAGTGATTTAAAGATGGCTGGGAGTCTGTGGAGGATGACAAGTATTTGTCAAGCTGTCATCATGTACAACTCTGGAAATGATTGTTAAAGTGTATGAAGTGTTCCAGAAGCACAGAAGACAGGAAATCCGTGATGTTTGTGAAACCATTGGACTTTCATCTAGGGGATGTCAACGAATTATGGCTGATGAATTGTATGTGAGATGAAATGCAACTTTCAGATGTGCACTAAATTGTAAACAACAGTTGAAGGTAGCCCAGATGTTCTGTCCATAGTTATCCAGTCCATGGACTTTGGGTATATAGTTATTAACCTGCAACAAAACAACAGATTTCACAATGGGAGACACCACTCTTTCCACAGCACCAGAAAAGCATGCCAAGTTTGCAGAAACAGCAAGTATATGGTAGCTTTTTTATTTTAATTCATGGAATTATCCACAATGAATTTATTCCATGTGGTCAGAGAAATACATGGGAGTTCTACTGTAATGTTCTGAAGAGACTGCCAAATGTTAGATACAAACAGTCTGAGAGATGGGAGAACAAAGACTGGTTCTCTTCTTTTCTGCTACCCGCCCTCTCTCCCTTGCCCTCCGTCTAACCTCCTGACTGCACCTAGCTGCGTTACCCTCTCTCCACCTTGTTCCTGCATGCTCCCACTACCAGCACTCACCGTCCCCCATCCCACTCTGCCATCCCTCCCCCTCCACATCCCAGTGTCCTCCTAATCCCACTTGGCTGCCTCTCTCACCATGTGCTGCTGCTCATAGTCTGGCTTCATCTGCCAGAGACTATGGTCATGTGTGTGTGTGTGTGTGTGTGTGTGTGTGTGTGTGTGTGTGTGTGTGTATGTGTGTGTGTATGTTTGTGTGTGTGTCTGTTGTCTATTTCTGGCAAAGGCCTTGTTGTCAGGAAGCTCTTTTTGTGACAGTCTTTTTCTATGCCTATCTACGACTCAGCATCTCTGCTATATGGTGAGAAGCAACTATCCTTTACTAATATTGTTCCAAGATCTGACTAAAAATTTATGCAGCTTCTTTCAGATAGTGCTTCCTTACACTTAAGTGCATCAACTTCAAAAAGTCTGAGGTCTCTATTAATGTTGTTCACAGGGTCATTAATATACAACATGAACAACAAGGGTTCCAACATAGATCCCTTGGACATCTGAAATTAATCCTACACCTGATGATGACTCTCCATCCAAGATAACCTGCTGCATCCTCCCCACCATAAAATCCTCAATTCAGTCACAAATTTCACTTGGTACACAATATGGTCATACTTTGCACAATAAGTGTAGATTTCATAGTGAGTTAAATACTGGAAATCAAGAAATACTACATCTACCTGACTGCCTTGATCCAAAGCTTTCATTATGTCATGTGACAAAAATTTTAGTTGGGTTCTGCATGACCTATATTTCCAGAATCCTAGGAGCCGTAAGTTACCATTGATGAACTGGATATTGCCAGATTTACAATAATGTTGGTTTCAGCTGGTGTTCACTCTTAACAATTTATTATCAAAGTAGAGTAACAACGCCAAGTACTGTAATTTGCTTTCTGTAAATCAAAGAACACAGTGATTAAGTGATGATAAACCACAAAATCATTTGAGTTTGCAGATTCCATGGACACCAGATGAACAGTGGTGTGAATGTGGTGGTATGGGAAAATAATAAATTATTTTTTAAATATTGTATCCCCTGCATTTGGAGTCATTGGCTCATTCATGACAATCCCAATGATATTTAACCACTACTGTTGAACTAGTGATATGAAGGGAGTAACATGCAAAAATAATCAAACTGACTGAAATTAGTGCCAGATTCCAAATTTGTTAGTTTGCTAGGCCTTCTAGTCCTGATCACATTTCTCCTATAGAAATGAGGTTGTTTGGAAAAGGGTGGCATTTTGTCTTAAGGGAAGTGTGTGTGTGTGTGTGTGTGTGTGTGTGTGTGTGTGTGTGTGTGAGAGAGAGAGAGAGAGAGAGAGAGAGAGAGAGAGAAGCAATACTGGAGTCAAATCCCTAGTTTCCAGACTTGCTAACCAATTCATGATGGTCACAATGACTTTCATATCACAGTTCAATGGAAAAAAATTCTGCTATATTCAAATTCAGGCAACTGGGCAATTTCATTGAAGCAACAATCATAATACAGAAGGGAGATATTGAAACAGACTTTATAGTATGGATAGTACTCATTGTAATGAGTTACAGTTTTAGCTTTAAGAAATAATTATACTGATTATTGTGTGCTCTGCATCACATGCAACAGATTATGAGGGCAGTCTATTAAGTACTGTGAGCTGATTCAAGATCACCATGTTCTCTACTGGGCAAGTTTACGTTGCTTACTCAAGAATGGATTCATCCAATAATTTACGTATTCTTACAACTGGAGCAGAAACCAAAAATATTGTACATAATCAAGTTTTATGTTACATTTTAGTTGCAATGAATTTGTAAAAGATTTTAACTATTTTAAAAACATGTAAATGAAGTAAAACAGATGTCGTTCATTTTCCTATATAATATAATACTGGAATGAATAAATAACCATACAAATTTTGGTAATCACATCAGAGATGAATAAAACACTAAAGAAAAAAATGAAGAAGACTGATCACTGTGCAATGTAAAACTATTCAGATGGTGACAGTCTTCCTACAGAGCTCCTGAAGGTGTTCACTTTACAAAAGGTAATATTTTATTGCAGTGCAGTAACATTAAATGTTTATAACTGTAAACACAAAATTACTTTTCCTCCACAAGTAATATTTTTTAAATACCGGTAAATGGAAAATTTAATATGCAAATATCAAATCTTTATGTGAATGACTTTCACTTAGGAAAACAGAAAAAACTAAAAGAAAAAAATGCATTTTTACTCACTTTCTCCAAAGTATCTCTCAGGTCTATTTTGTGTTCCAGTTTGAATTTTGGTAAGTAGACCTCCACTTTAACTTCATACATTTCGTCCAGAATATCAGCTAGATTCAAAGATGCAAGCTTTGCTTCTAATTTCTTAAGACCATTATTCTTCTTTGGCAAGAGTATTACCATGCTCAACTGCCCCCCCTATAATAACAACAATAACAATAATAATAATGATAACAATAATAAGAATACTTATCATTGTAAATTCAATAGGAATTTTCAAAATAATTGTGTAGAATAATCAGTTTTCCCATTTTTTGTTTTTGTCTCACAAATGGTCATCAAATCTAATGATTAGTAAGTCACGTCCATAGCAGTGAATATGTGCCTATGTAATTGAAGGAGAAGACTGCATAACCTATATAAGATCCTCCAGACTATTTATTATTAAATAGAATCCACCACCATTTAATTTTGTTCAATATTACTCTTATGACACTGTTATAAACAAAAGCAACGGAAAGGTTCTGTAGATTACAATTATTTGGTAATTATGTCCCTAAGTGGTCACTGTAACCAGTTTATCAGAAATTAAGATAAGTTTTTCAGTGTCCTAAAACAACAAAACTTGGTCTCAGTAACCTCATAGTAAATTTCCACATTATGCTAAAACCTCATTTATGCAGCCCTCATTAATAAGAATTTTCAGTTTTCCTGGATTCACTTTTTGTTTCCTTTCTTTAACATATGTGTGGTATACATTTGGTAAGGTATGGTACATGTACAGCTGTCTATTGGCACCACATGTCAATAGAGATTGCCGGTGCCATGCTTCCAGCCACCATTACTTCAGTGTGTGTGTTTACCACTGTAATACGCTGTTTCATTTATAATGAATCTGTTATATGGGGACTCCTGTTCAATAGTAAACTATGATACATATTCTGATTAACAAAAGCTATGATTAATTCCAACTGTGAATTCCAGAAACTTGAAAATCTGATGTTCAAAAAGGAAGCCTTTGGGATCAATATATTGCGTTTGTTTGAAATTGACACTTTTTCTTATTTTCTGCAATATTTTAGTGATCTGTTTTCATTTTTCACTTTTAAGATAATTCATTATTGCATAAATTTCATTTACTTCATTTGACTATAATTGACAGCTAATTCAGCATTTCACTTCTTTTGCTTCCAAAATTTCCATTCCAAGATTATGTCCAAAAATAGATAATTATTCTGTATCTACAAATATCCTTTATATCTTACACATTTTCTTGATAAATTTTAACTCAGGCTTACAGCAAAAATGTATCATTGGTTTTCAGCACTAAGGAGTCGAGATATCTTTGTTTAATTTTATAAATAGTAATCATGAGGGAGTAATGGAGGGAAAACTGTTGTAAGAAGTAAAGTGTTGAACGAATTTTTATGTAAAATAGGTTGAAGTTTTACTTTGTTAACTGATAACTGTGATACTATAATCAAGTAGAATGTCAATTTTTATAAATTTGCATCATTGAAAAGGAATACAATATTATGAGTTATGAAACCAGTAATAACTGGAAACTGACTGCCTGTAAAACAACAGTTAATTGTTGGATATATTGAACTTGTAAATAAATGATGTTAATTTATTATCTACAAATCAATATCTTCTCTAAAACATCTACAATCTGGGCCACTTGAAGAATTATACCCAAAAATATACTGAACAATGAGCTGAGCCACGAATTTCATCAAATAATCCAGATGAGTGTTGGTACTAACTTCTAGTTTACTGAACAACCAACACTGGAACTTTTATTCTACAGTGTCATTTCCTAACATATACTGATAAACATATATATCTCTGGTAGTTCATACAAAGAAAAGTTACTGTTAAAATGAAACCGTTCAATTAATTTTTCATTTATGGGAGAGTGGCAATGGAGTGTTAGGCAGTATTTTTCTTTCCTCAAAATGATGTCTACAGATGATTTGCAGAACTGCAGTAGAGTAAAGAAAGCAAGAAATGAAATACCCAAGGAAGCATTACTCATTTGATATTCAGTCCAGTTCTGCAGGGAAAGGTGCTGAACTTAAACAGCAAGCTAACTGTTGTGGTTTCTAACTCTGCAGCCAGCCAAGGTTAGTTGGAAATACAGATAGCTCACCAAGACATACACCAGGTTTCAATGATGGGTGAAAGTGTTTTGGGGGGATACACGGGTTGCAGAAAACTTAAAAAAAGAATTGTAACAAGTTATTTTCTCTAAAAACTTAATCCCATAATGTATTTATAATGCAGACAAATCTGAAGGTTTACTGGATACCACCCTGTAAGGTGCTGGTGATCGTGCTGCTCTCAAATGTCACACAAGCTTGAAAGAAAAGTAATTTACACACTGCTTCAGTAAATAAACATGAATAGACTGTGGGAGTAACTACAGAGTTTAAGTACCAGAAAAGTGTTTCTTCTAAGTGCCAAAATAAAAGATTCTTATATTTCAGTACATTATTTTAGTTTCTGCATTTAGTAGAATATTTCCTGGTTTTTAGGAGCCCAATTTACATCTAGTCCCATCTAGTCTGGATAAACAGGGTTCTTGTGTATTTGTTTATTCATTCAGATTCCTTTCCAAGAAACTGTGGAACTGCTGGAGCAGTGACCTGAATGATGAGTCTTTTCTGTAACTGTTCAACTGCATTGCATTTCTAGGATGGTGGCAGTACTGTGAACTGATCAGTATGCATCTAATGGATGTAACCCTACTATCTGTTGCTTAATGCTTCATTGTGATGGAATATGAAGATGTCATCAAAGAAATGAATCACAAGCACAACAATATTTTGACAAATCATTAATTTAGTTGTTGAGTAACAGTGACAAAGCTAGATGTATAAAGTTAACTGAGATCACTGAAACCCTGGACTTCCATACATCAAACAGGAGAGCTTGATCTTTGTTCAAAAAACTAGGTGGTGGCTCCTGATGAGATTGCACATGTGATGCTGTTACCATCAACCAAGCTGTAGCAAACAACATGTCCACTTCCAGAACTCCTCAAGTCTGAACACATACTACTGTGGCTATTAAAGAAATAAAAGGACTCAAAACAGCTTTGCAAATCTGAAACTGAACACTGAGCATTGAAGAAGTAATGACAGCCATAAAATAAAAGAAACCTGTGAAAGCCCTGGGCATTTATAGCATTCTAGCAGATTACCTTTTGCACTATGGCAAGCATGTAATATGGGTGGCTGACTTTTTCACAAATATTTTGCACTGGGCAACATACCACGTGAAACAAAATGAGCAAGAGTAATATCTAGACTGAAAGCAGGTAAAACAAATGATAAGCCAGACTGTTATCAACAAATAGTTTTACTTAGTATGGTATATAAACTCTTGGAAAGAATTGTGTACAAGAGAATATGAGCCACAAGATCTTTGAGAATATACTGATTGAACAAACAGGATTCAATTCTATCTGCAACTGCACAGATCCGGTAGTCTGCCTAACAACTTTCACAGAAACTGGCATCCAGAATCAAGAGAAGTTGTCACTTATATTCACTGAACTGACAGCTACGTATGATACTGTCTGGAAGCAAGGTGTCAGACTGAAACTTCTACAACTCATTCCAAGCCAAAAAATTGACAATTTCATCAATGAAATGATCACTGTGCAATGTTTCCAAATACTAATGGGCAACAAGATGAGTTCACAGATGAAGCTAAATGATGGGCTGCGACAAGAATCTGCCCTGAGCCCTCTCCTGTTCAGTTTACACATTTCAGATATGACTAAAACCACATCTAGAAAGTTTGGATATGCTGATGACTGGGCACTCACAGTAATGTTACTGTGTCCATACTGACCAATGATTTATCAATTATTGCTAAATATTTCTATATACAGAAGTTGCATCCAAGTGTACTTAAGAAAATAACTCAACATTTCACCTGAACAACAAGTGGACCAACAAAGAGCTCATGGTCAATTTTGAAGAAAGGTTATTCTTTCATAACAGAAATAGCTAGGTATCATGCTTGGTAAAACAATCAACTACAAACACATCTATTAAGAACAGCTGAAATCAAAACTTGAAACATCATTCTCCAGAAACTCCATGGTACATCATGAGGCTCCTACTTCACCTTTTGGATTGGTCTACTATGTTACAGAATATTGCTCCTCAGCTTGGATGAACAATATTTACACAAGACTTGTTGACATGCAGCACAACCAGGACATGTGTTTCATAACTGATACAATCAAAGCTACACCTACTTTCTGGCTACCCATACTTAGCTAACCACCACCTTGATCTCTGTAGTGAAAAGTGCACTTGTAGAGGAGTACAAAAAGCTACAAAAATCCTCCCCTCCCTGTTAACACAGACATTTCAACCATCAGCAAAGGAAGGCTTTGCTGCCATCATTCACCCCTGGAAACTGCAAGGATGTTAGCTGATAATGGCTTTAATACTAATTACTTCTGCAGACACCCATGGTGAATTACTGCTATCACGGAACAACTTAAAATGCTGTATGAATGTGTGGTGTCTTTTTCTTCGGACATATCTGAAAGAACAGACACCACATATAATCTGCAGCTATGGTGCATATTATGTAAACTGAAGGTGGAGGGGGAACCAAGGAAAGGACAAGAGATGGAAGGAACTCATGATGTCAACTACATCAGGACTTTATGCATAGTCAGCGATGCTGAGTGAAAATGTGTGCCAGACTGAGATTCATTTGCATTAACCACTGCACAACCAATACACAGAGTTTATCACAACTGTGCAGATGATCTTGGTACAGCCCTTGGCTGATCCACATTCCCACCTAGTGCCACCTATCTGCAGTCTTTGTCCATATCCTCCATTCACTACTTTGCAATTCCACTGGAGGTTGGATGCGAAGGTGTTGGATTCATAGGTGCAATGAGTTCCCTACTATTCTGTATATACTGACCAAGACATTAAACAAGTGGAAGCCAAGATTAACAGAAGAGCAAAATTTTGGGAACAAAGGACAAAACAGTTAAAGGTTAACCAACAAACCACCCTCAGTACCAGTACTGATTTTTTCCTTGTTTCTTTAAAAAGCCAGATTTTGAACTGCAACCCTACACCAAACTTGCTGGATCATCATTTTGAAGACTATGTGTGAGTGTTAATAATCACAGCATAGGTAGCTACTCTAGAATTATAATGTACACATTTCTCACATTTTTAGCCTTTGATGCACAGCTAACAGCTACCACATCATGATGCTTAATAAAATTCATAAAAACTTCCTCAGCAACATTTTGAAAATTATTAACAAGATAAATGCATAAACATCAGAGTGTTGCAACAGGCTGGTAGTAAAATCAAAAGTCTATCTTAGTTCAACATCTGCTCCAATGGGTTCAGCACATGGTTTGTATGTTCAGTCATTTCATTCTTAAAGCTATGAACGAAATTGTGGTAGGTCCCAGTTTTGACTAAGAAGAAGTAGTGAGATGGTCTCAAAGCTATCATATAGCAGTATAATGGAAAAGACAGGATGAAATATCAACAATATGACAACAGTTAATATTGCTACTCACCATATAGGTCAGACAATGAGTCACAAACAGGCATAACTAAAAGACAACTATACATTTTAGATTTCAGCAAAAAACCCTCCTTCTGAAGTAGAAAACACACACATATTCACACAAGCACAACTCACACACACATGACCACTGTCTCTGGCTGCTATGGACAAACTACTTTGTAGCTGTGTCTGATGGGAGGAGCAAATTTGGTAGTGAAATCTGGTAGTGGCGTAGGACAGAGATACGGGGCAGGCAGGAAGGGGACAGGATATAGCAGGGTGGGGTGGGGGAAAGTGTAATGATAGTTGTGGGAGTGTGCAGAAACACAATGGGGAAAGGACAGGGCTGCTAGGTGGTGCCAGGAGGTTTGAAGGAAGGGAACAGAGTGAAAAAAGGAGGGAATTTGTGATGGGACATCTTCCTCCAGCATTACCTTTCCTCAACAATTGTAGTCAATATCACAATATCAATAATATTTTTCGAATTTTGGACTGGTTAGTATTATCTCAGCTGTTTTTCTGAAAAATTTCTTATAATTTTGTACATAATTTGTTATAATTCAAGCCAGAATCTATGAATAGGAATTATTATTTTGGATGTTATAATTGATAAATAAAAGTTCTGAATGTACAGTTAATTTTTTTAGAAACATCTTAAATTATGAATTATTTGGCACACTTAAAATTTCTATTATTAATTAAGCAATGTAGTACTTTTTATTATGTTTATTCCTGCATTCATTTATGAAATAAAAATCCAAACTAATAGAAATTTGTTTGTCAAGAAAAACTGTAAACCCTTTGGAATACTGTTATTACCACAGAGTGAAGTAGCTGTAAGCATGCCTCAAATTTGATTGGATGTATTTTTGTATTTTGGGCAAACAATGTAATTTTGGGTTCGTTAGTGTGAAAAATCAAAAGACAGTGTGATGCACTAAAATGTGACAAAATAAATGAATGTAAAAACAAAAATTCTGCAACAACAATGTTTAAAATTATTTAGATCAATTTAACCATGAGGACCTGAAATGTGAGAATTTCAGGTTCAAGAATCAGACCCCTAGACACAAAGAACTGGAGCCAACTCTAGAAGAAAAGACAAGTAAACTAAAAGGTTTATTGTACTCTTACTCCTGTCATATCTTCAGAAAAGACTTTGCTTATTGTGGAACAACAGTGGCAACTAGGAAGAAGGTGGGGGATCACAAATGTGGGCGACATCCGTGATTAATTGACAATTAATGAAATGTTATCTGTTGTAGAAGGTGCTCTATTTTGTTAATGACTGCTTTCATAGGTAGCCATACCTTTACTGGGATAGGAGATGCCTGGAATAGGTAGAGAGGGTAGGGTGAACGGGACAGATCTCGCATCTATGTCCACACCTGCACCCAACCCCTTACCATGTGGCTCATATTCCTGCAATAGACCTAGATGCAAGCTCTGCCCCAAACATTCACCTACCACCACCTACTCCAGTCCTGTCAGACACATCTCCTATCCCATTAAAGATATCCTCCCACCATTACCTACTCCAGTCCTATCATAGGCATTTCCTATCCCATCAAAGGCAGAGGTACTTGTGAAACCAGTCATATGACCTACAAGCTATGCTACAATCACTGTGCTGCATCCTAGATGGGCATCACAACTAACAAGCTGTCTGTCCACAAGAATGGCCACCAACAAACTATGTCCAAGGGACAGCTCGACCACCCAGTTGCTGAACATGCTGCCAAACACAATGTGCTTCACTTGAATGACTGCTTCACAGCCTGTGTCATGTGATTCTTCCTACCAACACCAGCTTATCTGAATTGCACAGGTGGGAACTATTCTTGCAACATATCCAACATTCCTGTAATGACTCCACCCCTCAACCTCTTCTCGCCTATGTGTGTGTGTGTGTGTGTGTGTGTGTGTGTGTGTGTGTGTGTGTGTGTGTTAGAGATGGGTCATTCACAAACTGATGGGTCCAAAGGAACAGTTCACCTAGACGAACAGAATGAGTGAGGAACAAATTCTAAGGAACGGTCTTTCATAGTTAACTTCAGTTGAGGCTTTCTACTTATAGTTCCCAGGAATGGGAAATGGTCCGTCTCATTCCTGCAGTGGCATGTTGGCCGGTCTTGTTCCAGCCTCGGTCCCATTCCTGTCTGTCTCAGTCTGTGGCGTCATATTTATAGTTCCCGGGAATGGAAAATGGTCAGTCTCATTCCTGTACAGCAGTCTCATTCCAGCCTTGGTCCCATTCCAACCTGTCTCGGTCTCGCTCGGCCGGACTCGTCCTTCTTCACATGGCCACCAATCACAGTTCCACTGCTGTCTGCTCATAGTTAGTTCAGTATCAAGTTGTTGTTTCTTTCATTCACTTTGCACAGCCATTCTAGATTTGTTTTAAACCTTTTTTGAACTCTGAATTTCTGGTTCTTTTAGTATTCTATTCAGTGTCCATGACTGGTAATTAAAATGTATTTTATAATTACATAAAATACATAAAAATTATGTGGTATGCCTTTTCAGGCAACAAAATGGTGTATGAGCTTACTTCACTATTTCAATAAACAGCAGAAGAAATACTTGCAAAAAGACAAACTTTTTTTGTTATCACACTTGCAAAGGATGTTGGCAAGGCACACATGAGTTTCCATTTTTCATATTTTTTTGTATCAAGGTAAAAGAACTCCGCTGTAAGTTACTAGCACTAATGGCTGCACTCCTAATTGTGGAGCTGAAAATTGACACTTAAAAACATTAATTAGATTGGATTACAATTGAAATAAATACAAATCCACGTCTAGACAACAGGGACTCTATTTTTCAAATAATAATTAACAATATAGCTACAGGTTTTCTCTTTGCAGACCTCACATGTCTCACGCCAGAACAGTTATTCCATTAGCACAGGAAGAACAACTGAACCACAATTATCACAGAAAACAAAAAAAGATTATAATTGTTGCTGTCCATGAATGTAGTTCTCTGATAACAGTTTTAATTCACACAGAAATTAAATTATTACAGAAATAATGAAATAATTATTGTCAATTTTACACGATACAGTCTTTTTTATACGTAGTATCGATAATATTTGTTGATGTTTGTACACTTAGTTCATTTTAACATATTGTGGCTAGAACATAGTGTCATGGATTTTACACAAGGATGAATGAGTTTGCCAGCTGTAGTGCGTGCGTGTGTGTGTGTGTGTGTGTGTGTGTGTGTGTGTGTGTGTTTTACTTCAGAAGAAGGCTATTTGCCGATATCTAAAATGTATAGCAATTTTTTCATGTAGCCTGTCTGCGACTCAGCATCTTCTCTACATGGTGAGTAGCAATCTGTCCTTTCATCATATTGTTGTTATAGCAGTATAACATACCCCTAAGATTCCCAACCTGAAGAATCATCCATCAAGCAGCAACTTACACTTCAAAGATAAAAGGACTGTTATCTAGCACAAAAGCATGCAGAATAAAGATGATAGTACCTCAAGAACAAAACATAGAGATACAATGTGAAATGATCACATGTACGTAGTTTTAGAGACTTTTAGATGATCTAAATTGGAGATTTAAATTTCTTGGTATGATAATTAAAAGACTACAGCTGATTTACTAAGACATTAGCCTATTTGTGAAAAACTGGCATGAACCATACAGAAGTTGTGTTCAGATCTGTGGGGTCCATATAAGGCTGTACAGTAGCTAACATAAACAAAGGAAGGCAGCACGAATGGTTTCAGTATTGTTTGACTAGCTGGAGAGTGAAAGATAAATGCTGAAACATCTTATCTGGCAGGCACTTCAACAAAGATACTTTGTTACTCAAAAAGACCTATGTTACAATGGGAAACGTATGAATGATCTTAAGTCCCCTAGGTATCAGTCCTGTATAGATCATAAAGATAAAAGAAGACAAATAACAGCTCACACAGAGGTATACAATCTTTCTTACAACACTCCATCTGTAACTGGAATAAGAAGAATGGTAATGTACAGAAAAATGAAAAGTACCTTCCGTTTACTGTGAGCCATGGAGTATATATGTGTAAGACCTAAGTCTGACTAAGGAACCTCATGTAGATGTGATCATCTTAGAATTATTAAGATCCTATGACAAAATTATCCCAAGTGTTATGCAAGCTACATGAGACAGATAAAATACCCTGAAACCTAAAGAAGGCTGTAATAATTGCAATTCCAAAGAAGGCAATTTGAACCGTCAATGTAGCAAGTCTTGTTTGCAAAATACTGACACAAATTATTTACAGAAAAATTGAAATACTTACAGAATCCAACCTCAGAGTTGATCATTTAGGGTTCTGGAGAAATGTAGGAACACACAAGGCGATATTGATCCTACAACTTATCTTAAGATAAGTTCAAGAAAATCAAACCTGTGTGTATTGCAATTATTGATTTATTTAATGATTTTGACAATTTTGATTGGAATAGACCCTTTGCAATTCTGAAGGTAGCAGGGATAAACACATGGAGTGAAAGGTTGTCGACAGAATGCACTGAAATCAGACTGCAGCAACAAGGGTCAAAGGACATGAAAGTGAAGCAGTATTTGAGAATGTGGTATGACAACTGTGCAAACTTATCCTCGATTTTACTCAATATGTATTTTGGGCAAGCAGTAAGGAACAGTAAAGAGACATGTGGAAAAGGAAATGAAGTTCAGGGATGGTAATGAACTTGTAAGAGCTGTTGAATTGAATGAACAGTGTCATAAAAAGAGGTTCTACAATGAAAATCAACAAAATTAAAACAAGGATAAAGGATTGTTGTCGAATTAAACAGGTGATGCTGAAGGAATTGGATTAGAAAATGAACACTAAAATTAGTAGATAGGTATTGCTATTTGAGCACCAAAATAAGTGACAGTGGTCAAATCAGGGAGGATATGAAGCATTTTTGAAAAAAAGTATTTGTCAAAATCAAAGATAGATTTAACATTAAGAAGTCTTTTATGAAGGCATTTGTCTGGAGTGGAGCCTTGAGTGGAAGTTAAATATGGATGATAAGCAGTTCCAACAAACAGAGAATAGAAGCTTTAGAAATGTGATACTATAAAGAATTCTGAAGACTGATTAAAAAATGAAGAGGTACTGAATTAAGTCAGATGGAACAGAACATTATGATATAATTTGACTAAATAAGCGATCAGTTGATGGGACATATCCTGAGACATCAACGAAGGGTCAGTATCATAACTGAGGAAGTGTTGGGGGATAAAGTGAAACGGTGTCTTGGTTACAGTATGCAGGTTCAAATGAATTTAGTTGTGGTAGTCATTTAAATATGAATAACCTTGTACAGGATAGACTAGTGCGGAGTGCAGTTTCTGGACTGCAGACCACAACAACAACAGCATATATAGATGTTGATACATACATGCACAAAATATTTTCTTGATTTAATATGGTAGTAACATCAACAATATGTAACAGACTTGACCATAGTGCTCATACTGGCTTCATTTCTAGTACTAAGCATACAAACAGGTGCCTTATGGTGTATTCTCCAGAGAATACACCAACATGTTGAGCATTATATTTTATTGCACATGATGGCAGAACAACACATACAGAACTGAACTTAAACATGGTGGCTCACAAAGAAATCAGCGATGAAATACAATGCAAAGATGGTTTGCTTATGCAGCGATATTTCTGGGGACAAGTTTATCGGCTCCACATAGGATGGCATCAGGAGAAGTTGTGAGGTAGATGAATGATAGTAAGCTCAAAGGAGTCCTCCAGTAGTGGTGTTGGAAGTTGTTGAGCTGCAAGGGTTGGCCAGTTGACGTGGAAATCATGGAAGCGAGCCGGTCGTCGTACAGGCCATGTGTCTCAAGTGGGGGGACAAAAACCTCAACACGGTGAGACAGGCGAGAGCGGGGACGTGCTCGACACAGGTAGCGGTGAGCAGTTTTTGGTTGAGGGCTGTGAGCTTGATTGAGAGAGTGTGTTTGGTGGGGAGCTTGGCATCGAGCTTGACGAGGAGTTCTGAGATGCACACGACGGTGAGTTATCGCTCGAGGGAGGGGGCAAAGATGGAGCGTCATGTGATAGTAGGCGGAGTGGAACGCTCGTGTCAGGTGATAGTGTAGATTCGGGTGCGGCATGAGCTGGTTTGAGTCTGTTCAGCAACAAAGTGATGGGGGAATTTTTTATCAGGATGTCACACGTGTTTGTGGATCATCAAAGCACATGATAGATAAGGGCCAGAGTGTGGGGGCTGGAGAGGTACTCGGATGGAGTCATCCCAGAGCATGACAAAATTACGGAGGTGGGTGAGCGGATGGCGGGCTGGGGTGGGGGGGGAATCAGCAGCACACGTTCAATGAACGAGGGTACGGGTGAAAGTGAGTGACAGGCAGGACAGACGATTTTTCCTGGGAGGACCAGGGTTTGTCCACATATGTATTTTGCAACTGTCCCTTTGATGTCTTCCTTGTAGGTTGCATGAGCACCAAGCAGTACAAGTGGCAGGGACTCCATCCATAAGGAGTTGTGGTACCGGAGGACTGCCATGAAGGTGCGGTGCCAGCACTCGACGAGGTCGTTGCTTTTCGAATGGTAAGCAGTCGTGTGTATGTGTCGGATTCCGCAGATATGGCAAATGCCATTGAACAGGGCCGACTTGAACTGACGGCTGTGGCCAATGGTAATGCCTGCGGGACAACCGAAATGTGATACCCACGACTGAATGAAAGAATGAGCGACAGTTTCTGTGGTAATGTTGGGAAGAGGGGCGGCTTCAACCCAACGAGTAGTACGATCAATGGTGGAAAGTATGTAACGGAAACCATTGGAGGCGGGAAGAGGGCCCACAATGTCGATGTGCACATTCTGAAATCCTCCAGGGGGAATAGGGAAGTTGCCGAGAGGGGGAGAGGTGTGTTTGTGTACCTTGTACCGAGGTGGCGATGTGTCCCAGGAGTCAGCACGACAAGATGGCTGCGCAAACTCCGGAATCGTGAAAGTTTGGTTGGGTTCGTGAAATGTTAGTAGGCACAGCAGCTGTGGGTGCGGCCTTTGGCAGCAGGGTCTCGGTCAAAACATGTGAATTGCATTCAGGCGCGAATGCACTGTCTGTGCAGTTCATTGAGTTCACACGGTGGCACACAGGAGTAGCAGTTTCACAGTTTGCAAGATCATCCACTGGGGACAGGCCAGGTTGAAGTGAGGCGCGGCGCGCATGCGCACTGGTACACAAGTCAGAGTCAACAACTGTGGCAGGAAGAGGGCGTGGCGCTATGGGGCTGTCAGTACATGTGGTGATAGCAGTACAGGGGCCTAGTTTACACATGTCTGTGTATGACATTGCGCTGACAGCACCATTGATAGAGGTTACGAAAGAGGAGCACATGGAAGTAGGATTGTCTGTACAGTCAATGCACTTACTAACCTCGATTTGTCCTTGTTGAAGTGTTTTTAATTTCAAACTGCTTTTGTGGATCCAGTGGGCGAGCTCGAAATTTTCGTTGCGTAGGCGAGCGACCTGTTCTTGCTCGACAAGACACTTGTGTGTAATTTCTTGCAGCACAGTCGAAAGAGACGAGCACGTGTGTACTAGTTGAGCACGAACAGATACATCCAGGGAGCAAGGGCTCAACGGAGCACAGGGAAAGTGAGTGTTTGTCGGGTGATGAAACACAGTGTTGCACACTATGTCTGGGGAAAGTTTGTGGTGGCGCAAGAAATCAGTGCCTATGACAGGTTCGTCAATATCACAGACTAGGAAAGTCCACTCGAGCTCGCAGTTCGGAGAGAGCATAACAGGGTGGGATGTCAAACCGATGCACTGCAGTTTAGTGGAGTTGACGGCTTGTAGTGACGTGTGATGGGAACGAATGTTCTCGGATGCTAGAGACGTAGGCAGTAGGGACACATCAGCACCCATGTCAACGAGGAACAGTTGTCCTGAAGACATGTCTTTGACGTATAAGCATCCACAAATGTTCGGTCGTTCATGCACCGAGTGAAGCACTGGGAGGTGCCTGTCTTGTGCGCAAGAGGCGGCACCGGAACCTACTTGCGACCAGCGTTTGGGAAACAGCAAGGCGGTCTGCAGTTCCTTGCAGCATCACCAAAACGTGTGTGGAAGTAGCAGTAGGGGTAATGTGGAAGTGCATCCTGCAGAGACCCTGTAGCCGAGGGGGAAGGACGAGGGTCCGTGCCTGCTGAAGAGTTGACTGCGGGAGGGGGCGAGGCTGTCGGCGATGCCGGCGAGTGGTTATCGGTGGCCAAATTAACACAGCGTCTGCGGCGTGCAGGGGGAGGGTGAAGCTGTTGGTGGGAGGTGGGTTCAATTTGCCAGGTGTGAAGCTCGCATTGTAGTGCAGAATGAGCTCGGTCAGCGGCGCGGATAAGTACGTCAGTTGCTTGAGCTTTGAGGCAAGAGATGGCAGTTCGGACAGATAGAGGAAGCTTCTTAATCCAGATTGACAAGAGCATGTTATTGGGCATGGCCTGGTTGTTAACGAGAAGTCAGAGACAGCGCCACAGCTTTGATGGAGTCGAGTCGCCGAGTTTTTCCTTGTAGATGAGCTGCTGGACCTTCTCAGTCGACGTCTGTGTAACATGTTCCAGTGTCGTCCTCTTAACAGAAGTGGATTGTCTACCTGAGGAGGTGTGATGACTAAATCATGAATCAAGTCAGCATGGTCGTGGAGATTGTTCATGAGACAAATACACCGTGAGTGGCCATCAAGTGAATAATATTTAAAGATCTGCACGACTAAGGTGAACCAGAATTCGGGGTTCTCAATGGAGAACACAGGCAGTTTTGGTAGTTTCACGAGTGGTGGCAGCCTGGAAGCAGACTGGGGGGAGAAGTGCGGAAGCAGATGTGAGGTCGAAAGCATGGGCGGCAGTAGCATTCTCGAGCCTTCACGGCGCGGTCGGGGAGCTCGATGGCGCTGTTAACTGACCCTGCGGTAGAGTGAAGGTGGCACATTGTGGTGGAGGATGATGTGTCATGTCGCAGAAGGCCAACATGGATGAGGCACCGGTTTGTGCCGAAAACGAATACAGAAGCTCGACAGGAGCCGGCGCAGATGTGACAGGAGAGATGTGTTTCACTCCATTCGAAATCACGTTCGGATAAGGTGAGAGCCGTGGCACAGAGCACTGGGCTGTAGTAGTTATGTTGTTATGCCCACTAGACCACTTGTTGTTCATGTCGCAGGCTGATATGCCGAAGTCGGAAGACACATATTGATGTGGGACAGAAGTAGCAGCAAGCGTGGTAGGAAGCTGAGGTGAAAGGCCCATGAGCCTGGCAGGGCCGACCACGTGGCTGTAGTTAATGTGGGGTTGCACGGAGTAGGGTGTCGAGAATTGTTGCTCCGGCAGTGGGAAGTTGTCCAATGAAACATTAATGGAGTTCAACGTTGGTACCGCATTGCATTGAGAGCCGTAAGTAGTGGTGGCACGGTTGGTGGAGGTAGGCACATGAGGTGGCAGGAACAAAGGCATGTGGTAACCAGATTCATGCGTGTTCCTAACCTCACTTGTTGTTACAGGCTCAAAAATATTGAGCAACACCGGGGGAGCCGCCGAAGGGTAAACACCGTGTTGCAATCCTGGTGGGTGTACATCGTCAGCAACATGGTGCATATTTGTCACAAAATTGGGTGTCAGGTGTGGAGCCAAAGTCATTGTTTGAACACAGTTGTGGTACAACACACTGGCGAGGTCGTCGTGGGGACTGTCGGAAAGCAAAAACGAATAACGAAGAAATTCGGGCTCACCATTGTGGTGGATTCAGGGTGGTTTTCTCCAGAGAATACACCAACATGTTGAGAACTATATTTTATTGCACATCATGGCAGAACAACACATACGGAACTGAACTTTAACATGGCAGCAAACAAAGAAGTCAGAGATGAAATACAAAGCAAAGATGGTTTGTTTATGTATCGATATTTCTGGTGACGAGTTTATCGGTGCCATAGGTTTGTGTGTGAGTTGTCACCTTTCCTCATTTTTTTCTAAGCAATTCATTGTTGTATAAAGTTATGTGTCTCTAATTTCATGCTACTGTTATTGAATGGCAGAGAAGGTTTTTACCAACTCAGTAAATTTATTAGCAATACCTTGTAATTGAGCTTCAAAACTTGAGCTTGAAGTTGTTTTGCCTCTGTATACATAAAGTTTTTCTTTAGTTTCATCATATCTACAGTTTTCTTCTGAGTTGCAGAAACATGGAAAGGCATGGGGGATGTGTCATCTTTCTTGAATGGGATATTCCACAGGCCTTTAAAGTAAATTGCATTTACAAGCACCAGGCAAGTCAACTGGCTCAAAGAACCTGCAAGAAACAGACATAAGAAATTTGCTAAAATGATATCAACAATTACTCCTTTCTTTTAGTGGCAGCCTCCTAGTTATATGTTATATGTTATTGGCTGAGAGCATTGGAGAGGACATTGCTTTTCACTTCACGATGGTGCGCAGACTACACGTGAAGATGTAGAACATTTACTTCAGCCCATGATCACAAAATTGTTTAGTAACTATGCCAACATCAACTCCCTGGTCACACTACCAATAAAATACAAGTACTGCTTGTCCAATAGCTGCATCATAATATGTTAGGGGACAAAATTTCATTGAGGCTTTTATTAGAGGAGACTATATGAAAAAACAACAAAAGTGAATACAAAAACACTCCGTCAATGGATAAAGGTTGCGGCATGCATAAAAACCAGCAAATAAATAGTGTAAACAACTGCAATGAAGGGTAAGTAGACATGTAAGGAGACTTAATATGTTTCAGTAAAATCAATCAACTGCTGTAATCAGTCACCATCATGAAATTCTTAAGAACAACCATCTAAATTGATTTAAGATGGGATGAACACATATTATTAATAGCTATACTTATTTGCAAGTTCCATAGACCAGAATTCAGATTGCTCACTATAATGAGGAACAAGTCAGCTTACAATTCTAACACATTTTCTCAATGAAAGATAAATCTGTCTGTTGGTAAGGCCACTGCCAATTAGAGATATGCCAGAAAAGTCATAAAGAATTGTGCAATGAAAACAATCAATTTTTAACAATATAATGTAATTGTATAGATAAAAAAACTACTAACCAAGTGGTGGCAGAACACATACATAAAAGAAAGTTAAAATTAGACAAACTTTTGGAACTACTTGGTAAATATAATTTATAATGTATCCAATTACATTATAAAGAACTGTACATAATTAATATACATAGGAATTTGTTTACAGTTGTCTGACTGGCTTTTGTGAGCTGCTATTCAGTTGAGAAACCTTAACAAGACAGATTATTAGAAAGGTACATACGACACAGAAAAGAGCTTCTGAACTCATTAACAGTTCATTCACTAATGAGGAACCATTACTAATTTGGATTTAAAAAACAGATAGAGAAGATTCAGGGAAAAACTGTGCAAACTCATTATGGGATTGTGTAGCAGGTAAGCACACATTTCAGGTAGGTAACATAGGTGTGTTCCAGCATAACCTCAGTATACCAAGATTAGATTTGGAATGACAGACTGTGCATGGAAAGATTGGAAAAGCACATGATGCAATGTCATACTCTATGATACAGGGTGTTTCAAAAAGAATATATGAGTTGTGACCAAAAAGCAATGCAAATTTTTTAACTTCATGGGATTTACACATCTGATTTTCAATTTATTTTTTTATCTTGTTAATAGACATTTTCCTGACATGTGTTTGTATTTTAAGCTGTTTTGAATATTTAGTTTATTGTTGATGGTCAAAAAGGTTATACATGTTTTCAAATGTGTGGCAAATTTTAACTTCTGATAAAGATGGCTCAAAAAATTTGCATTAGAGTTTACTTTAAAAAAAAGAATAACCTGCAGTACCACATTCAAAATGTTGACTGTGGCTTTTGGCAAATCTGCTATGAGTAAGACAAGAGTTTATGAGTGGTATGAATATTTCAAAGAGGCCCGAGAAGGCAGTGAAGATAACAACCATCATGAATGCCCTAGCACATCAATTACTGATGACAATATGGAAGAGGTAATGAAAATGGCTCTGGAAAATCACCAAATCACCACGAGAGAGGTTACAGATGATGTCAGCATATTCTTTGGCTTATGCCAAATTTCAAACAATTATTTTTGGATGTGTTGGCATTAAACACGTAACAGCAAAAAAGATTAGCTGCACTGCACAATTCCACACAGTACAAGAAGTATTGCTGTGAAAGCGCCCAAAGTGTACCAAACATGGAAAACTTAACCCCAAATGGCAACTCTTATACACCGCCCCATTTGTAATTATGCAAGTTCCTCATCCAGGATCATATAGAGTAGCTTACCCTATAAATAGAAAGGAAAGGGCCTTTATCCAGGCAAGGATCTAAAGTAATTTCTATGCTGAATGGGTTTGACAAAAGGTTAAACCAACTCATGAAGTTATTTTTCTTTAGTGAAAATATTTCAGTACAAATTATGAAAGATGTCCACTTACTTTTATGAAAAGTTTCTCTCTTCTCATTTATATTTGTGTACATAGAAATAAGGTAAGTTATTGGTTATTGAAGGTTTTGTTCACTGAGAAAAGGATGTTGTGAAATGAGTAATAAGCTGAATTTAATCACCGTGATGCAAATTCACTACCAAAATACATACACCTTCCAACCAAAAAATTGGTAAATGCAGAGGGGACAAATAAATGATGTAGCATTATGACAAGAGGCAACACACAAGTGCAGTAGAAATTTGCATCATAGGAGAGAGACCTTGGTGCATGCATGATGGCATAACAAGCTCAATATGCTTCTTAACATGCCAGATGCTCAGCTAACATTAGTATCTCTACACCACATAGAATATACCCACAAGATTATGAATATAAATTGATGTCTAAAATAATTACTGACATCTATACTATAATAATAAAACTAAAAGGAAAAGAAAACTAAAAAAGGAAATATTTACATGGATGGAAATAAAATGAACTAACTACAGAAAGCTATCTACACACCAGGTTAATATTTACAATATATACTCAGAAATCTACATTATGGCTATATCCAAAATAAACTAAGCTCTTTGTTATTGGAAATCTGTATATGTCATGAAAGAGTTAATAATTCTAGGGGTATGCTCATACTCTGAATAAGCTATGAGAGGAGATAACGATGCTGTGCCTCGCCTAGGAAGATACCTATCAGTTTCATGTACACACATTGTATGAATATGGAAGAGACAGAAACATATATACACATTGTAGTACACAGATGTGCGTCCCACAGTGGAAAGTATTAAATTAAGTACACTTATGTAAAATCATTACAGGTACTTTTAAGCAAATAACATTAATAAACTTGTATGACACAATGATATTAGAATTTTATCTATAGTGCCACAAATATTGAGTAAATAGTTTGTCACCAAACGCAAAGAAGTGTTCACAGAGAATTTGCTCAGTTATTGTATGATGTGTTAACGACAGCTTTGAGCATGAGATGATAAATGCTTCTTTCCATTGCTTATAACAACTCCCCGTAGATTTGTAGAGCAACTCCTGGTAGATTTGAGAAAGGTGTGGCTAAAGGGTAGATATGTTTACTTGAGTTGGAAACGTGACATTCTCGGTTCCTATCATTAGCAATCTGGAATTACAAACACTGAAGTTAAGTGAGATGAGGGCAGTAGTTCATGCATATGATCAGATTGCATAAATGTATATTGTTTTTTCAGTCCTGATGTGTAACACGTTTTGCTAATTATTCATGTAAACAAAAATTATATCATGAGTTTAAAAGTTAAAAGGAATTCTAGCTTATCATAAAAGTTGTAAATATAAATTATTTATTAATTATGAGAGTAAATATGAAATAACTTGTCATGGAAATGGAGCCTCATGAATTTTGAAGGAGAATATGACTTCTTAAGTATTATTCACTTGTATTTAGACATTGTTATGCAAATATCAAAAACAATTTGACAAATTTATGTATAAACTTGTATGTATGTGAAATGTATTAGACTTCATTTGTCAGCTAATATCAAAATGACATTTATGTGTAGTTATAAGGAGTAAATTTACCTCATGTTTTAATTTATTTATGCAAGTCTGAAAATTTTACACATTTGTACAAAGACAGATAGGGGAACCTGTATATGAAAAAGGTGTTTAACATAAGTGAAATTAAAAGGGACTTCAAGAAAAACTGTCTGCATATTGTATTTATAATGCGTGTTGAATGAGGAATACATACTCATGCAATGAAGTGATCAAATATGTGTGTGCCAAGTGACAAAAACATTCTAAGTGCCCTTTGTAGTTGCATTAGATGTTGAACTTTACTATAAAGGAGTAATTAAAGCAAGTAATTTATAGGCTTACCTGGAAAATGGTGAGCTCTTTACATGATGCTGATGATACAGACTGGCCTTTTGAATACTTAAATATGTGATGGACAACGTGGTTTATATAAGAATGGTTGGAACTTTATGGCTTCTCCATCATGGTATTAAACTTTTTAACCAACTACACATCAGTGTACACCTATCCTATAGAGTGACCCTCTGAACACTATAATGACATGCAATTCATCGTCGTCTACAAAGTTACAGACCTGAGGCTGAACTGTTTTCCATAGTTGCACTGATGGCACCACAAAGCATGTGCACAATGAGCAATCACTTAACGTGTGGAGGTATGGCTGCAACACTTAACGTGTGGAGGTATGGCTGCACAAACTATGGGTGATGGTTACACCTCAATAATGGGGCAAAACACAAACATACCATTTGTCGAGTCATGATCTCTCAGAAACTGTATGTTTAAAGTTATAAATTTCATGTAAATTAATTGTAATATAAATAAAGCTGACACATGCAGGGGATAAATAATATATTACCTTAGCCACAAATAAATGGATTTGATCTCAAGCCAGGTCAAAACGTAGTTTAAGTGGTACTTCCATATGAAATTTTATTATTTGTGTTAAATATATTCGTAAAATGCACCACTGTCATCCATTAATCATGGAGAAAGCCACTACACAGTATTAGGACAGTTGTGATAGATCTTATTTTGGTTTAGCCAAAAAGGATAACTTGTTTAATAAGTATTAGAACACTGTAGGGAGCAAAGGCACAATATAAACAATCCTACACCAAAAAAAGACATGTACAAAAATAAAAATGAATGTATATGATATTCTAATGTTTCCTTAAGCCAATATCAAATATTTCATTCTTCAACTATTGCTCTCTTCCTGTCACTGTTTCTGGGTGGGTGTATTGCATGTATGTCAGACAATAATATATATTTGTGTAAAAGTTTTTACAGCATATCTTTTGGAAAGGAAAGCAGTTCCTTTCATTTCTAAATTGCTTCATTCTGAATATGATACCTGGATACACTGTAACCAGCAAACTTCAGAACATATGCTGACATTATTTATAATTGTGTTGTACTGCATTCTTGGTCAAGAAGCTGGATGCTGTACCTATTTCTTAAAGAAAGGAGAGGTAAATAACACTGTTCAAAGGAGAGTTACTATATAAATCACTTTAGACTGTTACTGTGGTAATCGAAGCAAGAGACTGTGGAGGTGTGAACTCAGATATATGAATTGCTGCTGGTGAAAGTATCTGCCAGTCAAAAACATCAAAATAATCCACATTATTCACACCTCCTTACAGCACCAGTACTTAACCACCAGTATAGTTTGTGTTGTGAATACATGCACTTTCACTAGATAAAGAGCAAGGGCTCAAAAGCTTGTGTAAATACTGTTTTCGTGTAAATACGGTTTTCTGTTATGTGTTTCTATGCTATACACATTAGTTCGCTAGACTCTGAATAATGCATGATGTGCACTGTTGTTGTGCTCATTTCAGTTATTGTCAATGACTGTTACATAGTCATACCCACACATTATGTCACAATCGATAGTATATCAGTTCATGTATCTCTGCATTTTACTGTACATACTTCGAACTTGAAAATAAGCAAAAGTAATTAATAAAATCCTTACAACTGACTGACTAACAGAAGGATAAAAGCTGACTGGCTGATCATAGAAGGAGATTTTCTGCCTGTACAAGAGTATTCTCACAGAGCTGCCAAGAAAGTTACTATTAAATCACACATACATATTGGTGATGGTAAAATTTCAGAAATTTGGGTTTATCCATATGTCTATTGACAACCATTCATCTTGAACACTACCCAAAAAGCAAGCAGGAAGATAACTATGTAACCTCCATCACACATTATACAGTGGCTTATGCAACTGTTTGTAGCAATTCTTTGCTCACAAAGCAGAAGTGTGTCTATGTTGTGTGTAACACAGGAGTGAAGGGACTTGATATATGGATGATTCCAGAATGAGATTTTCACTCTGCAGTGGACTGTGCACTGATATTATACCTCCTGGCACATTAGAACTGTGTGCCGGACCAAGACTCAAACTTGGGACCTTTGCCTTTCGCGGGCAAGTGCTCTAGCAAGAGAGCAGTTGCCCACACAAGGTAAAGGTCGCGAGTTTGAGTCCCAGTCCAGTACACAGTTGTAATCTGCCAGGAAGCTTCATGTGGATGATTGTCTCACCTTATACTATGGTTTCATACTCTGATTTAAGCACTGTTTAAGATCCAGCACAGAAGAGTACTTTGTGGTTAAGGAAGGCACACCACTTCAACAAGAAGAGACATTCCTGGGGACACACCATTAACTGTTTATCGAAAGGTGACTCAAAATATCTCTTCTAAGTTCCATCCTAAACACTTGTACACAGCAAATGTCATTCTCCAGAGAACAATACCAACACGGTGGAACAACTATACCAGACTTGTGAGTCAATGCGAACTTGGCTGTGGAAGATATAAGTTCCCCAAGACCAGTCAAACATGTAAGTTCCAGAATCCATGTTTTTGTGTGACTTTATTTGATGAATGTATGAAGTGATCCCAAGGAGATGAGCACAAGTAACAAGTTCCTAACACTACATTTCACTGGTTTGAGACTGTGCAGTGAATCAACAAATGAAAGTAGGCTACAGAAAAGAAAGTGAGGGCAAGGAAACACTTTGCAAGAAAGCAGTTTTGTTGGAGCCTTGGAGGAGAAAACTTGGCACACACATTTCTGCTCTGTTGGAGTCTTTGGGGAGCCAAGATGTCTCAATAACTGCTGCAAGTTTGAGATGGTAGCCTTGAAAACGTCTCTCATTGCCACCTGGTCCACATTCTGCTGAGCAGGTCTTCCCATCTCCATGAAACAAGAAGCAAGGATGCACTCACACAAGGGATGTTATAATCATCACAGCTGAGTCGGCAATACCAGACCTGACCACTACCAGAAAGGTAGTCTTAGATGAGAATAACCCTCTGTTATTCATAACCTTTGTCCTGCTGTAGATGAAAGCTTGTAATCACATATAATGTGTCTCTAGAAAAATCCTGCACTCCCAGGGGACACCGCCTTGAAGTAGGCACCTTCAGTGGTGGCAGGAGTGCTTGCATGCTTCCTTGAAATAGAGAGTTGTGCTGGTGGTAGCGTGGCTAATGGCAGGGTCACTGAAGTCGGATGGGTCTCGACTGAGGAGGCACACAGAGTGTATCCCACAACATAGGGCAGTGAGGGCTCCAGAGGCATAGTGAAGCCAGCTTCCCTAGGGAAGTAAACCTAATATAAATCCTGGTCCTCCAGGTTGAGGGTTGGGCTCGAGGCCAACACCCTCTTCCTGTAAATGAAAGTCAAGTAACAAAAACCCAGAGAGCAGAAGCTGGATGGATTAATAGAGAATGACATGGCAAGGATGTCGGACAACAAATGATTAAAAAGTTGAAACCTGATCTTCAAACTGGTATCGCAAATGTTCAATCTTTATATAGTCCAGGCTCTCTAAAGAAGTTATTAGACCAACAGGGGAAGCTCAAGGAGAGCATTATTGCCATCCAAGAAATTTGATGGACAGGGAATGGGGTACTGGAAAAGAGAGAGGGCGCTATGTTCTATAGCTGTGATGATAACAGACATGAGTTTGGTGCAGGTTTCCTTGTTCATAAAGATCTGAAATACTTGGTGATGAATTTTACACCCATTAATCCAAGGCTATCAGTAATTAGAATTAAAGGAAGATTCTTTAATTATAGTATAATTAATGGACATGCACCATCAGAAGAACCTATTGCCAGCCCATAAATGGAGCTCATAGTAAACATGGATCCACTAATGATAATGGAATAAGTTTGATCCTCTTCACAGCCTCCCAGAATATGATAGTGGGATCTGCCAGGTTTCCCTATAAGGAGATATACAAGTACACGTGGAAGTCACCTGATGGTGGAACCATTAATCAAATAGATGATGTACTGATAGTCCAGAGGCATAAATCTAACTTGTCAGATATTCAAACCTTTCATGGCCCTCATGTGGATTCAGACCATTTTCTTGTAATGGCCCAGATAAGAGCAAGGATATCAAATGCTCAGAAAGAAAGACATACTAGGAATGAACACTACAATACTGCAGCACTGCAATTAACAGAAACTTATGAATCATACTGTCAGAAAGTTTTTCAGGCCTTAGAACAAGAACAAGGAAGAAAGCAAGACAGTAATGACACAGAACAAAAATGGCTGACTGTAATAAGAGCTGTAGGCATTTCACCTATGGAAACACTAGAGATGGAGAGAAAATCAATAAGGCCCACATGGTTTGATGAAGAGTGTAAGAGAGTGACTGAAGAAACTCACAAACTGCACTAGAAGCTTGTTGGAGGATTATCGAGAGAAAAGGAGGACCAAAAAGATGACACATCACAGAAAGAAAAGGGACTGAACTAAGGCTGAAACAGAATGTATGGAATTGTCCAAGAAGAAGAATGAAACAAGGATGTTCTTTATAAAAGTAAACAATGCTAGAAGAAAATTTGCTCCAATAACCAGCTTGGTTAGAAATGAGTAAGGAAACATGATAAGTGAGACTAAACATACTCTGGAAAGATGGTGAAGATACTTTAATGACCTGCTGAATCAAGAGACAGAGCAAACAGAGGCTATATTTGATGATTGTGAGGAAGGATTGGATGATGAACAACCACTGGATGGCCTAGGGTTACAGGACATTAAAAAAAGCTTTAAGGAAACTGAAGAATAATAAGGCCTCCGTCACTAATAGCATTCCTGCAGAATTGGTAAAATGTGGAGGAGCAACATTAGAGCAGTCTCTGTTTGAACTTATCACTTTCATATGGGAACAGGAAAGGATACCAGATGAGTGGAATGAAGGAATATTATGCCCCATACATAAAAAGGGTGACTGAATGGAGTGTAGAAAACACTGTGGGATTACCCTCCTGAACCTGGGGTACAAGGTGTTATCTAATATTATTGTTGGTCAGCTACTCCCACAGGCGGATAAAGAAATTGGAATATACCAAAGTGGATTTCGATGAGGAAGGTCAACAATAGACCAGATTTTCAACCGGTGTCAAATTTTGGAGAAAACTGTTGAATGTAGAATTGGAACACATCATCTCTTTATTGGCTTTAAGGCTGCATACAACAGCATCAATAGAAACTGGTTGTTTCATGCCTTACAGGAGATAGGGATACATGGAAAGCTCCTGAGAATGGTTAAAATGATGATGTCTGACATAAGAAGCTGCGTTCACGTACGAGGAAATTACGCAGACCCCTGGAAATAAAAAATGGGCTATGTCAAAGAGGTGCATTAGTGTGCTATTATTTAATGTAGCACTCAAGAAGGTGATTACGGAAGCAGGCCTACAGACAAGGGGCACGATCTTCTACAAGTCAGTGCAGATTTTAGCATATGCAGATGACCTAGACATCATAGCATTTACAGTACCAGCACTGAAAGAAGCTTTTACAGCCTTACTTCAAGCAAGTAAGAAGATGGGTCTTATCATAAATGAAGATAAAATGAGATACATGACCTGTGGGAAAGCATATCAACCCAAGATGCCATCAACTTTCCGTATGAATGGATACACATGATAGCTTTAAGTATGATAGTTCCACAGGCACTTGCTTTAATGACATCTCAACTGAAATTATGATTAGGCTGATATCAGCAAATAAGACATATTTCACCTCAAGGAATTTATTCAGGTTAAGACTCCTCAGCCACCCACAAAATTCAATATTAAAAAACCTCGTTAGTCCAGTTCTCACTTATGCTTAGGAAACATGACCTTTGACAGAAACCAATGCAAGGCTTCTTGATGGATTTGAGAGGAAAGTTTTGAGAAGAATAATTGTCCCTGTGTATGACAGAGAACAATAGAGGAAAAGGTACAATGAAGAATTGTACACTATATATGCTAATGCTCCTGAAACAAAAATCATACAAGCAAAAAGGATAAGATGGGCAGGTCATGTGGCAAGAATGGAGGAGTCTGAGATGATAAAGAAGATTCTCTTTAGTAATCCAGGAGGACGAAGAGGGAGAGACCTACAGAAGTTATGATGCACAAACTGGAGGGTATCATGTGACCGTGGTGGATGTTGGAAGATTGTTGGAAAGGCCAAACTTCATCCTGGACTGCAGCACCACGGAAGAAGAAGAAGAAGAAGAAAAAGAAGAAGAATCCTGGCCAAACACCTTGTGAAGATTCCTCTACGAGGAGCCAGTTAATATTTGTCTTCCTGTTATGCATTCAATTGTATGAAGTTTTTCCATAGGTTTTTGCTTAGTGGCAATGATTCAACACATGTATTTCCCGAAATTAATGCTTCATTGCCTGATACGCCATATCAGTTTCCAATCACCCCTCTTCCAAGATTGAATGCACAATGCAGCATGTATTAATTGTCTGGTAGTAATCCACCTGATGCCCAGCTCATTCACATCTACATTTATACTCTGCAAACTACTCTAAAATGCATGGCAGAGGGCACTTCTCACTATATTACTTACTATGGCTACTTCCATGACCCATACATGTATGGAGTGCTATAAGAACAACAGCTTAAATGCCTCTTTACACACTGTAACATAATTGCTATAATCTTGTCTTTGCAATCCTTCTGAGACTGATACATAGGGAATTGTGTCATATTCCTAGACTCCTAAATTAAAGCTGGTTCCTGAAACTTTGTAAGCAAGCTTTTATGGAGTATGGTAGTTTGCATCTATCTGCAAGTCTCTTCCAGTTGAGCTTTTTCAGCATCTTCATGATATGCTCCACAGGAACAAGGATGAACATTTATGCTGCCTTTCTTTGTATATGTTCATTATCATCTGTTAGCCCTATTTTTTTAATTGATACAAAGAACTTGAGTAGATTTATAGGATGAGTCCCTTAAGTATTTGATACACAATTTACTGTGTAGACACTGCATTTTCTAGTATTTGACCAATGAATTCAAATTTGTGGCCTGCTTTACATACAACTGAGCCTATGTCATTGTTTTATTTTATATCCCCACAAATCCTTTTCCTAGGCTCTAGTTATGAGGGAGAGTAGTGAGAGCAATCTGATAAATATATATGTAATCTCTAAAAACTGAGAATATTTTGAAAGGAGAGAAATTGTGCATGGTTTGTTGGAGGAATCTGAAGTTATTAATAGGGGAGAAACACCAGACAGCCAATGATTAATTTTTTGGAACAAGGTAATGAGGTACAATGTTTAGCTGACAGTAGCAGTAATCTTTTTGCTGTTAGTCAGAAACCACTAAATGCTTTATCTGATAAGAAACTGTTTGTAATAATGACTGTTTCCTGTATTCAAACAATTGACACCACAGGTAAGTTGAAGAAATGAGAATGTACCAATGTTGTCTAAGAAACTGTTATTTTAGAAACAGATAGAAGAAGAGCAGATGTACCATCTCAGGGGAAAGAAACTGAGACCGGAGCAAAGGGATGGCATTTCAGTAACATTGCAGAAAAAAGGAAGACTTTGAATGGTATAATGAACATGAAGAGAAAGTGGGGGTGGAGCCAGAGGTATTAATGGCAAACCAGAATGAAATAGAATTATAGGTAGAAAAGTTACATAAATTACATAGGGGCAGGATGGGGAGAGCTTAATGACTTCAGGGGATGTTGCAGTATTTGCAGAGTTAGGTGATTGAAAATCAACAGGAACTCAAGTTATTGACAATACTACTTAAATTATCCTTTGTGTTGTCCCTCTTCCTCTTTTTTTTCAGTCTGAACAACATGTATACTGAAGTGTCAAAGAAACTGGCACTCCTGCCTAATATCGCATAGGGCCCCACAAGCATGCAGAAGTGCCACTACATGACATGGCATGGACTCGACTAATATGAATCTTGCAGGGTTGTCCATAAGTCTGAAAGAGTACAAGGGGATGGAGATCTCTTCTGGAAGGCATATTGCAGGTCATCCCAGATTTGCTCAATAATGTTCATGTCTAGAGAGTTTGGTGACCAGCAGAAGAGTTTAAACTCAGAAGAGTATTCCTGGAGTGACTCTGTAGCAATTCTGGATGTGTGGGGTGTCACATTGCCCTGTTGGAATTACCCAAGTCCACTGGAGGGCACAATGGGCATGAATGGATGCATGTGATCAGACAGGATGCTTATATAAGTGTCACCTGTCAGAGTCATATCTAGACGTATCAGGGGCCATATTACACCAACTGCACATGCCCCACACCATTATAGAGCATCCATCAATTTGAACAGTCCCCTGCTGCCACACAAGATCCATGGATTCATAAGGCAGTCTCCATACCCATACATGTGCTTCTGCTCGATACAATTTGAAACGAGACTTGTACAAGCAGGCACCATGTTTCCAGTCATCAACAGTCCATTGGCAGTGTTGATGGGTCCAGGTGAGGTGTAAAGCTTTGTGTCATGCAGCCATTAAGGATACACGAGTGGGCCTTTGGCTCCGAAAGCACATACTGATGATGTTTCGTTGAATGGTTCACATGCTGACAATCGCTGATGGCCCAGCATTGAAATCTGCAGCAATTTGTGGAAGAATTGCACTTCTGTCACACTGAATGATTGTCTTCAGTCGTTGTTGGTCCCATTCTTGTAGGGCCTTTTCTGGCCAGAGCGATGTTGGAGACTTGATGTTTCACTGAATTCCTGATATTCATAGTACCCTCATGAAATGGTCATACAGGAAAATCCCCACTTCATCACTACCTCAGAGATGCTGTGTCCCATCACTTGTGCACCGGCTATAACACCACATTCATACTCACTTAAATCTTGATAACCTGGCTTTGTAGCAGCAGTAACTGTTCTAACAATTGTACCAGACACTTGTTATCTGACATAGGCACTGCCAACTGCAGCACCATATTCTGCCTGTTTACATATCTCTATGGTTGAATACGCATGCCTATACCAGTTCCTTTGGTGCTTCAGTGTATCATCTTTAACATTCTTTGAAATTTGGGGATATTGCCAAGAAAAGCAAAAACAGTGAGAAAGATATGGAATATATCTAGAGTGAGGAAAGATATTGATGATGAAGTAAGGGTACAAGAGATTATTTGATGCAGAGAGATGTATTGTTTTGTAATAAATATGCAGTGGTTTTAAGTAATGACATAAAGATTACTGAACGTGACTTTTAAAAGAAGTAGCGAGCATACATGATGTCATTGTGGACATAATGTGAGAGTATATGACGATGATGATTTGGAAGGGGTAATGAGGATTTCTAAAATAAAAGATGTAGTGGTGTAGAAACAAAGTATTTTGTATTTATGGTGATGAAAGTGAGATGATATTTGTAGAAAAAGGTTGTGATTTGAAGGATTTATATAGAAATGTAGAAAGGACATACAAAGGTTTATGTGACTTGTGATGGAATACATCTTTGCCAGCAGACTGGTTGGCACTAGGAAACATTGGTACAGCAGGCGCTGAACTAAGCGCAACTATGAGAACATTAGACCAAGATACGCCCCTCCAGGCTATGAGCTGGTCACACCCTCTGGGCAGCATACATATGGGCCACCACCAACGACCAGGCTGCTTCCATCTCTCACTCTGTTGATCTCTCATTCTCACTACCTCAGTATGTTGCATCACCACTCAGTTCACATTGCACCTCACAGGGTTATTTGGTAACCGTGATAGCGTTATGGAGATGTTTAGCAAACTCTAGTGGCAGACTCTGCAAGAGAGGCACTCTGCATCGCAGTGTAGCTTGCTCGCCACATTTCAAGAGGTTGCATTTCTGGATGAGGTATCGAATATATTGCTTCCCCCTACTTATACCTCCCGAGGAGATCACGAATGTAAAATTAGAGAGATTCGAGCGCGCACGGAGGCTTTCAGACAGTCGTTCTTCCCGCAAACCATACGCGACTGGAACAGAAAAGGGAAGTAATGACAGTGGCACGTAAAGTGCCCTCCGCCACACACCGTTGGGTGGCTTGCAGAGTATAAATGTAGATGTAGATGTAGATCACACTGTGCTCTAGTCTTCCACAGCAATAGTCATCGCCTCTCAGCTTAGCTACCTGTGAGGGAATGTTAGTTACTGTATACATTTGTGATATGGACATGGACAACATTCAAGAATTAATACATGACAGATCATTGCTGTTAAACACAAAACTTCAGACTGGACAATATTGAAGTCAAATACTCAACTGGTTCCTGTAATAAAGTGCATTTCAGCCACATGTGAATTTTCCATTGTAGTGGGAGGAAACCAGCCACCCACTTATCATACCACCCTCTCCTCATCCAGCCAGGAACCACAAAACATTACTCGAGGGCACTGTGACAATAAGTAGCGACAAGACTAACAAACAAATTTTGTTTGCTTTTTAGGTGTTCTGGTTGCTGCAGGGAGCTGTTGTTGCAGTGATTCTATTTGCTAATTTGTTCTTGTTGTTGCATGTATTACAGGGGGGGGGGGGGGGGGGGGGGAAGCTGCAGAACACTCTGTTTATCTTTTCAGAGGCTTTTCATATTGTTTTTCCATTCATCTTTTCATATTTTGCTGTAATTTGTTAGCATTAGAATGGCTACCCTGCCCCTCCACCTCCTGCCCCTCACCACATCCACAGACTGTTTCTTTTCTAGAACTAAATTAGATTTTTCTGTTTCAGAATCAGCAAATCACCACATTTCTGTCTACTGTACAGCAATTGCTCTCTGCACAAGCTGTGTCGCCTGCCCAACTGACCAACCACTAGGTCCATCAAGTGCCACCAAACAACATTCCACCATTTCGGCACTTTGATGAAAGAGAATAGTAGTTCCACACCCACTGTCAAGTCCATTGAATACAAGGTACTGTGAAATCTCATTATTTCCTGTCCATTGTGGGAACCCTTGTGTTTCACTTCGTTCAAAAACTCTTCCCTTTGTCATCTCCCAATGCACTCTCCTATGATGAAGTAGTAAGTGCTTTAAGACAGTATTACGAACAGCAGACAAGTCACAGCAGCCAGATTCCAGTTCTTTCACTTTAAGTAAAAGTCAGAACAGACATACTGTCAGTGATATACTGACTTGCAGGGTCTCACTAGCAAGTGTAAATTCGAGTGGCATCTTTTATAATGACTTGATGATCTGTGAGGTGATCACATACAATGTCCCTGATAGCAGAACCAGAGAACAGATTCTCAAGTCCTCATATCCTTCACTCCATCAAGTGTTGCAAATATTAGAACAACCCAATTCCAGCAACATAGTTGACGATAAATTTGATCAGGTCCCAAGTTGTCGAGCCGAGTTTCCTCTTACTCTTGACTGCCCCACTTAGCCACCACATAGAGGATGCACACCAACATGCAGACAGCCTAGTAAACAAGTAGCCGGGCTTGTAAATCTGTTGAAGTCTTGCCCTCACTGCTTTGTTCACCACAAGAAGCAAGATTACCAATTGCACACCGTGACATGTTACTCAAGTGGAAAGAAAGACTATGTCCAGGCAGTTTGCTTGCAATGGCAAAGAATGCCAATTCTGCCCCCTCTTGCAACAACATGTCTCATGCACATTCTGTGAATGCAATGTTTTCAAAACCGACTGGAGGTTCCAGCAATAATTCAAGTAAAGTCACTCCAGTGCAGTACAATGCCATTCCAGCAAACTATTTGTAGCACTAAAAGTTGCTGGCAGTCATGTTGACTTTCAATTGGACACAGGTGCTTCTGTAACTTTGCTGAATCATGTGACGTATGAACAGTTAGGCCCATCGCACCTGACAAAATCTAGCATACACCTAACCACATACAATGGACAGGAAATTCCAGTACTTGGGAAGTGTAGTTTGCCAGCCACTTACAAATCTCACTCTAGGCCAGTGAAATTTACTGTGTTGCAACCAAGAGACAGTGAAAATATTTTTGGCTTAGATTCGTTTGACTTGTTTGGCATTAGCATCCAAGACAATGTACTTTCAGTGTCTGGTTTTAATCCAAAAGACAGTGTTGCTAATTTGCTTAAGGAATTTCCCAAACTCTTTTCTGATGGACTTGGAAAAGCTACTAATTTTTAGCGCCCATTAACATGAAAGACAATACACAGCCTAAGTGTTTCTGGCCTCAAACCATTCCCATTGCTTTAAGAGACAAAGTAGCCAGTGAATTAAAAGAATTGCAAGACAGTGGTGTGACTGCTACAGTAAAAGCTAGTTATTTGTGTTAACTTCAAAACTACTGTCTATCTACAGACAAAAAAATTGACACTTATCCATTGCCTCACACTGAGGAACTTATGGAAAGGCTTAGCACAGGCCATTACTTTTCTAAGATAGATTTGCATGATGTTTATTTGCAAATAACACGAGATGAAGAATCACAGAAAGTGTTTGTCATTAATACACGTTTAAGCCTGTTCAAGCATATGTATTTGCCTTTTGGCAGTACCTCCACACCCTCCATTTTTCATCATTACTTGGAACAGCTGACTGCAAAAGTGCCATTCTGTTTGATCTACCTTGACAATATTGTCATCTCAGGTTGTACAGCAGAAGAACACATCGTCAATTTGCGTACTTTTTTTGAGTGGTGACAGATGCAGCACTCAAGTGTCGTATTGAAAAGTGTAACTTTTTTCAAGCTGAACTACTGTACTTATGTCATGTGATAAATGGTCAGGTATCTCATTTGCATGCAATCTGTGCCCTGTCTAATCCTCAAAATGTGTCTGAACTTCTGTCAGTGCTAGGCAAGTTGACATACTACATTCATTTCATTCCAAATGCTTCACAGATCATGGCTGCATTGCATCGCTTGCATCGGAAAAACGTGTATTTCATCTGGACCAAAGATTGTCATGACATGTTTGCTCAGTGACAGATAAAAACTAACTTCCTCCTGAACAGGCCATGAAGGCCCAACAGTACCGACCAACTGCCATGTCATCCTCAGCCCAAGGCATCACTGGATGCGGATAGGGAGGAGCATGCGGTCACCACACTGCTCCCCTGACCGTATGTCAGTTTCCAAGACCGGAGCCACCACTTCTCAATCAAGTAGCTCCTCAGTTTACCTCACAAGGGCTGAGTCCATCCCGCTTGCCAACAGTGCTCGGCAGACCAGATGGTCACCCATCCAAGTGCTATCCCAGCCCGACAGAGCTTAATTTTGGTGATCTGACAGGAACCAGTGTTACCACTGCATTAAGGTCATTGGCGCTCAGTGACAGATGTTTAGCTTATTTTGATCCTGCCAAATTAGTGATTTTGCAAGTAGGTGCTTCTTCTTACAGAACTGGCACTGTGCTTTTGCACAGAACTGATGTACAAGACAGACCTATTGCTTTTGCCTCAAAGTTGCTAACTCAAACTCAGTGCAATTATTCACAAATTGGAAATTCCATCACTATCTGTTTGGTTGCAAGATCTATTTAGTCACAGATCACAAGCCTTTGTGGTCCTTGTTTCATCCATCAAAGCCAGTTCCTACAAGTAGTGCTAAAAAATTGCAACATTGGGCTTTGCTTTCATCACAGTATCAGTACGAAATAGACCTATGGCACAGCATGGCAATGCTGACACTTTTCCTCACTTTCCGATCGGCCCCGACTCTTGATTTATGCTCCTCTGACACATCTTGTTGCCAGATCAATGTGCGGGACTCTGAATTGCTGCAATCTTTTCCATTGAATAACAGAAAAATTGCACAGATCACAGAAGCAGACTCTGATCAGAAGATTCTGTTGCATTACATTTGCACATCTTGGCCTTGCTCATTGCACAGTATTCTGAACTCAGTAATGTGCTGATACTTTGCTTGTCGGCATAAACTTTCAGTACAACAAGGTGTGATATTAGTACAGTCTGACAGTGTACAATCATGTCATCTCACCGGCACTGTACTTGGCAGGGCATGGATGCCAACAATGAACAGATGACATCACTGTCACATATGCACAGACAACCAATCAGCTCCACCACAGACATTAACAGCTTGTCCTAAGACTCAATCGCCATGGAAAGGAGTGCACATTGCCTTTGCAGGACCATTATGAAACACTCAGCTTGTTGTGGTAGACTCTTTTAGCAAGTTTCTATTTGCATTCCCTTTGGACTCTACCACATCACATAACATCATTCAAGTGTTGTCCTCAATTTTTCGCATTGTAGGATTGCCTGAAGTCAATGTTATGGACAATGTACCTCAGTACCTGTCACACAATTTTGAACAGTTTTGTGAATGATACGGCATTAGTCATCTAACAAGTCCTCTGTTTTACCCCCAGTCCAACAGAGAAGCAGAACGCTTTGTACAGACTTCTAAACAACAGATAACCAAGCTTTGCTCCTTCCACACATGGAACAGGCACTGCAAGTCTTTCTCACCTCCTACTGTTCCCACTCACATTATGGTCCATCACCAGTGGAACCTCTGCATGGGTGCCACCATTGGATGCTGCTTTACTTGCTCCACCCACGCAGCATGCAGGTCCGATGATGGTCCAGAAGTAATCTAGTTCTTTACACAGTTTTTGCCACCATCAGCACTGGGAGTGAGGCGAGATCCAGATATGCTTACGCACATGTATCTAATTGCAGGTCCTGATGGTTTGCAGTGCTGTCACCAGAATCAAATCCACATTTTCCTGTGATTCTGCTACTTTTCTTCCCCCAGATTCATGGCCTCACGGGACCATGCAACCTTCACAGCCATCTGCTGGTGCTGCCACAGTACCACAGAATGAGAAAATGGCCATCGCAACCTCGCTTCTGCCGTCACCACTTTCTGACATGACGGACCTGGACCCACCATCACCATCACCATCGACATTGCCATCATCACCCCAGGAGATGCCCTCAGTACTGGACATGTATCCTGAGCAGTGTTTTCGGGAGGACATTCCTCTGTTCTCGCAAGCCAGATGGTGGGATACAGCCAGGAGTATACCGTCCTCCACAACTACAGCTCCCAGCTCGTCTCTACATCCAGCTTCCTGCTCCCCCCCCCCCCCCCCCCCCCCATCCCAAACTGTCATTCACATCTCCAGTACACAACAACAGTGTGGCATTTTCTTTTTTTTTGGGGGGGGGGGGGGAGGAGGAGGGTAGAACGTGCTGGTGTACACTTTCACCAGCACCCTGGTCCGCACTAGGAAACATTGTATAGCAGGCACCGAGCTAAGTGTGCCTATGATGAGAGAAGACTAAGATACGCTCCCAGGCTACATGCTGATAACCCCCTGAACAGTGTGAATATAGGCCGCTACCAATAACCAAGCTAACTCCATCTCTCAATCGGTCGATATCTCACTCTCAGTACCTCAGTGCATCACATCGGGACTCAGTTTGCATTGCACCTTAATATGTCACACTGTGCTCTAGTCTTCCACAGTGATAGTCATCACCTGTGAGGGAAGGCTAGTCATTGTATATAGTTATGATATGGACATGGACAAGATTCAAGAATTAATACATGTTAGTTGATTGCTGTTAACCACAGAACTTCAGATTGGGCAACAGTGAAGTTAAGTATTCAATTGGTTCCTGTAATAAAGTGTATTTTAACCACGTGTGCATTTTATGTTATAGTGAGAGGAAAATGGCCACACACTTATCATACCACACTCTCCTCATCCAGCCAGCAACCATAAAACATTACTGGAGGGCACAGCACAACATAACTATCCAGAAGTTATGAGAAATTTAGAATGAAACAGAATGATGTGAAGATTTTTGTAAATTATACCTTTATTTTTCTATTAATATTGCTTTTTTGCCTTTGGTCAAAGTTTTTTTGAAAGACACTGTTGTTTGTCTATCATAAATGTGACTGTAAGCCTATATAAAATTAAGAGAAGGAATGTGTAAAAAATGGTAATACCTTACATTTATAAAAGACTGATTTCTCCCAAATTATAAATTTTACAAAATTGAAAGTAAAATGTGAAGTAAATATCCTGAGTTAAATAAGTGCTGTCATTAGCAACCTAATTTTACCTAAATTAGATGATTTTCATTTTAGAAACAATATGCCCACGTAATTTCAATTTTGTGACACTTGAAAGAACAAGTCTCTCTTAATTTGCTTCACTGAGGAAAGAAATAAAATATTTTTAAAAATTGCAATTAACAATGTAATGAAAAGGAATTTTATATGTGATATGTGATTAATTCATCTCATTACATACAATTTTCAAATCATTTGATTTAATGTACAGGAGACATGTCAAGGTTTAAAACTGAAACTTTTTTCACTTTTTTAAGAGAAATACAAAAGTTTACATTATATTTTACAAGGTTTATGTATTAAAATATACCTTTCAGATAGATAGAGTACACACTATGTTTACAGGACATACCTACACATGACAGAAGTCTGCACTATACTGGAAGTGATTGTGGAATGTCATGGAGACCAAGGAATTATGGTGCTGTAAAAATACAGTGAAAATTTCTTGTATAACAGGATGTTAAAAAACTGCCAATTCTAAGGTAGGACTGGTTTTATGTGAGTATAATAAACATGCTCCCCACAGAATAGTTACATTAAGTTTAGGGAGACTTCGAAGTGTAGTAATTTAAATGGTACAGATGCACACCATAGTGAGTAAATAAATAGAGAAAAATTTAATGACATTTTAAGACATCCAATACAGTGTCTAAAAATTTTTTGGAAATACATTGAAGTGTTTTAAAAATGATGTGAAAACTGTTAAATGTAAAAGTTTTGAACACAAAATGATTTCTGTACTGATCTGGAAAACCATTTCCATTAAATAGTAGTCTTGAACAGATAAAAAATCTACTCACCAAGCGGCGGCAAGACACAGACATAAAAGAGGGTTAGTAATTAGACAAGCTTCCAGAGCCAGTGGCTGCTTCTTCTGGCAGAAGTATTGAAGGAAAGGATGAGGGGTGAAGGAGAAGAAATGGAGAGGTCTAGGAAATGGGGTACACTTCAAGAAAGCAGGTCAGGGGAGACCTACTGCTTGGGATGAGAAGGAAAGACTGATTGTTGGGGACACAATTGAACAAGATTTGGAAACCAGAGAGTTCAAAGGTGGATGACAGGGTAATATACAAGACAGAGATTACAGCTTAAACATCATGCACGGTTAATAAGAGTGAAAAGCTAACTGCATTGTACGTAACAGAAGTCAGAGGGGTCTGTGAAAATTAGATGGGTAAGACAATGAGAGATGTAGAAAACTAAAATGAAGTGAGGAGCAGAGTTGTTACAGTGAATAAATGCTGAGATGGAAGAAATTAACGTAAATTAAAGCCAGGTGGGTGGCAACAACCAAGGACATGTTGTAGTGCTAGTTCCCACCTGCAGGGTTCTGAGAACCTGGTGTCTGGAAAAATAATCCAGATGGCACGTGGTGAAACAGGAGCCGAGGTCACGAATGTCATCTTGTAGAGCATACTCTACAACAAGATATTGCATGTTGCCTGTACACACCCTTTCCCTATGCCCATTCAAGCTAATTGATAATTTGGTGGTAGTCATGCCGATGTAAAAGGCCAACCGATGTTTGCATAACAGCTGGTAATGACATGTCGTTTCACAGGTGGCTCTCCCTTTGATAGTACGTATTTTGCCAGTTACAGGGCTACTATAGTTAGTGGTAGGAGGGTGCATAGGGAAAGTCTTGCAGTGGGGACGGACACAGGGGAAGGAGCCATAGTCTATGGAGATGGGTGCAGAATAAGCATAGGGTCTGGCAAGAATACTGCGGAGATTGGTAGAGTGACAAAAATCTATTCTTGGTTTGGAGAGTAAGATTTCAGCTGGAATGGATCTCATTTCAGGGCACAATTTTAAGAAATCCTTGCCCTGTCAAAGTAACTGATTAACACATTCAAGACCAGGATTACACTGAGTCACCAGTGGTGTGCTCCAAAGTTGTCTCTTGGAGGGATCAGCAGAACCAGGATAGAATGTGATGGCCCAGGAAATTTACTTTTGAACTACGCCAGTGGGGTGATTATGTGCAGTAAACGCTGAGTGTGAGAATGGTGGTGTATTGCTGTAAAGATTCTGCATCTGAACAAATATTTATTTATTTATTTAGATTTTCTTTGCATGGAGCCATCGTAGTGATGGGGTTTACAAATGTCAGACTTAATACTATGGTTATATTTACCTTTATAAAATACACTATATTTTGAAGCTGTTGCTTCTTATGTCTGTTTTTTACATTTATCATCTTACAGCTGTTACAATCACTATCTTAAAATTCATTGAAAGAATATAAACATTTTTCTATTAGAAAAGATTTTAATTTTGTTTTAAAAACATTTCCCATGTACGTTCTTAGAGCGTTTGGTAGCTTGTTATACCAAATCAAACCATTGATCATTTTTAACGTTGTTCTCTTATGGAAATAGTTATACTTTGTTCTAATGTTGTGATCATGCACATCACTGCCCTTAATATCTTCTGTTTGTTGACTTATAAAAAATACAACTATTTTGAAGATGTACAGAGAATATATTGTCAGATATTTGTGCTGCACAAACACTTCACGACATGAATCTCTATGTTCCATCCCATGTATATGTCTTATTGCACTTTTCTGTAGTAGTAGTATTCTTTTTATATGTACATTGGCTGCACAGCCCTACAGTTCAATTCCATAATTGAGAAAGGGGTAAAGTGTTCCATAATATACTAATTTCAGTGCTTGGCTAGGAACTATCTTTTCGAGCTGGCTGAGGAGATATATGGCACTACTGACTTTACTGCATACTAAATAAATGCGGTATGTCCATCGCAAATTTTCATCTACATACACACCCAAGAATTTACAGTTACCATTTTCTGTTGCAGAGATATTACACACACTATTCATATTGTTGTGGTGAGAACTGCCTGTTTTAAATGTCAGTAGTTGACATTTGGTGACATTCACCTTGAGTCCCTGATCATTGAAGTATTTTGTTACTTCTGTTACACCACTAGTAGCAAGAGATACTAGTTCATTAGATTCACTTCCATAGAATAATATTAACGTGTCATCTGCATAGCTTACGACATGGGAGTTAATGAGTTGTGCAATGTCACTAATATATATAAGGAGGAGAAAGGGTCCAAGGATTGAGCCCTGTGGTACACCTTGTAATACAGGATCACTGGTGGACTGGAAGTTCATGATTTTATTATCTAATTTGTATGACTATTTAGTGCTTTGCTTAAGATTCAGCAGGTATGTTGTTAGAAGTTTCATGGCTTGATCCCCAATACTATAAGGTTTTAGCTTTTTAAGAAGTGCCCTATGGTTTACTATATCAAATGCTCTTGTCAGGTCCAAAAATGTACCTGCAGTCTGCATCTTCTGGTACAACAGACAGTATACTTCATGGATGAACTGTGTAACTGCTGTGGTTGTACTTAGCTCTTTTCTGAAGCCATGCTGCAGATTTACAAGCAGTTTATGTTTTGTGAAACAGGCACTTAGCTGAGAAAGGATAATGCTTTCAAATATCGTACTAAAAGTGGGAATTAATGATATTGGTCTATAGTTGGAGACATCTTCCTTGCTTCCCTTTTTAAACACTGGTTTCACTACACTCATTTTTAGAACCGTTGGATACATGTTTTCTTTAATGCGGCAGTTAATTAGATGAGTAAGAAGTTTAGCGATTTCTTTTAAACACACTTTAGTAATAGCACTGGATATGCCATCCCATCTACATCTACATCTACATCTACATGACTATTCTGCAATTCACATTTAAGTGCTTGGCAGATGGGTTCGCAGTCATACTATCTCTCTACCATTCCACTCCCGAACAGCATGCGGGAAAAACGAACACCTAAACCTTTCTGTTCGAGCTCAGATTTCTCTTATTTTATTTTGATGACCATTCCTACCTATGTAGGTTGGGCTCAACAAAATATTTTCGCATTCGGAAGAGAAAGTTGGTGACTAAAATTTCGTAAATAGATCTCGCCGCGACGAAAAACGTCTTTGCTGTAATGACTTCCATCCCAATTTGCATATCATATCTGCCACACTCTCTCCCCTACTACGTGATAATACAAAATGAGCTACCCTTTTTTGCATCCTTTTGATGTCCTCCGTCAATCCCACCTGGTAAGGATTCCACACCGCGCAGTAATATTCTAACAGAGGACGAACGAGTGTAGTGTAAGCTGTCTCTTTAGTGGACTTGTTGCATCTTCTAAGTGTCCTGCCTATGAAACACAACCTTTGGCTCGCCTTCCCCACAATCCTATCTATGTGGTCTTTCCAACTGAAGTTGTTCGTAATTTTAACACCCAGGTACTTAGCTGAATTGACAGCCTTGAGAATTGTACTATTTATCGAGTAATCGAATTCCAACGGATTTCTTTTGGAACTCATGTGGATCACCTCACACTTTTCGTTATTTAGCGTCAACTGCCACCTGCCACACCGTACAGCAATCTTTTCTAAATCGCTTTGCAACTGATACTGGTCTTAGGATGACCTTACTAGACGGCAAATTACAGCATCATCTGCGAACAACCTAAGAGAACTGCTCAGATTGTCACCCAGGTCATTTATATACGAGGTGTGGCTAGAAAAAAACCGGACTAGTACTGGTGAAACAATAAAACGATTGCAATAAGGCTGAAAGTCGTGTGGCTTGTCACGTGACTCTCGCTCCGCCTACTGCTCGAGTTTCATCTGCCTCCTGCACTCAGTCTGCCTGTGGCGTCTGTTTTAATTAGTTGACATTTTGTCTGTGCGTCGGAAAATGTTGAGTGTACAGAAGGAACAGCGTGTTAACATCAAATTTTGTTTCAAACTAGGAAAATCGGCAAGTGAAATGTTTGTAATGTTACAACAAGTGTATGGTGATGATTGTTTATCGCGAACACAAGTGTTTGAGTGGTTTAAACGATTTAAAGATGGCCGCGAAGACACCAGTGATGACACTCGCACTGGCAGACCATTGTCAGCAAAAACTGATGCAAACATTGAAGAAATCGGTAAACTTGTTCGACAAGATCGCCGTTTAACAATCAGAGCAGTGTCTGAGTTAACAGGAGTTGACAAGGAAAGTGTTAGGCAGATTCTTCATGAAGTTTTAACATGAACAAAGTGTGTTCAAAAGTGGAACGCCGAAGAATGATTTGTTCTGACATCCTGGAAAACATTGAAAGTGATCCCACCTTCTTACAAAATGTTATTACTTGCGATGAATTGTGGTTTTTTACTTATGATCCCGAAACTAAATGCCAATCGATGCATTGGAAAACTCCTGGTTCTCCACGACAAAAAAAAGCACGAATGTCAAAATCAAAATTCAAGGCAATGATGATTGTTTTTTTTTTTTTGACATCAAAGGGATTGCGCACATTGATTGGGTACCAGAGGGACAAACAGTGAATCAGCATTACTACATTAGCGTCCTGGCTACCCTACGTGAACGAGTACGGAGAAAACAGAACGATTTGTGGAGAAAAAAGTCATGGATCCTTCACCAAGACAATGCCCCAGCTCACAGTGCGTTGTCAGTGAAGACGTTTTTGGCAAAACACAACATTCCCATCTTAGATCATCCACCCTACTCACCTGATTTGGCCCCCTGTGACTTTTCTCTTTTCCCTAAAGTCAAGTCAGCTTTGAAAGGAACTAGATTTGAGACTGTTGAAGCAGTAAAAGAAAAAGCGATGGAAGTAATGTATGGACTTACCGAAAATGATCTGCAGCATTGCTATGAACACTGGAAAATTCGTATGGAGCGATGTAGAGACCGAGGAGGAGAGTACATTGAAGGAGATAACATGAAATTGTAAATAATTGTAAATAAATGTTTTTTCCAGCACAGTCCAGTTTTTTTCTAGCCGCACCTCGTAGATCAGGAGCAGCAGAGGTCCCAGGACGCTTCCCTGGGGAACACCTGATATCACTTCAGTTTTACTCGATGTTTTGCCGTCTATTACTACAAACTGCGACCTTCCTGACAGGAAATCACGAATCCAGTCGCACAACTGAGAAGATACCCCATAGGCCCGCAGCTTGATTAGAAGTCGCTTGTGAGGAACGGTGTCAAAAGCTTTCCAGAAATCTAGAAATATGGAATCAACTTGAGATCCCCTGTCGATCCAGATGAAATTTTTTTCTTCAGCATGTATATTGCCCTGTGAAACTCCTGCTCATTCACTTCCACAGATTAAAATTCAGCACACTGTGTGAGATGGCATCGGGTCTCTACCTGCGAATCTATAATATGGGTTGATTGTTCATTAGAAATGAAGTAGTTATTAAAAATATTACATATAGTATCTGGGTTTTTTACAATGTTACCATCATGTCTTATGCTGAGTGGTTCCATGTTCATATTGTTGGGACCTTTTCAGTATTTGTCAATCAGCTTCCAAGATGCTTTTCTTATGTTGTCAAACTGTTCTATTGTTTTGCTGTTAATCTGCTTCCTTAGGTTAACAATTTCAGTTTTAAAAGTTTGCTTGGCCCTATTGTATTTTTCCTTGAAAACAAAAAGTAGTAGTGGCTTTATAAAGCTGGTTTAGATCATGTGCTTACTGCCTGAGCCTAATCAGATTGGGTGGGAGTTTTAGTCTAGGATTACTTCCATTTTGACAGTGTTAAACTACCTTCAGGATTTCTCTGACTGAACAACTATATTCATAATGATGCAGTCGGTTTTAGTAGAATTCATTCCATTTCTCATCCAACCCTTTTACCTGGTACACAGAATCCCATTTCTCATTTGCTAGTTTGTCTTTAAGAGCGTTAATATTTGAGGTATTCATCATTCGTTTCCGTAGCACAATTTTTGTTATTTTAGGCACAATTGAATATATGTATTCTATCACCTGACAGAAGTGGTCAGAATAAAGAAAATCTAAGATACTGTAATCTACCTTACCTATAACATCTTTGTTGATTATAGCATAATCTATTCTAGTGGAACTTGTGTCTGTTACTCTGGTGTCAGAGTTCACCATATTTACAAGATTGAATGAGGTCAGTACATCGTGAGTTTCAGGTTTACTATACTATTTGAGTTTGCATTTACATTAAAGTCACCTAATATAGTAAGGTCATTAGAACCGGCCTGACCAACAACACTGCTAAGTTTATCCATAAATGGCATTACATCAGCATATGATCACTTTATGCTTTGGTAACTTAAGATCATTATTGCGGAGTACAATACCTGTCATTTCAATTGATCCTTGTTTTATGTGGTGTTCAAGAAAGGAAATTTTTTTTAGCTTCTATATCCTCATTAACATAAACTGCCACACCACCACATTTATGGTTTTGCCCACAATAACTATTTACTAGTATGTAACCTTCTAATCTAGAATATGTTATTTCACTGCGTTTTAGCCCATGTTCTGTTATTACTAGTACATGTGGCAAGTGTTCCTCTATGAATATTTGTAGTATGTCTAGTTTGTTTCTGAAATATTAACTTCTTATTTATTTACCATCTTGCATGAATCAAAATTATGTGAGTTACACTTTTTATAGCACTTTGCACACACTGTTTTTTTTTTGTTTTTTTTGTTTTGTTTTTAGGACTGTCCTGCAATGACCTATCAACTATTCCACAGCCTGCCTTTTCTTTGCTTGAACAGGACTCTGTCATATCCGAAATACATCCCTGAACACGATTATTATGGTCCTTTATTCTAAAAAAGTCTCGTGTTTGAGGCCCAAAGCAATTGGAGTTTCTCCCCACTCTCTTTCTCGCACAGTTTGTTTATGTGGGAAACTAGTTTGGCCTTCCCTTTCCTGTTTAAATGGAATCTGTGTTTTGTGTGTTCATCATGACTCATCTTACTTAAGTCTATCAAATTACATGGCTAAATTTATCACACAGTTTCTTTAGCTCAGAATTGTAGTGTCGAATCTCTTTGTTTACACACAACCACAGTGGTAAATCATGTCGCACTGGCACGCCTGTAATGACAATGTTCGTTTGAAATAGTTTTGGTAATATGTTACGGAAACACTGCAAGGCTGTCTTGCTTTCGTTTTTGTATATGTCGTTGCAGCTACCAATAATCACAACGTGAGTGTCTTTGTTCAGTTGACTTGTTTCTGTTGTAATATTCTCCACCACTGTATTTAACATTGAACCAGGCTTGATTATTGTGAAAACTGAATGCTTTGAACGCATACTTTTGCGAATATGTTTGGATAGATCTTTTCCATGACTGTCGGCATACAGAAGGAGCCCTTTGGTGCATCTTAAGGTTGACAAGTTCTTTTTTGGTTCTTTAGTGGGTGTTTTGTGATTACTTTCTGGCTCGTTTATGTCTGTTGTGTTACCACAATCCACCACTAGTGCTGAGAATTTGTTTGATAATGGTATCACTGGGGCTGACTTACATGTAGTCCTTGTTGTTTGTTTTCTTTTGCACACACCACATTTTCTGTGCGGAATGACCATAAACAATGGCGTTGTCTTGAGTTAGATGATAATTTCGATCCACTGCTTTATATTTCGTTTCCAGCTCATGATATTTTGTATTGATTGACACTAAATCATCTGTTAACATGCTTATTATTTTTTCTTTCATCTTTAGCGTGTTCGTTATTTTGTTTTCTGCGGCACTTATGAAGCACTGATGGATAATCATGTTTGTCTTTTATATATTTCAAATTGACTTTGACACATTTATTGTGGTACCAATACTTGCAGTCAACACAGAGGATACCTCTTTTGACCTTCTTCACGCAAATTTTACAAACCTCATTATCGCTTTTTAAAGAAACTGAGACAGCACTACACAAAAAATGTTCACTCAGTGCCATCTTGCTTCAAATGAAAAAGCTGTATGGAAGGGAACGTTTGACATGGAAGGGATGGTAACTGTCAAAATGTAAGTACTAATGTTTGTTGGCAGGTTTAAAGTGGACAGAAGTGTGCAGCTGGCCTTTGATGAGGATGAGATTAACATCCAGGAAAGTGGCATGGGATTTGGAATAGGACCATGCAATATTTAATTAGGAAAAGGTATTCAGAGATTCCTGGAATTCTGACATATGGTAAAAATGTTATGTATCTAAATGAAACCAGAAACTGAAGACTTATGGGCTCCAGGAAAGCCCACTCCAAGCAACCCAATTAAAGGTTGGCATAGGAAAGAGGCATCCTGATTTCCACAGCTATACCCCTGATCTGTTTGTAGCAACCAAACAACCAACCAACCTTACCAACAACTACTTCACTTTTGAGGGGCAGACTTACAAACTTTGTGTTCCATTGATCAATCCCAAAATATGTAGCTGTTATGATGTAGAACGTGTCAAGTTCACAAGAAATGCACATATGAAACAATTTTTTTAATATAAAAACAAAGATTCTGTAACTCACCAAACGAAAGCATTGGTACGTTCCCTCTATATATATATATATATATATATATATATATATATATATATAGATGGAAACATTCCACGTGGGAAAAATATATCTAAAAACAAAGATGATGAGACTTACCAAACAAAAGCGCTGGCAGGTCGATAGACATACAAACAAACACAAACATACACACAAAATTCTAGCTTTCACAACCAATGGTTGCTTCATCAGGAAAGAGGGAAGGAGAGGGAAAGATGAAAGGATGTGGCTTTCAAGGGAGAGGGTAAGGAGTCATTCCAATCTCGGGAGCGGATTTTTTTGTGTATGTTTGTGTTTGTTTGTGTGTCTATCGACCTGCCAGCGCTTTTGTTTGGTAAGTCTCATCATCTTTATATATATATATATATATATATATATATATATATATATATATATATATATATAAAAACAAAGATGATGTGACTTACCAAACGAAAGTGGTGGCACGTCGATAGACACACAAACAAACACAAACATACACACAAAATTCAAGCTTTTGCAACAAACTGTTGCCTCATCAGGAAAGAGGGAAGGAGAGGGAAAGACGAAAGGATATGGGTTTTAAGGGAGAGGGTAAGGAGTCATTCCAATCCCAGGATCGGAAAGACTTACCTTAGGGGGACAAAAGGACGGGTATACACTCGCACACACACACATATCCATCCACACATATACAGCAATATATATATGTGTGGATGGATATGTGTGTGTGTGCGAGTGTATACCCGTCCTTTTGTCCCCCTAAGGTAAGTCTTTCCGCTCCCGGGATTGGAATGACTCCTTACCCTCTCCCTTAAAACCCATATTCTTTCGTCTTTCCCTCTCCTTCCCTCTTTCCTGACGAGGCAACCGTTGGTTGCAAAAGCTAGAATTTTGTGTGTATGTTTGTGTGTCTATCGACGTGCCAGCACTTTCGTTTGGTAAGTCACATCATCTTTGTTTTTTAAATATATATATATATATATATATATGTGTGTGTGTGTGTGTGTGTGTGTGTGGCCGGCCGGTGTGGCCCTGCGGTTCTAGGCACTTCAGTCTGGAACCGCATGACCGCTACGGTTGCAGGTTCGAATCCTGCCTGAGGCATGGATGTGTGTGATGTCCTTAGGTTAGTTAGGTTTAAGTAGTTCTAAGTTCTAAGGGACTGATGACCTCAGATGTTAAGTCACATAGTGCTAAGAGCCATTTGAGCCATTTTGTGTGTGTGTGTGTGTGTGTGTGTGTGTGTGTGTGTGGATGGATATGGGAGTGGGTGCGAGTGTATACCTGCCCTTTCTTCCCCCTAAAGTAAGTCTTTCTGCTCCCGGGAATGGAATGACTCCTTACCCTCTCCCTTAAACCCACATCCTTTTGTCTTTCCCTCTCCTTCCCTCTATCCTGATGAAGCAACCGTTGGTTATGAAAGCTTGAATTTTGTGTGTGTGTTTGTGTTTGTTTGTGTGTCTATCAACATACCAACACTTTCGTTTGGTAAGTTACATCATCGTTGCTTCATCAGGAAGGACGGAAGGAGAGGGAAAGATGAAAGGATATGGGTTTTATGGGAGATGGTAAGGAGTCATTCCAATCCTGGGAGCGGAAAGACTTACCCTAGGGGGAGAAAGGGACTGGTATACACTCGCCATACGCACACACACACACACACACACACACACACACACACACACACACACACACACACATATCCATCCGCACATATACAGACACAAGCAGACATATGTAAAGGCAAAGAGTTTCGGCAGAGATGTCAGTTGAGGTGGAAGTACAGAGGCAAAGATGTTGTTGAATGACAGGTGAGGTATGAGTGGCGGCAACTTGAAATTAATGGAGGTTGAGACCTGGTGGGTAACGGGAAGAGAGGATATACTGAAGGGCAAGTTCCCATCTCCGGAGTTCTGATAGGTTGGTGTTAGTGGGAAGTATCCAGATAACCCGCACAGTGTAAGACTGTGCCAAGATGTGCTGGCTGTGCACCAAGGCATGTTTAGCCACAGGGTGATCCTCATTACCAACAAACACTGTCTGCCTGTGTCTGTTCATGCGAATGGACAGTTTGTTGCTGGTCATTCCCACAAAGAAGGCTTCACAGTGTAGGCAGGTCAGTTGGTAAATCACGTGGGTGCTTTCACATGTGGCTCTGCCTTTGATCGTGTACACCTTCTCAGTTAGAGTACTGGAGTAGGTGGTGGTGGGAGGGTGCATGGGACAGGTTTTACACCGGGGGTGGTTACAGGGGTAGGAGCCAGAGGGTAGGGAAGGTGGTTTGGGGATTTCATAGGGATGAACCAAGAGGTTATGAAGGTTAGGTGGATGGTGGAATGACACTCTTGGTGGAGTGGGGAGGATTTCATGAAGGATGGATATCATTGGATCTCATTTCAGGGCAGGATTTGAGGAAGTCATATCCCTGCTGGATAGCCACATTCAGAGTCTGATCCAGTCTCAAGTGGGGCCCTTTTGGGGTTCTTCTGTGGGAGGTTCTGGGTTTGAGGGGATGAGGAAGTGGCTCTGATTATTTGCTTCTGTACCACGTTGGGATGGTTGTTGCGGGTTGCGAAAGCTGTTTTCAGGTTGTTGGTTTAATGGTTCAGGGATTCAGGACTGGAGCAGATTCATTTGCCACAAAGACCTAGACTGTAGGGAAGGGCCCGTTTGATATGAAATCACGTTGACCTTCATCTGGCCAATGGCCAGGTTCACACATCCGTCCACATCAAACCCACCAACAAGCAACAGTACCTCCATTATGACAGCTGCCACCCATTCCATATCAAACGGTCCCTTCCCTACAGCCTAGGTCTTCATGGCAAACGAATCTGCTCCAGTCCTGAATCCCTGAACCATTAAACCAACAACCTCAAAACAGCTTTCGCAACCCACAAGTACCATCCCGACCTGGTACAGAAGCAAATAATCAGAGCCACTTCCTCATCCCTTGATTTCCTTACAACTTCTCTCAGCATGTTACAATAATTTTCATAGTGCAAAACTACTCTGGATCTTTACTAGTTCTTGCTGTCTTGTACAGTTTTCTTTTTCTTTCTGAAGACACTTTAATACCTGTAGTATTCCAAGGTAAGTATAAAGTTGATTAAGGTGAGTAGGAAGGATGTCATAGTTTTGGAATCAGGTGGGCACTGACTGAGGAAATGTGCAGCAGCAGCAGACCATGTACAAGGAGGATGTTGGTATAAAGGAAGTGGCATCAATGGTGACAAGCAAGGTGGGTGGTAGGAGTGGGTTGGGCAAGGATTTCAAACAATCTAGGAAATGGTTGGTATTTTTTATGTAGGAGGTGAGTCTTTGTACTATTTGTTGCAGGTGTTGATCAACTAAGGCAAATATGTTCGCTGGGAGCTTTGATGCCGGCAACTATAGGATGGCCAGTATGATTGGGTTTGCGTATCTTAGGCAGAAGCTAAAAGGTGGGGTTGCATTGTTTGGTTGGGATGTGAAGTTCCATGGATTGAGGTGTAAGTCCTTGTGAGGGGCCTGAGGTTTTAAGAAGGGACTGCACAGATTACTTTTAATTACAGGGATGGGATATTGATCTTAGACACTGTATGTAGAGGTGTCAAGTAGCTGGCATAGACCTTCACTAACACACTCCTTTTGGTCAAGTACTACAGTAGTAGATACTTTGTCTGCTGAGAGGTTAATGGTGGAGTCATCAGCTTTTAGGGAATGTAGAGCCTGGAGTTCTGAACAGGAGGAAGGGTTGTGAAGCAATGTTGGATGTGAGGAATTCTTGGAAGGCTTGTAAGAGATTATTTTGAGGTAGTGGTGGTGGATCAAGCTGGGACTGTGGTCTGAACTGTTCAAGGCAAGGTTCAATATCAGATTTTCTGTTGGAAAGGTTTTGGGATCACGTTGCAAGGTGATAATTCCAACAGATATTATGTGTGAAGGAAAGCAGGTCACTCGCCATAGCTGATTGATCAAATGCAGGTTTAGGTCTAAAACTGAGACCCTTAGATAATTCACTACATGCGCCATCTGGATTCTTCCCCCAGACACTAGTTTATCAGAACTCGCAGGTGGGAACTAGTGCTAGAACATGTCCTTGGTTCTTGCCACCCACCTGGCCTTAATTTACTTTAATGTCTTCTGCCTCAGCATTTCTTTATGGTAACTAACCTTTTTCTCATTCCATTTCAGTAATCTACATCTTTCATTGTCTTACCTGTCTATTTTTCACCACCCCCACTGCCACTTCTGTTACATACAATGCACTTAGTTTTTCACTCTTATTAACTTATGCAAGATTTTTAATCAGTAATCTCTGTCTTGCTTATTACCCTGTCTCCCACCTTTAAGCTCTCAGGTTTCCAAATCTCATCCGATGCAGTCCCCAACAATCTGTCTTTCCTTCTCATCCCATGTGGTAGGTCTCCCATGAACTGCGATTCTGGATAACGTGCCCAAAATCTACCTCTTTTCCTTGAACTCTCCAGCCCTTCTCCTTCATCCCTCTCCCTTCCCCTTCAACCCATCTGCTAGAAGAAGGAGCGACTGGCTCCAGAAGCTTGCCTAATTACAGTCCTCTTTTATGTGTGTGTTTTGCTGCCGCTTGTTGAGTAGATTTTGTATCTATAAAATTAAATTATTTTGTCAAAAATTGATTGTTTTCATTGTTATATTAGCCCATGTGGCCATCATTTCTTCTTATGTAACTCTCTTGTCTGTCTTTGTTGTCATCTGCCTTGTTCAAATTGTCATCTGTTTTCTACCTGATGTGCTGATCCGTTCGTTCATTTATCTCTGTCACCAAGATTATTCGACACTTTGCCCCTGCATCTTTTCTAATACTGATTTCTGTGTACATAGATGAGTCATTTTTATTTGCATATAACAAGTCCATTGTTATTTGCGATTATGCATACAAAAATTTATGGTGTATTACACTGCATGGCCTTCCCCCGATTGTATTTCGATTTATTCGCAAATTTGACAGCTATTTTCTTTCCCACCCTCCATTTTTTTTTTTTTTTTTTTTTTTTTTGTTGATATGTAATTCTTTCACGTTTTTGTGCGTTTGTTTTTTGCCAAACCACTCTGATCGAGATTTATTGCCATCTCTTAAGCCACTTAAATTGACAAGCTAAGTAGTCTACATTTTCTTCTATGACTTTCGCTTTCTGTTTACCCAGTTTTGAAAAATGTTGTCTGTTTTCACAAATTTCCCAATCGATACTGTTTTTTCCTTTTTTCTTTTCCAATCTCTCTCTTTTTTTTTTTTTTTTTTTTTTTTTGTATCATACACATCACCCATGCATTATTAACCATTGTTCTCACAATTTTTGTATGAATTTTTCTGATTCTTCCGAATTTTTTGCTTGTTTTTCTTCCATTTTTCTATCTTTTCCATCGTCCGCTTATTTATTAATTTTGCAACTCCCATGATTTCTAACTCTCCAAACTGTCCTCTCTTGCTATGATGAATCCCATCTCATATTATACCCAATCTTTCCAAAAATAAGCGTTTGCACCATCAAAACTAAAGTCCCACATTCTGTTTCTTGAGACCTGCTTGTCCCTTGAAGTTACTCCAAAAGCCTAACATTGAAAATCCCTGTTTCTGGATGTAATCCTATGCTACAAAAGCCTCTTTTATGGTTTAAAATACAGCAATCTCTTGCTCTTACATGGCTAATCTGTAACCTATATGCCTCATCTGCCAATTTCCACTCCACCACACTTTTCTCCTTCTATAAAAACCTGCAGCTATCTGCCCTTCATGTTTCCTTCAATGGTATCAACCTCCAAGCCAACTTCAAACTACAACAATATGTCACATTTCATTTCAAAAAACTATCCCACCTTCTCCTAAACTACCTGTGCAGTGGTGTTTCACTTCTTACCCTCTGCAGCTTAAGGGAGCTGCAGAGGGTAAGAAGCCGCACCATCAACCCCCAAACCTCTCCTACAAATTGAGCTTCACCAACCTCCTTAATATCCCACAGCACTCACCACTGCCTCCCAGACCAAGAATAACCCATAATCCCAAAAACCAGTCACAACAGTACAGTATTCTTAATCTCTCATCTAAAGCACTCTCCATTCCTCAATTACTTGTGTTATGTCAAGGGTCTCACTTTCAGCCCTAAACCAGTGTTTGATCATGCTGCTTTGGTGAAGGACGTATTAGCCTTGACACATAATATCAATTGGAATTATCACTTTGCAACCCAATCCCAAAACCTTTCCAATAGAAAACCTGACATTGAACCCTGACTTGAGCAGTTCAGACCACAATCCCAGCTTGATGCACCACCACTACCTCAAAATCATCCCTTACAAGCCCTCCAACAATTCCTCACATACAGCATTGCTTCACAACCATTCCTCAGGTCCTTGGAACGTGATCCTAACCTATCGTCTGCAGAACTCCGGGCTCTACATTCCCTAAAAGTTGCCGACTCTACATTATCCCCCCATGAGACAAAGGATCTACCACTGTAGTACCTGACTGAAAGGAGTATGTTAGCGAAGGTCTATGCCAGCTGCCTGACACCTCTACAAACAGTCTGCAATCAAGATCACATTCCTGTGATTCAAACTGACTTGCAATCCCTCTTAAAAACCTCAGGCCTCTCACAAGGGCTTACACCTCAATCCATAGAACACCTCATCATACCCAAAGCATGCATCCCCTCCTTTTCCGTACGTCCTAAGTTCCATAAATACAATCATCCTAGGTGTTCTATTGTTGCTGGTTTCAAAGCATCCACCAAAAGTATATCTGCCTCACTTGATCAACACCTGCAACCCATAGTACAATGACTCCCCTTCTGGACTCAAGATACCAACCTTTTCCTAGATTGTCTGAAATCTGTGCCCACCCCACTGCCACCACACACCTTGCTCATCACCACTGATGCCACCTCCATTACACCAACATCCCCCACATACTTGGTCTGCCTGCCACTGAACATTTCTTCAGTCAGCACCCACCTGATTCCAAACATATGACATCCTTCCTACTCAACTTAATCAACTTTATACTTACAGACAACTAGTTCATGTTTGAGGGGTAGACGTACAAATAGATCAGGATACGGCCATGGGAACCAGGATGCCTCCTTCCTATGCCAACCTTTTCATGGATTGCTTGGAGTGGGCTTTCCTGGAATCCATATGTTCAGCCCCTGGTTTCATTTAGATACATTTATAACATCTTTACCATATGGACTCATGATGAGACTGGCCTGTAAAAAATCCTGGAATCTCTGAATCGCTTCTCCTAGTTAATTTTCACATGGTTCTATTCTGAATCCCATGCCACTTTCCTTGATGTTGATCTCATCCTCATCAAAGGCCAGCTACACACTTCTGTTCACATTAAACCTACCAACAAACAACGGTACTTACCTTTTGACAGTTGCCATCCTTCCAAATCAAATGTTCCCTCCCATACAGACTTCGCATTTGAGGCAAACTTGTTTGTTATGAGGCAGACTCTTTGCAACAATACACCAGCATTGTCACACTCTGCGTTCACTGCACTTAATTACCTTACTGGCCTACAACAAAATCAGATTTCCTGGGCCATCACATCCAATCCAGATACTGCTGATCCTTCCAAAAGACAACTTTGGAACACACCAATGGTGACTCAGTATTATCCTGGCCTCGAATGTGTTAATCAACTACTTTGACAGGGCGATGTTTTCCTAAAATCATGCCCTGAAATGAGATCCATTCCATCTGAAATCTTTCCCACCAAACCTCGAGAAGTTTTTCATCACCCTCCCAATCTCTGCAATATTCCTGTCAGACCCTATGCACATTGTACACCCATGTCCCTACCCCATGGCTCCTACACCTGCGACAGTCCGTGCTGCAGGACTTGCCCAGTGCACCCTCCTATCACTACATGCAGTAGCCCTGTAACTAGCAAAATATATGCTATCAAAGGGAGAGGCACCTGTGAAATGATATATCATATACCAGCTGTTATGCAGACATTGCTCAGCCTTTCACATCAGCATGATTACCACCAAATTATCAGTTAGGATGAATGGGCATTGGCATGACAGTCATGACCTCAGTGCCTGTTTCACCACATGTGCCATGTGGATTCTTCCCCCAGACACTAGGTTCTCAGAACTCCACAGTTGGGAACTAGTGCTACAACATGTCTTGGTTGTCGCCACCCACCTGGCCTTATTTTACGTTAATTACTTCTATCTCAACATTTCTTCACAGTAATGACTCTTTTCTTCACTCCATATTAGCTTTCTACATCTTTTATTGTCTTTAGCATCCATTTTTCACTGTCCCCCTCTCACTTCTGTTACATAAAATGCACTTAGCTTTTCACTCTCTTCATGTTTAAACAGTAACCTCTGTCTTTCATATTATCCTATATTCCACCTTTAGGCTCTCAGGTTTCCAAACCTCATCTGATGCAGTCCCCAATAATAAATCTTTTCTTCTAATCCCATGCTGTAAGTTTCTCCTGACCTGCAGTTCTGGATAACTTTTCCGAAATCTACTCCTTTTTCTAGACCTATCCAGAGCTTTTCCTTCACGCCTCTTCCTTCCCCTTCAAGCCTTCTGCCTGAAGATGTGGACAGAAGTGTGTAGCTGGCCTTTGATGAGGATGAGTTCAACATCAAGGAAAGTGGCATAGGATTTGGAATAGAACCATGTGAAGTTGAACTGGAAGGTATTTAGAGATTCCAGGAATTTTAACAGGTCAGCCTAATCATGAGTCCATACGGCAAAGATGTCATCAATGTATCTAAACCAAACGTGACGCTGAAGGTATATGGATCCCAGTAAAATCCCCTCCAAGTGATCCATGAAAAGGTTGGCATATTATGGAGCCATACCTGTTCCCATAGCCATACACCTGATCTGTTTGTATGTCTGCCCCTCGAAAGTGAAGTAGTTGTTGGTAAGTATAAAGTTGATTAAGGTGAGTAGGAAGGATGTCATAGGTTTGGAATCAGGTTGGCATTGACTGAGGAAATGTTCAGCTGCAGACAGACCACATACATGGGGGATGTTGGCATCAATGCTGACAAGCATGGTATGTGGTGGAAGTGGGATGGGCGCAGATTTCAGACAAAATAGGTATGGTTGGTATCTTTAATATAGGAGGGACATCTTTGTACTATGGATTGCAGGTGTAGATCCAAATAGAAATCATGTGGCTTCTTTGAAGCCAGAAGCTATAGGAAGGCCAGGATGATTAGGTTTGTGTATAGGACGGCCAGGATGATTAGGTTTGTGTATCTTAGGAAGAAGATAAAAGGTGGGAGTGCGTGGTTTGGGTGGGGTAAGAAGTTCTGTGGGTTGAGATGTTAATCCCTGTGAGGGGCCTGAGGTTTTTGGGAGGGACTGCAGGTCGGTTTGTCTGTTTTCTAACTTTTGTGCTAGTATTCGAACCATTTATATATACACAGCACCAAAATCAATCAAGAGTTGTGTAAATAATAATGGCAGGCAACAATATGTAACTCTAGTAAGTAGGATCTGACTTATCCAGAAGGCTGGAACAAAAAACTTTTTTGTGTAATAAGTTGATGTTGGATCAAAATAAATAAAAAAAAGTTTTTGCCCCTAAATCTTTTCTAGTACTGGTTTTGGTGCATGTAGAGAGAGGGGCAGATCGTTATTTGTGAATGTGCATATAAGAATTCCACTGTTATTTACAAATTTGCCTACAGTTCACTACACTGCAGGGCATCCCTCCGATCATCTTTTGCCGATTTATTTTCAAATTTGACAGCTATTTCCTTTCCTACCCTCCACTTACCTGTTTATATGTAATTCTTTCATGATTTTGTGCGTTTTTTTCTCCAAACTGCTCTGATCCATTTTTACTGCCATCTCCTACATTACTTTATTTGACAAGCAACATAGTTTACATTATCTCATGCGACTTTCTCTTTCTTCTGGCCAGTTTTTTAAAATTTTGTCTACTTTTGCATCTTTGCCTATCATTTTTTTGCTGTCTTTCCAATAATTTGTTCAGATCATACAGACCACTCTCGTGGTGAGACATTCTCGCCACTCATTGCCCCTTGTTAGCCACTGTCTGTTCTCACGATTTTTGTGGGAATTTTTCTGATTTATCCGAATTTTTTCCCTGTTTTTTTTCATTTTTTATCTTTTTCCACATCCTGCCTTTCGTTTTTGCCACCCCCACAATTTCTAACACTTCAGACCTCTTCTCCTCCCATGAGGAATCCTATCACATACTACATCTGCTCTTTTCGAAATCATACTTTTGCACTATCAAAATTAAGGTCCCACATTCTCTTTCTTGAATCCTGCTTGTCCCTTGGGGTTACTCCCACAACAACATGACAGACTTTACCTTAAAAAGCTCAACAGTGGTGTTTCCTTCCTGTTCCTCTGGAGTTCCCCAATCAGCCACACCATCAACCATCATTCCTCTCCTACAAACCAAGCTTGGCCAACCCTAACACCCCAGAGCTTCCACCAGTGCCTCCCAGACCAACAATAACTCATAATCACAAGAACCAGTCACAACAGTACAGTGTACTCAACCTCTCATCCAAAGCAGGCTCTCCCCTTAAATTATCTGTATTATTCGAGGGTCACACTTTCAGCGTTAAATCTGCATTTAACCATGCTGCTTTAGTGAAGGACCTACTTTCCTTTACATGTAATTTCAACTGGAAATATCACTTTTCAGCCCAATACTAAAATCTCTCCAACAGCAAACTTGACACTGAACCCTGCATTGAACAGTTCAGGCTACGATCCCAATGTGACCCACAACCACTACCTCAAAATCATCCCTTACAAGCCTGCCAAGAATTTCTCACATACATCATTGCTTTACCACCCTGTTTCAGGTCCCTACACCATGACCCTAACCAGCCTCTATGTCCACAAAAGGTTGATGGCTCCATCGTTATCCTCCCGGCAGACAAGGGATCTACCACTGTGGTACTTGACCAACAGGAGTATGTTACTGAAGGTCTACACCTACACAAGGACTTACATCTCAATCCATAGAACTTCTTACCCCACTCAAACCACGCACCCCCACCTTTTACCTTCTTCCTAAGATCCACAAACCCAGTCATCCTGGCCGTCCTGTAGTTCCTAGCTTCAAACCACCCACTGAATGTATATCTGCCTTAGCTGATCAACACCCGCAAGTACAAAGACTTCCCTCCTATACTAAAGACACCAACCATTTCCTATATCATCTGAAATCCATGCCTGTCCCACTCTCACCACATATCTTGCTTGTCGCCATTGATGCCATCTCCCTCTATACAAGCATCTGCCATGTACATTGTCTGTCTGCTGCTGAACATTTCCTCAGTCAATGCTGACCAGGTTCCAAACCTATGACATCCATCATACTCACCTTAATCAACTTTATACTTACCATATATTGCTTCACCTTTGAGGGGCAGACATACAAACAGATCAGGGGTACGGCCATGAGAATCACGATGGCTCCTTAATATGCCAATCTTTTCAAGGGTCACTTAGAGGGGGCTTACCTGGTCTCCATAAGCCTTCAGCCCCTGTGATTAACACACTGCGGACCAGGACAGTACTGACTCACAAGAGGTGTACTCCTGCACATTTTTTGGAGGGATCAGCAGCATCAGAATTGGATAGGACGGGCCTGGAAACCTGCTTTTGAAGCAGGCTGATGGAATAATTATGTACAGAGGGTGCTGAGTTGACAGCCATGGTATATTGCTATAAAGAGTCTGTATGTGAACAAATATGTTTACCTTGAATGCCAAATCTGTATGGGAGAGAAAGTTTGGCATGAAAAGGACAACTACTGTTACAACGTAAGTCCTATTGTTTGTCTGTAGATTTACTGTTAACATAAGTGTGTAGCTGACTCTCAGTGAGAATGAGACCAAAATGAAGGAAAGTGGAATGTGGTTTGAAACACAACTATGTGAAATTTAATTTTTTAGGATGTATTTATAGATTCCAAAAATTTCAAGAGGTCATCATTACCATGAGTTCATATGGCAAGGCTCTCATCAATGTATCTAAGGCAAACCAGGAGATGAAGGCTTACAGATCTCAGGAAAGCTCCCTCCAAGTGACCCATAAAAAGGCTGGCACAGGAAGCATCCATTCTGATTCTGATGGTTGTACCTCTGATCCACCTGTATGTCTGCCCTCAAACAGAAAGTAGCTGTTGGTAAGTATACAGTTGGTTAAGTTGAGCAGGAAGGACATTATAGGTTTTTAATCTGGTGGGTGTTGGCTGAGGTAACGGTCAGTAGCAGACAGACCATGTACATGGAGAATGTTAGTGTAGAGGAAGAAAGATGACTGGCTATGTTGGGTTTCAGCCAATCAGAAGATAGACATTTTGTGCCTGCTAAGATTAGGAGCAAGATTTGGGGTATGAGTATGAGTATCAAGGAGTAAATGCTTAGCTGTGGTGATGGTATGGCTTGTTGCACTGAACTCCATAAAATTGTAATAATTTTGAGTAATTGTGAAAATTACAGACTGCAACATATCAGAAAGTGTTCAAGTACAGACATAAATTATGACTATACAAATTCCATACCTCTTATTTGCAAACTTGTGACTATATTTTGAACTACTAAAATTCTGCATCACACACTGTGAAATTGTAACTGAGAACTTATGGTTTAAAGTGAACATCTGCAACCTATTGTGCATGCATCTGGCCCTTAGAAAATCTGTGTGCATTGCCAAAATCAGGTCAGGCTGGAAACCTTCAACTAGCTTTTTAAGAGTGACTGTGCTATACATGCAATGTCATATTCCAAACTGTATATGGTATGGACCTGGCACCATCAATTTATTCTTAAAGTGACAGTATATCAGAGTTTCCAATCAACAACTTTTACTCATTTGGTAGTTATCCAGACCTGGAACTTGACATCATTTTGCCACCCTGTTGATGCATATAGTTGGATCAGTTTTTCTTACACCTTTCCTTGTTGAGAACATGATACATCATGCCAGGGTAAGCATGTGTCTACAAACAATTTTCCCAAATGTGAGTGAACATTTTCTCTGTGTGGCAACAAACCATGCTGCCACAACACCAGCGATGCTTTCTAAATCTGAGCTAATTTGTGGATGGAAGTATTTATGCCTCTAGGAATTCATTATATCTGAACTTAGAATATGCTTAAGAATTCTGCAGCAAAACCAACTTAATGGATATTGGCTTTTAATTCTGTGGGTCCATTGTTTTACTCTTATTATATACAGGAGATCCAGGACAAAGGAGACAACCTCTTTTTATAGCAGACTCAGATTTTGATAAATTACTGTCATCTTCCTTAGTGTGTTGCTTGTGACAGTTAACATTTGGTTCACCTCTTTGTATCTTCTACCCTTATATACTTTATACAGTCTATCCTTATACACTATTTATCCAAGTGTGGTATTCAGTATATACAGTGATTGCATGTCATTGAGGTATCCAGATTGATCTATAAGGATACTCTGCAAGTCATACTTAAGTGCCTGGCAGAAGCTTCACAAAACCACCTTTGCAATAGTTCTCTCATGCTCTAACAGTGTATGGAAAAAACAAAAATCTATATCTTTCCATGCGAGCTCTAATTTCCCTTATTTTATTATGATGATCATTTCTCCCTAAGTAGGTCGGCATCAACAAAATATTTTTGCATTCTGAGGAGAAAGTTTGTGATCAAAAATTCATGAGAAGATCCCGCCACAATGTGAAACATCATTGACATATTGATGACCACCCCAAATCCTGTATCATGTCCATGACACACTCTCACCCCTTTCTGAAAAATACAAAATGAGCTATCCTTCCTTGAACTTTCTCGATGCACTCCATTAAACCTATCCAGTAAGGTTCTAACACAGTGTAGCATTACTCCAAAAATAGAACAAACAATGGCAGTGTACACTGTCTCTTTAGTAGATCTGTTGCATCTTCTAAGTGTTCTGTCAAAAAATCCACCCTTTGGTTCACCATCCCCACAACATTTGTAAGTATGATTCCTAGGTATTTAGTTAAATTTATGGCCTTCAAATGTGATTGATCTGTCATGTAACTGAAGTTTAATGGATTTTTTGTAGCACTCATGTGGATGATCTCACATTTTTCATTATTTAGGGTCACTTGCCAATTTTTCACCATACAGATATCTTCTCTAAATCATTTTGCAATTGGTTTTGATCTTCTGATGGCTTTATTAGATGATAAATGATAGCATCATTTGCAAACAACCTAAGACAGCTGCTCAGATGTCTCCTTTAGGATTATGTATGCAAGGAACAGCAGAGGGCCTACACCACTGCCTTGGGGAATGTCAGAAACACTTCTGTTTTTCTTGATGACTTTCCATCAATTACTTTGAACTGTGAGCTCTTTGACAGGAAATTACAAATTCAATCACATAACTGAGATGATATTCCATAAGCATGCAATTTGATTACAAGCTGTTTGTGAGGTTCGGTGTCAAAAGCCTTCTGGAAATCTAGAAATATGGAATCAATTTGAAATCTCTTGTCGGTCACACTCAACACTACTTGTGAGTAAAGAGCTCATTGTGATTCACAGGAATGATGTTTTCTAAGCCTGTGTTGGCTGTGTGTTAATAGACCATTCTCTTTGAGGTAATTTATAATGTTCAAACACAATATACACTAAAAAAAACCTGCTGCATATTGACATCAGTTATATGGGTTTGTAATTTAGTGGATTATTCATATTGTCATTCTTCAATATTGGTGTGACCTGTGCAACTTTCCAGTCTTTGGGTACGGATCTTTTGTCAAGTGAGCTAGCCGTGGTGGCCAAGCAGTTCTAGGTGCTACAGTCTACGGTCGCAGGTTCGAATCCTGCATCGGGCATGGATGTGTGTGATGTCCTTAGGTTAGTTAGGTTTAAGTAGTTCTAAGTTCTAGGGGACTGATGACCTCAGCAGTTAAGTCCCATACTGCTCAGAGCCATTTTTGTCGAGTGAGTGGTTGTATATGATTGTTAAGTATGGAGCTATTGCATCAGCCTACTCTGAAAGGAACCTAACTGGTATACAGTCTGAACCAGAAGATTTGCTTTTATTAAGTGATTTAAGTTGTTTCACTACTCTAAGGATATCTACTTCTAAGTTACTCATGATGGCAATTGTTCTTGATTCAAATTCCAGAATATTTATTTTATCTTCTTTGGCGAAGGAAATTCGGAAGGCTGTGTTTAGTAACTATACTTTAACAGCACTGCCATAGTATTCCCATTGTTATCATGCAGAGAAGGCACTGACTGTGCCATGCCGCTAGCATACTTTATATACGACCCGAATCTTTTTCAATTTTTTGCCAGGTTTTGAGACAAAGTTTCACTCTGGAAACTGTTTGAGCATTTTGCATTGAAGTCCACACTAAATTCCAAGCTTCTGTAAAAGATTGTCAATCTTGGAGATTTTGCATCTGTTTAAATTTGGAATGCTTTTCTCATTGTTTCTGCAACAATGATCTGACTTGCTTTGTATACCAAGGGGGACCAGCTCTATCATTTATTAATTTATTTGGTATAACTCTTTCAATTGCTGTTGATACTATCTCTCTGAATTCAAGCCACATCTCGTCTACACTTACATTGTTAATTTGGAAGGAGTGGTGATAGTCTCTCAGGGAGGCATCAAGTGAATTTTCATCTACTTTTTTTTAAATAGATATATTTTTCATTTATTTCTGGAGGATTTGGGAATTACAGTGTTCAGTCTTGCTACAACAACCCTGTGTTCACTTATCCCTGTATTAACTCAGGGTTATTTGTTGCTAAGAGGTCTAGTGTGTTTTCCCAACCATTTAATATACAAGTGGGCTCGTGAACTAATTGCCTGAAATAATTTTTAGAGAATTCATTTAGCACAATTGTGGGTGATGTTTTGTGGATACCTCTGGATTTCAATGCACATTTTTGCCAACATATTGAGGGTAAATTGATTTAATCATCAACTATAATTGTATGAGTTGCAGATGTGTTTGAAATTAGACGCAAGTTTTCTTTGAATCTTTCAGCGACTGAGTCATCTGAGTTATTAGGTCATTAAAACGATCCAATTATTACTTTATTCTGGTTGCCAAGAATGACCTCTGGCCACATTAACTCACAGGAACTACCTACTTCAGTTTCACTACAAGATAAACTCCTTTGAACAGCAACAACACCAACACCAACTGCATATATCCTATCCTTTCTGAATGCCATCAGCTCCTCCGCAAAAATTTCAGCTGAACTTATCTCTGGTTTTAATCAGCTTTCAGTGCCTATAATGATTTAAGAATGAGTGATCAGAACTTGGAGCTCTGGTACATTCCCAACACAGGTATGACAATTTACAACTGTTACACCAATGGTTCCTAGATCTATATTCTTTCTATGTTCGACCAGCACCCTTTGAGACTGAAACCTTTTTAGTGGTTCCCCTAGAACCTCTAACCAAAAACACTGCCCAGTCCAAGCCATACAGCACCTGCTAGCAATGTAGCTGTCTCCTGCATGTAATAGACTCCTGCCTATTTAGCAGAACTGAAAAACCCACCACCCTAAGGCGCAAGTTGAGGACTCTGCAGCCTACATGGTCTGAGCCTCTGATTCTGGCCCTCCACTCGGCTCTGTGCCAGAAGTAAACAGTCAGTCCTGTCAACTATGCTGCAAATGGTGAGCTCTGCTTTCATCTTGCAAGCAAGACTGGCAGCCTTTACCACTTCTGATAGCCACTCAAAATCAGAGAGAATCTCTTCTGATCCAAAGCAACACACATCACTCCTGCTGACATGAGTCACTGCCTGCAGCCGGCTGCACCCTGTGCTCTTCATGGCATCTGGAATGATCCATACCATGTCTGGATTGACTCAAATGCTAAGCACACAGAGTGCACATTGGCTTTATTCACCTCCTTGGTAGTCATGTCCCTAAGGGGCACCATAACAAGCCTATCACTGGAGCTCCCAAGTACCAATAATCCCACCCTCTGTGACTGGGCTGAGAGGTTTCCTCTGAAACAACTCAAGCAACTGCATCTTGCTGAGGGACAATGCCAGACACAGACAGCACCTAGAACCTGTTTGTCAGACTAGCCAGGGAGGCCTTATGTTTGGCCACACAGGAAGTCTTTCACAGCCTGCTTTGCCCAGGAGTGATCTCCCACTCAGCCACAGGTGAGGGGTCAACTTCAAGGTGAGCAGCAACTGGGCTGGCCACCAGTGCGAGCCACTTGGCAGATTTGTGGGTCATGTTGGATGTCTGTTGGATCCCCACTGTTGACCAACAAGAGTGATGCCCATCCACTGCAGCCTGAGGCTGTGTAACCAAAGACAACACAGCCTGGAGCTGATAGTGAAATGTCACCAATTTGGCTGAATTCCATACACAGGAATCGCAGTCTCTATCCATATTAAAGACCATGGAAAACTAGGCTACACAGACAAACAAAGGACTATCGACACATAATGTGAAATCTACTGTAGACACTAACGAAAATGCAAGAACTTATATCTAATTTTAATAAATTATATTAACATGCAGAGATTTAAAAAGTAAACTACCTAAGCATACAGGTGAGAGTAATAAACAATTTACTCCTGATTAGGAACTTGCGATATGTCACAAAAATATGTTTACTTTCTGACACATTCAAAACCATAAGAACTGTGTCCATTAAATATTAAATTAATGTAATTCGATAGATAAAAAATCTACTCACCAAGCAACAGCAGGAGACCACATATAAAAAAAAGGTTTTATGTATGCAAGATTTTGCAGCCAGTGGCTCTTTCTCATAGATGCCACTGGCTCCAAAAACTTGCATACATAAAACCTTCTTTTATATGCTTGTTCTCCTGCTGCCACTTGGTGTGTAGATTTTTATGTCCAGTTACATTATACTGTCAAAAAATTGATTGTTTTCATTGTTATAAATATTAAATTAACATGCAGAAATTCAAAAGCTAAAATACCACAACACACAAATAAATCAATATAATTCGCTCATGGTCAGGAACTTGTAAAATGTCACAAAATTAGTGACTTCTCTGTTGCAGCTCTTTCTTGGAAAGCAGCTGCTGGTTAACTGATTGGACTACTGCCTATGAGCAGGTGCTAGCTTTCAAAATAAATGAAAGAATGATTATCGACACACACTACGAACTCTACTGTAGACAAGGATGAAAACACAATAACTGTGTATAATAAATTTGATTAACATTTAGAGATGCAAATGCTAACTACCAAAGCACACTGGTGAGACTAAATAATTCACTCTCAATTAGGGACTTGTAACATGTCACAAAAATCAGTTTACTTTCTGACACATGTAAAACTGAAAGATCTGTGTCTGTTAGGTATTAAATTAATAATGTAGGACAAGATAGATTGCTACTTACCCCACAAAGAAGACACGGCAAATTGCAGACAGACCAAACTAAAAGACACTTACATAAAGTTTTTGGCTACAGCCTTCATCAGTAAAAGAGAGACATGCACACCCCAGTCACACACACAAGCAAGCACACATCTACACAGACAACTGCCAGCTCCAGCATCTTGGGCTGGAATGCAACTATCACATGGGATGCAAGCAGCAATCTGGAGGGAGCAGGGAAGGGGAAGGGATAGCAGTGTATGAGTAAGGAGAGAGCTGAAAACTGTCTGGCAGACTGTGCAGGGACTAGATTGCCAACAAGCACAGTGTCAGAAGGTTGTTGGTTAGGGAGGTGGGGAAAAAAGGAGCAAAAAAGGAGAGAAAAAGGAAAAGAGAGGTTGATGCATTGGCAGAGGACTGCAAATTAATAGAATGGGGGATGAGAATGGGGAGGAGATGATAGAATGGAGAAGGTGGAACCTGTTGGGTGGAGGGTGTGGGTAAAGTGTGCTACAATAGGTCGAGGCTGAGATAATTACAGGACAGGAGAATGTGTTCACAACTCCCATCTGCACAGTTCAGAAACTTGGTGGAGGAAAGAAGGATCCAGATGATTTGGGTGGAGAAGCAGCCTTTCAAATCAAGCATGTTATGTTCATGTGTCCTCGGAGAATGTTTTATTCATGTTGTGTTCAGCTGCTTGTTGTGCCACTTTGCTCTTGTTCACAGTTTGGTGGCGGCCATACATCCTAGTGGACAGATGGTCGGTAGTCATACCAATATAAAAAGCTGTACAATGATTGCCACATTGGTGGTATATGCAATGGCTGCTTTCGCAGGTGGCCCGGCCTCTGATGGGACAGAATAAACCTGTGACATGGCTGGAATAGAAAGTTCTGGGCAGGTGGATTGGGCAGCTTTTGCACCTGGGTCTTCCACAGGAATATGATCCTTGTGGCAAGGGGTTTTGAATGGAAGTGGCATAGGGATGGACTAGGATGTTGCAGAGTTTGCATGTGTGACTGAACATCACTTTAGCAGGCGTGGGAAATATTCTGGGTAGGATGCCCCTCAATTCAGGGCATGACGATAGGTAATTAAAGCCATGGTGAAGGGTGTGGCTCAGTTTTTACAGTCCAAGGTGGTACTGGGTGATGAAGGGAACACTTCTTTGTGGATGGTTTTTGGAGGTGGTGGTAGGATAGAGGGTGTGAGGGGAAATGGCATGGAAGATCTATTTGTGGACTACGTCTGGGAATGAGTACCTGTCTGTGAAGGCCTTGATGAGACCATCAGCATATTAAGCAAGGGAGTTTTTGACACGGCAGATATGCTGTCCCTGGATGGCCAGGATATAAGGAAGGGATTTTTTTTTTGTGTGTGTGAAAGGCATGAGAGCTGTCAAAATGCAGGTACAGTCTTTGGTTTGTGGATTTTGTGCGGACAGAGGTGCAGTTGGAGCCATCAGAGTGGAGGAGGTCAACATCTAGGAAGGTGGCATGCTGGGTTTGTTGAGGAGGTCCACATGAAGCAGATGGGAGAGAAGGTGATGAGGTTGTGAAGGAATGAGGATAGGGTGTTTTGGCCCTAAGTCCAGATCATGATGACATCATCAATGAGCCTGAACCAAACTGCAAGTTTCATGTTTTGGGAGGCTAGGAAGGTCTCTTCTACATGGTCCATAAAAAGGTTAGCATAGGAGGGTGCCCTGTGGGTGGCCTTGGCTGTGCCATGGATTTATTTATATACCTTCCCTATGAGAAGTAGTTGTGAGTTAGGATAAAGTTAATAAGTTGTATGAAGAATGAAGCAGTGGGTCTGGAGTCTGAAGGCACTGGGAGATAGTGTTCAATAGCAGTAAGAGCATGGGCATGAGGGGTGTTGGTGCATAGGGAGGTGGCGTCAATAATGACAAGTAGGGATCCAGGAGGTAATGGGGTGGGAATGGTGGAGAGTTGGGAAGGAAGTGGTTGGTGTCTTTGACATTGGAGGCTATTTTATGGGCAATTAGTAGGAGGTGTTGGTCAATGAGGGCAGAAATTCTTTCAGTGAAGGCACAATAACTCATCACAATGGGGCATACAAAACTGTTGGGTTTGTCAGTTTTGAGGAGCATGTAGAATGTAAGTGTGCTAGATATCATAGGGGTGAAGAGGGAAATGAATTCAAGAGAGATGTTCTGGGAAGAGCCAAGGATTGTAGTTTGTGTTGGGCTTTTGGGATGGGATCACTCTGGCAGAGTTTATAGATGGAGGAGTCAAGTAATTGGCGGAGGCACTCTGCCAGGTAGTCACTGCAATTCATAACAACAGTGGTGGAACCTTTGTCTGCACGTAGGATCATTAGGTCAGGATTAATTTTAAGATTGTGTATGGCTGTTCTTTCTTCTACTGAAAGGTTGTTGTTCTGAGGAACAAACCTGGGGGAGGATGGTGAGGCTAAGTTGGAGGTAAGGAATTCCTAGAAGGTAGTTAGGTGGGAGGGGGGGAGAATCATGGTTGGATTGTAGTAAGAACTGGAAGAGGTAAGGTTGAATACTGGAATTGGGGTGGTTTTGGTTGGAGGGATTGGTGTCAAACAATCCATTGCAGGGATCAAGAGAAGAAAAGTAGATCTTTGGCAAGTCCAGCATGGTTAAACGTGGGTGTAAGGCTAAAAGAAAGGTGTTTGGATAGGACTGAAACTTTTGTGGAGATGATGATTTTGGCGGGAAGGTTAACAATAGCGTTACAGGAATGCTCTGGTTCTGGATTTGTTGGGGAGTTGGTAGGGAATTTTGTGGAATGTGGCAGGTTGCAAAGGTCAGCTGTGCAGGATTTCATTGCAATGAGCAATTGATGAAGAGGAACACTGTGGGTATGGTAGTGATTGGATAATCATTCCCCAAAGTAGGAGTAGGATGTCAGCACATTGGATAACTTATGGAGGTGCTGTCTGGAATGATCCTCAAGTGCTGGAGAGCAAGGGATTCAATTTCAGAGATTTGATGTATAGAGTATGGGTTGCAGAGTAGTAGTATCTTGCAGAGGGAGCAGAGCTGGTTATGCCTGTGCAATGGATATGTGTTTTTGCAGTACCAGGTTTGTGAGGGCCAGAATTGCCAGAATATGAAAAGGTGTAGGTCATTGTGAAAGGGGGAGGAGGGGGGGGGGGGGGTGAAACCCAGAGAAAGGAATCTTTATAGTTAGCCTGTTTTGGAGGATTCCATGGTTTAGGCAGTATTTGAGAAACAGGATGTGGGGCTGGGTTTTTGCCAGGAAAGCGGTACTTTTCTGAGCTGGTGCATAAAAGTTCATTGTGGCAGGAATGGTGGCAAGGAGACGGGAATGAAGCAGAAGGGTCAAAATAGGTACTGATGGTTGTGAGAGGAGCTGGATAAGAGAAAAGAAGTGTAAAAAATATGTAAAGTCACACACAGATATGCAAAAATATGCACAGATACTTAAAAATATGTGAAACCACCTAAAAATATGCACAACTACATTAAAAACGTACAGGAACATGGGTGAAAAGGAACAATTAGGTATGGGAGTGTGTTGCATGTTGTGATAAGTGAAGAGAGAGGGATGGGGGATGGGTTAGATTGAGGATCAAAAATTCGTGTGGTGTAGGCAGGTGTGGAAAACAAAACCTTAAAGTATGTCAGGATTAGGGATGAAGTGGGATCAGTATGAATAAATATAATTATAATTGTCAAAAGAAAGAATCTGGGGCATTAGATGCTGTGTCAACAATCTGTGTGTTTATGAAGTCTGTGTTGTGCACAGACGATTATTGATACAGTGTGTCTCAGAACTAGATGCAGTTTGGAGAGACGACAATAAACATAAAAAAGAAGAGAAAGAATGGATCGTGAGAAGAGTAATACTATAGAGAAGAATGACAAAAGAAAACATAACAGAGTTGTAGGATGGAAGAAAGCTGTTCACCAAAAATCAAGCAATGGAAACTCCAGGTAGGAATATCAGAAATGTGGGAAAAGCCAGATTATTACTTACCACATCGAGCTGCAGACAGGCACAATTAAAAGACACTTACATAAAGCTTTCAACCGTAGCCTTTGTAAGTCGAGACATACACCATTCACACAACCAAGCAAGCATACCTCAAGCACACACGACCACCAACTACAGCATCTCGGGCTGGAATGCAACTATCACATGGGAAACAAGCAGCAATCTGGAGTTGGTGGGTAAGGGGAAGGGATAGTAGTTTATGGGTGGGGAGACAGACAAAAACTGCCTGGTAGAGTGTGCATGGAAAGACTGCCAACATGCACAGCATCAGGAGTTGTGGATCAGGAAGTTGGGGAAAAAAGGAGCAAAAAAGGAGAGGAGCAGGAAAAGACAGGGTGATGCAGTCGCAAAGGGCTACAAGTAAACAGGGTGGGAGATGAGAATGGGGAGGTGATGATGGGACAGAGGGGGTGGAAACCGTTGTGTGGAGAGAGTGTGGACAGTATGTTACCAAATGTTGAGGCCGGGATAATTACAGGAGTGGAGAATGTGTTGTAAGGTAACTCCCATCTGCACAGTGCATAAAAGCTGATGGTGGAGGGAATGATCCAGACGGCTCAGGTAGCAAAGCAGCTATTGAAATCAAGTGTGCTGTATTTAGCTGCATGTTGTGCCACAGGGTAGCCTATTTTGCTCTAGGCCACCGTTTGTTGGTGGCTCAACTCCACAGAAGTTTTGTCCTATCCAAAGACCTCACCTTTAGCACTATACCAAAATTTAACCATGCTGGAATTGTCAAACACCTACTCTCCTTCTCCCTGTCCCGGCAATGGAAGCACTTCTTTGACAACAATCCCTCCAACCAAACCACCCTAATTCCAACATTGAACCCTGCTTCTTCCAGTTTGCACCACCATTCAACTCTGATCCTCCCTCCCCCCCTCCCCTCCCCCCTCCCACCAAACCATTCACTGGTCACTTTTCAAAAATTCCTTTCCGCCAACTTAGCCTCAACATCCTTGCCCAGGTGTCTTCATCAGAACACCAACAATTCAGCAGAAGAAAGAACAACCAAATACAAACTCAAAACAAATCCAGAATTGATCAGTCTACCTGCAGAAAAAGATTCCACCACTGTTGTTAAGAATCATAATGACCATCTGGCAGAAGGCTTCTGCCAATTACCTGACCTCTCTACCTATAAAGTTTTGCAGAGAAAACCCATTCAAGAAGTCCAACACAACTACAATCCTTGGCCCTTCCCAGAACATCTCCCCTGAATCTACTTCCCTGCTCACCCTATGACACCTTGCACATCTACCTTCCACATGCTCCCCAAGACCCACAAACCCAACAATCCTGCACTTGTGGCTGGTTATTGTGTCCCCACTGAATGAATTTCAGACCTCATTGACCAACACCTCCAACCAATTGCCCTTAATCTAGCCTCTCACATCAGAGACAACATCCATTTTCTTCACTGACTCCTTTTTCTCCTGGATCCCTACTCATCACTGTTGATGCCACCTCCCTATACACCAACATCCCTCATGCCAATACTCTTACCGCTATTGAACACTACCTTTCCCAACATTATTCAGAATCCAAGCCTGTTACCTCATTCCTTATACATCTTACTAACTTTATCCTAACCCGCAATACTTCTCATGCAAGCCAGATCTAGGGATGGGTGCGATGTGGTGTGGTGTGGTGTGGTGTGGTGGTGGTGGTGGTGGTGGTGGTGGTGGGGAGACCCCTAGGTGGCAATTTCAGGGGGTACCAAATTCATATTCTTGAAGGAAAAAAATCTTGTTTCACAAATCGTTTAGCATCTAGAACACTTTGATCTGTCAATTATTCATATGATTTTGAAATGCATCTCAAATGGTTTTTGAACATTCTAAATTGATTTCTGAAGAAATCATAAGTTGATTTTTGAATGTATGCAGAGTGTACGTGATGTCTCTGGCAGGTGAATTTCCATCACATCTAGAAATAAAATACATCCCCACAGACAAAAGGGGTGAGACTATATGAGCTGAGCCAAATAAACCTGAACAAGTGAACGCAAATTGCTGTTTGATCATGTGGTTGATTAGGTGTGCAAATGATCAGAGTTGTTATAATTATTAGCAAAAGCCATAGATTCAGACTACCAGACCAAAAATAAATGACTAACGGGAATTACAGCTAAGAAAGATTATACTCTCAGTGTGTCCAAGAAAATGCAATTTTGTCAGAAAAATTTTGTGAGAACCCTACACAAGTAATAGCCAGTTGTACAGTTCCTGATTAGCAGCTGCTTAAGTTCTTTTCTGAGAATAGCATGGAAAATGCATTGTATGAATACGTAGTAACACCTAACCAGATAATAAATGCAGGATAACTGTACCACTGATTCTGGCAGGTTTAGGGAAGTTAACAAGAAAATAGGTTTTGACAATGGCAAGAATAGTTACAGAACTAGTGACGACAATATTGTTTGTTAGAATGAGGAAGGAGAAGAAACAGGGACATCACACAAATAATATGGAAAAATATGATGATGACAAATTTATATAGATATTTCGTAATACTACTTTTTGATCTCAAGCTCGAGAAACTGGAACACATGAATCAAATATGAAACTGTTTCATAACATCAAACTTTTTGCTTCTAGTAGGCCTAATAGGCATTTGATATTGGTACTTCATGAATAATATTCTTTTGTTGTTTATGTAAATGCAGTATGTAAGAATGATTATTTGTGCCTAAGCTGTCTTGTTTTTGCGGCATGTGCTACAATTATTGCAATATTAGAAAGAGTTTTTTCATTTTATCTAGCACACAGAAACAAAATAGGTGTAATGAGATTGAGAACCACAACAGTCTTGGGAGCTATTTTTGTTAATAACTTTTCAGTATTAGACAATGATACTTTGATTTATCATGTAGCAAAACATTAGACAAACTTTGATGAGGTAATAGAGTATTTCGTAGAAAGAAAGGCACACCATGTAAAGCTGTAGCAAGATTAGAAAGAGAAGAGTGCTGGAACCTAAGGATTGAGGAAGTTTTTTACTGCCGTGCTTGTATCTTTACTGGTTTTATGTTTCCATTATTTAATTTTATGTCACACAAAAGAGGAAGCGTTATAGGCAATATAGAGTGCAAATTTTCTGGAGGGTTCTTATTCTCCTGGTCACAAATAATCCCACCCAGTATTAATCCACTGTCCTGAACATAGGCTTGTTGGTTTCCATCACAAAATATACGCATATATATTCCACAGAGCAAAATACAGTAACATGCGATAGAAGAATGCTGTGTGAAGATGAGGGGCACTGCAGTTTGGCATACTTAAGACCAAATAACATGCCTTATATTTCCATAAGCATATGTGTTTTATGTATCAAACTCTTCAGAGAGATGAGAGCTACAGAATGAACATATTTTTGAAAATCAATTTTTTTTTTTTTTTAATTTTTGATGTCCTGTCTCAAATGCTCAAGGCAAGGGAGGCACTAACCAGCTTTTGTCATGGTCCAGAAATATCATAGATCTGGGACTGTTCTCATTTGAAGGCAAAACAGTGGCACAGCCATGGGTATCCACATGGCACCCTCCTACGTCAACCTTTTTGTGGACCATCTAGAGGAGACCTTCCTAGCCTCCCAAAACACCAAACCTCTAGTCTGGCTCAGGTTCATTAATGATATCTTCATGGTCTGGACTCAGGGCCCAGAAACCCCACCCTATCTCTGTTCCTTCATAATTTCAACAACTTCTCTCCCATCCACTTGATGTGGTCCTCCTCAACACAGTGTGCGACTTTCCTAGATGTTGACCTCCTCTCTGATGGCTTCATCCGCACCTCTATCCACATTAAACCTACCAACTATCAACTGTACCTGCATTTTGACAGCTGGCACCCCTTTCACACAAAAAAATCCCTCCCATAGAGTATGGGACCCGGGGATGTATATCTGCTGTGAAACTTCCTGGCAGATTAAAACTGTGTGCCCAATCGAGTGTCAAAAATGCTCTTGCTCAGTATGCTGAGGGTCTCAACCAGGCTTCACAGACAGGCACTATTCCCCAGACCTAATCCACAAACAGATCTCTCACACCATTTTCCCTCATACCCTCAATCCTACCACCATCCTCAAGAACCTGCTACAAAGGAGTGTCCCCTTCATCACCCAGGGCCACCCCAGACTCGATCAACTGAGCCCCAGCCTTCACCACGGCTTTAATTACCTATCATCATGCCCTGAAATGAGGGACATCCTACCAAAGATACTTCCCGCCCCTCCTAAAGTAAAGGTTCATGGCCCACCCAACCTCCACATCCTAGTCCATCCCTATGCCACAAGGATCATATTCCTGTGGAAAACCCAGGTGCAAAACTGGCCCAATACACACACCCAGTCCTTTCTATTCCAGTCATGTGACAGGTTTATCCTGCCCCATCAGGGGCAGGGCCACCTGTGAAAGCAGCCATGTGGTTTACCACCTCTGCTGCAAACATTTCACTGCTTTTTATATTGATATGACTACCAACCAGCTGCGCACCAGGATGAATGGTCACTGCTAAACTGTGGCAAGAGCAAAGTAGACCAACCTGTGGCACAACGTACAGCTGAACACAATATGCTTGATTTCAATGGCTGCTTCACTACCCAAGCCATCTGGATCCTTCCCTCCACCATCAGTTTTTCTGAACTGCACAGATGGCAGTTATGTTTACAACACATTCTCCACTTCTGTAATTATCCTGACCTCAGCCTACAGTAACATACTGTCCCCACACCCTCCACCCAACAGTTCACACCCCATTGTCCTATTATCTCCTCCCCATTGTCATCTTCCACTCTGTTTACGTGCAGCCATACGGCAATGCATCCACCTGTCTTTTCCTACTCCTCTCCTTTTTTGCTCCTTTCCCTCCACCTTCTTGCCCCACAACCTTCTGACACTGTGCCTGGTGGCAGTCTAGTTCCTGCACACCAGACAGTGTTTGTCTCTCTCCCCACCCATACACTGCTATCGCTTCCCCTTCCCCGCCCCCTCCAGGTTGCTGCTTGTATCCCACGTGATAGTTCCATTCCAGACTGATATGCTGGAGTTGGCGTTTGTGTGTGCTTAAGGTGTGCTTGCTTGTTCATGTGAATGGTGTGTGTCTATCTTTTACTGATGAAAGCTGTGGTCAAAAGTTTTATGTAAGTCTCTTTTAATTGTGGCTGTCTGCAACTTGACATATCTGCTTTACATTAAATAGCAATCTGTCTTTTACTACATTGTTGATATTTCTACCTGGAGTTCCCATTGAAGTATTAAATTAAGAAGCAGGAATTCAGAAACTACACTACCAAAGCATACAAATGAAACTATATAATTTATTCCTATCAGGAACTTGTAAAAATGGTTACTTCCCTACTGCTGTTCTCTCTTGACTAGCAGATGCTGGCTGTCTGACTGGACTACTGCCTATGATCAGGAGGTAGTTTCAAAACAACAAGAGACCTGTAATGTAAGACTCTTTGCTCTGACCATGAGTTCCCTGTTTTCATCCCAAGACAGTAGTGTTCAATATGATCAAGAAATGTGTCCATTATGTGTTTGGCAGCTATAACATGTACACACAACAACCAGTGCAGCACAGAGATAACATAGAAAACTGATCCTGTCATGATTATGTAGACATTTTTATATAATTAGATTATAAATATCCACAGGTTTAAGGTTTCATATCTGACACACGTATTATTTAATATCTTTTGGTCTTTAAATATGTCTGCTTGTGTCTGTATATGTGTGGATGGATATGTGTGTGTGTGTGCGTGTGTGTGTGTGTGTGTGTGTGTGTGTGTGTGTGCGAGAGTATACCCGTCCTTTTTTCCCCAAAGGTAAGTCTTTCCGCTCCCGGAATTGGAATGACTCCTTACCCTCTCCCTTAAAACCCACATCCTTTCGTCTTTCCCTCTCCTTCCCTCTTTCCTGATGAGGCAACAGTTTGTTGCGAAAGCTTGAATTTTGTGTGTATGTTTGTGTTTGTTTGTGTGTCTGTCGACCTGCCAGCACTTTCATTTGGTAAGTCACATCATCTTTGTTTTTAGATATATTTTTCCTACATGGAATGTTTCCCTCTATTATAATCATATTATTTAATATAGAGATACACAGTACATTAAATAACCTTAATTTCTGCTGAAATGTAGAAAAAATTGTCCATGTATTATAGACTTATATATAAAATCTTAAACTTTCCCACTATGTACACGTCCATTCACAGTATGGTCATCCGTTCTCCCAAATTTGAAACACAGTCTTTTTACATGATACTGTTGAGAGTTAAATGCTTCAGGTTCCTTTATGACACATGGCACTTTATCCACTTCACTGAACATATAAATCTTCCTACATGTTTTAGTTACACTTATATTTTTGTTATCATTGTTGCTACAACTGCTTCATTGTCACTGATACTAGTTTCAATGTATACATCCTCAAACAGTTCAAGCCCATTTTTTGTTATTAGGTCCAATATTACGTCCTTCATGAGTGAGCTTCCAAATTATCTGTTCTATGTATTTTTCAGGGAAGGCATTTAATATTGTTCTCCACGATGTTTTGTCATGACCACCACATATGAAACTGAAGCAACTGAACATTTTAAGCATAAACTAATTCTATATAAACATTTATATTAAAAATTAAAGTCTCAGTGTGCATTTAATTAAATCTGAATTGCAGCTATGAGCTATTTTGCAGACAAAGTGTAGGCTAAGATGTTACAAGTTATAACACTGTGTGAAACAAATTTAACAAAATTGACAAGAGAAAAAAGAAAGCATGTGGAAAATCAATAAATAATAGAAAACAAAATGTGTAGTAAGGAAGGGCATGAGATGTGAAAATGTAGAGAAAACAGGAATTGTACTGTGACATTGAGAAATAATTAACAATTGTAAACCTACTTGGATGAATAAGTTTGGGATCTGAAAATTGATCTTAAGCCTTGGTCTCTGTAATCAAATGTTTTGAGTCATTATGCTCTTACAGCAGTCAACATGGGTAAAAATGTATCTATGTAACTATGGAAGCAAACATTTAATAAGTAGTAGTGTTCATAAACAATAATGACAAAGTAATGAACCTCCGATAACACACTATATGAAAACTAGAGATCTTACAATCAAATATTGTTGGGCTCTATTATATAAAAATGACACTGGAAGCTTTAATACGGATTTTACACCTTTTCAATTGCATATAATTTTATTGTAACTGATTTTAGTGTCGTTATTTAGCAAATTACATGAAGCACTTAACTTACAATTTTTAAAGGTTCAAAGTGACCAGTATGAGTGATTTGGCAGGCATCCCACTTGAACTTGACTCCTGCCAAGTCCACAGCAGTATGAAATTTCTTCAACTGCAGCTCTGGGTCTTGTTCTGGCTCAAAAAGCAAATTGATATAAAGGATACCTTATTTTGATAAAAAGTACAAATCAGGAGGTATTAGGTCCAGCGTATAACATGGCCACACAATAGATCAGCTTGACCTATATGCCTAGAAATCTGTCACTGGGATATCAAAGAATTGGTTAAGGAAGTGCAGTGTTGTGGTATCTTGTTAGAGGTATACAGGGTGTTACAAAAAGGTACAGCCAAACTTTCAGGAAACATTCCTCACACACAAATAAAGATAAGAAGTTATGTGGACATGTGTCCGGAAACGTTTACTTTCCATGTTAGAGCTCATTTTATTACTTCTCTTCAAATCACATTAATCATGGAATGGAAACACACAGCAACAGAACGTACCAGCATGACTTCAAACACTTTGTTACAGGAAATGGGGGCATTTGAAAGCTCTTGTCTACGCAACCCTGGTACCAAATGTAGAGACTCTTCGTGCTCGTATTGTGGATGGCTGTGATACAATATGCCATTCTCCAGGGCTGCATCAGCACATCAGGGATTCCATGCGACGGAGGGTGGATGCATGTATCCTCGCTAATGGAGGACATTTTGAACATTTCCTGTAACAAAGTGTTTGAAGTTACGCTGGTACATTCTGTTGCTGTGTGTTTCCATTCCAGGATTAATGTGATTTGAAGAGAAGTAATAAAATGAGCTCTAACATGGAAAGTAAGCGTTTCCGGACACATGTCCACACAACATATTTTCTTTCTTTGTGTGTGAGGAATGTTTCCCGAAAGTTTGGCTGTACCTTTTTGCAACACCCTGTATGTGGTGTTACTGATAATTTTGCCAATTCATGGAATTAAAAAGTTTACTAAAATGTTAAAGTTTGCCACAGATTTTCAGTGACCAGTTGACTCAAGACTAAAGATTTTGTTGTGATAAAATCATTATCTTCATCCAACTAATGTAACAGGTCAGTAAAAATGTTTTCAAGTGTCATTTTAAGCATTTATTTTAGTTCTTCCTCCTTCGTAAACTTGTATAGGTTAAGATAAAGATAATGTCTCAGTATGATCTCTCAGGTTTTCTTGGCATGATTCATTAAAGGTGTGCTTCTGGGTTATCTGCCAAGTTATTGTTTCCATTCAAGTGGAATATTGTGATGATTGACCAGCTGTTATTCTCAGGTACTGCAAGCTTTGCTGTTACGTGTACTCGCTGCTTAGATTCCAGCCAGACTATGAGGTATTTTGGTCTCATGCTGTTATGTACAGCTGAGTTCAATTCCCAATGCCCACAACACCCTTTGACCCTCTTTTGTTTTTCAGAGCTGTATTGATTCATATTATTTTTCCTTCTTTCCTTTTCTTATATACAAGGTGGAGAAAAATTGTGTCACAAAATTTACATCCTGGATAACTGATGCCAATAAGAACCAAAATTACTAATGTTGTGTAGGTCGACAAAGCACAGTTTTTAAACTACGGAAACTTGGCACTACGAGCTCTGATTGGCTGCAGGATCACCCTGTTGCCAAATGCTCTGGACAATACATGACCGCGAATACTTTGCCTGCCAGAGATCGTGATGTATCCAAGGTGGCCTGAATGCTCAGTGGTAGCACGCCAGCCTTACACTCTGGTGGCGTATCTGCCAGGGTCCTGACAGATCCATTGTAGTTTCATGATAAGACGTACTGGGAACAAACCCATTGTGGGGCGGCGGGTGGAATTATTGTTATATAAAATGTTGTTCCTATTATTTATTTAATGTTGTTTGCCGTTCTCAACACTGGCTCTCTAACTACAATATTGGCAACCAGAAAGTGATTAGCAAAATGTGAAGCCTGTAATTAGAATTCCTAGTGCCCACTTCATCTGAGAAATACACTTATAGCTACAGCTTATAGCTCTAAGGAATTAGGAGATTGTCTGGGATTCATAATCAAAAATGATTTTCTAAAAATGTTCACTATATTCTGAAAGTCACAGACCAAAAAGAATCCACACAATCCAACTACCAGAGCAGTTCAGAGTCTAATGCGCTGATGCAACTATAACTGTTCAAATTAAAGGTTTAAGTGAATGCTCGCCATAATTTGATGATAATGTTCATCAAACGCCATACTAAATAATGGTAGAATGTCTGTCCTGCAGCGGCATGTGAAAATATGACATACGCAAACTGAAGATAGATCATTAAAGTCATCCCTGAATTAACACTTCACTCGAAAATGATTTCATGGTTACGCGTATCCCGAGTAACTTAATATGGCATCCGAGGCTATTTATAGCAATGATACCGACGCGACGCGACTCCCGGCACAGGTGGTGTGCTATTCAGTGTCTGAAGAAAACTGGGGCCTTCCTCTCTCATGCAGTGTTCTTATATATAAAGCCGCGGTGCGGACGGCTAAGAGAACGCCTGATCAAATCGGCTCTCCCGCCTAGCCGCTGGGCTAGTAATAGACCACTTTAAGTTATTGAATAAATCATTGCTTCCTTTGCTGATGGCCGATGAAGCTCTCAATTTAAATGTGCAATCAGCACACAGGTAAGTAATCATAATAAAAATCTGACGTGGCTAAGTCAATTATTTTGGGCGAGAGAATTAATTTAATTATACTACGTGCAGTAGATGAGCTCTGAACTTGCCCTTTGGAGATACACTATTGCTATAGATTTATACCCCCCCCCCCCCATGAACCATGGACCTTGCCGTTGGTGGGGAGGCTTGCGTGCCTCAGCGATACAGATAGCCGTACCGTAGGTGCAACCACAACGGAGGGGTATCTGTTGAGAGGCCAGACAAACGTGTGGTTCCTGAAGAGGGGCAGCAGCCTTTTCAGTAGTTGCAAGGGCAACAGTCTGGATGATTGACTGATCTGGCCTTGTAACAATAACCAAAACGGCCTTGCTGTGCTGGTACTGCGAATGGCTGAAAGCAAGGGGAAACTACAGCCGTAATTTTTCCCGAGGGCATGCAGCTTTACTGTATGATTACATGATGATGGCGTCCTCTTGGGTAAAATATTCCGGAGGTAAAATAGTCCTCCATTCGGATCTCCGGGCGGGGACTACTCAAGAGGATGTCGTTATCAGGAGAAAGAAAACTGGTGTTCTATGGATCGGAGCGTGGAATGTCAGATCCCTTAATCGGGCAGGTAGGTTAGAAAATTTAAAAAGGGAAATGGATAGGTTGAAGTTAGATATAGTGGGAATTAGTGAAGTTCGGTGGCAGGAGGAACAAGACTTCTGGTCAGGTGACTACAGGGTTATAAACACAAAATCAAATAGGGGTAATGCAGGAGTAGGTTTAATAATGAATAGGAAAATAGGAATGCGGGTAAGCTACTACAAACAGCATAGTGAACGCATTATTGTGGCCAAGATAGATACGACGCCCACACCTACTACAGTAGTACAAGTTTATATGCCAACTAGCTCTGCAGATGACGAAGAAATTGAAGAAATGTATGATGAAATAAAAGAAATTACTCAGATTGTGAAGAGAGACGAAAATTTAATAGTCATGGGTGACTGGAATTCGAGTGTAGGAAAAGGGAGAGAAGGAAACATAGTAGGTGAATATGGATTGGGGGACAGAAATGAAAGAGGAAGCCGCCTGGTAGAATTTTGCACAGAGCATAACTTAATCATAGCTAACACTTGGTTTAAGAATCATGAAAGAAGGTTGTATACATGGAAAAACCCTGGAGATACTAAAAGGTATCAGATAGATTATATAATGGTAAGACAGAAATTTAGGAACCAGGTTTTAAATTGTAAGACATTTCCAGGGGCAGATGTGGACTCTGACCACAATCTATTGGTTATGACCTGTAGATTAAAACTGAAGAAACTGCAAAAAGGTGGGAATTTAAGGAGATGGGACCTTGATAAATTAAAAGAACCAGAGGTTGTACATAGATTCAGGGAGAGCATAAGGGAGCAATTGACAGGAATGGGGGAAATAAATACAGTAGAAGAAGAATGGGTAGCTTTGAGGGATGAAGTAGTGAAGGCAGCAGAGGATCAAGTAGGTAAAAAGACGAGGGCTAGTAGAAATCCTTGGGTAACAGAAGAAATATTGAATTTAATTGATGAAAGGAGAAAATATAAAAATGCAGTAAGTGAAACAGGCAAAAAGGAATACAAACGTCTCTAAAATGAGATCGACAGGAAGTGCAAAATGGCTAAGCAGGGATGGCTAGAGGACAAATGTAAGGATGTAGAGGCCTATCTCACTAGGGGTAAGATAGATACCGCCTACAGGAAAATTAAAGAGACCTTTGGAGATAAGAGAACGACTTGTATGAATATCAAGAGCTCAGATGGAAACCCAGTTCTAAGCAAAGAAGGGAAAGCAGAAAGGTGGAAGGAGTATATAGAGGGTCTATACAAGGGCGATGTACTTGAGGACAGTATTATGGAAATGGAAGAGGATGTAGATGAAGATGAAATGGGAGATACGATACTGCGTGAAGAGTTTGACAGAGCACTGAAAGACCTGAGTCGAAACAAGGCCCCCGGAGTAGACAATATTCCATTGGAACTACTGACGGCCGTGGGAGAGCCAGTCCTGACAAAACTCTACCATCTGGTGAGCAAGATGTATGAAACAGGCGAAATACCCTCAGACTTCAAGAAGAATATAATAATTCCAATCACAAAGAAAGCAGGTGTTGACAGATGTGAAAATTACCAAACTATCAGCTTAATAAGTCACAGCTGCAAAATACTAACACGAATTCTTTACAGATGAATGGAAAAAATAGTAGAAGCCAACCTCGGGGAAGATCAGTTTGGATTCCGTAGAAACACTGGAACACGTGAGGCAATACTGACCTTACGACTTATCTTAGAAGAAAGATTAAGGAAAGGCAAACCTACGTTTCAAGCATTTGTAGACTTAGAGAAAGCTTTTGACAATGTTGACTGGAATACTCTCTTTCAAATTCTAAAGGTGGCAGGGGTAAAATACAGGGAGCGAAAGGCTATTTACAATTTGTACAGAAACCAGATGGCAGTTATAAGAGTCGAGGGACATGAAAGGGAAGCAGTGGTTGGGAAGGGAGTAAGACAGGGTTGTAGCCTCTCCCCGATGTTGTTCAATCTGTATATTGAGCAAGCAGTAAAGGAAACAAAAGAAAAATTCGGAGTAGGTATTAAAATTCATGGAGAAGAAATAAAAACTTTGAGGTTCGCCGATGACATTGTAATTCTGTCAGAGACAGCAAAGGACTTGGAAGAGCAGTTGAATGGAATGGACAGTGTCTTGAAAGGAGGATATAAGATGAACATCAACAAAAGCAAAACAAGGATAATGGAATGTAGTCTAATTAAGTCGGGTGATGCTGAGGGAATTAGATTAGGAAATGAGGCACTTAAAGTAGTAAAGGAGTTTTGCTATTTGGGAAGCAAAATAACTGATGATGGTCGAAGTAGAGAGGATATAAAATGTAGGCTGGCAATGGCAAGGAAAGCGTTTCTGAAGAAGAGAAATTTGTTAACATCCAGTATTGATTTAAGTGTCAGGAAGTCATTTCTGAAAGTATTCGTATGGAGTGTAGCCATGTATGGAAGTGAAACATGGACGATAAATAGTTTGGACAAGAAGAGAATAGAAGCTTTCGAAATGTGGTGCTACAGAAGAATGCTGAAGATTAGATGGGTAGATCACATAACTAATGAGGAAGTATTGAATAGGATTGGGGAGAAGAGAAGTTTGTGGCACAACTTGACCAGAAGAAGGGATCGGTTGGTAGGACATGTTCTGAGGCATCAAGGGATCACCAATTTAGTATTGGAGGGCAGCGTGGAGGGTAAAAATCGTAGGGGGAGACCAAGAGATGAATACACTAAGCAGATTCAGAAGGATGTAGGTTGCAGTAGGTACTGGGAGATGAAAAAGCTTGCACAGGATAGAGTAGCATGGAGAGCTGCATCAAACCAGTCTCAGGACTGAAGACCACAACAACAACATAGATTTATAGTTATTTAATTGAAACTTCTCACATCTTTATGATTATAGCAGATCTCCCTTCTACTTAAATTTAAACATCCTAGCCTTATTTATTTGCCTACTTAATCTATCTTGCTTCCTTAATTTTTAAGACAAAAACCAGAAAATTATGAATTTCAACTAAAATTTTTAATTTGTGAGATCCAAAATACTGTTTCTACTAAATTATTATGAAAAAGGAATCTAAATACAAATTTTTAAGTTTCTAGCCCTTTTCTGTTGCGCCAATGATTTTTACAGAAAAACGTCCAAATTTCGAAAATGGTTAAAGTTATTGAATTGACATTCAACACATATTGATTTAGTATTACTCCTGACATGCTAGAACCGTTTCAGGTTATTTACTTGATTTTCAAAGTATTGCGCAACATTTATGACGTCAGAGCTAGTTACAGCGGACTAGGCTGGCACACAATGGAAAGACTGATGAGAATTTTATAAGGCATGAGTAGGCTGCTTCCCTACACCATCAACAGCTGTTAGTTTAAATACAGAAAGTCTTTTACAATTTTTTTTAACTAAGACATTGTTTACTTAAAGTAGGTGCTCTAACTGGCGACCCTCTGACATGACACAATCTTGGTAATGTCAAACGGTGTTTTGCTGTTCTGTTTCAAGGATTCCTGGCATTGCCTTCATGTGATTGGCAGCACCGACAACCATAGCACTGCCCATCAACTGATCAATGGCAACAGGGCAATCCCATGGTCAATTAGAGCACTTGGGGCCAAGTTTCTGTAGTTTAAAAATAGCGCATTGTTGACCTACAAAACATTAGTAAGTTTGGTTTCTTCTGGCATCAGCTATCCAGGGTTAAAATTTTGTGACACAGTTTTTCTCCATCCTGTGTGTGTGTATTTTTTTTTTAATATATATATATATATATATATATATATATATATATATATATATATATATATATATATATATATATATATATATATATATATATATATATATATATATATATATATATAAAAACTGAATGAGCTATAAAAAAGACACTGCCAAAAGTATATTAACAATTTGTTTTGTGGCAAGGATAATGTTTTGATACATCAATAAATATCTGTATGAAACAAAGTAAGAAATATGCTCTTCAATTTATTAATTCATGTATCTTCACCCTTTTTGTTTTGGGAAGTGTTAGCGTATGGGCTTATGCTTGGATCCATCATACCAGCATTGTTAAAAAAGTGTATTTTAACAGTTCATTAAAATTATTATAAAAAGTTATTAGAAAAAGAATATTTATTTGCATGGTTATAAGTTCAACTCATATCTGTTCATCATTTCACTCCTCGTCGAGATCCTGCATCTAGAGGTTCAGTGCAGACAAGAATAGTTAACACCCTGTCTGGAAGTGTGTCCCTGCAACAACATTGTGACACACCAGACTAAACACAATGGAATTAATGTGAAGGTAATGGCCCAGACTGGATAGGCACCTAGTGAACTTGGTTTACTCATACAAAAAATATTGTGCTTCATGTGTTTACAACTTTATAGACAAATTGACAATTTGAATGGTTGTGGTGATTATTTGGTACCACATACTACTGCAACCAGCAGTACATAATGGAAATTATGTTTACTGACCTTGCATGTAATGATACTCAAGGTTTGTTGATACCGGTATCACTTAATGTTAACCTATGGTTGTGCACAGATTCATAAATTACCTTCAAAATTTTCTCGACTATTCTTTCCAATCAATTTTTCCAATTATTCAGGCACTTCTTAATCTATTTGCACATCCCTATTCAGAGCTCATACTGATATTATGTGAAACACAAATTTTCTCAGCATTTAACAACTCTGGTGGATGTGATGCCCTAAGGGAGTTTAATAATTTGAGTACTGGATGCCAAATATCATTCAAAATGAAACCACCATCCTAGTTTATTAGGTTTTCTGACATCTTTATTGACAGACTCCTTAATTGTGCTGCCCCTGAAATTAGGCATTTGCACCACAATACTGGTCACGTATTTCATTTCATGATTATCTTCAAGTCACTGCTTAGGAATGGTTGATTTGCTTGGTTGTTTTAGTAGAGTACGTCATAGGGTTCTTTGCATCTCTCCTCGACTATTCTGGTAGTCTCTCCCAAGTAAGACAAGCCACATTTGAATGGATAGCAGTTCAAAACCCAGCTATCAGAGGCCTAGATCAACTTTGTAATGTTAAAAAATCCTTATAATCTTAAGTGAGGGTGTGAAATATACTGGATGCCATGTTTCCATGATCTACCAATCTTTCTGGACATTGGACCAGCACAAGGTAAGTATGTGCTGTTTGGCTTCTCTTCATCAGTCTCAGTCTCAACCTCTTTCTCAGGCATTCTGGATATTGCCTCCATCACTCATTCAATTTGATGATCTGTGTACCCATTCTTTTGGAACATTATTTACAGGTACTGTAATTGTTCGGTGAGGCTCTCCTTGTCTGAATGTGGTCAAGCTCTATGGACCAAGATCTGTAGCACCAAATTTCTTTGTGAAGGATGGTAATGGCTCAAGGCATGAAGATAAGAGTTGGAGGATGCCAAGAGAATCTGCATTTCACAGGATATCAGTGAGACCTCTGAAAAACAAAAGAGATTCAAAAGGAACACTGGGCATCAGGAATCAAACTCAGCTATAAACAGCAGTGTGAAACCAACAATAGATCACAGTCAGGTTGGCCTCCAGGCAGTAAATACATGGCACTTGAAGGTGACAGTGGGTTGGTCATCAAAATATTTTGTACAAAATGGAGAGAACAACTCAGGAGAACACCCAGAAGCTCATTACTGATGTATCAGTATGTTGCCTGACATTTACATGAGGAAGTCCATTTCAAGAGATGCGTGTTGAGTCAGTTTACTAAGACTGAAAATGAACATTGCCTCACTTATTCTGTGACATTATTTGACAATTACATACACCCTGTTGATTTATTATACATAGTGAACACATAGTTTCAACAAAGTGCAAGTGACACCCAGAAATGATAGCCAAGCTGGAGCGATGTCCTTCATATACAGCATGAAAACTCCATTGTATTGTTGTCACATGCAAGACCACTGAAACTTATCATTTAGGAACATCTTCTCATAATATTTATAGTGGTATGATTCTGTCCTGGACCTCTTAATGAGAGGGGAAAAAATCATATATTTTGCTGAAGAATGGCAGTGGAGCCAATTCTCTAGGCTATCAGTACACTTTTATATACAATATCAAAGTTGTAAATACTTTATTGGAATGTCTTGTATATGACAGCACTACCACAGTGACAGGGGCAACTAAAATTGGACTAGTGAAGCATTTTTCAGATTTTGCAAAGACATATGCATTAAAAACTTAAAAAATAGTAAAAGCAGTCTCCTACCTCCAGGGAACAACTCTGTTATCTTTTTGTTTGTCTTGTTCTCTACCCACTCATTGATTTTTATTCTAGATTTCTCTGTTTCATTGATAAAATCAACTTCTTCAGCTTCAGCAAAAAATTTTGCAGCAGATGCTCTGAACTCTTCTTTAATTGGAAAACTTGCTTGTGCATAAACCTTGTTGGCTACTTCAAGCACTATGTCATCAGACCCCTATAAAGAACATCAATTGTCTATACAGCCACAATGAACTAACAAACAGATAAATAAAAAGAAATGAAGTAACTATATTGATTTTAACAATTTTTAAATGTATCAAAGGCAGTGCTGTTTTAATTTAATCAAAAATCAGCAGTAACTACGTATAATAAATAAAAGGTATTTCACAGGAGGAGTTCAAAGTTTACAAACTTTGGAGTACTTGTAAGTCTGTATCCCACAAGAAGCTTGTGGGATTTAGCAGATAGCAAAATTAAAAATTGTAAGACAAATCTTGTTGGAACCAGATTTATTGCATACAAAAGGAAAAGGCATAACTAGTGGAGCTGTTAGGAATGCTAGAACTGATATCAAAACATGTGAGGAGCAAGGAGGAATGTTGAACAAAGAGCACTGTAGAAGTTATTAAAATCCTGGATATTTAGGTTACTGGTTAACCATGTGTTCTGCAAACAATATTCACAACAACTTTTTGAAATGGAATGTCATTTATAGAAATGTATACAAATACAGGCGATTCTACGTCTACATCTATGCTCTGCAAACCACTCTGAGGTGCAGGACAGAGTGTACGTCCCATTGTACCCCAGTTATTAGTGTTTCTTCCTGTTCCATTCACATATGGAGCACAGGAGGTATGACTGTTTCAATGTCTCTGAGGATACAGTAATTATTCTAATCTTATCCTCACAATTCCCATGTGAGAGAAACATAGGGGGTTGTAGGATATTCCTAGAGTAATCATTTAAAGCCAGTTCTTGAAACTTTAATAGACTTTCATGGGATGTAATTGCATAGGCTTCTGCGGCCAGAGTCAGTCGACATAAAAGTTTTTCTGGGTATGGTACCGCGTCATAATGTATAAAACTACTGCGGCTCGAGAAAAACCAACGTTTCAGCCACGGTTGCAGCGGCCTTCTTCTTGGTCTAATGGTCGAACCAAAAGAATACCGCTGCAACCATGGCCAAAATGTTGGTTTTTTCCCGCAGCAGTAGTTTTATACATTATGACACAGTGCCATACCCAGAAAACTTTTATGTTGACTTTCTTGGGATAGTTTACATCTGTCTTCAAGAGTCTGTCATTTTAGTTTCTTCTGTATCTTTGTGATGCTCTCCCTATTATAACAGACAATTACTTGTAATTGCATGAATTCTTGTGTACTGTAGCACGGCTGAAGAATACTAAGCATTAATGCCAGAAATACTGCTTAACAGATAGTGAGATATGTTGTATAAAATTTTCTTGATGAGCATTTTGTTTAAAGTGGTATTAGATCAAGATTTTATCAGGGAAGTAATTGACAGGCAACTAGAGATCTTAGGAATCTGCAGATGATCTACTGATGTCAACTGCAGCCAGACTACACTGATGTTAAAGATGAAACGTCAAATGTAGTGTCATAATCTCATCACAATGTACTCACAACACGATCTGTGAGCATTTCAGAAAATATGTTTACTAAACGGCAATCTATTGCTTAAAGGACACTGTAACTATTATTTTATTGCATTAGTGATTTTGTTCGTTTATTTTCATTTCAGTCCTTACATATCAAGAACTACACTACTGGCCATTAAAATTGCTACACCAAGAGGAAATGCAGATGATAAATGGGTATTCATTGGACAAATATATTATACTAGAACTGACATGTGATTACAGTTTCGTGCAATTTGGGCGCATAGATCCTGAGAAATCAGTACCCAGAACAACCACCTCTGGCCATAATAACGGCCTTGACACGCCTGGCCATCGAGTGAAACAGAGCTAGAGTGGTGTGTACAGGTACAGCTGCCCATGCAGCTTCAACACGATACCACAGTTCATCAAAAGTAGTGACTGGTATATTGTGATGAGTCAGTTGCTTGGCCACCATTGACCAAACATTTTCAATTGGTGAGAGATCTGGAGAATGTGCTGGCCATGGCAGCAGTCGAACATTTTCTGTACCCAGAAAGGCCCGTACAGGACCTGCAACATGTGGTCGTGCATTATACTGCTGAAATGTAGGGTTTTGCAGGGATCGAATGAAGGGTAGAGCCGAGGGTCATAACACATCTGAAATGTAACGTCCACTGTTCAAAGTGCCGTCAATGCGAACAAGAGGTGACCAAGACATGTAACCAATGGCACCCCATACCATCACGCCGGGTGATACGCCAGTATGGCGATGACGAATACACACTCCCAATGTGCCTTCATGATGCTGTAAAGAGAACCTGGATTCATCCGAAAAAATGACATTTTGCCATTCGTGCACCCAGGTTCGTCGTTAAGTACACCAACGCATGCGCTCCTGTCTCTGATGCAGAGTCAAGGGTAACCGCAGACATGGTCTATGAGCTGATAGTCCACGCTGCTGCAAACGTCGTTGAACTGTTCATGCAGATGGTCCATATGACCCTCCTGAACCCACCGATTCCATATTCCACTAACAGTCATTGGATCTCGACCAATGCGAGCAGCAATGTTGCAGTACAATAAATCACATTCGCGATAGGCTACAATCCGACCTTCATCAAGGTGGGAAACATGATGGTACGCATTTCTCCTCCTTACACGAGGCATCACAACAACATTTCACCAGACAACGCTGGTCAGCTGCCGTTTGTGCATGAGAAATCGGTTGGAAACTTTCCTCATGTTAGCACATTGTAGGTGTCACCACTGGCGCCAACCTTATGTGAATGCTCTGAAAAGCTAATCATTTGCATATTACAGCATCTTCTTCCTGTCGGTTAAATTTCGATTCTGTAGCACATCATCTTCAAGGTGTAGCAATTTTAATGGCCAGTAGTGTATTTTAAAGAAAAAATCTGTTTCAGTGGCATTTGTAATTTCCAAGTTTGTCTATCAAATAAACCAAAAGAGAGTATATTAGTAAGATAGGAAGACTTTATACACAATCTGTGGGTCACCCCAAACAATCCAGCCTAAAATAATGGAGAAACAGAGGGGATAGTGTAGCAATCATCAGCCTGTGCACTGTGGCAATTTTGCATGCTTTGAATGATCATATGGACAATGTGGATTTGTTTTGTAGTTAATGGCAAAGAGAACAGTTGTAGGAAACTTCATTTCTGGTGTCTACCTTTGTGGCTTTGGAGCAATTCCATTTAAGATGTTGGCCAGCCTACATAAGCAGTCATAACCTCGAAGTTCAACAAAGGCATCTTACACTTAGCACCACCAGTGATTTTTGTGTTTTCAACCTGTTTGTATTATATTGTGACTTTTTTATAAAGTTTATAAAAGGAATAAGCTATGGAAAAGTTTTGAAACTTCTCAAGTGGAAGCCAAAAGCAAGAACTTGCTGACAACAAGAAGGAAAATGATAATGAAGATAGTAAATACAAGTCGCATACAGAAAATACAACAATATCTACTTAGATTTAGTTTCACATCCACTGTTGTGAACAACAAAGGGAGTTCATAGTGTATTTTGTGTTTGAAAGTACTTTCTGTTGAATGTATGTTACCTAGCAAATTAAAGTGTCATTTAGAAAGTGTTCATTGGAATGCCATGGTCAAACCAAGACAGATTTTTTTCTAGAAAATGAGTCAAATGAAAGAACAAAAATCATCATTTTCTAAGCAAGTGAAAATCTTGAATGAAGCACTTTTAGTAACCTATTATGCAGCTTACCGAGTAGTAAAATGTAAGAAACCCCATATGATTGCAGAAGAACTAATTCTACCATGTGCTAGTTGCATGGTGTTCATTATGCTTGGAGAGTCCATGGCAAAACACCTTTTTCCTAGCCCTTCATCTGATATTACAATTAATCATCAAATTAAAGAATTAGGAGATGATCTTCATGAACAAATTATAGAAAAAATCAAAGGAGGCAGTTCTGCTTTGTAACTTGATGAAGGCGCAGCAATAGAGGTGCTCATATAATTTTCTATGGGTGATTTGTTGATGAAAAAAGTAATTAAATGATGGAAGATCATCTTTTTTTTCTAAGAAAATAAATGCAGGGATGACAGGCAAGGATTTGTTTGAAATAATGGGCAACTTCATGACATAAACTCAAATTAACTGGGATCACTGTGTTGGTGTGTGTACTGCTGGTGTGCAATCTATGTTGAGGCATAACAGTGGTCTGTAAGCACTTATCTGTGGCAAAGCTCTTGATATTATGTGGGTCCATTGCATTATCCATAGAGAGGCACTTGGTTTGTAACATCTGAGTGTTCATCTGAATCAAATACTACTAACTGTAAAATGTGGTGAGCTTTACCGAAACTTGTATTCAGAAGCCTAGATTTTTTAGAACAAATGTGTCATACAGGGTGGCTTCTGAGGTAGTGCCACTGTGCCATGGCACAACTTGTATAAAAAAGAAAGAAAGAAAGAAAGAGAAATCTATACAAACTGTATATAAAACATTGTTTTGGAGTATGTATTTTCTGATTTGAAGTGGCACATTTTGCCACGCACTCTTTTGTGGTAGGTTTTTGAAGCTTGGCACCAACTGCTCAGCCAACTGCTCAGCCATTGGTTTCCACATGCTTCTTATGACAGAGGTAGTGCCACAGCTAGTCTGGCTTAAAGCTTCACGTTCTTTCTGCCAGAGAGCAGTAAAGTGCACGACATGTAGAAGCACGATCTGACATCTAGCGATCACGTTAGCACAGATTTCTTGTAATCCAGTTTTACAATCTTTTTGCAAGATAGTGCTAATGCATTAATAAATGCTAATTAATGCTTAATTAAATTGAATAAAGAAATAATGCATTTAAATATTGTTATAAATAGCTATATGTAATTTGAATATAATTATGCCCTTAGATTTTGAAACTAAGAGCCATTATTTCAATATTGGTTATATTTCACAACACCAGGGCTATTGCTACAGAACAAAACAAACTAACATATTCACCACCAATTGAGAATCTATTTTCCAAACAAAGGTGTAGTATTTCTGTTTATACTCATTAAGTTCATATATTACAGTTCTGTAAAAACACATTGTAGTTATTACGAGGTCAGGTAACTGACTGTATACAGCTGACTGCATAGTGTTATCTGTAGGGGAAAATTCAGCTGACTGTGAAAATAGCAAACATGAACAAAGTAAATGAGTTATTAAAAATGCCATTTAGGGACAAGATTCTCAGATAAAAAACACTGGGTAGGCCACTCCCGCATCTGAATCCATAGCAGCAAACAAAAAATCGATGGATTTGTGGTTGTGAAGAAAGCAACAGTGTTTTTTTTTTTGTTATCCTTGTGTGTTATTTGGGGGAGATGTTAATTGGTATGTTGTTGTTGTTGTGGTCTTCAGTCCTGAGACTGGTTTGATGCAGCTCTCCATGCTACTCTATCCTGTGCAAGCTTTTTCATCTCCCAGTACCTACTGCAACTTACATCCTTCTGAATCTGCTTAGTGTATTCATCTCTTGGTCTCCCTCTACGATTTTTACCCTCCACGCTACCCTCCAATACTAAATTGGTGATCCCTTGATGCCTCAGAACATGTCCTACCAACCGATCCCTTCTTCTGGTCAAGTTGTGCCACAAACTTCTCTTCTCCCCAATCCTATTCAATACTTCCTCATTAGTTATGTGATCTACCCATCTAATCTTCAGCATTCTTCTGTAGCACCACATTTCAAAAGCTTCTATTCTCTTCTTGTCCAAACTATTTATTGTCCATATTTCACTTCCATACATGGCTACACTCCATACAAATACTTTCAGAAATGACTTCCTGACACTTAAATCAATACTGGATGTTAACAAATTTCTCTTCTTCAGAAACGCTTTCCTTGCCATTGCCAGCCTACATTTTATATCCTCTCTACTTCGACCATCATCAGTTATTTTGCTTCCCAAATAGCAAAACTCCTTTACTACTTTAAGTGCCTCATTTCCTAATATAATTCCCTCAGCATCACCCGACTTAATTCGACTACATTCCATTATCCTTGTTTTGCTTTTGTTGATGTTCATCTTATATCCTCCTTTCAAGACACTGTCCATTCCATTCAACTGCTCTTCCAAGTCCTTTGCTGTCTCTGACAGAATTACAATGTCATCAGCGAACCTCAAAGTTTTTATTTCTTCTCCATGAATTTTAATACCTACTCCGAATTTTTCTTTTGTTTCCTTTACTGCTTGCTCAATATACAGATTGAACAACATCGGGGAGAGGCTACAACCCTGTCTTACTCCCTTCCCAACCACTGCTTCCCTTTCATGTCCCTCGACTCTTATAACTGCCATCTGGTTTCTGTACAAATTGTAAATAGCCTTTCGCTCCCTGTATTTTACCCCTGCCACCTTTAGAATTTGAAAGAGAGTATTCCAGTCAACATTGTCAAAAGCTTTCTCTAAGTCTACAAATGCTTGAAACGTAGGTTTGCCTTTCCTTAATCTTTCTTCTAAGATAAGTCGTAAGGTCAGTATTGCCTCACGTGTTCCAGTGTTTCTACGGAATCCAAACTGATCTTCCCCGAGGTTGGCTTCTACTAGTTTTTCCATTCGTCTGTAAAGAATTCGTGTTAGTATTTTGCAGCTGTGACTTATTAAGCTGATAGTTTGGTAATTTTCACATCTGTCAACACCTGCTTTCTTTGGGATTGGAATTATTATATTCTTCTTGAAGTCTGAGGGTATTTCGCCTGTTTCATACATCTTGCTCACCAGATGGTAGAGTTTTGTCAGGACTGGCTCTCCTACGGCCATCAGTAGTTCCAATGGAATATTGTCTACTCCTGGGGCCTTGTTTCGACTCAGGTCTTTCAGTGCTCTGTCAAACTCTTCACGCAGTATCATATCTCCCATTTCATCTTCATCTACATCCTCTTCCATTTCCATAATATTGTCCTCAAGTACATCGCCCTTGTATAGACCCTCTATATACTCCTTCCACCTTTCTGCTTTCCCTTCTTTGCTTAGAACTGGGTTTCCATCTGAGCTCTTGATATTCATACAAGTCGTTCTCTTATCTCCAAAGGTCTCTTTAATTTTCCTGTAGGCGGTATCTATCTTACCCCTAGTGAGATAGGCCTCTACATCCTTACATTTGTCCTCTAGCCATCCCTGCTTAGCCATTTTGCACTTCCTGTCGATCTCATTTTTGAGACGTTTGTATTCCTTTTTGCGTGCTTCATTTACTGCATTTTTATATTTTCTCCTTTCATCAATTAAATTCAATATTTCTTCTGTTACCCAAGGATTTCTACTAGCCCTCGTCTTTTTACCTACTTGATCCTCTGCTGCCTTCACTACTTCATCCCTCAAAGCTACCCATTCTTCTTCTACTGTATTTATTTCCCCCATTCCTGTCAATTGCTCCCTTATGCTCTCCCTGAATCTCTGTACAACCTCTGGTTCTTTTAGTTTATCCAGGTCCCATCTCCTTAAATTCCCACCTTTTTGCAGTTTCTTCAGTTTTAATCTACAGGTCATAACCAATAGATTGTGGTCAGAGTCCACATCTGCCCCTGGAAATGTCTTACAATTTAAAACCTGGTTCCTAAATCTCTGTCTTACCATTATATAATCTATCTGATACCTTTTAGTATCTCCAGGGTTCTTCCATGTATACAACATTCTTTCATGATTCTTAAACCAAGTGTTAGTTATGATTATGTTGTGCTCTGTGCAAAATTCTACAAGGTGGCTTCCTCTTTCATTTCTGTCCCCCAATCCATATTCACCTACTATGTTTCCTTCTCTCCCTTTTCCTACACTCGAATTCCAGTCACCCATGACTATTAAATTTTCGTCTCCCTTCACTATCTGAATAATTTCTTTTATTTCATCATACATTTCTTCAATTTCTTCGTCATCTGCAGAGCTAGTTGGCATATAAACTTGTACTACTGTAGTAGGTGTGGGCGTCGTATCTATCTTGGCCACAATAATGCGTTCACTATGCTGTTTGTAGTAGCTTACCCGCATTCCTATTTTCCTATTCATTATTAAACCTACTCCTGCATTACCCCTATTTGATTTTGTGTTTATAACCCTGTAGTCACCTGACCAGAAGTCTTGTTCCTCCTGCCACCGAACTTCACTAATTCCCACTATATCTAACTTCAACCTATCCATTTCCCTTTTTAAATTTTCTAACCTACCTGCTCGATTAAGGGATCTGACATTCCACGCTCCGATCCGTAGAACGCCAGTTTTCTTTCTCCTGATAACGACATCCTCTTGAGTAGTCCCCGCCCGGAGATCCGAATGGGGGACTATTTTACCTCCGGAATATTTTACCCAAGAGGACGCCATCATCATGTAATCATACAGTAAAGCTGCATGCCCTCGGGAAAAATTACGGCTGTAGTTTCCCCTTGCTTTCAGCCATTCGCAGTACCAGCACAGCAAGGCCGTTTTGGTTATTGTTACAAGGCCAGATCAGTCAATCATCCAGACTGTTGCCCTTGCAACTACTGAACAGGCTGCTGCCCCTCTTCAGGAACCACACGTTTGTCTGGCCTCTCAACAGATACCCCTCCGTTGTGGTTGCACCTACGGTACGGCTATCTGTCTATCTGTATCGCTGAGGCACGCAAGCCTCCCCACCAACGGCAAGGTTCATGGTTCATGGGGAGGTTAATTGGTATGAGACCGGAATAACTGATATTGGCTTATATGGTCTAACATGAAAGTTCATGAAATGTCAAAGTGACACATGAATAATGTGCTTAGTCTTTCATTGCTAGACAAAACCAACATTCAACAGAAATTAGATTCACAATATAGACAAACAATTGACAGCCACAACAATGTGTACAAAAGAATAGATACATACTGAATTTAATTATAGACTGTATTCGGTTCTGTGGTGCTTTGGAACTGGCTCTCGGTGGCCATGATGAATCTGATGTCTCTCAAAATAAGGTGGTTTTTTGTGAGCTAATTCAGTTCAGTGCAGAACTGGATAAACATTTTCAAGTTCATCTCATTCAAGCATCGGTGTTCAAAGGCATTTCTAAGACTGTTCAGAAGGAACTACTGCAATGTACATTGGAAAAGTACCATGATGAAGTTCATAAAGAAATAAAAGGTGCCAATTATGTTGCAATAATCACAGAAGAAAGCACAGAAGTGTCTTGAGAAATTCAATTGGTTATTGTTTTGTGATACGTTGTTGAGGGAAAACCTATTGCAAGTTCTTGGAACTTTGTCAATCCAGAAAGTCAGCATGTTCATTCTATAGCTGAGAGTATTCTGAAAGATATTGAATGATTAATTGGCGATGATCGAGCATAACTAATAGCTCGGAGTGATGATGCAAATGTTGTGAGAGGCAAGGTGAACAGGGTTCAGAAATTAAAGTCAAATATCCAAATGCAAACTACATCCATTGTTATGCACTTCAGTTCAACCTTATGTCTATGGCAGCCTCTGTCAACCGCAATGCCCACATCTGTTTTGCATGGCTTTCAGGTAATTCTTCTTTCTTTTCTAACTTGTTACAGAAATCAAAAGTGTCCCAAAGCATTACTCTAAAAAGCTTGCTCCGTGTTTGTGACGAGATGGAATTACCACCCGCAAGTAGTAAAATATGTTTTTGAAAACAGGGAAAAACTTTATTACTGTTATGGAATTCACTGAAACAAGTGAGGGTATAGAAATATCTTCTACTGTTGTAAAAGCTGGTTCATACAAAGACTGCAAGATAATGAATTCATTTTCTGGCTATCATTTTTCTGTAAGATAATGCCTTATGCAGATATACTTCTTAATCAGCTTCAGAAGAAGATAACCAAACCCACCACAGCAACGCAAGACAACCAGAACATTGAAGTGGTAATGCTGCAAAATGCCAGAGATGAATAAAATTACATTTCCAATTCACTGGACACCACATTTAAGCCAACTTATTTGATGTAAATCAGTTTGACAAATACATCACAGATTTTCCTGACAAATACCTCGAAATTAGAGACACATACATTTCTGGGAAAAAGAAAGTTGAAGGGTGAGCTTCAAGTCTTCTGTGCTAGGCCTGAGTTGAGAACAGTTGCATTTCTTTTGCTGACTCTAGAGAATGAACTTTGTGACACATTTCATGAGACTGTTAAAGCTTTGAAACTGCTAATCAAGATGCCAATCTCGAGATCAGAAGCTGAGCAGTGCTTTTCAATGCTCAAGAAAATTAAAATGTTCCTACAAAACACTGTGAAAGAAGAATGACTGAGTGCTTTAGGGATGCCATCCTGTGAAAAGTCATTCGTGTGTAAAATTGAACATTTCAGTCTGAGATGGCAGATTTATTTGCCAGCGAGAAGGGGCAACAAATCAATTTACAATATCATTCCTACTAATTATGTTGAAGCTGTCTCCCCGAAGTCATGGAGTTGCTGCTTTTGGTGAGTAATTTGATTAAATTTGCTTCACAAAATCCAGATTACACGTTCGACAAATTTATACATGCTCTGTTATTTCTTGTACCGACACTCATGTTGTAGCAGACACTTTTCTGGTAGTCAGCCACAAACATAAAACAAACATGGAGCTCTGATTGTTGTGGGGAGAAGAGTGGAGTGGGGGACAAGCCACTTTTCCCTCTCACAGGGCTGGCAACCTACGTCCATTTTCTGTGCTCCTGGGAAGGCAGAACTGATGTAATAATGTACATATGGATCGCTGATTCCATCTGGTTTTGTAAGTGTCACATTCGAACACTGTGACAGAGCAAGATTGCTCTTTATTTCAAAATAAGGAAAGGAAATAACAACCAAGCACAACTCAAAGCAAAGCGGAGCACATAAACCATTTGGTAACAGCTAGAGCGCAATTTTTAGCTGAGGTTGGTGGTGTCGTTACATTGTATTTCTGGCTACATTGATATCTTAAACAATTATACATCAAAACACCCCCTGCTTTTGACTGCCACGTTGCAGTGACTGAACATACCCAGTGAGGAGTGAAGAATTGTGCTGTTGATGCTGTAGTTGTGGTCTCCAGTCCTGAGACTGGTTTGCTGCAGCTCTCCATGCTACTCTATCCTGTGCAAGCTTATTCATCTCCCAGTACCTACTGCAACCTACGTCCTTCTGAATCTGCTTAGTGTATTCATCTCTTGGTCTCCCTCTATGATTTTTACCCTCCACACTGCCCTCCAATACTAAATTGGTGATCCCTTGATGCCTCAGAACATGTCCTACCAACCGATCCCTTCTTCTAGTCAAGTTGTGCCACAAACTCCTCTTCTCCCCAATTCTACTCAATACCTCCCCATTAGTTATGTGATCTACCCATCTAATCTTCAGCATTCTTCTGTAGCACGACATTTCAAAAGCTTCTATTGTCTCCCTGTCAAAACTATTTATCGTCCATGTTTCACTTCCATACATGGCTACACTCCATACAAATACATTCAGAAACGGCTTCCTGACACTTAAATCTTTTACGTTTCCTTTAATTTATGTCTATGGCCACAAACTTTTTGTTAACAGTTAAATATATACTCGATGTTAACAAATTTCTCTTCTTCAGAAATGCTTTCCTTGCCATTGCCAGTCTACATTTTATATCCTCTCTACTTCCCCCAGCAAGACGTCATTTAATTCGACTACATTCCATTAGCCTCGTTTTGTTTTTGTGGATGTTCATCTTATATCATCAAGACACTGTCCATTCTGTTTAACTGCTCTTTCAAGTCCTTTGCTGTCTCTGACAGAATTATAATGCAATCAACAAATCTTAAGGTTTTTATTTCTTCTACTTGGATTTTAATTCCTACTCCAAATTTTTCTTTTGTTTCCTTTACTGCTTGCTCAATATACAGATTGAATAATGTTGGAGATAGGCTACAATACCATCTCACTCCCTTCTCAACCACTCCTTCCATTTCAGGTCCCTCAACTCTTATAACTGCCATCTGGTTTCTACACAAATTGTAAATAGCCTTTTGCTCCCTGTATTTAACCACTGTCACCTGCAGAATTTGAGAGAGAGTTTCCAGTCAACATTGTCAAAAGCTTTCTCTAAGTCTACAAATGCTAGAAACATCAGTTTGCCTTTCCTTAACCTAGCTTCTAAGGTAAGTCATAGGGGCACTATTGCCTCATGTGTTCTTACATTTCTACAGAATCCAAAATGATTTCCCCAAGGTCGGCTTCTATCAGTTTTTCCATTCGTCTGTAAAGAATTTGTGTTAGTATTTTGCAGTCATGACTTATTAAACTTATAGTTTGATTACTTTCAACCTGTCAGCACCTGCTTTTGTTGGAATTGGAATTATTATATTCTTCTTATTGTCTGAGGATATTTTGCTTGTGTCGTACATCTTGATCATCAGATGGAAGAGTTTTGTCACGACTAGCTCTCCCTAGACTGTCAATAGTTCTAACAGAATGTTGTCTACTTCCAGGGCCTTATTTCAAATTTGGTCTTTCAGTGCTCTGTCAAATTCTACACACAGTATCATATCTTCCATATCATATTCATCTACAATGTCTCCTATTTCCATAATATTGCCCTCAAGTACATTGCCCTTGTATAGACCCTTTATATACTTCTTCCACCTTTCTGCTTTCTCTTTTTTGCTTAGGACTGGTTTCCCATCAGAGCTCTTGATTTTCATACAGGCAGTTCTCTTTTCTCCAAATGTCTCTTTAATTTTCCTGTGGGCAGCATCTATCTTACCCCTAGTGATATATGCTTCTACATCCTTACATTTGTCCACTAGCCATTCCTGCTTAGCGATTTTGCACTTCCTGTCGATCTCATTTTTTCGACATTTGTATTCTTTATTGCCTACTTCATTTACTGTATTTTTATATTTTCTCCTTTCACCAATTAAGTTCAATATCTCTCGTGTTAGCCAAGGATTTCTACTAGCTCTCGTCTTTTTACCTACTTGATCCTCTGCTGACTTCACTTTATTCTTGTCAATCATACCATAATGCTCCATCTAAAACTCTCTGCATCCTCTGGTTCTGTCAGTTTATTCACGTCCCATCTTCTTAAATGTGAGGTATTAACAAAAATTTTTGACTGGGCTGAAGAGTTTTTGGTACAGAGAATGCCAGAAGAAATTTCGGATGGCCCCAGGGAAGTGTTTGGGACCCCTGCTGTCATGTTATATATTAATTATCTTGCAGACAATATTAATAGCAGCAACAGATTTTTTTGCAGATGATTTAGTTATCTATAATGAAGTATTATCTGAAAAAGCTTGTCGAATATTGTGTCAGATCTTAAAAAGATTTCAAAGCAGTGCAAAAATTGTCAACTTGCCTTAAATGTTCATACATGTAAAACTGTGTACTTCACAAAATGAAAAACATAGTATCTTATGACTATAATATTAATGAGTCACTGTTGGAATTCATCAACTCATACATATACCTTAGCGTGAAAATTAATAGGGATATGAAATGGAACAATCACACAATCTCATAGGTAGACAAAGCAGGTGAAAGACTTCAGTTCTTTGGTGCAATACTAGGGACATGCAATCATTCTACAAAGGAAACTGCATACAAAACACTCGTGCAACCTGTCCTTGAATATTACTCAATCTTGTGGAATCCTTTACAAAACAGGACGCTGATACAAAGAAGGGCAGCATGAATGCTCACAAGTTTGTCTGAGCTATGGGAGAGTGTTACAAAGATGTTAAAAGAACTAAACTGGCATATGCTTGAAGATTTACACAAACTATTCCATGAAAACCACTTGGAAAGTTTTAGAACCAGCTTTAAGTGATGAATTTAGGAACACATCACAACCCCTTATATATCACTCCCACTGGGATCATGAAGACAAGTTTAGACTGGTTACAGTTTGCAAAGAGTCATTTAAGCATTTGTTCTTCCTATGCTCCTTATGGGGAAGGAATGGAAAGAAGTTCTAGTAACTGGTACAATGGAATGCACGTTCTTATACTGCACTTCACTCTAGTTTGCATAGTACAGATGTTGATGTAGACATAGATCCACAAAGTACCCCCATATTCATAGTGTTGCCCCAGTCTGTGTGCAGTCTTTTGGTAGGCACCCAGGATGGACAACCACAGTGATAGAGACCATGCATGTCGCAGTCATGTGCAAAGTAACCACCAAATATGCAACTTTCTGGCACCAATGCATCCAGCTATATCCAGAATGGCTGCACCAACCAATGCTGCCATCTACACCACTGCCTCTGTCACATCCAGACATTGCACCAGTGGTAGATATATCACTCTCCACCCATTTAGACATAGCTCAGATGCTGCCATCATACCCAAATGCACTAAATGCGCTAGTGACACCAGGGAAATCACAACTGGCCGCTTTGACCCTTGTGCTATTTGACCGTGCTGGTAAAGTATGTCACAGATGATGGCATGTACTCATTGTCAATAATCCATCTAGGATGTCAGAGCAGACCCAGATGCCCTTGAAGAGGTGAGCTGGATAGTACCATCAGGGAATGCTGCATAGCTTCTTTTGTCACCTAGACTGTGGTAGCGGCCCCTTGTTAGTTAGAGGACCCACACAACTAACACGCAAGATGGGCCGCTGACCTCCTCTCAGGAGTACAGAGAGAAAAATCACCAGCGGATATAAACACTAAGAGGCTTTCCAAATAAAAACAGAACTACTTCTCCAGACAATATGTGGCAGTGTTCCACCAAACGGAACTCATATGACTCATGTAGCACTCCGATAACCTGGCTTCATAAGCACGCACAGACAGTCAGACCGGCAGTGTTTATGTGCTGTTGGGCAACAGCTCCAGCCAGTACTTATGCTGGCCCTAGTATTGTATACACTTGCAATAGCATTGTAGTAGCATGTTGTATTTTGTAATTGGTACAGTAGATTTTGTTCCATTGTCTTGTTTCCTTATCTGGTATGCCACCCCAAGAGTTGTGGGGTTTTCTTATTGTTCTTGAATTTAAAACTTAGTGTATGCCAAGAAGGCATTTTTCTTTCATTATAATAACCACCAACCGCAGGACACTACAGTTACTGGCAACGAGGATAAAACTTTGATTTTCGGACATAATGGCCTCCTCCAAGGAACTTCTTCAGTCCATGGTGAAAACTCTACAGCAGATTCACGCAGCACTCACGTGTTCAGAACTTCGCCATCACTCACCAGTGTTGCAAGATGTAACTCATACAGTTGATTCCATTGCAGGAGAATTGAACACTTTGCACGTGGCTCCAGCGATGTTTCCGGCTTTCAATAGGTCTGTTGAACCATGGTCAAATTATGTCGAATGGTTGGAACAACATTTAGTGGCACATGGGATCCATGAGGAAAATCGAATTCGGGCTTTTTTTTAATCAACAGTTTTTCCACAGATGTATCCTTTAATTCAAAAACTGAACCTTGGGCAGTCCCCTCATGATCTCTCATTTACCCATATTAAGGGTTGCCTTTTTGAGTACTCTGATGCACAAATATACATCACTGTCACCCCTCAGACTTTCTGTTCTTGTTGAAGGTCCCAAGGTCAGACGTATCGGGAATGGATTATCAGGCTCCAGGGTCTCTCCCGCGATTGTAAATTCCGGTGCACCAACGTTACTTGCAATCATTCTTATGCCTCTTTGTTGATTCGCGATATGGTGATGTTTGACGCACCAGACGGGGGTCTCCCGGCTGATATTTTGAAGTTACAGGATCCGTTCCTCGACACCAGTCTGCTGATCATTCATGCATTTGAACAGTCTCACCAGCTACAACCACCATGTCTTGATCCACCTGTTTTTGAGGCTCGCCAGTTGCTTAGTGCCAAGTGGGAGTCTTGTCAATCTGCTGGCCTTTTCTGTGAGAGGACGTCTTTCACCCAGCTTCCATCCCGTCCGGACTGTTTCTGGACTCACCAGCGGTCAGAGTGCCCCCACCAGCGACCAAGATGCACGGCTAGCAGCCAAATGGGCCATATCGCAGTAGTGTGTCAGGCTTCACAGAAATATCATGTAGATGTCATGCTTCCTGCAGACACACAAGCTCATCACGAATCATCACCTCAGGACCTGGAAGCCTCACATTCCATTGACGCCCAAGTATTCTCCATCATTTCCCAGTTAGGTGCTCGTTTTCTCCTTACCCTGGAGGTCGTGCATATTCTGGTGGTGTCCCAAATTGACACGGCATCATCCATTTCTACTGTGGATGGTGCCACATACCAACATTTGGGATTGCCAGCTTTATCCTCATACACTCGCACCTTGTGCAGTTTCAATAATCACTCTATATCAATTGATGGCATTTTTGTCCACTCAAATCTTTAACAGCAGTAATTTCTTCACCGCTCAGTTTTTGGTGGTTGGATCCCTTGGTGCTACTAACCTTCTGGACGTGGACGAGTTTGGATGTCTGTGTTTATCAGTGCAGGGTGTGGTGCAGGCAATGCCGTTTTCCTCATCAGATACCCTCCTTGCCCTGTTGCTCTGCGAATACAAAACTTGGGTCTCATCCTCCACACCAGGGGTGAAGGGTTTCACCGCACATGTTCAGTTTCTTCCCTCTGCTGTTCCTCATTGTTTTTAAGGCCTGCATGGTCCCCTTTCCTCACCAAGAGAGGCTCCAGGTGGAAATTCACCGCTTACAAGATGAAGGCGTCCTTTCTCCCATAGTGCACAGTTGCTAGGCGATGCCTATCATGATAGTCAAGAAGCTGAACGGTGCTTTACGCATCTGTGGTGATTTTAAGGTCACAGTCAAGTCTCAGTCTGTCATTGATGCATATCCTGTCCCATCGGTGGATGACATGCTCACATGTCTTGCGGGCTCGACCGTTTTTGCCAAAATTGATTTGCACGATGCTTATTTGCAGTTGCCATTGGATGAGGATTCGCAGCAGATCCTAGTGATCAATACCCCGTGTGGCCTTTTCCAGTGAAACCGCCTTCCGTTTGGCATCGCCAGTGTTCCTGCCATTTTCCAATGTTATTTGGAACGTCTCAAAAGCCATGTGCCTGTGAGACCAATTATTTGGACGATGTCATCGTCGGTGGCTCGTCTGCAGTGGACCTCATGGACAAGCTGGATTGGTTGCTTCAGGTTTTTTCTGAGCCTAACCTGCATTGCTGGAAGGTAAAGTTTGACTTTTTTTGCATGAGAGGTCACTTACCTTGGGTTCACAATTGATTCCCATGGCCTACACACCTCTAAGGAATATGTCAAGGTGATTCAAAACCTCCCTCCTCCCTCCAATGTGAAGCAACAGCATACCATCCTTGGTCAAATCAACTATTATCGCTGGTTTATACCCCACACTGCCTCGATTTCGGTACCCCTGACAGGATTATTGTGCAAGGGTGCACGTTGGGTTTGGGAGAGGGTGTGTGAGCAGGCTTTCATATGTCTTAAGTCAGTTCTCTCCCACCCTCCTTGTCTGGCCACTTACAATCCTTCCCTGCCCCTCATCATCTCCAATGATGCCTCGGACTATGGCCTGGGTGCGGTACTTTTGCAAGTGATCGATGGCGTTGAGAGACTGGTGGCCAAAAAATTGACTGACACTCAAACCAAATATAGTCAAATTGAAAAGGAAGCTTTGGTGCTGGTTTCCGTCCTGACAAAATTCTACAGTTTCGTGGATAGTCATAATTTCACTCTGAAGACCAACCACAAACCTTTGGGTGCACCTGGGTGCTGCAGTGTCCACCCAGACAGCGTGCCGCCTTCAGCGTTGGGCGCTCTTCCTGGCTACGTTCGACTTTGATATTGTGTATCGCACCTCTGAACAGCACGCAAACGCCGATGTTTTGCCTTGCCTGCCTGCTGGGGTAGACCGTGAGTTTGATGCCTCCCCCTTGGTTTGTTTCCATGTGGAACCGGACGTGGACCTAGCTCTGGATGCACTTCCATTGGATGCCAATGCAGTCTGGTGGGCCACTGCTCAGGATTGGACACTTCAAGTTCCCTGCTGCCAAATTGCAATTGTAGCGCCCACGATGCAGAGGTCCAGCATTTTTGGGATCATTGGCACAGTCTCTTTTTCCACAGTGGTGTCATCCCTTTGCATAGTGACTCTGACGTTCCGTGGGTGGTCATAATGAATCTGTTGTGCCGCCGTGTCCTCGACCTCCTCCACGCTGGCCACTGGGGCATCATCTTCACTGAACAGCTGTCACACCGACATCTTTATTGGGGCGGTTGGGACAAAGACATTGCCTCCCTCTTGTCATCCTGCACCATGTTCCAAACACGTCAGGCAGCACCTCCATTTCAGTATTTTTTGTGGCTGGATAGAGCTGCTCTGTGAGAATGTCTCCATTTGGATTTCTCCACAGGTCCGTTTCATGGTTCCCCATGGTTCATACTGATCAACTCTGGGTTGAGATACCCTTATGTCTCCCACTTGATGAACAATACTTCTGTTGAGACTATCAAAATTCTCCGGCACCTCTTTGTTGTCGTAGGACTCCCCAAAATGGTCCACAGTTTACTTCAACTGAGTTTAAGTAATTCTGTACTGCCAGTTGAATTTCTCTCATCCAGCTGCCCCTTTTCACCCTATATCAAACAGTCAGGCAGAATGTTTTGTGGGAACATTCAAGGCCTGGCTCAATAAGCTACTGAGATATCACCTACTGGAGGAGGCTGTGCTTTCCTTTTTGGCTACATATGAGACCGCCCTCCATGCCGGTAAAAGTCTAATGGAGATATTTCATGGTTGACCATGTCGCTCTCCCTTATCTGTTCTAGTTTTTGAGGCTTCTCACCCTCCTGCCCACACACCAGCGCACTCCATTCATGTCAGGCAGGAGGTCTGCGTGCAAATCTTCTCTCATCCACAGGCGCACTGAGCACCTGTGGTCATCACCAAGTTCTGCAGCCACGTGATAGCATCTCTCCGGTGAGTCAATGGTTCCACCACCAGCTGGCATATCAACCACCTCTGGCCCCTTCCGGTGGACCACAACACCCCGGGGAGCTGTCAGTGCCTATCGCCGCCTGTCTTGTGGCGGAATCTCCACTTCCGCTCCGGCCTCAGCTGCTGTCTCCGCTGCCCGCTGCCAGCTGCCAGTGCTGCATAGCCTCCTCCCACCCCTGCCAGCCACAAACCCATGGAGGTTGACCAGGACGCTCCTACTCCTATGTACGTTTGTGGTGCTGCGCAAATTTTTTTTTATGACTCATGTAGTACTCCGCCAAATTGGCTTTATAAGCATGCCAGGACAGTCAGACCGGCAGTGTTTACCTACTGTTGGGCAACAGCTCCAGCCAGTACTTACACCGGCCCTAGCATTGTATACACTCCCCATAGAATTGTAGTAGCATGTTGTATTTTGTAACTGGTTGAGTAGATTTTGGCCAGTATTTTCTTCCATTGTCTTGTTTCCTTATCTGGTTTACCTCCCCAAGAGTTGTGGGGGTTTTTTGGTGTTTTTTGGGGCTTAAAACTTAGTGTATGCCAAGAAGACATTTTTCTTTAATTACAATAAAGTGTGTTCAAATTGACTGTTAGTTCTTCCCTGCCGACTGCAGGAGACTACGTAGACTTCACAATGGATCGAGTAGACAGGTCACTGACCCTGATCACCACCCTCCATCACCTCAAATAAGGCATAAATGGAGTGCTTCTGTCCCTGCAGACCTATTTCAATCATAAAGGGTGTAATATTGTAGGATATCAATACTGACAATCCATCAGAGCTCATGGACGCAGCGTAACTATGTTGCGTGCCATTACATTAGACAAGCTGCAGCCACCAGTCTCAAGGTAGGCACAAGGGCAACCGTGCTGTACATGAGCAAGTTTGTGTTATGATATAACTTACTACCAACTCAATTCTGGTTGGATCTTCTCACTGCTATAGTCATTATATTTAGACACTGGGTATTAAATCTGTTTAATGGACTTGTGTATGTGCTGCTTTTGGGACTTTGGCTTTGTATCAGACATTTCTCAGATGTGTACCAGACAGTGCCCACTGGCACCATATTAACCAATTCTCACGGTTGTAGCTTTACCTCCATGTGTAGTGCTGTACTCACAGTTCTTGTATTAAATGTGAACTGTAGTTTATTCATCTCATATAGGGGCAGTGGCAAGGGCAAAGGGGGTGGGCTATGGCCCCCCTTCCCCCAAGGGAGTATCGTATTACACTGGATAAAATGACTTCAGAAATCAGCAAATATATTACTTCAACAGATTCAATCTGTTTTTATAATTATACAGCAATATAGCTTGCACTGTATTTCAAACACATTTTAACAAAAGAATAAAAGATAAATATCTTTTAACTTAAAATGGGCATCTTATTATTTATTAATATACATTGGATGTAATGTCATCGACATATTCAAAAAAAGAAACAGAGACAAATGAGCATGATAAATTGGGCAGAAGATGGAAATAGCCAGTGAATTTTATTACAGAATTTTTTTTATATTCATGTCAAGTTTAAGATTTTACATTCATGTCATCTTCTGTACACAGAAAATTAATGAAAACTTATTTGTTGTAAGTTGACCTTTTTTATGGTTTATGCAATTTATAAAATCTTCCATGTTAAAATAAGTTTTTTACCCTGAACTCCAAAACAGTTACCAAAAACTACTTTAAGCAACACTAAATTTTACCAATTTGTCAGTGGAGGACCCCAACTCTCCTTTTGTTAATCAATATTCCATTTCTCAAACTCCACACCCCTTCCATAATTTGCCACCCCCTTCACTGATTCCTAGAATCGCCCTTGATCTTATGCAATCCATTTGGTTTACATACTGAAGATTTGTCAGAAAGTTACATTACAATTAAAAATACTTTTACACTAATACATAATAATATAGCACTGAGATGATTTTTCTATGAACGATAATAAATATACTAATGAGGATATGTAACAAGTGTATCTAGCTCATATTACCCATTAGTCCTGCACAAATTCATCCATTGAGTAATGACATTTCCATACCAATGTCTCATATAGCCTTCTTTTCAGTAGACCTAATTTCATCGTCATTAACATGTTCCCTTTTAATTTTTCATAGATTTTCATCCCTGTTTATTGAGGAGCATACAACTAGAGGTGGTGGGTGGTAAGCATAAAGATTTCTTTGTTCCTTGTGTCATCTGTGTGAACAAAATGGTTTCACCCAAACAATTGCTGTCTGGTATACAAGAAGATTGTTATAACATATATTGGGATAGGTCCACACCATGATAGCCAAGTTTCTCCAAAAAACACTACTATATCTGATAATAGATTCTTGTATTTGCTACTTGTTGTGATTCCATGTCAGCTGCAGTTGATAATATTTGCAATGCAAATATAAACATATGTATATCAGTTACTGTACTCAAAATATTCTCTCCCGACAATGTTGTGGGGACTGAATGGTTGAGTAAAGCCACAGTATTTGCAATAAGAAAATACCACAGCATGAGATAATGAAAAAAAGATATGTATTTTAGCCAAATAATTACTGGTGCTAAAGTACTGATTTTACTGGAACTTAACTGGAACCTCAGTTAATTTGAGTGCAGCTACCACAATAAAAAATACCTTGCTTGTGACAGGAGATGTTGTGATAATGTGGCATGTGGATAAATTTCTGAGTTTATTGGGCACACTGTTAAAGAAACTGTACAGTAAGGGCAAATACTCTTACCAGAAACCTGTATTATCTCTACACCAGGATTCCTATGCTGCACTTGTTGCTGCTATAACATGCCCAATGCTACCACCCTCTACTGCTTACTACAGCCCCACCTCTGGTAAATCCTACAACACTGAAGTAAAATCAACATATACAATCACATGTGTTGTTTACCAACTAATGTGTACTCACTGCATGGTTTCTTATATAGCAATAAGCAGCACTAAAGTTGCTTAGTGCATAAATAAACACACAAGAACTTTGTGAGTACAGCTACATGCTACATGGTTTTCAGCCTGCTGTTTTCAGCTTTCTGCTTCCCATGCAGTGTCTAATCTGGCTTTATTTGGTATGTAGCGTTCATGCTCCTCACCACCACTTGGAGGATAAGGAGGAGTTTGTCAGTTACAGCTGAAAGGTGCTTGTCATGTGGATGCACTTGAGTATTCAGTCTGATGAGCCAAAGCAAATGTGTTGCCTTGCAAGTTAGTTTTGACATAACTTAGCGAAGTAAGAAACCAGAAAAAGAAATGTCGGGTATGGCCTTTCTGCCATACACTTCCAGAGTGACGGACAGAATTGGCCATATATTGCGCAAACAAGGCATAAAGACAATTTTCAAACTGACAAGGAAGATCAAAGAGTGTCTTAGATCAGCGGGACCCACTTGCAATGTTGGGAATATACCGCATACCATGCACATGTGGAAAAGTTTATGTTGGAATGTCTGGACGATCAGTCAACACCAGGGTCAAAGAACATAAGTGACATTGCAGGTTGTGGCAGGTGGAGAGATTGGCCATGGCAGAGCACACACTGAGACCGACTGACAATGTAATAAAATTTTCCGACACGGAAGTTCTGGCTGGAGAGAAGCACTATCACACCCGCTTGTTCAGAGAAGCTGTAGAAATACAAAATCACATGAATAGCTTCAACAAGAAAGAGGAAGGCCTTAAGGTAAATGGATACTGGCTTCCCGTACTGCAGCAAACAACAGTTACAGGTAGCAAGAGAAGAACCGCACCGGGAATGACCACGGAGAAGCCCTCGGACGTTGGTGCACCAGGTACATATAGTCTGCAGCTGTGAGCTCGGCTCCAGTTCACCACTGGCAATGGAGGATGAAACTTTGACAATGCCAGCCACTTGTGCTGGTGAAATGTCAGTGAAATCATCAGATGAATGTCGGCCAAAGAACCCAAGAAAGAAGCCAGTAGACACTTTGTCAACAAGTGGCCACAAAATCCTGAACAATTTTGTATTTGACAGAACTGCTTCAACTTTTTATTTATAAGTATATGCAATGGAATGGATTTACGTTACCACAATTATCTTTTTGTCTATTACTGTTAGTTTTATTATTGTCTTGCAGTCTAGAGATATTTAATTTTAACTTTCATATACAACTAGAGATGGAACTGAGTCTCTGAAACCTGGTAGTTCAAAGACTTTAGTCAATAAATAACTGTACAGCTACAGAGGATCTTTTAATCATAAACATTACATGTAACAGGTGTGGATGTCCCACCAGAAAAGAATAATGTTACTTATATAATGGCTGCAGATGTTCTGTGTGACTTTATTTTGCAAAGTAAAACAAGAAAAGCATTGTTAAGAAGTATATGAAATCATTGGGTTTTACCTAGAAGCTGCAATAACTTAATATCATTATAACTAAACATCTTGCATCTCAAGAGAGCTGTTGTGTGCAACTTATACCATTTAACCTTACACCAATGCTGTTGATTTACCAATTGCAGTTTAAACTTTTAATTCCACTTCATTTTCTGATGCATAAAAAAATAAAAAATCCTTCCAACAGAGAAAAAATGGCACCTCATTCTTGGAAAGCCAATCATTACCGTTTTGTACGTGCTTTGTGGTGCATCCATTGTCATTTCTGTTTTTTTATATAAATTTTAAGCCACTCTTAACCAGTTTGCTATCTTCAATGTATTTACTTACAAGAGAATGAGTCTTTCTATATAAATAATTTAAAAACACAACAGATGATTCATACAAACCTGCAAACGATTTGTTAATTCTCTAAATCCATTCTCAATAGTCTCCTTATCAGATGGAAGACATAAGCCATCTGCAATCTCCTGAGCAGTGTTACCCTTTGCACCAAGATGTACAAGAGCTAAAATTACCTGCATGCTTGTTGGGGAGAAAAACAGGTTACCTTTGACTTCTGAGAGAATCTGTAACAAAAGTAGTGATGTTGAAAGGATACTAAGCAGAAGTTACTTCAGTGTGTCAACAACATTTATCTGCCACAAAGAGAGATGTTCACAAAAATACAGTAGTAGTTTGATGGAAAGAGATTTGAAGTAGTCATCTAAGAATCCAGGACAATAGTCCTTTGGTGACACACCATTCAGCAAGGTTAAAGAACAAGTATTTGAGAATGACTGTAGGACAACTCTGTCTCCATTGTAGAAACATCATGTAAGAAAGACTACAGTATATTCAGAGGTGTCTGACAGTCAGTTCTATGCTACATTCATGTGTGGAATGTAAGGGGAAGGTAGTATTACTCATGAAATGTATCTTCTCCCATACAGATATGCTCATTAAACCAGAGAATTAATATCTTGTTGTATTGGTTTTACTCAATACTTAGTTGTGATTTATCATTAAATTAGTAGTTGCCTCTTTTTAGAAGAGATGCAGTTATCAGAAAGTGAAATAGGAAAGAGAAATAGGAAAACATCAGTAATATAAACATTAAAACGAAAGATTCGTGGATAAACTTACAGCATCTACAGGAAACTGCAAATGAAGGTGAGTTTTTATCAATGTTGGACCTATATTCGTCTTTAAAACTCCATATAGCTGAAATGTTGGTTATATTGGTGGATACTATATTGTAATTTTCTTCTTCTTCAGTCATGACAGGAATGATTTTACTAATTACTTTCATTTTAGTTCAATTGAGACAGATGGAAAATGAATCATTAACCCTTACAGTACCAATGTACTTTTCACAATGAGCAGCAGCGAGGCAGCCAGGGAGGTTGGGGGCCAAAGGCTGGGTTCGTTGTTGCCATCACAATATATATATATAAAAAGAACAAAGATGATGTGACTTACCAAACAAAAGTGCTGGCACGTCGATAGATACACAAACAAACACAAACATACACACAAAATTCAAGCTTTTGCAACAAACTGTTGCCTCATCAGGAAAGAGGGAAGGAGAGGGAAAGACGAAAGGATATGGGTTTTAAGGGAGAGGGTAAGGAGTCATTCCAATCCCGGGAGCGGAAAGACTTACCTTAGGGGGAAAAAAGGACGGGTATACACTCGCACACACACACACACATATCCATCCACACATATACAGACACAAGCAGACATATACAGAGGCAATGGCAAAAGACTTACTGTAAAGAAGACACATCAAGTTGCAGACAGGCACAATTAAAAGATGAATATACGCGTAGCTTTTGCACACAGCCTTCATGTCTGTATATGTTTGCTTGTGTCTGTATATGTGTGGATGGATATGTGTGTGTGTGCGAGTGTATACCCGTCCTTTTTTCCCCCTAAGGTAAGTCTTTCCGCTCCCGGGATTGGAATGACTCCTCACCCTCTCCCTTAAAACCCATATCCTTTCGTCATTCCCTCTCCTTCCCTCTTTCCTGATGAGGCAACAGTTTGTTGTGAAAGCTTGAATTTTGTGTGTATATTTGTGTTTGTTTGTGTGTCTATCAACGTGTCATATATATATATATAACGTGTCACATATACATATAAAAACAAAGATGATGTGACTTACCATACGAAAGCGCTGGCAGGTCGATAGAAACACAAACAGACACATACATACACACAAAATTCCAGCTTTCGCAACAAACTGTTGCCTCATCAGGAAAGAGGGAAGGAGAGGGAAAGACGAAAGGAAGTGGGTTTTAAGGGAGAGGGTAAGGAGTCATTCCAATCCCGGGAGTGGAAAGACTTACCTTAGGGGGAAAAAAGGACGGGTATACACTCGCACACACACACATATCCATCCACACATATACAGACACAAGCAGAGAGATATATATATATATATATATATATATATATATATATATATATATATATATATATATATATATATAAAAAAATTCAAATTTCTAAATTTTATTGGCCATTATTATCAAAATATTGTATAAAGAGCTACTGATGTGTAATAAAGGTCGAGAAAGTGTAAATTTCTTTTAGCACTCTCTACAAAAATGGGTTTAGTATTTTTCAAACAATGGAAACTCCAGGTACAAATATCAATGATATGGCAAAAGACAGGTTGCTACTCACTGTAAAGTAGACACATCAAGTTGCAGACAGGCACAATTAAAAGATGCATATACTCGTAGCTTTTGCACACAGCCTTCATCAGTAAAAGAGAGACACACACCTCTCACCCACATGAGCAAGCACACCTCACCCACACGTGATCACCAACTCTAGCATCTCAGGCTGGAATGCAACTCCATGTGGGGGATGAAAGCAGCAATATGGATAGGGCGGGGAAGGGGGAGGGATGGGGAGAGAAATAAACACTGTTTGGTGAAGTGTGCAACAGGTCAACAGGTGCAGCATCAGGAGGTTGTGGCACAGGGAGGTGGGGAAAAAAGGAGCAAAATAGGAAAGTAGTGAGGAAAGACAGGCAGATGCATTAGCAGAAGACTCCAAATAAATAGCATGGGAGATGAGAATGAGAATAGAGGGGGTGGAAAATGTTGTTTGGAGGGTGTGCAGACAGTACGTTACTGTAGGTTGAGACCAGGATAATTACGGGAGTGGAAAGTGTGTTGTAAGAACAACTGCCGTCTGCACAGTTCAGAAAAACTGGTGGTGGAGGGAAGGTTCGGAATGGCTCGGGCAATGAAGCAGCCATTGAAAGCAAGTGTGTTTTGTTCAGCTGCATGTTGTGACACAGGGTGGTCTACTTTGCTCTTGGCCACAGTTTGGTGGTTGCTGTTCACCCTGGTACACAGCTGGTTGGTAGTCATACCAATATAAAAAACTGTGCAATGATTGCAGCAGAGCTGTTAAATGACATGGCTGCTTTTGCAGGTGGCCCGGCCCCTGATGGGCCTGGAATAGGAAATGCTGGATGAGTGGATTGGGCAGATTTTGCACCTGGGTCTTCCACGAGAATATGATCCTTGTGGCAAGGGGGTTGTATCGGGAGTGGCATGGGGATGGACTAGGATGTTGTATAGGATGGGTGGACTATGGAACACCACTTTAGAAGGGGTGGGAAGTATCTCGGGTAGGATGTCCTCATTTAAGGGCATGATGATAGGCAATCAAAGCCCTGACAAATGATGTGGCTCAGTTTTTCCAATCCAGGGTGGCACTGAGTGAGGAAGGGGACACTGCTTTGGGACTGGTTCTTGTAGGTGGCGGGACTGTTTGAGGGTGTGAGGAGAAATGGCATGGGATATCTGTTTGTGAACTAGGTCTGGGGAATAGTGCCTGTCTGTGAAAGCCTTGGTGAGATCATCAGCATACTGAGAAGGGAGTTTTTGACACTGCAGATACACCATTCCCGGATGTTCAGGTTCTGTAGGAGGGATTATTTTGTGTGAAAGGGATGACAGCTGTCAAAATGCAAGTACTGTTGGTAGTTGGTGGGTTTCATGCAGACAGAAGTGCAGTGGAGCCATCAGTGAGGAGGTCAACATCTAGGAAGGCATCATGATGGGTTGAGGCGGACCAGGTGAAGTGGATGGGGGAGTTGGTGTTGAGATTGTGAAGGAACAAAGATTGGGTGTCTTGGCACTGAGTCCAGATCAGGAAGATATCATCAATGAACCTGAACCAAACTGGAAGTTTGGTGTTTTTGGAGGCTAGAAAGGTATCCTCTAGATGGCCCATAAAAAGGTTGACTTAGGAGGGTGCCATGTGGGTGCACATGACTGTGCCATGGATTTATTTACATACCTTCCCTTCAAATGAGAAGTAGTTATGGGTTATGGTAAAGTTAGTAAGATCTATGAGAAATGAAGTATTGGGTTTGGAGTCTGAAGGATGTTGGGAGAGGTAGTGTTCAATAGTGCTAAGAGCATGGGCATTATGGATGCTGGTGTGTAGGAAGTTGGTGTCAACATTGAGGTAAAGGGGTGTGGATGGTGGAGAGTCATGAAGAAAGCGGTTGGTGTTTGACGTAGAAGACTAGATTACAGGTAATTGGTTGGAGGTGTTGATCAATGAGGACCAAAATTCTTTGAGTGGGGGGCACAATAACCAGCCACAATGGGGTGTCTAGGATTGTTGGGTTTGTGGATGTTGGGGAGCATGAAGAAGGCAGGTGTGTGATGTGTCATGGGGATGAGGATGGAAATTGATTCAGGGGAGATGTTCTGGGAAGGGACAGTGATTGGTGTTTATATTGGACTTGTGGGATGGGTTCACTTTAGCAGAGTTTATAGTTGGAGGAGTCAGATAACTGGCAGAGGCCTTCTGCCAGGTAGTCACTATGATTCATAACAATAATGGTGGAACCTTAGTCTGCAGGCAGGATGATAAGCTCAGGATTTGTTTTGAAGTTATGTATGGCTATTCTTTCTTCTGATGAAGGGACCTCCAGAAGGATGGTGACACTAAGTTGGAGGTAAGGAATTCCTGGAATGTGACCAGCAGGTGGTTAGGTAGGAGGGAGGGGGATCATGGTTGGACAGTGATATGAACTGGAAGATGCAGGTTTCAAATACTGAAATTAGGGTGGTTTTGTTGGAGGGATTAGTGGTAATGAAGTGATTCCACTTGTAATGGTACTTGAATTACGCAACCATTACGGCACCTCACCTGGACCTCTCGATACCAGTAATATTCTACTGTGTTTCTGTGAAGTAGTTAACATATTTCTGAGACAACATTCAGATTTGATTTCATTTGTGATACATCGATATGTTTATGTTGCAATGTTATTATTCTTATGTGTATTATTTCTTTTGTCACTATGATCTTTGATGTACTTGTAACTATGATTTTTGGGCGCATAAGCGATCTTTAGTTAGTTAGTTGTTGAGTTGTTAGAGAGTCGGACCTTGAGAAAGTCAAGTCTTGGACGTCATGTTGGAAAGACGCATATTGTAGTTAGCTTATAAAATGTGAGGAAGATGTTTTCAAGTATGTTTTGTATTGTGAAGTGATGTTTGTGTGTTACATGATATTGCAATAAAAGCAATTCAAAGGAAGTGTAACTTAAATTCGGAGTGCTGATTATTATTTTACATCACTATTGTGCTAACTTTGATAGGTTTAATCTCCAAGAATGGTTTGTGAAGTGCATCTACAAAACTTTTGAATATAGTAGAATAAAACCTAGGCCTCTTTGCATCTGAGCTTGGAATCATCACCACCTAGATTTTCGACGATTGAGCCATGATAATACAACGAGACCAGCGTGGGAAACACAAAAAGATGAGTGCCTAGTTTTTTCATTATTACATGAAATGGCTATTAACTGTGCTCTAATGACACCTGCCACATACTATGACTGTTGCTGCCCAAAAATGCAGTATTTAGCAGCGTGAGCAACACCACAATCGTTATTAAAATTTTGACCTTTGTTGTGGTAGGGTTGTTAGAACGTGGGTGCTCTTGCCAGGTTAGGCAGCACCAAATATTCAAAAATTAACCGCAGATGTGTTTCAGGAAAAGTGCACAGTGAATCTGTTATGACAAAATATCGACAAAAACCTGATAATCAAAAGGAGACAACCACAGGACGAAAAATGGACGCAAAAAACAATTGGACGACAAAGGATTTAAAATAAACACTACGACTGGATTCCGACAGAAAAGACTTCAGCTATAAGTTAAGTAAAAATTCTAACGAATTTTGTAATTTGGTATTGTCAGTTCTAGTGGTTCATTTTCTGTTAACAGTTAGTAATGGAAACAATTAATGCAGGAGAAGAAATAGTGGGGGAGGATCAGAAACTCGATAGGATTGAAATAATTCTGATGCTTCTGAGTAAGCAGAATGAAAACATAAATAATTTAAAATCTGAAATGAGGGCTGAAATTGACAAAAGGTTAGGGGAAAATTTGAATAAACAATTAAATGCAATAAAAACTGAGTTAACTGAGGTCAAAAATACACTGGAATGTAACTTAAAGGTGATAGAATCAAGGGTAGACAATGTGGAGGAAAAAGTAATTGTTTTTGAAAATGAATTCATTGCTGAAAATAGTATCAGAGCCAGGGAAATTCAGGAACTTCAAACTGAAAATGAATCACTAGACGAAAAATTGAATGACTTGAAAGTAAACAGTGTTAATGCAGTCAGTAGTGTTGAGAAAAAGGTTGACAGTTTAGAATCAAATCTTACCAATAAATTAGACACATTCAAAACTAAAATAAATCAAGTTGAAGAATATGTTGTTAACGAAAATTTGTACAGTCATGGACAAGCTTGGTCGAACCTGTTAGTGAAAAGTTTTCCTTGTGATAATTTGCACCCAGTTGATTTTTTGCACTATTGCAAGGACAATTTTGTGCCAGGAAAGTCTGATAATTCAAAAATAAATTTGTCAAAAAATTCCTTGAAGGGGAGGCCCTATCCTGGGCTAACCAAAATTTCGATCAGTGGGAAATCTTTGCAAATTTTGAGTAAAACTTCTTAAACAAATTTTGGTCAGAATCTGAACAGGGGAGAATTAAATCTGAATTTTTAAATGGACCTATTTTCAGAGGGAGAGTGAGCACCATGAAAGCAGTTTGTAAAGATCAATTGAGAAAATTAATACATTTAGATAAACCTTTTGATGAAATGACACAAATAGATGCGCTGAAAAGAACACTACCTGAAAAATTGCAGTGGAATTTAATTCATGGGCCAGATGATTCTGTGGAAGAATTTTTAAAATATGTGGATAAATTGAACACAGGGGAAACAATAGGGATCATAATGGTAATGACAGAGACAGGGATAGAAATATTGGAAATAGAAACAGGTGGGATGACAGAAACAGGGGGGAACAAAATTGGAGATCAAACAGAGAAAATAGGCAGGAAAACTCCGGACCGCCTCAATGAGGGTCCGCAGCTTTGGGGCAAGAAAATGTAATCACAATAGGACCTACAATAACAACTGGGAATTTACAGACAGAGGAAGAAGGAGAAATGTAACTTATTATTATAATAAAACCAGTGAAAGACAAAACAAATACACACCACAAATAACAGACACTCATGTTCAACACCAAATTAATACTTTAAATTTTGATCAGAAATTTTGGGATACAATAAGAGAAAATAATCATGTTGAAAGCAATAAGGTAACTACTTATGAGCCGGCCGGAGTGGTCGTGCGGTTCTGGGCGCTACAGTCTGGAGCCGAGCGACCACTATGGTCGCAGGTTCGAAGCCTGCCTCGGGCATGGATGTGTGTGATGTCCCTGGGTTAGTTAGGTTTAATTGGTACTAAGTTCTAGGCGACTGATGACCTCAGAAGTTGAGTCGCATAGTGCTCAGAGCCATTTGAACTACTACTGAGAACAAGCCAGATGAGGATATTGCAATTGTGGCAGAATTTTATAATTGGGTAGAGAATGATAATGTATGTAACTCTGAAGTATCTAACAAACATTACAGCTCTGATTTGAATAAGTTATTTAATGAAAATGAAAAGTTATGTGAAGAGAGAGAGATGGAACTTAATGTGACTATGGATAGGATGCATGATGAGGAAAGTTTTGATTTTGATGAAAATATGGAAGCTAAAGATGTTGTTGAGAGCTGTATGAAGGTAAGTAATGGTGAGATTAATGCTGTGGGTGAGTATCAGGTATTCGTTGAGATTATTTCAAGTGAAGGAGTGAAGCTATGTGATGATTAAGTTGATAATTGTGAGCATTATGATGAGGTAAGTGTGGTTAGTGATGAGGTAAGTGTGGTTAGTAATGAGGAAGAGGACACTCATGCATCTGAAGAACCGGTAAAGTTAAGTCAGTGTAACCAATTTAATGTAGCAGAGGACTGTAATGTTGTGACAGCTAATAGTATGAAGTATTTAAACCCACATACAAGTTCTGAAGGAAAAGGTGAAAAATTTTTAAAAATATTATGGAACAGTTGCAATTACAAAACAGATAGGGAAGAGTCGTGGAACTATTTAGCTAAAATTTGTAGAAGGTTATATCCTCACTGGTGTCAAAGTGTAAAATGTAATGAATATCTGTTGTATGCTCAACCTGTTGTATCCATAGATGATGATAATGAAGGTGTCAATGTGTGTGTGAAGTTGTTAAAAACTGATCAGGAAAATAATGAGGGTAATTTTAGAGAAATTGAAAGTGACCTGTTACATGAACCATTAAAAGAAAAAGTAGAAGAATGTGAATTAGGGTGTCAATACATTAAAGCTAAATTAAAAAATTGGGAGGGTAAATGTCTCATTGATACAGGGAGTCCTATTTCAGCTATTTCAGAAAAATTTAGAAATAAAATTAGACAGTGCTGATTTTGTTGAGGTCCCTGTGATGGGAGTAAAGATAAGAGAAGCTACAGGCAAACACAGTAAAGTCATCAAAAGTCAAGTATTTTTATTATTTGAAATTGAAGATGTAAGATTTGAGCAGGCTTGTCTTGTTATTCCAAGTTTAGAAGAGAACACATTGTTTGGCATGGACTGGGTGTTAAAGTTAAGTGCTGCATTTAGCTGGAGTGAGATGGAGTTGATTGTGTGTGAACCCAAAAGCAGTATTATTGTGTGTACACAACTGTTTGTTATACACTGTGGAGAAGGTTGCAATCATGTCAGGAAAATCATAGACTATGAAGAGAATTTGTACTGTTTTGATGACAAATCTGAGATAAATATCTCTGGTCAAAATTATGAAAACCTAGTTAAAAGCAAAGTAGAGGAAGCAATTAATTTGGAGAGTGATCAAAAGAGACAGTTGGAAAATTTATTGTGGGAATTTAAAGATGTTTTCAATGAAAAACCTGGAAGAGTCAGGAATTATCAATGCACTTTACACCTTAAAAATCATGAACCTTTTTTCCTCAAGCCTTATAGTATTCTGTTTGCAAAAAGAAAAGAAGTAGAGAGTGAGATACAAAAATTGGAAGCATGGGGTGTAATCGAAAGAAGTAACAGTGATTATAATAATCCATTGGTGGTGGTTTCCAAACGTGGAGGTGGTGTTAGACTTGTACTTCATTCTAGGCATCTTAACAAATTTTTGAAAAGAGAAAATGATCATCCAGAAAACATAGATGAACTGTTACATAAATTTGAATGTGTGAAATTCATGAGCAGCTTAGACATAACTTCAGGCTTTCACCAAATTACTTTAGAAATAAATTCTAGAAAATACACTGCATTTTTATATGAGGGAAAAAGTTATCATTACTGTGTTGTACCATTTGAACTAACTGTTTCTGCTGCTGAGTTTATTAGAGCATTAGATCTTGTTTTGGGGGATGAACTACAGTCTAAACTTACTGTATATGTAGATGACATTTTGATTTCTGGAAAAACATGGGAAGAACATTTTGAATTGCTAACACAGGTGTGTACAAAATTAAGGGAAGGGGTATGACCTTATAGTTAGAAAAATGTAAATTTGGAGTAAGTGAATTGAAATTTTTGGGACACATTATTTTGGAAAAGGGGATTGAACCTGACAGAAAAAAATTGAAGCTATAGAGAATTTTCCTGTTCCTAAAAATAGAAAACAATTAAAATCTTTTTTTGGTCTTGCTGGATTTTACAGAAAGTATGTCAGTACTCAGGCTATGAACGCTTCTTGTTTATGTGATCTATTAAAGAAAAATAATGTCTGGGATTGGTCATCTGATTGTCAAAAAGCATTTGATGAGATAAAGAAACAACTTTCACAGAGCAGAATTCTATATAGGCCTGACATGTCTTTACCCTTCTGTTTGATGACTGACAGCAGTGATACAGGATTAGGAGCACACTTATTTTAGGAAAAAGTAGTAAGAGATCATATTGAACACCATTCCATTACATTTGCTAATAGAGTAGTATGAAAAGACTTACACTTTGACTGAAAAAGAACTTTTGGCTATACATTGTGCTTTCAACAAATTTAAAAATTATCTTCTTGGACACAAAGTAATTGTTTACTTTGATCACAAAGCACTAAGTTACTTACAGGAGTGTAGGCTTTATCATAGCAGAATCACCAGATGGGCATTATTTTTACAACAATTTGATTATGAAATTAAATATATTAAGGGGAAGGAAAATGTTATTGCTGATGCACTTTCTAGGTCACCTATTGGGCAAAATTTTGATAATGAAACAAGCAATGATGACAAAAATTTCAAAATTACGTATTTGAAGGGGATAAAAGAGGAAGGAGAAATTGTAAAAAACTGTAATAACATTAGGAGACACCAAAATCATGATGGAAATTGGTAAAAAGTTATTTGGGAGTTAAGCAAAAGGTAGATGATTATTATAAGGTACACAAAGGGATTCTGTTCAGAAGATTAAGACCTGATTTGGATGACTGGAAATTATGTTGGCCTGAGCAGCACATAGACACATTAGTTAAGTATATACATGAGAGCTTTGGACATTGTGGTTCTGCCAAATGCACACAAAAGATTCAGGAAAACGTCTTTTTTTATAATATTGCCAGAAGAGTGAAGAAAAAATTAGCAGCCCGTGACCGATGCCAAAGAGTAAAGGTAAGTAATCAAACAGAGGGATGATGCAAAATATTTTGCCCAGCAAAAATTAAAACTGACAGCTTGCGACATTTACGGACCCCTCCCCAAGTCAAAAGGAGGTTACAGTTTTATCTTTGTGATTGTTGACATATTCTCAAAACTCATCAAATTGTATCCATTAAGGAAAGCCACAAGTAAACAGATTACATCTAAATTAACCAGTGATTATTTCAATAAGGTAGGTACTCCACAAGCAATCTTGTCAGACAATGGCTCACAATTTACATCAAAAGTATGGAAAGATTTTGTTGAAAATGCAAACATAAAACATATTTTGATTTCAGTTTATCACCCGTCCAGTAATCCGGCAGGGAGGTACATGAGAGAGATAGGGAGGTTGTGCAGAACATATTGTACTAAGAACCATGTAAATTGGATTGAATATGTAAATGATTTCGAAGACATAATGAACAGTTTGCAACATGCATCCACTAGCTTTTCACCATTCGAAATTATGTTTAACAAAAGACCCACTAGCTTTATTACTTAACACATAGATTTTCCAGTTTGTCAAATTTTGTCACCTCAGGAGAGAGAACAAATTGTAAAAGACACCATGAAAAAACAAGCAGATTACCGGAAGAATAGACACAATTCAAAAGGTAGGTTTTCACACTTTAATATTGGTGTATGGTTTTGGTTAAAATGAAAGAAAAATCTAAACTTATGACTTCAGAATTAAAGAAATTTTTTGACATTTATATAGGACCATTTGAGGTGAAAGAAAATCCTCACCCAAATGCTTACAGATTGATCTACCAAAGTCTAGGAAATTATTTGGTTTGAGAAATGTAACTGAATTGAAACCTTATAAGTCTGATACCTAGAATGAAATTTGCAAATCTCAATAACTTGGAATACAAGGAAAATTTTTCACATTTTATATTGTTTATGAAGTTTGTTTCCTATCATGTGATATGGAAACTATATATGGTACTGAAGCTTACTTATTACTGAAAGGAAGTATAAAATGATTTTGCTTGATGAACCACGTACTACTCTCTCTCTCTCTCTCTCTCTCTCTCTCTCTCTCTCTCTCTCTATATATATATATATATATATATATATATATATATATATATATATATATATATAAACAAAGATGATGTGACCTACCAAATGAAAGTGCTGGCAGGTCGACAGACACACAAAAAAACACAAACATACACACAAAATTCAAGCTTTCGCAACAAACCGTTGCCTCATCAGGAAAGAGGGAAGGAGAGGGAAAGGCGAAAGGATGTGGGTTTTAAGGGAGAGGGTAAGGAGTCATTCCAATCCCGGGAGCGGAAAGACTTACCTTAGGGGGAAAAAAGGACGGGTATACACTCGCACACACCCGTCCTTTTTTCCCCCTAAGGTAAGTCTTTCCGCTCCCGGGATTGGAATGACTCCTTACCCTCTCCCTTAAAACCCACATCCTTTCGCCTTTCCCTCTCCTTCCCTCTTTCCTGATGAGGCAACAGTTTGTTGCGAAAGCTTGAATTTTGTGTGTATGTTTGTGTTTGTTTGTGTGTCTTTCGACCTGCCAGCGCTTTCGTTTGGTAAGTCACATCATCTTTGTTTTTTGATATATATATATATATATATATATAAATATAATAGAGGGAAACATTCCACGTGGGAAAAATATATCTAAAAAGAAAGATGATGAAACTTACCAAACAAAAGCGCTGGCAGGTCGATAGACGAGGCAACCATTGGTTGCGAAAGCTAGAATTTTGTGTGTATGTTTGTGTTTGTTTGTGTGTCTATCGACCTGCCAGCGCTTCTGTTTGGTAAGTTTCATCATCTTTCTTTTTAGAGATATATATATATATATATATATATATATATATATATATATAAGAAAGTATTTTGATGGTTGCTTCTGCTTTTTGTTTTCTTTGTGTGGTAGGACATGTGCTATTTTAGTTGTAGTTTACTCATGTTAGTTATTAGACATTTTGACATTCATATTTCGTGCTTACTACTATTTTCTACATGTGCTGATGTCATTTATGCTGAAAACATTTTGTTGCTGTTATTATTATATTTTCTGAGCCTATATGTTGGAAAAGACTGAAATTGGAATATTATGAACAGGCTATGCCTGCTTATTTGCCCACTTGACATTTGGGATGTATGAAATTGAAGACTTTCCACACTGTGGAATTAAATCATTCTTTTGTGTATTATTGGTGAACCATTCTGTCTGCCCATAGAGGCAACACACAGATACTAACAATTGTCATTTTTCTTAATTTTGTCTTTCTATATAACATGTTTAGGATTAGTGTGATACCTTTGATATTTTGCATATTATGTTGATGAAATTAAGAGGATGTTTGTTGTAAAATCCAAACTCTCATTTTGTCATTTTAATAATATTTCTTCTGTTTTTTGTAAGACTCAGTGTCGCTCTGAGCACTTTTCTTCCTTTGTACATGTCATATTGTAGGTTTTTATGCTACAGTTAGATTGGATCTGTATTGGGGGGGGGGGGGGGGGGGGGGGAATAATGGGATAGACAATATATATCAGTGATAGGTTTCATAAGCTACTGTAGGGGGATTATCACAGTTGTCCGTTCTGCCATGTCTGCATTGTATTTTATATTGGTAGGCGGCTGTTGATATTCTGCTCTCAGTTATATTTTTTGAGCCCTCCCCTTTTATTTCTTATCCTAGTGCCTGTCACTGATTCTATTCTATTTTTCTTCTTCTGCTGATGAGAAGGGGCTAGGCTGAACTCTCCAGTAGTACCTATTTCTATCTTTCTTTTCCATCCACATATTTTGAGGTATCACTCCTCCCTTGTTGCAGTGTCTATAATTGTACCATGTCCTCATGCTCTTCAATACAGATCAACAAGCAATTGTTTTTTTTAAATGCTGTCTGGTAATACTTTTCTTTGTCGCAAATTTCCATGTTAATGTAGTAAACTGTATCTGGTTGAATAACTTTGAAATTAATCTCCAAATTTATTTATGACATGTCATAAACAAGATTTTTTTTAAGTAATGTTAGAGAATGAGAAATTTAATGTGTGTTGTAATATATAGAACTTTTATTGAATATGAATCATAATTGTTAGACTATTATAATCTTTCATATTGTTTCTTTTACGTCATTCTACTAGTGTTTGATCATTCTTGGTGACACAATATAACACTGAATATTTGTGTAGGAATTTATACTGAACTGAACAGTAAAGCCTATGTAATAATTTCAGATAAAGAACCCACCAGCTGAAAGGAACTATGTAAAGGGAATACCTATGGACCTGTTATTAGAGGAAAAACTTAACTAGGAGAACAGGAACTACAATGGTGAAATGGACAGTGAGTTATATATAAATGATGGACTGAAAATAACAATTGGACTCTTGTTTGAAAAAATTTTAATACTTTTCTTATTATATTGCCAGGAGACATATTCAGTGCTCATGCACTTAGTTGTAACTAGGATTCAAAAATTTTATGAGTTTTTCTTTGCATAGAATATGTTACAGGTTAACAGATTACATTTTGATATTTATGTGTACTGTTGTAAAGAGAGTGAAGGGAGGCCTGTTGTAAAATTTAGTAATTTTTGCAAGTTTGAAAAGATATGGCTAAAGCAATTTTTAATCTATTACATTTCATTTCTTTAATGTTATACCACAAGGATCAATAATCTCTATGTACTGTTTCAAAGATACTATTATTATGTATGTGTGTGTGTGTGTGTGGGAGGGGGGGGTATTGTAATGGTACTTGAATTACGCAACCATTATGGCACCTCACCTGAACCTCTCGATACCAGTAATATACTACTGTGTTTCTGTGAAGTGGTTAACATATTTCTGAGACAACATTCAGATTTGATTTCATTTGTGATACATCGACATGTTTATGTTGCAGTGATATTATTCTTATGTGTATTCTTTCTTTTGTCACTATGATCTTTGATGTACTTGTAACTATGATTTTTGGGCGCATAAGCGATCTTTAGTTAGTTAGTTGTTAAGTTGTTAGAGAGTCGGACCTTGAGAAAGTCAAGTCTTGGACGTCATGTTGGAAAGACGCATATTGTAGTTAGCTTATAAAATGTGAGGAAGATGTTTTCAAGTATGTTTTGTATTGTGAAGTGATGTTTGTATGTTACGTGATATTGCAATAAAAGCAATTAAAAGGAACTATAACTTAAATTCGAAGTGCTGATTATTATTTTACATCACTATTGTGCTAACTTTGAAAGGTTTAATCTCCAAGAATGGTTTGTGAAGTGCATCTACAAAACTTTTGAATATAGTGGAATAAAACTTATGCCTCTTTGCATCTGAGCTTGGAATCATCACCACCTAGATTTTCGACGATTGAGCCATGATAATACAACGAGACCAGCGTGGAAAACACAAAAAGATGAGTGACTAGTTTTTTTATTATTACATGAAATGACTATTAACTGTGCTCTAATGACACCTGCCACATAATATGACTGTTGTTGCCCAAAAATGCAGTATTTAGCAGCGTGAGCAACACCACAATCATTATTAAAATTTTGACCGTTGTTATGCTAGGGTTGTTAGACACTACAGGGGTCAGGAGAAGGAGAGCAGGTCTTCGACAAGTCCAGCGTAGTTAAATTTGGGTGTAGGACTAAAGGTGAGGCCTTTAGATAGGACTGAAACTTCTGTGTAGCTGAGGGTTTTGGTGGAAAGGTTAGCACCAGTGTTACAGGAATGTTTTGGCTCTGGATTTCTTGAAGAGTTGGTAGGGGGTTTGGGGGGATGTGACAAGTTGAAAAGGTCAGCTAGGTAGGGTTTAGTTGCTATGAAGGGTGGATGAGGAAAAATACTGTGGGTATGATAATAGTCGGATAGTGGAGCCCCGAGATGGCAGTAGGATGTCATCAGGTTAGGTAACTTATGGAGGCAGTGTCTGGAATGCTCCTCCAGTTTCTGGAGAGCACAGGATTCGATTTCAGAGATCTGATGTATGGAGTAGGGATTGCAGAGTAGTATCTTGTAGAGGGAATGGAGGTGGTTCTGCCATGTCTATGGCTTGGAGATGTGTTTTTGTAATACCATGTTTGCGAGGGCCAGGGATTGGCAGAATCTGAAAATTTGTAGGTCGTTGTGAAATGAACTGGTGCAGAAAGATGGATTAAGGATCCATTGTGGTATGAATGGTGTAAAGAAAATGGGAATGATGCAGAAATGGGTAAAATAGGTGTTGATGGTTGTGAGAGGAGCTGTATAACCAAATAGACATGTAACAATGAGTGAAAAATACGTAAAGGCAAGCAGCAACACGAACAGATACGCAAAGATACACTAGACTCTCACTAATCCAGCCCTCACTGGTCCAGCCTCTCAGTAATCCAGCGTACATCCAAAAACATATGCACAACAAATTATCATGCACAACAATGCTTAGTTAAACAATATTTTCTATACTTTGTGTGATACAGCAAGAGGTATACCAAGACTGCTTCTGGGAGTGAAATGGCATTGGGAGTGGTGTATCAACTGTGAGGGAGAGTATGTCAAAGGGTAACATGCACAATAAGTAAAAGCTGGTGTAGAAAAATTTTGTTGACAAACTCGCACTTCCCATGTTTTGCCTCATGAAGACCTTGGAGGGACACCTGACAAGGTATGATCACAACATTTCATTAATAACAGTGTGTATCCCAGGAGAATTATAACTTGGCAGTAATTCACTCATTTTATCAAATACTTCTCATATTGCAGCAAACTTGCCAGTTAGACCGTCAGTGAGTGTGCATCACTAGTTCCTGCTACTACCGTTCGCTTTTTACATATTTTTATGAGCTTCAAACAGGAGGAATGTGGTAATGGACAGGAACTATGATTGTTGTGTACAGATGCGAGCTGTGCTGGCGACCCTTCGCTCACAGCTTCAGGCTATGTTGGCTTCCGTCACACAGCTTGAGGCTGCTGCCAAGGGGCGTCACTGTGGGGGATCGTATGCGGGGATGCAAGAGACGTTGAGCATGTCCCACGTGTCCTACGATCGGTCCACTGCTGTGACCTCCCCGGATACTGCCTGCACCGAGATTGATCCCTCACCATTGTCGAGTGGGAGATCGTTTCAAAGTCTGGCAGGCAGCAAAAAACTTTCTGTGGGGCTGATCATAGGGCCTCCCCAGTTTGTTTCTACATCTACATCTATATGACTACTCTGCAATTCACATTTAAGTGCTTGGCAGAGGGTTCGTCGAACCACAATCATACTATCTCTCTACCATTCCATTCCCAAACAGCGCACGGGAAAAACGCACACCTAAACCTTTCTGTTCGAGCTCTGATTTCTCTTATTTTATTTTGATGATCATTTCTACCTATGTAGGTTGGGCTCAACAAAATATTTTCGCATTCGGAAGAGAAAGTTGGTGACTGAAATTTCGTAAATAGATCTCGCCGCGACGAAAAACGTCTTTGCTGTAATGACTTCCATCCCAATTCGCATATCATATCTGCCACACTCTCTCCCCTACTACGTGATAATAAAAAATGAGCTGCCCTTTTTTGCACCCTTTCGATGTCTTCCATCAATCCCACCTGGCAAGGATCCCACGCCGCGCAGCAATTTTCTAACAGAGGACGAACGAGTGTAGTGTAAGCTGTCTCTTTAGTGGACTTGTTGCATCTTCTAAGTGTCCTGCCAATGAAACACAACCTTTGGCTCACCTTCCCCACAATATTATCTATGTGGTCTTTCCAACTGAAGTTGTTCGTAATTTTAACACCCAGGTACTTGACAGCTGAATTGACAGCCTTGAGAATTGTACTATTTATCGAGTAATCGAATTCCAACGGATTTCTTTTGGAACTCATGTGGATCACCTCACACTTTTCGTTATTTAGCGTCAACTTCCACCTGCCACACCGTACAGCAATCTTTTCTAAATCGCTTTGCAACTGATACTGGTCTTAGGATGACCTTACTAGACGGTAAATTACAGCATCATCTGCGAACAACCTAAAAGAACTGCTCAGATTGTCATTTATATAGATCAGGAACAGCAGAGGACCCAGGTCGCTTCCCTGGGGAACACCTGATATCACTTCAGTTTTACTCGATGATTTGCCGTCTATTACTACGAGCTGCGACCATCCTGACAGGGAATCACAAATCCAGTCGCACAACTGAGACGATACTCCATAGGTCCACAGCTTGATTAGAAGTTGCTTGTGAGGAACGGTGTCAAAAGCTTTCCGGAAATCTAGAAATACGGAATCAACTTGAGATCCCCTGTCGATAGCGGTCATTACTTCATGCGAATAAAGAGCTAGCTGCGTTGCACAAGAACGATGTTTTCTGAAACCATGCTGATTACGTATCAATAGATCGTTCCCTTCGAGGTGATTCGTAATGTTTGAATACAGTATATACTCCAAAACCCTACTGCAAACCAATGTCAATGATATAGGTCTTTAGTTCGATGGATTACTCCTACTACCCTTCTTAAACACTGGTGCGACCTGCGCAATTTTCCAGTTTGTAGTTACAGATCTATCGGTGAGTGGGCAGTTGTAAATGAGTGCTATTGTATCAGCGTAATCTGAAAGGAACCTAATTGGTGTACAATCTGGACCTGAAGACTTGCCCATATCAAGCGATTTGAGTTGCTTCGCAACCCCTAAGGTATCTACTTCCAAGAAACTCATGCTAGCAGCTGTTCGTGTTTCAAATTTTGGAATATTCCATTCATCTTCCCTGGTGAAGGAATTTTGGAAAACTGCATTCAATAACTCCGCTTTAGCGGCACAGTCGTCGGTAACAGTACCATCGGCACTGCGCAGCGAAGGTATTGACTGCGTCTTGCCGCTTGTGTACTTTACATACAACCAGAATTTCTTAGGATTTTCTACCAAATTTGACAAACAGGTTTCAGGTGTTATCTGTTGCTGACAATGTCTCTGAGCCGGATGCAGTTGTCCACCCGTTCCAGAGGAAGCTTCTCAGCCCACAAGGTCTCGGCATTCACAGGGGGTGGGTTTGTTGGTAGTTGGGAGCTCCAATATTAGGCGCATAATGGGGCCCCTTAGGAACCTGGCTGCCAAGTAGGGGAAGGATGCCAGTGTGCACTCTGTGTGCATTCCGGGGGGAGTCATTCCAGATGTGGAAAGGGTGCTTCCGGATGCCATGAAGAGTACAGGGTGCAGCCAACTGCAGGTGGTGGCTCATGTCGGTACCAATGACATGTGTTGCTTTGGATTGGAGCAGATTCTGTCTGGTTTCGGGCAGCTAGCGGAAATAGTAAAGACTGCCAGTCTTGCTTCCGAGATTAAGGCGGAGCTCACCATCTGCAGCATCATCGATAGATCGGACTGTGGTCCTTTGGTGCAGAGCCTAGTGAAGGGTCTGAATCAGAGGCTCAGGTGGTTCTGTGACCATGTAGGCTGCAGATTCCTTGACTTGCGCCATTGGGTGGTCGGTTTCTGGGTTCCGCTTAATAGGTCAGGAGTCCACTACACACAAGGGGCGGCTACACGGGTAGTGGGTGCTGTGTGGAAGGGACTGGGCTGTTTTTATAGGTTAGAGGGTCTCAGCAAACCACAGAATGGGCATCCGTCAGAAAGTGGGCAGGTAAAACACAGTAAGGCAGTTGTAGAAACGATTGGTATTGTAGTTGTAAATTGTCGTAGCTGTGTTGGGAAAGAACCAGAGCTCCAAGCCCTAATAGAAAGCACTGAAGCTCAAATAGTTGTAGGTACAGAGAGCTGGCTAAAGCCGGAAATAAGTTCAGGTAAAAATTTTTTCAAGTGATCTAACAGTGTTCAGAAAGGATGGATTAAATGTAGTTGGTGGTGGAGTATTTATTGCTGTCAGAGGTAGTTTCCCTTGTAGCAAAAATGAAGTAGAAAGTTCATATGAAATAGTATGAGTATAGGTTATTCCTGACAATCGGACTAAACTATTAAATGGATCATTTTAACAACTCCCAGATTCTGAAGACGTAGTAGCTGAACAGTTCAAGGAAAACTTGAGTCTCATTTCAGATAAGTACCCCGCTCATACAATTATAGTTGGTGGTGACTTCAATCTACACTTGATATGCTGGAAAAATTATACATTTAAAGTCAGTGGCAGGCATAAAACATCATCCAAAATTGTACTGAATGCTTTCTCAGAAAATTATTATGAACAATTAGTTCATGAGCCCACTCGAAGCATAAATGGTTGTGAAAGCATACTTGACCTTTCAGGAACAAATAATCCTGGACAAATAATGAGTGTTGTGATGAATATGGGGATTAGCGACCAGAAGGCAGTTGCTGCTAGGCTGAATACCATAACACCTACAACCATCAAAAAGAAATGCAAAGTATATCTATTTAAAAAAGCTGATAAAAATGCTCTTAACACCTTTTTAAGAGACAGTCTTCACTCCTTCCGATCTGATCATGTAAGTGTAGAAAAGTTGTGGAATGTTTTCAGAGAGATAGTATCAACAGCAATTGAGAGATATTTACCGCATAAATTAATAAATGATGGTACTGATACCCCATGGTACACAAAATTGGTCAGATCGTTGTTGCAGAAGCAATGAAAAAAGCTTGCCAAATTTAAAAGAATGTAAAATCTCCAAGATTGGCAAAGTTTTACAGAAGTTCGAAATATGTCGTGTACTTCAATGCGAGATGCTTTTAATAATTTCCACAACGAAATTCTGTCTCGAAATCTGACAGAAAACCCAAAGAGATTCTGATCATACATAAAGCACACCATTGGCAACGTTCACTGCATGATAACAACAGTGAAGTCACTGATGACAGTGCCACTAAAGCAGAGTTATTAAACATGGTTTTCTGAAACTCCTTCACCGAAGAAGATGAAGTAAATATTCCTGAATTCCAATCAAGAACATCTGCCAAGATGAGAAACATAGAAGTAGATATCCTTGGTGTAACAAAGCAGCTTAAATCACTTAATGAAGGCAAGGCTTCTGGTCCAGATTGTATACCAGTCTGGTTCCTCTCAGAGTATGCTGATAAAATAGCTCCATATTTAGCAATTATATACAACCACTCACTCACAGAAAAATATGTACCTAAAGACTGGAAAATTGCTCAAGTCACACCAATACCCAAAAAGGGAAGTAGGAGTAATCCGCTGAATTACAGGCCTATATCACTAACATCGATTTGCAGTAGGATTTTAGAACATATTTTGTATTCGATCATTATGAAGCACCTCGAAAAAAATTATTTATTGACATATAGTCAGCAAGGATTCAGAAAATATCGTTCTTGTGAAACACAATTACCTCTTTATACTCATGAACTAATAAGTGCTATTGACATCGGATGTCGAATTGATTCCATATTTTTGGATTTCCAGAAGGCTTTCGACACCATTCCTCACAAGCATCCTCTAATAAAACTACGTGCCTATCGAGTATCACCTCAGTTGCGCAACTGGATTCGTGATTTCCTGTCAGAAAGTTCACAGTTCGTAGTAATAGATGGAAAGTCATTGAATAAAACAGAAGTAATGTCCGGCGTTCATCAAGGAAGTGTTATAGGCCCTCTATTGTTCCTGATGAACACATGAACCATGGATCTTGCGTTGGTGGGGGGGCTTGCGTGCCTCAATGATACAGATAGCCATACTGTAGGTGAAACCACAACGAAGGGGTATCTGTTGAGAGGCCAAACAAATGTGTGGTTCCTGAAGAGTGGCAGCAGCCTTTTCAGTAGTTGCAGGGGCAACACTCTGGATGATTGACTGATCTGGCCTTGTAACACTAACCAAAACAGCCTTGCTGTGCTGGTACTGCGAACGGCTGATAGCAAGGGGAAACTGCAGCCATAATTTTTCCCGAGGGCATGCAGCTTTACTGTATGGTTAAATGATTATGGCATCCTCTCGAGTAAAATATTCCGGAGGAAAAATAGCCCCCATTCGGATCTCCGGGCGGGGACTACTCAAGAGGACACCATTATCAGGAGAAAGAAAACTGGCGTTCTACCGATCAGAGCATGGAATGTCAGATCCCTTAATCAAGCAGGTAGGTTAGAAAATTTAAAAAGGGAAATGGATAGGTTAAAGTTAGAAATAGTGGGAATTAGTGAAGTTCGGTGGCAGGAGGAACAAGAATTCTGGTCAGGTGAATACAGAGATATAAATACAAAATCAAATAGGGTTAATGCAGGAGTAGGTTTAGTAATTAATAAAAAAATAGGAGTGCTGGTAAGCTACTACAAACAACATAGTGAACGTATTATTGCGGCCAAGATAGACACGAAGCCCACGCCTACTACAGTAGTACAAGTTTATATGGGAACTAGTTCTGCAGATGACGAAGAAATTGAAGAAATGTATGATGAAATAAAAGAAATTATTCAGGTAGTGAAAGGAGATGAAAATTTAATAGTCATGGGTGACTTGGGTTCGAGAGTAGGAAAAGAGAGAGAAGGAAACATAGTAGGTGAATATGGATTGTGGGTAAGAAATGAAAGAGAAAGCCGTCTGGTAGAATTTTGCACAGAGCACAACTTAATCATAGCTAAAACTTGGTTCAAGAATCATAAAATAAGGTTGCATACATGGAAGAATCCTGGAGGTACTAAAAGGTATCAGATAGATTATATAATGGTCAGACAGAGATTTAGGAACCAGGTTTTAAATTGTAAGACATTTCCAGGGGCAGATGTAGACTCTGACCACAATCTATTGGTTATGAACTGTAGATTAAAACTGAATAAATTGCAAAAAGGTGGGAATTTAAGGAGATGGGACCTGGATAAACTGACTAAACCAGAGGTTGTACAGAGTATCATGGAGAGCATAAGGGAACAATTGACAGGAATGGGGGAAAGAAATACAGTAGAAGAAGAATGGGTAGATCTGAGGGATGAAGTAGTGAAGGCAGCAGACAATCAAGTATGTAAAAAGATGAGGGTTAGTAGAAATCCTTGGGTAACAGAAGAAATATTGAATTTAATTGAGGAAAGGAGAAAATATAAAAATGGAGTAAAAGAAGCACGCAAAAAGGAATACAAACATCTCAAAAATGAAATCGACAGGAAGTGCAAAATGGCTAAGCAGCGATGGCTAGAGGACAAATGTAAGGATGTAGAGGTTTATCTCAATAGGGGTAAGATAGATACTGCCTACAGGAAAATTAAAGAGACACTTGGAGAAAAGAGAACCACTTGCATGAACACCAAGAGCTCAGATGGAAAACCAGTTCTAAGCAAAGAACGGAAAGCACAAAGGTGGAAGGAGTATATAGAGGGTCTATACAATGGCGATGTACTTGAGGACAATATTATGGAAATGGAAGAGGATGTAGATGAAGATGAAATGGGAGATACGATACTGCGTGAAGAGTTTGACACAGCACTGAAAGATCTGAGTAGAAACAAAGCCCCAGGAGTAGACAACAATCCATTAGAACTACTGACGGCCCTGGGAGAGCCATTCCTCACAAAACTCTACCATCTGGTGAGCAAGATGTACGAGACAGGCGAAATACCCTCAGACTTCAAGGAGAATATAATAATTCCAATCCCAAAGAGAGCAGGTGTTGATAGATGTGAAAATGACTGAACTATCAGTTTAATAAGTCACAGCTGCAAAATACTAACGCGAATTCTTTACAGATCAATGGAAAAACTGTAGAAGCCGACCTTGAGGAAGATCAGTTTGGATTCCATAGAAATGTTGGAACACGTGAGGCAATACTGACCTTACGACTTATCTTAGAAGAAAGATTAAGGAAAGGCAAACCTACGTTTCAAGCACTATGACTTATCTTAGAAGAATTTATTTATTTATTTAGTTCTTTTTTTTTTTTTTTTTTTTTTTTTTTTTTTTTTTTTTTTTTTTTTTTTTCATGGAGGAGACACCAACTGGTGTCTTTTGCAAACGTCATAGCATTTTTTTACAAGTTTAGTACAGTCATATATACACATGTGATTACATATACATGATACAAATGAACCATTGTACCTAACAAGGCACAATATTGGGTGTTACATCGTACCTATTACAAATATTCAGATTTTACACAACTATATATATATATATATATATATATATATATATATATATATATATATATATATATCCGCCTTGACTGACATCTCTGCCCAAACTCTTTGTCTTTAAATATGTCTGCTTGTGTCTGTATATGTGTGGATGGATATGTGTGTGTGTGCGAGTGTATACCCGTCCTTTTTTCCCCCTAAGGTAAGTCTTTCCACTCCCGGGATTGGCATGACTCCTTACCCTCTCCCTTAAAACCCACATCCTTTCGTCTTTCCCTCTCATCCCCTGGTTTCCGGGTTATCTGGATACTTCCCACTAACACCAACCTATCCGAACTCCGGAGATGGGAACTTGCTATTCAATATATCCTCTCTTCCCGTTATCCACCAGGCCTCAATCTCCGCTAATTTCAAGTTGCCGCCACTCATACCTCACCTGTCATTCAACATCATCTTTGCCTCTGCACTTCTGCCTCGACTGACATCTCTGCCCAAACTCTTTGTCTTCAAATATGTCTGCTTGTGTCTGTATATGTGTGGATGGATATGTGTGTGTGTGCGAGTGTATACCCGTCCTTTTTTCCCCCTAGGGTAAGTCTTTCCGCTCCCGGAATTTGAATGACTCCTTACCCTCTCCCTTAAAACCCATTTCCTTTCGTCTTTCCCTCTCCTTCCCTCTTTCCTGATGAGGCAACAGTTTGTTGCGAAAGCTTGAATTTTGTGTGTATGTTTGTGTTTGTTTGTGTGTCTGTCGACCTGCCAGCACTTTCATTTGGTAAGTCACATCATCTTTGTTTTTAGATATATTTTTCCTACTTGGAATGTTTCCCTCTATTATAATCATATCATTAATTTGAACCCAACAATTACGTTTGTTATTGTCGCTGTTGCATTTCGAAATCTTTCCTGTCGTCTTATTTTCTCTTTATTTTCTCTTTCTGTTTTTACCAGTAGTCTCACTTTTTATTCACCTTTCCCTTTTTACCATAATCTACTATACAATTTTATCCCGCCTATATACACTCCGGGAAATGGAAATAAGAACACACTGACACCGGTGTGTCAGACCCACCATACTTGCTCCGGACACTGCGAGAGGGCTGTACAAGCAATGATCACACGCACGGCACAGCGGACACACCAGGAATCGCGGTGTTGGCCGTCGAATGGCGCTAGCTGCGCAGCATTTGTGCACCGCCGCCGTCAGTGTCAACCAGTTTGCCGTGGCATACGGAGCTCCATCGCAGTCTTTAACACTGGTAGCATGCCGCGACAGCGTGGACGTGAACCGTATGTGCAGTTGACGGACTTTGAGCGAGGGTGTATAGTGGGCATGCGGGAGGCCGGGTGGCCGTACCGCCGAATTGCTCAACACGTGGGGCGTGAGGTCTCCACAGTACATCGATGTTGTCGCCAGTGGTCGGCGGAAGGTGCACGTGCCCGTCGACCTGGGACCAGACCGCAGCGACGCACGGATGCACGCCAAGACCGTAGGATCCTACGCAGTGCCGTAGGGGACCGCACCGCCACTTCCCAGCAAATTAGGGACACTGTTGCTCCTGGGGTATCGGCGAGGACCATTCGCAACCGTCTCCATGAAGCTGGGCTACGGTCCCGCACACCGTTAGGCCGTGTTCCGCTCACGCCCCGACATCGTGCAGCCCTCCTCCAGTGGTGTCGCGACAGGTGTGAATGGAGGGACGAATGGAGACATGTCATCTTCAGCGATGAGAGTTGCTTCTGCCTTGGTGCCAATGATGGTCGTATGCGTGTTTGGCACCGTGCAGGTGAGCGCCACAATCAGGACTGCATACAACCGAGGCACACAGGGCCAACACCTGGCATCATGGCGTGGGGAGCGATCTCCTACACTGGCCGTACACCACTGGTGATCGTCGAGGGGACACTGAATAGTGCACGGTACATCCAAACCGTCATCGAACCCATCGTTCTACCATTCCTAGACCGGCAAGGGAACTTGCTGTTCCGACAGGACAATGCACGTCCGCATGTATCCCGTGCCACCCAACGTGCTCTAGAAGGTGTAAGTCAACTACCCTGGCCAGCAAGATCTCCGGATCTGTCCCCCATTGAGCATGTTTGGGACTGGATGAAGCGTCGTCTCACGCGGTCTGCACGTCCAGCACGAACGCTGGTCCAACTGAGGCGCCAGGTGGAAATGGCATGGCAAGCCGTTCCACAGGACTACATCCAGCATCTCTACGATCGTCTCCATGGGAGAAAAGCAGCCTGCATTGCTGCGAAAGGTGGATATACACTGTACTAGTGCCGACATTGTGCATGCTCTGTTGCCTGTGTCTATGTGCCTGTGGTTCTGTCAGTGTGATCATGTGATGTATCTTACCCCAGGAATGTGTCAACAAAGTTTCCCCTTCCTGGGACAATGAATTCACGGTGTTCTTATTTCAATTTCCAGGAGTGTATATACTCAATAATACGCAACCCAATTCCAAACCGTAACCAAAAAAATTTCATTTTCCGTTTTCAACACTACCGCCGCCATAAAATCCACCGCTTCTAGTTCAATAACAGCTGCTTTCACGTATTAAACAACCATTTCGGCTAGTTATATGACTTTCACTTTATTTCCACTTCCGTTTTTCGCACATCACTGATCATTTTTAGCCGCTCCCCACAGGTTTTAACTTCATTATTTCTTCGTCAGACAAGTGTTAGCCCCATTTTCGTAATCTTTCACCACAACACCACTCCTTTTAATACATTTACACGTTTTTCGAAATTTTCCCGAATTTCTCCGTCCTTTAACGTGTTTTAGCGGCAACACAACCATTTAACCTTTATGTACATCGCTATCTACCAACCCAAGTTCACCACAGGATCAACTTAAACAACACTTTTTCGCCTTTTTTCATACCAGATCTCCAGTTGCTTTCTAGTTCACCTTTATCTCTCCCCATATATTTTTATTTTCATTTTCATTTCAGCCTCATGTTACACTTTCCACCTTCTAATACCATGTCACCCTCACAACACCCCCACAACGACCCCATTAAGTTTTATTTACATTCCCTCCGCAAACATGCCTTCGCCCTAGCCAGATTACGCTCCCATATTCTATTTTCTCAGGCCTGTCTGACATTTGGCATTACCCCCAAAGGCCTCACACTTAAAGTTCCCATATCTGGCTGCAACCCTTCTTTCCATCAGTCCCTATACCAGTTCCAAACTGAACAATCCATTGCCCTCACCCACCTAATTCTTCACCTACACATCAACTCAGCCAATGAACACACCCGTCAACTCCTATCCTTAATAAAAGTCCTTAATCTTTCCTCTCCCACGTCCACACCGGCTGTTCAGAGCATCCTCCTACAGGCCAACCGTAAATTAGAACAGCATGCCACCCTCCACCTCAAAAAACTATCCAATCTCCTGGTTTCCCACCTCCGGAAAGGCAACTCGCTCACCCTTCACAACCTTTCCAGCAAACCTCAACCTCCTCTCATTGCACACCAACCCAGTCTCTCCCATCTACTCAATCTCCCACTTCCAGCTCCACTCCCTCCAAAACCTCAAAATTCCAATCAACACAACCTGGAACCACAACACCCTAATTCAGAAGTTAACCTTTCCTCCAAACCTCTCTCCCAATCCGAAACCTCTGTCCTATCCAAAGGCCTCACCTTCAGCCCCACTCCCAGATTCAACCAAACAGCCCTTGTCAAAGATTTACTGTCCTACACCCGTACTCTCTGCTGGAAATATCACTTTGCCACGAAGAAAAATGATCCTAATCCTACACCTAATGATCCAACTCCCCAAGACACCATCCAAATTGAACCCTGCCTGGAACAGTTCCGTCCACCGTCACAGCGGGACCCACCTCCTCTTCCTCAAAATCACCCTCTCCAAACCTTCCAGGAATTTCTGACTTCCAGCCTTGCATCTCAATCCTTCTTAAAAAACCTTAATCCTACTCCCAACATCACCACTGCTGAAGCCCAGGCTATCCATGATCTGCAGGCTGACTGATCCATCCACGACTGTGGTACTTGATCGTCGGGAGTATGTGGCTGAGGGACTGCGTCAGCTTTCAGACAACACCACATACAAAGTTTGCGAAGGTAACCCCATTCCCGATGTCCAGGCGGAGCTTCAAGGAATCCTCAGAACCTTAGGCCCCCTGCAAAACCTTTCACCTGACTCCATCAACCTCCTGAACCCACCGACACCCCGCACCCCTACCTTCTACCTTCTTCCTAAAATCCACAAACCCAATCATCCCGGCCGCCCCATTGTAGCTGGTTACCAAGCCCCCACAGAACGTATCTCTGCCTACGTAGATCAACACCTTCAACCCATTACATGCAGTCTCCCATCCTTCATCAAAGACACCAACCACTTTCTCGAACGCCTGGAATCCTTACCCAATCTGTTACCCCCGGAAACCATCCTTGTAACCATTGATGCCACTTCCTTATACACAAATATTCCACACGTCCAGGGCCTCGCTGCGATGGAGCACTTCCTTTCACGCCGATCACCTGCCACCCTACCTAAAACCACTTTCCTCATCACCTTAGCCAGCTTCATCCTGACCCACAACTTCTTCACTTTTGAAGGCCAGACATACCAACAATTAAAGGGAACAGCCATGGGTACCAGGATGGCCCCCTTGTACGCCAACCTATTCATGGGTCGCTTAGAGGAAGCCATCTTGGTTACCCAGGCCTGCCAACCCAAAGTTTGGTACAGATTTATTGATGACATCTTCATGATCTGGACTCACAGTGAAGAAGAACTCCAGAATTTCCTCTCCAACCTCAACTCCTTTGGTTCCATCAGATTCACCTGGTCCTACTCCAAATCCCATGCCACTTTCCTTGACGTTGACCTCCACCTGTCCAATGGCCAGCTTCACACGTCCATCCACATCAAACCCAGTACCTCCATTATGACAGCTGCCACCCATTCCACATCAAACGGACCCTTCCCTACAGCCTAGGTCTTCATGCAAACGAATCTGCTCCAGTCCGGAATCCCTGAACCATTACACCAACAACCTGACAACAGCTTTCGCATCTCGCAACTACCCTCCCGACCTGGTACAGAAGCAAATAACCAGAGCAACTTCCTCATCCCCTCGAACCCAGAATCCCCCACAGAAGAACCACAAAAGTGCCCCACTTGTGACAGGATACTTTCCGGGACTGGACCAGACTCTGAATGTGGCTCTCCAGCAGGGATACGACTTCCTCAAATCCTGCCCTGAAATGAGATCCATCCTTCATGAAATCCTCCCCACTCCACCAAGAGTGTCTTTCTGCCGTCCACCTAACCTTCGTAACCTGTTAGTTCATCCCTATGAAATCCCCAAACCACCTTCCCTACCCTCAGGCTCCTATCCTTGTAACCGCCCCCGGTGTAAAACCTGTCCCATGCACCCTCCCACCACCACCTACTCCAGTCCTGTAACCCGGAAGGTGTACACGATCAAAGGCAGAGCCACGTGTGAGAGCACCCACGTGATCTACCAACTGACCTGCCTACACTGTGACGCATTCTATGTGGGAATGACCAGTAACAAACTGTCCATTCGCATGAATGGACACAGGCAGACAGTGTTTGTTAGTAATGAGGATCACCCTGTGGCTAAACATGCCTTGGTGCACGGCCAGCACATCTTGGCACAGTGTTACACCGTCTGGGTTATCTGGATACTTCCCACTAACACCAACCTATCCGAACTCCGGAGATGGGAACTTGCTCTTCAATATATCCTCTCTTCCCGTTATCCACCAGGCCTCAATCTCCGCTAATTTCAAGTTGCCGCCACTCATACCTCACCTGTCATTCAACATCATCTTTGCCTCTGCACTTCTGCCTCAACTGACATCTCTGCCCAAACTCTTTGTCTTCAAATATGTCTGCTTGTGTCTGTATATGTGTGGATGGATATGTGTGTGTGTGCGAGTGTATACCCATCTTTTTTTCCCCCTAGGGTAAGTCTTTCCGCTCCCGGGATTGGAATGACTCCTTACCCTCTCCCTTAAAACCCATTTCCTCTCGTCTTTCACTCTCCTTCCCTCTTTCCTGGTGAGGCAACAGTTTGTTGCGAAAGCTTGAATTTTGTGTGTATGTTTGTGTTTGTTTGTGTGTCTGTCGACCTGCCAGCACTTTCATTTGGTAAGTCACATCATCTTTGTTTTTAGATATATTTTTCCTACGTGGAATGTTTCCCTCTATTATATATATATATATATATATATATATATATATATATATATATATATATATATATATATATATATATAAAAAAAAAAACAAAGATGAGGTGACTTACCGAACGAAAACGCTGGCAGGTCGATAGACACACAAACAAACACAAACATACACACAAAATTCAAGCTTTCACAACAAACTGTTGCCTCATCAGGAAGGAGAGGGAAAGACGAAAGGATGTGGGTTTTAAGGGAGAGGGTAAGGAGTCATTCCAATCCCGGGAGCAGAAAGACTTACCTTAGGGGGAAAAAAGGACAAGTATACACTCGCACACACACACACACACATATCCATCCACACATACAGACACAAGCAGACATATTTAATATTGGTCTATATATATATATATATATATATATATATATATATATATATATATATATATATATATAATAGAGGTAAACATATATGTGTGGATGGATATGTGTGTGTGTGTGTGTGCGAGTGTATACCCGTCCTTTTTTCCCCCTAAGGTAAGTCTTTCTGCTCCCGGGATTGGAATGACTGCTTACCCTCTCCCTTAAAACCCACTTCCTTTCGTCTTTCCCTCTCCTTCCCTCTTTCCTGATGAGGCAACAGTTTGTTGCGAAAGCTTGAATTTTGTGTGTGTGTATGTGTCCGTTTGTGTTTCCATCGACCTGCCAGCCCTCTCGTATGGTAAGTCACATCATCTTTGTATATATATATACACAATAATTTATTTTAGTTTAATATTAATACTCACTTAAAGAATATAAACACTTGTCAATCAAGAAATATTTCAGTTTCACTTTGAATAAGTTCCCTTTGTGGCACCTTATAGAGCTCGGTATCTGTTGTACCATATTTGACCACTAATGCATGGACTGTGGTCTGTTGTTTTTAATTTTGTTCTTTGTCTGTAGTAGCAGTTTTTATTTCTTGTATTATAGGCATGCATATCAGAGCACTTTGTTGCTTTGTTTTGATGTGTCACAGAAAATATAATTTATTTGTAAAGATACAGTGAGTAGACTGTGAGGTATTTATGATGAACAAAGATTTCCCTGCATGAATCTCTATACCCTAATCCATGGATAATTCTGATTGCTCTTTTCTATAGGGTTAATATTCTGTTCATATGTATGTCGGCAGCACAACCCCATATCTCTATCCCGTAATTAATCTGTGCAAAAATGGTTCCATAATAAATTGTTTTTAATGTCTGATGTGGGACTACTTTTGATAACTGGCTGATTAGATGTAATGAACTGCTGATTTTATTGCATAAAAATTTGATATGGTTTACCCATCTTAGATTTTCATCTAGGTGAATACCTAGAAATCTGCAGCCATCTGTGTCCACTACTTCCATTCCACCTATGTTACTGATAGAGGTTTGGTGTGAGTTTGTAAGTTTAAATGGCAATAACTGAGGTTTACTGATATTAACTTTCAAACCTTGATCTTGGAAATAAGTAGTTATTTGATGTAGGCCCTCAGTTGCTACCTACGTTGACTCATCATTTTGTTTACCAAGAAATAACAGTGAGGTATCGTCTGCATAGGTTACCAATTGGGAGTTGAAATGTTGCTCTATATCATTTATGTACACTAGGAAAAGGAAAGGGCCCAAAATTGAGCCCTGGGGTACACCTTGCGTGACTGTCTCATATTTGGACTGGAAATTAATGATCTGATTATTGATTTTGTAAGTCAGCTTTGTACACTGCTTGCAGTTAAATAAATATGTAGCCAGCAATTGCATGGATGCAGCATTTACATTGTATGACTCAAGTTTACTTAAAAGTAACTCATGGTTTACCGAGTCAAAGGCTTTAGTGAGGTCTAGAAATATGCCAGCTGTTTGCATTCCTTGATCAAGGGCACCATACGTTTTGTGAAGAAATTCCATAATTGCTGTGATAGTACTATGATCCTTTCGGAATCCATGTTGTGTGTCTGTTAGGAACTTATTTTTCAAGAAATAGTCACTAAGTTGCTACAGCAGCACAACTTCAAATACTTTGCTGAAGACAGGTATTAATGATATGGGCCTGAAATTTGAAACCTCTTCCTTGGATCCTTTTTTATGCACTGGTTTAACTGTGCTCCACTTCAATACATTTGGAAATGTATGTTCTCTAATACTGCAGTTTACCAGGTGGGTGATTATTTTAACTAATTCCTTATTACATTTTTTAATCACAATACTACTCAAACCATACCATCCAGATGAGTACTTATTCTTTAGGTTATTTGTTATCCTGCCTATTTCTTTTTCACTTACTTGTTTGAATTCAAAAGGTGGCTCTTCAAAGGGGCAGAGCTTTACCTCACTACTAACAGTTGTTTTATTAACTGGACTAACAGCTGCAGATATAAAGTATTTATTGAAAACATTGCAGACTTTATTAGGATCTTTAATTGTGTTTCCTTCATGTCTTATATTTACAATTTCAGTTTCTGGCTTCGGTGTGGCTTTGCGGAATTGATTTACAATTCTCCATGAGGTCTTGGCTATATTGTCTGACTGAGCTATTTCACTGCTGTATATTTGTTTTCTTAGATTTGAAAGCTCTTTCTTAAAGATTTTCTTGGCTTCATTGTGCTTGGCCTTAAAAACCTGCAGGTTTGTTGACTTGTGTAACACATCTAGGTCCTGGATGTTTTGCCTGAGTTTCATCACATTTGCTGGAAGTATCAGTCTGTTGGTTTTTGCACTTAAAAACCTGCAGGTTTGTTGACTTGTGTAACACATCTAGGTCCTGGATGTTTTGCCTCAGTTTTATCATATTTGCTGGAAGTATCAGTCTGTTGGTTTTTGCACTTTGGTTATGGGTGATGATGTGTCGACAGAAGCGCCGACACAGTGTGGTTTGAGGTGACCGAAATACACGCTATAAGCTCACGCAGGCTAGAGATAGGTCTGAAACAGGATACGTAATGAATGCTAAAATGAAAAGTACGTAGCTTCTGGAATACTTAACTTTAATCCATCCTTGGTACATCGCTATTGACGATACAAGTGAGACTCTATAGTTTCAGACAATATACTGCTAATGGCGCCTTGCTAGGTCATAGCCATTGACTCAGCTGAAGGCTATTCTAACTATCTGCTCTGCAAATGAGCGAGGCTTCGTCAGTGTGCATCGCTAGCTATGTCATCCGTACAACTGGGGCGAGTGCTAGTATGTCTCTCTAGACCTGCCGTGTGGTGGCGCTCGGTCTGCTATCACTGAAAGTGGCGACACGCGGGTCCGACATGTACTAATGGACCGCGGCCAATTTAAAGCTACCACCTAGCAAGTGTGGTGTCTGGCGGTGACACCACAGGTGAACACTCTTTGTATTTTTTTAACAGAGCAGCATCTGTCAAAGTGTCTTAGTATAGTATCATAGAATTTGGCCCATTTGTTTTCAGATCCTTCAGTCTGGTAAACCAGATCCCAGTCCTCTATAGCTAATTTATTTCTTAGGGCAAGAATGTTACCCTCTTTTAGGATTCTTTTATTTGCGGTTACTTTTGTCATTTTTGGGATGCTTGTGTTTACATACTCTACAAGCTGGCATTTGTGGTCAGAGTAGTGAAAATCCATATTCCAGCACCTAACACTGTCTTTAATATGTTTACATAGTATACCGTAATCAATTCTGCTAGATGTGGACTTTGTTACCCTGGTATCACTATTTACTACATTTATGAGATTATATGGGTTAAGAGTATCTATTAACCTCATATTACACAAACTGGAAGATTTTGCCTCAATACTCAGATCACCAAGTACAGTTAGGTCACTGGGACCACAACGTCCCACTACTCTACTAAATATGTCTATGAAGCTAACTACATCAGCCTTTGGTGGATGATAAATCCCAATAACTTTATGTTTTCTCATAACCTCTCTACACTCTTTGGTGTGGACTTCGATGCCTGTCACTTCAATCAAGCCTTCTTTGTTGTACTGGTCTAGATAGTTTAATTTCTTGTACTCAAGATTCTCACTAATGTAAACTGCCACACCACCACCCTTATGTTGCTGTCTACAATAACCATTTGCTAAGGAGTAGCCCTCTAGTTTACAGTAAATAATTTCATCAGATTTTAATCCATGCTCAGTTAGCACTACTATATGAGGTGACTGTTCATTTACAAAAACCTGTAATATATTAAGCTTATTTCTAAGGTACTGTATGTTTAGGTGCATGAGCCTTAATGGTATTTTTAACTGGTCACTCTGATTATCTTCCTTTAAAATGCACTGAGTTGGTTCACTAACAGTTGGCTTTAAATGTAATATTTCCCCTTCCTATAATATACTAAGCACTTCACTTGCTCCCTTTGCTTCTGGTACTATGCAGTGACTTTTTCTCAGTTTGTGTCATTAAACCTGGATCGTATCTTTGTCCGGTGTTTATATTCCTCTCACTATTGTCACACTGGTATTTAAGCTGGACAGTTTTACTTACATTTTTTTCCATGTTCTCTTTCTACTTACTCGGTACCATAAAAAATTCCCCCCTTGGTGTAGCAGGTCTCCTAGTCCTCAGGCATCTGTCTTGATTGGAAGCTGCTTCTGCTGTTGATCTCCCAGGCCTCAGGTACCTCTTCAGTGTGGTTGCTGATGCTGGTGGCTCCTGTGCTCCCCGACTTGGTGACTGCCCTTCTTTGTTAGCTGCTGCGGCTAATGACCTTTGTATATTTTCCTCACATGCATTTTCATTGCCTTGAGGTAGTATTATGGGGTCTGCTGTTCTGGATGCTGTTGCTGATGACGACAACTCTGCTGATGATTGTGGTGATTCTGCTGCTATTGGTTTATCTGACACTGCTGCTGAGAATATTTGAGCCTTTGCTGCTGCTACTGGTGTTTGTTGTAGCTCTACTGCAGATAATGATGGTTCCACTGTTACAGACAACTCTTGTTTTGGCGGAATTGGGATTGGAGACACTTCCATTACAGATGACTCGTTAATAAATATAAGTATTTCGGCACTAATAATCTTTTTCCCTGTTACGTTCATGTGGAGACCATGTCTTGTGAAGTGCTCTCTGTGAACACTGTTTATCTCTACAAAGGTCGTCTTCTGGAAACCTCGACATATTTTCTCAAAAAGCCTGTTTGCTGTAACAATCTCGATGTTTACGCACGAGTTTTCCGTCAGATCGTGTCTCCTGGGGATGTTAACAATGTAGAAATGCACTCGAGGCATCCTTTTGATTGTTTCCTTTAGGATTCTCGTTGCACACTAAGTTTCATTACAGTAAACATCATTTGCGCCTCCTATTATGATGCAGCTGTTACCCGTCGTTAATATGTTGTCACTGTTTTTCAGAATTTCGCGTAATGGCACGCCTGGTTTGATGATGCCTGTTACATTAAGGTCTGGGTGATTTCTTCTCATAATTTCCGTAACTCCTCTCCCATGACTATCTGCAAAAATATATGTCTGTTGCTTGTATCCTTGCTTATGCATAACGTGGTTGTTTACTTTTTTTTCTTTACGAATATTTACCTTGTGTTTTTCTCCGTTTAATCCACTTGTATATTTTTGGGTGGATAGTTTGTTCATATTTTTATCCATAGATGCACTATTAACACTTTCTTTTCTTGTGTTTAATTCACTTGTGTCTTTTTGAGTGGTCAGTTCGTTCATATTTCTAGTTACAGTTGTACTGTTTACACTTTGTACATTTGGTTGTGCAGACCTACAAATTTTATGGCTAGCATTAATGAGATCTTGTTGCCTTGACGATTCCGACAGTTCCTGTATGGTTAGTACTAAATTTTCCATTGTTTTTATATATTTTTTTATAATGTCAAGTTCTTTGTGAAGTTCGTCTTGCACGGTGTGTTCTATTCCCGCGTAGCACTTTTCACTCGCGATCTCGCGGCCGTTAAACCCTATGTCACATTTACACTGTATTTGTAAATCATCTTGAGCATAGCAGTGTGAATGGCAACATTTATGTTTAAACACGCATATTCTAATTCCATTTAGCACTGTTTCGTCACAAACAATACACTTGATTGAAATTAAGTCCTCAAAAACTGCAGAGCGGTTTAAAGTTACGGGTACACTTGCCGCCATTTTTACAAAAGAAAGATTAAGGAAAGGCAAACCTACATTTCTAGCATTTGTAGACTTAGAGAAAGCTTTTGACAATGTTGACTGAAATACTCTCTTTCAAATTCTAAAGGTGGCAGAGGTAAAATACAGGGAGCGAAAGGATATTTACAATTTGTACAGAAACCAGATGGCAGTTATAAGAGTCGAGGGGCATGAAAGGGAAGCAGTGGTTGGGAAGGGAGTGAGACAGGGTTGTAGCCTCTCCCAAAAGTTATTCAATCTGTATATTGAGCATGCAGTAAAGGAAACAAAAGAAAAATTTAGGGTAGGTATTAAAATCCAGGGAGAAGAAATAAAAACTTTGAGGTTCACCATTGACATTGTAATTCTGTCAGAGACAGCAAAGGACTTGAAAGAGCAGTTGAACGGAATGGACAGTGTCTTGAAGGGAGGATATAAGATGAACATCAACAAAAAGAAAACGAGGATAGTGGAATGTAGTCGTATTAAGTCGGGTGATGCTGAAGGAATTAGATTAGGAAATGAGACACTTAAAGTAGTAAAGGAGTTTTGCTATTTGAGGAGCAAAATAACTGATGATGTTCAAAGTAGAGAGGATATGAAATGTAGACTGGCAATGACAAGGAAAGTGTTTCTGAAGAAGAGAAATTTGTTAACACCGAGTATAGATTTAAGTGTCAGGAATTCGTTTCTGAAAGTATTTGTATGGAAGTGAAACATGGGTGATAAATAGTTTGGACAAGAAGAGAATAGAAGCTTTCGAAATGTGGTGCTACAGAAGAATGTTGAAGATTAGGTGGGTAGATCATGTAACTAATGAGGAGGTATTGAATAGGATTGGGGAGCAGAGAAGTTTGTGGCACAACTTGACTAGAAAAAGGGATCGGTAGGTGGGACATGTTCTGAGGCATCAAGGGATCACAAATTTAGCATTGGAGGGCAGCATGGAGGGTAAAAATTGTAGAGGGAGACCAAGAGATGAATACACTAAGCAGATTCAGAAGGATGTAGGTTGCAGTAGGCACTGGGAGATGAAGGAGCTTGCACAGGATAGAGAAGCATGGAGAGCTGCATCATACCAGTCTCAGGACTGAAGACCACAACAACAACAACTTTGTTCCTGATCTATATTAACAACATAGGAGACAATCTGAGTAGCCATCTAACATTGTTTGCAGATGATGCTGTCATTTACCATCTTGTAAAGTCATCAGATGATCAAAACGACTTGCAAAATAAGATATCTGTATTGTGCGAAAAGTGGCAATTGACCCTGAAATTCACATGAGTACTAAAAGAAATCAGCGAAATTTCGATTATGTGATAAGTCACACAAATCTGAGGGCTGTAAATTCAACTAAATACTTAGGGATTACAGTTACAAATAACCTAAATTGGAACAATCACATAGATAATATTGTGGGTAGAGCAAACCAAAGACTACGATTCAGTGGCAGAAAACTTAGAATGTGCAACAGGTCTACCAAAGAGACTACTTACACTTCGTTTGTCCGCCCTATTTTGGAGTACTGCTCTGCGGTGTGGGATCTGCATTAGGTGGGACTGACGGATGACATCAAAAAAGTACAACGAAGGGCAGCTCATTTTGTACTATCATGAAACAGGGGAGATAGTGTCACAGACATGATACGTGGATTGGACTGGTAATAATTAAAACAAAGGCATTTTCCATTGTGATGGGATCTTCTCATGAAATTTCAATCACCAATTTTCTCCTCCGATTACGAAAATATTCTGTTGGCACCCAACTACATAGGGAGAAATGATCATCACAATAAATTAAGACAAATCAGGGCTCACATGGAAAAATTTAAGTGCTAGTTTTTCCCGCGTGCCACTCGAGAGTGGAATGGTAGAGAGACAGCATGAAGGTGGTTCACTGAACCCTCTGTCAGGCACTTTATTGTGAATAGCAGAGTAGTCAGGTAGATGTAGATGTAGATGTTCACTGTGCTCATTTTGCATCTCTTCATCATTAAATCTTACTATTGTAGTAATCTGACAGAATCTGATTCCACTCATATAAACACTATAAACAAAATTTCCTAAATTTTTGGATCATATACCAAGAATATGTGACTTATTGTCACCCTCCTTCCCCACAATTATAAGTAGCACTATGCATGCCATGAATTAAAGTCAGTCTGCTTTGGGTAAATTCTGCCTCAATGCTTCTTCACTGGTATGCTTTAATATGATGTTAACAATTTCTGGAGAAAAAAATCTTTTCAAATTATTCCCTTGTTGTCCTACTTTACCTTCATTTCTCAGGTCTTCTTGCTCTTTCTCGACGTTTTGTGCTAATTGCTTTGTGATACAAGGAGGTTTGGACATAAAAACTTTTCAGTGATTGTAAAATACTTATCACTGATGTCACCAGCTGTGTCTTCATCTGCTGCAGGTGGCCAGAGTTGTCTTCAGAGTCTGTTTGTACACCATCACTGTGTCATCCCTGTGCACAACGCATTCCTCTTCAGTTTCTCTCACCACTTCATCTCTATCACTAAATTCAATTTCAGAATCTGTAGATTCTTCTAAAATGTCTGATGCTTATCTCACAGTAAAAGAACGATAGTACATTTTCAATCACAGTTGCCACATAGAAAAATTCAATGTTCAGAGGGTCTACACCACTGAAATGTTGTAATTTATGGAATAAGACATTCGTTGTCATGTCACACCTACCACTAAGGAGGTAGACTTTATGACAACTGCCATTAGTCTTAAAATAACAGATTGAGTTTAGCTGATAAAATTTATTTATTTTTTTGGTACAGGAAATAATAAAAAACCATATATATTTTTGTCAGAATTTTAGAATATGAAATACCAATATAAATTACAATATTTACAAAAGGTGGGCACACAGTACACCCCCTTGGTACTGCAAGGGTTAACATACATAAGAGTAGGTATGCAAATAGGGAATTGAGCACATTAATACTTGTTTTATTTTCTTCTTTCTGCACAAGTTTAAGATTTTTTAGCCAGCCGAAGTGGCCGTGCAGTTCTAGGCGCTGCAGTCTGGAACCGCGAGACCGCTACAGTCGCAGGTTCGAATCCTGCCTCGGGCATGGATGTGTGTGATGTCCTTAGGTTAGTTAGGTTTAACTAGTTCTAAGTTCTAGGGGACTAATGACCTGAGAAGTTGAGTCCCATAGTGCTCAGAGCCATTTAAGATTTTTTAGATTTCAGTGCCAGTCATGTTTTGTCTTCATAGAGAGGCCTTGGTGGATAGGAATTATTTAATACTTACAAGATAAATTTTTGTCAATGAAGCACATTAATATTTCTAGTTTTCAGGGGTATTTCATGTACTAGTACCAGAGAAAGACATAACTCAGAATTCAGACTACTCTATCCTGGGTGATGCAACCCCACAGATTACCTACAACCAAGCAATATGAACACATGTAAGATAAATGGCAGAGTCTTTTGAACAAATTAAGAATAGGAATGGACCTCTTTCATTTTCTGGCCATGCAAAGTCCAGATACTTACAGGATGACAATTATTGAACTATATGGAAAAAAAATGTAAATCAGTTACAAACTATGGCATACATACACTTTATTCAACATGTAAATCTCACTACAGATATTCAGATTTAGGTTATGACATGTTCAACATGCCTGCCATTACTGACTATGATGAGTGCAGACAAATAGTGAAATTCTACATGACCCACTGAAGTGTCAGAACTTTGATGCTGCTGATGACCTCCTGAATGGCTGTTTTCAGCTCAGAAATGATTTTGGGGTTGTTGCTGTACACATTGTCTTTAATATAGCCCCAGAAACAAGAATCATATGTGTTCGGATCCAGAAAATACGATGGCTAATCGAAGCCCATGCCATTGGCCTCTGGGTACCTCAGAGCCATAATGCGGTCCCCAAAGTGCTTCTCCAGTGCATCACTCTCCTGCTTCAATGGGGTCAAGCCCCATTTTGGATGAGCCACACTTGTCAAAATCAGGGTGACTTTGGATAATGGCGATGAAATCATCTTCCAAAACCTTCACATACCATTCGGTAGTCACCTTGCCATCAAGTAATATCGCATCAATTATTCTGTGACTGGTCATTTCATAACACACAGTCATCCATTAAGGGTGAAGAGACTTCGTGATTGTGGAATGCGGATTCTCAGTCCCTCAAATTCGCCAAATTTTGCTTATTGATGAACCCACACAAATGAAACTTGGCTTCACTGCTAAGCCAAATCATATTCATGCACTAATTCTCATCGTTCCCCACAGACAACCATGCAGTTTAAATGTCCTAACGCAAACTTTTCAGAAGTTATGATGATTTTATTTTATATAGCTCAATGATTGTCACCCTGTTCATGGTATTATTTGCTTCATTTTTTAACTATACATTTTTGTGCTATATCCTCTCTTTGTGTCCATCCAATACATTTGTGCTCAACACTGATTAAGCAGACCTTCCATCTACATCTTGATTAATCTGTAACTCTGTTCTTCACATAATGCATAAAAGAGTACTGTCCTTATGAGAATTTTGTTCCCAGATTTTCATAAGGAAAGTACAGTAAGTAAAATCTTATTTTAAAAATGTTTCACTATTTCACAATAGCATATTTTAGTATTTCCAGGAAAATAGCTCTGTGTCAGTAGTTCATGAATTTGATGTCATCAAATTTTACACCTACATCTATAATTTGCAAGTCACTCCATGGTGTGTGGCAGAGGGTGCTTCAAATACCACTAAACATTACAATCCCCCCTGCCTTAAACACGTATCTTTCACTGTGCCATTTGTGAATGGTGTGAGAGAAGAATAATTGTTAGTAGGTTTCTATATGAGCACTAATTTCTCTGTTTTTTTGTGAAACATACACTGATAAGCCAAAACATTGTGACCGCTGCCCACTGTGACACTGGAAGTGGCTCAGTGGCTTTGTAGGCTTATGAATCAGTAACAAAAGTACGTTAAGTGGAGCAGACGCAGACAAGGGATCGCCCTAGGAAAGATACGGACCCCAAATGGGGAAATCCATTGAGATAAACAACTCTGACAAGGGCGGGATATTATTATGTGCAGCCTGTGAATGAGTATCTCAAAAACAGCAAAGCTTGTTGAATGTTAACATGCTACTGTCGTGAGCCATCTACAGAAAGAGGTAGCAGAATAGTGAAACTGCCACTAGGCACTAAATGGCTGGACATCCATGACTCTTCACTGAACATGGGGTTTGGAGTCTTGTCTGCTCTGTAAATTAGGTACATGATGATTTGTGGCATCTCTGCCAAAAGATCACAATGACGATGCACGTACAAGTGTTTTGGAGCACACCGTTCATTGTACATTGTTGAACGTGGAGCTCTACAGCAGACCACCCCTACATGTTCACATTTTGACCCAACAACATTGTCAATTACAATTGAAGTTCAAATGGGACATCTGAATATGACTGCTGATCAATGGAAAAATGTCAGCTCTTCAGGTGAATCACATTTTTGCTGCACTAGGTTGAAGGTCATTTCACCATATGCCATCATCGAGACGAACAGTGGCTCGGAACACGCAGCGTACCACAGATGCTGGCTGGTGTGAGCAATATTATGCTGTGGGAGACATTCCCACATGCTTGCATGGGATCTGTGGTAGTAATTGAAGACATGCTGACATCTACGAACCACCTGTATCTCCTCATGCTTGTTGTCTTCCCTGACAGTGATATCATCTTTCAGCAGTCCATGTCTCGAAGCCAGAACCATGCTTCAAAGGTTTGAGGAGCATTACAGTGAACTCACGTCGATGTCTCAGCTACTAAACTCACCTGATGTAAAACTTATGGAATTCATATGGGTCACTATCTGGCACCATCTCTGCATACGCAAATCAGCAGCCCATTATTTATATGAATTACGTGACCTGTATGTAGACATCTAATGCCACATACCTCTACAAACCTACCAACAAACTGTTGGATCTCTGATACACAGAATCAGTGATTTATTTTGCTTCAATGATGGACAAACAAGCCATTAAGCATGGGGTCATAGTGTTTTGGCTCATCATTGTATATGGGAGGAAGTAATATGTTGCCCAACTCTTCTTGGTATTTCGACTCATGCAATTTCAACAGTAATCCTCTCCACGATGCAGATCACAGTCTCTCAGTATCTACCTTTGGAATCTGTTGCGTTACTGCATTATGCTTTTTCATTTACTAGATGATTGATTGGTGAAATGTGCTGCTCTCCACTGTGTCTTGTCAATATCTTCCATTAATCCAACCTGGTAAGTGTACCATAAGATGAGTAATACTCCAGAACTGGTACAGTGAGTGTTTTGTAAGTTACTCCTTCTGGGGATGAGTTATTTTCCTATAAGATCTTCCAAAGAATCTCAGCATGGTAGCTTCTTTTCCTATCCTGCAGAAGACATTTACAAGTGTTTTGGCATTATGCACATAGTAATCATACATGTCTTTCACAGAAATTCCTTTTTTTATCATTTTCCAAACTTGTTTTCTTTTTCTTTTTTTTTCACAGCCTATTAGAGGGTTATTGTTCTTGCATTGGACTGTTGAAAGACTGGATCAAGAAACTTTATGATGTAGTGTGCAGTGTTTCCTTCCCTCAGTTTTATTGGATAAATTTAGTGGTGTGTGCAAAATTCTCTTTGTCCTTCATAATATTCTGATTCCAAACACAACAGTTAATCCCAATCTATTTTGTGGTTTTCTTGAGAAATGCTGAATTCAGCAAGAATATTATTTATGAACAAAGGAAAGTCAGAGTTCAGTGTTAGGTATTTCACCCATCAACATTGAACTTATCATTGATGGGACACTATCTTGGTTAAATATATGACCTTTCCTCTTCCATCCCCCCCCCCCCCCCCCCGCCCAATCCAATATACCTAGAGGTATTTATGAATTAAATATATGTATCAAGGAACAGGAAGTATGGAGATGAGAGAGGGGAGCATTTCAATATTAAATGTGGGTAATAGTTTTAAAGAGCAGCAGTACAAGCATAACAGTGTAGTTATTAATGCTAGTAATAGTAGTAGACACAGTAAGAGGAGTTGGAGAAGAAAATAGTCTGCATTGCATCAAGGTCTCAATCATGTGACTAGATGGAAGTGGGTGATTCTGACAAAATTTCACAATAGAACTTGTAATAAACAGAAACTAGTGACACAATTCAAAATGAATAGTATAGAACAAATTACTCTAAAATTTTACTCGGTAGTATCCCTTTATCTCCCCATTCATGTGGCACTGACTCTGCTCCCTGACACTTATCTTATGTGTAATAATATTGATTGGTGATAGTGCAAGATGTATTGGACAGGTGAAAATACCCTCAGATTTCAGGCAGAATGTAATAATTCCAGTTCCAAAGAAATGGTGCTGACAAGCGTGAATATTACAGAGCAATTAGTTTAATAAATCATAATTGTAAAATACTGACATGAATTATTCACAGAAGAATGTAAAAACTGGCAGGTGCTGACCTCAGGGAAGTTCAGTTTCAATTACAGAGAAATACTGGAGCATGTGAGGCAAATGGCCCTAGAACTTTTCTTACAAGGTAGTTTAAAGAAAGGCAAACCTACATTTATAGCATTTGTATACTTACACAAATATTTTGCAAATGTTCACTCTCTGAAATTATGAAGGTAGCTGGCAGAGTGGAAAAGTTATCTACAGAAGCCGGACAGCAGTTGCAACAGTTCAAAGGTATGATAAGCAAGCAGTGGTTAAGAATGGAGTGAGAGACTGTGTAGCCTATCTCAGGTAATATTCAATCTGTATTCTGAGCAAGCAGTTATAAAAAATTGGGGGAAGAATTAAAGTTCAGGGAGATGAAATAAAATTTTTTTATGTTTACCAACAACATTGTAAATCTTGAAGAGACAACAAAGACTTGGAACAGCAGTTGAATGGAATGGGCAGGGTCCTGAATGGCGGATGTAAGATGAACATCATCAAACACAAAACAGTGGTAATGGAATGTAATCACATTAAATCAGGCAATGCCCAGGGAATTAGATTAGGAAATGAGACACTAAAAGTAGTAAATGAGTTTTTCTGTTTGGGTAGCAAAGTAACTGATGATGATCCCAGTATGGAAGATACAAAATGTAGAATGGCAACGGTAACATAGGAATTGGTTCCTCATTGAATATAGTGGTGGATACCATGGGTTTACTAGGCATGGAGAGCAAAAGAGATGGTTAAAGTACGGGAACAACATAATGAAAAGACACCCAAATATAAAACAGTTCCTTTGTTGAAACATTAGCATGCACAATTATTGTAGAACTCACTACAATGGTAAGCTGCCATGAAACCGCCTATGGACAAAAAGTCTCAATTGAGTTGGTCCAGTAATCCCTACCACTCCTGGAGGTGTTATGAATACACACAAGGGGTACCCACCATCCGTGTGTGGTGGAATAAGGTTAAACAGTTTCTTAAGACAACATGAGAAACATCATTAATGCTCCTGAATTACAGTAAACAGAGCTAACCTAACACAATGATCAAGGAAAAATGCAAATACAAATAAATGAACCTGGAGGTACTGTGAGTATTTCTGATCTAACATTGTGATCAAAGCAAAATACAAAGTACAGACTTGAGGTACCACAAATGAAGCAAATCTAGTGATTAAAGCAAATAAAAAATACAAAAAAACAAACATGAAGTACTGAATGTGAAGCTAATCTAACACAGTTGGGGATTTCTGCAGTCTCTAATGGCAGCATTCATGGTACTGCAGTGGTTTTTCTATAGTTCACAGTAAAGAGGTTGGATCTTGCTGCACTCACTAAAATTTAATAGGGTCCATGAAGCATATACTCAACACTCAGGACATGAGACCATAAGGTGGGTTCTAAAGAGTGGTATCAATCTTGCCTGATAATTCTCCATAGGCATTGCATGAGCCTGCAATGCTGTTCACCTCATAGGCACACAAAGCTGACTCACCATAGATGATTTCACGGGTCATGTGCCTATCTTGTAGCACTACAACAAGTCATTAAGTTCTGATAATGAAATAATGAACATAACATTAATACCAAAAGAACATTAAATCACTGCACTTGTGCACTCATCATGTGGATAGCTGGGTGTCAACGCAGGATAAGATGCACAGTGACCTTGTGTCCACTCTGGTGTTGCAGGGATGCTGGGCACAAGTGTGCTACGCAGTTGTGAAGCCGTTGTACGAAGGCAGGGGTGCAGGTGGTGGCCGGCATGGGCTGCAGCTTGATGAAGTTACCTGGGATAGTCAGCAGCTGCCTAAAGCTGTCTTCAATGGTTGACAACTTGGTTTTGTGAGCCACTCACAAGTTTAGCGGATCTAGTAGGGTGGCACACTCAGTTACAGATTAAAAGGTAAGGGTAGCTTTTTGGGTCCTGTAGAATGTCTCCACCATGTGGTTAGTGGCTGTGTGGTAACTAGTTGTAAAATGGATGAGCATACCACAAGTTCCTGTGAGTGTTTAAACAGGCAAAATGTGAATTGTCATCCACAGTCTGTTGCCACATGGCAGGGGTATCCAAGCTGTGAGACCCAGGCCTTCACGAAAGCCTTTGCCACTGTTGTAGTGTAAATTCGGTGTAAACTCTAGAAACACTCGGCCTTCAACCGTCTTGAACACCCAATATTTTAGGTACAAGTGCAGGAGAGTGAGAATGTTTCTACCAATCCACCTTCTTCTATGTGCAGGTCAGAAGTTTGTTATTAGAAGACTGTAAGAAGGGAAAGTCACTGACAATGACAGGTGTTTGCTGCCAGCACCACAGAAGACGTGATGAAAGCTCAGGGAATAATTATGTAGTATTCTTTGATGTGTTAGTGTCTGTGGTGATTGTAAAAAAGATTAATGAACAGTTGAATATAGATTTCTATGCACATTCATGTATTGGACTCACTTGAGACTAGAGACTTTTATTTTATTTTTTTCATGTCTTAGCTCTGCATGAGGCAGGACGCAGATGATGTCCATAAATTATTGGATTGTTACTATGATATTGAACTTGTGGTTTATTGAGTCTGACATTTAGAGATGTCAGTTGGCTTATCAGAGTTTACTTACTTATCTGAAAAAGAGTAAATGTTGCTTTGTGTTGAGAGATGAAAATACACCAAGAATGAACTGAAATTGTTCCACGAGTAGACATATTATTTCGAGAATAGAAAAGTAGCTTAATAAATTCCTGTAATCCACTACAGTCTTTTGAGCACAAGCTTTTGGGAGATCAATGTAGCTGATTACCCAGAGCCGGCCGGAGTGGCCGAGAGGTTCTAGGAGCTACAGTCTGGCACCGCGTGACCGCTACGGTCGCAGGTTCGAATCCTGCTTCGGGCATGGATGTGTGTGATGTCCTTAGGTTAGTTAGGTTTAAGTAGGACCTCATCAGTTGAGTCCCATAGTGCTCAGATCCATTTGAACCATTTTTGATTACCCAGAGAAGAGAATCGGCTGCACACAATACATAAGTCAACTGTGAGAGACATGTGAGTCTTGCACCTCAGTTCCATACTATCTCGTGTCGTCCGAAAAACATTAGACTGTGTCTGCCATGATGTCACACAATGGCGTGGCTCCAGCCACCAAGTCAATCTGTTGATGATGGTGAATATGTACTGAAGGTCATTTGATGATGGAAAGGGGCCTGCAATGTCAACACAGTGGAACCCTGCATAGCAAACATAATTTGCTCCAGAAACTTACTCATAGTGTGAAACACTCGTTAAGCAAAACAATTTATCCCATATAAATTACTGTAAAATATGATAATGTGTTCCATGCAGAAAAAGTACTAAAAGTTTTATCTTATTCATGCCATTTATTCAAAGAAAATTATTTATACATCATTATGTACTTAATTATTCACGATACATAACTAATTCTTTTTTACTAGAAAGATGTCTCTAGTCATATGTTTCTGCTGATGCTTCAACACTTGGTGAAAATATGACACAGCGTTATCATCAAATAAATTTGTGGTGCCTGTGGCCACTGCTTTATTGGGGTGATGATTTTCAGTGTACGATGCAAGTGATTCCCACACTGTCAGCATTTCTCTTATTGCACCAGAAGATTGCTGCTTTGCTGTTAGCACCTCCTCCTCCTCTTCCTTCTCCTCTGAAGAATTCCTCTCCACAACTTCCTGCTGCGAAACACACTGCAACTTCATAAGCTCTTTGGTGGGCATTTCCTGGCTGTGATTTTCCACAAGCTCATTGATATCATTGTTATCCATTTCTAGTCCCATGCTCTTGGCCAAAGACATAATCTCATTGACTACAGGCTCCACAGTTACTGACTCAAATGCCTCAGAGTCACATTCGACAATGCTCTCTGGCCAAAGCTTCTTCCAAGCAGAAGTGAGAGTTCTCTGGGTAACCCTTTCCCATGCCTTTTCAATCATCTTTACGTAGGCAATTATGCTGATATGATATTTCCAAAACTCTCTGAGAGGGAGACTGGTAGCTTCAGTCAACTCAAAGCAATGCTCGAAGAGTGCTACAGTGTAGGGTGTCTTAAAGTTGGAAGTAATCTGCTGGTCCATAGGCTGGAGTACTGGAGTAATAGGGTGGTGTTGGGAGGCAGAATTTGGATCTCAGTGAATTGAAATTCTTCAAGGGGGTGGTCCTGTAGGCCTGGAGAATGGGCAGGAGCATTTCCATAACAAGTAAGACATGGACTGGCTGATTCATCTCAAGCAAATATGTTTTCACTGAAGGACTAAACACTTCATTTATCCAGTCACAAAAAGGAACACATGTCACCCAAGCCTTGTTGTTGGACCTCCACATCATATTTAACCTCCTTTTCTGGAGTTGACACTCCTTGAGGGGTATTAGAGTTTCTGAATGGTAAACAAGCAGTGGTTTAATTTTCAAATCACTCCTTGCACTGACACTGAATAGCAATGTGAGATGGTCTTTCATTGGCTTGTGACTGGGCAATGCATTCTCTTCTGGTGTTAGAAAGATAAACTTTGGCATTTTCTTCCAGAATAGCCCTGTCTCATCTCAATTAAAAACCTGTTATGGCAGGTAACGCTCAGAATCTACAAGCATATTGAAGTTGCTGATGAAGTTCTCTGCTACCTTTGTGTCAGAGCTGGATGCTTCACCATGCCTCACAATGCTGTGGATGCCAGTTCTTTTCTCAAATTTCTTGAACCATCCACATCTTCCCTTAAACACTTCTTTGGCTGCTGATGATCCTAGTGTCTTCTTAACTAGGTCGGCAAAAATCATTCTCACCTTCTCACAAATGATGTTATCGTTAATAGTGTCACCTTGTAGTTACTTTTTACTTATCCATATAAGGAGCAATATTTCCAGAAAACAAAACTATTGTTTAGAAACTCCTGTAACTCCCTTTGAAGCATCTGTCTTCTTAATCTTGTCCTTATTCTTGAGGATAGTGCATGTAGTTGATGCAGACTGAATGTGTGTGCTAAATCAGCAACACTTGCACCATGTTCACGTTTTTCAGTGATTTTACGTTTCATTTCTGAAGTCATTTTCTTTCTCTTATGGTCATTTTCTTGCAGCTTTATCTTTGGGGACATGTCTATGAAGGTTTATAAAATTTGCACGCAAAAAAACACTGTGTGAACAAAAGTTTAGAAAAATGTGTGATCACAAGCTGCACTAAGATGGTAGCAAAAAGATCACTAAACCCAGACTGCAGTACATACTAAGGATATTGTACATTACCACTGCTGACAATGAAAGGTGTTCATATTGTTGACTGTTTCCCCATCCACACAAGAACATCTGGTGATATCAGACTAAATTGTCACCACTCGTTATGGGAAACATCACTCAGTAAGTGAGTCATTTTTTTACAATGTGTTTTGCTCATTATACAAATTGCACATTATGGGAGGTGCTCATTAAGCAAGGTTCCACGGTATGCACATGGGAGAACTGACTGAAGTAGGAAAGTAGGAGGGAGAGGGGGTTTGGGGGAAGGGAGGAAAAAGTGATAGGGGTATGCAGGTAATGGCCTACCTTCAAGCACTGGTTCAGGAGGCACATGCCAGCACAGTTGGTGCAGTCCCATTGGATACCATATCCAATGAAATGCTCCTGCATGGGCACCACAGATGCATGGATGCTGGGTTGTGACACGTCATAGAGATGTTAGAATGCTGTCTTGCAGGAATCAGGGGGAAAGGGGGAGGGGGGAGGGAGCAGGACAGAGGCACTCCCCGCGGATTTGCCTGGTTGGCCAGAAATCATGATAGCCATGCCACACATCTAAGTCCATACTGGGAACCGTGTGCAGTTGGAAGTTGAGGCTGATGTTTGGGTCGCTGCGCAGTGTTAGCAGTTCAGAATCAGCTACCTGTGTGGTGTAAGGGGAAATGTGATTGAGGAGGGTAGCAAGGGAGATGAGCAGCTGAGGCTGTCTTTGATGATATTGTTGACATCTGCCATGTGCAATATGTCAGTTGTGAACTGTTATATATGTTAATAGAACAGCCTAGGCAAAATCTGTGTGCCTTAATTTTGTCAACAAAGTATCATAATGGGATAGTGGTCAATGAACACTGTGGATGAGTGTCCTTCCACTGAGGGGTGGAAGTACTTAATTGCCTTGTATATGGTGAGGAACTCAAAGTTATAAGTGGCCAGTTTTGTTGTGGCTTAGAGAACTTCATGGAAAAGAATGCTTACAGCTGCCAGGAACCTTCAATGTGTTGTTGAAGGACGATGCCTAGGCCCACTGGCTGGTGCCAGTAATGACTGTGAGTGGGACAGTCGAAAGCGAATAGGCCAGGAAGGCAAAGTGCAAGAGGTCATGTACTTTTTGTCCAAAACTTTCTGTCATTGGCACAATCCAGGGAACGGGCCAGCTACCTATAGTGTGGTTGCCCTGGAATGCGACAGTGAGTGGTCCTTGCATGCTTGCAGCTTTCTTCAAGTGGTGCAGGAAAAAATTTGCCATCCTGAGGAATCTGCAAAGTTCTTTAAAAGTTGCAGGACACAGGCTTGGACTTTCCTGTCCAGTGGGTAGGAACCCACAGATGATATCCTGTGTCCAAGGAAGTCAATCTACAGAACACTGAAGACATGCTTCTCCAGACTGGTGATGATTCCCACTTCTTGGGGGTGGGCTAATACCTCCTGGTGGTTTTGGTGTTGCTCCACAGGACTGCATGAGTAGATGAGGATATCATCCAGGTAGGCGAAATAACTGAAGTACCATACAGAACACTGTTGAGAAAGCGTTGTCAGGTCTGGGTGGTGTTATGGAGCCTCAAGGGCATAAACACATATTCAAAAAGACTGAAGGGGTTGATTATTGGCGTCTTCTCCATATCTTTTGGGTAGACCAGAATCTACTTAAATGCTTTTTCTCAGTCTGCCTTGCTGAAGACAGTTGTGCCAGACAAAGGGCACTGGGTAGTGGTCAGGGACCATTCTGGCATTAAGTGCCTGAAAGAATTGCATGGGCACCAAGTGCCTTCTTTTCCTCAGATGAGGTGCAGAGCGGACGACCTTGGGCTCTTCAAGGTGCAGAACACATAACAATGATTGCTGCCTTGATTTCAGTATGCAAAGCTCTTTGCTACTCCACAGGAAGTGACACGAGGTGGCAGAAAACCATGGGGGTAGGGGCTGGCATCATTGAGATGTAGGTGTTTCTCCTAAGGGACACTGCAAGGATGGGTGAAAGGAAATTCACCAAGGAGGTCATCAAAGGGGCCAGAATATGACAGTTGCTTGATGGTGAATTGGGTGACAGTTCAGGATCTACAGGGAATGGGCATAATGAGCAATGAAGTTGGCACCAGGGATAGGATCCATATCATCCATGGTAAAGGTATCTGTGAAATCTCTGCCAAGGTCAAGGTCAACAGACCATGTTTGGGAGCAGTAGGTTGTGACTAGAGAACCTTTCATCACAGTGAGGAAGAGGGGGGAGGAGGCCAGCAGAGGGTAACAGTTTGCAAGAACGGATGCAGAGATTGAGGCTAGTGTGAAACAGGTAGGCTGTTGGGGAGGAGGGGTTCCAATGATCATGCATGTGCAGGCAGTGAGAAATAGCAATCAGGTGCACCTACAGCTGTCTGCTGTCAGTGTTGAGTACTATGTGCACAGTACCTCACAGTTTGTAGTGTTACTGTTAAAACACTCATGATACTAGCAAAGATAACTGGCACCCTGAACGTTCTGATCACTACTATCTGGTAGAGAGTTTGTGTGAAACGTGTCTGTGTATGCAGGAAGTCATAGGCACTGAAAGGCAGAGTCAGGCATGGGCACAGTGCAGGGTAGGAGGGAGCTTGACCATCATACTAATCACGTGGGGCATGAGCTACACGTTGACCATGGATAAGTTTGTGGGACATGGAGTGTGTGGTTGCTGATGTGGCTTGTATGTGTGGGAACTGTGCAAAGGAACATCACAGTTTTGTGTGGTGACGGAAAGGGGGTTGAGCGAATCGAAGAACCTGTCCGCCATGATGACTACCACATCAATATTCATACATTCATGTGTAACTGATGCTGTGCAGTCTTCGACAGGCAGACATCCAAGTCAATTTACAAGTAGCAGCATATTGGGAATGATCATAGGCCCAGCAGGTGTACAGAAGAGGTGGAAGTGTTGCGAGTGCTGAAACTCATCGCATTTACCTTGTTGAGTGGAGGGTTAATTAACTAATCTTCTTCATCTTTTACAAGAGCTTGAAAGCTATTTCTGCGGTCAGCCAGAAAGCAATGGAGAATGTACTGACCATAATGTCCAGTTTGCAAGTCCACATTACTCTTCGTACTCACTGAAAGAAAATGTTTCTACTTGCTATTTAATCAGTGGGATCAGAAACTATGACTTCAAATAAACGTTTTGATTCTAACTGGTTAATATATTCAGTAAAAGTTCACACGCACAAACTATAGTAATATTTATTCTGATAATGATAACAATAATAATAAAACTGTCCCTATTAGAAACAGCACTATTAACAGTTCAGAGGTGGCCTCTATAGGAAGGTCCAAGAAATATGGTCTATCACCATGACTTCATTAATTGCCTTAAAACTGGAAAATAATCTTGCCACTTGCCACACAGTTATGTCAACATTACAGGCAGCACACAAAAAGTTACTTCTCTGAAATCTAAGCAATCCAGGACAGTGTACAATCCTCGTGAGTTCACTTCCTACTTCTACTGAAAACGTGTTTGCTAGCTCCCTGGCTGTGACATCATATGAGGGACAACACACACAGGCATTTGACTGACACAGGCAGATTTATATCCCACAGCAACGTGTTTCCTCTTACTGCCTCTGTGGCTGTATTCATATATGGGTGCAGCAGACTGATAATCGTCTGCTATTAACCACTCTAGGCACAGGTAGCAGCATCTAAATGGTCCTTTTTACAGACACATATTAATTAGTAACTCTGTTGTTTAACAATTTACAATCTTCTTAGTTTTTATATAATTTAAGTTTGCTTTAGTTACTGAAAAAGTTTTAGCTTCACTTCATTCAAATTTGGCCGGCTAGAATTTTTAGAATGGAACTGACAGTAGAACATGAACTCTTAACTGCCACTTTTAGATTCCATGTAATGATTGTTATTTACACGAAAGTCTTGAAACTTGGTACAGCTGTATTATTTCATCAATGTAATTGAGTGCTATAATTAGTACTTTCTGTGACAAATACAAATGATATTTTATCTATTATGAATAGTGACATTTTTGTTCCAGATTTGTTTTTTTTTTAGTAAAGACTTGAAAACTGATACAGATAGCTTCTTGGCATCACCTAGTTAATGCTTTTCTATCAAACTGCAGCTACATATGGATTTTCATCTTTCTGAGTCTAAAATTTAGTGCCTCAAAATTTTCACAAAAGCACCAATTTTGAACAAAATAGTGCTCAGATCAAGTTGAGACTAGTAACTTTTGATTGTGACATACATTTGCACATTACGAATAATTTTTAGGTTTCTAGCTTCATTACTCAACACCACTTATTTTTTCCTAAAATAATATATTTAGTAAAACATATTCAGTTTATCATTCTGAGACTTCACAATGTTAACATTAATATACTGCAGCATACACTGACAAAATTTGGAAAAATTATTTCAATTTTTTAATTACACTCTTGGGTTATGGAGCAATCCTTTGTATGCTATGTACAGGCATTTAATGATGATGTGGCACTGGTAGTAGTGAACTGAGGTAAGTACTGGCTCACTCACTTTCCTCTGTATCTCTCATAATGATGCAGCACTTGTTTCACCACACCTTGATGAAAATAGTTCACGTGGACACTGCATTTTTTATGGGATCTATCAGCTACTCTTTCAGGGTACCAAATCTGCTGGATGTCATGCCTCTGTGGTGACCAAAAGTTTAAAATGCACAGCTGATTTGGCAAATGGTGCTGAGTTGATGATGATTGAGTAGCCTGCAAATTTTGCCTCTATGGAAGCAAACCAATGCCAGATGGTCATGGGAGTCTAAAGACATCGGGTGGATTGTGGCGTGGGCTGTCTGCGGAGATGGGAGTGCACTGGAGCAGTCGCAGTCCCTGTGAGCTGCACCCAGTGACTGAGGAATATGTGAAACCTGACCACATGCATCTGTTAATCAGGGGAAGGTGGGTTTGGTTGATGCCTGGGACCGAAGCTGAAGGTAGCGGTAAGCCGGGAATGGACTTGCCCTGCAATATGATGTTTCATACACTGTGTTAACACTGGAATGACGAAGTAGTGTGCTGCATTGTGCATGGGACCCAGTGTGTCGAGTGCTAGCTGTGTGGTGCTGCTTGACATCAGCAGCCATTCAATGCAGCCAGCCATAGAGTGGAGCTTGGTCAAGGGAGAGGGTGGTTCATTTGGGGGTCAGCAGTGTCGGAATTGGTTTCTCAATGAACAAGACAGGTGGATACCATCAGTTTGCTATGCTGGAGTATAAAACAGACAAGTAAAGCATGAGAGGAATATAACAAAAAAGATCCGAATTCAAAACAGTTCGTTTATTGGGACGTCAACATGCACAATAAATTGCAGAATGCATTGCCACAAAAATGTCTATGAACAAAAATTCTCAGTTGAGTCTATCTGGTAATCCTCACCACTCCTGAAGGTGTTACAAATGCACACAAGGGGTGCCCACCATCCATGCGCAGTGGAATCAGTTTACAGGGTTCTTTAAGACAACATGAGAAACATTGTTAATGATCTTCAGGTATAGTAAATAGAGCTAATCTGACACAGTGATGAAAAAAATATGCAAATACAAATAAATGAACCTGGGGGTACTGTGAGTATTTCTAATCTAACATCATGATCAAAGCAAAATACAGAATAAAAATAAATAAACTTGAGGTACCATAAGTAAAGCTAATCTAATACAGTGAGTAAAGTAAATACAAAAGACAAATAAATGAACTTGAGTTATCGCACATAAAGTTAATCTAACACAGTTGGGGATTTCAGTCTCTAAGAGCTACACTCATGGTACCACAATGGTTTGCACATAGTTCACAAAGATAGGTCAGATCTTACTGCATTCCCTATAATTTAATGGGCTCCACAAAGCAGATGCTCCACACTCAGGATGTAAGACTGAAGGGGAGGTGCTGAATAATGTTGCCCTAAAGTATGGTATCAATCTCACCTGCTAAGCATCGTGGGAGCCTGCAGTACTTTTCACTATTTAAACACACAAAACCAACTAACCGCTGATAAAATAGTAGAAGGACACCAAGATTTAAATACAGTAAGCAGATTCAAACAGATGTATGGTGCATTTATTTTTTGGAGATGAAGAGGCTTGCAAAGGGTACAGTATTGAGGAGAGCTGCATCAAATCAGCCTTCAGATTGAAGACCACATAACAGCCAAAAAAAACATGTGTTCTACCTGATGTCCCCTGTTGTATGGGTTCCATGTGCCATTTCCCTGATTTCCAAATGTAATTACAAAAAAATCTATGAGACACAGATACCTGCAGTTGGTGGCATCATGTAAAGCAACTCAAAACTTTTTGCATAGATTTGTTTCTAAATGATGTCTTTTGATTCCTTTCGGATACTAAACAATTACCACAAACAACTCTACCTCAACAGAGAGTCCACTGCATGTAAGAGAAATAGAAAAGAAATCACCCATTGCTGTTCAAAGTTATTTTCAGAGTGAATTTCAAAAGGACCCACCAGACACTAAGAAAATTAATGCTTGGTATGACAAGTAATTAGCTGCTGAAGTGTAAACAGACAGTCATTTCTGACAGAAAATGCACATTTGATAAGATGATAGAGGAGATCAGAGAGACCAACCAATGAAACCCCTCAAAGTCAGTTCACTGACCATCACAGGAACTAAGCATCCAATTCTCAACAATTCACTATGTACTGCATAAATTACATTGTTTGCATGCTTAAAATGTTCAAATTGTGCAACCAGTGAAGCAAAATCTCTTGCAACATTACCATGAATTTGCTTTGGAGATGTTGGGCCTGACTGCACAAAACCCAGGTATCTACGGAATCTCATTTTCTCTGATGAAGCTATCTTTGACACATGTGGGAAGGTTTAATCAACCCAACATTTGCATCCAGTCCACTGTTTTCGGGAGCTTGCCAGAGACAACAGAAAGGTGAAGTCTTGTGTGCTGATTGAAGACAATATAACTGGACTAGCCTTTTTCATCAAGCAACCAGTAAACCATCAACAATTTACTGTCTGGCAGCTTTTCCCCTTCAGCCAAATGTGATCGTACACCAACACATCTATCTACATCTACATCTACATTTATACTCTGCAAGCCACCCAACGGTGTGTGGCGGAGGGCACTTTACGTGCCACTGTCTTTACCTCCCTTTCCTGTTCCAATCGCGTATGGTTCGCAGGAAGAACGACTGTCTGAAAGCCTCCGTGCACGCTCTAATCTCTCTAATTTTACATTCGTGATCTCCTCGGGAGGTATAACTAGGGGGAAGCAATATATTCGATACCTCATCCAGAAACGCACCCTCTCGAAACCTGGCGAGCAAGCTACACCACGATGCAGAGCGCCTCTCTTGCAGAGTCTGCCACTTGAGTTTGTTAAACATCTCCGTAATGCTATCACGGTTACCAAATAACCCTGTGACCAAACGCGCCGCTCTTCTTTGGATCTTCTCTATCTCCTCCGTCAACCCGATCTGGTACGGATCCCACACTGATGAGCAATACTCAAGTATAGGTCGAACGAGTGTTTTGTAAGCCACCTCCTTTGTTGATGGACTACATTTTCTAAGTACTCTCCCAATGAATCTCAACTTGGTACCCGCCTTACCAACAATTAATTTTATATGATCATTCCACTTCGAATCGTTCCGCACGCATACTCCCAGATATTTTACAGAAGTAACTGCTATCAGTGTTTCTTCCGCTATCATATAATCATACAATAAAGGATCCTTCTTTCTATGTATTCGCAATACATTACATTTGTCTATGTTAAGAGTCAGTTGCCACTCCCTGCACCAAGTGCCTATCCGCTGCAGATCTTCCTGCGTTTCGCTACAATTTTCTAATGCTGCAACTTCTCTGTATACTACAGCATCATCCACGAAAAGCTGCATGGGACTTCCAACACTATCTACTAGGTCATTTATATATATTGTGAAAAGCAATGGTCCCATAACACTCCCCTGTGGCACGCCGGAGGTTACTTTAACGTCTGTAGACATCTCTCCATTGATAACAACATGCTGTGTTCTGTTTGCTAAAAACTCTTCAATCCAGCCACACAGCTGGTCTGATATTCCGTAGGCTCTTACTTTGTTTATCAGGCGGCAGAGCGGAACTGTATCGAACGCCTTCCGGAAGTCAAGAAAAATAGCATCTACCTGGGAGCCAGTATCTAATATTCTCTGGGTCTCATGAACAAATAAAGCGAGTTGGGTCTCACACGATCATTGTTTCTGGAATCCATGTTGATTCCTAACATAGTAGATTCTGGGTTTCCAAAAACGACATGATACTCAAGCAAAAAACATGTTCTAAAATTCTACAACAGATCGACGTCAGAGATATAGGTCTACAGTTTTGCACATCTGCTCGACGACCCTTCTTGAAGACTGGGACTACCTGTGCTCTTTTCCAATAATTTGGAACCTTCCATTCCTCTAGAGACTTGCGGTACACGGTTGTTAGAAAGGTGTTTAGTATTTCAGCTTTACGCGTGTCATCCTCTGTTTCAATGCCATCATCATCCCGGAGTGTCTGGATATGCTGTTTCGAGCCACTTACTGATTTAACGTAAGACCAGAACTTCCTAGGATTTTCTGTCAAGTCGGTACATAGAATTTTACTTTCGAATTCACTGAACGCTTCACGCAAAGCCCTCCTTATGCTAACTTTAACATCGTTTAGCTTCTGTTTGTCTGAGAGGTTTTGGCTGCGTTTAAACTTGGAGTGAAGCTCTCTTTGCTTTCGCAGTAGTTTCATAACTTTGTTGTTGTACCACGGTGGGTTTTTCCCATCCCTCACAGTTTTACTCGGCACATACCTGTCTAAAACGCTTTTTATGATTGCCTTGAACTTTTTCCATAAACACTCAACATTGTCAGTGTCGGAACAGAAATTTTCGATTTGATCTGTTAGGTAGTCTGAAATCTGCCTTCTATTACTCTTGCTAAACCGATAAACCTTCCTCCCTTTTTTCATATTCCTACTAACTTCCATATTCAGGGATGCTGCAACGGCCTTATGATCACTGATTCCCTGTTCTGTACATACAGAGTCAAAAAGTTCGGGTCTGTTTGTTATCAGTAGGTCCAAGATGTTATCTCCACGAGTCAGTTCTCTGTTTAATTGCTCGAGGTAATTTTCGGATAGTGCACTCAGTATAACGTCACTCGATGCTCTGTCCCTACCACCCGTCCTAAACATCTGAGTGTTCCAGTCTATATCTGATAAATTGAAATCTCGACCTAAGACTATAACATGCTGAGAAAATTTATGTGAAATGTATTCCAAATTTTCTCTCAGTTGTTCTGCCACTAATGCTGCTGAGTTGGGAGGTCGGTAAAAGGAGCCAATTATTAACCTATCTCGGTTGTTGAGTGTAACCTCCACCCATAATAATTCACAGGAACTATCCACTTCTACTTCACTACAGGATAAGCTACTACTAACAGCGACGAACACTCCACCACCGGTTGCATGCAATCTATCCTTTCTAAACACCGTCTGTACCTTTGTAAAAATTTCGGCAGAATTTATCTCTGGCTTCAGCCAGCTTTCTGTACCTATAACGATTTCAGCTTCAGTGCTTTCTATCAGCGCTTGAAGTTCTGGTACTTTACCAACGCAGTTTCGACAGTTTACAATTACAATACCGATTGCTCTGGAGTTTACATGTTTGTGGGTGTCTGGACCAACAATTTCCACAGAGATGGATTCGATGTGATGGACCAACCAAGGAGCTATAACAGTCTCCAGACATAGTCCCTGTGAACTTCTTCTTGTGGGGTTTCAGGAAAGGCTTTGCATATGTCTTGTCTGTATGTGACCTTGGTGATATCTTCAGAAGAACTGTGGATGCAATAGCCTTCATCACCCCAGAAATTCTTGTGCACACTTGGGTTGAGACAGAATATCGTCTAGACACTTTACAAGTTTGAAAGGAGACCATGCAAAAGTGGATTAAATTTTTTGTACAAAACTTTTTGAGTTACTTTACATGATGTCACAAACTGTAGACCTAAATGTCTACATCTAATGGTTCCTTTTATAAATCAGATCTGGAACTCAGGGAGTCTTCATGTGGAACCCCTGTATGTTTATTGATGACATAGAGCTGTTTCTTAGCACTGAAATACATTGTATGGAATAAGTGAATGTACGTCTGGAGTACAGCTTGTATGGTAGTGAAACATGGACTGTGGGAAAACCGGAACAGAAGAGAATCGAAACATTTGAGATGTGGTGCTATAGACGAATGTTGAAAATTAGGTGGACTGATAAGGTAAGGAATGAGGAGGTTCTACACAGAATCGGAGAGGAAAGGAATATGTGGAAAACACTGATAAGGAGAAGGGACAGGATGATAGGACATCTGCTAAGACATGAGGGAATGACTATGGTACTAGAGGGAGCTGTAGAGGGCAAAAACTGTAAAGGAAGACAGAGATTGGAATACATCAAGCAAATAATTGAGGGAAGAAAAAGAAGAAAGTGAATGGCAAACCATCAACAATGCTAGTTAGAAAAACAAATGAAATCAAGTATATTAATGAGAATGGAGATATTGGCCATAATTTTAGCAAGGATGTTGGATGAAATTGTCTGTTTTTTATTAAAGAAAGAACATCAGGATTCACCAGAAGTTATTTTGAGAAATTGCTCAAAACTAAATAAGGATGACCTGTTGGGATCAAAGTCCTATTGTAATGAATCTTGCTGAATATTGTCTTCTTGATGTTCTGCACATACTGTACAACACTAACAGCAGCAAGTAAGTCATTATAAAAACATGTAATCCTGTAAGATAACATGTTTCCATCCAGCAAGTTTAAATGGATAACTAAAGCAGTGTTTTTACATTTTTAGCTGCTGTCTACATTACTTAATCTGATGAAAATTTGTCGCATACTAATAGGAAATAAGTCTTACTTAACAACATTAGGACTTTCTTTACACAGATATTAATGCCACAACTAAAATCATTCAGGTCTATAGTCACTTACTGACCTTGTAAATACTGAAGGTAAACTTTTGGTTTCCTTCACATATTGTCTGGAGAGCTTTTTCTATGCTTTCATTTGCCATGTTTGAGCACCTGCAACAGAAAAGATAGGTGATAAAAAAACAGTTCTACGTATGACAAAGAGCTGGAAAACATTGCTTTGTGGTTTATTGTTTGGTGGAAGATGTATGCACGTAGTATCAGGGCACTCAATATTTTGAGCAGTAGTGTAGATATTTTCATTGCGCTCAAAATGTGAAGAAGAAATACTGATATTTTCCTTTCTGAAGTTAATGAAAAAGAGAGTATTATTGGCACCTTCTGTACCATGTAGAGTCTGTGCTATCAATGATAACTTCCAAAACTAGCTGGCCAACCACCATAGCATTTTTGTTAATTTTCCATCCCTCCTGAATTTAAGTTGACCAAAAATGACAGGTATTCTATGACCATCATCTAGAAGTGTAGCAAAAAGGTGCCTTTTTCATATGGAGATACTGTGTTTCTAAATAACAAAGGCACAAAATTTTCTTAACCAATCTGATTTTTTTATCGTAACGCAAACTGAAAGAGTATGGGATTTTAATACACCAGAAGTATTTCTAGCAGGCGTGAAACAGTCAACTTTGGAGTTGATACCACACAATTGTCTGACTCAACCAATATATGTTTTATGTTTTTCTCATCAACAAGATTTTTCTATGTTTTTTAATTGAATGGACTACCATTATTAGAAAGAATTGTCAGTTAAGCTTTCAAAATAGTTCGGAATGATGTTTCATATGGGCCCTGCACGTCAGCAGGGGACTGTTCAAGGTGGTGGAGGTTCGTAATGGTGTGAGGTGAGTGTAGTTGGAGTGTTATGGGACTCCTGATATGTCTAGATACAACATATACGTAAACACCCTGTCTGATCACCTGCATCCATTTATGTCCACTGTGCATTCCGATGGAATTGGACAATTCCGGCAGGCCGATGTGACACCCCACATGCCATGTTGTGTTGTGGTACTTCTGCGTGCTTGTGGGTGCTGTATTCTCACTTAAGAGGCTATATATTGATGTGTTCAATACATATGGAACTTTGCACTGTTTTATATTTCATTTAGTACCTATCTGTACTCTATATAGAATAACGTCATCTTGATATATGGTACAAATTTGTTTAGCATCCATGGCAGTGGGTAGTGGGCTTACAGAGAACATCTTGTGTTAGATGTTAGGCACACTTAATGACTCATTGTAATTGTAAAGCGTGCAAAATCTTACATATAATACAACTTATATAAAAATACAGACAATTTAGATACAGCAATTTTTAATTCTTTTGAGCTTTATTGTGCTAGCTAAGTGGGAGATGTCTCACAATAAATGGTAAGTCATTTTATTTTGTTTCTGAGATATTGACTTTGATGCTGCCTTTGGAAATGTCACATCTCTAACTGCTACCATCTCTGGTTCTCTTCCTCATAGTGTCTGTTTTAAACAGCTCATGCCATTCTGCATTTTACCTGTTATAGTGAAACAAAGCAACTTATTTTGTCAATTGTGTGTGTGTGTGTGTGTGTGTGTGTGTGTGTGTGTGTGTGTGTGAGTGTGTGTGTGAGTGAGTGAGTGATGGTACTTTAGGCATGATGGTACATTACTGGGATGTTGATGCAGCTGACTACAATTTTCATTATTTCTGAGAGCCATAGTTTCCCAAAATGTAGCTGCCCAGATTGAATAGACACTTCCTGTATTTAGATACTGCTACAACATAAACATTACATTTTCCAATGCATTTTAAAATATTTTGACATCATAGATCTGGTAAAGTAATTGATTTCAGTTTAACAGTGTTTTTTCTTGTATCCAACCTCTGCTAGGTCCTAGATAATTAATGTAAATGTCACGCTGTTGACATGTTTTACAGAGTTTTTAGAATATTGTGATATCATAGTGTTCACAGTAGAATAGTAAGTAAGTGCAGGTATAAAATTTTGCTAGAAACCATCTGAGACATCGCAAAGCGAGGCGAGTCTACCAGCTACACTATGGGGTTGTAACAGAATGTCAATGAAAGAGGCCAAAAGTACAAACAAGCTGAAAGCTCATTTCATCAGACTGGAAGCCAACAACAGATACAGCACTTTGACAGCAGTGCAGGGCAGACAGAACACTCTACTGTAATGAGGTTAAATGTAGTAGCTTCACCAAGAGATGTCATAAGATGCGTTTCAGGATGCCTTTGATCAAGTGTGGTAGTGCAGCGGTTAGCACACTGGACTCGCTTTCAGGAGGACAACAGTTCAAACCTGTACCCAGCCATCCTGATTTAGGTTTTCCGTCATTTCCCTAAACTGCTTAAGGCAAATGCTGGGATGGTTCCTTCAAAAATGGACAGCTGCTTTTCTTCCCCATCCTTCCCTAATCTTGAGTTTGTGCACCATCTCTAATGACCTCATTGTCAATGAGATGTTAAACACTAACTTCCACCTCCTCCAGGATGTCTTTGCATAAAGGAATGTGTTGTAAACCTGAAGTTGAACTCTAGAGGAGCTGAGAGTGCTTATAGGCTCAGAAAACAACACCACATTTAGACACCAGTGTATCTGTGGTGGTGGATGGGAGGGGGAAATCATGTCATCCCCTGCTATAAAACATCTGCATTCCTCAGGTTCATTCTCAAAGTGAGGCATTCTTTATGCATCATTGATACCAGTAAAAGACCAGCTCTGTTATGTTGTAGGATGCTCTGATGAATCCAGCAAGTGTCTAAAAGTTGCTGACATCTTGGAGTCCACTGCTACAAGTCCACAGCTGTCTTCCTGTGGAGAGAACTTCTGATTTTCCAAGCCGCAATCCTTCTGATCACAACAATGAGGATGGTGGCCAGGCTGATCTTCTACGGATGAAGAAATGACTTGCCCACCTGCAAGCTGTTCAACTTGGGTGTTGAGTGCCTGTCTTGCCACTTTGGGGCAATACAGGTACCACCTTATTGGGTGTATACTGGTACCATGTGTTACTGATAAGTGCTCTACTTTCATGCCATCTCGACAATGGACTACAAGTGTATGCAGTATTCTGGAAGCAAGCTTAGGCCCAGTGTCCCTGATTGACAGCACCCAACAGATACCCACAGCTACACTGGGTTGTACAGATGCAAGACTGCCACACCTTCCTAAGGGGTATGGCATTGACCTCAGGTAATATCAGAGCCTGAACTTAGCAAGTTCCTTGTCGGGTAATGACATACCACCTCAAACTTTCAAGCAACATGGTCTCAGTATGGTTGCTATTAGGCAGCACTGAGAAGATGGTATGATCATATAACTTTTGCCAATTAATGATTGTTAACTGAATGATGTTTCATTGGCTCTCCAGCACTCTACAGCATCACTCACCCCCGCTCTTCACTCTTGAGTCATGGTGTCAAGAAGGTGAGCTGACACATAACATTAACATCTGCAGTGTTTCTGCCACACTACATTCATGTCACAAAGTGGCTCTTACATGCTGCCTGGTGCTGGGAGAAATTACAGTCCTACACGTTGGGCACCTGACGTACTGACATCAGCTGTCACTGCCATCGATGAGCCACACTTGTAAATGAGCAGCCATCAGCACCTGTCATCATGCGGTGCAGTGGGTAAATCAATTTTTGTTGGCCTTTTTTCTTTTTCTTTTGTTTTGGGGCCATGTTGAGTTGGATGGATCTGCATAGTAACTTGAAAGTGGCATTTTACAAACCACAAGAACCTGCAGACACAGTTCACAGATAACTGTAGGGAAGAATATTTACACCTGACTGCATGCCAATCCTGTAATTTATCAGGGCACGAATTACCATGTACTAAGGCAGTGTCAGTAACATGTGAAAGTTGTAGAGATCTATCTATGAAGCATGGTGGTGCAGCTAGTCTCCGGGGGCGATGATACAGAAAAAAGATTAATATAGTTATTTTTGCTTATTGGTATTATGTTGGTATAAAGGGATCCCACTTGTTGTCAAGTGTAGTTCAAAAAGGAGGTTATGGAATGACCAGAAACGCATTCAGTAACTTCAAATGAAGCCAATGAAGTTTTGAAAAATGAGGTAGCTGAGTTACTTCAGGATGAAACACAATGGAGCCAGGCTAGCAGGGAAATGAAAAGGGAACTAGAAGCATTACATGCAGCAACTGGGCTGATGCTAGCACAAGGAGGGTATAGCAAGACCCTAGTTAGCATACATAGTCCATCTATTGATCCTATGGCAGCCACTCTCATTACATGGTTCTTTGGGAAAACATCCAAGGAGGCCATCAGGCCTCTGCGATACAGATAGCTGTACCGTAGGTGCAACCACAACGGAGGGGTATCTGTTGAGAGGTCAGACAAATGTGTGGTTCCTGAAGAGGAGCAGCAGCCTTTTCTGTAGTTGCAGGAGAAATAGTCTGGATGACTGACTGATCTGGCCTTGTAACACTAACCAAAACGGCCTTGCTGTGCTGGTACTGCTAACAGCTGAAAGCAAGGGGAAACTACGGCCGTAATTTTTTCCGAGGGCATGCAGATTTACCGTATGGTTAAATGATGATGGCATCCTCTTGGGTAAAATATTCCGGAGGTAAAATAGTCCCCCATTTGGATCTCTGGCTGGGGCTACTCAAGAGGACATCGTTATCAGGAGAAAGAAAACTGGCGGATCGGAGCATGGAATGTCAGATCTCTTAATCGGGCAGGTAGGTTAGAAAATTTAAAAAGGGAAATGGATGGGTTAAAGTTAGATATAGTGGGAATTAGTGAAGTTCAGTGGCAGGAGGAACAAGACTTCTGGTCAGGTGAATACAAGGTTATAAATACGAACTCAAATAGGGGTAATGCAGGAGTAGGTTTAATAACGCATAAAAAAATAGGAAAGCAGGTAGGCTACTACAAACAGCATAGTGAATGTATTATTGTGGCCAAAATAGATATGAAGCCCATGCCTATGACAGTAGTATAAGTTTATATGCCGACTAGCTCTGCAGATGACGAAGAGGTTGATAAAATGTATGATGAGATAAAAGAAATTATTCAGATAGTGAAGGGAGACGAAAATGTAATAGTCATGGGTGACTGGAATTCGATAGTAGGAAAAGGTAGAGAAGGAAATGTAGTAGATGAATATGGAATGGGAGTAAGGAATGAAACAGGAAGCCGCCTGGTAGAATTTTGCACAGAGCATAACTTTAGCTAACACTTAGTTCAAGAATTATAAAAGAAGGTTGTATACATGAAAGAAGCCTGGAGATACTCAAAGGTTTCAGATAGATTATATAATGATAAGACAGAGATTTAGGAAACAGGTTTTAAATTGTAAGACATTTCCAGGGGCAGATGTGGGCTCTGACGACAATCTATTGGTTATGAACTGTAGATTGAAACTGAAGAAACTGCAAAAAGGTGGGAATTTAAGGACATGGGACCTGGATAAACTGACAGAACCAGAGGTTGTGGAGAGTTTCAGGGAGAACATTACGGAACAATTGACTAGATTGGGGGAAAGAAGTACAGTAGAAGAAGAATGGGTAGCTTTGAGAGACGAAATAGTGAAGGCAGCAGGGGATCAAGTAGGTACAAAGACAAGGGATAATAGAAATCCTTGAGTAACAGAAGAGATACTGAATCTAATTGATGAAAGGAGAAAATACAAAAATGCAGTAAAGCAGGCAAAAAGGAATACAAACACCTCAAAAATGAGATCGACAAGAAGTACAAAACGGCTAAGCAGGGATGGCTAGAGGACAAATGTAAGGATGTAGAGGCATATATCACTAGGGGTAAGATAGATACTGCCTATAGGAAAATTAAAGAGACCTTTGGAGAAAAGAGAACCACTTGCATGAATATCAAGAGCTCAGATGGAGATCCAGTTCTAAGCAAAGAACGGAAAGCACAAAGATGGAAGGAGTATGTAGAGGGTCTATACAAGGGTGATATGCTTGAGGACAATATTATGGAAATGGACGAAGATTTAGATGAAGATGAAATGGGAGATATGATATTGTGCAAAGAGTTTGACAGTCCACTGAAAGGCCTAAGTCGAAACAAGGCCCCGGGAGTAAACAACATTCCATTAGTACTACTGATAACCTTGGGAGAGCCAGCTCTGACAAAACTGTACCATCTGGTGAGCAAGATGTACGAGACAGGCGAAATACCCTCAGACTTCAAGAAGAATATAATAATTTCAATCACAAAGAAAGCAGGTGTTGACAGATGTGAAAATTACCAAACTAGCAGTTTAATAAGCAACGGCTGCAAACTAATAACACAAATTCATTACAGATGAATGGAAAAACTGGTAGAAGCCGACCTCAGGGAAGATCAGTTTGGATTCCGTAGAAATGTAGGAAGACGTGAGGCAATACTGACCCTACTACTTAGAAAATAGATTAAGGAAAGGCAAACCTACATTTCTAGCATTTGTAGACTTAGAGAAAGCTTTTGACAATGCTGACTGGAATACTCTCTTTCAAATTCTGAAGGTGGCAGGGGTAAAATACTGGGAGCAAAAGGCTGTTTACAATTTGTACAGAAACCAGATGGCAGTTATAAGAGTCGAGGGGTATGAAATGGAAGCAGTCGGTGGAAAGGGAGTGAGACAGGGTTGTAGCCTATCCCCAATGTTAATCAATCTGTATACTGAGCAAGCAGTAAAGGAAACAAAACAGAAATTCGGACTAGGAATTAAAATCCATGGAGGAGAAATAAAAACTTTGAGGTTTGCTGGTGACATTGTAATTCTCTCAGAGACAGTAAAGGACCTGGAAGAGCAGCTGAACGGAATGGACAGTGTCTTGAAAGGAGGATATAAGATGAACAACAACAATAGCAAAACGAGGATAATGGAATGTAGTCGAATTAAGTCGGGTGATGCTAAGGGTATTAGATTAGGAAATGAGACACTTAAAGTAGTAAAGGAGTTTTGTTATTTGGGGAGCAAAATAGCTGATCTTGGTCGAAGTAGAGAGGATATAAAATGTAGACAGACAATGGCAAGGAAAGTGTTCTGGAAGAAGAGAAATTTGTTAACATCAAGTATAGATTTAAGTGTCAGGAAGTCTTTTCTGAAAGCATTTGTATGGAGTGTAGCCATGTAAGGAAGTAAAATGTGGACGATAAATAGTTTAGACTAAAAGAGAATAGATGCTTTAGAAATGTGGTGCTACAGAAGAATGCTGAAGATTAGATGGGTAGACCACATAACTAATGAAGAGGTATTGACTAGAATTGGGGAGAAGAGAAATTTGTGGCACAACTTGACTAGAGGAAGGGATCAATTGGTGGGATGTATTCTGAGGCATCAAAGGATCACCAATTTAATACTGTAGGGCAGCGCGGAGGGTGAAAATCGTAGAGGGAGACCAAGAGATGAATACACTAAACAGATTCAGAAGGGTGTAAATACACTAAACAGATTCAGAAGGATGTAGGTTGCAGTAGGTACTGGGAGATGAAGAAGCTTGCACAGGGTAGAGTAGCATGGAGAGCTCCATCAAACCAGTCTCTGGACTGAAGACCATAACAACAACATCCAATTATGCGTCACCTTTTCTGGATGATGTTAATGAAGCAGCTTGGTTAGTGAACTGGTCTAATGCAATATGTCTTTCTATAGTTATGGTTAACAGGTGATGCTTATATGTGTGTCACATACTGTGAAACCCTTACTGAAGCACAACGCTTCATAGGAAAAATAGTGCTAGATTTTTCAAAGAAAGGCACATAGGGTTAATGCAGAAACATAATAAGACAGCAGAAGCATTCTCTGACAGGATACGTACGCTGAACTCATAGCCTTACAAATTAACATGCAAGGCAGAGGTGAACAGATTCCTCAGACAGGAAACAGAAAGTAGAGTGTTGGATGTATTCTTGATGGGTATTTCAGTGGATATGTCATGAAGGATAAGAATGGAGATGAAGGTCTCTGCTATCAGAATTGCTACACATTTAGGAGAATAGATTTTGTGGCTTGGAAATGGAATAACTGGGGTGTTCTCTGTCATCAAATGCTATAGATGTGGACAAAGAGGCCACATGAAGAGACAATGTCTCCATACACAGTGCTTTGATGTGGTGAGATTGGCAATAAGGTGCATGACTGCAGAAATAGTAAGCAGGAGAAGTGCAATAAGAAGCATTCATTATACGCAAATGGGAGTGCCTTGACCATCGGAGGTCGTTCCCAGTATAATGGTACACTGCAAGGATAAATTCAGAGACAAATTGTTTCTAGATTGGTGTAGGAGGGAATAAGGAGCATAACTTCTTGATGGACACAAGTGCACATCGGTCAGTTGTTAGTTCGGACCTCTTAGGTAGGAAGAGACTTCAGTCTTCGCTATCTAGTTTACACGGAGTGGGCAACAATGAGTTAGACTCATTGAGCATTGGGACTCAAAGGTTTAAGGAACCTATGGATGTGCTGGCACACATTAGAGAGTGTGCAATTCTCAGACTCAGTTAATCATCACTTAATGATTGATTATTTGTGGCATACGACTGAACTTGATGGAACTTTGTTTTCATTAGAGGAGAAACCTGCTCCTGAAACAATGTCCCAAGATGTGCCTGTCATGAAGGTAGTACCAACTGGGCTATGTACATGTACACTAAAAGTTAATTTGTGGGATAACATACCAGCAGCTACAGGAAAATTGTATCTATGGAGTTGCCTAGGAAATTATTGTGTATGATAGGACCATTGGCATGCAGCAAAAAGTAAAATAAGTCACATTGTATGGTGCACAGGAGCATAGTATGTGTTGCAGATATAAGTGGAGAATCTATGTCTAAATTTAGACAATTTTGGCATGGATGAGGTGAGTCTGCTAAAGGGCCTCATGTTCCCGGTTTGAACGTGTTGGAAGAAGATTATACAACAGGTCAGATGACGACTGCAGGCACAAGCTTACCATTAAAAGTTCTGCACCACATCACTCACAAAGAAAAAGTAGAGAAGACTTGGAAGCTTTATTGCTTGGACTCACAGAGTTGTTCAATCCCATGGATCCTTTATCAGTGACAACAACTACACACATAGGATACCAACAGGAAGCAAAGCTCCAGTATATAAAAAACCATACTGGTTTCCAAAGCAATTACAGCTGCTAGTGGAGAAATTCACTGACCAGCAGTTGACTGGCAGAATCACTAAGAATAGTGATACTCCATGGGGTGCAAACGTCATTGTGCCAAAAAATGCATCCGATGGTACCAGAAAATACAGGATCTGTTGCAATTATCACTTCTTAAATGCAAAAACTGTCACCAATAGGGAAATATTGAAGCAGGTAATCGACCAGGTGCCAAGAAAATTGATAGGGAAAGGAGAGGTTGAATAAACAATGATGGAAAACTTCTGAAGATAGTGTTTGGAAGAGAAGATAAGAAAGATATTCGATATTCAAATCGCACACTTGGCCTGGTACAAGTAGTAGCAGACATTACAAGGAGTAAGGTGGAATGGCAAACCACCCAATCGATGAGAGTGGAACTAGCCACACTAAATAACACAAGAGTGGTACAGGAATTGTCAACAGATTTAATTTAAGGCAGTATGACAGAAGCACTAAGTATATTATAAACAAAGAACTTAAAAGGATACAGAAACAACAACAATAAATATATGGGTAGACAGTTGTAGCCAGGATTCCATGGATTTTGACAGATAGTATTCAAGATGCAAGACTGAAGGTAGTAATATTGCAGGAATCTGTTTTCCAAACCATAGATGGACAACTAAGTGCTACACTATTGCCACTGCAGGAGGTCTTAGCAGAACTAATAGAAGTGCAAAAGGATTTTATAACTGTGCTACAGTATATAGTGAACCCAACTGAGAACATCTTAGCATTATTTTAGGACATCTCAGCAGTTGGAGTGAGAACAGATGGAGTGTGAGTAGATGCGTCAAAACATTTTCCGGTAGTTGGCTCAAATGCTCTGTCAATGTTTTATTATGCACCCTCACTCTGTAAAATGGAACATGGTAGGAAAATGGTAAACATACACAAGTGAAGTGCTGGCAATTTCAGAGAACAGAGAAAGATATGTGCTGATGTCCAAAGAAGAGTTACAGGATTACCAACAGGACAGTATTATGGTCTATTTAAATAGCATTGTCCAGAGTAACACTCACATATGTGAGGTATGACTGTTCCTTGGAAAATCTGATGATACTGAATGTCAGGTGTAAGTATGACCCCTTATCCACATTGCCCAAGAATGGTCTTGCGTTGGATATATTTGTTATACACTGCATAGATCATGATTTTGAGTTGCTGTAAGAAAGGAAAGTCACGGGGTATGTCCAAAACGGAGTTAAAAATAGTAAAATATTAATAAATGCACAGTTTAAGTTATCGCCAGAGCAATGTTTCACTTACCAGCAACAGTTACAGATACAATAGTAATCGGGTTGACACACTATTTTCTGCCTAGGCCAGAAAAGCCATTACAGATTCTGCCAGTCCAAAACCTAACATTTTTAAATGACACCCTAAACCCAGATATCCTTCACTCTATAGATCAACTAATAGCATCACACAAGGGGCAGACTTCCACAAAACACATGTTACAAACATCAAACAGTATTGTGAGAAGTATTGTAATCAGATTATAAACGCAAGCGTTTCAGCTACAAGTACTATATAGGTTCTGTTCACCATTAGTGTAATCTACGTTCGCTATAAGAAATCTACATTCGCTATAAGAAACAAATTTATTTATTTATTTATTTATTATCATCCCAATGATCACATTTGTGATATAGGATTTGTCAGGATACATTTTAACAACTATATAATATCTATACAAAATGTTTTTCTATGCTGAATTCATGTGAATCTATCTTATGTTTAATGCAATATACAACTAATAAGTGTTTTTATATCATAACTTCTTATGTGCTTGACAGACCTATTCCTTGATGTTATGATTTCATTTGTTCCATTTATGATATCACATATTCTTATACAGTTGAGCAGAGCTATTCACATATACTGTAGTGACATTTGTTAAGCATGTGGTTCTTAATCTTCTTATGTGCTTGAAAGACATATTCATTGATGTAATTTCATTTGCCACATTAACTTTAACATATATTCTTATGCAGTTGTGAAGAGATATTCACTTATGCTGTAATAACATTTGTCAAACATGTGGTTCTTTATTTCTAATACAGTTGAGCATAGAAATTCACTTACACTGTAACAAAATTTGCCAACCATGTGATTCTTTATAACAGTTTTAAATTTATCCTCATTTTTCAGTTCTTTAATATGTTTTGGTAGTGCATTAAGAAGTTTGATGCCTCGATTACATACATGTTTCTGACTTCGGGTCCTTGTTATATCTTGTAAGTGGAGATCTTTACATTGCCATATATCGTAATTATGGTAGTCTGTATTGGTTTTCATTTTGTCCTGATTTCTTTTGATCACAGACAGACATTTCAGAATGTATAATGATGGAATTGTTAAAATTTTCAATGCTTTAAAAAGCCTACAATGCGTTTAAGGTGGGCTCTGGCTCATTATCCGAATAGCACGTTTTTGTAATTTGAAAATCTCATTTAGACACAGTTTGTTTTTCCCCACAATACTATCCCATAGGATGCAATGGACTGAAAATAGCCAAAATATACTAATCTGGCACAGTCATTACTACAAACTCTTGAAATTATTCTAAGTACAAACCATGCTGAATTTAGTTTTAGTGCTATGCTCTCCACATGGTCCTACCAGTTTATCTTCTCATCAATGTGCATACCCAGGAATTTTGCACACTGTACTCTTTCAAGTTGTTTGCCCTCCATGGTGGGATTTAGGTCATCATGTTCACTTATTTTTCCATATTGCACATAATTAGTTTTTTTTTTTCTTTTTGCATTCAGTGTTAGCTTGTTTGCACTAAACCATTTTTGTATATCCACATGGTCCACAGTACTGTGCAATGACTGCTTCATGTCACAACACCCAGAATTATCTGTGCATGAGTTACATATTGCCAGGAAGTACTATGGAGTAGTTAGAGTGAATCATAGATATAAGCATTAGGAAGTGGAAGTAATGAACTGATTAGGAATTAGTACAATATTAAAAGGGGTTTGAGATTTGTGAAATTGATTTTTATAAAAATTATATTCCATGAAGGATGGATTAACAACACACATAGACGAGTAGGAAGGTGTGAGAATTCAAGCTTAATTTTAAAAAGTATGGGGGAATGTTGTACAGAAGAATATCAAGTGAGCACAGGGATTAATGTTGTTAAGAACTGATGGAGATGACACTAAGTAGGGCATATCCACTGGCTACGAAAAGCTGCCGTAACTGAATGTCAACATGAAAGACCCAAAGTACAAACAGGCTGGGAGCTATTTCATCACACTATGGACAATGAAGCCACGAACAATGGATTCAACACTGTAACAACAAGGCAGAGCAGAGAGAATGCTCCACTGTAACGAGGCTAAATGTAGTCACTTCACTTAGAGATGTCATAAGAAAGCCTTACTGGGTGCCTTTGCGTAAAGGAACGTTCTGAAGTCCTGAAGTCAAACACTAGAGCAGCCAAGAGCGCTGACAGGCTCTGAAAACGAGAGCATATTCGGTCATCAGTGTGTACGAATGGGGGGAGGGGGGAATCATGTCATCACCTGTTACAAAACCTCCACCCTCCTCAAACTCATTCTCAGAGTGAGGACATTTCATCTGCATCACAGAGACCGATGGAAGATCGGCTCTGTTAAGTTTCAGGAGGCTCTGGTGACTTCAGTAAGTGTCTACAAGCTTCTGGCAACTTGGAGTCCACTGTTGCAAGTCCACAGCCCGATGGCATAGAGGGAAGTTCTGATCTGCAAGCTGCAGTCCAGTCGGTCATATTGGTGACTGACTGAGTATGAGGGCTGGGCCAATCTTCTGTGGATGAAGAACTGACCTACTCTTCTGCAAGCTGTTCAGTTTGGGTGCTGGATGCCTGTGTCGCTACTATTGGACAGTACAAGCATCACCTTACTGGCTCTATGTTGGGACCTCCACTCAGACTGTCCTTTGTGTTGCTGTTGTGTCTTCCACCATCATCCCATCTCGACAACCGACTACAGCATATGCAATATTTTGAAAATGAGCCTAAGCACAGTTTCGTTCATCGAGAGCAGGGGGGATTCCAATAGGTGTACACAACCACACTGGGCTTTGGAGATGCAAGACCACTGCACCCTCCTAAGGGATCTGGCACTGACCACAGGCAATGCCAGAGCTTGCATTCAGCAAGTTCCTTGCCCAACACTGATGTGTCATCTTGCACTTTCTAGCAGTGCGGAATCAGCACAGTTAGCGTTAGGCGGTTCGGGGAAGAAGAGAGACTGGTTGTGCTACTCTTATCAGTTAATGATTTTTAACTCGAGCAGGTCGCCCAATGTGGCGTTGAATGTAATAAGACCTGCACCAAGGCGGCCGGTTCTGCCCCGTAAGGGGCCTCCCGGCCAATGGCACCGAATGCTCATTTCCATTTTCAACTGAGTGTTATTTCATTACAGCTCTGGCACTCCACAGGATAACACAACCTGTTCTTCACTAGACCTACTGATAACAATATGACCCTGGCTCAGGCCATAAAAATAGATTTGGATAATCGTACACAAAACACATTCTATAAAGCTTTTTGAGCGTTGTGCTACCAGAGTTCTGATTGAAAATTTCGTTGATATCCTCCAACTGACCTGTGGCATTTGTAATAATAGCAATAACTGGCAATCAGTACCGTCGATTATATTTTATCTAGTGAATAAAATGATGCATTATCTATGACCCTCCTCAAATGGTGCTTGAGAACAATTTAAATTCGGAAATATTGCATTTGAGGTTGTATGGTGTCTTGCATCAAGAGCAGATTATCAATCTTCTTGCCTGCTTAGCGTAGTATTTAAGCTAACACGTTTTTTTCTGCAGTTATAAGCCTGGCCAGGTTAATTTTACGAAATCGAGATTCCTTAGGCACACCCTTGAAAATATCGACCGTTATTAGGCATGGATAGTTAACATTGGAGTATGTACTTTGGAAATTTGGGGACTATTTTGGTAACTATGTGTACAAGTGAAAACTGACATTACAACACGTGCACTTTCTTTACATTGCAGACGCCCTTTTGCAACATTTTAGAATATTGTGACAAGCGTCACTGATGGGGGAATGGTTGGAAAGAATATTGTAGTTTTTGAGGAGCATCATGGATCTGAAAAATAATTAATTTAAGGCTCTGTTGCAATTTAAACCAAGGGTCATTATTAGAAACGAACAATTATTGTTTTTACTGGTGCAGCCATCTGTTGGCGACAATATGAACTCAAGGTACAACAAACAAACAATCCACATTTTCTACAGTGCTTTCCTTGCCATTTCCAGTCTACATTTTATATCCTCTCTACTTCGACCATAATAGTTATTTTTCTCCCCAAATAGCAAAACTCCTTTACTACTCTAAGTGTCTCATTTTCTAATCTAATTCCTTCAGCATCACCCGATTTAATTCGACTACATTCCATTATCCTCGTTTTGCTTTTGTTGATGTTCATCTTATATCCTCCGTTCAAGACACTGTCCATTCCGTTCAACTGCTCTTCCAAGTCCATTGCTGTCTCTGACAGAATTACAATGTCATCGGCGAATCTCAAAGTTTTTATTTCTTCTCCATGAATTTTGATACCTACTCCCAATTTTTGTTTTGTTTCCTTTACTGCTTGCTCAATATACAGGTTGAATAACACCAGGGAGAAGCTACAACCCCGTCTCACTCCCTTCCCAACTACTGCTTCCCTTTCATATCCCTCGACTCTTATAACTGCCATCTGGTTTCTGTACAAATTGTAAACAGCCTTTCGCTCCCTGTATTTTACCCCTGCCACCTTCAGAATTTGAAAGGTAGTATTCCAGTCAGCATTGTCAAAAGCTTTCTCTAAGTCTACAAATGCTAGAAACGTAGGTTTGCCTTTCCTTAATCTTTCTTCTAAGATAAGGCGTAAGGTCAGTATTGCCTCATGTGTTCCAACATTTCTGCGGAATCCAAACTGATCTTCCCCGAGGTCGACTTCTACCAGTTTTTCCATTTGTCTATAAAAAATTCGCATTAGTATTTTGCAGCTGTGACTTATTAAACTGATAATTCGATAATTTTCACATCTGTCAACACCTGCTTTCTTTGCTATGGAATTATTATATTCTTCTTGAAGTCTGAGGGTATTTCGCCTGTCTCATACATCTTGCTCACCAGATGGCAGAGTTATGTCATGACTGGCTCTCCCAAGGCCGTCAGTAGTTCTAATGGGAAAGCTATAAGTAACGCAAAAAGGAACACACGGCACGTTCGGCAGAAGTCAAAGCCACTTGGCTCCCACGATGCCTCGCCATCAGCTGTGTGCAGTAGACCAGTCCACGGCTGATGTCACTCTTGAGTTCCAGTAACTGCTGACAGAGTACTTGTTTGTGTTGGTTTCATTTGCAATTCAGAGCAGTCACTCATAAATACACCACACCGTGCTTGCACCCAAATGCCGATCACAATCTTCAGTAGGTATCACATGTCATGCATATAAGCAAGTACGCTTAAACCTTATGCACATAAGCCAAATCAACTTGCCTCACAGGTCCCAGCATAGTGGCCTTTTATATAAGCTTGATAGAAACACAAGTCAGTATCTTCTCATCAACTTGTGCTCTGCAACAAGCACAATGCCGAAAACAGCTGCCAGGCCACCAACTTCAGTATCTCTTCTACAGCTCCAGATGGCGATTCATACTCCTGTTAAGATGTTTGGTACCATGACTTGCACTGTTAACTGAAGTCAGGGCACACCATTTATATGGACATTCATGGCAGCTGAAATCAACAAGCCACTGCTGAGTACCGATTTTCTTCGTCGCTTCCACCCTTACACCGAATTAATGGAGGGAATATTTCACAACAGAGATACTGGTAATTCCATTTCTGGTGTTATACACAACTATCAGTTCCTCCTTTGACAATGTTGACAGAGTCCCCTGCATCATCGACCACAGAACTTTAAGACTCATGGCGTTTGCTAACTAAGCAGTTGGCTACAATGGAGCAGATGTACATAGACATCAAAACGTGAAAAATTAGCAGGCTAAAATTTGGCGTTACACAAACATTTGCATGCAAACATAATGAAAGATAATTTAAAGATCATTATAAGCAACTTTGCTGGGTCCTCTGAACAAGATAAAGAATATAAATATGTGGATGAAAAACTCACTCAGACCTTGTTGGAGTTGGATGCTGTGAACAACGGAGATAAGGAGGAAATAAAATGGTTATATGATGCGGCATTCTGTAAGAGTCACAAATGTATTGCCCAGTTGGAATTATCAGTGAGTACACCTGCTCCCCTCAACCATGGGCTTAACGCAATGGGCAAGGAGTATATACAAGTCAGTGACTATGACATCAGTGAATCTTCTTGCCCTTCCAGTGTTACTCGTATTTTGTCTAGTAACGTGGCATTAGGGACAGAATAAAAACTTCTGAATAGCCTCCAGTCTTCCAGAAAGAATGATGTCTAACTCCAGCTAAGTTACATGTTGTGTAAGCACCTGTTAAAAACTAAGAGTATCATGCGACCATCAGATGGAGCATGGGGCTCACCCATCCACTCAGTGCTAAGAATGGCACATACACAATGTGCAGGGACTGTAAGGTATTGAATGCCGGGATGATACCAGACAGATATACAATCCCTAATATATAGGGATTTTGCTCACTCGTTGGCTGGCTCTTCAATATTTAGTGTTATCAGCTGTGAGAAGTCATACTTCCAGATTCAAATGGCAATTAAAGACATTTCCAGAACTGACGTCATCACTCCTTTCAGGTTATTTGAATTGTTATACACGCTGTCTGAATTTAAAAATATTGCCCAAACTTGGCAGTGTTTTATCAAAAGGGCCTCTTAGTCACCTTCCATTCTGTTTTCCATACTTAGGCAATATACTGTTTTTTTTTTTCTTCTTCATCCAACTGGATAAATTTGAAATAGTGACAAACAAGTACAAGTGTCAGCTCTGCAAGAAAGAGATTACATTCTTGGAATACATGGTGATGTGAGACAATCCCAAACTGACAAAAGAACACAGAATTCATCCAACAGTCACAATGCCGTACCACAATCCATGAACTCTGGATATTTATGGGAATGTAGGAAACACATTACTCATGCTGCAGAAATTCAGGTAAAAATACTTGGAGTAAACAGTACCTGCTATGGACCTCCAAGATGCAATTTGCACTTGACACTAACAACGACTGACTTCAAACTGCCATCACTTTGGCACACCCACTACTTTCAGCGCAATTCTTCATAATCGCAGATGCCAGTGAAATGGCAGTGGGTGCAGGTTTGCAAGAGACTGTAACAACACTACATTTCGTTTCACGAAAACTGACTGAATCACAGCAACAGCAGTTAGCTTAAGACCAAAATATTTGGCATTGTATGAATCTATCAAGTGTTTCTGGGAGTATTTTGAAAGACGTTGACTTATCGTATACTATGATCACCGACTTCTAGTACAAGCACTGCGCAACCCCAACAGGAACTGGACCCCTCACCACTTGCATTATCTAGATTACATCGGGCAGTTCAGTACTGACATTTACCACATCAACGGGGCAGACCATGTGGTCGGCGGCTATCTGTTGCACATTAGCACACTTTGGGTCTTGATAGATTTCACTGGACTAGTAAAGGAACAAAGGACAGATCGACAGAGATGGCACTCTTACATTGCATCTGTGGTGCAATACGTCACAAGGCGAACTATGTCCACTGGTCCCAGTCAAGTTTCACAGAGCTATTTCCGACAACCTACTTAACCTGTCACACGCTGCTGCCTGCCCTACCACAAAGTTGGTGACAGAGGATTTAGTGCAATCTATTGTGAAGGTCATTTGCAGGAAATGGACCTGGCTTGCCTTGACTTCCCACCACATGGAAAATTTGACCATCCAAATTGGAGACTACAACACCTCCACTTGGATCCAGTGGGAGCACTGCCAGAATTGCATGGTTTCCGATACATACCATTAGCAACGGTAGAGTGGCACACTGAGTGGAAGCAGTTCCACTGATGGACACGACAGCCAAATTGGCTGCACTTGGCCGTGTACACAAGTGAATTTATGTTCCAGCTGCCTGTCTTTGGTGACTACAGATCAGCCTGTCTTCAGTAACTACAGATCAGGATTTACAGTTAGAGTCCCATATGATTGAAGAGTTGTGCAGACTGTGGGGCATCCATCCTTTTCTAAATACTCTGTATCATCTGCACTCTCTTATGCCACTCCTTGTAGTGGGCAGAAGTCTTACTGTGAGTATCGCTGGGTGTGCATACCACTAGCAACGGTCATCTTTAGTAGAAATTTTGTACACTGAAAGCCTAACACTTCCTGCTGACTTTCTACTTCCATCTTCATGTGTGGCAGAATGTGAATAACCGCATTCAGTAACTAAGGTGAAATAACATACATCTTGTGTCCGCACACCCCCTCCTTATGTGCAAGGTGTCTACCAGGTATTTGACCACAGGCATTGAAAGAAGATGCTGCGTGATGATACTATGTGGTCAGCCTTACAAGAAAGGTTTTTCAGGCCTCATCAATTGCTACTGTGTTTCGAGCCAATCTTTACTATTTTGCTTAACAGCACACCCTCAACTGTCTCTGTTCAACAGCTTTACGAGCGTAGGTTCTGCTAGATGAAGAAAGTGACGAAGGACTAGTTTATCAACAATAGGATATTACATCTACCTCTGATACACTCCACGATGGTCTGCTGCCCTACTCCTCACTCCAGTCAGAGAGAGTGCTGCACCAACGTCATCACTTTGAGACGACATCAACACCCCTGCTGGCTCTCGATATGGCCGACTCCTATGGACCATGCCCTTCCTGCACAAGTACGTCCAGGGTTATTGGTGCTACCACCTTACCTAACACCTACCTTCCACGCTGCACACTGGAGAGGGGTGGGGAAGGGTTCTATGGGACAATGATCTCCAAGGGCTATTCAGAGATTGAAATTGAGACCAAGGAACATACTGTACATGTGTGTTTAACGACTTTATCTTAGTAGCTCTTCGACCAGCCTGTTGATGGAAGCTTACATTAATGTACGTGTATTTCGGTGTCTTTCATTTTAAGCAAATAAAGTGAATCAGTTTCGTTGTAAAAGTACTCGAGTGTTTTATCACCTGCACAGAGTTTCACACAATCTTATTGGTCATTCATTTCATTTGTTGGGCATGTTTACAATAAAATGGTTAACAAATTACATATTTGTCTTTATATCAACAAGTTTCAAGAAGCGAATTAGAATTGAAGGTAAAACGATATCAATGATAAGATTCACTGATCACATTGCTGTCCACAGTGAAAGGGAAGAAGAATTACAGGACTAGCTGAATGGAATAAACATCTGATGTGGACTGAAACCAAACTGAAGAAAGACGAAAGTAATGAGAAGTAGTAGAAATGAGAAAAGCGAGAAACTTAACATCATAACTGGCAATCGCAAAATATCTGAAGTTAAGAAATTCTGCTACCTAGGCAGCAAAATAATCCACTACAGATGGAGCAAAATGGACATAAAAATCAGACTAGAACTGTCAGAAAGGACATTCCTGGCCAAACGAAGTCTACTGGCATCAAACATGGATCTTAATATAAGAAACAAATTTGTGAGAATGTACCTTTGGAGCACAGCACTGCATGCACGCAAGACACGGACTGTTGGAAAACCAAAACAGAAGAGAATCGAAGCATTTGAAATGTGGTGCTGCAGACGAATGCTGAAAATTAGGTTGAATGCTAAGGTACGGAATGAGGAGGTTCTCCTCAGAATCGGCAAGGGAAGGAATATATGGAAAACAGTGACAACAAGAAGGAACCAGATGATAGGTGTTTTGTTAAGACATCACGGAAGTAGAGGGTGCTGTAGAGGGTGAAAACAGTACAGGATGACAGACATTGGAATAAATCCAGCCAATGATCGAGGATGTAGGATGCAAGTGCTACTCTGAGACGAAAAGGTTGGCACAGGAGATTGATAAAAAAATGAGTATATTGGACTCAGACATGTATCCTGATATCCAACCATCGGTCATTCACGCTGGGATTACTTCAGAAATCACATCATTTCGAATTTTCGTGGTTATCTGATATGTCTTCTCCTTAGTTGCATGTTAAAAAAAAACCAAAAACAAAACAAAAAAACTCGTTATCGGATTCTGCCATAGCTGCATTTGAATTTGTCAGTTTGCTAGAGTGTTCAGAAGAAGCATGATATCATTTGTGCAAACTGTTTACTAAATCACGATTTACATGACCAATAGAGAAGCACAGATGCAGAATACCAAAAACGAAAGAAATGTACTACACGCGCAAAGTTGTTATTCGGCGCGGTGGTTGATGGGACTGACCGTAAAAGCATTTCCCATTTACAGTCGCTCCCACCAGCCAACGCGCCGAGCGTCAACTTCGTTTGGGCGAATCTTAGACGCTTCTCGAAGCTTATCAAGACCTTGAGTTCCTCAAAACTTTTCTCTCGAACAAAAAACCTTGCCCATTTCTTGGAAAAGAGCACAGGTCACACCCATCTACAAGAAGGGTAGCAGAAGTGATCTACACAACTACCGTCCAATAGCATTGACACTGATTTGTTCCAGTATCTTAGAACATACTCTGAACTCAAATCTAATGAGGTATCCGAACAGAATGAATTCCTCAATGCCAACCAGCATGGATTCCGAAAATATCGATCATGTAAAGTCACCTCGCACTTTTCTCACATACTGAAAGCTTTGGGTCAACGCAGTCAGGCAGATGCAGTATTTCTTGATTTCTAAAAATCATTTGACTCAGTACCACATATACGCTTACTGCCAAAAGTATGATTGCATGGAGTACCACGTGAAATTTGTAAGTGGATTGAGGAATTTTTGGTAGGGAGGACACAGCATGTTATCTTGGATTGAGAGTCATCGTCGACGTAGATGTAACTTCCAGTGTGGCCCAGGGAAGTGTGATGGGTCCTTTGCTGTTCATATTGTATGTTAAAAACCTTGCAGATAATATTAATAGTAACCGTAGACTTTTTGGAGATGATGCAGTTGTCTATGATGAAGTACTGTTTGATGGAAGTTGCGTAAATATTCAGTCAAATCTTTATAAGATTTCAAAGTGGTGCAAAGATTGGCAGCTTGCTTTAAATGTTCAGAAATGTAAAACTGCGATCTTCACAAAATGAAAGAAATGTAGTATCCTATGACTATAATATCAGAGAGTAACTGTTGGAATCAGCCATCTCATATAAATACCTTGCTGTAACGCTTTGTAGACATATGAAATGTACTGGAATGATCCGGTAGGTTCAGTTGTAGGTAAAGCTCGTGGTATACTTCAGTTTATTGGTAGAATACTGGGGAAGTGCAATCACTCTACAAAGGAGATTGCTTACAAATCACTCGTGCGACTGCTTCTAGAATATTGCGTGGGACGCATACTAAATAGGACTAACAGGGATATTGAACGTATACAGAGAAGGACAGCACGAATGGCTACAGGTTTGTTTGAGCTCTGGGAGAGTATCACACGGGTACTGAAGGAACTGAACTGGCAGACTTTTGAAGATGGACGTAAACTGTCCAGAGAAAGTCTATTAACAAAGTTTCAAGAACAGGCTTTAAATGACGCTGGGAATATACTACAACCACCTACGTATCGCTCACATAGGGCTCGTGAGGATAAAATTAGAATAATTGCTGCACACACAGATTCATTCAATCATTCTTCCCGTGCTCCATAAGTGAATGGAACGGAAAGAGACCATAATAACTGATATAATGATAGGTACCCTCTGCCATGCACCTCACGATGATTTGCAGACAATAGATGTAGATAAAGAGCTGAACATGAATCCTGCTTTTATTTTATTTTTTCTCTGAAGATACTAACATCCGAATAAGTGTGGCCGGAACGTCAAAGGCTATACGAGAACATCTGCAGCCTTAATATTTATCAACGCTGACTGAATAATTCTGGATGAAAACAACTGATCGTTATTGGGAACCATGGAATCTATCGAACCGCACTGGTAGATTTGACGGAAAGCACGCACATCAGGCTTACCTCCTGTTACTTCTGGATCAAAATTTTGTAATTCCAGTCCATAACTTTGTTAGCTGTTTTTAGATGCATATGGATTATTTTTATCAGATGGCATCGGGGAGTATCACCACACCAGTGATACAAGAGTATTAAAACAAAGTTGTTTCAGTAAAGCATTGTTCGGAGGTGCGCTCCCACTTCCGGCATTAAACTTTCGCCGGTAGAAGGTTGCAGATTTCGTTATTGTTGTGGTGCGGATGAAGCTTTTCTTGTCACAAGACACAAAATTGTGTTTAGTTTATATCTTTATTCTCTTCTATAAACAAATTAAATAAATTGACATTTCACTTACTCCTACTTTATTTTGAGGATTCCTACTGCTGTTGTGTGATGTCCTTAGGTTAGTTAGGTTTAAGTAGTTCTAAGTTCTATGGGACTGATGACCATAGATGTTAAGTCCAATAGTGCTCAGAGCCATTTGAGCCTACTGCTGTATTCAGCACTGTTGTGATCGTAAAAACATGGATATTTTTGCACTAGACAAACAAAAATGAATACTGAACTCAGGGCCGTTTCTCATTTTGCTGGGTACAGAGACAATCGTACAATCAAAGTGGAAACGTTCGTGAACTTCGGTAGCACAGAAGTGTCGCATAGAAAAACGTGGAGCACACATTCTTCCTGCAGTGGCGTGACATGCGGTGCATGTACATCTGCGAGAACAGAGGGAGAGAGTTGACGTTCGCCGAAATGTTACGTGTCGTCTGCTCTCCAAATTTGATAGTAGTCAGTAAGGAATAATGCCGATTACTGGCATTCGTTTTCGATCGACGTAGCTACACCCATGAGTCATCTCGCCGAGAGCCTTCATATAGCGTGCATATACTATTTGTTAAACGGCTTGTTGTGTGATAAATGTTTCGAAATCATTGCCTCAATGCCATCTGCACGCCCTCAAAAAAGATCACCGAAGATATTAAGTACTTTTTGTAGTCTGATCAAAGGTCAGTACGGGGCTACCCCAGTCCTCTTCCTGGCCCTCACCGGTCTGTATACAGGGTGTTACAAAAAGGTACGTCCAAACTTTCAGGAAACATTCCTCACACACAAATAAAGAAAAGATGTTATGTGGATATGTGTCCGGAAACGCTTAATTTCCATGTTATAGCTCATTTTAGTTGTTTCCGTACCATGTACAGCGTGTGCAGGCACTATCAGTAGCTGATTGGCCTCCACGGGTACACTTCTGCGAATGGTTCATCCACCAATGTGTCAATCCTCATTTCAGTGCAAATGTTCTCTTTACGGATGAGGCTTCATTCCAACGTGATCAACTTGTAAATTTTCACAATCAACATGTGTGGGCTGACGAGAATCCGCACGCAATTGTGCAATCACGTCATCAACACAGATTTTCTGTGAACGTTTGAGCAGGTATTGTTGGTGATGTCTTGATTGAGCCCCATGTTCTCCGCCTACGCTCAATGGAGCACGTTACCATGATTTCATACGAGATACTCTACGTGTACTGCTAGAACATGTGCTTTTACAAGTACGACACAACATGTGGTTCATGCACGATGGAGCTCCTGCACATTTCAGTCGAAGTGTTCGTACGCCTCTCAACAACAGATAATTCTGTGATGTGCAGGGGCGGCTTCTGAGGCAGTGGCGCTGTGCGAACTGCGCTTAAAACATTGTTTCAGAGGATGTATTTGCTGGTTTGAAGAAACGCGATTTTTGCCGCGAGCGCTCTCGCGGTAGTTTTCTGAAGCTTGGAGCCAAATGCCGATTGGCATCAACTGCCTTCATAAGCGCTTTCTGAAAGCCTCGGCCGCTGAATTTATACGCCATATGGCCGAGGTGGTGCCACAACTACACTCCTGGAAATGGAAAAAAGAACACATTGACACCGGTGTGTCAGACCCACCATACTTGCTCCGGACACTGCGAGAGGGCTGTACAAGCAATGATCACACGCACGGCACAGCGGACACGCCAGGAACCGCGGTGTTGGTCGTCGAACGGCGCTAGCTGCGCAGCATTTGTGCACCGCCGCCGTCAGTGTCAGCCAGTTTGCCGTGGCATACGGAGCTCCATCGCAGTCTTTAACACTGGTAGCATGCCGCGACAGCGTGGACGTGAACCGTATGTGCAGTTGATGGACTTTGAGCAAGGGCGTATAGTGGGCATGCGGGAGGCCGGGTGGACGTACCGCCGAATTGCTCAACACGTGGGGCGTGAGGTCTCCACAGTACATCGATGTTGTCGCCAGTGGTCGGCGGAAGGTGCACGTGCCCGTCGACCTGGGACCGGACCGCAGTGACGCACGGATGCACGCCAAGACCGTAGGGACTGCACCGCCACTTCCCAGCAAATTAGGGACACTGTTGCTCCTGGGGTATCGGCGAGGACCATTCGCAACCGTCTCCATGAAGCTGGGCTACGGTCCCGCACACCGTTAGGCCGTCTTCCGCTCACGCCCCAACATCGTGCAGCCCGCCTCCAGTGGTGTCGCGACAGGCGTGAATGGAGGGACGAATGGAGACGTGTCGTCTTCAGCGATGAGAGTCGCTTCTGCCTTGGTGCCAATGATGGTCGTATGCGTGTTTGGCGCCGTGCAGGTGAGCGCCACAATCAGGACTGCATACGACCGAGGCACACAGGGCCAACACCCGGCATCATGGTGTGGGGAGCGATCTCCTACACTGGCCGTACACCACTGGTGATCGTCGAGGGGACACTGAATAGTGCACGGTACATCCAAACCGTCATCGAACTCGTCGTTCTACCATTCCTAGACCGGCAAGGGAACTTGCTGTTCCAACAGGACAATGCACATCCGCATGTATCCCGTGCCACCCAACGTGCTCTAGAAGGTGTAAGTCAACTACCCTGGCCAGCAAGATCTCCGGATCTGTCCCCCATTGAGCATGTTTGGGACTGGATGAAGCGTCGTCTCACGCGGTCTGCACGTCCAGCACGAACGCTGGTCCAACTGAGGCGCCAGGTGGAAATGGCATGGCAAGCCGTTCCACAGGACTACATCCAGCATCTCTACGATCGTCTCCATGGGAGAATAGCAGCCTGCATTGCTGCGAAAGGTGGATATACACTGTACTAGTGCCGACATTGTGCATGCTCTGTTGCCTGTGTCTATGTGCCTGTGGTTCTGTCAGTGTGATCATGTGATGTATCTGACCCCAGGAATGTGTCAATAAAGTTTCCCCTTCCTGGGACAATGAATTCACGGTGTTCTTATTTCAATTTCCAGGAGTGTAGTTTGACTCAGAGGCCAGAGCCTTACATTCCTTCCGCCAGAGAGCAGTAAAGTGCAGGACCTTTAGAAGCACGATCTGCCATCTAGCGATCATGTTAGAACAAATCGGGCGCAGATTTATGTGCGTTACGTTCGTAGTAGAGTTGTGTAGAAACACGTTGCAGTTATTTCAAAGTCGGGTAATTGACCGTATATAGCTGTCTGCACAGTGTTATCTGCAACGGAAAATTCAGTTGACTGTGAAAATAACAAACATGAACAAAGGAAATGAGTTATTAAAAACGCCATTTAGCGACAGGACTCTCAGATAGAAGACACTACGTAGGCCACTCCCGAATCTGAATCTGTAGCAGCAAACAAAAAATCGATACCGTACGTTCAGTCCACAAATTTACCAAAAGAAGAAATAGATTTGTGGTTATGAAAAAAGCAACGCTGTTTTATTGTTTTCCTTGTGTGTTATTTGGGGTAGATGTTCATTGGTGTAAGACCGGAATACCTGATATTGGGCATATATGGTCTAAAATGAAAGTACATGAAATGTCAAAGCAACACATGAATAATGTGCTTAGTCTTTCATTTCTGGGTGAAACCAATACTTAGCAGAAATCAGTTCCGCAATATAGGCAAAAAATTGACAGCCACAACAAACGTGTAGAAAAGAATAGATATAATATTGAATTTAACTGTGGTGCTTTGGAACTGGCTCTCAGGGTCCACGATGAATCTGATGCCTCTCAAAATAAGGGAGTTTTTCGCATGCTAATGCAATTCAGCGTGGAACTGGACAAAGATCTTCAAGTTCATCTTATTCAAGCATCAGTGTTCAAACGCATTTCTAAGACCGTTCAGTACTGCAATGCACTTTGGAAGTGTACTGAGATGAAGTTCGTAAGAAACCAAAACGAGCCGATTATGTTGCAATAATCGCGGATGAAAGCACATATGTCTTTCCAATTTCAGTTGGTTATTATTTTGTGTTATATTGTTGAGAGAAAAGCTGCTTAAAGATTTTGGAACTTTGTTAATCCAGAAAGTCAGACTGCTGCTACTGTAGCTGAGAGTATTCTGAAAGAAACTGAGCCATTAATTGGCAATGATCGAGCAAAACTAATAGTTCAGAGTTACGATGGTGAAAACAGTATGAGTAGCAAGTCGAACGGGGTTCAGAAATTAATTATAAAGACAAATATCCAAATGCAAACTACATCCACTGTTATGCGCTTCAAGTTCAACCTTATGTCTACGGCAGCCTCTGTCAATTGCAAAGCCCGCATCTGTTTTGCACGCCTTTCAGGTAAGTCTTCTTTCTTTTCTGACTCGCCACAGAGATCAAAAGTGTCGGATAGCATTATTCAAAAAAAGCTTACCCCGTGTGTGTGACGAGATGGAATTACCATTCGTGAGTAGTAAAAGATGTATTTGAAAACAGGGAAATTTTTTTTATTACTGTTATAGAATTCACCGAAAGAAGTGAGAGCATAAACCTATCCTCTACTATCGAAAAAGCTGGTTCATACAAACAAAGACTGCAAGATAACGATTTCATTTCCTGGCTATCATTTTTCGTAGGATAATGCCTCATTAAGACGTACTTTTTAATCAGCTTCAGAAGAAGATTGTGGCGGCAGCACCGTCCAACGCACGAAGGGCTGAACTACGGCACTGCCGACACAAGTAGGGGCAGCTGTACCGTTATGCGGAATTTCGGCAACGGTGCGTCGCACACCGGACCGCACGGGAACAAAGCTGCCATCAGTGCGAGCTAGTCGACGCGACGCGACACACGTCTCCCCAGTTCTTCCACCGCGGACCACGTGCGTCGAGTCAACGTGACTCCGCCGTAAATGCGTACGCGCGGTCGTAAACGCAGTCGCCGTTAAATTGTCTTTCGCTTCTTCGCGGACGTTACGGCGCCTCCGGTCGCGCCAAGAGCAGAACATTCTGTGACGCGGCCTTTTGTCTCGCTCGGTCCACGCGGTCGCGCCACGGCTCGTCACTGGAGTGTACACCCTCCGGGATCGGTGACCGAGCCGTGCCGCCAGTGCAACGCGCCTATATAGGCGGACATTAGCGAAGTATATTATTCATCATCTATTGTAACGGCAGGAAAAATAAATGTGTCCTGTCCAGAAACCGCTTTAGTCATTTATTGCCACAAAGCCTCTCCCATGAGCATAGTGCGTGGGCGCGGCGATAAATGCCGGTTCACTGCACATGATCGACTGTAAGCGGGGATACAACACGTTCCCGCTTCAAGATAACCAAACCGACCACAGCAACGCCAGACAACCAGAACTTTGAAGTGGTAATGCAAAACATCAGAGATGACATTGGCTTCATCCTTAACGAGATTAGTTTCGAAAATGATGGAACAATGCCTGCCAAGAAGCCACGGATTCTTGATGGGCATAAAAAAAAGAGATACTTTGGAAGTGTGCGATGCCATCCTTTCTGAAATAAAATTACGTTTTCAGTTCACTGGACACCTTATTGCGGTCAACTTATTTCATGTAAATCAGTTTGACAAATACATCACAGATTTTCCAGACATATATCTTGAAATTAAAGACACACATATATTTCTGGAAAAAAGAAAGTTGAAGGATGAGCTTCAAGTCATTTTGGAGCATTACATGCCTAGAGGGACCACAGTCACCAGTGCATCATACACAGATCTCCTAAAAAATCATCTGCGGCATGCAATCAAATCAAAGCGACATGGATTGCTGTCAGCAGGTGTCCTTTTGCAACATGACAATGCAAGGCCCCGCACTGCCCGTACAGCTGTTGCAACAATCACACACCTGCATTTTGAGCGTCTTCTTCATCCACCATGCTCACCAGACCTTGCCCCAAGTGATTTCCGTATGTTAGGACCACTCAGAGACGCAATGGGAGGAAAGAAGTTCCGTTCTGATGAAGAGGTACGCCACACGGTGTACGAATGGTTGCGCGGACTACCAAAATAATTTTTTTCTAAAGGAATTTATGCACTTTGTAAGCGCTGGAGGGCTTGCTTTGAGCGTGGGGGAGATTATGCTGAAAAGTGGTACAGCTTTGTACCACTTCTGCACAATAAATAATATTTAAAAAAATATTTAAGATTTTCATTTTAGTCACCCTCGTATTACACTGTACGAATAACGATGAAATTTGCCCCACAATATGCTTAGGTGACAAAAATCGAGGGATACCTCCTATCATCGTGTTGGACCTCTTTTTGCTCGGCGTAGTGCAGCAGCCCGATGTGGCATGGACTCAAGAAATCGCTGGAAGTCCCCTCTAAAAGTCCTGAGCTATGCTGCCTCTACAGTCGTCCATAACTGCGTAATTGTTGCCGCTGCAGAATTTTGTGCACGAACTGACCTATAGATTATGTCCCATAAATATTAGATGGAATTCATGTCGGGCGGTCTGAGTCGCCAAATCATTCGCTCGAGTTGTCCAGAATGTTCTACAAGCCAACTGCGAACAATGGTGGCCCAGTGACACGGCCAATCATCATCCATAAAAATGAATTAAATAAATGGCTGCAAATGGTCTCCAAATAGCGAATATAACCATTTCCAGTCAATAATCAGTTCAGTTGGACCAGAGGACCCAGTATATTCCACGTAAACACAGACCACACCATTAAGGAGCCACCACCATCTTGCACAGTGCTTTGTTGATTACTTGGGTCGATGACCTCGTCGGGTGTTTGCTACACTCAAACCCTACTATCAGCTCTTACCAACTGAAATCGGGACTCATCAGACCAGGCCACGGTTTTCCAGTCGTCTAGGGTCCAACCGATATGGTTACGAGCCCAGGAGAGGCGCTGCAGGCGATGTCGTGCTGTTAACAAAGGCACTCGCATCGGTCGTCTGCTGCCATAGCCCATTAACGCCAAATTTCGCTGGGCTATCCTAACAGATACGTCCGTCGTACGTCCCACATTGATTTCTGAGGTTATTTCACGCAGTGCTGCTTGTTTTTTAGCACTCACTGCTGAACGCAAATGCCGCTGCTCTCGGTCGCGAAGTGAAGGCCACTGCGTTGTCCATGATGACAGGTAATGCCTGAAATTTGATATTCTCGTCACTCTTGACAATGCGAATCACGGAATATTGAATTCTCTAACGATTTCCGAAATGTAGAATACCACACCGCATTCAAAGCCTATCAACTCCCGTCGTATGGCCATAATCTTGTGGAACACCTGTTCACTTGAATTACCTGAGTACAAATGACAACTCCGCTAAAATACCGCCGTTTTATACCGTGTTAAAGCGATACTACCGCCCTCCCAATATGTGCTTATCGCTATTCCATGACATTTGCCACCAATTAAAATATCACATTTCTGTTTGAATTGCTTTCCATTGATGGTGATATTTCTAATTCGCATATTTGCTACAGATAATAATATTTTGTTGTTGATATATACTGATCGTTACAGTAGCATTCTGAAACATATTTTAAGTTCTGTACTAATTAGTGAATATTAGGATGTTTATCCCCCCCCCCCCATGAACCATGGACCTTGCCATTGGTGGGGAGGCCTGCGTGCCTCAGCGATACAGATAGCCGTACCATAGGTGCAACCACAACGGAGGGGTATCTGCTGAGAGGTCAGACAAACGTGTGGTTCCTGAAGAGGGGCAGCAGCCTTTTCAGTAGTTGCAGGGGCAACAGTCTGGGTGATTGACTGATCTGGCTCTGTAACACTAACCAAAACGGCCTTGCTATTGTGGTACTGCGAACGGCTGGAAGCAAGGGGAAACTACAGCCGTAATTTTTCCCGAGGGCATGCAGCTTTACTGTATGATTAAATGATGATGGCGTCCTCTTGGGTAAAATATTCCGGAGGTAAAATAGTCCCCCATTCGAATCTCCGGGCGGGGACTACTCAGGAGGACGTCGTTATCAGGAGAAAGAAAACTGGCGTTCTACGGATCGGACCGTGGAATGTCAGATCCCTTATTCGGGCAGGTAGGTTAGAAAATTTAAAAAGGGAAATGGATAGGTTAAAGTTACATATAGTGGGTATAAGTGAAGTTCGGTGGCAGGAGGAACAAGACTTCTGGTCAGGTGAATACAGGGTTATAATACAAAATCAAATAGGGGTACTGCAGGAGTAGGTTTAATAATGAATAAAAAAATAGGAGTGCGGGTAAGCTACTACAAACAGTATAGTGAACGCATTATTGTGGCCAAGATAGACAAGAAGCCCACGCCTACTACAGTAGTACAAGTTTATATGCCAACTAGCTCTGCAGATGACGAAGAAATTGAAGAAATGTATGATGAAATAAAAGAAATTATTCAGATTGTGAAGGGAGACGAAAATTTAATAGTCATGGGTGACTGGAATTCGACAGTAGGAAAAAGAAGAGAGGGAAACATAGTAGGTGAATACGAATTGGGACTAAGAAATGAAAGAGGAAGCCGCCTGGTAGAATTTTCACAGAGCACAACTTAATCATAGGTAACACTTGGTTCAAGAATCATGAAAGAAGGTTGTATACATGGAAGAACCCTGGAGATACTAGAAGATTTCAGATAGATTATATAATGGTAAGACAGAGATTTAGGAACCAGGTTTTAAACTGTAAGACATTTCCAGGGGCAGATGTGGACTCTGACCACAATCTATTGGTTATGAACTGTAGATTAAAACTGAAGAAACTGCAAAAATGTGGGAATTTAAGGAGATGGGACCTGGATAAACTGACTAAACCAGAGGTTGTACAGAGTTTGAGGGAGAGCATAAGGGAACGATTGACAAGAATGGGGGAAAGGAATACAGTATTTAAAAAATGGGTAGCTTTGAGAGACGAAATAACGAAGGCAGCAGAGGATCAAGTAGGTAAAAAGACGAGGGCTAGTCGAAATCCTCGGGTAACAGAAGAGATACTGAATTTAATTGATGGAAGGAGAAAATAGAAAAATGCAGTAAGTGAAGCAGGCAAAAAGGAATACAAACGTCTCAAAAATGAGACCAACAGGAAGTGCAAAATGGCTAAGCACGGATGGCTAGAGGACAAATGTAAAGATATAGAGGCTTATCTCACTAGGGGTAAGATAGATACTGCCTACAGGAATATTAAAGAGACCTATGGAGAAAAGAGAACCACTTGTATGAATATCAAGAGCTGAGATGGAAACCCAGTTCTAACCAAAGAAGGGAAAGCAGAAAGGTGGAAGGAGTATATAAAGGGCCTATACAAGGGCGATGTACTTGAGGACAATATTACGGAAATGGAAGAGAATGTAGATGAAGATGAAATGGGAGATACGATACTGCGTGAAGAGTTTGACAGAGCACTGAAAGACCTAAGTCGAAACAAGGCCCCGGGAGCAGACAACATTCCATTAGAACTACTGACGGCCTTGGGAGAGCCAGTCCTGACAAAACTCTACCATCTGGTGAGCAAGATGTATGAGACAGGCGAAATACCCTCAGACTTCAAGAAGAATATAATAATTCCAATCCCAAAGAAAGCAGGTGTTGACAGATGTGAAAATTACCGAACTATCAGTTTAATAAGTCACAGCTGCAAAATACTAACGAGAATTCTTTACAGACGAATGGAAAAACTGGTAGAAGCCGACATCTGGGAAGATCAGTTTGGATTCCTTAGAAATGTTGGAACACCTGAGGCGATACTGACCCTACGACTTATCTCAGAAGAAAGATTAAGGAAAGGCAAACCTACGTTTCTAGCATTTGTAGACGTAGAGAAAGCTTTTGACAATACTGACTGGAATACTCTCTTTCAAATTCTGAAGGTGGCAGGGGTAAAATACTGGGAGCAAAAGGCTATTTACAATTTGTACAGAAATCAGATGGCAGTTATAAGAGTCGAGGGATATGAAAGGGAAGCAGTGGTTGGGAAGGGAATGAGACAGGGTTGTAGCCTCTCCTCGATGCTATTCAATCTGTATATTAAGCAAGCAGTAAAGGAAACAAAAGAAAAATTTGGAGTAGGTATTAAAATCCATGGAGAAGAAATAAAAACTTTAAGGTTCACCGATGACATTGTAATTCTCTCAGAGACTGCAAAGGACTTGGAAGAGCAGTTGAACGGAATGGACAGTGTCTTGAAAGGAGGATATAAGATGAACATCAAAAAAAGCAAAACGAGGATAATGGAATGTAGTCGACTTGAGTCGGGTGATGCTGAGGGAATTAGATTAGGAAATGAGACACTTGAAGTAGTAAAGGAGTTTAGCTATTTGGGGAGCAAAATAACTGATGATGGTCGAAGTAGAGAGGATATAAAATGTAGACGGGCAATGGCAAGGAAAGCGTTTCTGAAGAAGAGAAATTTGTTAACATCGAGTATTGATTTAAGTGTCAGGAAGTCGTTTCCGAAAGCATTTGTATGGAGTGTAGCCATGTATGGAAGTGAAACATCGACGATAAATAGTTTGGACAAGAAGAGAAAAGAAGCTTTCGAAATGAGGTGCTACAGAAGAATGCTGAAGATTAGATAGGTAGATCACATAACTAATGAGGAAGTATTGAATAGAATTGGGGAGAAGAGAAGTTTGTGGCACAACTTGACTAGAAGAAGGGATCGGTTGGTAGGACATGTTCTGAGGCATCAAGGGATCAACAATTAATACTGGAGGGCAGCACGGAGGGTAAAAATCGTAGAGGGAGACCAAGAGATGAATACAATAAACAGATTCAGAAGGATGTAGGGTGCAGTAGGTATTAGGAGATGAAGAAGCTTGCGCAGGATAGAGTAGCATGGAGAGCTGCATCAAACCAGTCTCTGGACTGAATACCACAACAACACAACAACAACAGGATGTTTATGTATTTAGCACAATGTATCAAAAAATGGTTCAAATGGCTCTGAGCACTATGGGGCTCAACTGCTGAGGTCATTAGTCCCCTAGAACTTAGAACTAGTTAAACCTTATTAACCTAAGGACATCACACACATCCATGCCCGAGGTAGGATTCGAACCTGCGACCGTAGCGGTCTCGCGGTTCCAGACTACAGCGCCTAGAACCGCACGGCCACTTCGGTCGGCCACAATGTATCCCTGACAGTGATATCTATAACGCAGTGATCGAGTATAGAGATCACTGATCCTTGGAGAAATTGCCACCTTTGTTTTATGACTAACGTATCTACGACAGTAACAACTTTTATGTAACATCCGGTTTGGCAGGGCTTGCGGCAGGTAAGAAGAAGGACTTACTGCGCCCTCACACAGGACGAGTTTTCTGACACTGACGTGGAGCTATGTGAGTTGTGACATCATTTCCTGTTATTTAACGTTGAGGAGTCATTGTCTCGTGTGAAACAAAAAATAAGTTCTGCAGTATATCGGCAACTTCCTGCGACAAGTCGAGCCGATAAAAGGGAAGAATGCTCTCTACGTCACAAGCAGAACTTGCGAGCTGCCATATTGTATTCGTCGTTTTCAGCTGAAGCCCACACTTGTTGAGATTCCAAACTGCATCAGGATCCACTCCAGGTACTATGACAGTTAGGCGGGAGGTGAGAAAACTTCCGTTTCATGGTCGAGTGCTGCTCACAAGCCACACATCACGCCAGTAAATGCCAAACGACGCCTCGCTTGGTGTAAGGAGCGTAAACATTAGACGATTGGACAGTGGGAAACGTTGTGTGGAGTGACGAATCACGATACACAATGTGGCGATCCTATGGCAGGGTGTAGGTATGGCAAATACCCGGTTCACGTCATCTGCCAGCGTGTGTAATACCAACAGTATAGATTCGGAAATGGTAGTGTTATGGTGTGCTCATGTTTTTCATGGAGAGGGCTTGTACCCCTTGTTTTGCGTGGCTCTATCACAGCACAGGCATACATTGATGTTTTAAGCACCTTCTTGCTTTCCAGTGCTCAAGAGCAATTTGGGGATGGCGATTGCATCTTTCAACACGATCCAGCACGTGTTCATAACGCACGGCCTGTGGCGGAGTGGTTACACAACAATAACATCCCTGTAATGGACTGACCTGCACACAGTCCTGACCTAAATCCTCTAGGACACGCCAGTGCGAGGCGTCACCAAACGACATCGATACCACTCCTCAGTGCAGCACTCCGTGAAGAATGTGCTGCCACTCCCCAAGAAACCTTTCAGCACCTGACTGAACGTATGCGTGCGAGAGTGGAAGCTGTCATCCAGGCTAAGGGTAGGCCAACACCATATTGAATTCCAGCATTACCGATGGAGGGCGCCACGGACTTGTAAGTCATTTTGATCCTGGTGTCCGTATACTTTTGATCACATAGTGTAAGTACTTAAAAATTTTTCTTATTTAGTTAGTTTGGCAACGGCCTTCCCACAGTGGATACGCCGATTTCCTTCAGATCACTGAAGCGCTGTTGGGTGTGGCTGGCACTTGGATGGGTGACTATCCAGGCCGCCACGTGCTGTTACCATTTTTCGGGGTGCACTCAGCCTCGTGATGCCAGTTGAAGAGCTACTCGACCGCTTAGTATCGGTTCTGTTTTTTAAAAAAAAAAAAAAAATCACAACGACCGGCAGAGCAGTGTGCTGGCTTACCACATGCCCCTCCTATCCGCATCCCCAGTTGAGGATGACACGGCGGTCGGATGGTCCCGATGGGTCACTTGTGGCCTGAAGACGGAGTGCTTAGTTAGTTTCATGTTGTCACTTACTTAATTTCATGTTATAACTCGCTTGTTATGAAAGTAAGACGTTTTAAAGTAATGGCAGATCGAAGATTCATTAAATACGCGTCGTAGGATCTATGATAATTAAATGTCAATTAATAACTGATTAGAGACTAAAGCCTTCAGATTATCGAAAGTAAAGTACTAGATCGTGTGATGGAGAAGTTCAGAGAAGCATAGTTGATAAGGGTGCTGAGTTATGGACCACTGTGTATCGGGTTCGCATTTTGCTGTATCCATGTTTTTTTAACCTTCTCGTTTTATAAAAAGTTGTGAGGCTTTCTTATTAAATTAATAGAAATATTTTCTGTAATATTCGTTGTTACGTAAATGAAACTGAAACAGATGGAAAAACTTATATAACATTTCTCCCACTGCGAGACGAGATGGTCAGTGCCTTCATGGAAAAATGTTTGCGGATGTCTCTCCAGACAGTTCAAGATTCGACTGTGCAAAACCCTGATCCAGCCTGTTGTTCTATATGGCTGTGACACATGGAGTATCCGGAAACAGGACTTCCATAAGCTCCTTGTTTTTGGAGAAAAGTGCTTCGGAAGATATTCGGTCCGGTCCTGGATGCAGATACAGAGGAATGGAGGATCAGATACAACCAAGAGCTTGAGGAACATACCAGCAGCCCAACATAGCAGGAACTGTTAAAGTCAAACGAATGCAGTGGGCCGGCCAAGTGGCCCGGATGGAGGATCACAGATGGCCTCGGAAGCTCCTGGATTTCACACCTACAGGAAAGAGACCGCCAGGGAGACCCAAGAAGCGTTGGAGGGATGGACTCCATGAGGATTTTAACCAAGTGTCAATAGATGTGGACGAATGGCGGATAGCAGCAATGGACAGAGTACAGCGGAGGAGGAAACTTGTAGATGCGTGCGGTCCACTGGGCCTGATCACGTAATAGTAGTAGTAGTAGTAGTAGTAGTAGGATGTCTACGGAACCATGATTGTACGAAGGCGTGCACCTCTTTGTGCGAAGAAAACCGACGGTCACGAATGCCTTTCTTCAGGGCTCCAAAATTATGGAAATTGCGTGGGCAGCGATCGGGATAGTATGGGGGATGTGTAAGGATTTCCTAGCGAAACTTCTGCACCGTAGTCGAAACAACCTCCGCAACATGTGAGCGGGCATTATCCTGCAACAGAATGATGCTGTCTGTCAACATTCCTCGGTGGTTGGATTTGACTGTGCGTTTGAAGTCCACCTCTACACATGCAAAAAGTGAAATGCGCTATCAAGTCCAAACGCCGAGAAATACTGAACGGCATCATTCTGTTACAGGATAAGGCTCATCCACATGTGAGCCACGGTTGTTTCGGCTGTGATACAGATGTTTCGCTCGGTAGCCCTGAAACATCCCCCATACAATCTCTATCTCTCCCCATGCGGTTTCCATGTTTTAGGAGCCCTGAAAAAGACATCTGTGGCCGTGGATCTGTTTCAGACGAAGAAGTCCATGCCAGTGTACAATCATCGTTCCGTAGGCAACCACAAATATTTATCCACGAAGGTATTGACCATCTTGTCTCACAGTGAGACTGGTGTATTAATAGTGATGATGGTTATTTTTGAAACAATAAACTATTATTTCCATTTTCTTATCTCATTTTCATTTGCGTTATCATTATATAAGTGTGCTTTCTCTCAGAGTGAATTTGTCGTATTTTGTTAAGTTCTATAAGCTGATGTCCTAGCTGACTGGACGATGAACTTTCCGCTTTCTCTTACATCATCTTCATATACATTAAAGCTTTTATTTATCTACACTACGGCAAAACAACACGACCAGCACATAGACAAGGGATCAAATATGTATTTTAATAGAACTAACGAGAGGATTTTACGCGTGTCCATTTTCCTAAACAGATTCTGTGGTTCTGGAGCCAGATACTGCCGACAGCTGATGTAGGAGAGCGTTAATGTCGCAAATCAAGTTGACTAGCACACTCCGTTTGGCGCGGACGCAGTGTCTCGTGAAACTGGGTTTCACATCCATGTCAACGTTAGCTGCCTCGTCCCGTGCGAGGATGTCTTTAGCTTAAGTGGGAATGTAATGGATTTTGGTCTAAGAAATCGATTTTTCAAAAATATTATTTTCTTGATATACACAGTTTAATCTATGTTGTGTGTGAATTTTATCGTGTTAGCAGCTTCAGAAATGCCTTCAAATTGTTAAACTGATTGACTCTGCGCTGGCAGCCACTCTCACCTTTTCCGACATTTGGGAAACTGCTTGCTTCAGCGGAATTTTCTTTCGATATCTTTGGCTGACATCTATATCTCTGGCTGAGATCTATATCTTTGCTTAAAACTTTCTTGCATGTAACTCGCAAACCTTTATGTGGAAGTCAAGATTTATACATAATGGGTGGTGGAAAAACTGTGTTTAGGAAACGGAGGTTTCATGGAAATCGGTTTACCAACAAAACAGAGGAAGCAGCTCGAAATGAAGAACATAAGCTCTCAGCTTCAGCATCGAAACTTGGGACGGGAGAATTGTACAGGTGCGTGAATGATGTTGATATGGATTCCACTGGATTCAGACTTATTGATTTAGAGCTTCTCTGCCAGGCTATAAAGTTTTCATGTTCATGTGTTAGCTGTAAAAATACAGAATGCATGATTGTTGTTGAAGAAATAAGTGTGGGAATAACTTGTGATTTTAAATTAATTTGTAATTCGTTTGGATATGAATTTTCATTTTCGTCCTCGAAAAAAACTGGCCCTGGTACCTGTGAAAGCAATTTTCGGTTAGCAGATGCTCTGAGATGCCTTGAACAGGGCAGGGAAGGAGATATTTTATTGTGTGGTTTTCTGAACATGCCTCCACCTTGTGCATGATTTGGAAAAATAAATAAAGAAATGTCTGATACTGCCAAAGTTCCTATGAAGAAAGCAGTGGAGGAATTGGTGAAAATAAACAAAAAAAAAAAAAATAGATCCTGGGGCAGATATTCATGACAGTGAATCTTCTACAAATGTTACTGACCTGTGTGTCTGTAGATGGGACCTGAATGAAAAGGGGACACATCTCTGTATGGAATTGCATCTGTTATTGGTACTGACTCAGGTGAAGGTTTCGATGTAGAAATTATGTCTAAATACTGCCAACAGTGTGCGACAAGAAAAATGTCCAACAATGAAGACAGTGAGAAACTGTGGCAAGAAAAACATGCAGTAGCATGCTGTAAAAATTATAGAGGCTCAACCGGGAGCATGTAATCTGGTGCAGTTGTGAGGATGTTCTTCGGATCTGACCAGTATGGTGTTAGATATACTAAATACCTTGATGATGGGGACTCCTTTTCGTTCAAAGCAGTAATAGATAAAAATCCGTACAATACAACAATAGAAAAGTTGGAATGTATTGGCTACATCCTAAAGAGACTTAGTGGTAGGCTTCGCACTCTCTGAAGGAGAATAAAGGTGAAGTACTTTATGATGGAAAACCACTAGGAGGAAAAGGCAGGCATACTATGAAAGAAATTGATTCTCTTCAGTTACTTTATGGGAGAACTATCAGGAAAAACACACATAATTTAGTGGCAATGAGGCGTGCTGTCTGGGCAATTTTTTCCACGAACTATCAACTGACCAAACCCCAATGCGCAATCTGTGTCCGAAAGACGATTGGTGTTAAGTTCAACAACAGAAATGAGACATATTCACATAAACACTCATTACTAGAACCTGTTATAAATGCAGTTAAGCTCACATTCAGATCTCTTGCAAACCCTGATTTATTGAGGAAGTGTCTTCACGGAAAGACACAAAATGCAAATGAAAGCCTCAATAAGTTTGTATTAGATGCTCAAAAAGGACATTCTGTGGCCTTGAAGTACTCAAAATAGGTGTCTATGATACAGTTCTATGTTACAGTAATGGAAATAATGGCAGAAATGAAGTGCCGAAGAGAATTATCCTAGTGTGTTTACAACAAGAGCATTTTACACCATCGACGAGAGCAGTATCTTATCTGCAAACACAGGCCAGGCAGATTCGAAGAGCAGAGAAGAGAAACCTGGAGGATGAGGAGTATCAGTTTGGAGGATTTTAAAATTAAGGTAAGCTTATTGTATGTAGAAGTATGAGAAGAAAAACTTTGAACCTCATTTTCTCTCTTTTACATTTTTTACTTTGTTAGAAGCCTTTTCTCAAAAAATAAATGCGCTAATGCTACGGAATTTTCAGGAACTGTTCGAAAGGTGATGCTGTCTCCCTGGAACTAAAAAATACGAGATCCTGCAATTACATTCTGATTTTTAGACGATTGTATTTAGAAAAAGAAACTGTAGTTCAGTGGTCTTACAAACTTCTCAGGACACTACAATAAAATTTTCAGATTAATCGCATGAGTAAAATTTGAGTTATGGCTTTTTATTAAAAAAAGACAATAAAAAATTAACCATTCAAATTTCTGGAAAAATAGTAATCCTGCATATTTCATTACCGTTTTCCGTTAAAACACAGCTCTTTTGCCTTACACATGCAAAATTTTATATTTGTACATTAATAAACATGGCTGTAATGATTACGGTATACTGATAATCTTTACTTATGGACCGTCTAACAGCAGCAGAAACCAAAACATTGCATTGAAACAAGCTTTCAGTTCATAGTGCTGTGGAATGTGGGAAAAAACCGCAAATTGGCATTCATAAGAAGAATAACAACACCAACAATGCAACAGGAGCGCAATATGTAAGAAATTGACCACGCAACCTGTCACTGATGATGCCTTGCAGAAAATAAAGGCGAAATGCGTATGGCACTAAAACTGTGTTTTATTCAATTGCTGTCAGACGGTCCATAAGTAAAAATTATCAATATACCGTAATATTACACGCAACTGAGGAAGACAGGACTAAAAAAGTTGAAGATGGCTGTAATGATTTTTTAAATATATGTTTACACTTTCCGTCACATCCCCCCTTATGGGTGGTGGGACTCATGCCAAGATCAGCTCTGGCGCTACGTCGATGTGAGCCCCTGCGCCAGGACATGGTCTGTTTACTGCAGCTACGGCCGCGATCGAAGCTGTCGGCGAGAAAGGCGGCGCCGTCGCTGTCGTAAAACGATATGTTCTCCCGGACCGAGCAGCAAGGCCACCAGCAGCGCCGTCCTTTCTATCTGCAGCTTAGACGCAAGCGACACAGAAATTTAAAATTACGAATTGCCTTATGAGGGCGTGCTGAAAAGCTTTAACAATGGATAATAAATGTTCTTTCCTCTAGTGTTGTCGATATGGACCTCTCTCTCCTCAAATCATGGTGGATTATTTCATTAGCAAAAATGCGAGGGAGTGCAGAAAAGTAGTGCCTCCGATTCTTTTATATGAAAACTGTTAAGCTTTTCACATAAAACAAACTTTGTTAACACTTTACATCTTTATTCTTCATGTTTAAATATTTACAACTGAGGTGACGAAAGTCATGGGATAGCGATACGCACATATACAGAGGGCGGTAGTATCGCGTACACAAGGTATAAAAAGTCAGTGCATTGGCGGAGCCGTCCCTTGTACTCAGTGATTCATGTGAAAAGGTTTCCGTCGTGATGATGGTCACACGACGGATATTAACAGCCTTGAGCGCGGAATCGTAGTTCCAGCTAGACACATGGGACATTCCATTTCGGAAATCGTTAGGGAACCCAACATTCCGAGATCCATAATGTCAAAAGTGTGACGATAATACCACATTTCACCATTACCACGGACAACGCAATAACTGACAGCCTCCACTTAACGACCGAGGACAGAGGCGTATGTGTAGATGTGTCAGTGCTAACATGCATGCGACACTGCGTGAAATAACAGGAATCGATGTGGGACGTACGAGGAATGTATCCGTTAGATCAGTGCGGCGAAATTTCGCGTTAATAGACTATGGTAGCAGACACGAGTGGCTTTGCTAACGGTACGACATCGTGTACAGCTACTCTCTTGGGTTCGTGATCGTATCGGTTGGATCCTAGACGACTAGAAAACCGTGGGCTGGTCAGGAGAGTCCCGATTTCAGTTGTTAAGAGCTGACGGTAGGGTTAGAACAGTGGTCGTCAAACTGTGGCCACGGGTCGCATGCGGTCCGAATCAAGTATTCGTGTGGCCCGCGATTCTCAGCTGTATTTTATAGCCGGCCGGGGTGGTCGAGCTGTTCTAGGCGCTACAGTCTGGAACCGCGCGACCGCTACGGTCGCAGGTTCGAAACCTGCCTCGGGCATGGCTGTGTGTGATGTGCTTAGGTTGGTTAGATTTAAGTAATTCTTAGTTCTAGGGGACTGATGACCACAGAAGTCAAGTCCCATAGTGCTCAGAGCCATTTGAACCATTTTTGTATTTTATAACAACATGCATCTGGCAACTAACAGCCGAATTCAAAACGTCAACTAACGTTAATAGCTGAAGTTTTCCTGCTTAATAACAAAAAAATACTTACACAGCCAGTACGATTTTACTCACTCACTCCGTCTTCAGGCCACGAGAGGCCCACCGGGACCGTCCGACCGCCGTGTCATCCTCGGTGGAGGATGCGGATAGGAGGGGCGTGGGGTTAGCACTCCGCTCTCCCGGTCGTAAGATGGTATTCTTGACCGAAGCCGCTACTATTCGGTCGAGTAGCTCCTCAATTGGCATCACGAGGCTGAGTGCACCCCGAAAAATGGCAACAACGCATGGTGGCCTCGATGGCCACCCATCCAAGTGCCGACCACGCCCGACAGCGCTTAACTTCGGTGGTCTCACGGGAACCGGTGTATCCACTGCGGCAAGGCCGTTGCAAAATGATTTTAAGATGTGCTTAATTTTAATCGATGTTGATGAATTCGTCCATGAGTTAAGTAAAGCTAGCCGCTTACCTCAGGACTATAGGGGTCAAGTAACGCGGCCACTGCTGTGTTACAGCGGTAAACTTATTGTTTTGTCTTCCAGTACCGACAACTCACGTGTGCGAGAGTCTCGTAGCGATCAGAGTCTACAGAGACGGTCATGTTCAAATGTGATATTTGCTTGCAGCAAGGAGCATTACATTAAAGATCTTATCATACGGTGCAATGAGTAGAGGAAAACTGACATTCAAATAATACGTCATAGTGTCTCGTATTGAATAATGCTTTAAAACATAAGTACAGTCATTTTTATTAACCAATTAACCATCCGTTCACACAGACAACACAAGACTTAGTTAAGCAAAGCTGTTCTACGAGTTTGGGGTCACTGAGGGTGCAACATTCTGAAATAGAGATCAGTTGACACGAAGTGGTCTGAATGGTGCCGATTTTTAACGATCACTACATGGGGGCCAGCTGCTAACTTATCGCGTCCTTATCACAACTAGTCTACTGGACGCTTGCAACTTACCGATTTGTACAGCTTACCAATTAATAATAAGATTGGTACATATGCGGCCCGAGGTGTCGTACCTCAGTGTTAATACTGGCTCTTGAGCAAAAAGCTTTGACGACCACTGGCACAGACCCCACAAAGCCATGAACCCTAATTTGTCAACAAGGCGCTGTGTAAGCTGGTGGTGCTCCATAATGGTGTGGGCTGTATTTACATGGAATGAACTGGGTCCTCTGGCTGTTCGGCTACTTGGAGACGATTAGCAACCAGTCACGGACGTCATGTTTCTACACAACGATGGAATTTTTATGGGTGACAATTAGCCATGTCACCAGGCCACAATTGTTCGCGATTGGTTTGAAGAACAATTCTAGCCAATGATTTGGTCACCCACATCACGCAACATGAATCCCATCAAACATTTATGGGACATATCGAGAGGTCAGTTGGTGCACAAAATCCTGCACCGGCAGCACTTTCGCAGTTATGGACGTCTGCAGAGGCAGCATGGCTCAGTATTACTGCAGAGGACTTCCAACAACTTCTTGAGCCCGCGGCACGTCGAGTTGCTGCAGTACACTGGGCAAACGGAGGTCCGATACGATATTAGGAGGTATGGTTCAAATGGCTCTGAGCACTATGGGACTTAACATCTGAGGTCATCAGTCCCCTAGAACTTAGAACTACTTAAGCCTAACTAACCTAAGCACATCACACACATCCAAGCCCGAGGCAGGATTCGAACCTGCGACCGTAGCAGTCACGCGGTTCCGGGCTGAAATAATTAGAACCACACGGCCACCGCGGCCGGCATTACGAGGTATTCCACACCTTTTGTCACATCAGTATATTTCTGGTGACGAACACATTCCTCCTACTGAGAGACCAGTTTGTTCATACAGTCACTGTGGAATGTTTGACTTTGTTGACGGGGTCACAGCCTCACCTCTGCTTGTACCGTTTCATCACTGTCAAGGCAAAGTCCTCGAAGGTGTTCTTTAAGTTTTGTAAACAGATGAAAATCGGACACGGCCCATTCGCGACTATATGGAGGATGATAGCGAACCCAAGGCGTCTGATTGTTCCAGAAGTCGCAGCGCTCGTGTGCGGTTTGGCATTATCATGTTGAAGGACGAACTTCTATGTCGAATTCTTCTGCGGCTAGAAATTGGAGTACAGCACGCTGTTTCTCACGCACCGACGCAGTTACATTACACACCGCCATCTTACACGCTACAATTCGGAGCTCTCTAGCGGCAGAGCGAGGCCGGAATGTCGACCGAGTAATATGCACGACTTGTAATACCTCAATCGATATTGAAAAGAGAATAAAAAATTCGCAAACGTTACTCTTCCTCTGCATGCCCTCGTACAATCATAAAACTATAGACTGATTATTTTTTATCGGCTTATTCGGATAGATTCATCAGTGGACAGCTGATATGAACTATAGTCAGCATTCACCTCCTAAACCCGACGTTCTCTCACATCAGACTGCCAGTGACACCTCATTTGACAAAATCGCCGAGACTTTTAAAATAATAGTTACAGAATTTCGTTAGTTTGAAGAAAATTCGACTTCACGAAAAGCCGATTTATTCCTTACCTCATCTCATCCAGACATACAAATTTTTTATTTCTTCCTGTCCCAAATGCGGATGCTTGGTATGTTGGAGCTTGGTAAAACCACTTTTAGACACTCGTTAATGAAGTATTGCAGGAAACGCATCCTAAAAAGAGGTCCAGAAAAATGTAGACACTCTTTGATAGTCTTATCTTTGGAACAAAACGACATACAGTTGCAATTTTGCGCGGTAGCGTAGTTTTCTCAACAGATGTTGCCGCGCGTTTTCCAGCAGATGACAGTGCAGCAATGAATGATGTAAGATTGTCGTTTGATCAACGCAGAGCCGTAATGAAGTGGTACTGGAAGTACGAAAACAAGATGGAGGTACAACGGCAATGGCGTAATGCATACGGAACTCAGCCACAACACGTACAATAATTTGTCGCATTCGGGATACATTTGAAGCCGGCGGTACTGTTCAGGATGTGCATAAGGAAAGGTCTGGCCGACTAAAAACATCAACAAGTCCATGTTTCAACGCTGCATTTTACTAGGTCACTAGGTCAGCTCAAAAATCTGTAAAGCAGGGGCACGATCAAAGGTAAGGTTTGAAGGCACGCTTCGCGAGGATGAACGGTAGTAGGACGAGGCGCTGTTCAAACTGAACGGTACGGTAAACCGCCAGAACTGGACGAAACGCGCCATTTTTTTCACAGGATATCTTGCGAACCATGGATGAAGGGAATCAGACGGATGCCATATTCCTTGACTTCCGGAAAGCGTTTGACTCGGTGCCCCACTGCAGACTCCTAACTAAGTTACGAGCATATGGGATTGGTTCCCAAATATGTGAGTGGCTCGAAGACTTCTTAAGTAATAGAATCCAGTACGTTGTCCTCGATGGTGAGTGTTCATCGGAGGTGAGGGTATCATCAGGAGTGCCCCAGGGAAGTGTGGTAGATCCGCTGTTTTTTTCTACCTACATAAATGATGTTTTGGATAGGGTGGATAGCAATGTGCGGTTGTTTGCTGATGATGCTGTGGTGTACGGGAAGGTGTCGTCGTTGAGTGACTATAGGAGGATACAAGATGTCTTGGACAGGATTTGTGATTGGTGTAAAGAATGGCAGCTAACTCTAGATATAGATAAATGTAAATTAATGCAGATTAATAGCAAAAAGAATCCCGTAATGTTTGAATACTCCATTAGTAGTGTAGCGCTTGACACAGTCACGTCTATTAAATATTTGGGCGTAACATTGCAGAGCGATATGAAGTGGGACAAGCACGTAATGGCAGTTGTGGGGATGGCGGATAGTCGTCTTCGGTTCATTGGTAGAATTCTGGGAAGATGTGGTTCATCTGTAAAGGAGACCGCTTATAAAACACTAATACGACCTATTCTTGAGTACTGCTCGAGCGTTTGGGATCCCTATCAGGTCAGATTGAGGGAGGACATAGAAGAAATTCAGAGGCGGGCTGCTAGATTTGTTACTGGTAGGTTTGATCATCACGCGAGTGTTACGAAAATGCTTCAGGAACTCGGATGGGAGTCTCCGGAGGAAAGGAGGCGTTCTTTTCGTGAATCGCTACTGAGGAAATTTAGAGAACCAGCATTTGAGGCTGACTGCAGTACAATTTTATTGCCGCCAACTTATATTTCGCGGAAAGACCACAAAGATAAGATAAGAGAGATTAGGGCTCGTACAGAGGCATATAGGCAATCATTTTTCCCTCGTTCTGTTTGGGAGTGGAACAGGGAGAGAAGATGCTAGTTGTGATACGAGATACCCTCCACCACGCACCGTATGGTGGATTGCGTAGTATGGATGTAGATGTAGAACTGTGTGTACTGGACTCCTAAAAATCGTCATGTTCACGTGCCGTACGAGAGGTGTTTAGAAAAAAAGATGTTACCTTCAACAAAATGGCGCTCTGCCTCAGTACCACGGAGATGTCCGAGCCTATTTGGATGAAAATCTACCTGGACGATGGACAGGTTGAAGAAGCTGTACCCACGACAATTTACAGAGATTACACCTCTTGACTTCTACCTATGGAGGACCTTTAGAAATGAAGTCTGTCAACACCCGCCAGCTACGCCTAACGAGCTACGAGAAACCAATGAGGCGTCCTGTGCGGCTATCGCACCCGCAGCACTGACGGTTGTCGTTCGGTCAAGAGTTCAGCGGCATCGACTTTGTTTGGCTGCCAATTGGGGTCACTTTGAACAGATAGAATAACCTTCCCCCCCCCCCTCCAACCTCCCCCCTCACCCCCCCGGCCCTCCGTACAAGAATTGTAACGGTATGTCATTTTGTTCCATTAACATGGACTATCAAAGAGTGTCTACATTTTTCTGGACCTCTCTGTATGTCTTAACATATGTAGAGTGTGACAGCTTACTGATTTATAGCAGCGTAGCAAGGCCACAGACCATTGTGCTTTAGCGAGAAATGTAAAAGTCGAATAAACAAATGCAGTTTTTAATTCGAATCCATTTTTATAACAATATTTTTGATTTAATAACTATACTACCACAAATTTAAAATAACTTGAAAAATTTGTCGACAGGCCGTTTATACCGATCACCGTAGCGCAATGCACAAAACTTTCGATACAGTTTGACAAGGGTAATGGAATGCAGTGTAGTGTTGTATGAAAGCGAAATATGTGAACCTGTGCATACAAGAGGTAAATGGAAGTTTCGAAACTCGATGTTACGGAAGAACGCCGATAATGAGTTGGACAGAAAGAGTAACTAATGAAGAGGTGCAGCATCAAATTGGGAAGAAAAGAACTTTCTTACAAAATTTGCCGAAAAGAAGGGGGTAGACTGATAAATTGCGTGTTGAGGCGCCAACGAATCGTAATTTTAGTAATGGAGAGAAGGGCGGAGGGTGAAAATTGTAAGCGAAGTCCAAGGCAGGTTTGACAATAGGAAATAGTGGATGCAGGCTGCAGTAGTTATCCGTAGATAAAGAGGCTTGCACAAGATAAAGTGGCATGTAGAGTTACATCAAACCAGTTTTCGAACTGAAGGCGCCAACAACACGACTTATGAGAAACGTATTCCATCCGTTTCCGCCTTGTAACTGATAGTCAAGCGATATGGTTTTCTTTAAGTTTTTATGCTCTTGTGGTGTTCAGTGAACTGTATTGAAGTCCCCACTTTTGATAATGATAATGGAACGGACGTTCTCACATGTGCTTCACTCTTTCTTCTGTTAAAAATTCTATTTCTTCTGTGATGCCTTTCACTGGGAAGTGAGTTAGTTTTGGCAGAACTAAGCTGTCAATGGTTGTTCTACATTAATTTTACTTGGTTAACTGTTTGCTACGTAAACGGTAAACAAACAACGCTTTCATTTTACGCTTGTTCCTCGTTTTTGTTTGTTTTTAATTAATGCTGTCGTTCAGACAATCTTTGTTGTGTTGCGGTTTCGTATCTATCATTCTATAGCACAGCCTACTGCTACATCTCAGTCGTTTTCCGCTATTGATTTTTTAAATCATTCAGTCCACAAATAAAATCCTATCTCATATTGTGCTTCAGGTACAGCATATTTCACGGGTGTAAGTGGATTTGTAATCGTTCTTTCCTACCTAGCTAGGAACAAACTCACGTTGAACACGTAGGTACAGCTTCCTCTGCTTTAGTTCATTAAATCTGCAAGCAACTTGAATCGTTGTTGTGGCTGTTAGATTGATCAAATGGCTCTCAGTGCTATGAGACTTAACATCTGAGGTCATCAGTCCCCTAGAATTTAGAGCTACTTAAAACTAACTAGCCTAAGGACAGCACACACATCCATGCCCAAGGCAGGATTCGAACCTGCGACCGTAGCGGCTGTTAGATTGATCCCACACTAAAGATCCTACCTGGACTTACGCCAAATTTTGCTTTCTTCCAGATTATTATAGCGAATACTGAAGCCGCGCTACAACCTGCTGTTGCAACAGATGCCCACAGCTCCCTGTAATCCGTAGGTAGACAACATTACGTCTCATAATGGCGTCACCAGCATCATATCGGTGAAGGCTGTTGTAAGACTACGGAATCAGGCGATATTACACTTTCTGCTAGGTCGTTTGGTTTGTTCGGCATCAGTAATTTCCTGGAAAGTTATCGCGTAGCTTATCGTCGTAATTTTGAATAGGGCATTCTCGAGCGCTTTCGACGGTGAGCAGTAATGTTTCGGCAGTATCGCGAGTCAGGTATGGATGCTTCTGCCTTTTACATCTGCATCTACATTTATACCCCGCAAGTCGCCTTAAGGGATGTGGCGGAGCGTACTTCGCGTACAAGTGTCACTTCCCCCTTTTCCTGTTCCAGTCTCGAAAGGTTTGAGGGAAGAACGCCGTCGGGTGTGGACTGGAACCTGTCTAATACTATGTTGATAAATTTTCGCGAGATATGCATAAGAGGAAGCAATTTATTGGCTCACTCTTCTATAGCTGAGTCGGCGTAAGCCGATCCTAGAAGCTGCAGTGGGCTAAGCCTGGTAGCTTCGCGGCCCTAACTCAACCCATAACATAACGCGATTGTGTAAACCGTTTTGACTCATTTCTAAATAAGCTTGAATATGTACTAAACAGGCTTCATCTACACAAAAAATCAATAGTGCTTTGTGCGGACTTCAACATTGATTTTCTTGAAACCAGCAAAAAAAAAAAAAAAATTATTGCTCAGCCTCGCAGGTACTTTCAACTTAAAACAAACTACGATCATGTGCGGTAGTTGGAGTAGCAGCTGTTTGAACTCCCGCAGCATGTCTCGTAGTTCTGCGGCCTCGGTGGTTACAGTGGTCGGAGGTGGTGGGTGGCCATCGGTGGGGGGAGGGGTTGGCGCTGTGGCGGCCTCCCTCCTCAGCGCCCACGTATCCGGCCGGCCGTGCTCCTCTCGCGGTGGTCGGGAACGCCTTCCGCTGCGCGGCTAGGCCGCTCCGCCTGCCGCGCCTGCTCTGCGTGTTGCTGTGCCGGCCTCGCAGGCGTTTCCCATGCGGCCACTGCCGCGGTCGCCGCTGCTGCTGCAGTAGCGTAATTTCTTCCCAGCTGAACCCTCCTCGCTGGTGCCTGCCGCCCTTTTGCGGCTGCTTTTTTGAAGGCTTTGCATCCGCGGAAGCTGGCGACGTGTTCTTCATTGCAGTTGCAGCACGTGGGTGTCTTCTCGATCGGGAACGGACATTCTCGGATCAGGTGCTCCCCAGCACACTTTACGCAGCGTGGGGACATTTTGTAGTATTTCGCCAGGTGGTCAATTGCCTGGCAGTTGAAACATTGAAGCGGGCCTCTCCGCCTCCTCGGTATTTCAACTGTGATGACCCCGCTGACACTTCCCACTCTCGTGTTTACGCTACGCAAATTCACGGAGCTTCGTACTCCGTGTAACCCCTCGGTTCAGTTTACAGTGATAAAAGCCATAGAAAGAATAATTTAAAATTAAGAATAGAATTTTTACAGGGGAAAATAGTGTAGAATCAGAGTTCGGTAATTGCTGATCAAAATTGTAGTACATCAGCAAGTAGTTTAACGTCTAAATGCAGCAAAGGCAAGGAAGCACCGTCATGGAGAAGGCAGTGACGTTAAACTCTTGTGATGAAAAACCTATAAAAAGGCCAGATCGTCATTATTGCCGCCTTTTTTCCTTGATTGTTTCGTTAAAGGGTGGGGAACCCGTGTCAGTCAGCGAGACAATGATTAGATTTGACTTTATCGTGTGAAGATTCACGATAAATTGTTAGAATATTATGGAGATTAAAAGGGATGTAGTGTACGATCTCTGACTGTTGGTAGCAACGGAGTATTAAGGAGATTTTAGGACTTTAGTGCTAGTTTGGAACTTTACGGGCATATAGACGACAGAAACTCAAATTATCTGCTGATACGAGTGAATTCAGAGGTACCTGTATTCAGATATTAACGTGTGGACTTTTGAAAGTGTCGTGTGCCGTTAGTTGCGAATCTGGACGTAGAGCGCGTGCATATCGGCATTTGCGGACTATTTAGATTCCTCCAGCCTAGGAACCTTTTAAGTAGACAATCATCCATCACCATCTTAATCCTTGAATACAGAATGAAAGTGAAATACAAGAGTGTTGTACTTATTTCATTTACCTAGTACTAATCAGTGGAGGTTTTACGGAACCAAAGCTATTCAGCAGTAAGTCAGCACCATCTAGCGGAAAGCGTAGACATTAACTAACACGCTAACTGAAGTGAACGTTTACGTGTTTTACGGACTGCTTAATATGAACTTTTGTGACCCTTTGACGTCCCAACTCCCTCGGAAAGGTGGCGCAGGCTGTCTTAATCATAAAAGGGGAGAGTTTTAGCCGGGAAAATTACTAAATAAAAGCGATATTTACAAAACTCGCTGTAATAGCAGAACACAAGGCCCGCACCTCATCGAAGAGTCGTCGCTGTCACGTCGCGAAGTTAAGCCGGAAAACCTATCGACGAAACGTATCTACGAGCAGACGTCGACGTGGAGTACTTAAAAAGGGAACCACAAGAGAGTTGGGGATGTTCCGCCTCCATGATTTCTACCTCACCCTTTATGGCCGTCCTATCCACCTCACTCCTACCCTCAAATACCTTGGCCTCACACTCGACCGCCACCTCACCTGGACTCCCCATCTCCTTACCATCCACCAGAAAGCTCACAACCGCCTCCGCTTCCTGAAACTCCTGTCGGGCCGGACGTGGGGTCTGCATCCTTCCACCATCCTTCATACCTACAAATCCTTGATCCGCCCCATCCTCTGTTCTGCCAGCGTAGCTTGGATTTCCGCCCATCCCCGGTTCTATAAAGCCCTCCAAATCCTCGAACGCCATGCGCTCTGCCTCGCCTACCGCATCCGCCTTCCACCCCCACGTGTATCCTCTACGACCTCATCCCCTTCGCCCACCTTCTCCTTTTCCTTGAACACATCCGCACACTATATATTGTCCGCCGCATTGATCCCCCTCGCCCCCTAGTGTATCCCTTCCTCTCCACCCCCAAACAGTTTCCACGCCTTTACCGTTGTGTCCCACCCTCTCTCCATCTCCACAGCCTCCATCTCCTTTCCCAACGCAACTTCCTCCATCTACCCCTCCTGGAAGATGAGCTTCGCCCTGACATCTACCCTTCCTACCAACTCTAACCCCATCTTCCTGCCTCCTCCTCAGGGCTCCCTCTCCTCCCCCTCCCTTCTCCTGAGTGGCTTCCCCCTCCCACTCCCCCCTCCCTCTCTTGTGATCCCTTTCAGTGTCTCTGCACTCCCTCCTGCCCTGTCTTCCCTCTTCATCTCCTGTCCCACGTGTCTCCTGCCTCTTAGTGTACCCGCTGACGCCCCTACTCTCATCATCCCGCCACTTCCCCTGCTGCTCCTTGCTCTCCGCTCCTTTTCCATCCTCTCTGACCTTTCCCTCGGCAGGTCCCATCTGGCAGTTTTATTCCTCGTTGTGTGTGCTCCAAGTGGGTTTTAAGTGTGTTGTTCCGGAGTGTGTTTAATACTGTGGCCGACTTTTAACTTGTGCATGCGCATTCAGTGTCTTCTCTGTGTTTTAAGAATCGCCAACTGTGTTTTTTATCTTTCTGGTGACTTTTTTAACTGTCCCCCATGAACGTCTCCATGTCGGTGTATTTTTACCTCCATTTTTCTCCTCTTACTCTGTTTAATGTTCCCCTATTTTATCATCTTATGTATGTATCATTTTATTCTTGTTTTAGTTGTCATGTCACTCGGCTGAAGAGCGGCGAATTGTGCCGCTGACAGCCCTCCCCTGCCCATATGGGGCAGGGGAACGAAATCACAATAAAGAAAAAAAATAGTTGCGGATGCTTCAGCTGGTGTGTGGTGGGGCGAGCGGATAACGCCTTTCCTACTTCTTCCCGGGTGTGTTCGAAGTTGTCCTCTCGTCGGAATCTTCCTCACGGTTGCGTTGCTTCTTTTAGTTCATCTGGCTCATGTTGCGACGTGCCTTCACTCCAGCAACAGATCTGGCCACCTTGTGGTCGGGCGCCAGTGCACTTGGTATCCCAAGTTGCGTACAAGGTCGTCCTCCGTGTCTGCCGGCCTCCTCGTCGCGTGGGCGAGGAAGGCGGAGGGAGCGGTCGGCAGTCTTCTGCGCCTGCTGCCCACGTTAGCGAGCAACTGCGGCTTTAAAACTTCGCTGCCACGGTAACTCGCCACGTGTGTGCCACCTCAGTTCGTACACTTGGGCGTGAGCGTCCTCGGTAGCGGACAGTTGCTGCTGGCATGGGCACCTGCGCGCTTCACACACGCCTCGGGGAAGGAGCAGTGACGAGCCACGCCGCCCATCACTTGGCAGTGGAAGCACTGCAGTATGCCCCTCTTCTGTTGAAGGTTTACCACGGTGTCCTTGGTGTTGGCCACCCGTCTCAGCTGGTAGAGCCGCCTGTTGTCCGGAGTGTCGGTGGCGATCACCAGCGGAGAAGGCGACTCCTTGTGAGTGAAGTGGGACTTGACGAGCGTCACGCTGCGCACGCGAAAGTCAAGGCGGGCCAGCTCGTCTTTTGAAGTTTTGGTTCTGCCACCTTGGGGAAGCCCTTGACGACAATCTTCAGCTACTTCTCTGGGACGGCGGTGAGAGTGTACCAGTGCATGCTCTGGTTCGAAGCGTCGCTCGTCTCCTTTATGTAATCTTCTGTATTGGCGACCTGCAGTCGCACAAGGTTGCCTGCTGCAACTCACACTGTGAAGTCTGCAGTCGTCCACCGCCTTACGAAATGCAAGAAAACTTTATACACTACTGGCCATTAAAATTGCTACACCACGAAGATGACGTGCTACAGACGCGAAATTTAACCGACAGGAAGAAGATGCTGTGATATACAAACGATTAACTTTTCAGAGCATTCACACAAGGTTGGCGCCGGTGGCGACACCTTAAACGTGCTGACATGAGGAAAGTTTCCAACCGATTTCTCATACGCAAACAGCAGTTGACCGGCGTTTCCTGGTGGAACGTTGTTGTGATGCCTCGTGTAAGGAGGAGAAATGCGAACCATCACGTTTCCGACTTTGATAAAGGTCAGATTATAGCCTATCCCGATTGCACTTTTTCGTATCGCGACATTGCTGCTCGCGTTGGTCGATATCCAATGACTGGTAACAGAATAATGGAATCGATGGTTTCAATTGGGTAATACGGAACGCCGTGCTGGATCCCAACGGCCTCGTATCACTAGCAGTCGAGATGACAGGCATCTTATCTGCATGGCTGAAACGGATCGTGCAGCCACGTCTCGGTCCCTGAGTCAACAGATGGGGACGTTTGCAAGACAACAACCATCTGCACGAACAGTTCATCGACGTTTGCAGCTCGGAGACCGTGGGTGCGGTTACCCTTGACGCTGCATCACAGATAGGAGCGCCTGCGATGGTGTACTCAACGACGAACCTGGGTACACGAATGGCAAAACGACATTTTTTCGGATGAATCCAGCTTGTGTTTACAGCATCATGATGGTCGCATCCGTGTTTGGCGACATCACGGTAAACGCACATTGGAAGCGTGTATTCTTCATCGCCATACTGGCGTATCACCCGGCGTGATGGTATGGGGTGCCACTGGTTACACGTCTCGGTCACCTCTTGTTCGCATTCACAGCACTTTGAACAGTGGACGTTACATTTCAGATGTGTTACGACCCGTGGCTCTACCGTTCATTCGATCCCTGCGAAAACCTACATTCTTGCACGACCGCATGTCGAAGGTCCTGTGCGAGCATTTCTGGATACAGAAAATGTTTGACTGCTGCCCTGGCGAGCACAATCTCCAGATCTCTCACCAATTGAAAACGTCTGGTCAATGGTGGCGGAGAAACTGGCTGGTCACAATACGCCAGTCACTACTCTTGATGAACTGTGGTATCGTGTTGAAGCTGCATGGGCAGCTGTACCTGTACACGCCATCCGAGCTCTGTTTGACCCAATTCCCAGGCGTATCAAGGCCGTTATTACGGCCAGAGGTGGTTGTTCTAGGTACTGATTTCTCAGCATCTATGCACCCAAATTGCGTGAAAATGTAATCACATGTCAGTTCTAGTGGTATATATTTGTCCATTGAATACCCGTTTTTCATCTGCCTTTCTTCTTGGTGTAGCAATTTTAATGGCCAGTAGTGTAGTATTTGGCCAGCTCAAAGAATATTGGTGGCGGCCGTCGCTGCGACCGTCCGGCGGTAGTGTCCGACCGGGAGGCGGCCGCACATTCTTCTTCCGAGCGGCGAGCGTGGGCAGCGCCCGTGGTCGCCGTCTGCTTGGGTCCTGTTGGCTGCTCCGACTTCTCTGGTAGCGCGCCGTAGCGATTAACAGTAGCTGTAGGCGCCGGGGAAGGCGTCGTCCTGGGTCTGGCCCCACGCCGAGACATGACAGCAGTGCAGGTAGCGCCTGCCACACTGTCGTCTGTAATGGCGCGTCTTCTGCCGCCGGTGGTAGAGACAGCAAGCTGCCTCTTCTTCTCGGGCACCTTTTCGGCGCCGGTTGGTGCGGCGGTAATTGGCCTTTTGCACCGCTCGACATCTAGGCGAGGCAGCATACTGGCCGTGCTCGCCATCCTCTCGGCAGCCGGGAAAGACACAGTGCGTGCATAATGCACTATTATCTCATCTTCAGCCGAATCGTCGTCCACATCGAAGTCCGCGAACAGAGGCGGGTCAGATGGGGCCGTCGGGTGCGCAAACTCCACCGGACGGCGGTCTGCCACATCAGCATCTGCAGCCATCGTAAGTGGGGGGCCGGATGGGGCCGTCACTCGAGCGATCCGCCACACCCTTCGCTCTACTCAGCGCTCCTCTGAACTCCAGGCGCGCCCACGACATCTCTGCTCGCTACCAGAATGGCGACTAGCCGAGAGGATCACTTGGAAGATGGAATGGCGCGCCGTGGTCTTCATAGATGAAAGTAGAATCTACTGCGGACTAGTGATGGCCACTTGCCCGTACGACGTAGATCTGGTGAGTGCTGTCTCGTAGAGTGCATTTGTCTGAGACACATTGCCTTATCGCCTGGGGTCCACATGCTACAACTCTCGTTCACCTTTGGTGTTCCTGGAGGTGACGTTAAACAGCGCTCGGTACGTTGAAAATGTCGTTAGGTCCGTTCTCGTGACAGGAAGGTGACGTGTTGTTCCAACAGGATAATGCTTGCCCACACACTGCCCCTGAAACTCAAAGTACCCTGCAAGACGTGCAGCAACTTCTCTGGCCAACACGATCTCCAAACTTGTCTCCCATCGAGCATGTGTGGGATATGATGGAACGAGAAGTAACTCGCGTGACTCGACTCGTCAGCTGACAATTCTTACAGAACTATGTGAGCAGGTCGAACAGGCATGGCGTAACATATCCCAGGAGAATATTCGCCATTTGTACGATCGACTGCATTGCCGCCCGTGGAGGCCACGCCACGCACTAATACTTGTATGTCAGTATGGCTCGATACCTGGTAGGTCAGGACCGCTTGTGGTATTGATCTGTAAATGCAGTCATATCATGTACTCTGTATGTACTGCTGCAACAATAAATTCTGAGGGAATTGGAAACATCTAAAACGATGTACAAAATTTTTTGTGCCAGTGTACTTTCTTACTCCATTTTTACATGATGGAATTCAGTTTTTATATGCTGCAACGTTTTTCCGAAATTTTAAAAATTAAACGAAAAAATTAAGGATTTTCCAAATGTGAAAACATGTGCCAAGGTCCACATGGCTGTGAACCTAGAAACAAGTATTCTATTGAAGTTTTAAAGCGTCTCAGTCGGGAAAATCTTCTCGGTACTGTATTTAGTTTTTTATTACCCTACTACTCTGTAAAATAATCAATAAATGGAATCAAATTAAGCAGAGGTATTATCAAAAACCAGTTATTATTTTAAATTTTGAACTGAAGCCATTGGAAACTAACACAAAAATTTTCTATACAGGTAAAATTGTGAATACATTAACGAAACTCAGTTAATTCACAAATATCACATGCTCCATGGTAAAAACCCTTGTTCTATTTCAAGGTACAAGATGCTGCACGACTAACAAAGTATGGCTTAACCGTCTACAAGTTAGATAACTAGTTTTGAGGAGCGGCTCGTAAGAGGAGGCAAGGGAGGCCGGGCCTTCTCACTTTTCCGTGATAGAAGTAGTAGCAATAATTATTAATATAATAAACCATTATGCACCTTTGTCAGCGAGCGCGAAAAGACGTTAGCTTGCGTCAGTCCTCCTAAGCTGCCAGCACTAGAGAGCAAGTCAAAATGGAAAATGTAGCCGTAACCTAAGGCAGACACAGGCGCGACACATAAGGTGAGGAGGCCAACACATGCCAGGTCGGCTGCGAACGCTCGGCTGCTATGGTATTCATGAAGTCACTTCCAGTAACAGAGGAGGAGGTACAGGCTCTCGTAGCCGGGTTGACGTACACTTCCAGGGCACTGGAGGCCAGCAGGTGTGGTTCTGCCACTCTTCGTTTCTCTTAACATTAGTTATCCTGTGCGCAGTGAATATGAACCATCAAAAAAAGTTTTGCATCACCTCGGTTCCAAGACTTCCGGACCCTGTACAGAAAATTGGAATAGAGATCAACATAAACATCATTTCCGCCCTTTTTATTGCTCATGAAAACCACACATTGCATGTTGTACCACCACACAGCGAGACCTTCAGAGGTGGTGGTCCAGATTGCTGTACACAGTAGCACGTCCTCTTGCATTGATGCATGTCTGTATTCGTCATGGAATACTATCCACAAGTTCATCAAGACACTGTTGGTCCAGATTGTCCCACCCCTCAACGGCGATTCGGCGTAGATCCCTCAGAATGGTTGGTGGGTCACGTCGTCCATAAACAGCCCTTTTCAATCTATCTCAGGCATGTTTCGATAGGGTTCATGTCTGGAGAACATGCTGGCCACTGTGGTCGAACGATGTCATTATCCTGAAGGAAGTCATTCACAAGCTGTGCACCATGGGGGTGGAATTGTCGTCCTTGAAGACGAATACCTCGCCAATATGCTGCCGATATGGTTGCACTATCAGTCGGAGGATGGCATTCACGTATTGTACACCCGTTACGGCGCCTTTCATGGCCACCAGCGGCGTACGTCGGTCCCACACAATGCCACTCCAAAACAGCTGGGAACCTCCACCTTGCTGCACTCACTGGACAGTGTGTGTAAGGCGTTCAGCCTGACCGGGTTGCCTCCAAACATGTCTCCCACGATTGTCTGGTTGAAAGCATATGCGACACTCATTGGTAAAGAGAACATGATGCCAATCCTGAGCGGTCCATTCGTCATGTTGTTGGACCCATCTGTACAGCGCTGCGTGGTGTCGTGATTGCAAAGATGAATCTCACCATGGACGTCAGGAGTCAAGTTGCGCATCATCCAGCCTATTGCGCACAGATTGAGTCGTAACATGATGTCCTGTGGCTGCACGAAAAGCGTTATTCAACATGGTGGCGTTGCTGTCAGGGTTCCTCCGAGCAATAATCCGTAGGTAGCGGTCATCCACTGCAGTGGTAGCCCTTGGGCGGCCTGAGCGCGGCATGTCATCGACAGTACTTATCTCTCTGTATCTCCACTATGTCCGAACAACATCGCTTTGGTTCACTTAGAGACGCCTGGACACTTCCGTTGTTGAGAGCCCTTCCAGGCACAAAGTAAAAATGCGTACGCGATGGAACCGCGGTATTGACCGTCTAGGCATGGTTGAACTACGGATAACACGAGCCGTGTACCTCCTTCCTGGTGGAATGACTAGAATTGATCGGCTTTTGGGCTCCCTCCGTCTAATAGGCGCTGCTCATGCATGGTTGTTTACGTCTTTGGCTGGGTTTAGTGCCATCTGTGAACAGTCAAAGGGACTGTGTTTGTGATACAATACCAACAGTCAACGTCTATCTTCAGGAGTTCTGGGAACCGGGGTGAAGCAAAACTTTTGTACGAGTACTGATGTAACGTTTTCGAGTGAGGATAATATTACTTCTTTTCAGAAGCTTTCATTTTCAAGGAGATGTGAAACTGAATGACATCAAATTTGGAAGAAAGGACCTCCAACACCGGCGTTACATTCAAAAAGTTAAGTTCGAAACACGTGCATTCTGTAGTTCGTGGTATGAGCAGCACAAGTAATTATGTGGTAGCCCTACAAACGGAAAATTATTCTGCTGCCTACGTTAGCTGTTAAGTACAAGGAAAAAAAAGAATGGAAATGAGCGTATGGCATCGTTGGCCGGGAGGCGCCTATTCGGGGAAGTTCGGCCCCCAAGTGCTAGTCTTATTTCATTCGACGCCACAGTGGGAGACTTGCGCGCCGGGATGGGGATGAAATGATGATGAGAACAACACAACACCCAGTCCCTGAGAAAATCTCCAAACCGGTCGGGAATCGAACCTGGCCACACTTGCATGGGAGGCGAGCACGTTACCGCCCACCTATGCAGGCGGACAACAAGAAAAACTGTATTGTCTGCAAAGGGTTCCGACGATCTGAACAATCTGTTTCGAGGTTTAACACGGCACGCTTTTTCTAAAGGTCATCTAAGTAGTTTTATTTCGCATAAAGAACTATCCAAACAAGAGTTTAATATTTTGGAAATACTTAATGAACATTACAAATACATGAAAATCAGGCACAACAATTAATTGAAAACTAACAAAGATATCCCGAAAATTCTAATTGACGGCACGAGTCTTGCGTAATCAGGAGCTAGTTTTCAGAGCTAGGGCGATGAGTCTGTGCTGAAAGAAATATACAATTTGACCGAAGGTTTCCAATTTTGACGATTTCTGCCGACTAAAGGACCACTAATAAATTTTTAGGAGGAAATAATCTTTGTCTCTTAATGTATAACATACTGTAGCTATCATATACAAGATTATATACATTTTTCTTTAATTTTTTATACATTTTATATAATTTGTAATTTATTTACTACAATTCAATATTTAAATTGTCTCTGGAATATTTTTCGTCCTTATAGTTCGTTGAAGTAATATTTTTCAGTAATGCTTCATTGTTATTAAACTTTTTAAAAGAACTATAGAAAAATTTCCCAAGTCTGCATAGAAAAAAATGCAGATAGAGGGGGGAGGGGCAGCTTTGGAACTATGCCAGGGGCGCAGAATCGCCATGGACACATTGTTGCCAACGGTAACGGAATTCCGTTACACGTAGCTGAGTTTTTGGACCTTCGCGGCCTAGCGGCGGAATTCTAAAATTGATAAAAACGTAGCGTAAATTAAGTGTAAAACCCGATTAAATTTCGCTTCCAAAGTACAAAAAATATTTAATTAAGTATTACGTTAATTTTTAAACGTGAGCTATTCACAGACGAATACAGATTTAATATGTACTGTGCATGTTGCGTACAGTTTAATCGGCACGCTTTCATATTCTTTAGGATATGAATGATCTGATGACATCTGAGACGATAACATTTAAATGATAACCGGAAGTATAAATTAATAACTGGTCGTTCACAGCCAAAGAAGAAATGCGAATAGAGGGGTGAGCACGAGCGAGTTGAGAAAAAATCCAGAAAATAATTATTGTCTAAAATATGATTAAATGAAGATATTTTTAAAAAGTGATAAGACTAGTTAGTGATGACAACAGGAAAGCGAAAAGAAAAGCGTGTGGTCGGAGCAAAACTAAGTGACTTAGCGAACCACATTGGAAGCCACACATACAAGACGAACAACAAATCTACGGATCATTCAAGAAGTATTTCTCACGTAAAAAATAGTTTTTTAATTCATACTAGTTAGACAATGCCAACTGGTATTATTACTAGTACACCACTCTTATTAAAGTTATATTTTATGGATTTTAACTTTAAAAGCTACAGTAACGAATTACTATGTAAGAACTCCCTCTGGAACACAAAGCATTTGTATTATTTACGTCAACATAGCAGGAGCCCACTGCTTTTTCTTTCGTTTTCACATAATTAAACCAGAGAAAGAGCAAAAGGAAGCTACAGTGGCTGACATAAAATTTCATTTGTCAGTTGCGGCTAGCAATATTATTTTCGATTCAGTGGAAAATGTTGTAGAGACACCCAAATTCAATTTGAAGGATTCAACAGTTGCAAAAATATCATTCCATAATTGCACAACATGCGCTATTAAGAACAGACTCTTCTCAAATATTACGGACAAGTTAAGTAGTGATCTAAGAAACAACGCATTTTCCATCCTCAGATATCAACAACATCATGTTAATGTGTATGTTAGTGAGATATATAGACAATGATGAAGTCGCAACAGAAGGCAAAGCTAGCGATCTGTACAACCTTTTCAAAAATTGTATAGAGAGGTCTGAGTTGTTGTTGTATTCTTCAGTCCTAAGATTGGTTTGAGGCAGGTCTCCATGCTACTCTATCCTGTGCAAGCTCCTTCATCTCCAAGTACCTACTGCAACCTGCATCCTTCTGAATCTGCTTAGTGTATCCATCTCTTGGTCTCCCTCTACGATTTTTTACCCCCATCCACTGCCCTGTAATACTAAATTGGTGACCCCCTGATGTCTCAGAACATGTCCTACCAACTGATCCCTACTTCTAGTCTAGTTGTGCCACATATTCCTCTTCTCCCCAATTCTGTTCAGTACCTCCACATTAGTTACCCATCTAATCTTCAACATTCTTCTGTAGCACCACATTTCGAAAGCTTCATTCTCTTCTTGTCTGAACTATTTATCGTCCATGTTTCACTTTCATACATGGCTACACTCCATACTAATACTTTCAGAAACGACTTCCTGACACTTAAATCTATACTCGATGTTAACAAACTTCTCTTCTTCAGGAACGCTTTCCTTGCCATTGCCAGTCTACATTTTACATCCTCTCTGCTTCGACCATTATCAGTTATTTTGCTCCTCAAATAGCAAAGCTCATCTACAACTTTAAGTGTCTCATTTCCTAACCTAATTGCCTCAACATCACCCGACTTAATTCGACTACATTCCATTATCCTTGTTTTGCTTTTGTTGGTGTTCATCTTACATCCTCCTTTCAAGACACTGTCCATTCCGTTCAAGTGCTCTTCCAGGTCCTTTGCTGTCTCTGGCAGAATTATAATGTCATCGGCAAACCGCAAAGTTTTTATTTCTTCCCCATGAATTTCAATTCCTACTCCAAATTTTTCTTCTATTTCCTTTACTGCTTGCTCAATATACAGATTGAATAACATCGGCAAAAGGCTGTCTCACTCCCTTCCCATCCACTGCTACACTTCTCGTGCCCCTCGACTCTTATAACTGCTATTTGGTTTCTATACAAATTGCAAATAGCCTTTCACTCCCTGTATTTGACCTCTGCCACCTTCAAAATTTGGAAGGGAGTATTCCAGTCAAGATTGTCAAAAGCTGTCTCTAAGTCTACAAATGCCAGAAACGTAGGTTTACCTTTCCTTAATCTATCTTCTAAACCGATCTTCCACAAGGTGGGCATCTACCAGTTTTTCCATTCGTCAGTAAAGAATTCGTGTTAGTATTTTGCAGCCGTGGCTTATTAAACTGATAGTTCGGTAGCTGTCACATCTGTCAACTGTTGCTTTCTTTGGGATTGGAATTATTATATTCTTCTTGACGTCCGAGGGTATTTCGCCTGTCTCATACATCTTGCTCTCTAGATGGTAGTGTTTTGTTAGGCCTGGCTCTCCCAAAGCTGTCAGTGGTTCTAATGGAATGTTATCTACTCCCGGGGCCTTGTTTCGACTTAGGTCTTTCAGTGCTCTGTCAAACTCTTCGCGCAGTATCACATCTTCTATTTCATCTTCATCTACATCCTCTTCCATTTCTACAATATTGTCCTCAAGAACATCGCCCTTGTATAGACCCTCTATATACTCCTTCCACCTTTCTGCTTTCCCTTCTTTGCTTAGAACTGGGTTTCCATCTGAGCTCTTGATATTCATGCAGGTGGTTCTCTTTTCTCCAAAGGTCTCTTTAATTTTCCCATAGGCAGTATCTATCTTACCCGTAGTGATATATGCCTCTACATCCTTACATTTATCCTCTAGCCATCCCTGCTTAGCCATTTTGCAGTTCCTGTTGATCTCGTTTTTGAGGCGTTTGTATTCCCTTTTGCCTGCTTCATTTACTGCATTTTTATATTTCCTCCTATTATCCATTAAATCCAGTATCTCTTCTGTTACCCAGGGATTTCTACTAGCCCTCGTCTTTTTACCTACTTGATCCTCTGCTGCCTTCAGTATTTCATCTCTCAAAGCTACTCATTCTTTTTCTACTGTGTTTCTTTCCTCCGTTCTTGTCAATCGTTCCCTACTGCTCTCTCTGAAACTATCTACAATCTCTGGTTCTTTCAGTTTATCCAGGTCACATTTCCTTAAATTCCTACCTTTCTGCAGTTTCTTCAGTTTCAGTCTACATTTGATAACCAATAAATTGTGGTCAGAGTCCACATCTCCCCCTGGAAATGTCTTACAAATTAAAACCTTGTTCCTAAAGCTGTGTCTTACCATTACATAATCTATCATCTGAAACCTTCCAGTGTCTCCAGGCCACTTCCACGTATACAACCTTCTTTCATGATTCTTCAACCAAGTGTTAACTATAATTAAGCTAAGCTGTATGCGAAATTCTACCATGCGGCTTCCTCTTTCATTCCTTACCCCCATTCCATATTCATCTACTACTTTTCCTTCTCTTCCTTTTCCTACTACCGAATTCCAGTCCCCCATTACTATTATATTTTCGTCTCCCTTCACTGTCTGAATAATTTCTTTTGTCTCATCATACATTTCTTCAATTTCTTCGTCATCTGCGGAGCTAGTTGGCATATGCACTTGTACTACTGTGGTAGGTGTGGGCTTCGTGTCATTCTTGGCTACAATAATGCGTTCACTATGCTGTTCCTAGAACCTTACCCGTGCTCTTGCCGACCGGGGTGGCCGAGCGGTTCTAGGCGCTACAGTCCGGAACCGCGCGACCGCTACGGTCGCAGGTTCGAATCCTGCCTCGGGCATGGATGTTTGTGATGTCCTTAGGTTAGTTAGGTTTAAGTAGTTTTAAGTTCTAGGGGACTAATGACCTCAGAAGTTAAGTCCCGTAGTGCTCAGAGCCATTTGAACCATTTGAACCCGTGCTCCTATTTTTATTCATTATTAAACCTGCTCCTGCATTACCCATATTTGATTTTGTATTTATAACCCTGTATTCACCTGACCAGAAGGCTTGTTCCTCCTGGCACCGAACTTCACTAAATCCCACTATATCTACCTTTAATCTATCCATTTCACTTTGTAAATTTTCTGACCTACCTGCCTGAGTAAGGTATCTGACATTCCACGCATCCGATCCGTTGAACGCCAGTTTTGTTTCTCCTGGTAACGACGTCCTCCTGAGTAGTCTCCACCCGGAGATCCGAATGGGGGACTATTTTACCTCTGAGTTACCTGTTGATAATGTAGCTGGTTTTTGCGCTGACAATGTCCACGATATGGTAGGTAAGAATAAATCATTCAAGACCCATATCTTCAGTGAAAACTCCAGAAAATTGTGAACGTTTTTGTAATTGCCGTAGTTAGTTCACAAGACATCCCTAGCTATGCCAATCTTTGATACCTAGAACTGAATTCATCTACCACAAGGTAACCAAAATATTGCTGTATTTACGAGTACATGTTCTTATATTTCACTGCCTGTCTAAGAAACACTGAAGCTAACAAAAGCCCCTTTGAATGAATTCCTTATATTAATAACTTGAATACAAAGTATTAATGTTCCACAATATACCTTATACCTTCGCACGTTAAAATCCCATACAAAGAGGAAAGCGCCTGTTACGTCAAACTACTATTATTATGTTAACAATGACCTTGTGAATAATGCAAGATCTTCAAATTTCGTACTCTCGTCCGTGGGGTCGCTGATCGTCAAATGGGCTGGCTAGAAAGATATGGAACATACTTGTATATAGTTTAAGTTCTTTATTTAGCCTATATATCGTCAGTAATTTGTCCTGCCTATATTATAAATTATATTTGATATTGTAGCGTAAATTTTAGCACGCTCGTAGCGGAAATATGTTATTTTTGCCTAGCAACACTGCTCGGAACGGTTCTGCGTTGGAGATGAGAATGCGTATAATTAAGTGAATGTGTGGTTACGAGACATTTGAATGTTGAATGCCAGCGACGAACGAAAGACATTAGGCCCGACGAATGAACCGATTGGCTGCTCGTCCTTGGACCCTACACGTGTAAAACAAACTATAGTGCAGGGTTTCCCAAAGTGAATAAGTGCCCCGCGAAACACCGTTTTTCCGACGTTTTTACAATACTATTACGATTTCTGTCTAAGTTATGATTTAAAATTGAAGTAATCACTGAGTAAAACAAGTTTTCTCTCATTTTCTAAAATTTTATTAATCTCCTAAATAAACAAGATGTTCCATCTATGTACCAGGACTCTCAAAATGCCCTGTCAGATTAAAAGTTTGAGAACCCCTGCTATAGTGTATAAAGTGATTTGTTCGCGTTGCTCACTGCACAGCACGCTTGCTCGCGACGCAGCAAGGTGAGGCAGATATGAATCTGTACCTCAGATTAACGATTATCGATGTATGTTCAATGCTACTTTTATAAATATATCTTAGTCTAATTTCCACCTTGACGAGCCTACACACTAATAGGTAAAACACATGTAGGACAAGAATGTACATATGTACGTACAGCGGAGTAAACACTGTTTTTAACTTTCCTGGCATATTACATACTTGTATATGTGTCGGACCGATCGGAACGTTGCCTTTCACGGAAAACATTCTTACCGGCCCACCCTCACAGATTCAACTCTGTCGATACTTCTCTCATACTTTCTTATCTTGACTGAAGTTCTCCTAGAAGAAAGGATATTACGGAGAAACGACTTCGCAACAGACTCGGAAACTGTTTCCCGGACGTCTCTGTTTTGTAACTCCCTGGCAGAATAAAACTGTCATTAACATGGCACAAAGTTTACGCTGTTCACGATCAGATGATACATATGGCTCTTCATCCCTAAGATAACGTGTTTATGGTGAAACTAAGAACATTCGGCCACAGAATTAAAACTACTGCAATTTCCAGACGTGGTCTACCATTAATGAACCCAGTACCAGACGGGTCAAGCGCCGAAGTATCTAATGAATTAGGCAACCATTTCTGTTTCTCACTCCACTGCGCATTGCAACTGTCTCTTAACGAGTGTGTACTGAACAAACTGGGTGATAATTATTGAACTACACGGAAAAAAACGTAAATTAGTTATAAGCTACGGTGTGCACATACTTTATTCAACATGTAAACGTCACTACAGAAGATATTCGGATTTAGGTTGTGCTATGTTTGATATACCTGCCATCATTGACGATGATGTGGCGCAGACGAATAGTGAAATTTTGCATGACCCGCCGAAGTTTCGGAATATCGATGTTGTCGATGACCTGAATTTCAGCTGAGCGATGGTTTTGGGGTTATTGCTGTACACCTTGTTTTTAATATAGCCTTACAAAAAGGGGTGGCATGTGTTCAGATCAGGAGAATATGGCGGGCAATAGACGCCCATGCCAGTGGCCTATTGGGTATCCCAGAGCCAGAATGCGGTTCCCAAAGTGCTGCCGGCCGTTGTGGCCGAGCGGTTCTAGGCGCTTCAGTCTGGAACTGCGCGACCGCTACGGTCGCAGGTTCGAATCCTGCCTCGGGTGTGGATGTTTGTGATGTCCTTAGGTTAGTTAGGTTTAAGTAGTTCTAAGTTCTAGAAGACTGATGACCTCAGATGTTAAGTCCCATAGTGCTCAGAGCCATTTGAGCCCAAAGTGCTCCTCCAAAATGTCAAACACTCTCCTGCTTCGATGGGGTCGAGCACCGCCTTGCATGAACCACATCTTGTCGAAATCAGTGTCACTTCGGATAATGCGGATGAAATCATCTTCCAAAACCTTCACGTACCGTTCGATAGTCACCGTGCCATGAAGGAATATCGCACCGATTATTCCGTGACTGGACATTGCACATCACTCAGTCACCTGTTAAGGGTGAAGAGACTTCTCAATCGCGAAATGCCGATTCTGAGTCCTCCAAATGCGCCAGTTTTGCTTATTGACGAACGTATCCAAATGAAAGTGGTCTTCGCTAAACCAACAACAAGGCGCATGCGCATACTAATTCCCATTATGGCCCGCGGCCAACTGTGCAAATCGTTCAAATGGCTCTGAGCACTATGGTACTTAACTTCTGAGGTCATCAGTCCCCTAGAACTTAGAACTACTTAAACCTAACTAACCTAAGGACATCACACACATCCATGCCCAAGGCTGGATTCGAACCTGCGACCGTAGCGTTCGCGCGGTTCCAGACTGTAGCGCCTAGAACCGCTCGGCCACTTCGGCCGGCCCAACCGTGCAGTTTGAAAGTCCTTACGCAAACCGTACAGAAGTTATGACGATTTTATTTCATGGAGTTCAACAATTGTCACCCTGTAGCTACGAACTGTTGATCTGGCAAATCGAAATAACATTTCCATTTGGTCCTATTTACGTCTAGGAGATGTTCTGATTCATCCGTTCTATCAATGTTCGTATTGGCGTAGCATTCGCGTTGTCGGTTTGTGGGAAGTATACGCCTCAGAATTGCCAGCAATTTAAGCAACTTTTAACTGTTTTTGAGATGAAACTTGGGTTGTCGACTGTGGTTACACCTTTGGGACAGTGATTTCACACGCGGTACAGAATCTTTCAGTACGGTAAGGATGATACCACTCCGGACGAGCGGATAACGCAGCTCACAACTCAACATTTCGATGCCGTTATCGTAACAATAATGTAAAATGAGCGCGTTCACTGCGTTACTGGTTTCACTTGCTTACTGGCATCCTTTCATGCTTTATTTACGTGCAACATTACCTGAAATATGTAACACATATTGGTTGTCGACAAGGGACGCCACCGTCTTTTTTAAATCCTCTGCACTCTAAACTCATACCGCTGGTGCTTCGCGATTAGTCAACCGGGGGCAGCTGCACACGGATATTTCATTGCCATAAACACATCGTCAGTTACAATTCGGTATCAGCCAGGTTCTGAATCCACCTTTTGCGCGTTTATAATTTCTCTGCTTCGCAGATGCGACTAACACGTTAGCAACCTCTAGGCTTTCCACACACGAAGCGCCTCAAAAGCAACCCACTGCCGACGTGAGTTAGTAAAGGAGCGCCAGCTACGGAAATCATTTCCCGTGTAGTTAAATAAAGCTCCGCAGAAGACGCGATTGCAGAGTAACTCCCCAGTCAATAGTTTGCAACGGCGTTACCAACCAGTTGCTAGCGAGTCGGCGCCCGTGCTGCTGAGTTATCTGAGTTGCGACGTGTCCTCTGACAGCTCAGTAGTGTATATATACTAAGATGGTAACTGTACTTTCGGACATGTCCGAAAGAACAGATACCATCGGTGACCATGCAGCTCGTTAGAATGAAATTACAATGAAATGAACACCCTTAGCTGCTTACAGGCGTTGACATACGTCAACGGGGACCGATGAAAATGTGTGCCCCGACCGGGACTCGAACCCGGGATCTCCTGCTTACATGGCAGACGCTCTATCCATCTGAGCCACCGAGTACACAGAGGATATCGCGACTGCAGGAATTTATCTCTGGCACGCCTCCCGCGAAACCGACATTCTCAGCGTATTGTCCCGCACTACATTCGTAGTGCCCCCGCCCATTATACTCATTACTCGCAGCGCGTTGCCGATTCCCGTAAGAGTTCGGGCACTGTTTGTGCATTCGCAAGAAGAAGAAGATGGTCAAGTGGCCGGTGAGCCTTAACTATATATATATATATATATATATATATATATATATATATATATATATATATATATATATATACTAAGATGGTATCTGTTCTTTCGGACATGTGGGATTCGCGGGAGGCGTGCCAGAGATAAATCCCTGCAGTCGCGCTATCCCCTGTGTCCTCGGTGGCTCAGATGGATGCCGGCACGGTAGCTCAGCGTGTTCGGTCAGAGGGTTTCGCTACCCTCTGTAATAAAAAAAACTGAGTAAACGGGTCAACGAACAACCTGAACGAGTGTCTTCGCACGTCCGCCACGAACAAATTCAACGACCAATATAGAGCAAAAATGAGAATTAAAAAAAAAAAAAAGATGGATAGAGCGTCTGCCGTGCAAGCAGGAGATCACGGGTTCGAGTTCCGCTCGGGGCACACATTTTCATCTGTCCCCGTTGATGTATGTCAACGCCTGTACGCAGCTAAGGGTGTTCATTTCATTGTAAGCTCAGTAGTGAACATGAACGAGCAGATTGGCTTTGGACGCGAAGTCGAAAGACATACAATTTTATTCAGCTACAAGCTCCCAGGCTACGGCAGGAGAGATTTGACACAGAAAGTGGGGTGTGAAGAGGGAAAAGAATGTTATATGAAATATGTAATGCCTGTACATACATTGTTTAGAATAAAATTACCGGTACATCAACTGAAGCAAACGTACAAAAAATTGTAAATAATTCTGTGTGACTAGCAGACTGGGAGAAAATGCTGAGATTCAGAATACCAAAGATTACTATAAATCTTGTGAAATTGACACTGAAAGGCCTGAAAGGGGTAGTGAAAATGGATGGAGAATATTCCAAGGCGTTTGATATAAAAACAGGAATGAGGCAAGGAGATGGATTATCACCACTCTTGTTCAACATTCCAATACAGGAAGAGCTGGGTGGAGCAATGAAGCGGAAGAGGGAATTAAAACAGGAACAAAAATTAATGTACTTGCCTTTGCAGATGATCGCTGAAAATCCAGATGACTTTAAAATATTTGCAAAAAGACTCTTTCAAAAAGCAAAGGAAGCTGGATTATAAGTAAATGATGAGAAAACAAAAAATTCATGAGGGTAGAAAGAAATTACAGAGCAGAAAGACGGGAAGCTCTGCAAATCGATAACACATGTTTGAAGAAGTAGATGAGCTTAAATATCTGGGGGTAGTAGTAAACAACAAAAACTATGAGAAGCAAGAAATAGAGGCGAGGATGGAAGCCGCATCTAGAGCATCGAACTCGCTCTTCAAAGTGTTGTCATCTAAAATTTTCTCAAGAGGAACCAAAGTAAGAATATATAAAACCATCACCAGGCGAGTATTACTATATGGGGCACGAATATGGAGAATAGATCAATACACGGAGAGAAAGATAAAAGTTTTTGAAAATAAAGTCCTGGGAAATATATTTGGATCTATCTATGAAGGAGAAGAATGGCGAAGAAGGAAGAACAGGGAGCTATACAATGAACCAGACGAAGTTGTGGAAGCCAAGACAAGAAGACTAAGATGCAGCCACATCTATAGAAGATAGCAGGGATCTTTACTGAGAGAAGCCTCAGAGAATAAACCGGAAGACCAAGACCTCTAGGCAGACCGAAAATGAGATGGAGAGACCAGATTGCCAAGGATCTCCAGGTACAGGGAACAAGGAAAGGAGATGCCGAAGACAGAGTACCGTGGAAGAGGTTTCTTGACGAGGCCAAAAACCGACTGCGGTTTGTGGGGCCAGGAGAGTAAGAGTAAGCGTAAGAGTTTGTGTGACTAGCAGCCTTTGCCGTTCTGTAAAATTACACGTCAGATGGAAATGAACAGCAGAAAGCCTCAAATCTCCGATACGTGTAAATCCAAACGTATTCACAAACAAATGATTTAACGAGCACAAATCGCCGTCAACTAGTTTCCATGTAATTAAATCTCAAGATATGTGGGTTTTCAAAATAAAAGTGACAATGTGTTACGGCGGAAGAAATCATCAGCGCCAAATCACTGTTGCATCGTTTTCTCGTTCTGTAAGAAGCTACGAATTTCGAATCCGTCTGTTACAGTTCCTTGGTTGCCTACAGTTTATATTTCTTTCGATGTACGGATGAACCCACAATCTTATTCGCGTTTTAATAATAATAGAGAACCGCACCTTCTTCTGAGCTTGAATCCGTGCTCGCCAAGCCGAGTGTAACGAGACGACGCTCGGGTCCAGCAAACAGTAATCCCTCTCCTTCGCACTCCCATGCGGCAGCTGCCGTTTCTCGTTTTGAGCTGCACCTTGAGCGGAACTGCGTTATCAGCACTTAGTAGCTTTTTGGGGTCGCTATCCATTCTAATAGTAGACTATATCCCAAGTCAACCGGGATCAAAATATCGACTCTATGGAACAGCAACTCTTCATACGTACTGAAAGCCCAAATTTATATAGGAAAGGAGGGCGCCATAAATAAATTTGGTAGTTGCTGACCTTACTTCCGAGTTGCGAGGTCATCATACCTTTTACGTCATACAATTTGGGACAGGTGGTCCTGAAAAGGGGATTAACGAGATTGGTAGCAATACGGAAAAATAACCCAGAGATTCCACAAAATAAGTCGTACAAAGACGTTCACAGCTCTTCATTTTACTTCGTAAATAACTCTACGATATTCACTTACATTCCTAAGAGAAAAAAGAACATGGTGTTACTGAGCACACTCTACATCTACATATATACTCCGCTAGCCACCAAGCGGTGTGTGGCGGAGGGCACAATTCGCGCCAAAGTCATATCCAAACCCCCCCCCCCCCCCCCCCCCCCCCCCGCCGCCCCTCTGTTCCACTCGCGGATCGCGTGAGAGAAAAACGACTGTCTGAACGCCTCAGTACGAGCTCTTATTTCCTTTATCTTTGAATGACGATCATTACGCGATTTGGAAGTTGGTGGTGATAATATATGCTATACATCCTCGGTGAAGATTGGATTTCGGAATTTAGCGAGCAGCCCCTTCTGTTTAGCGCGTCGTCTATCTGCAAGTGTGTCCCACTTCAAGCTTTCTATGAGATTTGTAACGCTCTCGCGATGGCTAAATGTACGTCACGAATCTTGCCGCTCTTCTTTGGACCTTCTCAATCTCTTGAATCAGACCCAACTGAAAAGGGTCCCATACAGACGAACAATACTCTAAGACTGGACGAAATAACGTATTGTAAGCTGTTTCCTTTGTTGAAGGACTGCATCGCTTCAGGATTCTACCAATAAACCGCAATCTAGAGTTCGCCTTACCCGTTACTTGTGTAATCTGATCATTCCATTTGGGATCATTTCGAATAGTCGCACCCAGATACTTGAGTGATGTTACTGCTTCCAAAGATTGATCATTTATTTTGTACTCATACATCAATGGGGATTTTCGCTTTGTTATACGCAGTAGGTTACACTTACTAATATTGAGAGATAACTGCCAGTCATTACACCACGCATTTATTTTCTGCAAATCCTCACTGATTTGTTCACAACTTTCGTGTGATAATCCTTTCCTGTAGACTACAGCATCATCGGCAAACAGTCTAATGCCGCTGTCAGTACCATCAACCAGATAGTTTATGTAAACCGTAAAAAGCAGCGGACCTATTACGCTGTCCTGGGGCACACCTGAAGTTACGCTTGTTTCTGTTGAAGTCACCCCGTTTAGGACGACATACTGCTCCCTGTCTGTTAGAAAACTTTCTATCCAATCGCATATGTCATTGGATAGACCGTAAGCGAGCACTTTTTGTAGCAAGCGACAGTGTGCAACTGAGTCGAACGCCTTTCGAAAGTCGAGAAATATGGCAACAACCTGGGAGCCGGTATCTAGAGCCTGTCGTAAATCATGCACAAAGAGGGCCAGCTGTGTCTCGCAGGACTACTGTTTCCTAAAACTGTGCTGATTTCTGCAGATGAGCTTCTCAGAGTCTAGAAAGGTCGTTATGTAAAATATGTTCCATGATCCTACAACAAATCGATGTCAGTGAAATTGGTCAGTAATTATGTGCATCCGATTTTCTACCCTTTTTACAGATTGCTATGACGTGGGCCTTTTTCCAGTCCCGTGGAACTTTCCGCCGTTCCAATGACAAGGTTGATAAGAAACCAAAAATGATTGTGGACTGCAGTGCATGAAAGAGCTGCACACACACACACTTGACCAACTAACTGATACATACACATGCAAACGAAAACTCAATAGGTGGTCGATGACTGTTTTTCCATACTATTTTTGATGTTTCTGGTTATAATGCGCATGTCTTGTAGATTCTGACTGACCATTGCTGGAATGCAAGAAAATGTGACAGATGGAGGTTATTCTTGGAGGAACTTGTAAAGTCACTGGAAACAGAAAACATTCCTTCAAGGACGCATTTCCCAAGAACAAAAGATTATCTGAAGGCCGTCAAGAGCATACAAACCCTGAAAGTGTAGTAAATATGTCAGAATCAGCAGCAATAATAAAATCTCCTAGACGCGTTCTGTTCAGCGAGCAATGACAATAAAACAAACATATTGTGTGAAAAATATAACAAAAATCTTTGCAAAACGCATGTCACCTACTTGTGTCCAAGCTACCGGAGTAAACATAAAAATCAGAGAAAAATGTTTTGCTCTCGAAAAATATTGTCTGTATTGAAGAATGTTATCAAATTCACGATTTTCTCCATATTTATGTCACTTCTTGTGTCCAAACTGCAATCAGCACAAAAAAACAAGGATGAGAAAAGAAAAATAACGCAATGAGTGCTAAGTAGAATGCGTAAGTGAAAACAGTCTGTTAGTCCGAACTTACCCAGATCACGAGGGCCATTCGATACTACACTTCGCCTCTGACAAGTGAGGTAATGTTTATGGCTGCTGTGACGTCACCGTTTGGTGCGTATTCGCAGTTTGTTAGAAGTCATGGTTGTGGTGACTGATCTGTAGCTTAGCCGGGGTTCTATGGTAGGCTGGTAGCTGGGAGTGTGGTTTAGATTTAACGAAGCCAACGAATGTGGAAAAAAAAGCAAAGAAACATCTTAAAGTAGTCACAGACTGATCAGTACCTTAACCAAAGGTCTAGGTTAGAACGGAAGATGACAGTTTGGCTGTGAGTTGTAGAAACCACAAAATCTGGTTGTGGTGACATATTGACCTCTAGCTTAGCCAGCTTGAAAGAATCACCACGGCTCTCAATTTATAGTCGCCATTCTGTGTACGACTATCGTCACGTTTCCTTGTCCGTCACTGGTCAAAACCAACGACTAATATCGAATATATCTAGTATTAGTTGAAAACAGGAATGGTTGCAATTTTAGTTTTTTTATTTATCAACTGCTCGTTTCACCTTATTTAGGCATCTTCAGGCTGATCTTAATTTGGTATTTCTTAGGACGATCCTTCAGACAGTGTAGCTAAAGGGCATCGTCGAGTACATCAGGCCAACATCGTCTTCGTTAACCTCAGTAAATACTTTCTAGATGGACGTGAGTGACTCCACGACCTGCATAACGCGTGAACGTTCACAGCAGCAAATTCTAGAATAAGATGGGGCTTTAGTAGTTAGCATAATGCTAACTAATATCTCTTTATCCATTTTCCCGACATTAATGTTAAACTAATAAAGTTTTTTTAATAGAGTTCTGTGTAGATCTATTATTATTATATTATTATCGTTACATCGCGGAAATGCCATATAGAAAAGCCGGGCGCAGAATCGTGTTTTTTTGTGGGGGGGGGGGGGGGGTGACTTTGTGCCCTGTTCCTATTTGGTCCAATAACCAGTGGCCATTTGCGAGGGTGTCCACAAATTCTGCATATATAGGGAATTTTAATAAATTATAATAAATATTCCATACTATATAAATATTAATAAATAGATAGCAATAAAATAACCTCGTAATTCTAATACATTTTGGTTTTTCCAGATTGACTGATGGCTCTGTCTAAAGAAGAACGAGTGGAGTTGGCAGTCTAAGTGGACGCGAAGGATGGTCATATCGCAAAATTGCGGAAGAATTTAACATTCGACCACCTCATCGCCAAACTATTTGTTTCACTGCCGTCGGGAAATTAATCACCAAGTTAAAGAAACAGACAGTTTGTTGGACAAATCCCTTCCAGACGACCAAAGATTTCAGACGAGACGAAAGAGGCTGTCTTGGTCAAGGTTTATGCTAGCCCATTGAAATCGCTTCGACAGAAATCCACGGGGTTGGGAGTTCCAAGGTCAATCATCCAGGTAATTCTGGAAGAGGAGAGGTTTCACCTGTACAAGTTACAGATACCGCCGCACTTAAATGAAGATGACCCTGGTAGACACATGCAGATGTGTGAATAGTTTGCAGATAAAATGGATGAAAATATAAATTTTACTAAAGAATGTGTGTTGTTCAGTGATGAAGCAGTGTTTCATGTCAATGGGGAACAGACAAAATCTTCGATACTGGTCATTAGATGAGTCCATACAAACAGCAGGGCTGCCAAAAGGTGATGGTGTGGAGTGGTTTGTGGAAAGGTCATGTGCTAGGACCTTTCTTCTTTGATGAACATGTAATAGGTGAGACTTGTCTGAACATGCTGAGAGGCAAATTGATGCCTCAAATTGGGCGTCTGGGTGAGCCACTTCCAAACCGGTTTCAGCAGGGCGGAGTCCCTGCCCATTTTGCTGCAGCTGTTAGAGATTGGTTGAATGACTATTTTCCTTACCGAATTGAAAGAAGAGGTCTTGTGGATTGGTCACCATGTTCGCCGCACTTTCTCCCCTTGATTTCTTCTTCTGTGGTATGCTGAAAGAGATAGTTTACTCGATGACGATTACAAATTTAAACCACCTGACAGAACGCACTACCAGTCAGTGTGCTGAAATCGTCGGAAATTCAGACCTATTCCATCGAGTTCATCTTAATCTTGCAAAGTGCATTACATTATGCATTGAAAAGGAAGGATATCATCTATAAAATACTATTTATTAACATTAACATTATTCATTAGCGTGTATTAGACTTCCCTATATACCCACACTTTATATACATCGTGTACAACCATTCGAACATGCCCTACTGTAGCTATGTTACAGTATAATAAGCAAGATTTGAACGGTGAACCGGAGCTGGAGCAAAGGTAGATACTGGGCATGGATTAATTCCTTACCAAAAGATTTTAAATGAGTTGAAATTAACGTTCAGCTACTGATACAATTTGTATGTGCACCATTAAGATTTTATGTGCAGAAACTATCTACATCTATACTCTACAAACCACCGCAAAGTGCACGGCATCTACATCTACAACTATACTCTGCAAACCATCATGAGGTGCATGGCAGAGGGTACGTCCCATTGTACCAGTTATTAGATTTTCATCCCGTTCCATTCACTTACGAAGTGTGGGAGGGTACGTCCCAGTGTACCAGTTGTTAGGGTTTTTCCCGTTCCATTCCAGTATGGAGCTTGGGAAGAATGATTGTTTGAAAGCCTCTGTGCGAGCTGCACTTATTCTAATCTTGACCTGACAATACTTGTGTGAGCAATACGTAGGGTGTAGTGTACTACTAGAGTCATCATTTAAAGCCGGTTCTAGAAACTTTGTTAGTAGATTTTCTAGGGATCGTTTACGTCTACCGTCAAGAGTCTGCCAGTTCAGTTTCTTCTGCGTTCCTGTAACACTCTCCCACGGGATTTGAACGGTGAACCGGAGCTGGAGCAAAGGTAGATACTGGGCATGGATTAATTCCTTTCCAAAAGATTTTAAATGAGTTGAAATTAACGTTCAGCTACTGATACAATTTGTATGTGCACCATTAAGATTTTATGTGCAGAAACTATCTACATCTATACTCTACAAACCACCGCAAAGTGCACGGCATCTACATCTACAACTATACTCTGCAAACCATCATGAGGTGCATGGCAGAGGGTACGTCCCATTGTACCAGTTATTAGATTTTCATCCCGTTCCATTCACTTACGAAGTGTGGGAGGGTACGTCCCAGTGTACCAGTTGTTAGGGTTTTTCCCGTTCCATTCCAGTATGGAGCTTGGGAAGAATGATTGTTTGAAAGCCTCTGTGCGAACTGCACTTATTCTAATCTTGACCTGACAATACTTGTGTGAGCAATACGTAGGGTGTAGTGTACTACTAGAGTCATCATTTAAAGCCGGTTCTAGAAACTTTGTTAGTAGATTTTCTAGGGATCGTTTACGTCTACCGTCAAGAGTCTGCCAGTTCAGTTTCTTCTGCGTTCCTGTAACACTCTCCCACGGGTCAAACAAACCTTAACCATTCGTGCTATTCTTCTCTGTATACGTTCAATATCCCCTGTTAGTCCTATTTGGTACGAGCCCCACACACTTGAGCTACATTACAGAATGGATCGCACGAGTGATCTGTGAGCTATTTCCTTTTTTTTAGAATGACTGCACTTCCCAGTATTCTGCCAACAAACCGACGTCTACCACATAATTTACCTACAACTGAGTCTATGTAATCATCCCATTTCATATCCCTACGAAGTGTTACACCCAGGTATTCCAACCGCGACTTACTGATGTTATAGTCATAAGACACTAAATTCTTCATTTTGTGACGTGCACGATTTTATGTTTGTGAACATTTAAGTCAGGTTGCCAAACTTCGCACTCTGAAATGTTAACAAGATCTGACTAAGTATTTACGCAGCTTCTTTCAAATATTACTTCATTAACATAACTACATCACCTGTAAAAAGTCTGAGATTACTTCTAATAATGTCCGTTAGGTCATTAACGTACAACATGAACAGCAAGGGCCCGACACACTTCCCTGGCGCACACCCGAAGTTTCCTCTACGCCTGACAATGACTCTCCATCCAAGATAACACGCTGTGGCCTCCCTCCCAAAAAGTTCTCAGTCCAGTCACAAGTTTCACTTGATACCACATACGGCCGAACTTAGACAGTAAGCGTGGGTGTGGTACTGAAGCAAATCCTTTTTGGAAATCAAGAAATATTGCATCTAGCTGATTGGTTTGATCCAAAGCTTTCAGTGTCTCATGTGAGAAAAGCGCAATTTAGGTTTCACACGATCGAAGTTTTCGGAATCCGTGCTGGTTGGCATGGAGGAGGTCATCCTGTCCAACATACCTCATTATTTTTGAGCTGAAGATATGTTCTAAGATTCTTAACAAATCATCTCAACGATACTGGACGGTTGGTTTGTTGACCATTTGTACTACCCTTCCTGTAGGTGGGTGTTGTCTGAGCTTTCGTCCAACTACTGGGCATCGTTTCTTGTTCGAGGGATGTACGAGAGATTATAGTTAGAGAAGAGGCTAACTCAGCTGCAAATTACATATAGAATCTGACGTGGATTCTATCAGGCTCTGGAACTTTGTTCAGTTTTAACGATTTCAGTTGTTTCCCAAAACCACTGGCACTAATCTTATTTCACTCATATTTTCAGTGGTATAAGGATTAAATTGGGGCAATTCTCCTGGGTTTTCCTTTGTAAAACAACATTTTAAAACAAAGTTAAAGGTTTGAGTTTTTTCTTTCCTAACGTCAGTTTCAGTTCCTGTCTCATGGGCACTAACTTTGCTGAATCTGACAGCCTTTATATACGATCAGAATTTCTTTGGGTTTGGTGCAAGATCATTTGACAGTATTCTGCTACGGTGGTACCTGAAGGCTTCACGCATTTCCCTCTTGGAGCCTAAAGGGTTTAATTCAATACCTCTCTATCTATAGTCCAATGCATTGTTTTACACCATCTGTGAAGTAATCTCTGTTTCTTTAGAAGTTTCTTTACAGTAGCTGTATACCACCGAGGTTCCCTCCCATTATGAACTGTTCTACTGGGAACATATCTATCCACTGCACGTCAGTTCTTCTTTTAAACTTGAGCCATAATTTCTCTACATGCCCCTGTCCTGTGTGGAAACTTTCAAGTTCACCGTTGAGATATGACGCTACTGATTTTTTATGTTGTTTACTGAATATATATCGACCTTTCTGTTTGTTTTAGCTGCTTTTCGTAATCATTATTGCTACAACCGCATTATGATCACTGATAGCAGTTTCGACGTGGACATCCTCAAAACGGTCAGGTCTATTTCTTGCCATTAGATCCAATATATTTCCCTCATGAGTGGGATTCCGAATTATCTGTTCTAGGTAGTTTACAGAGTAGGCTTTTCGTAATGTTTCTCAGAATGACTTGTCACGCCCACCACTAACATAGCTGTAATTTTCCTAATTGAATGTTGGATCATTAAATTACCTACCGACGATTACAGTATGATTAGGGAACTTACGCACAAATGAATTGAGGTTTTCTCTAAAGTTTTAGGTTACATCAAGAGTGATTCTGGTGGGCAATAGGAGGATCCAATTACTATTTTATGCCCATCCTTGATACTTAGTATTGCCAAAGAACGTCACGTGCAGTTTAAATTTCTATCTCTGAGGATTTGAGTTTCCTGTCTCAATCGACCACTTACATTTCCCATTAGCCTATCTTTTCGACATACACTTAAATGTTCCCCAAAAATCTCACTGCTATCAATTTCAGGTTTCTTCTGTACCTAGTATTAAGTGAGCTTCGCTGATTCTCAAGAGCGCTTCGAACTCTGGCAATTTGTTGCAAATGCTTCGGCACTTAACCACCAGGATTTTAATACTCTTATCTTTGGCAAACATTTCTTTCAATCTTACACAGACACTTCTCGCTCTCCTACAGCTGTCAATATCCGGATTGGATGGAGAGTCGCCTAATCTAAGAAACTTTTGTTTGTACCCCACACACAATCAGCTCTGACATGTAGTGTACTATCGCCCTAGTTCGGATTTTCTGTGCAAAACCAGTCACCCCTAAGTAACTCCGGACTCGATCGAGACTGATGGTTCAAATCTCGTCCACCGGTGTATCGAACCTTGGTCTAAGATATCGTTTAAACCGTTTGAAAAAAAAAAAAAATCCTTCGTTTGAATTTTACGTACAAAAAAACCCGTTTTCTGGGACGTTTTTGAAGCATACCACTTCTGTACTTTTAAACTTGTACGAATCGGATCAAACTTAACACGAAAGCAGATAAATGCACAAAGTAAAATAATAATAATAAAAAAATCCAGTAATATTTAGCCGTTTCGAGAAACGATGGTTTAAATTTGCGAGTGTAGCATATAAAATTTGCTCCTAAGTGATCTGAATACGTGGGAACGGTTTAAAGTGAATTAAATAAATGAAAATGCACACTTACACAATAAAATTGGAAACTCGGTTCCAAAAATCTAACTACATTCGGATTTTACGTGCAAAAAACACGTGTATTGTGATTTTTCTTACGTGCGTCACTTCCATGTTTCAAACTTCAAAATTTTGTAAGAAGATACACAAATACATGTAATTAATGGGATCCTGTTTTTTTGTGAAACTTTACCCGCTTCCACGAAATAAAAGTCTAAATATGCACATAAAATGCACTTAAAATTCGTTGTTCACCAGTCTGCAGCGACGTGGTTACGTTCGTAAATTTCCTGCTCCTACTTGCGAAACTCGTTGCAGCAGATGGCCGGTAGCAAAGCCGAGCAGAACTGCAACTCGCATCAGGCTGCGTACGACGTAACTATTCTAAGAACCGGGAAAAGGTCTTAAGTTTGAATGAAAGGTGGAAATACTGGCAAAAAGTCGGTATATGCTGAACCTTGAGATATAAACGTTCACTACCAAGCCCCTACTAATCTTAACACAATCATGCACAAACCCTTTCATTCCCTTCAGCAACTTCATGGTAACGTATTTCCTGAAATCTGAACAGCTACTAAGCACGGATTGTTCTAAAATGAAAATGCTCGCCATGCTATTAAGTTTATCGGTGTCTAATGCACTGAAGTTTTTAGTCACCAATCAGCTCAATACGCCACACGGAATTACTGTCTTTCCTCAAACACAAAATTACTTTAAAAAATCCGTACTTTTTGAAAACAACACACCGGAATAAATATGCCTTCACTTTAAAACAATTTTCAAACATGTAGCACAACTAAACTGGCAAATTATAACTTTCTTCGGTGCTCGTACTACATACGACCATACGATTGAAAGGCTGGGCTCCGACTCCCTTAGACTGCTGTAAGCATTCTACACTATGTGATCAAAAGTATCCGGACACCTGGCCGAAAATGACTTACAAGTTCGTGGCGCACTACATCGGTAATGCTGGAATTCTGTATGGTGTTGGCCCACCCTTAGCCTTGATAACAGCTTTCACTCTCGCATGCAAATGTTCAGTCTGGTGCTGGAAGGTTTCTTGAGGAATGGCAGCCATTCTTCACGGAGTACTGCACTGAGGAGAGGTATCTACGTCGGCCGGGAGGCCTGGCAAGAAGTCGGCGTTCCAAAACGTCCCAAAGGTGTTCTATAGAATTCAGGTCATGACTCTGTGCTGGCCTGTCCATTACACGGATGTTATTGTCGCGTAACCACTCTCCCAAAGGCCGTGCATTATGAATAGGTGCTCCATCGTGTTGAAAGATACAATCGCCATCCTCGAATTGTTCTTCAACAATGTGAAGCAAGAAGGTGCTTAAAACATCAATGTAGGCCTGTGCTGTGAGAGTGCCACGCAAAACAACAAGGAGTGCAAGTCCCCTCCAAGAAAAACACGACCACACCATAACACCGCCTCCGAATTTTACTGTTGGCACTATACACACTAGCAGATGACGTTCGCCGGGCATTTGCCATACCCACACCCTACCATCGGATCGCCACATTGTGTACCGTGATTCGACACTCAACATAACGTTTTTCGACTGTTCAATCGTTCAATGTTTATGCTCTTTACACCAAGCGAGGTGTCATTTGGCATTTACCGGCGTGATGTGTGGCTTATGAGCAGCCGCTTGACATGTGAAATATTACTGCATCTCATTGCTACCTATCAGAACCCCTCGGAGAGCATTAGAGATAAACACCAGTCCTAATTGCCTGATTGTAAAGTGACCTGTTTTCAAATTACATACAAAAATAACCACCATTTCAGTATGCATATAATTCGAAAATGATGCTTTGCTGATTAACATTGTTCTTATGTGAAAAACACAACATAAATGTGAAATTAATACTGTAAGTAATCGAAAGAAATAGAGCACATGGTCAGGATGTACCAGTAAACCTATCATTATAAAATTACTACAGCAAATTAAATAGAACATATAAATAAAGCATGTTAATTGAATCTCCGATATATGTTAGCACTAAAATTCAGGCACTAGTTGATTTGATATAAACAAATTTAGAAATGTAATTGTTACCTGTAACATAATTAGTCAGAAAATGTTATATTAACTCGTAACTAAGTTGAAAATAGGTTCACCTTGTTCAGCACTGAGATTGCAAATTTTTAGCAATGTGCATCTCATATTCGGTTTAACTTTTAATTGTGATTTTATATAAAATTGTAATTTTCATTGTAGGTAATTGTTAACAAAAGTATAAATAGAGGTCACACAGGCGCCTTGGGGCACTCGTTTTTTGGCTAGGGTTGCGAGCAAATGTATTGTAGGCTCACTCGTTTGTTGATTGTTGTCAACTCTGTGTCGATTGATGTCAACTTTGGGTACATGTGATGTAACCGGTACAGTTCACCAGGCTCCGACACCAGAGTCCTGGAAATATATTGGTGTTAAACCTGCACTGTACTTTGGAATTTATTTGGGAGTCTTCCGCAATCCTTTTCATAGGCTGCACAGCGACGAGATGAATCCAGGAATTTTACAACACCCCGAGAACTAAACAACTCTCACTGTTGGTAGAATTGACGTGAAAACAACTGCACATCGACTGGGCATTTCACTCACAAGTCAAAAAATTTGCAACGCGGAGGTGGGAAAATATAAACATCTCACATGAAATGCAAGTTTTCTCACCTCCCGCCTGTCACAGTACTTGCAGTGGATCCTGCTGCAGTTTGGAATTCCTGTGTGATGGTATGGATAGATGTCTGCCTATTACACATTACTACCCTCTTCAACTGTCGGCGGTCACTGTCAGTCAACAGACGAAATCGACATGTACGCTTTTGTGCTGTACGTGTCCCTTAACGTTTCCACTTCACTATCACGTGGGGAACAGTGGACCTAGGGATGTTTAGGAGTGTGGAAATCTCGCACACAGACGTATGACACATGTGACACCCAATCACTTGACCACGTTCGAAGTCCGTGAGTTCCGCGGAGCGCTTCATTCTGCTCTCTCACGCTGTCTAATGACTACTGAGGTCGTTGATATGGAGTACCCGGCAGTAGGTGGCAGCACAATGCACCTAACATGAAAAACGTATGTTTTTGGGGATGTCCAGATACTTTTTATCGCCGGCCGCGGTGGTCTAGCGGTTCTAGGCGCTCAGTCCGAAACCGCGCGACTGCTACGGTCGCAGGTTCGAATCCTGCCTCGGGCATGGATGTGTGTGATGTCCTTAGGTTAGTTAGGTTTAAGTAGTTCTAAGTTCTAGGGGACTCATGACCACAGATGTTAAGTCCCATAGCGCTCCGAGCCATTTGAACCATACTTTTGATCACATAGTGTATATCTCCGAGAGAAAAGACGCGCGAAGAATACTCCGTTATGATTGGTCAGTTTTCTTTACGGCCATTAGCAAAACATTATTCTCCCTCGTTAGTCCGCGCTTTCCATGACTAACCAATCAACAAATAACACACTTTCGAACTGTTCTTTTTCCCGAATTAAATATTTAACATTCTGACATTTTGTTTATACTTTACGTTTTTAACTATTTTCATTTGCACTCGACATAGCTTTCCATTTACCATAAACTTACTTAACATATTATGATACAAAATTTCCCGTCGTCTGCATTCACACTGTCTTAAAACTTTCTCACACTAGTCCGTGTTCACACTGTCTTAAAACTTTCTCACACTAGTCCGTAGAGCGTTCATCAGTAGAACAATGATCTACATATTTGCTTTAGACCACATTCACGCAACATTCATACTACTAAAAGCATATACAAAACTGCACAAACATAAACAAAAAAAAGCCTTCAAGAAATAAACAAAACAATCCACAAAAACATATCTTGACCTGTTTCTTGAATGTCTCTGTGTACTACGGGACTCTGGTGGTCAAAATTCTTAACTACAGCATAGTTCTTTCTGTTTAGTCCTGTCCGCTACTGTCCTCTAGCAGACGAAAATTAAAACTACCGTACGTACTCAACTGAACCCGCTTCAGACCATCTGTCACTGTCAGTCATTTTCCCGATGCACAGGCTCTTTGTAGACAGGAGCGATGTAAGGCCACGCCTGAAGTAGCAAGTGCTTAGACGGTTTAAAGTGATACAGATGATAAGAAAAAACATTCTTACGATAATTATCAGAAGCATTTGCAAAAATCTTTCATTTTTGGGGTTACGTGCAGAAACCCACGCGTTTGCACATGAAACTATTTCGTAGAAATGTATTGAATTTTAACATAATTAAAAAAAACTGGTCATTACAGTTAATTATCGTTTCGTAGTTTATCCGTTAAAGATTTTATTCACCGTTGGCTTAAAATCATCGTAAAATCTTTGGGCGTGCAAAATAACGCATGTACTAGACCCGAATTATGCCTAGCATTTAAAGCTTTACAATGGCCATGTAGAAAATTAAACTAACCCGAAAACTGTTATAAAAATAATTTTAAAAAAAGTTCACCTTATTTCTAACCAACGGAAAATGTTTTACTGTGTTTTATTTAAAAACTTACATGCTATCTTGTAGAAATATTTTGGGACTAAACAAGTTAAGTTTGTCATTTTCTGTACAAGACTGAAACGTTGATAGAATTTTGCAGTGCATACACTGTTTTGCAGTTCACACTCGTATATAATTCGGATTTGTTGTCCCAACGTTTCGGCCCACAATTATTCACGTGAGGCTTTCTAGCGGACGTTTCTTAATTATCAGCTTTTATTATTGCATACTTTAAAAATCAATGACAAGAATTTTAAGATAAAAGATAATAACTGACGTATGCTTTTCAAAAGTTTATTATTTGTTGCGCGAATCGTTCGGCTTCCGACATAGCAAGCTTTCAAGTAAGGTTATATATGCAACATGGTCGCATCGTAAATTTATCTACGTAATATAAACTATTTACATAAATTACTGTCATAAACTTCGCCAAATATTTAATATTTCGTTCTATGTTGTATTTATGTTTGCTGTTCTTTTATGCACTGTATTTAGTATCTGTGGTTATTTTTTTATGTTTGCGTATACATTCTCATGCGTATATGAATACAATTGGTCTAACAATAAAAGCAAATTTTAAAAATAAAAAATTTTAAAAATAATAAAAATATAAAATACGAAAAATTTAGAAGGTAAATGGAACAGAAAACTTTCCGCAGGCATTTGACCTTGACCTGATAGTGAGGCTTCTGTGCTCCACGGATATCGAGCCGTACTAGGTAGGTAGCCATAGACGTGCCAGATCAACAATTCCTGACTCCAACAACATGATTCGAAAACAATATACAAAATTATACCGTATCAATCATCGCCTGAGTCAAAAAAAAAAAAAAAATCTACATCGGTTGTCAAGCTATGGCGGCGTAATGTTAGAATTGCGTTAGAGTAAAAGTTGGAAGGCAGAATGAAAAATGCTTATATCAAAACACAAAAAGGCGAGTATGTGCTTGGCAGAGCTAGGAATGTAATAAAAGGGAACTAGCTCCTTTTTTTACCAGTTTATCCAACTTCCCTAGCGCAGTAAACTCTCATAGCTGGAAGGTGTTGGCATAGCTGCATTTCGCAACTTACAGGCTAAAGTCCCTGACCCTACGCCAAAAATCCAGAAGATTCGCAGGCACAGATATAATATCGCCTGGCTGAAGAGCTTACGTGTACAAGTTAAACAAGTTTTTCCGGGGGGGGGGATCTGGTGGTGGATTTGTTCCTGGGGAACTCTAGAACTATTTTTTTTTACGTCGGGGCGGGGGATTGATTTTTTCCCCGTGGCGACTATTTCTCCCCCAAACCCAACCCCTGTTACAAGAATGGTAAAGGTGTAAGAACGAACAGATACAAATTTATGTGCTTCTAGACAGTGGGATGCGTCTGTACTAGAAAGTATCCTAGAGTGGGGGTGCATCCCCGGAGTGGGGTTGCATGCATCCTAAACGCTAATGACACGTTGTATCCTATAATGCACGACATGACAAATGCCATGTTGGACCACACGATAGCATGTGTCAAGTTACACGACATGATATCACGTATGTCACGATGCAGTGTACTATATGGTATGGGTTCTAACACTAACAAGTAAAAAGGCTCGTATACGTCAAAATGTTCTAATTTAAATGTCTTTGAAGCTGCCAGATAAGTCGAGGAGCTAGTTCCCTTCTTTTAGACCTCCAACCCTGCCCACGACGTATTCGCCTTTTTTGTGCTATGAAAGGAGCATTTTTCGTTCTAGTTTTATTATTATTAACAGATTTTTTAATAAAATTCTGGGTACTGGTATTATTATTATTATTATTATTTTCATCAACACATTGGAATGTAACAATGTCAACAACTGTACGAAAATATATGTTAGAAGTTTTTTGAACTATTTTAATGTCCGGTCGTATTGACCAGAACAGTACATTTCTGTAGTAACGTGAACAGATCAGCAGGGCTTAAAGAGTTCCTCGAAAATCGGCTTACAACTGCACAAAACTATACTACTGCGTAATATTGTAGTAGTTGTTTGGATAACTCAGCTGCCACAAACAATCCGGTCGTAAGCATCGACATACCATATAAGATCAGTGACTTCATTATGCGTACAACTGCATATAAAACCCGAAAATAGAAACTGCGTAGTGTGCACCTACCTCTGTATTCGACGCCGCAACAGAGATGCTTTACGACGGCAGGCGCCAGAAAGTCTACTGCCGGTACGCGCAGACTCCAGCCACCGAGCCTGCGATGACGTCATGCCCCTACAGCGAACTACTTTTCCTTCTGTGCGCAGTGAACGGACCTTTTCTCCCTTCATTCTTCAGGAAAATTGTGTCGCAAAGCAGATCGAGAGCGCTGGCTTCTAAAGTGATGCAATAACTATACTGTAGGATGCTGTCACTTCAGAGGGGAATTTTCATACAACTAATTATTTCTCGAGCTGCTAGATCAGAAAAAAACATTCCTGCTGGCAAGAAGTTTCTTTCCTGAGATTGACAACTAGGACGGAACATCGTTTGTGCGATAGATTCGAACCACGCGTTTCGTTTTTCTTATGAGACAGGAGGGAATTGAGCCCCACTTCTTGCCCCGGGAACAACTAAATTGCGTGAACAACGCATCTACAAAAGATGAAATTGTACTATTTTTAAAAGTTCGTGGTACCTAGTACGGTATTAAAGGTTGACCTGACAAGTCCAGACATTAACTGCAGAGACAGAGACCGTTTCCGTAGTCGAATGGTTTGCGCCGATGCTTGCGTTGTGGAAGGAGTGACATGATGTCGCCTAATTCTTTTTATGAAGGAGGGAATCCGGTACGGGATCTACACCTACATCTACATCCATACTCCGCAAGCCACCTGACGGTGTGTGGCGGAGAGTACCTTGAGTACCTCTATCGGTTCTCCCTTCTATTCCAGTCTCGTATTATTCGTCGAAAGAAAGATTGTCGGTATGCCTCTGTGTGGGCCCTAATCTCTCTGATTTTATCCTCGTGGTCTCTTCGTGAGATATACATAGGAGGGAGCAATATACTGCTTGACTCCTCGGTGAAGGCATGTTTTCGAAACTCCAACAAAAGCCCGTACCGAGCGTCTGAGCGTCTCTCTTGCAGAGTCTTCCACTGGTGTCTATTACCTCCATAACGCTTTCGCGATTACTAAATGATCCTGTAACGAAGCGCTCTGCTCTCCGTTGGATCTTCTCTATCTGGTACGAATCCCATACCAGTGAGCAGTATTCAAGCAGTGGTCGAACAAGTGTACTGTAACCTACTTCCTCTGTTTTCGGACTGCGTTTCCTTAGAATTCTTCCAATGAATCTCAGTCTGGCATCCGCTTTACCGACGATTAATTTTATATGGTCATTCTATTTTAAATCACTCCTAATGCCTACTCTCAGATAATTTATGGAATTAACTACTTCCAGTTGCTGACCTGCTATATTGTAGCTAAATGATAAAGGATCTTTCTTACTATGTATTCGCAGCACACTACACTTGTCTACATTGAGATTCAATTTCCATTCACTGTACCATGCGTCAATTCGTTGCAGATCCTCCTGCATTTCAGTACAATTATCCATTGTTACAGCCTCTCGATATACTACAGTATCATCCGTAAAAAGCCTCAATGAACTTCCCATGTTATCCACAAGGTCATTTTATATATTGTGAATAGCAACGGTCCTACGACACTCCCCTGCGGCACACCTGAAATCACTCTTACTTCGGAAGACTTCTCTCCATTGAGAATGACATGCTGCGTTCTGTTATCTAGGAACTCTTCAATCCAATCACACAATTGGTCTGATAGTCCATATGCTCTTACTTTGTTCATTAAACGACTGCGGGGAACTGTATCAAACGCCTTGTGGAAGTCAAGAATCACGGCATCTACCTGGGAACCCATGTCTATGGCCCTCTGAGTCTCGTGGACGAATAGCGCGAGCTGGGATTCACACGATCGTCTTTTTCGAAACCCATGCTGATTCCTACAGAGTAGATTTCTAGTCTTCAGAAAAGTCATTATACTCGAATATAATACGTGTTCCAAAATTCTACAACTGATCGACGTTAGAGATATAGGTCTATAGTTCTGCACATCTGCTCGACGTCCCTTCTTGAAAACGGGAATGACCTGTGGCCTTTTCCGGTCTTTTGGAACGCTACGCTCTTCTAGAGACCTATGGTACAACGCTGCAAGAAGGGGGGGAAGTTCCTTCGCGTACTCTGTGTAAAATCGAACTAATATCCCATAAGGTCCTGCAGCCTTTCCTCTTTTAAGCGATTTTAATTGTCTTTCAATCCCTCTATCATTTGTTTCGATATCTACCATTTTGTCATCTTTGCGACAATCTAGAGAAGGAACTACAGAGCAGTCTTCCTCTGTGAAACAGCTTTGGAAAAAGGCATTTAGTATTTCGGCCTTTAGTCTGGTACCATTTTGGTCACAGAGTGTCTGGACATTTTGTTTTGATCCACCTACCGCTTTGACATAAGACCAAAATTTCTTAGGATTTTCTGCCAAGTCAGTACATAGAACTTCACTTTCGAATTCATTGAACGCCTCTCGCATAGTCCTCCTCACACTACATTTCGCTTCGTGTAATTTTTGTTTGTCTGCAAGGCTTTGGCTATGTTTATGTTTGCTGTGAAGTTCTCTTTGCTTCCGTAGCAGTTTTCTAACTCGGTTGTTGTACCACGGTGGCTCTTTTCCATCTCTTACGATCTTGCTCCGCACATGCTCATCTAATGCATATTGTATTCACTCAGACACTATGAGGCGAAATGAAGAGCTGCTTGAACAAAGAAGCAGCGGCATCATAAGAATTCATCTGCTGTCAGTAACTGTTGGAGGGAAAGGCGACATGCTGATCACACGTCATACGCTCATAGGTCTCTTCCTGTACTGGCTACTGCGTGAGACGTGTTTACGTTTACTTAACTGACATGTAATTTTAAAACACTGACAGAGGATATCCGGTCACATACATTTTGCATGTGACTGAATCTCCTATCCTGCCTCCTTGGCTGTTCGCCCTTCCCGCCTCTGCCCCCCCCCCCCCCCACCCCTCTCCACACCCCACCCCCAAAGACAAACTACCTTTCTGCAGTTTTTCTAAAATGATTTAGGAAATTTTATAATCTGTAGCAGAAGAGAGTGTAGTATCGATAGCTGGACCGACACTGTGAAGTGGATTGCTGAAAAAGAAAGCTTAACTAACGCGGTAGCCGATAGTGCACGGCATACAGCAATAAGCATACGGGCGTGAAGTCTGGAACATGAGAACTTATTAATGAATAAGAAGAAAAGTATGTAGATGCTTTGTACTTATCTTTTATTTCTCTTGAATACTCGTAAGCTATAGACACTGATACAAATGGCTCCTTGCTAGTTCGTAGCCATTAACTTCTGATGGCTATTCTGTCTCTCGGCTAATGAGAGAGAAAGGCTTCATACAACTGGGCGATAGCTAGGTTCGCGTACAACTGGTCGGTAGCTTGGTTCTCGTACAACTGGGGCCGAGTCCACTCTCGTAACACGAGACCTGCCTTGGTGGTGGCGCTAGGTCTGCGATCACAGTGACGACACGCGGGTCCGACATGTACTACATGGACCGCGGCCGATTTAAACTACCACCTAGCAAGTGTGGTGTCTGGCGGTGACACCACATTCCTCCCCCGCAAATCGGCGAACGGTCGTGTAATAAGGCTTCCGCCCGCCGTGGGGAGGACCACATGTTGACGTATGCGATGAGGTGGGGAGCCTAACAACAGGCGAGGCTGTGCCACCCGCACCCGGCCATCCGGTCCGAGGGGAGCTAGGAAACGCCTGCAAAACTAGTCCAGGGTGCACGTCAACATGCGGTGTATTCGCCCGTGAGAAGACATTAGGGACCGAAGGGTCTATGTCCATGGCGTCGGGGTAGCCGACGCGCGATGACGTCATGTGGTCCGGAGCGGGCTGGAGTGCCATGGCGGAGGACAGCTGGTCACGGGAAGCGATCGGCGGCGCGTGACCCTGGGAGGCGCCTGGCGGCTGCAACGAAGCGTCGAAGGCGGTCGGCGCCGGCGGCGGCTGCTGCTGCTGCTGCTGCTGCTGCGGCGGCGGCGGCGCGTCGCCATGGGGCAAAATGGAAGGCATCGTCGGTAACACCTGGGGATGAGGCGAGCCAGTAGATGGGTCCCCAGGGCGCTGACCGGACGGCACCGTCGCTGAAAGCAGACGGGGAGCGGCAGAACCCGAGCGACGACAAAGGCGCAGCTGATTGAGATGCCGACGCACCTCACCAGAGGCCCCCAAAACCAAATACATCGCGCGGCCGAGGCAGCGAAGAATGCGCCCTGCGAGCCAACGCCGTGAACCGCGATAGTTGCGATAAAATACAACGTCGCCTGGAGCAAAAGCAGGAGTCTGCCGCTGCGCAGGAACCTGATGCGGCGGATGCAGCAAAGACATCAAGGTGCGATGAGGACGACCGTGGAGCAACTCAGCCGGCGAGCGACCATCTCGGGGCTGAGAGCGATACGAAGACAAAAAGAGCAACAATGCGTCCTCCCGAGAATGCGACTCTTTCAATTTCAACATCTGTGACTTGAAAGTCCGGACCAATCGTTCAGCGGCACCGTTGGACTGAGGCGAAAACGGCGCGGATGTCAGATGTTGAATACCATTGGCCTGGCAGAAAGACTGGAATTCTGCGGACATGAATTGTGGGCCATTGTCGGAAACAATAGTCTGCGGAAGACCTTCAATGCAAAAGATAGCAGACAACGCTTGGATGGTGGCGGAGGACGTCGTGGAAGACATCCGGACAACAAAAGGAAAATTACTGAAGGCGTCGACCAGAACCAACCATCGAGCATTCCAGAATGGACCAGCAAAATCAATGTGCAAGCGTTGCCAAGGGGAAGTGGCTTTTGGCCACGCAAAGACTTTCCGCGGCGGTGCGGACTGTTGTTCGGCACACGCCGGGCACGACGAACACATATTCGTAATCGCAGCATCGATTCCGAACCAAGTACAGTGCTGACGAGCAAGTTGTTTCGTTCGCACTATACCCCAATGTCCTTTATGAAGAAGCCGTAAAACAGAGGACTGTAACGAACGTGGGACCACGACTCTGGACTGATCATTATCAGAACGCAACAACAAAACACCACGTCGAACAAAAAGTCTCTCCTTGTGAGCAAAAAATCGGCGAACCAACGGATCCTCGATCCGAGACTTTGACAAAGGCCATTGCGTAGCAACAAAACGTAAAACAGTAGCAAGGACAGGGTCAGCAGCTGTGGCTGTAGCGACACGACGAAAATCAATCGGAAACGATTCGACCACTTCATCGGTTTCCGAATCAATGAACATGCAAGCAAGTTCGGAAGAATCGAATGCTTTATCCTCAGCAACAGGCAAACGGGACAACGCATCGGCGTTTCCGTGCTTAGCAGTGGACCGATACAAGATATCGTAGCGGTACTGCGAGAGGAAAATAGACCAGCGAATGAATTTCTGCGCTGTACGTGGAGGTACAGGCTTGGTCGGATGAAAAAGCGATGTCAAAGGTTTGTGGTCTGTGATGATGGTAAAGTGACGACCATACAAGAAATCATGGAACTTAGTAACACCAAACACGAGGGCCAAAGCTTCTTTCTCTATCTGTGAATAATTTCTTTGCGCAGACGAGAGCAATTTGGACGCAAAGGCAATAGGGCGATCATGTGAGCCAACTTTGTGCGCAAGCACAGCACCGATCCCGAAATCCGATGCATCTACCATCAACAAAAGGGGTTTCTGGGGATCGAAAGGCGTAAGGCAAGTATTAGAAAGCAACGCCGATTTCAACTGGCGAAAGGCGCGTTCGCATTCCGTCGTCCAGAGAAACGGAACACCTGTACGGCGTAAGCGATGAAGCGGAGCTGAAATGAAAGAGGCATTGCGCACATTCACTCACACCTTGTGATTCTACCTCGTTCAATGTTCTTGCGACCTCCTGACGCAATGCGTGGGGAACATTGCGCGCTCTGAAAAATTTCGGTTGCGCGTTGACCTTCAGTTCTAAATGTGCTTCATAGTTTTTAGCGCAACCTAAGCCCGGTGCAAAAATGTCTGCAAATTCGTCACACAGCCGAGAAACACTGTCTGTAGGCACAGTCTGATTCACTGATAGGACCTGATTTACAATAGACATGTTAAACAACTTAAATAAATCGAGACCAAACAAGTTCACTGCAGAAGAAGAACGAAGAACGTAAAATGACACAAGTTTTGTTTGTCCCTTGAATGTTGCAAGAAGGCTGCACTGTCCTAACACAGGAATTTTCTGTCCGGAATATGTAGTTAGCTTAACATTTGCGGCACGCAACGGAGGTGCGCCCAGTTGTTTGTATGTGTCGTGATTGAGCAATGAAACTGCAGCTCCGGTATCGAGCTGGAATGGTATCACTTTGCCTTCAAAGTCTAAGTCCACAAAAAGTTTATTGTCCTGCTGACGACAAGAGCGACTGTTTTGTGCAATTGGAACAGACACTGGTACAGAATCACTTGCTAATTGACGTGATTTCCGGCGACGTCGACGCACAGTTTCGGTGGGACGATCACTGTTACTGTTAGCGAAAGTGTCACTGGACGAAGTGGAATTAACGACATGAATGTCCATAGGCGAAGGTCCACGAGCCTGAGTGTCCTTGGTTCGATTCCGGCGCGAAGCAAAGGGCCTGGAATGATTGTGATTGTCTGATCTGAGCTTTTTCTGGCAAACACTTTGAACATGTCCTTTCTTATTGCAGAAAAAGCAAATAGCTTGGCGTGACGGGCAATGTTCACGCGAATGTCTAGTAGCACACCGCGGGCATGATTTCACTGCATTTGTGGGCCGGCGCGGCACACCTGGCTTAGCACGCGGCGGTCGCTGTGTGTCCGTGCGCGAGGCCCGGTTACCGGGCCGCGCGGCGCGTCCAGCGGGCCGGTTAATGTTACACACGGCTGGCGAAGTTTCAAAAGATTCCTGAGCACAGTCCAGTGTGTCCTGTCTATCCAATATGTCTATCACTTGTTGAAGGGAGGGATTAACTAGTTTCAAAATTTGCTCCCGTATGCGAACATCAGAAACGTTCTGTGCAATTGCATCACGCACCATTGTATCTGAATAAGAAAGACCACAGTCACATTCAAAGGCACAGTCCCTAGTAAGTCCTTGCAATGTTGCTACCCACTCCCTATTAGTTTGACCGGCCGTACGTTTTGTACGAAAAAACGTATACCGTTTTGCAACCACATTAACTGTTTCTTTGAAATAGGCATCTAATGCAGACAAAATTTCCTCGTATGACAGAGTTGCTACGTCGCGTCTGGGAAACAATTTCACTATCACACGGTATGTGGACACACCGACACAAGAAAGCAAAAACGGCTGCCGCTCATTACCTTGAATTCTGTAGGCAGCCATGTGAAATGCGAACTGACGAGACCACTCTTGCCAGGTCTCGTCGGCTGCCACGTATGGTCGAAAGGGAGGTGCAACAGCGTTCAGTGGCAGCGGTAGCGATGAAGCGGCGGCGGCCGCATCGGTTTGAATGGTACGTTGACCCTGGACGAGCTGTCCAAGGGCATCCAGTAACGCCTGCGTCTGCTGAGTCTGCAAGCGATAAAATTCGGACAGTACATCTGGAGAATGTGGCGAAGCCATGACACAAATAAATGTAAGCAATCAGAAATCTGTAAAACGGCGCCAATGAAGCAAACAAACGAAGTAATACAAACTCTTTATCTCGTCGCCATATGTAGTATCGATAGCTGGACCGACACTGTGAAGTGGATTGCTGAAAAAGAAAGCTTAACTAACGCGGTAGCCGATAGTGCACGGCATACAGCAATAAGCATACGGGCGTGAAGTCTGGAACATGAGAACTTATTAATGAATAAGAAGAAAAGTATGTAGATGCTTTGTACTTATCTTTTATTTCTCTTGAATACTCGTAAGCTATAGACACTGATACAAATGGCTCCTTGCTAGTTCGTAGCCATTAACTTCTGATGGCTATTCTGTCTCTCGGCTAATGAGAGAGAAAGGCTTCATACAACTGGGCGATAGCTAGGTTCGCGTACAACTGGTCGGTAGCTTGGTTCTCGTACAACTGGGGCCGAGTCCACTCTCGTAACACGAGACCTGCCTTGGTGGTGGCGCTAGGTCTGCGATCACAGTGACGACACGCGGGTCCGACATGTACTACATGGACCGCGGCCGATTTAAACTACCACCTAGCAAGTGTGGTGTCTGGCGGTGACACCACAGAGAGCCATACTGTAGGTGCAACCACAACGAATGTCTCTCTCAAGAGGGTAGACTCACCTGTGGTTCTTGAAGTGGGGCAGCAGTCTTTTCAGCAGTCGCGGGGGTAAAAGTCTGCATGATTGATTGATCCCGCCTTGTAATATTAGCCAATACCGCCTTGCTGTGCTGGTACTAAGAACGACTAAAACGAAGGGCAAACTACAGCAGTGATATTTTTCTCCTGAGGGCATACTGCCATACTGCATGGTTAAATCATGAGGCCATCCTCTCAGGTGAAGTATTCTACAGGTAAAGTAGTTCTCCATTCGGATCTCTGAACGAGGCCTATTCAGTTTGGTGTCGTCATCAAGAAAGATACAACTGGTAGTCTACGGGCGGAGCGTGAAATGTTAGCTCTCTCAATTGGGTAGATAGGTTAGAGAATTTAAAAAGGGAAATGAATAGACTGAAATCAGAAACAGTGGGAATTAGGGAAGTCCAGTAGCAGAAAGAACATGAGTTCTTGTCAGTTCTGTGCAAGGTTACCAACGCAAAAAAAACGAGATAAAGGGAATTATTCAGATAGTTAAAGGAGCGGAAAATTTAACTGTGGTAGGTAATTCGGTAGTAGGAAAAAGACTAAATGGAAAAATGCGAGGAACGTTCAATAATTATTATTATTTACATTTTATGGCCTTCATTGGACCACTCTAGCCAACTTTATACAAAGAATTTTTCAGTTTCCTGTCAGCCCAGTACTTCTTCATTCTCTCTGATCTCATCCGTCTTTCTCCATCGGAAATCACCCTTCCTATTGTCTGTTTGTTGATTTTCGTTTGCAGTCTGGTTTATTTGTCTGTGAGTTTCACGATTTTGTCGCTTTTGTTTCTTAGGTCTTCCAGTGTAATCTGTAGCTCATCCATATCTTCCTTGATTTCTGTAATCCACTCAATGTTGCACTTACTATTCCACAATTTTTCTATTAATCCCTTGATGATGCTGTTCTCTGTTGTTCTGATTAGATGTCCGAAAAATGAAATGCTTTTCTTCCTGATTGTACTATTTCTATCTCTTTGTAGACTGTTTCATTTGAAGCTACTCTCCAGTGTCCATCTTTCTGGAACGATTTGTTGATGCCCGTACTGATGATTCTTCTCTCTATTTTGAATATTTTGTCTATTTGTGCAGTGTTAGTTGTTTTGAAGATGGTTTCACTTGGGTATATTATTTCTGGTTGAGTGGCTGTTTTGTAGTGTTTTAATTTTGTTGCTATTGACAGGCTCTTTTTGTTGTAGGTGTTCTTGGTGATATATTGTGCTCTAGTCAATTTGTTTATTCTGTTATGCCATGCTGGCTTTTCATTAAGGATATATATGTTATGATTTCTCCCAGATATTTAATTTATCTACAATTCAATAATTAATGCAACATATTTTTTTTCTAGACAAATTTCGGTTGAAAACATGCGAAGTTTGTTGTGGGATATCGTGAAATATTCCCGCTTCCATCCATATAGATTCAAGTTCCGATAGGTGCGGCGCTGTACGTAGCCTTCAAAATGGTGTCTGTAACGGATGTGCATTCCAAGCAGAGAGCTGTCATTGAGTTTCTTTTGACAGAAAACCAGAGCATAGTAGATATTCACAGGCGCTTGCAGGATGTTTACACAGATCTGGCAGTGAATAAAAGACGTTGGACGAGGCATCTGTCATCATCGCAATGATGTCGCGCAAACCTGTCCGATCTCCCGGGTACCAGCCGACTGCACACAGCTGTGGCTCCTGCAGTGTTGGAACGTGTGGACACTCTCGTTCGAGGTGATCAACAAATCACAGCTGTGGCTCCTGCAGTGTTGGAACGTGTGGACACTCTCGTTCGAGGTGATCGACAAATCACCACCAAACATGTCGCTGATCAACTGGACGTCGCTGTTGGTATTTGCTGACGCACTTTTTTGACACATTCGTCCACCAGTTGATGTACCCAAAGGTGTGTGGCCGCTGACTTCCCTGCAGTCCAACAGAAGAGCAATGAAGGACCCCATCTCTGTGGAATTGCTTGCGTGTTACTTGGCTTATGATGACAATTTTTTGTTGAACGTAGTTGCAGACGATGAAACATGCGTTCATCACCTCGAAAGGGAAATAAAACTGCTAACCACGTAGTGATGCCACACCATCTCTCCTCCCAATAAAAGTTCAAAGTCGAATCCTCAGCCGACAAAGTCACGGCGACGGTCTTCTGGGACCCTGAAGGGGTTGTTCTGTTTGATGTCCTCCCTCAACAAACGATTAACTTAGAAGTGTGTTTTACTACCCACGGGAAACTGAAGAAACAACTTGAGCGTGTTTATCGCCACAAAAATGCAAACGAACTTCTCCTTCCATGAAACGCAAGGCCTCACACAAGCCTACACACCCAAGAGGAGATCACGAAACTTCATTGGACTGTTGTTCTTCAACCACCCTACAGCCCGGATCTCGCATCTGCCGATTTCCATCTGTTTGGTCAAATGAAGGATGCACTCCGCTGCAGTAAGGGATAATGGGGAAGTTATCATGCAGCAGGACGTTGGCTCCCACTCCAACCAGTAGAGTGGTGTAATGCGAGCATATACGTCCTCCCAGTGAGGTGGCGTAAGCCATTAGACTGAACAGAGAGTAAGTTGAAATATAGGGTTTTATAGGCAGAAGAGCTTGAAATAATGTGGCGTATTGGAATCCTGAATAATACATGTGTTGCATTACTTACTGAACACTCTCCGGGTAGGAGAACATGAACTGGGTGGAAGGAATGGAAGTGAAAGCCACTTGGCAGAGTTTTTCACAGAGCCTAACTGAATCATAGCCGATGCTAGGTATAAGATTCATGTAAGAAGGTTGTGTGCCTTTAAGAGACCTAGGACACTGGAAGGTATCAGCTTGAGTGCATAATGGTAAGATAGAAATTTCGAAACCAGATATTAAAGTGTCAGACATTTCCAGGAAAAGATCTAGAAAATGGTTCAAATGGCTCTGAGCACTATGCAACTTAACTTCTGAGGTCATCAGTCGCCTAGAACTTAGAACTAATTAAACCTAACTAACCTAAGGACATCACACACATCCATGCCCGACGCAGGATTCGAACCTACGACCGTAGCGGTCGCTCGGCTCCAGACTGTAGCACCTAGAACCACACGGCCACTCCGGCCAGCAAAGATCTAGACTCTGGCCACAATTTCTTGATTTGAACTGCGGACTAAAACCGAAAAAATTGAAAAAAAGGTAGGAAATTAAAGAGATAGGATAAAAATTGTAGCAGCCAGTGATTTTTGAGAGTTTCAGTGAGAGCATTAGGCAACATATAATAGAAACAGGGGAAAGGAATACAATGGAAAACGAATGGGTGGCTTTGAGAGATAAAATCATGAAGGCATCAGAGTATCACACAGGTAAAAGGACAAGACCTACCTTACCCACGACTGAACCTATGTGGCCATTCCATTTTATATCCCTACAAAGTGTTACACTCAGGTATTTGTATCAGTTGGCCAGTTCCCACTTCACTTCTTTAGACTCTTGTACTCGCACTTTGGTTTCTGTATAAGTCGTATACGACCTTTCGGTCCATATATTTGATCCTTGCTACCTTTAAAATTACAAAGAGTGCAGTCCAGTCCACATTGTCAAAAGCTTTGTCTAAATCTACAGATGTTATAAACGTAGGTTGCTTTTCTTTGACCTATCTTGTAGGAATTTGTATGTGTACAAGCTGATTTCATGAAAAAAAATCACACACTGAATCTACAAGCTTCTCTTCCTGCAGGCAAACTGAACTGCATATTGTTGGATGCAACTGTGAGGTATGAAGTGGTCAACCATGAAAGAATTCATTTATCAGAGGACAATGCAGAACTTAAAACTTCAATACAGACAGCTTGATACTACAATGCAAACAGCAACAGCACCACGCACTTTAGCATCAACAGTAACATTTTACAACACAGCAGCCACATCCCAGCACACAGTGCCCAGAGTAATATTCTGGGCTGTCAGTGCAATATTCAATGTGTGCATGTACCCCCAAAGGGGTGTGACACCCATACCAAACAATAGCTAAATAGACAGGATCCATAATGAGGAGTCAGACATGATACCATGCATCAAATACTCAGCAGAAGTGGACCATTGGTGCATTTTAAAATGCAGTGTCTAGTGGAAGATAGCTTGCATGCAGCTAAAACTGTGGCAGATGAGCTACTGCAAGTGGAAATAGTGCATCCATTAGGCAGTTCGTGAGCCTCAGTCCACTTCACTGCACCACCTCCAACAACAAACATCACCTCCAGCTGCATCCACACCCATTCCCTCTTTTATGGGTCTATGGAATGAATAACTAATCTAATCTAATCCATGTCTGGACAATGTACAGCGCTCCTTTTATGCCTGTCCTCAGGATCCACCTCAGTAGTTAGATGATTACATTTTGGATTCAGTGAAGGCAAGATTCATGACTGATACATTTAGCCATGGCGAGAGCGTTACAAATCTCATAGAAAGTTTGAAGTGGGACACACTTGCAGATAGACGATGCGCTAAATGGAAGGGGCTCTTCACTAAACTCCAAAATCCAATCTTCGCCAAGGTATGTGCAGTTCTTAAGTTCTGTATTGGGAACAAGAGATTAATTGTTGCTAGTATTACAGGACTTATTCTTGCAGAATTTCCCTTCAGCTCTTTACAGAAACTGGCAACCCTGCCAGGATGTATTCAAATACACATACAGTCTGATTTTGAATTTTAACTGCAGGTAGGAAGAACAAAAATTCTACTTGTATGTAATAGGTACCAACCTATAAGAATTTTACATTTGTAAACTGGACATCAGTTAACACTAAGGAAGTAACACTTTTTTATTTTTATTTTTTGTGAGTGAGAGCTTTAAAGTTTAACAGCTTTACACTGCCACGAATAATCTAAATTTTAAGCACCAAGAAATTATTATTAAATGACATGCTTTAATTAAAATTCATCACTGTACGGTGTGGAGAGATATCTTTAGCTCATTTAGGTATTCAGTTCATTTGTTAGCTAATGTGTAGATTAAGTTTGTCCAAGTATCTGAGGAGAGTAGCTGTAAAGTGGTGAGAAGACATCACATGTGGCTCTGCGACTGGGCACAGCTAGCCACATCACACCTGTATGGGAGAACAACTTGCGGAAGCCAGAACCAAAGAGAGATTATTGAGTATTGTAGGTATATGGTAGTTATCAGTTATTTTGGGTGGCTTTGCAGTTTTGCAAAGCAGTGGATCCCAGACTGAGGAAATTTATAATACTGAGTAGTAATAACTGAAAGAATATATACAGATTAAACTAGAAAGATGGGTGAAGAATTAAAAGCTTTTATGGAACAGATTAAAGCTGGGCAGGAGGTTTTAAAAACTGAACTCAATGCTGTATAAGATGATTTAAAGAAGGGTAATCAAGAGTCAAAGACAAAACTAAGAAATCGGCTGGAGGAGGTGAAAAGGGATAGAGAGGCAATACAGTCTGAGCTTAGTAGGAAATATAAAGAGGTTAACTATACGATATTAGCAGTATAAAATTTATTATGTGAACAGGAGACATTTCTGGGTGAAATTGAAAAGTCTTTTAGTCTTTTATTGATTGATTTCAATGATTCAGATAAGGGAAAAAGAGACATATTCAAACTCCAACTAAGGAACTCAAAAGATACTGAAGTATAGAATAGATAAAACCCAAAGGCATGCAATAGACAAGATTACGCAAGCTGACTTTCCTTTCAATGAAGTTAGTTTCTCAGGAAAGAAAACTGATTTGAATTATGAACATGGTTTAAGGACTGAAAGTTGTATAACTACAGTTCCATGAAATAAGAAAGACCATCGTTCTCATGACAGTAGTGGAAATCATTCTTCAAAGGTCCACTGGTCATTGAGCAACGATGTGCTGTGGTCAGAGATCAAGGAAGAACGTAGTAGATGGGATTTGGTGGAAGATTTAATGCTAGGAATAAAAAACAGTAGGAATAGCTTGCCTCAGATTAAACGCAAGGGGGCTGTTCATCCCGTTATTTTTTAAAAGTCTTTTCAGGGAGCTCTACCTTCACCCTGTGATAGCACCAAGAGTATAAGATAAGTCATTTGGAAGAAGACACTTGTCTGTGGGCCATGTTGAATTTGAATATATTTTCCACTGTTGAAGACCTGGTCTGATCTGAAAACATTAAGAGAAAACTGAGATTTGGATTGTTTGGTCCCTAACTTAGGATTGAGCTACAAATGCACTTATACATCGAACGACTTTACAAAGAGGAATGCACGAAAAGTGCTTATGGAAATGTCTCCAAATGAGGCAAACTCTGTGCATTAACTAACCGTGATTTACTGGGGGGGGGGAATTTCATCTTTACATCACCCAACATTGTAACAATGTATGGTAACCGCCCTGTTAAACTTTTTAGAAGCTTAGTCAGCCGGTGTCGTAATTTTGAAATGAGAGTTCGTATGATTCTTTTGTAATAAATACTTCGCGAGAAGCGCCGTTGCCACACAGGCAAAGGTCAATTGTGGAAACTAAGATACCGAATATTAAAAATAATGCTATTAAGGAATACACCATACAGACTACAAAAACAAAAAAAAAGAGGGCACGTACATTCGCGAGTGAGTGGTTCAAAATAAGAATTAATACTGTAAGGGAAATAGGCCATAAGTGTAGTTACGTCGGTACGCACTCAGTCGTATGCGAACGTATGATAGGGATAGAGGTAGGTACGTTCTCATTACTATCATTCCCCGTGGCCTGGGTAAAAAGAATTCTTGTTAAAATGCGTTTATTCATCTAAGAAAGACAATAATCGGACATCGTAATTAAATGAAAAGAAAGATTGCAGTTTCTGAATGTTGCGGCAAATATGACCTATATATTGAAACTGACATTCACGGCCACGAAGGGAAAGAGATGAATACATTCACGTACCTCTATTGTTGAGCAGTGCCATCATGAAGATCATTGACTCCATGTAAATTCTCCATATAAAATTAAAATAATAATAATAATCTTCCAGAGTTATAGTAGCTGGGATCCACGGTATCGTAAATAAGAAAGTCGCTTTGTTTCACCGGTTGCTTTCATTATTTGGCACAATTTCAATGCTAATTACACAGCACGTCTTATCAATCACCAGGACATGAGAACAACGAAAGGGTAAATATTACTAAAACTAATAAACGAATAACGTAAAGCTTCTTTTGTCAGTCAGTGTTAAATGCTTTTTAAGTGAATCTTTGGTGTGAGAGTCGAACAATTATCTCCACATTTATCAATAAGAAAAAATCATTGAGTTCGTTTATATCGCTCCCTTGGGCAAATTGTCCTATGAAATTTCAAATCCGGGAATGAGCCCAGTCACTTTACACACTCAGTTCTTTCGCTCCTTTACACACGTACTTTAACTGCATTGTTCGCGTCTTTTAAGGGATTTCTCATCACCACTTTGCTCACATAGTTCTGGTGCCAGCCCTGGCACTTTGCAACGAAAACAAAACGCATACTTTAGGATACTACAAACAAAAATTACTGCATCATCCTTTACATCAAATACATGAATATTACATTACATTTTATACAAGTCCATAGTTCAGTTCTTTATGACTGGTTAGTAGCGTTATTCCGTAGAAATGTTGGAACACGTGAGGCAATACTGACCTTACGCCTTATCTTAGAAGAAAGATTAAGGAAAGGCAAACCTACGTTTCCAGCATTTCTAGACTTAGAGAAAGCTTTTGACAATGCTGACTGGAATACTCTCTTTCAAATTCTAAAGGTGGCAGGGGTAAAATAGAGGGAGTGAAAGGCTATCTACAATTTGTACAGAAACCAGATGGCAGTTGTAAGAGTTGAGTGGCATGAAAGGGAAGCAATGGTTGGGAAGGGAGTGAGACAGGGTTGTAGCCTATCCCTGATGTTATTCAATCTGTATATTGAGCAAGCAGTAACGGAAACAAAAGAAAAATTTGGAGTAGGTATTAAAATCCATGGAGAAGAAATAAAATCTTTGAGGTTCGCCGATGACATTGTAATTCTGTCAGAGACAGCAGAGGACTTGGAGGAGCAGTTGAACGGAATGGACAGTGTCTTGAAACGAGTATATAAGATGAACATCAACAAAATCAAAACGAGGATAATGGAATATAGTCGAATTAAATCGGGTGATGCTGAGGGAATTAGATAAGGAAATGAGACGCTTAAAGTAGTAAAGGAGTTTTGCTATTTGGGGAACAAAATAACTGATGATGGTCGAAGTAGAGAGGATATAAAATGTAGACTGGCAATGGCAAGGAAAGCATTTCTGAAGAAGAGAAATTTGTTAACATCGAGTATTGATTTAAGTGTCAGGAAGTCGTTTCTTAAAGTATTTGTATGGAGTGTAGCCATGTATGGAATTGAAACATGGACGATAAATAGTTTAGACAAGAAGAGGATAGAAGCTTTCGAAATGTGGTGCTACAGAAGAATGCTGAAGAATAGATGGGTAGATCACATAACTAAAGAGGAGGTATTGAATAGAATTGGGGAGAAAAGGAGTTTGTGGCACAACTTGACTAGAAGAAGGGATCGGTTGGTAGGACATGTTCTGAGGCATCAAGGGATCACCAATTTAGTACTGGTGGGCAGCATGGAGGGTAAAAATCGTAGAGAGAGACCAAGAGATGAATACACTAACCAGATGCAGAAGGATGTATGCTGCAGTAGGTACTAGGAGATGAAGAAGCTTGCACAGGATAGAGTAGCATGGAGAGCTGCACCAAACCAGTCTCAGGACTGAAGACCACAACAACAACAACTAATGTCTGACAAGTTTCTAACATTTCCATCGCCCATAACGCACCATCGCCTTGGATGGAACCTGTAACATATTGTATGTTTTGCTGATGCAACCATGTTTTAGACAATAAATTTTTGAATGACTTCATAAAAATTACCGGATGCACAGACTTCTTTTCAGGGATAAACACTTGCTGTTTTATAAGACTCTCTTGTAACAAAACTAATGACAAAGTGGATTCAGCTATCTGCTGTTTATTTCATCACGATGTCATTGGTTACCGTACATCTCATAATTTGATGATCACACTTGTAGATTCAGGGTAGGATAGTCACTAGTTGCACTACTGCTCTTACCTGTGGATACGCTGTCAAGCTCTTCTTCTGTGTCCTGGTGTCGTTCTTTCATTGTACTAAGTTTCCTGTTGAGTTGCTTGAGTGTTTGATTCTGCCAGTCTGGTATGCCCTATATCAAAGGTTTCTGTATCTGGCATATGACAGTTTGCAGTTTAACTACAGCTGTGTTTTGTGTAGTGTATACTTGCTCCATTGTGTTGCTTATCGCTTTTTGTAACTCTGTTTCTACAGTACAGTTTATGTGTGTGCATTTTTCTTATAGAAAGTCCTCAAACTGCTGTTTTCACTGTTCTGTCATGTCCTCAACTTGATTTACATATTCTTGCATTTTTGTATTGAGTTCTGTATGCTGTAGACTCATAGCATTGAAATTTTCACTTAACTTATGTATCTGGTCTGGCACATCCTTAACTGTGGTTTTCAAATTATCAATATCCTAATTCATGGAATTTAAATCTTCACATACCCTTCTATTTCTTGACCTGTTGCCTCTCTTTTTAGTTGTGTTGTCAGGTTATTGTGCATATCAATGAGGTTTTTTACATCACTGTCTAGCTTGTTCTTTTGAGTGGTTACATTCCCTATCTGTGCTGTGACATTGTCTACCGGTGTAGTGACATTGCTTATCTGTGCAGTTACATTTCCTGTCTGTGTATTCATTTGGACTCTTAGATTCCCAATCTGTGTTTTAATTTGGGCTGTTACCTGAGTCACAAATTGTGACATCAAATCAGTCTGCATTACTCTAAACATCTGCATAATGTCTGGCTCTACTGGACCTTGTACATTTGAAGGGTATGGGGAAAGACAATGGTAACCCTCAAATTTGAATTTTTCAAACCAAGTACAGTAAGACAATGGTAGCCCTGATCTACGCTAGGTGGTGTAACGAGTTCATCATATTGATGACAGATGGCAGCACAATGTAAATTTGTTTCTGTGGGAACCCACATACGCTGGTGTGAAACAATGGTAACCCATGAATTCAAAATGGAGGCAGCAGCAGTTTGTAGTGTGGGAAGTTGTGATATTTTTGTAATTTTAAGTGAATTATGTGGTGATTCCAGTGATTCTGACTGTTTTGATGATGACATTAATGATCCAGATTTCAATTTAAACGAGGAGATGGAAGATTCTACTTACATTAATTCAACTGCAAGTCAAGTAAGTTTTGTTTTCCACATCATATTGTTATTTGCTGGTTACCGTTATCTTTGTGCTACTATTTTATTTCCATATTCAACTTTTTTAAAAAGATCTTGATATGAACATAGAGTCAACATGTCTTTTAATGAAACTACATTGTCCTCTGTAAATCATGGAATGTTTACAAAGAGAAATATTCTCGTATTTGTGGGTTGCCATTTTATTCATCTTATCAGTGATGAGGTTACCATTTTATTGATTAACAGCACTTTTTTTAATATTACACTAGCCATGCGATAATATTTTTAATAGAATGAAGAGGATTGCAACAGAACAGACCCTAGGATTAAAGATGACACATTGAGAACACCGAGAAAAAGAAAAAAGCTAGTGAACAAACAACAACAGAAGAAACTTGCAGGGAATAGTGGACTTGAATATACTACAAAAGAAGGTACAGTGATCCAGGCCAGAAATTTAGTTGGAATTTCCTGTAAATGTTCTAAAAAGTGTTTTAAACGGATTGGGGAGAAGCTTATACAGAGTATAAACACTTCATTCTGTAACATTGGGGACTTCAACAGAGAAAATGCTTATTTCTTTGGTTCCATGCAGCTAGAACCTGTAAAAATAAAATATACAGGCAACGAAATTAGTAGGTGTAACAACACTGTACGATACAGAGTTATAAAAGATGGCAGAAGCACTGATGTCTGTAAAATTTTGTTTTTAAGCATCCGTGGTTTGCAGCACAACAGAGGTAGAGTAGAAAACATACAATCCAAAATGCAAACAGGGGCTAGTATTTCACCAGAAGACAGAAGACGCAAACACAAGAATAGACCACATACCTACTCAGAGGAAGACGTGCAATTGGTCAAAAAACATACAGAAGGTATTCCAAAATACAAAAGTCACAATAGTAGAAAATATAATGGTGAAAAATTCTATGTGTCGATGGAATATTCCATGCAAAGTTGCTACAATCATTATAAAGATGAATACCGGTAATGTCCTGATATCAAAGCGAAGCCTGTATCTTTTCATAAGTATCATCATATTTTCATTCACGATTTCAATATTTCATTGAAAATGTCAAAATCAGATACTTGCCCAACATATGATTCAAATGAAATTCAACTGTTGGAAGCAATAAACGACCTGGAAAAATTAAGAGAAATTAATATACAGAAGGAGTAACATCTCAGTATAGCCCAGATAGGTCAAGATAATATAAAAGTGCAAACAGAGAAGGAAGTTTTTGATAAAGACTTTCACGTTATAACTTTCAATCTACAACAGGCATTTTCCACTCCTAAACTCTCTACAGGTCCAATGTTCTATAAGAGGAAACTGTGGACATATAACTTCAGCATTCATCCCTGTAATTCGTCACCAGGTCATTTCTTTGTTTGGGATGAAATGGTAGCATCAAGGGTTTTAGAGGAAATAGGTAGCTGCTTAACTGAAGTATTTTGAAGATCAAAATATACGAGGGAATAAGTTGATTGCAATTTCAGACAACTGCTCTGGGCAAAACAAAAACTGGAACATTGTATTTGTTTGGATGCTGCTTATAGCAAAAGGAGGATTTTTCCACCATTGAGCACCACTTCCCGTTTTCTGGACATTCCATGTTGCCAAGCGATCGAGATTTTCCTGTTGTGGAGCAATATGTTTGCTGACATGTGCAGTTTGTATGTCTCTCAAGACTGAGTGGACATGTTGACAAAGTGTGGCCAAAAGCGACCATTTTGTGTCCATATTATGTGATCAGTGCATCAGTGACATGAGATCTACATTTAGTCATAAGAATATCTCAGTAGAAGGGCACAAGGTGTTACGCGTGATGCTGTATGGCTCCTCCTCGATGCAGATGACCCAGGAATCTTGTTCGTATCAAATACATTTCATGGGGAAGACTGGCAGAAAGTCAGTTTACACAAAGGAGGTTGCCCTACCATCGTAAATGGATCCAGTGTTCAAAAGAAGTATTCTGGGTCAGTTCCAGTTTACTCAAAGAAGAAACAAGATCTCATATCTGCACTAAACAGGATACGACCTATTTATAACAAATTCTATAAAGCAATAAAAACTATGAAGACATCTACAAATGAGGATGAGTATGTAGATGCATCTGCAGACGAAGTGTGACAATTTTCAGCTGTCCTGTGTTTGTTGCAGGGAAACAATGGTACGCCACATAATATGTTCGCCACAGCTAGGAAAGGATAGTTTTGGACATTATTAACTAAAGGTTTGTATTTTTTTTTTCATTGATTTGTGTGCTTAAGATATTAATAATTTATGTATGAAATGTTTTTTAAAACTTTTCCAATTGACCATCTCCATTCATAGCAAATATGGGTTACTATTATATTCCCTCATACCCTTCATTTGCGGAATCTGGAACAGTTTCCAAAGTTGCTTGCGCCTGAGTACCACTAGTCACTGCGGCTGCGTTATCAGTATCTGCAATGTGTTCTACTTCTGTGTTAGGCACAAGCTGAGCAACTGATTCCTTTTCAGATGAATTATCCATTGTTTCGGTTTGTGAGCCTAATTTCACCATAGCTGTATATACCCGTACTGCGGTTGGTAAACAGATCATAGATGAAGTCACGTTCGTTCATGAAATTCAATGTAGTAAAATATACTTCTGAAGAAACAGAAGACTGGTAAGTGACTTCTACAAGCGCAGTCAATGAAAATGAGCTGCTATCTTGTGATACATTCACATATGATATATTTACAAAAAAAATCTACAAACCTAACTAAAAAAGAAATTTTGAAAAAAAAAATGCATGGTACCTAGTGGATGTCGCAAAATTGCAATTCCAACCAACATTTACAATCAACCAAAAGCGTAGTAGTGCTGTTGCTCTTACCTTAGGTACTTTCTTTTGCTGGTCAGTTTTCTTGGTAGTTGGTTTAATGTTCCAAAAGTTCCTTTTTCTCCAAATTTTAAGTATAAATATTTGCGAATTTTATGGACTGGTTTCGGTAATAATTTTCTTGTCTGTTACGTAACTGGCGTAACATGTAACAAACTATCGGTTATAGTCACAATAATGGATGAAAAAAATTACTTAAATATTTCAACTCAAAATTTCTACTAATTTTTTCTGAAACAAAGGCCATGGTACTCGGTCGCCATTGTAACCGCCCTCATAAAACTGTTAAAAGTCAGCTGCTGTCTTAATTTTGAAATGAGAGTTTATATGATTGTCGCATAATAAATATTTCGCCTGAAGGGCCGTTGCCATACAGGCAAAGGTCAGCTGTGGAAACTAAGCCGCTGCATATTAAAAGTAATGTCATTAAGAAATACGCCCGACTGACTACACAAAATAAGAGGGCACGGACATTCGCGAGTGAATACTGTGGAGGAAATGGTCATAAGTATACCGTAGTTACATTGGTACACACTCAACTGTATGCGAATGCATGTTTGGGATACAGGCACGTACATTCTAAGTACGATTACTCCCCGCATGGCCTGGGTAAAAGAACTGAGGTTAAAATGCATTTGGATATCTGAGAAAGAAAATAATCGGACTTTGTACTTAGATGAAAAGAAAAATTGCAGGTTCTGAATGTCGCGGCATATATGACCTAAATATTGACATTGGCGGCCATGAATGGAAAGAGATGAACACACTCACATACCTCTATTGTTGAGCAGCGCCATCATGAAGATCGCCACCTCCATCTAATTCTCCGTATAAAATTAAAATAATAATAACCTTCCAGAGTTACAGGAGCTGGGATCCTTGGTATCATAATTGAGAAAGTTGTTGTGTTCTGGAAGTTGCTTTCATTATTTAGCATAATTTCACTACTAATTACACAGCATGTCTTATCACCAGGACATGAGAACAACCAAAGGGTAACTATTACTAAAGCCAGTAAACGAAGAGCGTAAATACTTTTCAAGTTACTCTTTGGTATGAGAGTCGAATTATTGTCTACACATTTACAAATAAGAAAAAAAATTTTGAAGTTCCTTTATAAGAGGTATAACAAGAGCTGGGGCAGTAAAAGAAATTTTGTGCAGTACCACCTGAACCAAGCTCTCTATTTGGATGAGCCTGTAAATGCACTACATCTGATCAAAGTACTAACAATGTATTTACATGACAAAGTGAGAGAACATTTAGTACGTGAGACATGGACTCAAGTTTAACCTTTATTAGAATTATTAGATCAGTTATATTAGACTACTTAAATAAGTCTAAGGATAAACTAGGAGCCAGAATATCTAACTGGAAGTGAAATAAGTTGAAATGGGAACAACAATAATAATGGAAAAGGCGGGTTTCAAAAGAAAGAGATAATAACCACAATGGGTACTTCAGATTTTAAACATGGCTGCAGCAGCAACTGTTAAAATTCTTCACAATAAAGGATGGCAGCCAAATTTCTAATGAATGTGTCTTTCTATTCAGGAAATGTACTTCTGATGAAGGTATATTTATATGTACCGAAACCTTGGTCAAGAATTTTAATAAAAAAATTCTATCCTGCAACTGTTTTTGGCTGCCATCCTTTATTGTGAACAATGGGTACTGGAATCCTAATTATTTGAGACTAGGAATAGAGGAATAATAAAAAGATGGGGATGGAATGATTAACAGAGTAGTAGCAGTGGTATTAGCAGTAATAATAACCAGCATAACCATCCTACTAGTAACAAAGTGATATTAAACAGGCTCATATTAATAATGAGAGTTCTAATGCAGATAAAGATAGAGAAGTGATACAGGAGATTACAGAGAATATCCTAGCGATGCCAATGCCTAGTTCATCCAAAAATTGTAATGGTTTCAAAAGTGTTTTTCCAAGGTACCAAGGGCAACAGGCTTTAAATGAGAAATTACTTATGAAAAAGGAGGGAAAAGATAAGCATTTTTCAAAATTGATTATTCAAGGGTATATTGAAAATCATGTGTAATTCCTGATAGATACTGATAGTCAGATAAGCTTGTTATTGAATGGAATAAGGGAAAGGAAGAGGAATAAATGGAGGTCTCCTTCAAGTCCAGGACCAATATGAAACTGGTGGGTTTGACTGGAACAAAGAGGTAGGAAGGTTTGTGAAGGTACCCCCCAGTAGTTATGACTAGAAAGTTTAAAAACAGATATGGTCATGCACACATATTTGTGATGAGAGAAAGGTGTGGCTGAGCCAGCTTGAGTGTTTTGGCAGTTCAGGAGGCATGGGGACCAAGCCAGGCAGAGCTCAGTAGTCTCGTGGGTCTCACAGTGTCTGCAATAGATGGCGGCACAGTTTGAGTCTGTGACTGGCAGACACTCTGAGTATGAGACTTACTGAGACTGCAGGACAGTGCCTAACAGACTCTGGCTGCATAGTCAGGAAAACCTGACAGATGGCAAAATCAAAACAGTACTAAATCCAATAAAAACTGAATCCAACTAGTGACAGTGAAGATTATGGGCAACTGGTTGGAGGTGTTGATCAATGAGGGCCAAAATTCTGGCAGAAGGCCTCTGCCAATTATCTGACTTCTACACCTATACATTCTGACAGAGTGATCCCATCACAGAAGTCCAACACAACTTCCAATCCCTGCTTAAAGCCTTAGGCCTTTCCCAGAACATCTTCCCTCAATCTATTTCCCTCTTCATACCTATGACACGCTGTGCACCCACCTTCCACATGCTCCCCAAAATCCACAAACCCAACAATCCTGGATGCCCATTGTGGCTGGTCATTGTGCCCCCATTGAAAAAATTTTGGCCCTCACTGATCAACACATCCAACCAATTACACGTAATCTGGCATCCCACGTCAAAGACACCATCTGATTCCTTCACCATACCTCTTTTACCTCCTGGCTCCCTACCCATCACTGTTGACACAAAGTCCCTGACACCAACATACCTCATGCCCATGGTCTTACCTCTGTTGAACATTACCTTTCCCAACATCCTTCAGACTCCAAACCCACTACCTCATTCCTGACACACCTTACTAACCTTATCCTAACCCACAACTGCTTCTCCTTTGAAGGGAACGTTATTAAATATCAGCAGCACAGCCATGGGCACCCACATGGCACCCTCCTATGCCAACCTTTTCATAGGCCGTTTAGAGGAGACCTCCCTAACCTTCCAAAATACCAAACCCCTAGTCTGGTTTTGGTTCACAAACAATCGAACCACATCCTTTGCACAGGGCTTTAATTACCTATCATCATGACCTGAAATTGTCATTTAACAGCTCTGCTGCAATCATTGCACAGCTTTTTATATTGGTATGACTACCATCCAGCTGTCCACCAGGATGAATGGCCAGTGCCAAACTGTGGCCAAAAGCAATGCAGACCACTGTCGGGCACAGCATGCAGCTGAACATAACACACTTGATTTCAATGGCTGCTTCACTACCCAAGCCATATGGATCTTTTGCTCCACCACCAGCTTTTCTGAACTGCACAGGTGGTAGTTACCCTTACAACACATTCTCCACTCTTGTAATTGTCCCAGCCTCAACCTATGGTAACATACTGTCCCCACACCCTCCACCCAATAGTTTCCACCCCTTCTGCCCTATCATCTCCCCTCCATCCTCATCTCCCACCCTGTTTATTTTGAGTCCTCTGCCAAAGAATTCGCCTGTCTTTTCCTGCTCCTATACTTTTTTGCTCCTTTTTTTCCCGAGCAGTCCGCCCCGATGGCTGAGTGGTCAGTGCGGCAGCTTGTCATGCCAAGGGGCCTGGGTTCGATTCCCGGCTGGGTCGGAGATTTTCTCTGCTCAGGGACTGGGTGTTGTGTTGTCCTCACTATCTTTTCATTATCGTCAGTGGAAGGCAACAGGAAACCACCACTGAAATCACTTCCCAAGACACTCATGTGGTGGACCTCTCTGATGAGGCTCCCCCGTGACAAGGCCTGCCAAAAGGCTGAACACAAAATTATTTTTTTCCCCCAGCCCCATGCCCTGTAACCTCCTGACACTGCACCTGTTAGCATTCTAGTCCCTGCACACTCCACGAGGCAGTGTTTGCCTATCCCTCCACCCGTACAGTACTATCCCTTCCCCTTTCCCACTCTGTCCAGACTGCTGCTTGCATCCCATGTGATAGTTGCATTCCTGCCCAAGATGCTGGAGCTGGTGGTTACGTTTGCAAGAGGTGTGCTTGCTTGTGTGTATGAAGCATATGGATCTCTCTTTTACTGATGAGGGCTGTGGCTGAAAGCTTGATGTAAGTGTCTTTTAATTGTGCCTGCGTGCAACTTAACATGTCTTCCTTATGGTAAGTAGCACTCTGTCTTTTCCTCCATTGTTGATATTCCTATCATAGTTTCCATTGTGAGACTTGTATAACATTTAATTAAATAAATTTGTGTACCAAGTTTAGAGCATTTGAACTGTTCAGTTGCCACATTCAATACAGAGTGAAAACAGTAAGCATGAAATATGTAGAAATGGAAAATGTCGATGAAAGTGTGAAAGAGGAAGCTTAATCTATATAATTGGTGTACATAATTTGAGAAAAAGAAGCAAACCAGTGATAAAGAGCACAGGAATTACAAGGGTCGAGTGAAAGGACGAAAAATGAAAGGTTCAGATTGTGTTTGTGTAAGAAATACTTTAATATTGTACTTTTGGATATGCAGGAGAACCTTTTTCTCAATTTCTGGAATCTAAGTAATCACAATCTTCAAAATTATTATATGTTTGGGTGAGTGAATATGAATCTTGTGAAGAGGAGTTATACTAATGATCCAGTGAAGAGTGGAGGGAGGGGGGGGGGGGGGGGGGGGCAGAAAACCAACAACATCTATTCATTTATCGTAGGTGAAACAGATGTTCAGTTTTATAAGAAAGCTTTTCTACCAATCTTTGGTAGAAGCAACGGACACCTATCTCATGTATTCAACACAAGAAAACATCTGGAACTCCTGAGGTAAGTTTCTGTGTTTCTTTGATAATATTATGACATTGAATACAAACCTGGATTTATGTGTAACATGATGTTAAAAGCTTGTTTTATTTAATCTGGGTAAGCAGAGGAGATATAACAATCACTCAAACAAATGTGGGTGAGGAGGACCAGGAATTTCCAGAGGCTCATATAAATAGTGTTTCCATTGATGAATTATTTAGCAGAACCGATTGATGCCTGTATTTTGTTAATAATCCTGTACAAATTTTGTGCTTTAATGAGAGCATTGCAAATAACTACTGTAAAATGGTTTTTATTTTATTTTTTATTTTATGATACTTCTAATTACAATAGCTAGAATCTATACTAGTTTTTTTTCTTTTCTTGCTGTATTTCTTCCCAAAAAGTTTGATGATATAATTTGTTACATAAGCACACATTACATGAAATTAGAAACTAATGTAAATTAGTTTTGGCTGTGAAACCTGTTTATTCAGATGATGCACTTTGCTGTCCTAAATGTTTTGTATTAATTAGTTTTGCTGGAAATGATGTACTTCAAAGTTCTCAATCTAGAAGGCATCCATAAAAATCCAGTGAGCTAATAAATAGATTCAGGAAAGTAGATTATCTATAAACTGTAGACCAAAGTTTGCTCATTTTGCACACATGTTTATTTAGTTCAAAACTAATTAATTCAAGAGATATGATTCATTCAAGATTTCAACCAACCCAAACTTTCAGCTCATATTGTGACCAAACCACTATAAATTTCTGAAATGTAATAACATACTATTGATGGGCTAAATTTTCTGAACCCAATGACACCAATAACAAATATGTAAAACTTTTTGGCAGATTAAAACTGTGTGCCGGATCGAGACTCAAACTCAGAACCTTTGCCTTTCGCGGGCAACTGCTCTACCAACTTAGCTACCCAAGCACGACTCACAGCCTGTCCTCACAGCTTTACTTCTGCCAGTACCTCGTCTCTTACCTTCCAAACTTTACAGAAGCTCTCCTGTGAACCTTGCAGAACTAGCACTCCTGAAAGGAAGGATATTTCTAGACATGGCTTAGCCACAGCCTGGGGGATGCTTCCAGAATGAGATTTTCACTCTGCAGCAGAGTGTGCACTGATATGAAACTTCCTGGCAGATTAAAAGTAAGTTTGGACAGTAGGAGACGAGGTACTGGCAGAAGTAAAGCTGTGAGGATGGGCCGTGAGTCGTGCTTGGGTAGCTCAGTTGGTAGAGCACTTGCCCTCGAAAGGCAAAGGTTCCGAGTTTGAGTCTCGGTCCGGCACACAGTTTTAATCTGCCAGGAAGTTTCATAACAGTGCACACTCAGCTGCAAAGTGAAAATCTCATTCTGGAAACAAATATGTAATCCAATGCACCAATAACAAATATGTAATTGTCATAATTAAGATTTGTGTAATTTTTAATGTCCAGATTTTAATAATCAATATGGATGCCATACCCAAAAGTCAAGGATTGATAGTGTAGGCATAACTTGGTTCTTTATATTTTAATAGCCACTGCTCATATCAGTAATTTGATAAACAAAGCCTGACAGTAAATATTGTATTGTATGGAACTAGGGAAGATTACATTAATGACTTATCATGTAAGTAACACTGAGCTAAGGCACTTTAGATGGGAATTTATAGAACATTCAAGTGACTGTTAGTGGAGTGTACATTCATGTAGAGAAGGAGAACGTAACTGACAATGGAAACTCCCCATCGCTCTCCCCTCAGATTTAGTGGTAAGAGGTCCCAGTGGACAGACCGTGAAGAACTGAACACAAATCCAGCATGGAAACAGGAAGCAGGTGTAGTGGACTGTGGAAGGGGCAAAAAAAAAAAAAAAAAAAATTAGAATCAGTGAACAGTCCAAGACCAAAAAGTGCAATAGACAGCAGACATGAAACGACATGGTGTCATGATTTCTTCAAACCTCACTCATGTAATTCTTTTTTTTTTCTTACTGTTTGCTTAGTTTATTCTCAACAGCTTTCTATTAGCAGCCGAAAGAAAGTGGCTTTCAAATGGGAACTGCAAACATTTGATGACAAGGTGACAACTCAACCGAATCTTCCACTGGAAAGCATGTCTGGTGTGTCATACATGGCATTAATGACTGTGAGTCATATGATAGGAATCCCTAATCGATGCACCTAATTTGTACAACTGGTAAGTGAGTGAGATATGCCTCTGACTGATATGGGTGTTTGTATGAATGTGAATGTGATCACTCCCAAGGAAATGGTGAAAACATAATAGTTTGTCACATAAGCTGCAACAAATGAATGCAACAGTTTCACAACTACACAGTTTCTCTGTGCTCTGTCAAAAACATATGTTTATAACATTTTTGAGGTTGTGTTCCATTTTGAAAGTTTTGACTCTTGAATTCCTTTGTTGTAATGCAGTTCACACCTGTTTATTTGTTGTTTTCATTTCTGTGAGATGTCTATGTGGCATCTCAACTGCACTTACTAATTTTACCACATGACTCATGTTCTGTAACCAATATTTAGTATGACAACTGCCAAGACTACAGATATAGAGCAAACATTTCAATGACCGGACGGACAGTTCTTAACGTTGTGGGAGAAAAAAAGAGATAATTAGCTTGTGGGAGTTTTGAACATGGCCCACCTGCTTGGCAGTCCAATGCCATGCCAATTTTTGAACAATACAGTTGCTGTTTCAGGTTGCTCCTCATTGCGCTTCTTGTTCTTGGACCATTCACTGTTCATGTTTCAATCTCATTTTGCAGTTCAGTACACCTTCTTCCTGTTTTCATGCTTGACCTGTGTTCAGTTTTTGACGGACTACCCACTGGGCCATATTACCACAAAATCTGAAGGGGTGGGATGTGGAGTTTCCCTTGTGAGGAAGACTGTTTAGTTTCAACAAGAATTCATGCCTTAATTCCACTATTGCAAGTAGAAAATATCTCTCATTACGTAAATTTCATGCCAATTCATACTCTTTGTGTTAGCTGTTGGGCTGCCTCCAACACAGTTATTCCAAAATCAGCCAACAGAACTAAAACAACAGATACATTTGCCTTGAATGCCAAGGCTGTATAGATGGGAATGTTTGACATGGAAAGGATACCTAACGTCAAAATGTAAGTACTGTCGTTTCTTAGTAAGCTGAATGTGGACGGAAGTGTGCAGCTGTCCTTTGGTGGGGATGAGATCAACATCAAGGACAGTGGCATGGGATTCAGAATATGGAGATGTGAAATTTAATTGGGAGAATGTATTTAGAGATTCCAGGAATTTTAACAGATCAGCCTCACAATGAGTTTATATGGCAAAGATGTCATCAATGGATGTAAACCAAACCAGGGGCTGAAGGCTTATGGAAAGCCCCCTCCAAGTGACCCATGAAAAGGATGGCATAGGAAGGGACCATCCTGGTCCTCATTGCCATACCCCTGATCTGTTTGTATGTATGCCTCTCAAAGGTGAAGTAGTTGTTGATTAAGATGAGCAGGAAGCATGTCATAGGTTTGGAATCGGGTGGGTGCTGACTGAGGAAATGTTTAGCTGCAGACAGGCCATGTATGTGGGGGATGTTGGTATAGAGGAAGGTAGCATCAATGGTAACAAGCAAGGAACGTGGTGGGAGTGGGACTGGCATGGATCTCAGACAATCTGGGAAATTGTTGGTGTCTGATATAGCAGGAAAGTATTTGTACTCCATGTTGCAGTGTTGTCCAACTAAGGCATATATACATTTGATGGATGCTTTGAAGCCAGCAACTGCAGGACAGCCAGGACAATTTAGTTTGTGCATCTTAGGAATAAGGTAAGTGGTGGGGATGTGTGGTTTGTTTGGGGTAAGTAGTTCTATGGTTTTTAGGAGTTAGTCCTTGTGAAGGGTCTGGGTTAAGGAGGGACTGCAATTCAGTCTGGATAACAGGGATGGTATCTTGATGGTAGATGCTGTGTGTAGAGGTGTCAGATTGCTGGGGCAAACCTTCACAAACATATTCATGTTGGTCAAGTACCATAGTGGTATATCCTGTGTCTCCTAGGAGAAAAATGATAAAATAATCAGCTTTTAGGGAATGCAGAGCCTGGAATTCTGCAGAGTACATGTCAGGCTCATGCTGTAGGGACCTGAGGAATCATTGAGAAGCAATGCTGGATGCGAGGTATTTTTGGAAGACTTGTAAGGGATGATTGTGAGGTAGTGGTGGTGGATCAAGTTGGGATCATGGTCAGAACTCTTTAAGGTGCTACTCAATGTGAGGTTTGCTGTTGGAAATGTTTTGAGATTGGGTTGCAAAGTGATATTTCCAGCTGACATTACATGTGAAGGAAAATGGATCTTTCAGGAAAGCAGCATGATTAACTGTAGGTTTAGGGGCTGGAAGTGAGACCATTGGATAATACAGATAATTCAGGAGGGGAGAGTGTTTTAGATTAGAGGTTGAGAGCTCTGTACTGTTGTTACTGATTCTTGTGATTATGGTCTGGGAGGCAATGGCGAAGGTGGGAGAATGTTAAGAAGGTTGGCCAAGTTCAGTTTGTAGGAGGGGAGTGGTGGTTGATGGGGTGGATACCTAGGGAGCTGCAGAGGGCCAGGAAGGTAAACATCACTGTTGAGGTAGTTTAGGAGAAGGTGGGATAGCTTTTTGAGGTTAAGTCTGGCACGTTCTTATAGTTTGAAGTTGACTTCACAGACAACAGCTTCCAAGGAAACGTGAGGGGCAGATATAACTGCAGGATTTTGGATAGAGGTCTGGTAGAGTAGAAATTGGCAGATGAAGCATATAGGTCACAGTTTAGCCAGGTAAGTACAAGAGATTTCTGTACATGAAATTGTAAAAGAGCCTGGTATAGAGTGGGATTACATCCAGAAACAGGGACTTTCAATGTTATGCCTCTGGGAGTAGCTCCAAGGGACAACCACGTTTCAAGAAACAGACATTGAACCCTGACTTGAATAGTTTTGACCATGATCCCAACTTGATCCACCAGCACTACCTCAAAATCTTGCCTTACAATCATTCCAAGAATTCCTCACATCCAGCACTGCTACACAACCCTGCCTCAGGTCCCTACAACACAACCCTAACATGTCCTCTGCAGGACTCTAGGCTCTGCATTCCCTAAAAGGTGATGACTCCATCATTATCCTCCCAGCAGATAAAGGATCTACCACTGTGATACTTGGCCAACAGGAGTATGTTTGTGAAGGTCTATGCCAGCAGTCTGACACCTCTACATTCAGCACCTGCCATCAAGATCCTGTCCCTGTGATTCAAACTGACCTGCAGTCCTCCCTTAGAACCTCAGACCCCTCATAAGGACTAACACCTCAGTGCATAGAAGTTCTTACCCCATCCAAACAATGCACCCCCACCTCTTACTTTCTTCCTAAAATGCACAAACTAAATCATCCTGACTGTCCTCAGTTGCTGGCTTCAAAGCACCCCTCAAATGTATACTTGTATCTGCCTTCGCTGATCAACATCTGCAAACCAAGGTAGAAAGACACCGCTCCTATTTTAAAGACACCAACCATTTCCTAAATCGTCTGGAATCTGTGCCTGCTCCACCCCCACCAAACACCCTGCTTGTCACCATTGATGCTGCCTGCCTTAATCAACTTTATATTTACCATTAACTACTTCATCTCTGAGGGGCAGACATACAAACAGATCAGGGGTATGGCAATGAGGACCAACCTTTTTGTGGGTCACTTGCAGAAGGCTTCCTTAGGATCCATAAGCCTTCAGCCCCTGGTTACATTGATAACATCTTTGCCATATGGACTCATGGTGATTCTGACCTTTAAATCTGGAATCTCTAAATACATTCTCCAAATTAAATTTAACTTAGTTGTTTTTTTTACTCTATGCCACTTTCCTTCATGTTTATCTCATCATCACCAAAGGCCAGCTGCACACTTCTGTCCACATTAAACCTACTAACAAACAGCAATACTTACATTCTGACAGTTGGCATCCTGTCCATGTCAAACTTTCCCTCCCATACAGCCTTGGCATTCAAGGCAAATGTATTTGTTCACATGCAGACTCTTTACGGCAAGACACCACCTTTCTCACTTCAGCCTTTACTGGACATAATTACAACCAGCCTAGTCCAAAAGCATATTTCCAGGTGTATCACTTCCAATCTAGTACTGCCAATCCCTCCAAAAAAACAGCTGTGCTGCTTTCATATAACAGACCTCAGTTTACTTCATAAAGATTTTTGCAGTCCATAGGCCTTCACAAAATTATACATATGAAATTATCTGCATACTTTCATCAAGGCAATCTGAGCAAGACAGTCATGAAGGAAATCAACTGGCTATGTCATACCACTTGCAGTAAGAAACACTCTGCTTGGGCTGATTACATACGCCAATTTCAGAACATCATTAATAATTTTAGGATTAATCCACTGATTGTACTCCATGTGAATTAATGTTTGTGAGAAAAGCTTCTAATGTAATTGGGGAAGAAATTAGTTTTCAGTGTAAAGTGAAATAGCACATAATCAAATTTAGGTTAACCAAATAAATGATGCAAAAGAAACCAGAATAAATAAAAAAGAGACATGACAACAATTAACCAGCAAAGTAAATGACAAAATTAATAAATTCTTACATGTATACCATAGTCATTTTAAAGTCATTAGAGTAGCTCATAATAGTGCCTATTAATTGGTTTATGTAAAATCGGGTTAGTTCTTTGGATTGAAAATGTAATTGATTTAAAACCTCATGTGATTCCTGTAAGATCTGTGACACTAAAGAAACTAACCAACAATGAACTGAATAAGATTGGGTACATTAATTTTACTGATAGTATAAAAGAATTACTCAAGATTCATAATGTCATTTAGGTAGATGATTCACTACTCTTTAGTGAACACACCAACTGATTGCTGCCTCCTTAGCTGGGTGAGATCATTTTTCATTTTCTGATCCTTTCATCTATATCTGTCCTTTAAAACTATTTGGAGTTACACCTTTCTTCATACACATGTGCTTCCTGACTGGATCCCATGTAATGCCTGACAAGGGGTATATCCTCTAGATTTGAGGCATTGTATCCAGTCAGAAAAGAACATGTGCAGAATTTGTAATAAGAGTATAATCAACTTTTTAATGCCATTCATTTGTTCTTGATAAAAGTATTACAATTGCAGATCAATCAGTAATCTTTAATTGCTCTGTTGCTATACATTTCACATATATGGCTTCTACCCCCTCTTGATTCTGTGACATTCTTCTTTTGATACCCTAGTTGTGTCTCTTTATAGATCCTTTTGCAGTTTCCTTGGTGTCATCTTTATCTTTGAAAATGATTAGTACCATGTATATTTTTCACTTATGGGCTTATTACTTAAAGTCCTCATCAAAAGAGGCAACTTTCATAAGTCATATTTAAATTATGTTTCATTCAGTTCAATGTGTGTCAGCCTTACTTAAAGTCCTTGTCAAAATAGGCAGATTTCATGGATCATGTTCATAGCGTGTTTCATTAATTTTCTGAATATGTCATAGTATTTTTAAATCTTGCATTGTAGAGGATAGTTTACAAAAATTATTTCAGTTATCTCTATGAAAATGAAATGTCATGTAGTGAGAGCCCCCCATCAGGTAGATTGGTTGCCTGGTGCAAGTCTTTTTATTTGACATCACTTCGGTGACTTGCACGTCAATGAGATGATATGATGATGATGGAGCCAACATAACACCCAGTGAATGAGCTGAGAAAATCTCCAATCCAATCTTAGCAGTAGCCCAAACTCTTTTAAGTCCAAACTGAAGAGTTTCCTCATGGCTCACTCCTTCTATTCTGTTGAGGAGCTCCTGGAAGAGCTAAAAAATTAAGCAAATTCCAGTGTTACATTGTTCATTTTCTTTTTTAAACTTATGACTTGTCACCTGAATATGTTTTTGATATTTCATTTTATCTGTTTCTACTATCGTATTATAATTTCATGTATTGACTCGTTCCATGACCATGGAGACTTCTCCTTAATTTGGTTCCACAGAACAATAAATAAATAAATAGATAAATAAATTGAACAAGGGCCCCTTCGCACAGCATTCCACCACACTGACCACTGAACTATCGAGGCGGGCAACATTATGCATATTTACTATTTAAAGTCCTCATCAGTGAAGGCAAATTCATAACATACAGCCCAAATGAATCAATACATCCCACTTACACATACACATATATATACATACACACACACACACACACACACACACACACACACACACACACACACACACACACACACACAGATAAAAATACCATACTTATTTCACTATGATTACTACAACCATAGGCATGTTTATCATAATTTTTATAGAACTTTAATGTTTGCATTTATAATAATTTTATTCATATATAGAACAAAATTAATCGGTTTACTTTGACTAATAAAGAGTCAATAAAGAGAAATGATCAGAATTATCACTTCTACTAACAAACTGAATATTGATCACTTTATATGAAAATAGTTAGAAGTTGATCACTTTATGTGAAAATAGTTAGAAGTATTTTTTAAACAAAAGAACTATCTTACTTTGTTGTTATTGTTGTCATGCTTAGTATTGATTCTCTAACAAAAAAAATCTGTATTAATACTTATTCTGTTTGCTTATGCACTACTTATAATTGTTTTGCACTATGAGAGAACTTAAATAAATTTTGGTATGGGGTTTCTTGTGGCACTGTAGAAGCACAACCACAACCTCCTTTTATGCCAAAATGTTTGACAATTTTATTTTGGTAGGCAGTTGCCATTGCACATTCCTCACTTATTTTTCAAAGTCCTCCTGTTTTACTTACTTACTCTGTTGTCATGTCACTGAGTCTATCCTTTCTTTCTTGTTGTGTTGGTAAGAGGGGTCTTAGCCTAGCCCTCTCCAGCATTACCCTATCTTTATCTTTCCATTCATTAGAAAACAAGGCATCCAGCCCTGTATTTATGCATGGACCACATGGGCCCGGGCCCAGGGCGGCAAATTCTTAGGGGCAGCAAAATTTTGAGCATACAAATTTATGTGTGCAGAAAAAAAAATGTAGCAATGGTTACGGGAATTATTATTAGGTTCGTTTGAGTGATGTGGAAACCTTTCCGACTGCGCTAATGTGTTCTTGTGCACCTTTTCCCCAGTTGCCGTGGTTTCTGACTGGCCATTTGCTACTTGTGGACAGTGGATGGCTGAAACTGTCTCCCACTGATGAGAGGATTTTCTGCTGATGATTTAAAAGTGTGCCCTAAAGAGATCATCGCACATGAGCATAGCATAATTTTCTGAAGTGAGCAAAGGTGTCACCTAGTGCTACTGGTGGCCTGACTACGAAATATGCAAAAAGTGTTCGAATTTGTGAAGGAATCGAAACAAGCACAACAGTTTTAGTAGTTTGCGATACCTTAACTTGAATGAAACTGAGGGGGAAATCGTAGGTAGATGGATGGGGTCTCTACACCATGCAATTGGCAGCACTGCCTATGCATTGTTTTTGTGTGACAAGCACGAACGCATCATATGTAGTGTTGATGAGGCTTGGTTTCTGTTTGGTGCTTTTATTTTTATTTGTGTGTATTTTCCCCATGTTTCATTAATCTGGTGAAGTTTTGACATAATGTAATCATGAATATGGACAGTAGGAAATGTCCCATGGTGCAGGCTACAAAAAATTAGTGGAACAATAGAGGAAGAGGGAAAAGGAAGTATTAGATCAAACGCCAAAGCTACAAATGTTTTTTGTTAACAAACGACTAGAACCTGCAAGTTCTTCCTCTCTTGCGAACTTGACACCTACTAATGATTCACAGTGCAGCAGTAATTGTGGTGAAAGGCTTGATGATAGTGAGCCTGAAATTGATAACAATCAATTTCAGACTGGCAAAAAAAGTTATTGGGCCCATGGGCGTAACATTATCTAAATACGGAGCTGAAGGCATCACACTTCTCTTGTAGCAGTATCCTACCAAATCTCCTTGAACTGGTGCCATTCAAATGTAAGAATAATAAATTTTGATAAAAGAATTTTGCTTAGTGATTGTATAATTGATATGGATATTCTGTATGAAACTATCAAGTGATGCCATACAAACTTAGTGTCTTGTGTATAGCTACCAAAAAGACATTGAATGTTTTTTTTTCTCTCTCTCTCTTTGCAAAGTATAAAAATAACTCAAAATTCCTACGTTATACCTATAGAGAAAATGAAAAAAAGGAAAGATAAAGTGCCTGAGTTATAAATGTTTACAACAAACATGACACAAAACTGAGCTTACTGACACTGAGCAGAGGATGATTTGAGAATAAAGTTTGAATTAGAGGAAATTTGGGTCCTGACGAAAAATAGAGACAGCTTCCAATTCATCCAACAGTTTATACAATTATTATTGGAAAGGAATGGTTTGTATATGTATTTATGCTTTCAGTGGTATATGTAAGTTAAATTTTGTGGACTTAATGGTTTTCTTCATAACAAAATTATGAGGTTTATTTTGTATTTGTTTCATGTGATCACAAGTTGATACTGCTGCTGTCAAGGAATCAGACTGTGAAATGTTATAAGAGCAGAGAAGGTGAAGTGGTGGGAAATGGACAGTAAAAAGTGGTTCTCATGGAGATGTAATATTTTTACCTTTTATTGACAAATTTAATCCCTTTTGTTAATATTTTCAAGTTCATTAATGACTATTGGTTGATGTGAATTTAAGACATATAGTAATTTGCATTTTGTAATTTTTTCAAATTTTATTTGTAACTAAACTTTGATGCTATTGCTATGCAGCAAATAAGAAAGATTGAATTTTGCAATTTTTTCTGTTTTTCTACAAAAATGTAAATAGATGACCAGTGCCTTCATGGAATTACTTAAAATTACTGAAATTTATGACATAGTACTCAAAATACTGACTTGACATGGTATATATGTAAATTTTTTACCATGAAATTATCCAGGTTCATATTTTGTAATATTCACCTGTATAATTCCATGGGGTAGGTTTGGCCCCCGTTACCCTTCTAAGTCTTTTATACTCCTAATTACAATAGCAAGGATCTATACTAGTTTTGTTTCTTTCCTTGCTGTTATTCTTACCAAATATTTTGATGATAGACTCTGTTACCTGTGCACACATTACATGAAATTACAAACTAATGTAAACTAATTTTGGCTGCGAAATAAATTTATTCAGATAATGCAATCAACTGTTCTTAATGTTTTATATTAGTTAGTTTTGCTGTAAATGATGTATTTCAAGAGTTATTGTATTTCAAAGTTTTCGATCTAGAAGGCATCCATGAAAATCTAGTGAGCTAATCGATGGATTCAGAAAAGTAGATTATCTTTAAACTGTAGACCAAATTTTGCTCATTTACTGAACCCAACAACATCAATAATAAACATGTAATTGGCATAATTAAGAATTGTGTAATTTTTAATATCCAAATTTTAATAATCAATATGGATGCCATACCCAAAAGACAAGAATCCCCATAATTTAAGCATGACTTGGTTCTTTTTCTTTTAATAGCTACTGCTCATATTGGTTGTTTGATAAACAAAATCTGACAGTAATTGTTACTTCTATTTAAAAAGGAATAATTTGACCCAGGGAAATTTATTGTAAAAATCAAATTAAAAAATCACATAGTATTCTAGCATGTATCTATAAAAGGGAGAAACATGCACAATACCATTATTGTGTTTATAGTTTTTCTTGGAGTTAAGTCTTGGTCAGTATGTAACTTGCTGTGGGATTTCAGTATTCTCGACAGTGTGTGCTCTAGTGTTGTTATTTGAAGTAGCCTTGTGATTATTTGAGGATATGAGCAGTGACAATCAGAATCAGTGAAAGACTTAACAAGTAACATTTGTAAACATGCCATTGTACTTTAACAAACTATTATCATCATTCCGTGTGCCTTGTAGACAATTTCTCGATCTGCTGTAGGAAAAATTACTGTGTGTGCCAATTAATTCATGATTTTCATTCTTTTGGTTGAATATAATTTAAAGTTATCCATCAGCTGTGATTACAAGGAGACCTACACAAACATTTTTGATCTATAATGCGGCCTGGTTTTTAGTGATAGGAATCAAACTTCATAAATAAATATGCAAAGTGATTTTGTGTGAACTTTTGAAAAGAACTACTGGACTTATCTTTTTATTTATTAAGAGTTAAAATCCTAGCAGAAACATTTTCAACTAATGGACCAGTGGAACAGCTAAGGTCCCCCTTGTATCCTTACAGTGCATGGTTGTCATAGCCTAAGACAGGGCTTCCCAATGTGTGGTCCGTGGACCCCTTACGGGACCGCCAGCTCTTTCCAGGGCGTCCGTGGCCACCTTTCACCAAATCGTGTAAAATAATGAGTAAAATTATTGAATAAAAAAGTGAAAAACAAATTCATCACAGTTTTTTTTTTTTTTTTTTTTTTTCGTGTGAAAAACATGTGTACTTTTACTTCATGTCGTATTCCCAAGCAGCCTTTGCGGTTCCTAAGTGCAAACGCATACAAAGTTTAGTGCTGGAGAATGCGGCTTCTCTGATTGACTGTTTCGCAACAATACGGGGATCGTTTGTGCGCCAGCTCACGGCACTAGATGCGCTGAAACCTTTCATGCATGCGTGGAGTGATCTTTGTCGACCAGTCACGGCGCTCGCTGACACGTATGCGGCCCCAGGCATCATTAAATGTTAAACTTGCTTTGTCAGTGCACTACCTATTTCATAAGTAGATGTTTGACCAGTTTATTACTTCTAACATGGATCGGTGGCTGAAGTCAGGATCATTGAAGATGGGTGCAGTTTCTCCATCGCCTTCACAACAAGGGGAGTTTCCAGTTGAAATGAATGAGGAGGGAGGATGACCAAAGGAAGAACAATCACAAGAAGCTCCACAGCCTGATTTGTTATATTAAAATGCTGCAAGTACTCCATTGATTGCAATATCCTGTGGAAGTGGAATAATCAAGAAGCGTAAGTACAACGAAAGCTATTTAGAAATGGGCTTTATGGAGACAAAAGAGGGTAAAGCTCAGTGCGTAAATTGTGCGCGAGTCCTTCTGAACAGTTCAATGGTTCCAGTTAAATTGCGCCATCATTCTGAAGGTACTCATCCGGATTTCCAGGCTACACATCGACTTTTTCAAAAGGAAGATTGCTGAACTAACTGCTTCTCAGCATTGCATGAAAATTCATGCAAAAACAGTCAATGAAAATTCATTAAAAGCTTCTTTCTTGGTTAGTTATCGAGTGGCAAAAACAGGCAAAACTCATACCATTGCAGAAAATCTCATAAAGCCATGTTTTAATGATACTGTTTCTTGCATGCTAGACGAAAAGGCAGTAAAGCTTGTATCTTCGGTGCCATTATCAAACAATACTGTCAAGAGACACATTGTTGACATGTCAAATGATGTGAAAGACACTCTTGTTTCTCGCATCCAACACAATTCATTTTCTCTGCGGATAGATGAATCCACTGATGTTGCAGGATTAGTGATTTTATTGGCTTTTGTCCGTTATGAATATTCTGGATGTTTTGAGGAGGACCTGTTACTGTGCAGACCACTACCTGCCAACACAACAGGTACTGAAATATTCTGTCTATTGGATGATTTTCTAAGGACTAACGAAGTTTCATGGTTTAACTGCATAGATGTGTGCACAGATGGTGCAAAAGCTATGACGGGTCCTACAGTCGGAGCAATAATGAAAATAAAAGAAAATGCCAAGAATTGCAACAGTAGTCATTGAGCTCTCCACAGATATGCTTTAGCTATGAAACAAATGACTGTTACGTTCAAGAAAGTTTTAGACGAATCCATTCAAATCACTAACTACATAAAATCAAGGCTGTTGAAGTCACGACTTTTCACAATACTGTGTGAAGATATGGGAAGACTTCATTGTTCCCTGCTTCTCCACACAGAAGTGAGGTGGCTCTCACATGGGAATGCACTCTCATGGTTGTGCGAATTAAGACTGGAAGTCTTAGCTTCCCTTTTGGAGCATAACACCAAATTAGCAGACCTCAGACCTTATTAATGACAAAAATTGGCAGTGTGTACTTGCCTATTTGTCAGATATTTTCTCCAAAATGAACGAAATGAATATTTCACTCCAAGGGCAAAGTGAAACAAAGGTCACTGCTATCGACAAAGTTCGAGCATTTGAGAGGAAAATCAATTTTTGGGCAGAGAGTGTCGAGGAGGAGGAGGTCAAGTGTTTTCGTCTTCTCAAGGAGTTTTTGAAAAATAAAACATTGGCGCTTGGGAAGAATTTGTTTCATCAAATCCTGGAACATCTCTGAAACTTGATGTCATTGTTGGAGCATTATTTCCCAACAGCTGAAGATGAGAAGCTGCAGAAATACGACTGGGTGGTCAACCCATTTACTATATCCAAAAAGCCGAACATTCTATCATCAAATGAATATGAGCTGTTGATAGAAATTACCACAGACCCTACCTTGAAATCACGTTTTGACATTGATGGTTACTCACACTTTTGGATCCGTTTGGATAACAAGAAATATTGCCCCCTTGTTGAAAAGGCAGAACATATACTTCTTCTGTTTGCCACTACATACATGTGTGAATTTGGATTCTCGATCTATGCTGCCCACAAAACTAAGTACCAAAGATGTCTACATACAGAACCAGACATCCATCTCCAGTTGTCAAGAATTGAATCCATCTTTTCAAAATTGTGTCAGCAGAAGCACCCTCAACCATCACATTAGGATTCCATTATTATTCCTACAGACTCATCTATAGTAAAGAAGAAAGCATTTTTCTTCATAAATACTCAGTGTACGTACCTGAACTATAACTCTGTAGGAATTTTGTTTCTGTCTTCTGTCATTTACAAAATAATTATTAATTGATTTCTGTTTGCATTGATATTTTTGTTACGAAAACTAAAATAATCTCTAAAGCTAATTTCTTCTCTTTATAATATATTCCGTCCTCTCAGTTAAAAATATGGCCTGCCTATATTTCAATTACAATTACTTGCTATTACTCTGACACTATATTGTGGCAACTGGCTGCAAGCATAAACAAATGAGGACTTTTCACGTGCCACCTTGTAAAAGGTAAACTTCCTTTGCCAGAATTGTTTCCGCTGAGAAAAAAGTCTTACATTCTGTGAAATGCTTTGTCTTCTTATATAGAAATAAGAGAGTCTGTTTGTTTTCCTAATTTGTTTACAGTTGAGGCTGACTGCCACGATATAGTGTTCAAGTAGTAGTTGAAGTTCTCAGCTGTGGCTAAACTGCTGCCACTCCGCCTGCCAGTTGCCAGCTACCAATTGACAGTGCACTGTTGCAACAATGCCTGCTAGCTGCCGGCTATGGACTGACAGCTGCCATTCAGTAGATACGCAAAGACATAAAAATAACTAGACTTTCCCAGCTGTTTACATGGGCACAAAAATCGATCTTGGAACTGGAAAATGGCTTTATAAAAGCAGATTTCCAGAATCGATTTTGAAGTGTTTACCTGACCAACCAAAAGTAGAACTGGGACATCGGCTTACGAAATCCGGTTTTGGAAATGCATGTAAACTGAGTTAATGTATTCCCACAGATTGCACAACAGATGTTACAATAGTCCTTTAAAGGCAATTCCATGGCTTCTTTTCTTTCGTGATGTGTTTTTATCCTGACTCATGGATCTGCCTCTTTGCTTCACAGCTGTGCGGAATGGCCACGCAGTCTAGGTTGCCATGTCATCTTGGATTTAGCGGCTGCTCCTGCCATAGGTTCGAGTCCTCCCTCATGGGTGTGTGTGTGTGTGTGTGTGTGTGTGTGTGTGTGTGTGTGTGTGTGTGTGTGTGTGTGTGTTGTCCTTAGCGGAAGTTAAACTTAGGGTAATAATGTGTTAGACTGGGGACTGATGACCTCACCAGTTAAGTCCCATAGACTTTACATACATTTGAACATTTTTCTTCGGATTTCACGAAAAACCACACACACACACACACACACACACACACACACACACACACACACACACACACACACATGGCTATTATGAAATATGCATGCTCCTTACACAACAGTAGCCAAACAGTGGAAGCGAACAGACCACAAGCAGCAGCTTGTCAACAGTGAACAGTTTGGACGTGATGTTGGTTGCTCTTGGAGGAAGGCAGCTCCAACTTGTGAAATGTCAATCAACAAGTAATTTTGATCAGGCTGTGTCGTAGAGCACCATAAATATTGATATTTGTTCAATGCGTAAGTGTGCTATCTTTGAGGAGAGGGCTTTGGGCAGGATGTTGGACGCTAACGGCAGTTAGCCTCCGGACTTGTATCTGTGTAGAAGCTAAGTGTGAATAAATCTGTATCTGAGAGAATTCTAGTTGTTTACCTACAACTATTCCATATTCCCTCAAGGCTACAGTGTGTTGGACAAAGGGAGTAAATCCACTAGTAAGTGTCTGGATACAGTGGGAATTCAAATTGGATTGTTAATTTCAAGTGTTGTTTTCATTCATCTCTAAATGAAAGACTATTGATACTTCGTGGAGGAGGGGTGGCGGGGGGGGGGGGGGGGGGGGGGGGCAGGGGGCTCATTGGGAACAAGGCACTTGTGTTAAGAAGCTTTCAGTTCCCATGGGTTTCACTCTGAAATTTAAAGTTACTGTGATCTTGACTGACTAGGGGTCCGCCATGGATTTTCGACTGAAAAGGGGTCCGCCAGCTGAGAAGGTTGGGAAGCCCTGGCCTAAGAATATCATATGCACCTAAGTGTATTGAACATTTAGTACTCGGTGACAAGGTTTACATCCTTTTAAATCTAAATATGCATAAAATATCATTTTTTTTAGCGATTCCACATTTTACAGGCAATTTCACTTGGAATCTGTGGCAGGTATATTAGCATATCTGTTCTTATTTTGTTATATTTATTTTGTATTCTGGTTTTCTGACATGTTCCACATCCAAGAGGGTCTCCTCACTATGGATCAATTAGAACAAAAAGTGAATTTAATTTAATCCTATGCAGTTAAGTCACTACTCCAGGAAAAATAGATCCAACATGACATATTTGTGGTCAGATCTAAATATTAGTGGGATATACAATCTTTATCAACAAAGTACCAAGACAGCAATAAAGACCTCTTAGTTTGGGATGTATTGTAAAATATTTTATCCATTTTTTTAATATTGGCTTTGCAATACCATGTAGTGATAGCTGTCATATCTGTGAACACCTTAGCATACAAAAAATTGTCTGAGGAAAATAGTCAGAAAAAAAAAGGACAAGAAGTGAAACTGTACTCTCGTGTTAAACTGGCTGGTGCTACCTAAGAAAATCTGAATCAGGCACAGAATATTCAAAAACTAATAAGTCATTGCTTTTGACATGCAACAATATCTGCCTATGTGCCACTTGTCTATTTGAATTGCATTCTTCAAATGCCAGCTGTGGACATCTAACTTCTGTGAACATAATGTATCTAATAATGATGTTATGATGTAAGAGGAAGTAGCAGGTTATGGGGCAGATTACATTATTTCATATCTTCAGCAGTGTATTATAGCAGTCATTCCTGACAGTTACATCACGTTATTGTGTATTCAGATTTTTGTTTTTGTCAAAATAAAAAACTTCTCTCTTATTAGCTTTTGGTTGTACTTTATACAGTCAGGGAGATTCGATGTTGTGAAATGTGAGTATCTAGTACCAGATCATGTGTATTTACCCTGTGATCATGATTTTGGGCTAAATGCAAAAAAGAAAAGGCAGTTACCTTTCATTTATGTTCCAGATCAGTGGACAGAACTCATTAATAAGGCAAGAGTAAAATAACCTTCCAATGTTGTAAAAATGACAGGTGACATGCTTCTTACTGTAAAACATCTTTCTAATAAGGTACAGAGATTAACAGTAACTGAATCTGAGCAGAAGGTTTATTAGGCAAGCTTACAGGTTTGAAAATTGTGAAAAATCGCCAATTTAAGTTTTTCTTTATGGTACGCTTGAGAATTTTGATACTGTAAATATTAGAACAAAAACAAATACTAGATAGGTTTACTATTAGTAATTTGACATTTCCTCTCAATTATGATGGTCCAAGATTTATAAAACACTTATAAAACCTGCAGTGCTGAAGGATTTACAGGAATTACTAAAATAACACTGATTGTTCATAATTACAAATGTGTTGTGTGCATTTTTTAGAATAAATTCATTTAAACTACATTAAACTTTTTATACAATGATAAGACTAGAAAAACACATTTCGCTAGAGTTATGGTAATTTGCGATTGTCGGTGTTTGATATTGTTCTTTTTTATTAATCAGTTATTATTTCTCATGTTACGATACATGATAAAAGATATGACTGATCAGAAAGATTAATTGGTTCTCTCTGCAAGAATCATTGTTAAAAATAATAGTAAAGTAAATTGATATAGTTTTTACACTGTCACTTACAGATCCCTCTTTTTCTCAATTTTTAAAAACTGTGGTTTAGCCCGTTCTTCCGTGTGTGTCTTCAACTGAAGCCAGAATATTGGGGGTGAAGGAGGGATGAGGTTGATTGGTTGGCTGATTTGGGGGAAGGGACCAAACAGCGAGGTCATTGGTCCCATTGTTAAGGAAGAATGGAGAAGGAAGTCAGCCATGCCCTTTCAAAAGAACCATCCTGGCATTTGCCTGAAGCAATTTAGGGACATCACGGAAAAGCTAAATCAATATCGCCGGATGCGGGATTGAACTGTCATCCACCTGAATCTGAGTCCAGTGTGTTAACCACTGTGCCACCTCGCTCAGTGCCAGAATATTCTTCACACTAAAAGCCACATATGTTTCTCATTATATAGATGTGTGTCAATTCCTAATTCTTATTTAGTTGCTACACATTACTTGCAGTCTGCCTTGCATTGCATACTTCACGAGAAGTAACTGCAGATCCAAAAGACCCTTACCAAGGAATTTTTCCTTTTTCAGTTTTCTTAAAAATACTGCAACATTAATACTGGTGCATTCTTCAAGTTTAGAACCTTGTTTGGTATTGCACTCTGGCTGAAATTTTCTAATATATTTTCATTTAGTGTATCTCACATCCTTCTTGCGGTTAACTGATGATTTTGAATGTCTAATTTGCTCGTCAGAAACGCTCTGTTACTCTTCCTGCCTCCAACAACAGTGTTTGTGGTGCAGATGAGCTACTTCCTTTTTAATGTGTTCTTTTTTGTAAGAGAATATTTTCAGAAGTCTCCACTCAAAAGCAGGACAAATTTTAATGTAGAGCTACATAAAGGTGGTGCTTTTCCTACAGGATTAGACTATCAAGTGGAAATGAAGTACTTGTGCTCAATAAATAATCGCTATGTACAGTAAGAAGAGGCAGAATAATAATAAAATATATCTCCTGCAGCAAAGGCAAAAGATGTTTTACCAGTTATTGTTAGGAAAATGAAGATATAAATACCATAAAACAAAGGAAGGAGAGGCATACAGCGGTCAGTCGCAATCCAATTGGCATTTATTATTCTTGCAAATCTAGATTTCAGCTATAAATAGCAATCTTCTATCCAGAATAAATTCAAGTTTCAGCAGCCATTGCTACAGTTGTTAAACTTAGTTCACATTCAGCATTCGGTATACAGCATGTAATGGACACCTGATCGGCTGGGAAGCCACAGGCATGTGGCTAGCAGAGAGGAATGCAGCATCACCTGCCAGCAAATCATGTGTCTGTTAAGCATTGCATTCCAAATACCAAAGGTGAACTGGTTTAACAATTGTAGCAATGGCTGTGCAAACTTGAATTCATTCTGGATAGCATCCCACATGCTGAAGATGGCTATTTATAGCTGAAATCTAGATTTGCAAGAATAATAAAAGCTAATGGGATTGCAACTGACTGCTATGTGCTTCACCTTCCTTATAGTCTACGGTTGCTTCGCACAATATTTCCTGATGGAATCAAAGTTGTTTAGTAAAATAATTCCTCCAGGACCAATGATCAGTGACATGTTAAAATCAAAGTTGTTATCAAAACATTTATTATGTTTTACACATTTTTCTCTGTTAATTTAAATTCATATTTCTTCCCAGCAGCAACAATACACAGAATGTTAAGATATATTATCATACATTTTCAGCATATTTAATAAATACATTGATATGTTGTATTAATTGTAATATTTTTGTTTTAGTAAATTAGTTGTGACAAAATTAACAGAATTCACACCACAAAATAGCTGCTATGTTTGATATTAATTACTTCATGGAATGATGAAGTGTCCAACAAAAATATTTGTTTGTGTTTGGCATTCCTTAATGAAGAATGTGAAAGGATGGTCTGCCTTGAAAGAAACTGGCTCACATGGAATTTGGGCCTTCCTGTAACGGATAACTGCACCTGAAATAAAAATCAACTTTGAGTGATATAAAATTGTTGAACATATGTCAGTTTTGCTTTGTGTGTATGTTACATTCAGGTTAAGCACTTCAAAGGAATATAATTAACAGTCAACACATTATTAGAACTGCAGCAGAATGTTTAGAAACTAGAAGTATCATTTCCATTCAGTCCAGTTTCTCCATTCTCCTTTACAACATAGTTCCTCCTTCTTCATGAAGTTAGCATTATCACCACCACCACCACCACCACCACCAAAACCCTTTCTCTCCATTCGTATCTCTCACTCTATCAGCGTGACTTTAATTCTTGATACTTCATTTTTCTTATTTTGTGTGTTACGGCATGTATTCCTTCTGTGGTTTTTTCTGCATTTACTTATCTCATGGTGGTCTTATGTCTGGATGATCAGTTACTAACAGCTACCAATATTGTTCTGGTACTTTGATCTTGGCTGTGAATTCAAAGTTTTACATTTTTGTTCATTCACTTCCTTCATTCCTTCACACATCATGAAGAAGAGCTTTCAGCATATGAAATCAGTCATGTTACACATTAATAAGGAGTAAAATTCTGTCAGATACACTAATAAAAAGTTATAAGCTGTGCCAATGTGCATACACAGATAATTTTTGCATTACTTCTAGATCACTATATTTGAAGAAAAGCAACATCTTTGAAAAGCAAATGATCTTCCTATTACACTGTTCAGTTGCTGTTTTTATCTACATCACACAAAGCTCTCATATAATTTTATATGATACATGACATAGTTTTTCAACTGCTGGTGTGCCATCAAAGTCTGTATTGATGTGATACAACAGTCAACCAACAAATAAGCAGCGTGCTGAACAATGTACATATACTGTAGATATAGAAAAGCCAATGCTCAAGAATTATTGCTGCATTAATGAAAGTAGGATAACATACAAAAGCCAGACCATGATAGAGTGTTAACAACAGAAGGATGCCCAACTTCTGTGAAATTTACATATCTACATCTGCATCAACATGACTATTCTGCAATTCACAATTAAGTGCCTGGCACCACTGTCAAGCTATTTCTCTACCTTTCCATTCTTGAAGAGTGTGCAGGAAGAATGAATAGTTAAATCTATCTATGTGAGCTCTGATTTCTCTTATTTCATTACAGTGATCATTGCTCCCTAGTAGCAATGTTTACACATTTGGAGGAGGAAATTGTTGATTGAAATTTCATTAACAGATCCTGCCACAATGAAAAACACCTGCTCCCCTCTTTCATGATAATATTGCATTACCTGTCCATCTTTGAACTTTTTCAATGTCCTTCATCAGTCTTATCTGATGTGGATTCCACACTATGCAACAATACTCCAGAAGACAATGGGTAAGCATAATGTAGGCAGTCTCATCATTAGACTTGCTGCATCTTCTTAAGTATTCTGCTAATAAATCACAGTCTTTGGTTCACTTTCCCCGCAACATTATCAATGTGATCAGTAGAATTTAAGTTATTCATAACTGTAATCCCTAAGTATTTAGTTTAATTCACAGCCTTTAGTTGTATGTGATTTATTGTGTAATCAAACTTTAGCAGATTCCTTTTAGTACTCATGTGGATGACTTCACACTTTTCATTATTCACAGTCAATTGGCACATTTTGCACAACACAAATATATTGTCTATATCATTTTGGAATTGGTTTTGATCATCTGGTGGTAAGTTCAAACAATCTAAGAGGGCTTCTCAGAGTGTCTCCTAAGTCATTTATATATATTAGGAACAGGGCCTGTAACACATCCTTTGAGAAAACCAGTTATCATGTCTGTTTTACTCATTGATTATTATGAACTGTGACCATGTCTCACTGGAAGTCATGAATCCAGTTGCACAATTGAGGCAATTCTCCATAGGCACACATCTGATTAGAAGTCTCTTTTGATGAATGGTGTCAAAAGCCGTCTGGAAATCTAGAAATATGGAATCAATTTGAGAGCCACTGTCTACAACACTTTTCACTTTGTGTGAATAAAGAGATAGTTTTGCTTCACAAGAAAGATATTTTCTGAATCCTTGTTGGCTATTGTGCCATGTTGGCACTTATTAATAGTTGAATGAAGGAACAGTGACCTATCTTCAGGCTAGGAAGCACTGGAGATTCTCTACCAGTGGTGATCAGCTGTGAGTGAAGTGGTTGTTGACTGCTGTGGGGCAGGGTGGAAATGTGGCAGGCAAGGCATGACTGGTGAAGCAAGGGAATTGGCCAGGAACAAGTGGTGTGCTCAGTGCTGTGCTTCAGGGAGTGTTTTTGCAGAAGTATCAATTCTTGATTGGAAAACATGATAACTGCATTTGTGTTGATGTAAATGTGATTAATAAAATGTTCAAAGTAAGGTATGATGTACTGTGCCTCTGCTGAGAGTTTACTGAAGTAGTCACTTGGAACTATTCATCGCTGTTGTCATCGTCTATCTCTTTTTAAATACAAAGTACTATTTATGGTTTGGAGACAAGATGCTGGATTTAATAGTGGTCAGTCCTTTGCAATGTGTCAATGGCATTTTAAAGGAACACTAAAGGTTTAGATTAGATTAGATTAGATTTACTTTCATTCCAATTGATCCATAGTGAGGAGGTCCTCCAGGATGTGAAACAACAAAGGCATTCTTGTAAGGCACCAGTGTTTCTCTAATAGTTTGTGTAGCAGTCTGATACTGCTGACCTTGTTACAGGGGCTTTTGTATTATTTGTTAAGCTGATGAAATGCTGTTGTTTCCAGTGTGTAACCTAGGGCTGTTGCAGGTTAATGGAACCACTGTTAAGTCTTATGTGTATGTGGGCGTAGTCTGTGCCAATGAACTAAATGTAATGTTGCTTCTGTAAAAGGAAAACATGCCATGTACATTTTATATCCTTCTGTTGCTGCTGAATTACTGAACAGGATGATGGAAGTGGTTGACACATGCTGCAAGAGGAGGGAAACATTATTTTCTATTCATTACAGATTTCTGTATTTCTGTAAATGATGCTGAAAAAGGCATTCAGCTACTGAGTTCTATCCTAGATCGAAAGTCTATGGGGTACGTACCATGATTATGGTTTGTTCAATAAAGAGGATAAATTAGGATGATTGTATTATGGTTTTCTAAAAGTGATAATTTTGGATTTTGTATTTGTTGTTTTTAATGACACCCTGTTATGGCTCTGATTATCAGAAACTAAACATTTTGCTCTAGCAGTTGGCTTCATAAGTAATTAGTTTGGGACCAACTGTCTGCTTCCATTACACTATTTGTCAATAAATCAAATTCAAAAATTCTACTGCAAATCGATGTTACGGACATAGGTCTGTAACTCAGCGGATAACTCATATTCCGTTTCATTAATATTGGTGTGACCTGTGCAGCTTCCTAGAATTTATGTATGGATCTCTGATCAAATGAGCTGTTGTTTGTGATTGCTAAGTATGATGATGATGAGGTCTCATACTCTGAGGAGCGTAGGGGACGATGTGGGAGACCCGCACTGACGTACTAAGCACAGTCCTAGTGGAGCTGGTTTGCCATTGCCTTCCTCCATGGGGATGAATGATGATGAAGACAACACAACAACACCCCATTATCTTGAGGCAGGAAAAATCCCTGACCCCGCCGGGAATCGAACTGGGGACCCCGTGTGTGGGAAGCGAGAATGCTACCGCAAGACCATGAGCTGCGGACTGCTAAGTGTAGTGCTCCAGAATGAGATTTTCACTCTGCAGCGGAGTGCACACTGATATGAAACTTCCTGGCAGTTTAAAACTGTGTGCCGGACCGAGACTTGAACTCGGGACCTTTTTCCTTTTGCAGGCAAGTGCTGTACTATCTGAGCTACCCAAGCACGACTCACGCCCCATCCCCACAGCTTCAATTCCACCAGTACCTTATCTCCTACCTTCCAAACTTCACAAAAGCTCTCCTGTGAACCTTGCAGAACTAGCAGTCCTGGAAAAAAGGGGTATTGCGGAGACATAGCATCATAAAAGAGACTATTTCCTTCAAAGTTGTTCTTTCATTATCGATTCCATCACCTTCACTAGTACTGGTATTATAGATATGGGCCTGTAGTTTTGACACTTCATGTGGACTGCCTTTTTTGTAAATTGTGGGCTTTTTTGTAAACAGGCTCTGTGTGTGCTACTTTCAGGATGTCTGGAAATTCCCCTCCACAGAGGCTTTTATTTATTACTGCTGCTAATGGCTGTGCAGTTTCACTGATTATAGTTTTTAACATAGTACAGGACATGCCATGAATATCAGGGCTCCCTGAAGATTTGTAGCTTTTTACAATTTTTATTATTTCTTTTGGATACACTCTCTTCCACATTACCATGCTGCATGTATTCTCAAATTTCACAGCAACTGCAGGATCTGTTCCAAAATCAGGAATTTTATCTACTGTGTTTTCCACTGTTCTTATAAAATAGTCATTAAACTCATCTGGATTGCAAGAATTAGAGCAAGAGGTGGGCTTTTTCCTGTGCTCATTAACCAGGTCCCATTCTGCTTTACAAGGATTGTGAGCTTCTTCAGTAAATCTGGCATTGTTTTCCTTCTTTGCTTTTTCTACTTCCTTTCCGTAGATCATTTTGGTCTGTAAATAACTAGAGTACAGTCTATCCTTAATATCTATATCTTTAGCAGCTTTGACCTTGTCATGTAGTATTTGGACGATACAATTTATTTTGGCTAGTCTAGGAGCATACCACCTCTTTACTTTGTTAGTTTTTTGTCTACATTTTGATTTAGCATTTGAATATCTCTTGAGTTTTAATGTGAAATGTTCATCAAATTTCACTTTAAGGGTCTGTAACATGTGATTGAATGCAGAATTTGGTGGCAATTCATCAATTATTTGGTGCCAATCTATAGAAGACATTATAGTTTTGGAATCATCTAAGCTTTTCTTTGTAATAATTCTATTTCTGAATACATAATTTGAATGCCAGCTGGGAATTTGTTGAGTACTTACTGAGTTTGTCCATAACTTCATGATTACTGCATGGTGATCTGCTAGTATAGGGTCCACCACACTTACTTTGCAGTCCCAACAATTTAGGTTTGTCACAATTGTGTCAAGACAAATAGCTCCTCTTGTTGGTAGAGAGTTTCCTACGAATATCCCATAGCTGCTTACTAAGTTCAAAAATGGCTCTGAGCACTATGGGACTTAACATCGGAGGTCATCAGTCCCCTAGAACTCAGAACTACTTAAACCTAACTAACCTAAGGACATCACACACATCCATGCCCAAGGCAAGATTCGAACCTGCGACCGTGCCTAGAACCACTCGGCCACTCCGGCCGGCTTACTAAGATCATGAAAGCTCTTTCTTCATCATTACCTTCTCCAATATGAATGTCGAAGTCTCCACATAAAGCAATTTTTGTCCCTAAGTGCACTAGGTAACACAGATAGCTTTCCAACTTGTTGAGGAAATTTTCAAAATTTCCATCTGGGGAATGGTAGACAGAAACAACAATTTAGTTGGCATCTGACAGTCCCAAAGCAGCTAATTCTAAGTCTAGATCTACACATAATTTACTTAAGTCAATTTTATTGGCACTGAGTTTACTATTTACATACACAGCCACACCACCATGGATAGTAGTTTCACTAAACCATTTCTAAATATTCATTGTTTCTGTAGTATTTATGTTTGTGGTTGGGCTAGCCAGTGTTCACATATACATAATACATCAGATCTCACTTCGTCAACAAACAGTAATAATGTATCAAGTTTTGTTCTGAGGCACTGCACATTTACACTCGCTATTTCTTCAATGATATCATTTCCTTTTTCACTGGAATGTTCTTGGTCTTGGGAGTTTATCGCACTGGTGCACTGGGTATCCTCCGGAATACAAAACATTTTATCACAGTGTTCTTCGGCCATATACTGTTGTCCATTATTTTATCTTTTAGGTCTAAATCAACACAAATTTTGAAGCTATTATTTATTCCCTTTGTTTCCAGTTTTTCAGCTGTAAAATTGTTGTGATTTGGGAAAGTGTTCTGTAAGAAGTTAGTTACAGTTTCAGCTGTGATGTCACCTCTTAGTTTGCGTAGGTGGAACCAGGCTTTTTTGTCACCATACAGCATTCCTTTTTCGTCGCCAATATCTATAATGGCTTTATTTCTGATTTTAGTGCTGGCATTCACAAACGTGTGTATAGTGGGCCTCAAACACTGTTCACCAGAATTTCCATTTTGTAGCACAGTCTTGTAAGATGTTTTCTTTTCCTGTGTCTTCAGTGGTTTTGGCCAGTTCATTTTCTTGTTTCACTACAGTTAAATTTCTTCTGCCTCCTCGCTTGTTTTTCACTTCTTGTCAGTCTGTATTGATGCCTTCCTAAGAGTTTTCATCCATTAGATTGTTTACAACAAAAGCAAAACAAGGATAATGGAATGTAGTCTAATTAAGTCGGGTGATGCTGAGGGAATTAGATTAGGAAATGAGGCACTTAAAGTAGTAAAGGAGTTTTGCTATTTGGGGAGCAAAATAACTGATGATGGTCGAAGTAGAGAGGATATAAAATGTAGGCTGGCAATGGCAAGGAAAGCGTTTCTGAAGAAGAGAAATTTGTTAACATCCAGTATTGATTTAGGTGTCAGGAAGTCATTTCTGAAAGTATTCGCATGGAGTGTTGCCATGTATGGAAGTGAAACATGGACGATAAATAGTTTGGACAAGAAGAGAATAGAAGCCTTTGAAATGTGGTGCTACAGAAGAATGCTGAAGATTAGATGGGTAGATCACATAACTAATGAGGAAGTATTGAATAGGATTGGGGAGAAGAGAAGTTTGTGGCACAACTTGACCAGAAGAAGGGATCGGTTGGTAGGACATGTTCTGAAGCATCAAGGGATCACCAATTTAGTATTGGAGGGCAGCGTGGAGGGTAAAAATCGTAGGGGGAGACCAAGAGATGAATACACTAAGCAGATTCAGAAGGATGTGGGTTGCAGTAAGTACTGGGAGATGAAAAAGCTTGCACAGGATAGAGTAGCATGGAGAGCTGCATCAAACCAGTCTCAGGACTGAAGACCACAACAACAACAACAACAACAGATTGTTTACATCTGTATTTGGTTTGTTTTTAATGTGGGGTTAAGTTTCACTGACTCACTCATTGTTTAGATTTGTACTAGATGCCACCCTAACAATGTTTGGGTCTCCAACGTTATTTATCATTGGAAAATTACCATGTGATGAATTTGCAGGCTTTTTGCTGCTGTTGTGATTGGTGAAGGTGGTAGGTGCTGCTTCTCCGACACACTCCAGACCAGTATTTGAAGTTTGCCTCAGATTAGCGATGTTTACCTCTTTATTTCCGGCTATAACACATGGCATGTTGTTTTCTACATCCTCTGCACACTGTCTTGCTGTGTTTCTCGATGATTGAGATGCTTCTTCACTTCGTGGTAACAATATTTCTAACTGAGAGTTTGTGGCAATCACAGTGTCTAGTTTTTCTTTTATTTGTTTGTTATCACTGATAAGTTTTTTCACAATTTCCTTAAGAGTATTCACTGATGCAACTAGATCAACACTGCATTGCTTCTTAGAGTACAAGATTCGTTCATGTTTCCCTGCATTAATGTCTTCTGAGATTTCGTCAGATAACCTCACTTCACAGTTGTCACAAATGTATTTTAAGAGACTTTAAAATGCGATCTTCACTGTTGGTGAGCCCCACACACTCCATGTGAAATGGTTTTCCACACCACAGTCCACACAAAACACTGAATTCCTTATTTGCAGTTCCAAGGCAAAATATACTGTCTCTTAACATGTAAAAAGTGTGTTTTCACCTGGGAGAAAGTGTATTTTTAATCGGGATACCCAGGAATTTTTTTCCTTGTCCCCATATACACCCTGAGTTACAAATCAAAGATTTTTGTAGTGAAGATACGTCAAATTACTTTTAAAAAACAAGTTTATGATAATTAACATATTTAAGCAGGCATACCTGAATTTTTGGACATGAACAATTTAACAACAACATATATAACACTTAGAGACATTTTGCAGTTTGCAATATAATTTATACAATGTATTAACTATTTGTTATACAATACATAATCTTTATGGTTTCTTTTCTTTTCAAATTGCCAAACTGTCCTGCATGAATTCTTCCAATGAATAATGTTTTCCACTAGTGTATTAAATAACAATCTTTTTACTGGGTCAAACTCCATAATTAACAAATTTGTTTTATTTAATTTATTGTAAATTTTTAATCCCATATACATGGTGTTTGAGTGTAAAGTTTTAAATTATGAGAGGGAATTGTGTACTGCAATTGTGGTTGAAATGAAAATTGTGTAGTGAGTTTGATTTTTGTATATGAAAACAAAAATTTCATAGATGTACAGAGAAGGAATGGCTAGTGTTTTTAATTTTTTAAATAATGGGCAACATGATGTTCTTTTTTGGACTAAACACATGTTTCTTATGATTGTCTTTTGAAGTGTAAGTAAACCCAATCTGTTCATAGAGATTCCCCACAAAATTATTCCATACTGAATTATAGTTTCAAAGCAGCTGTGGTAAGACTATCTTCTTGGTGTCCGTAAGGGTGGAACTAGATAAGACATTCATCGCATCAGCTAGGCTGTTCAGTTTGTTTTTGCTAAGAAGTCTACATGTGCCTTCCAATTAAATTTTTGTCAAGATTTAGACCTAGAAATTTTATATAACATGCATCAGTCATTTCCTGATCACCATGCATTTTTTTTTTGAGAGATGCTGATGATGTTTTAGCACTGAACTGCACTAACTATGTTTTTGTGACATTGAGTGTTAATCCATTTTGCTGAAACCATAATTCTAGTTTCCCCATTATATTTTTCACTGTATCATGAATTGGTTCTAGATTGACATTTTCGATTAAAACCAAGATTTCATCTGCAAATAAAATGGAGAGAACATCAATGCTTAAAGGTAAATCACTTATGTACAGCAGAAAAAGATAAGGCCCTGAAATTGAGCCCTGCAGGATCCCTGTACAAATCGTTTTCCAGATGGAGAATGATTTTTTTTCCCCATTTTAATTTAGAATAACTCTCTGTTTTCTTTCAGACAAATAAGATTTGAACCCCTATCATGTCCTGTCCATGATCCCATACCTCTCTAACTTGTATAAAAGTAGTAAGTGATTGACCGAGTCAGACACTTTGATCATATCACAAAAAATACACTCCTGGAAATGGAAAAAAGAACACATTGACACCGGTGTGTCAGACCCACCATACTTGCTCCGGACACTGCGAGAGGGCTGTACAAGCAATGATCACACGCACGGCACAGCGGACACACCAGGAACCGCGGTGTTGGCTGTCGAATGGCGCTAGCTGCGCAGCATTTGTGCACCACCGCCGTCAGTGTCAGCCAGTTTGCCGTGGCATACGGAGCTCCATCACAGTCTTTAACACTGGTAGCATGCCGCGACAGCATGGACGTGAACCGTATGTGCAGTTGACGGACTTTGAGCGTGGTGTGGGCATGCGGGAGGCCGGGTGGACGTACCGCCAAATTGCTCAACACGTGGGGCGTGAGGTCTCCACAGTACATCGATGTTGTCGCCAGTGGTCAGCGGAAGGTGCACGTGCCCATCGACCTGGGACCGGACCGCAGCGACGCACGGATGCACGCCAAGACCGTAGGATCCTACGCAGTGCCATAGGGGACCGCACCGCCACTTCCCAGCAAATTAGGGACACTGTTGCTCCTGGGGTATCGGCGAGGACCATTCGCAACCGTCTCCATGAAGCTGGGCTACGGTCCCGCACACCGTTAGGCCGTCTTCCGCTCACGCCCCAACATCGTGCAGCCCGCCTCCAGTGGTGTCGCGACAGGCGTGAATGGAGGGACGAATGGAGACGTGTCGTCTTCAGCGATGAGAGTCGCTTCTGCCTTGGTGCCAATGATGGTCGTATGCGTGTTTGGCGTCGTGCAGGTAAGCGCCACAATCAGGACTGCATACGACCGAGGCACACAGGGCCAACACCTGGCATCATGGTGTGGGGAGCGATCTCCTACACTGGCCGTACACCACTGGTGATCATCGAGGGGACACTGAATAGTGCACGGTACATCCAAACCGTCATCGAACCCATCGTTCTACCATTCCTAGACCGGCAAGGGAACTTGCTGTTCCAACAGGACAATGCACGTCTGCATGTATCCCGTGCCACCCAACGTGCTCTAGAAGGTGTAAGTCAACTACCCTGGCCAGCAAGATCTCCGGATCTGTCCCCCATTGAGCATGTTTGGGACTGGATGAAGCGTCGTCTCACGCGGTCTGCACGTCCAGCACGAACGCTGGTCCAACTGAGGCGCCAGGTGGAAATGGCATGGCAAGCCGTTCCACAGGACTACATCCAGCATCTCTACAATCGTCTCCATGGGAGAATAGCAGCCTGCATTGCTGCGAAAGGTGGATATACACTGTACTAGTGCCGACATTGTGCATGCTCTGTTGCCTGTGTCTATGTGCCTGTGGTTCTGTCAGTGTGACCATGTGATGTATCTGACCCCAGGAATGTGTCAATAAAGTTTCCCCTTCCTGGGACAATGAATTCACGGTGTTCTTATTTCAATTTCCAGGAGTGTACCTGTGACTTTTTTACCTTTGTCTAAAGCAGAGCTTATCTTTTCAGTGAATTCTGTGATAGCATTTATTGTATTTATCCCCTTTCGAAATCCAAATTGATATTTAACTACAATATCATTTTCTATGAGAAAGTTTTCTAGATGTTTTGCAACAATCCTTTCTATCACCTTAGCAAAAGCTGGCGGCAAGGAAATAGGGAGGTAATTCCCCAGTCAGATGGTTAGCCTTTCTTGAACAATAGTCTTATTTCAGCATAGTTTAACACTTATGGAAAATATCCTTCCTCAAATGACATTAATAATTTTAGACAATGGATGAGAAGTGATGTTATAAAAAGCCTTGACTACAGTGGTTGGAATTTCATCCCAACCAGCTGACTTCTTGTTTTTTAAAGACGCTATAGCATCTTCTACACCTTTTGGGATAATTCTTTTGAATGTTTTAAGTCTTGCATTTTGTTTTATATTTACAAAGTTGACATCTACATTGTCCTGGTGTGCTGTGATTCCTACTTCTGATTTTGCCACATTTATGAAAAAATCATTGAAACAGATTGACATTTGAAAAGAATCTATAATTATGTAATTTTTAATACTAATTTGGATAATTTCTTGGCACTTGTTCTTTACTCCTAATTCAGATTTTTTCCTCCCATGAACCATGGACCTTGCCGTTGGTGGGGAGGCTTGCTTGCCTCAGCGATACAGATGGCCGTACTGTAGGTGCAACCACAACGGAGGGGTATCTGTTGAGAGGCCAGACAAACGTGTGGTTCCTGAAGAGAGGCAGCAGCCTTTTCAGTAGTTGCAGGGGCAACAATCTGGATGATTGACTGATCTGGCCTTGTAACATTAACCAAAACGGCCTTGCTGTTCTGGTACTGCGAACGGCTGAAAGCAAGGGGAAACTACAGCCGTAATTTTTCCCGAGGACATGCAGCTTTACTGTATGAGTAAATGATGATGGCGTCCTCTTGGGTAAAATATTCCGGAGGTAAAATAGTCCCCCATTCGGATCTCCGGGCGGGGACTACTCAAGAGGACGTCGTTATCAGGAGAAAGAAAACTGGCGTTCTACGGATCGGAGCGTGGAATGTCAGATCCCTTAATCGGGCAGGTAGATTAGAAAATTTAAAAAGGGAAATGGATAGGTTAAAGTTAGATATAGTGGGAATTAGTGAAGTTTGGTGGCAGGAGGAACAAGACTTCCGGTCAGGTGATTACAGGGTTATGAATACAAAATCAAATAGGGGTAATGCAGGAGTAGGTTTAATAATGAATAAAAAAATAGGAGTGCGGGTAAGCTACTACAAACAGCATAGTGAACACATTATTGTGGCCAAGATAGACACAAAGCCCATGCCTATTACAGTAGTACAAGTTTATATGCCAACTAGCTCTGCATATGATGAAGAAATTGATGAAATGTATGACGAGATAAAAGAAATTATTCAGGTAGTGAAGGGAGACGAAAATTTAATAGTCATGGGTGACTGGAATTCGTCGGTAGGAAAAGGGAGAGAAGGAAACATAGTAGGTGAATATGGATTGGGGGGAAGAAATGAAAGAGGAAGCCGCCTTGTAGAATTTTGCACAGAGCATAACTTAATCATAGCTAACACTTGGTTCAAGAATCATAAAAGAAGGTTGTATACCTGGAAGAATCCTGGAGATAGTAAAAGGTATCAGATAGATTATATAATGGTAAGACAGAGATTTAGGAACCAGGTTTTAAATTGTAAGACATTTCCAGGGGCAGATGTGGATTCTGACCACAATCTATTGGTTATGAACTGCAGATTGAAACTGAAGAAACTGCAAAAAGGTGGGAATTTAAGGAGATGGGACCTGGATAAACTGAAAGAACCAGAGGTTGTAGAGAGGTTGAGGGAGAGCATAAGGGAACAATTGACAGGAATGGGAGAAAGAAATACAGTAGAAGAAGAATGGGTAGCTCTGAGGGATGAAGTAGTGAAGGCAGCAGACGATCAAGTAGGTAAAAAGACGAGGGCTAATAGAAATCCTTGGGTAACAGAAGAAATATTGAATTTAATTGATGAAAGGAGAAAATATAAAAATGCAGTAAATGAAGCAGGCAAAAAGGAATAAAAACGTCTCAAAAATGAGATCGACAGGAAGTGCAAAATGGCTAAGCAGGGCTGGCAAGAGGACAAATGTAAGGATGTAGAGGCTTGTCTCACTAGGGGTAAGATAGATACTGCCTACAGGAAAATTAAAGAGACCTTTGGAGAGAAGAGAACCTCTTGTACGAATAGCACGAGCTCAGATGGCAACCCAGTTCTAAGCAAAGAAGGGAAGGCAGAAAGGTGGAAGGAGTATATAGAGGGTTTATACAAGGGCGATGTACTTGAGGACAATATTATGGAAATGGAAGAGGATGTAGATGAAGACAAAATGGGAGATAAGATACTGCATGAAGAGTTTGACAGAGCACTGAAAGACCTGAGTCGAAACAAGGCCCCGGGAGTAGACAACATTCCATTAGAACTACTGATGGCCTTGGGAGAGCCAGTCATGACAAAACTCTACCATCTGGTGAGCAAGATGTATGAGACAGGCGAAATACCCTCAGACTTCAAGAAGAATATAATAATTCCAATCCCAAAGAAAGCAGGTGTTGACAGATGTGAAAATTACCGAACTATCAGTTTAATAAGTCACAGCTGCAAAATACTAACGCGAATTCTTTACAGACGAATGGAAAAACTGATAGAAGTGGACCTCGGGGAAGATCAGTTTGGATTCCGTAGAAATTTTGGGACACGTGAGTCAATACTAACCTTACGACTTATCTTAGAAGGAAGATTAAGAAAAGGCAAACGTACGTTTCTGGCATTTGTAGACTTAGAGAAAGCTTTTGACAATGTTAACTGGAATACTCTCTTTCAAATTCTGAAGGTGGCAGGGGTAAAATACAGGGAGCGAAAGGCTATTTACAATTTGTACAGAGACCAGAGGGCAGTTATAAGAGTCGAGGGGCATGAAAGGGAAGCAGTGGTTGGGAAAGGAGTGAGACAGGGTTGTAGCCTCTCCCCAATGTTATTCAATCTGTATATTGAGCAAGCAGTAAAGGAAACAAAAGAAAAATTTGGAGTAGGTATTAAAATTCAGGGAGAAGAAGTAAAAACTTTGAGGTTCGCCGATGACATTGTAATTCTGTCAGAGACAGCAAAGGACTTGGAAGAGCAGTTGAACGGAATGAACAGTGTCTTGAAAGGAGGATATAAGATGAACATCAACAAAAGCAAAAGGAGGATAATGGAATGTAGTCAAATTAAATTGGGTGATGCTGAGGGAATTAGATTAGGAAATGAGACACTTAAAGTAGTAAAGGAGTTTTGCTATTTAGGGAGTAAAACAACTGATGATGGTCGAAGTAGAGAGTATATAAAATGTAGACTGGCAATGGCAAGGAAAGTGTTTCTAAAGAAGAGAAATTTGTTAACATCGAGTATAGATTTAAGTGTCAGGAAGTCGTTTCTGAAAGTATTTGTATGGAGTGTAGCCATGTATGGAAGTGAAACATGGACGATAACTAGTTTGGACAAGAAGAGAATATAAGCATTCGAAATGTGGTGCTACAGAAGAATGCTGAAGATAAGGTGGGTAGATCACGTAACTAATGAGGAGGTATTGAATAGGATTGGTGAGAAGAGAAGTTTGTGGCACAACTTGACTAGAAGAAGGGATCGGTTGGTAGGACATGTTTTGAGGCATCAAGGGACCACAAATTTAGCATTGGAGGGCAGCGTAGAGGGTAAAAATCGTAGAGGGAGACCAAGAGAGGAATACACTAAGCAGATTCAGAAGGATGTAGGTTGTAGTAGGTACTGGGAGATGAAGAAGCTTGCACAGGATAGAGTAGCATGGAGAGCTGCATCAAACCAGTCTCAGGACTGAAGACCACAACAACAATTCAGATTTGATGACACCCCAAATTGCCTCTGATTTATTTTCATGTTTACTGATATACATGTTGTCAGCCAATTTTTTTGCTCCCTGTGCAACTTTTTTGAATGTATTCTTATATCTCTTTACATACCCCACAAAGTCAGCACTTTTCTCACATTTTACCTCATTGTGAAGCTGTCTTTTCCTAGTACTAGAAACTTTTTTTTATTGGCCACTCTTTGTCATCAGGCATGAGGGGGAAAAGATTCATTGAAAACATCTAGGAAACAGTTTAGGAATGTTTTAAAAATTTTTACACTTGACGTACTGTTACCCAGAGTCCAGTTTATAGTTCTTAGTTTGTTAGAAAATTTATTTATATTCTCTTTGCTAAAGTTCATTTTAAAATATGTTTTCACATATCTTGGTTTCCCTATTTTTGGAAACTCTATGAGCAGTGCCAAATGATCTGATATGACTAAATCTAAACAGAATTTACTTCCATCCTCAAACCGATAATTTGTCAGAATATTGTCACTACATGTTTCAGAGTGGCTATTTCTTCTAGTGCATTCAGTGAAATTTAAATTAAAAGCATATTTCTGAACTAAGCCACAAAAATTTACAGCATCATTATTATTATTTAATACATTTATATTAAAATCTGCTGCAGTTACAATGTTTTCTTTCTGACTTTCTAAAGTCCTTCTAACAAACATTGAAATTCGGATAAAAAGAATTTTGTTACAGTACTTCCGGGAACTCTGTACAGAGACACAATTTCAGTATTTAAATCAATTAGCACCACAGCACAACTTTCAAAATTACCTTCCTCATTCAAACAATTGGACTCAGTTCTCTCTTAAACATTTTATTGAGTCATTTAGAAGGATGCAGGAGACCGCACAAGATTTGTTACCTCTACAAAAACTATTGGAAAATGTAAATGTTTAATTTTGTTTAGAAACCATACACTGTCTTTAGTCATCCAATGTTCGTTTAAACATACAATTTTTAAATTTGAACATTTGGAAAGTAAAACTTGTTGTCCATCAATTTTAGAATAACTTGGGGTACAAAAATCTGAGGCTGTACCATTTATATTCCAGTGCATTAGAAAATCTTTATCGCTGTTTTGAATGCTTTAATGTAAATCATTTGTTGGAATATATCTATATTTTTATTTTAAGTTGATGCTCTTGTTTTAACATCCTTTCCACACTTTGCCAGTTTCCCTGATTATTGATGATTTTGCAAATGTTCTAAAACATTTTACTCAGTCACTGAGCCTAGCCTGTTTAGACGTACACCATCTACGCCCAGACATTTGTTACTTATAAATTTATTTGGGGTTATAAATACTATGCCAAGCTTATCACACTCGTCCCTAATTCCACCGTTTATCTTATTTGTGTAAGAGTCACTTACCAATCTCCTTTGCAAAATACCACTTATTACCAGTCTTGAGTTAATATACAAAGATTTGCCAGTACGAATCAAGTTTTGAGATTCACTAATAATTTCAGCCTCACTGCTGTACCGAGCAAAGTTTGTCCCAACATACATGAATACGCTCTTGAAATTTGATTTTACTTTGACACCGTTTTGGTTAGTAGCAATGTTTTTTAAATGGCTGTTTAGTTGATCTAGCCTAACGCCTGGATACACTTCAGCTTTTGAATTTGGCACAATATTTTTAAGGAAGGAGTCTCCTATGAAGAGAAATTCTTCATTCCTATTTACAGAAATATTACTTTGAGGCCTAATTTTCTTTCTCTTGTAACACTGCACCACTGGTATTTATTTTCTGAGTTTGTGCTGTTTAACTGTGCAGGCTTACATCATTAAAAACTGATTTAGATGCATTTGTGTAACCTTTTGAAATGTCACTAAGTTTACAAAAATTTTTGTTTTCACATTGCTCTAAAGCCACTATAAATGCATTTGTTATTTCATCTCTTTGTGAATTGAACTAATCTGGATTGTTTATAGCCCTATCACTACACGTGATCTTGAGGTTACTGTATTTACTCGAGTCTAAGCCACACTCGAATCTAAGCTGCACCTGAAAAAATGAGACTCGAAATCAAGGGGAAAAAAATATTCCCGAATCTAAGCCGCACCTGAAATTTGAGACTCGAAATTCAAGGGGAGGGAAAAGTTTTAGGCCGCACCTCCAAATCGAAACAAAGTTGGTCAATTGTAATATGAGACACAATTTAGGTCGAATGAATGACGATACAGCTACAGTAGTTTGGTTCGAGTCGTAAGCTTAGGAGTTAAGCTTTACCAAGTAGCCATTGCTATGTGTCAGGCACTCCATCCGTATTTATACAGGTACCCTTCCTTTTTCACGTGCTTCGTCTGGTTTGAATTGATTGATTATTTTTCTTTGATCCGATAAGTGCCGTTCTCTTTGTTATAGGTGTTCGTCACTCTAAGCTGAAAATTCATTACTGTACAGTGTCATGCATTGTTGCATTGTGATAATGAGTGTTTACGACCTGTCGCCGCTTGCGGCATGGTTTGCTTTTGTACACGCTACCGCCGCGTACAATTTAAAAAAAAAAAAAAAAAAAAAGAGAGAGAGAGAGGAATTGTCTCATAAGTGAAACAATGGCAAGACATTGCTATTTGTTGTTACTTACACTGCTGCTTTCTTCGAAAATGATCAACAAGAACCAAATAATAGAGTGCGTATGATAGAAGATGTTCTGAACCAGAGCTTAGCAAAAATATTTCTCTGTTTAAAAATCTTTGCAGACACATCTTTAATACATTACATTCTGCACAGAAATTAGAGTCATCTTAGATTTAAAAATCTAGTCAATTGCTGTGCTTCATTTCTGACTGTATCACTATTAGGCATAAGAATAATTGAATATAAACATGACATGATATGTATATTCTTCCGTGTTTGCTGTTGTCTCACTCTAGTTTCGTAGTTTATTCGGCAGACAGGGTTTAAATGAGATAGCAGCAAACACGAAAGAATACATGGCAAAATGTTTATATTCATATTATACTTATGGTGAAGAGAATACTGCATGTGATTCACAATTCATAAAAGTTCCTATTAGCAACCATCTCTTCTCACATGTAGGGAAAAATTAAGAACATAGAGTTGGCCATATTGACAAACATACCAAACAGTCTTGCCAGTCGGATTTTCGTAGTACATTGAAATGCTGCGACATTCGAAGATGAACAATATGGAATTTGTATTTACTTCATTGGATAATATATAAAAATGCAGTGGTCGAAACTCAAGGCAGAGAAAAAAGCTCGTCTTCCACCTTTTTAATTTATTTACTGACGCAGAGGTTTTGGCGTCAGTATTTATCTTTGTGCCTGCAAAGCATGCCTGTGTAGCGCTACATATATTCGATGGCAGAAGTTAGTTGTGGCGGCACCTACCATCATTTTTCAGAACTTCCGCTTACTTTGCACTTGATTCTAAGCCGCAGGCGGTTTTTTGGATTACAAAAACCGGAAAAAAAGTGCGGCTTAGATTCGAGTAAATACGGTATGTTTTTCACTTTTAGGATTCACACAGTTGCATATTTTGATATTCTTCATATCAGTATTTTCTTTCTACAGTAATAATAGTTCTGATTTTAAAGCAGTGCAAGTACCACAAATCAGTTACATTTTCTTAATGTGATATTTCTTGTAAGAGCATGTTTTCAGAGGTCTTTGATCATAAGTAGAACCAATTTTAATACCTAGTCACGCAAAGATAGAGCTCTTTACCGAACAATTAAATTACCCATGGAAATAAAGCATTTATGCTCAAGAAATGACTGTGCTGTGCAGTAAGGAGAGACAAACTAATGATAAAATATCATGCAGCAAAAGTAAAAGCTACTCTACTAGTTATCATAAAGAAAATCATGATGTAAATAACAAAATAAAGCATCTGGAACAAAGAATCAGTGACATGCGAAAAGCAAAGTTGGAATCAAAACATTTATTGTTCTGCATACATTTTTGTATTAATTTTAATTTACATTTCTTGTCAGAAGCAGTGTTAAATAGAATGTTACAATATATATTCATACATTTTGAGTACTTTTTCAAATGACACTGATATTGAAATTAGTCATAACATTTCTGTTTCTTTTAAGTTCGCTGCAACAAAATTAACAGATTTGCACCATAAAATAGCTATTGTGTGTAATATCATTTACTTCATGAATTACTGAAGTGTCCAACAAAAATATTGGTTTGCACTTGGCCTTCTTTTATAAACAATATGAAAGAATGGTCTGCCTTAAAAGACACTGGCTCCTGTGGAATTGGGATCCTTTTATAAACCAGTATAGGTATAGCTGAAATATAAGTCAATTTTGATGGAAATAAAAGCAGCAAATTTATTCCAGTTAACATCTACATCGCTTTGTGTGTATGTTAGTGAGATTCAGATTAAGCATTGTAAAGAAATACAATTAATAGTTACCACTACATTAGAACTTCAGCAGAATATTTAGCAGCCAGAAGTACCATTTACATCTGCCTTAATTTCTCTATTCTCCTTTACAGCATACATACTACTCCTGTTCCATGTAACTGGCATTACTACCACTATCACCACCACCACCACCACCACCACCACCACCACACCACCACCACCGAAACCATTTCCCACCATCTGTCGCTCTCACTCTACCAAGATGTATTTTTTATTGTTACTTCCTTTTTCTTATTTTATTTGTTGTTATGTCTACTTTGTCTTTTCTGCATTTACTTATCTTACAGTGGCATTATGTCTGGGTAATCAGCTACTAACAACTACCAATATTATTCTGATATTTTGATCTTGGCTGTCAATCCAAAGTTTCAGATTTCTTCCTGCAAATCTCATGCTTAATGAAACACCTCTTTCATTCCTTCACACGTCATGAAGAAGAGCTGTCAGGGCTACGGAATCAGTTATGTTATTCATTATCAAGCAGGCAATGTCTGTGAAGTACAGTAATAATAAATTATGAGTTCTGCTTTTATGTAATTCTACATCACACATGACATATTTCTTCAGCTGCTGATGTGCCATTGAAGTCTTTATTGATGTGATGTAACAACCAGTGAAACAATAAGCAGAGTGCTGAACAGTGCATATTGTAGATATATTGAAGTCAATACTGAACCATTATTGCCACATCGACAGTAGAATGATACCACACAAAAGTCATTAACAACAGAAGTGTGGTCAGCTTCTGTGGCTTCTAACAGCAATCATATGTTGATAACAATGGACATAACATTTTTTTCATTCATCAAATGCTAAGTCAAACAATACTGTCAGAAGAATAACATAATAAAACTGTACTGATGACTTAAAAAATAGTGATTCTGTCAGCAAACCGTGGAAAATCCAGGATGGAATGTCACACTGTTATGGAAAGTATGGTTGCTACTCACCATATAGAAGAGATGCTGAGTTGAAGACAGGCACAACAAAAAGACTGTCAGAAAATGAGCTTTTGGCCAATAAGGCCTTTGTCAGAGATAAAACATACACACACACACTCACGCAAACACAACTCTTACACACATGACCACTATCTCTGGCTGCTGAGGCCACAGCAGGTCCCAGCAGCCAGAGACTGCAGTTATGTGTGTGCATTGCATTTGTGTGAGTGTGTGTGTGTCTGTTCTATTCCTGATGAGGGCCTTGTTGGCCAAATGCTAATCTTCTGAAAGTATTTAAAAAAATGGTTCAAAGGGCTCTGAGCACTATGGGACTCAACTTCTAGATTAGATTAGACTAGATTAATACTAGTTCCATGGATCACGAACACGATATTTCTTAACGATGTGGAACGAGTCACTAAGTCCCCTAGAACTTAGAACTAGTTAAACCTAACTAACCTAAGGACATCACACACATCCATGCCCGAGGCAGGATTTGAACCTGCGACCGTAGCGGTCTTGCGGTTCCAGACTGCAGCGCCTAGAACCGCACGGCCACTTCGGCCGGCAAAAGTCTTTTAGTTGTGCCTATCTGCGACTCAGCATTTCCATTATATGGTGAGTAGCAACTATCCTTTTCATAATATTGTGACTTAAACAGATATTTCAACATACTCTCAAGCTGTAATATATAAAGTAATAATAAATAATGTAATACATACTATATATCTTAAACTGAAATTTCAACATGTCTTCAACTTTACAAGTAACATAGTCATTATTGTAGCATTAAACCCTCCAAGAAGTTGGCCAATGGAGGTTGTTTGGGGCAGGCTACTCAGAGTATTCTTGTGAAGATGTGCAAACAATGGATTGAGAGCTTTAATCATCTTTTCATTGATTCACTGATTCCAGTTCCATTGATCTCATTAAACAGGAGGACCTTCAGGGATATTAATCAAGTTATGCATTAACAAAAGACAAGCACGTTACAGAAATTTAGTATGTAGGGGAAGTCCTACTAAAATGACAGTCGATCACCAGTAACTTCACCGGCGAAGTGCAGAGTAAACGGTCTTTGGAGACTCGAGTTTCTTTCGAGTCTCACCTGCGACTTCACTAGTGATACATGTGTTGTGAAATTGTGTATTGTTTTTCTTGTGTTTCTGTAAATATACGAACCTTAATAAAAGTGTCTTATCGTAATAAGTTGGAGTTTTCGGTGCGTGGTCGATCACCATAGCCAAGAAAACCCACACTGGTGATCCTGAGTTGCGAAAATGCATTGCAGTCGCTCGCTGTGTATCACCGGTTTTGTGCCAATAGACAATGTCACAGCCTTCAGTCTTTCCGGCAGTGCACGATGCCGTGACCGCAGAATGGACATTCGACTGTGGAAAGCAACGCTTCACCCCGTGTGCCACTAATACACTGGGAAAGTTCGTATCTCCCGTGTTTGCCTCCCCTGGCCGGACAACTCTAACCTCTGCCGGCATACCACACCGGGCGCTGTACACATCGTCGCGGACACCTGCTACGGCATTCTACGCTCGACAGAATGCTCCTCCTGCACAGGACCCCGGAAACCCCGAGTTTCTACTGCACAACGTGGACCACACGACAGTCCAGTTTCTGGGTCCACATGCCAGGCAGCCGTTTAACGTGTCCCCCTTCGCGCCGGTCGATGGGGCACTCGCGCCAACCGCGCCGGACCATTTATATGCCTATCCGTCCTGCCGCCACGTGCACACCTCGGGCGACACACCTCCCATGGTTCTGCACCGTCACTCGGCACTCAATCGCGATCTTGCGCCTCTGCTCGACATTTCGGCTGCACCGGCAGTTAATCCGCCCACGCCTGCCACGCCGTGCTCGTCGGGTGGCTGTACAGATTCCGTGACTACAAGGACTTGATACCACGTCTCACCTACACAGCTAACGGACATTCCACGCAACACATCGCCTGACACTGACGCACATTTCGCACCAGTGAACACCGTGCAGAATCCCTGTACGCTTCGTGCCTCTCCTACAGCCCCACAAGCACTGGCCCCCGGCCGTTTTCCAAAGCTGCCGCTGTTACAACTGGACAACCCAGTGACGTGGTTTACATGTTGGACATACATGGTATTGCGGACGACAGCACTCGTTTCGTGTGTTTAGTGAACCACTGCACAACCACCCTGATCTCATCAGTGACTTATTGCTGAACCCACCTAAGAGCAACAAATATGCCTCTGCTCATGCATTACTCATCGAAGGCCTCTCTTGTCTGCCGGCTGATACTATTCACAACATAATTTACGACGAGACTTTAGGAGATAGAACACCCTCACAGCTGTGGCGATGCTTGCGTGCACAGGTCTGTACCGAGATGTTGCCGAACTTAGCGCTCTGGGCATTGTAGCTGGTGAAGCTGCTGCAAGAACTACAGTTACATTTGCTTCCGCATACTGCAGCGTCACCGAGGTTAAACTACAGCTGGCGGACCAGGCATATGCCATTATTCGACACAGCCACCTCCCCCAGCGCAGCACAGTGCCTAATACCACCGAAGTTGGTAATCCTGTGGATATACTTCCACCGTCGAGCGGTAGAGGCCAGGTGCGTGTGTATCGCGGACAGCACACTGAACAGCAGCCATCTAGCAGCCAAGACCGGGAACCGCCAGCGGGTCGGCAACAGCCTCTCCCCACCCCAACCGGGCACATTGCATGTTCAGTCACCTCTTTGACCCCCCCCCTCCTCCTCAGCTGCCCGACGACCTCGACACAGCTCTCATCAAGTGCTCTTCATTGGCAGACAGCCTCACAACTTCCATTGCCCATCACCAGCCCGAACGCCCTGCAGTTGATGATCTCCGTGCTCATAATGCCGAACGGAACTGTGCCAGATCATCGGCTACGCAAGCCCCCACCGAGGCACGATGCCTCGTACAACACCTGTCAACACCACCACCATGTGACACCGGAGATGCACCTCATGGAACTTTGTTGCCACCGACGCAGGCAGCTTCCTTGGCACATCAGGTTAGTGACTCTTGTGTGCTACTGATTCCCGTTCACGACGGCCCCCGAGTGAGTTCGCCAGCCAAGCTGAACGCTATCACGAATGGCACGACACACAAAATTGTCATGACAGATGGGCCCCCAGTGCGCCATAAAGCATGCCAACTGCCACCACATAAACTACGCCTTGCTAAAGCCGCAGTGGAGGAACTTCTACGGGCAGGTATTGTTCGCACATCGGACAGTAACTGGTCCTCCCCCATACATTTAGTCCCCAAAAAGGACGGCACAGTGCGGCTCTGCGGCGACTATCATCACCTCAACGCGCAGTCGGTATTAGACAATTATCCGATACCTCAAATACAAGACTTTGCGCAAGTACTTAGCAGAGCACGCATCTTCAGTGTCTTGGACTGCTGCAAGGCATATTTACAGATACCAATGGAACAGAGTGACATACCAAAGACAGCAGGGATCACACCTTTTGGCCTGTATGAATTTTGTTACATACCTTATGGTCTCAAAAATGCGGCCCAAACTTGGCAGCGTTTTATAGACTCACTCCTTTTTAACTGCGCATATTGCTACGCATACCTTGATGACATACTAATTTTCTCCCCCTCTGACAGGGAACATGAACTCCACCTGGCCACGATACAGGACTTATTGACACGTAATGGAGTCAAGATCAATAATGAGAAGTCACAACTCCGCTGCACCGCTGTCACTTTTCTGGGGTACACCGTCTCCTCGGATGGTATATGCCCCCCGCAGGAGCGGGTTGACTGCATTCGCGAGCAAACCCTCCCAATGTCATTTTGCGAATTACGCCGGTTTTTAGGAACTGACAGTTTCTACCGTCGTAACCTGCCGATGGCGGCAGCAATTCAAGCCCCTTTGACTGATGCGTTGGCCAGGAGACAAACCTCAGGCAGTCGCCGAGTACAGCCGTTTAACGTGTCCCCCTTCGCGCCGGTCGATGGGGCACTCGCGCCAACCGCGCCGGACCATTTATATGCCTATCCATCCTGCCGCCACGTGCACACCTCGGGCGACACACCTCCCATGGTTCTGCACCGTCACTCGGCACTCAATCGCGATCTTGCGCCTCTGCTCGACATTTCGGCTGCACCGGCAGTTAATCCGCCCACGCCTGCCACGCCGTGCTCGTCGGGTGGCTGTACAGATTCCGTGACTACAAGGACTTGATACCACGTCTCACCTACACCTTTTGGCCTGTATGAATTTTGTTACATACCTTATGGTCTCAAAAATGCGGCCCAAACTTGGCAGCGTTTTATAGACTCACTCCTTTTTAACTGCGCATATTGCTACGCATACCTTGATGACATACTAATTTTCTCCCCCTCTGACAGGGAACATGAACTCCACCTGGCCACGATACAGGACTTATTGACACGTAATGGAGTCAAGATCAATAATGAGAAGTCACAACTCCGCTGCACCGCTGTCACTTTTCTGGGGTACACCGTCTCCTCGGATGGTATATGCCCCCCGCAGGAGCGGGTTGACTGCATTCGCGAGCAAACCCTCCCAATGTCATTTTGCGAATTACGCCGGTTTTTAGGAACTGACAGTTTCTACCGTCGTAACCTGCCGATGGCGGCAGCAATTCAAGCCCCTTTGACTGATGCGTTGGCCAGGAGACAAACCTCAGGCAGTCGCCGAGTACAGTGCAACTGACAACATGGTGAGGGCTTTTGAAGACCTTAAATCAGCGTTAGCACGTGGTGTCACTCTCACCCACCCTTGCCAGATGCCTGCATCTCAATTACAGCGGATGCAAGTGATTTCACAATCAGTGCAGTCCTTCAACAGCATGTCTATGACACGACTCAACCACTCCGGTTTTTTTCCAAAAAATTATCTACAGCTCAACGTAAATGGTCAGCATTTGACTGAGAATTGCTTGCAGTTTATGAAGCTGTAAAATATTTCTGCACAGACATTGAAGGAAGGAATATAACAATTTTCACGGACCAAAGCCCTCTCGCGGAGGCTATCTGTAGCCCCGCTACTGACCTTCCACCACGTAGGTTCCGGCAAATGGACTTAATTTGCCAATACACAACAGACATCCATTACATTTGAGGGTCAGAAAATGTGGTGGCTGACTACCTATCACGTATCAGTGCAATTTCATCCCCCATTAATTTCGATGAATGGCCCATTTACAGGACAGTGACACCGAATTGCACAATCTCCGACAGGACCCAGATACTTCCCTTCAGATCATTTCGTGCAACCTACCGGGCTCGGCCAAGCACTGTGGTGTGATACAGCCATGGGCACCACTCAGCCTATTGTTCCCACTGTGCTGCATCGCCAAGTGTTCACTACTTTACATAACCTGGCACATCCTGGTGCTAAGGCTACTACGCGCCTGGTTACAGAACTCTTTGTGTGGCCAGGTGTGAAGAGGAATTGTTGTACTTGAGCTCGTGCTTGTTTACAGTGCCAGCACAGCAAAGTTGGCAGACACACATAACCCAGTCTAAGTAAATTCGACACCCCGAAAGGCCGCTTCCGTCATGTACATGTGGATCTTATAGGACCATTACCTGTGTTTGATGATTTCAGGTATATCCTGTCCGTCACTGATCGTGTTACATGTTAGGTGGAGGCAATACCCCTGCAGGACATCACAGCAGATTCTGCAGCCCGTGCATTTGTATCCTCCTGGGTAGCTCGATTTGGCTGTCCTACATCCATCACCACTGACCAGGGAAGACAATTTGAATCCCTGCTATTTAACAAACTCTGCGTCTTCTGTGGGGTGGATAGATGCCACACTACGGCTCACCAACCCCAGAGCAATGGACTGGTTGAGGGGTGGCACAGGACGCTGAAAGTGGCACTCATGTGCCACGGTGGTGAGTGGTGCAATGCCCTTCCCTGGGTTATGCTAGGAATACACATGGCTTACAAGACAGACCTCCAGGCTTCACTCGCAGAGCTCCTGTATGGCGAGACCCTAATCCTCCCCACAGAGTTCGTCAACGACGAAGCAATCGCCAACCCATCCGACCTCCCCATGCTAGCTGAGTGGGTCCAGACACACATAGCCATGATCTGCATGCCTCCTCCATGACCACGTACCCGTCCTCGGGTGTTCTGGCATGCGGCACTGGACTCTTGTGAGTTTGTTATGTTACGGGATGACACAGTCAAACCGGCATTACAGCCACCTTACTGTGGCCCGCATCGAGTAGCGGTTCGCACAGACAATACTATGGACATTCTCGTCAGTGGTCATCAGCAGACAGTTTCCCTCCAACGCGTGAAACCAGCCTGGCCGATCGAAGAGTTTGTAACACTCCCCCCCCCCCAGAGTCAAGTGTTCTTCCATCAGATGGTGACGACCCCGATCCCACACAGACCACCCACTCCCCTGCACCCCACTATGATCGTATGTGCACCGAGCCTACACCTGTGGGCAACTCAGTGGTTGCGTACGATGATACTCTACCCTCGTTTCGAACAGGCACTGCATGTGACAATCCACAACCTCAGGCTCAACCTCATGTTGCGTGTGACATTACACCGTCCCAACTGTTGGTACCCAATACCTCCACCGAGTGTTCCAATGTTTCTCCTGAACTATGTTACTTTTCGCTCCCCCCCCCCCCCCCCCCCCCCAGTGCACCCTACATCCACTGTCGACGAAATTTGCATTGCAATAAACGCCTCTGAGTGCCCACACGACGAGCTTTCCTTGCAGCTCCATGAGGGATCCATCTTCATCCTCCGCATAGGGGACACTTCACATGGGTCCACATCCACGTCACACATCACCATCCTGCGCACAGTCCCTGTCCCAAATGGGGTGGATACGGCTGCCATAGCTGCAACGTTCAGCACTAACAGGATGCTCAAGATTCGCATCCCCCTCTCCGCCAGTACTGCAACGATGACATCTCCTGTGCCAGTCCAGTTCACGCGCGCAGGTCAACCAGTCCGCCGCACCCACCCCCACCCCCCACTGGATGGCGGACTATACGAGTGCTACTCCACCCTGCACAGACAGTATGGACACTTAGCACATGCTGCTATCAACCAGCGAGCATCCCACAATGCCACTACACAGGAAGACACCTAAGTCCTTCCCCCAGTGCACCACACTCCCGGGGGGGGGAGGGGGGGGGGGGGGGCTCTGTGGCGACAGTCAACCGCCAGTAACTTCACCAGCAAAGCGCAGAGTAAACGGTCTTTGGAGACCAGAGTTTCGTTGGAGTCCCGTCTGCGACTTTACTAGTGATACACGTGTCGTGAAATTGTGTATTGTTTTTCTTGTGTTTCTGTAAATATACGAACCTTAATAAAAGTGTCTTGTCATAATAAGTTGGAGTTTTTGGTGCGTGGTCCATCACTATAGCCAAGAAAACCCACATACTGTACCCCACCCTCCGAAACTTCCTTCCGACACCACACACAACCCAAAACCTAATCAGACATGCAACACAGTCATGAACATTTACCCCAGAAGCCTTAGTCCCACAGAAATATCAGTCCTTTCCAAAGGCCTCACCTTTTGCCCCACTCCCAAATTCAACCATGAGGGACTAGTTAAAGACCTTCTCTCCTTCTCATGGTCCCTACAGTGGAAACACTTTTTTGACACCAACCCAACCAATCAGACTCAACCAAAGACCAATATTGAACCTTGCCTAACTCAGTTCACTCCTCTATCCAACCGTGATCCACCCCCTTTTCCCACCAAACCACCCCCTGTTAACTTTCCAGAATTTCTTATCCTCGAACCTTGCCTCACCATCATTCCCCAAATCCCTCAACATGCATAATAACCTTACATCTGCAGAAAGAACTGCACTCCACCATCTAAAAACTGATCCCAATCTTATAATCCTACCTGCAGACAAACACTCCACCACCGTTGTTTTGAACCGCAAGGATTAGGTGGCAGAAGGACTCTGTCAGCTGTCAGATACTTCCACCTACAAACCATACCACAGTGATCCCATTCCAGCAATACAGTAGGATCTTCAGTCACTACTCAAATCCTTAGGTCCTTCCCAGAACCTCTCCGCAGAGTCCATCTCTCCACTTACCCCTACCACTCCCACCTTCTACATGCTTCCTAAAGTCCATAAACCCAACACCCAGGACGCCCCATTGAAGCCGGTTACTGTGCCCCCATTGAGAGAATCTCTGCTCTCATAGACCAACACCATCAACCTATTACCCTCCTATATAAAAGATACCAACCATTTCCTCGACCGACTCTCCACAGTTCCTTTCCCTTTACCACACGGTGCCCTGCTCGTCATTATTGATGCCATCTCCCTGTACACTAACATTCCTAATGCCCATGGCCTTACTGCTATCGAACACTACCTTTCCAGATGCCCTATGGATTCCAAACCAACAACCTCCTTCCTAATCTCCATGACCAACTATATCCTCACCCACAATTACTTCTCCTTTGAAGGCATTACCTACAAACAAATCCACAGACAGCTATGGGCACCCGCATGGCACCTTCCTATGCTAAGCTGTTCATGAGTCATCTAGAGGAATCCTTCCTAAAAATCCAGAATCCTAAACCCCTCATCTGGTTCAGATTCATTGATGACATCTTTGCTATCTGGATTGAAAGCGAGGACACATTGTTCACATTCCTCCAGAACCTCAACAACTTCTCCCCCATTTGCTTCACCTGGTCCTACTTAACCCAACAAGCTACCTTCCTAGACGTTGACCTCCACCTCAGAGATGGCTACACCAGTACCTCCGTCCACATCAAACCTACTAACCACCAGCAATACCTCCACTTCGACAGCTGCCACCCATTCCATACCAAGAAGTCCCTTCCGTACAGCCTAGCCACCCATGGTTGTCACATCTGCAGTAATGAGCAGTCCTCCTCTAAATATACCAAGGGTCTCACTGAAGCCTTCACTGACCGTAATTATCCTCCCATCCTTGTACAAAAACAAATCTCCCGTGCCTTATCTTTCCAGTCTCCCACCACCTCCCAAAGTCCCCTAGTCTGGCCACAGAGGAGCATTCCCCTCGTAACTCAGTACTATCTGGGACTGGAGCAACTGAATTATATTCTCCACCAGAGTTTTGATTGCCTCTCGTCATGCCCTGAAATGAGAAATGTCCTACCCACCATCCTTCCCACCCCTCCTACCGTGGTATTCCGCCATCCACTGAATCTGCACAATATACTCGTCCATCCTTACACAACCCCTGCTCCCAATCCCTTACCTCATGGTTCATATCCCTGTAATAGACCTAGATGCAAGACCTGTCCCAAACATCCTCCTACCACCACCTACTCCAGTCCGGTCACTAAAATCACCTATCCCGTCAAATGCAGGGCTATCTGTGAAACCAGTCATGTGATTTACAAGCTAAGCTGCAACCACTGTGCTGCATTCTAGTTAGGCATGACAACCAACAAGCTGTCTGCATGAATGGCCACCGACAAACTGTGGCCAAAAAACAAGTGGACCACCCTGTTGCTGAACACGCTATCAAACATGATACCTCTCATCTCAATGACTGCTTCACAGTCTGTGCCATATGGATCCTTCCCACCAACACCAGCTTTTCTGAATTGTGCAAGTGGGAACTTTCCCTGCAATACATCCTACGTTCCCATAACCCTCCCGGCCTCAACCTCTGTTAGTCACTGTCCTCACCCATCCAGCCCTCTCCCTGTTCCTGTTCCAGCACTACACAGCCGTGATTTCACCGCCACACCCAGTCTTTTAATTTATTTTTAATTTCTCTCCTTTCTGCTACTTACCCCCCCCCCCCCCCCTCCACACCTTCTCTCCTGCCCTCCGTCTAAACTGCAACACTTCACTGTCCACCGCTCCCACCATACTATCCCTCCCCCTTCCCACCCCAGCCTCCTCCTTAGCCCCATGCAGTCACCACTCCCATCATGCATAGGTGCGGTTGTTCGCAGTGTAGTTTCAGCTCCCTGAGACTGCAGATGTGTGTGTGTGTGTGTGTGTGTGTGTGTGTGTGTGTGTGTGTGTGTGTGTGTGTGTCTACTGCTGACAAAGGCCTTAATGGCTGAAAGCTATGAGTGTGTGAATCTTTTTATTGTGCCTATCGCGACTCAACATCTCCGCTATATGATGAGTAGCAACTTTCCTTCTCTGGTATTGTTACATTCCATCCTGGATTTCCTGGTTTGATTTATACTGTACCATTTTGTTTTTAGGTCATGATTGATTCATAAACCATGATGTTAAATAAAATTTGTATCAGGACCTTGCTCATTCATCTGTAAATTTCATTCACCAGTAAACTTTGCTATCTTGGTGTCACATTTTTAAATTGAGTAAATCATATGGTTTTGAAATTCTTGTTAAATGTGCATAATATGTCATTTTAGACTGATGTCAGGGTAAAATGACACAGGAGTAAGACAAAATAAGATATTCAGATAAACATTAGAATTTGATATATTTAATACACACAAAACCTCAGTACCGAGAGTTATGGAACCTGTACAGAAATTTGGAATAGAGATCAACATAAACGTCATTTCCACTCTTGTTATTGCTCATGAAAACCACACATTGCATGTTGTACCACCATAAAGCAAGACCTTCAGCGATGGTGGTCCCAATTGCTGTATACACTGGTACCTCTAATACCCAATAGCATGTCCTCTTGCATTGATTCATGCCTGTATTCTTCATGGCATACTATTCACAAGTTCATTGAGGCACTGTTGGTCCAGATTGTCCTACTCCTCAATGACTTTTGGCGTAGATCCCTCAGAGTGGTTGGCGGGTCATGTTGTCCATAAACAGCCCTTTTCAATCTATTCCAGGCATGGTCGATAGGGTTCATGTCTGGAGTGTATTCTGGCCACTCTAGTCGAATGATGTGATTATCCTGTAGCAAGTTATCCACAAGGTGTGCACAATGGGGGCATAAATTGTCGTCCATGAATACGAATGCCTCTGCACCGTCAGTCAAAGGATGGCATTCATGTATCATACAGGCATTATGGCGCCTTCCATAACCACCAGTGGCGTACATTGGCCCCTCATAATGCCACCCCAAAACAGTAGGGAACCTCCACCTTACTGCACTTGCTGGACAGTGTGTCTAAGGCATTCAGCCTAACCGGTTTGCCTGTAAACTAGTCTCCAACGATTGTCTGGTTGAAGGCATATGTGACACTCATCGGTGAAGAGAACTTGATACCAATCCTGAGTGGTCAATTCAGCATGTTGGGCCCATCTGTACTGCGCTGCTCAGTGTCTTGGATGCAAAGATGGACCTCGCCATGGACGTTGGGAGTGAAGTTACGCATCATGCAGCCTATTGCACACAGTTTGAGTCATAACAAGACGTCCTGTGGCTGCACGAAATGCATTATTGAACATGGTGGCATTGCTGTCAGGGTTCCTCCAAGCCATAATCCGTAGGTAGCAGTCATCCACTGCAGTAGTAGCCCTTGGGCTGCCTGAGCGAGGCATGTCATCGACAGTTCCTGTCTTTCTGTATTTCCTCCATGTCTGATCATCATCACTTTGGTTCACTCAGAGACGCCTGGACACTTCCCTTGTTGAGAGCCCATCCTGGCACAAAGTAATAATGCAGATGCATTTGAACCATGGTATTGACCATCTGGGCATGGTTGAACTACAGATAAGACGAGCCGTGTACCTCCTTCCTGGTGGAATGACTGGAACTGATCAGCTGTTGGAACCTGTCTGATATGCGCTGCTCATACATTTTTGTTTACATCTTTGGGCATGTTTAGTTACGTCTCTGAACAGTTAAAGGGACTGTGTCTGTGATACAATATCCACAGTCAATGTCTGTCTTCAGGAGTTCTTGGAAGCAGGGTGACGCAAAACTTTTTTTGATGTGTGTAGATTTGTACTTAAAAACAAATAAAAGACTATTCATGAAACAGTTCCTCAATGGTATCAATTAAGGTTTCTCAGATGTGTGGGAAGGTAAGATTACACCTGTTCCACTTGGACATGGCACATCAGAAGAGTGATTGAGGGTACAGCTCTGTATTAGCTCTAAATTCTCAGATTTTCACACCATGGTCATTTTTCAAGATGTATGAGTATACGAGAGGCCTGCACCAATCATGAATCCCTTGCAGGTTGCCCCTACAAATCAACACTGTCCTCTGACATTGCTACTTCCTTATAGGCAACCGCATCATCTGACCAACAGTCTTACAGAGCTTGCAATGCTTTCTACTAGATCATTTATATACACTTGAAAAAAGAGACAGCATTGGTCGTATATTTTTTACTATTGCAAAATCGATTTTCTGTCACTGAGTGACCTTTTTTTTTTTTTTTTTTTTTTTTCTTTATTGTTATTTTCAAACCCGTACAAACAGGCAGGCTGTCAGCAGCATGGTACGCCGCTCTTCAGCCGTAGAGGAGATAAAGATAGAACAGAAAGAATACACAAATGTGACATAACGGGGGGTAATAAAACAGTAGACACATAAAGACAAACACGGAGCCGTTCACACTTGACGAAAATTCACTACAAACTGTTGTCACGACGCACTAACACTGAAGATGGCGATGGCACAGGTGAACGATGGAGTATGACGGGAACACTGAACACGAAACACGACGGCACTCACGAGACACTGATGGCGACGATCTCCGGCGCGCGAATGTCCACTCAGCGTGTACGAGTCCGGGGACCTGCCAAGAGAGGAGGTGGAGGAGGAGGAAGGGGAAATGGGAGAGGGGAGAGCAGAGATGCCATGGGCAAAGGAGAGAGGGGGAGGGAGGTAGGGGGAGTGAAGCCCGGAGGAGAGGGTAGGAGGGAGGGGGGAAAGGAAAGAGAAGGGAAGGGAAAAGGGGGGGAGGGAGGGTGCCTGAAGGAAAGGACACAGGAGGGGGGGGGAGGATCAAAGTTGATAGGAGGGGTAGATGCAGGGGAGGAGGACATCATCAGGGAGGGGGAGCTGGCGGAAACCACCTTGGGAGAGGGTAAGGAGGGTGGAGAGATGGAGACCAGGTGGGACGTGGGAGTACAGGCGCGGCAGCGGGCGGGGGTGGGAGAGGATCGGGGAGACGAGCGGGTGAGGAGGATCGAGTTTACGGGAGGTGTATAGGATTCGTATCCTTTCGAGGAAGAGGAGGAGGTGGGGGAAGGGGATAAGGTCATACAGGATCCGCGTGGGGGAAGGGAGACGGATGCGATAGGCAAGGCGGAGAGCATGGCGTTCAAGGATTTGGAGGGATTTATAAAAGGAAGGGGGGGCGGAGATCCAGGCGGGATGGGCGTAACAGAGGATAGGGCGGATGAGGGACTTATAGGTGTGGAGGATGGTGGAGGGGTCCAGACCCCACGTTCGGCCGGAAAGGAGCTTGAGGAGACGGAGTCGGGAACGTGCCTTGGCTTGGAACTGAGTGACCATCTTCAGTGCTAGAAGTTAAAAATTTTTTCACATTACGATCAGAGAGTACAACATAGAAAATCACAATTACATCTGCATATGAACATAACACTTGTTAGACACAAACCTATATTGTATAACTTAAATTGGGATGCACTGTTGTCACTAAGCTTACGGCAATCACATAGACTGAGGTCGCTGTTTACCTGCACTTGTTCAGCAGACCTCGGTGTGACGGGGCTTGACACGCCCTCTATGTGACATGTGTCGCGAGAAGACATAGTATTATTGGTTTTGCGAATTATTAACACTAAATAACTCTTGTACTTTTGTGAATGGTGTAGTAATTCAAATTTAAAATGTACGTACAACACATAGCAGACGCAGGAGAATATCTAAAATACATTGGCATATTCTTTTTTATAAACTATAAAACATAAAATAGATCGATAAGTTGTTAGAGTGCAGAACATATAAAAAGCAAAAGATAATGCCAAAGAATAATAAATGAACAACATAAAATGAGGCGCAACACAGGTCTTTGTTAAAAAACGTAACACCCACCATCTGGCGTGGGAAGTCAAAAGTACAACGTTCGTAATTTATGTAACAAATGTTAATACCAAGGAGTCAAATATATAAAAAATAATAACGTTAATACTAAGGAGTCAAATATATAAAAAATAATCACAGTACGAAACTGCCGTTACTTAATAATTAAAATGCCGTGCAAATATAAGGTGCGAACAAGTAGTATACATCAATCATCGAGAAACCATCGTGAGGAAGGACAAATAATAGTGTCACTTATACCAAAATGTACATCGTACTTTAGAGAAATTAAACATAGACTATGCACGATATCCAGCACTTATTCAAATAGCAAAAGAACTGTTAACATACATTAAAAATAATTACGTAAAGTGATAACCGGTTTGTATTACTTTGTGTCAACGCCTACGAGATGTCGACTGTCGTAAAATTATGTTCAGTAGGTGTCCATAAGTTCTGTAAATTACAGAACTAAAAAGAAAGAAGCATCTTTTAAAATACCGAAATTAGTAATGTTATTAAAACAAACTGAAAACATGTGTGTCAATGTGTTGAGATAGTTGAAATAGCGGCCATTATACGTGTTCTCATAGCGACTATGACTGAGGCGTTGTATATAAGGGATAACAAGCAGCTGACTATGAATTGCAAATTGTGATAAATGACCACAAGTTGACCTCACTTCACAGTAAATCGGAGAAGCATTCCCAAAAATGTGTGCTTCTCGATATCGTTTACTCATTAAGCAGCGCGATATCTGGAGCTTTATTATGACAAAAGATCTCCATCTCTTCCATAAGGTCGAGAAGGTGACCTTTTTTACCCTTGTGCAACAATTTTAATTGCGATGTCAAATCTGGAGTTGTATGACCAGTTGCTACCAGATGGGCTGCGAAATTCGATTTTTCAGCAACATCTTTCCTCTCAAGTGCAACGTGCTCACGGAACCTTGTTTCTAATTTTCGTCCTGTTTGCCCTATGTAACCTGCATTACACGTGGCACACATAAGTTTGTAAACACTTGATTCATATAAGATTTTGCGTTCATGAATGTTATTCCTTAAAAGCACGCCCAGTCTGTTCGCCGTCGAGAAACATACATTAATATTTCTCTTCTTGAATACACTGGCAATTTTATTGCTAATGGGACCATAGAAAGGCAATGTGATAAATTTTTGATTTTTAGTTTCGCTTGTCTCATTCCGCCTTAAATTGTCTTTACTATATTTTTTGGATGTCATCTCATAAATGTTCATGACATATTTCAACGGGTAATTATTATTTCTCGCAATTTGTTTCACTATGTTTAACTCTTTCTCATGGTTTTCCTTAGATAATGGTAATCGGAACATACGATGAAATGCAAAGTGGAAAAACGCTTTTTTGTGTTGGTCTGGGTGTTGTGAACGATAATCTAAGATGATATCTGTGAATGTTGATTTTCTGTAAATGTCAAATGTATGTTTTCCATTTTCCCTTCCAATAGTTAGGTCTAAAAAATTAATGACTCCATTCTGTTCTTTTTCAACTGTGAAAGCAATTTTGTTGTGTAAGCTATTAAATGTACTGACGACTTCGCCAATATCAGATTGGCTACCATTAATAAGCAATAGCGTGTCGTCTACATATCTATAGTAGTATACGATCTTTTTAGCTACTGTTGGAAAATCTTTTAGTAATTTCAATTCAAGTAATTTCAAGCCATAAGCTTAGTGACAACAGTGCATCCCAATTTAAGTTATACAATATAGGTTTGTTTCTAACAAGTGTTATGTTCATATGCAGATGTAATTGTGATTTTCTATGTTGTACTCTCTGATCGTAATGTGAAAAAATTTTTAACTTCTAGCACTGAAGATGGTCACTCAGTGACAGAAAATCGATTTTGCAATAGTAAAAAATATACGACCAATGCTGTCTCTTTTTTCAAGTATACCTGTTATCTGGTCGTAGTGCACAAGACAACATGGAGTCGCCAATCAATATCATTTAAATACATTGTAAACAGTAACAATCTTTGCACACTTCTGTGGAGCACTCTGATGCAGCTCTCCATGCTACTCTATCCTGTGCAAGCCTTTTCATCTCCCAGTACCTACTGCAACCTACATCCTTCTGAATCTGCTTAGTGTATTCATCTCTTGGTCTCCCTCTACGATTTTTACCCTCCACCCTGCCCTCCAATACTAAATTGGTGATCCCTTGATGCCTCAGAACATGTCCTACCAACCGATCCCTTCTTCTAGTCAAGTTGTGCCACAAACTTCTCTTCTCCCCAATCCTATTCAATACTTCCTCATTAGTTATGTGATCTGCCCATCTAATCTTCAGCATTCTTCTGTAGCACCACATTTCGAAAGCTTCTATTCTCTTCTTGTCCAAACTATTTATCGTCCATGTTTCACTTCCATACATGGCTACACTCCATACAAATACTTTCAGAAATGACTTCCTGACACTTAAATCTATACTCGATGTTAACAAATTTCTCTTCTTCAGAAACGCTTTCCTTGCCATTGCCAGTCTACATTTTATATCCTCTCTACTTCGACCATCATCAGTTATTTTGCTCCCCAAATAGCAAAACTCCTTTACTACTTTAAGTGTCTCATTTCCTAATCTAATCCCCTCAGCATCACCCGACTTAATTAGACTACATTCCATTATCCTTGTTTTGCTTTTGTTGATGTTTATCTTATATCCTCCTTTCAAGACACTGTTCATTCCATTCAACTGCTCTTCCGAGTCCTTTGCTGTCTCTGACAGAATTACAATGTCATCGGCGAACCTCAAAGTTTTTATTTCTTCTCCATGAATTTTAATACCTACTCCAAATTTTTCTTTTGTTTCCTTTACTGCTTGCTCAATATACAGATTGAACAACTTCGGGGAGAGGCTACAACCCTGTCTTACTCCCATCCCAACCACTGCTTCCCTTTCATGTCCCTCGACTCTTATAACTGCCATCTGGTTTCTGTACAAATTGTAAATAGCCTTTCGCTCCCTGTATTTTACCCCTGCCACCTTTAGAATTTGAAAGAGAGTATTCCAGTCAACATTGTCAAAAGCTTTCTCTAAGTCTACAAATGCTAGAAACGTAGGTTTGCCTTTACTTAATCTTTCTTCTAAGATAAGTCGTAAGGTCAGTATTGCCTCACGTGTTCCAGTGTTTCTACGGAATCCAAACCGATCTTCCCCGAGGTTGGCTTCTACTAGTTTTTCCATTCGTCTGTAAAGAATTCGTGTTAGTATTTTGCAGCTGTGACTTATTAAACTGATAGTTCGGTAATTTTCACATCTGTCAACACCTGCTTTCTTTGGGATTGGAATTATTATATTCTTCTTGAAGTCTGAGGGTATTTCGCCTGTTTCATACATCTTGCTCACCAGATGGTAGAGTTTTGTCAGGACTGGCTCTCCCAAGGCCGTCAGTAGTTCCAATGGAATGTTGTCTACTCCGGGGGCCTTGTTTCGACTCAGGTCTTTCAGTGCTCTGTCAAACTCTTCACGCAGTATCATATCTCCCATTTCATCTTCATCTACATCCTCTTCCATTTCCATAATATTGTCCTCAAGTACATCGCCCTTGTATAGACCATCTATACACTCCTTCCACCTTTCTGCTTTCCCTTTTGTAGCACTCTCAATTCTGATAAGAGTAGGGAATTGCCTGAGCCTCCTCCACTTGTTTCTGATGGAGGAAGGCAGGGTGATAGTGGGAAGAGCTCGAAACTTCTGCAAAATGGCAGCCCAAGCTGTTGGAGATAGCAACAGTGTCCATGATAACATCATCTGCTACTGTCAGGTCAGAAACTGACGAATGGATTTTTGTCCCAGAGAGTCATCGGAGATTGGTCCACATGACAGAGGAAAGGGTGAAACTGTTAAAAGAACTAGTGAATGAAATCCAGCTAGCTTTTTTACTATCCTGAAGAATGCGATGACATTTGCATGGATCTGTTTATAATGCATGCAGTTCAACATTGTAGTATGATGGTTAAAAATGTGGAGAGCACTTCTCCATGTACAAATTGTATCACGGCATGCCTCAGTCCACCAAGAGACTGGGACATGGCATGGTAAAGGGGAAGTGCAAGGAATGGAATGTTCTGCAGCAGTAAGGATAACGTTTGTGAGACGTTCCACCTGGTCATCACAACTGGGGAAATCTTGTCCTTCTAAGTTTTTTTTTTAAAAAAAAAAAAAAAAAAAATGGTTCTAATGGCTCTGAGCACTATGGGACTTAACTTCTGAGGTCATCAGTCCCCTAGAACTTAGAACTACTTAAACCTAACTAACCTAAGGACATCACACACATCCATGCCCGAGGTAGGATTTGAACCTGTGACCGTAGCAGTCGCACGGTTCCAGACTGAAGTGCCTAGAACCGCTCGGCCACTCCAGCCAGCTCGAAGTTCACCAGGGAGGAGTAAAGCCTCCAGTCAGCCTTAGTAAGCTGCCATTTGGGTTTGCACGCAGGTGTCATAGTAGTCAACAAATGGATAGCACATGGAAAATGGTCGCTCTAGTAGGCATCAGAGTGAGTTGACCACTCAAGATGATGGGCAACCTGGGCAGCACAGAAGGATAGGTCCAAACGGGAATAGGTGTGCGAGGATCAGAAAGGAAAGTGGGTGCCCCAGTGTTAAGGCAGGCAGAAGAGGTTGAGTTGATTAAGAAGATCAGCCAGGAGGGCGCCTCTCTGACAGGTTCTGGGCATACCCCAAAGTGGATGATGCACATTAAAGTCACCGAGTAGCAGAAAAGAGGGAGGTAGCTGCCCAGTAAGCTGAAAGAAGTCTGCCCTGGTGACATCGAATGACAGAGTGATATAAATGGTACAGAGGGAAAAAAATCAGGTGGGGAAGAAAAAGGCAAACTGCAACAGCTTGAAGATGGGTGGTCAGGGAGATTGATTGACTATGAATGTCATCCCATATGAGCAGCATGATGCCCCCATGAGACGGAATGCTGAACTCATGGGGAAGGTCAAAATGAACAGGGAAGAAATGTGAAAGCTCAAAGCGGTCATGAGGGTGCAATTTCGTTTCCTGAAGGCAGAGTACAAGGGGATGCTGCGATGTTAAAAGAAGCTGTTAATCCTCTTTGTGGGACCAAAGGCCACGAACATTCCATTGGAGGAGAGTCATGATGAGGAAGAGATGTAAGGGTGTCACCTCAGCAGCTGCCGAGTGACAGCCTGTGAAGGGTCACTGCTACATGGCACAGAAGCAGGAAGATCCTGCTCCATGGAGTCCACAGAAGCATTGGCTTGCTTGTGCTGTCGGTCTGTGGAGTCCAGTACTGAAAAATGGTTAGTGGTGCACACTGGCGACATGGAGGCCAGCCGGGCTAAGGTATCACGGGGCAACACCATCAAAGAAGATCTTTGAGTCAGTGAAGGAGAAGACAGTTTGCCTTTGGTGGACTTCTTTGAGCCTTTCTGGTTAGAGGAAGACTCAGGTGTTGTTTGGCTGGAGGGACGGAGGAAGTCTTCATGGGAGTAATCCTTCTTTTCTTTCTGGCCTACCGGTGGTGAAGCTGGTGGCTTTGTCCCTTGAGGCAAGGGTTTGATGGCTTGTTGCACAGCTGGACAGGGGAATGGCAATCCTACCTTGAAAGGGGTCGATTTCACAACCTCAGAGCTGAATTTGAGGTTGCATTTCTGCATGGACATGTCCTTCATGGAACGAGAGGTAGAAGAACAGAACTGTAAGTGTCAGATGGGAGAATGCAGGGATTTTGACTAACCAGTAACTTGTGTGTAACTGGGTAAGGCACTTTCTCCTTTACCTAGATCTCTTGGACAGCCTGCTCATCAAGATACACAGGGAAATCCTGAGAGGAGGCAGCATGGCTGCCATTGCAGTTGATACAGACAATTGCCCTCTTGCACATCCCTACCACAGTTTACACATTTGGCTGGTTGTCGACAAGATGTTCTAGTGTGTTTGAAAAGATGACACTGGTAGCAGTGCATTGGATTCAGAATTACGGCAGGACTGTGGTAATTTCATAGCCTACTTTGATCTTGGACGGAAGCACCAATCTATCAAAGGTGAGAAAAAGAGTACAGGTGGACACTAAGGAGGAATCTACCTTTTTCATTGCAGTGACACCCTGATCAGAGAGCTAAGATTGGATTTTGGCCTCAGTTAGACTGTCGAGCAGCCTAGTATAAATAACGCCAATTCAAAGTTTTGTGGGCCTCAACACGAACAGGGTAGCCGTGGAGAAGTGAGGTGGCAAGCAATTGTTGTGCTAGAGAATCAGAAGGAGTCTCCAAAAGCAAAGTGCCATTCTGTAAACGAGAGCAGGATTACACAGGGCCAGTAATTGCATGAACACTTTTCTGAATAATAAACGGATTTACTGTGGTGAAGGACTGACTGTCTTCTGTATGTGAGACCATGAGGAACCATGGTGCAGCAGGAAGGGTCATTGGATCATCAGTCCCATTATGCTGACATTTTGTAGACATTGGTTGTTAAGATGATTGACTCATTGCAAGAAAATCCCCCATGATTGCCAACATCTCCGATGGCGTGTTCCTTCCAACTGGGGGCCTCCTTCACAAGGAGGCATACCTGCCTTAGGTGATTGTTCACACCTCAGGTCACACCTCCTGAAGACCTGACAGAGGGACTGTTCACACCTCAGGTCACACCTCCTGAAGACCTGACAGAGGGACCAATTGGCAATTTGGGAAGGTTGCAGCTCAAGCAATCACCCCTCCCTGGGCCTGGCCTGTACCAGGGGTACGTATGAACCCTACCTGTCGACCCGAGGCTAGGAATTACGCATTACCCAGTCACCTGCTACACACCAGATGCATGGGCTGGCCTTCAGGAGTGCACAGGGAGGAAGAAGAAAAACAGGAACCTAAACACCAAAGTCGAGGAATGAGAGGGGAAGGAAAACAAAGAAAGGAAAAGGGAGCAAAAAAAAACAGTGGTGAGACTGTTCTTACGTCAGCTACAGACAATGTGGAACATTCCCAATAACACCCCAGACATGTTCCCCAAGGGAGGGAAAAAGTATAGCAAGGGGATAGACATACAGTATGGAAGGGAAAAGAAGCTGCAAAGGCTTGGGCCCCATGTCAGCCAAGGACGAACCCACCAAAGAGTGGCGAGCCCCCTGGGGGGGGGGGGGGGGGGGGACAATCCTTAATGATGACAAGGTAAGCATACACAGAACATCAAGTGATCAAGTGTAAGATTAACAGTGCTGCTGCCATTTATTAATTTGGAATTTTTACATATAATAATAACTAGCAAATAAAAGGGAAAGGAAAGAAGTAAACTGAAGTCAGGACGTTTTCAGATTGGGAACCATAAATGGTTCTGATTTTGACTTGTCAAATATGTTTCTCCATATATAGATTTGTATCAACACCTAGTTCTGTATTTGCTTGCTACACATTACTCACTGTCTGTCTTTTATCGCATACTTCAAAGAAAGTAACACCAGGTTCAGAAGATCTGTTACAAGGAATTTTTATCTTCTGTTTTCTAACTGTCACGGTAGCATTAATACTGGTAAATTCTTCATGTTTAGAACCTTATTTGATTTTGGATTTTAGCTATTATGCACATAACTGGTGTTCTGGTTCTAAATATATATATTAGCTTGTCACAAATAATCTGTAACTCTTCCTGCTGCAACAGAGATGCTCAAGTGCTACAAATTACCTATCTAACTTTTTTCAGTGAGCACTTTCTTGTAAGGGAATATTTTCAGAGCTCTTCGATTACAAGCAGGGCAAATTTTAGTGTAGGGCTATGGAAATTTAGAGCTCTATTCTACAGGAAAACTACCAACTGTAAATAAAGCATTTGCACTAAAGAAATAATTGCAGTGTACAATAAGGAGAGATACAGGGTGTCCAGAAAAGGACTCCCTGATTTCAAAATGAAATATCTCGAAAACAAAGATCGATAGAGGATTGCGGTAAACGGTATGTTTATTGTGAAAGCTGTAAGAAGTTTATACAGCAGTCTGAAATAATAGTTACAAAAGCTGCTAACAGATGGCGCTGTAATTGCCATACGTAATGCCTAGTATAAATAGTGATCCGCAGCCCAGAGCGATCAGTTCCACTATTGAAACGTGAAAGGAGGTTAGCGTACCGAAGGAAGGGATTAAAACCATGTACTCCATTGAACAATGCATTTTTCTGGTGCTAGAGTACCACAGGTTATAAGAGAGTCCTACGGCAACAAGGCGAAGTTTTCAAGCATGATTTAATGTTCCAAAAGGACCCAATGCGAAAACCATTTGTACGCTCATTGCAAAATTTCAACGAACAGGCAGCGTAACTGATGATCTAGTGGGGCACGTTGGCCGCAAGCAAACCGAAGTTACGCCTGAAATTATCGCCACAGTTTCTGGAATTATTCAGCGAAACCCAATGTCATCAGAATTGCATCTGAGACTGGTTTGAAGCGTTCCAGCACACAGAAAATACTGAGAAAGAGCCTACACATGTTTCCATTCAAAATTCAAATGCACCAGGCCATACCCATACGAGCTGTGCAACAAAGGGTTGCCTTTGCTAATCAGATGCTCACAATGATTGATAGTGAAGGATTTGATGTTGGCTGCATCTGGTTTACAGATGAAGCACACTTCCACCTGAATGGATACGTGAATAAGCAGAACTGGTGATTTTGGGGTTCCGGAAAGCCATATTGGTGTGAAGCGAAACCCCTGTATGCTCCTAAAGTTACTGTGTGGGCTGCAGTACGCAGCAGAGGCATTATTGGCCCTTTTTTCATTTGAGAAACGGTCACTGGTGCACGTTACATTGCAATTTTGGAACAATTTGCCACCACACAGCTAGCGTTAGAGGATCGACTAAGTACTGAATGGTTTATGCAAGATGGAGCCTGACCACATCGGACCGAACAAGTGTTTCGCTTTCTTGAGGAATACTTTGGGAATCGAGTCATTGCTTTGGAATATCCCAAATTTACTCGTGCAGGCATGGATTGGCCTCCATATTCACCGGATTTGACTCCCTGTGACTTTTTTTTGTGGGGCACAGTGAAAGACATGGTCTACCCGAAGCACCCCGCCACGCTGGACGAGCTTGAATCGGTGATCTCTGTGGCATGTGAATCCATTTCAGTTGAGACACTTCAAAATGTGATAGGAATTTCATTCTTTGTTTGCGCCCCCTCTGTAGTGCCAATGGTGAACATTTTGAAAACATTGTGATGTGATTGTTTGCAAAGATTGTTTTCATACTATTATTTCACTTATGTATGCTGATAGGAGCTGTACAGCATACAGCGCCATCTGTTAGCAGCTTTTGTAACTATTATTTCAAACTGCTGTATAAACTTCTTACAGCTTTCACAATAAACATACCGTTTACTGCATTTCTCTATCGATCTTTGTTTTCGAGATATTTCATTTTGAAATCAGGGAGCCCTTTTCCGGACACCCTGTAGAATAATAATAATAATAATAATAACAAAATACCTATGATGCAGGAAAGGCAAAACTTATTGTATTATTTATCACAGGGATAATAATGTGAATAATAAAATAAAGGTGAAGAACAAAATAAAGCTTCCAGGGTCAAGGATCAATGACATACTAAAAGCAAAGTTGTGACCAAAACATTAATTTTATTGTATTGCAAATTTTTCTCGATTAATTTTAATTTATATTTCTTCTCAGCATATCAGCACAAAGAATGTTACAGTATGCAATGTGTTCATAAAAGAATGTCCAAGTTGTAAATTTTAATAGTGTCACCTGTAAGCATTGTAAAATGTTGGTTTAAATCACAATTAAAGATAAATCAAACAGGTTTAGATAAGCACATGCGTGAATACTGCTTTGTCACTTTCACACTTGCAACATTACATATGCGAAATGGCGACTCCTGCATGTAAATCATTTTGTGTTCTGCAGTTTGCGAAGAGTGAATCTATAGTTTCAGTTCACTGTGCATTTCTCCTTAAGGTTTAACTGTGATCCCCCATGTGGCAAAAACATTTGCTGATGGTATAGTCAATTCGGAATGGCCAGATGTAAGTGTAAAGTGATAAGCACAGGAGGACCACAAGTGTCAAAAGAGTATGTTGACGATGCCAGAGTGTTTTACCTTTTTAGTCCTAAGTCGTCTGTTCAGAGACAAGTTTCAAACTTCAGTTGACAAAGACGACAGTGTGAAAGGTTTTAAACCTGGCAATACCAATGCGTTTTCTATAACCTGTACTACCAAGAGGGAGCTTAGGGTGGTGGGGGATGGTACTTTATGACCATGAAGAAATTTATTTTTTCATTAGTTGCTGTCAAGTTTTGTTAAGAACACCCTTGTTAAATAGGTTCTGATGTATAAGTAGGGTAAAGAACCCGAAAATAATTTTCAGCACAACTGTAGGCATACCAATGCAATTTCTGTAATACATGCGCTGAAGGGAGTGATACACAAAAAATTTTTAAAAATGCAGATTTCATTAACTGTCATTGGCTTTTATTGACAAGCTTCTTTTTGAAGTTATTTGGATATGCAAGAAGGCTCCTGAACTCCAAAATATAAATATGATATTTGCTGCAGAAAGTGATGTTCACTACTAAAACTTAAATTTTGGGGTTATATTTAACAGAAAAATTTCAAACAATTATAGATTCTGGTATAAGAATTCATTAAAAACAAGAAATATTATTTTTCAAGAAGCGCAGAAAGTAACTCCCTCCACAGTAATGTGAGGATTAAGAAAATGTTTAGATATGCATCCATACCAATTACAGCTGATACATGCTTTAAAGCAAGATGGTTATGGTGTATGTTATAGCTTTACAAGTGAGGTGTTGCAGTGGGAAGAGTAACGTTCTTGATCATGTGGAGTTCAGTGATGAAGAACCTTTTCATTCACATGGGATGAGAAATATCCATAATTTCCATATCTGGAGATCAAACAGTCATCATGAAATTGTACATCACCAAAGAGATTCCACAAAATTAAATATTTTCTGTGCCATGTCTCAACATAATGAGTATTGTCAATTTTTTTCCACTGAATCTACCATAACAGTGGTGACTTATCTGGATATGTTGCAAGAAAGGATGTATCCCAATTAAAAGGTGAACCTATAAACTTCATTTGGCAACGAGATGGAGCACTTCCCCACTGACATCTCCTTGTGTGAGAGTGGCTTAACATCGAAGTGCCTGAGTGTTGTATTGGTCATAATGGTCAATACGACAAAGCAATTTTCCACTGACCTCCACATTCATCTGACTTTACACCATGATATGCCTTGCCATTGGTGTTAAAAAGATTATATTTACATTCCAGCACTATCTAATAGTTTTGTGGAATTAAGATATAGGACTGAAGATGCTATTTCTTCAATTACTCTGTGGCTTTTAACAAAAACTCCGGGAATTGAATTTTGGTTTGGATACATGTCATATAACAGAAGGTGTGTATATTGAACATTTATAAGAAAAACTAGATTAGTTTACATTCAATTTTATGTATCATTTGTAATAAAGAATCTAAATTAAACAGTTATAATTCACCATTGAAACTATGACATTCTTTTATGCACACCCTTTATTATCATGCATTTTAAGCTTCTTTGATAAAAACATTGATACAACATTAGTTTTACCATTTTTCTTTCTTGTAAATAAGTTGCAACAATATTAACAGAACTTACACCATAGAATAGCTACTATGTGTAGTATTAAATACTTCAGGGATTACTTAAGTGTCCAACAAAGATATTAATTTGTGTTTGGTACTCCTTTATAAAGAATATGAAAGGATGGTCTGCCTTAAATGAAACTGGCTCCTGTGGAATTGGGGCCATCCTGTTACGTATAATTGCAGCTGAAATAAAAATAAATTTTGAGTGATATAAAAGCAACAGAGTAATTCAGACTATTTCAATATTGTTTTATTTGTATGTTACTGACATCCAGATTAAGTATTTTAAAGAAATATGAATAATAGTCAACATACTCCTCCTCCAGCATCACCGCCACCACCACCATCACCACCACCATTCTCCCTCTACAACTACAGCTACATCTACATATACATCTACATCAGTGCTCCACAAGCCACCTTATGGTGTGTAGTAAAGGGTTCTTTGTGTACCAGAGACCCTTTTTGCTACAGAGATCACACATTGTTCACATGAAGAGTGATTGCCGGTAAGCCCCTGTGTGGGCTCAGATATCTTTAATTGTATCTCGATGGACTGTTCAAAAGATAAACACATGAGGAAGCTATATATTGGTTGACTCTTCTATGAATGTATGTTCTCAGAATTGAAACAGTAGACCGTACCATGATGCAGAATGCCTCTCTTGCAGCATCCGCCACTGAGCATGCCCACAACACTTTTGTGCTTACTAAATGAATATGTAATGCAATGTGCGCTCATCTCACTCACTCTACCAATGAGTCTTCTATCTGCCTTTTTCGTATTTTATTTGTTATTGTATTTATTTATTCTCATTATTTTATTATACTTACTTGTTTCAATGTGATGTCAGAGTTGGGTGATCAGTTACCAACAATTTTCAGTATTATTCTGATATTCTGATCTTAGCAGTGCAACTAAAGCTTCAAACTGCTTCTTGCACCTTGCCTATCTCCTGCTCAATCATCAATTTCTTTCATTCCTTCACACATCCTTAAGAGCCTTGTTGTTGTGGTCTTCAGTCCTGAGACTGGTTTGATGCAGCTCTCCACGCTACTCTATCCTGTGCAAGCTTCTTCATCTCACAGTACCTTCTGCAACCTACATCCTTTTGAATCTGCTTAGTGTATTCATCTCTTGGTCTCCCTCTACGATTTTTACCCTCCACGCTGCTCTCCAATACTAAATTTGTGATCCCTTGATGCCTCAGAACATGTCCTACCAACCGATCCCTTCTTCTAGTCAAGTTGTGCCACAAACTCCTCTTCTCCCCAATCCTGTTCAGTACCTCCTCATTAGTTATGTGATCTACGCATCTAATCTTCAGCCTTCTTCTGTAGCACCACATTTCGAAAGCTTCTATTCTCTTCTTGTCCAAACTAGTTATCGTCCATGTTTCACTTTCATACATGGCTACCCTCCATACATATACTTTCAGAACCGACTTCCTGACACTTAAATCTATACCCGATGTTAACAAATTGTCTCTTCTTCACAAACGCTTTCCTTGCCATTGCCAGTCTACATTTTATATCCTCTCTACTTTGGCCATCATCAGTTATTTTGCTCCCCAAATAGCAAAACTCCTTTACTGCTTTAAGTGTCTCATTTCCTAATCTAATTCCCTCAGCATCACCCGACTTAATTCGACTACATTCCATTATCCTCATTTTGCTTTTGTTGATGTTAATCTTACATCCTTTTAAGACACTGTCCATTCCGTTAAACTCCTCTTCCAAGTCCTTTGCTGTCTCTGCCAGAATTATAATGTCATCAGCAAACCTCAAAGTTTTTATTTCTTCTACATGGATTTTAATACCTACTCCAAATTTTTCTTTTGTTTCCTTTACTGCTTGCTCAATATACAGATTGAATAACATCAGGGAGAGGCTACAACCGTGTCTCACTCCCTTCCCAACCACTGCTTCCCTTTCATGTCCCTCGACTCTTATAACTGCCATCTGGTTTCTGTACAAATTGTAAATAGCCTTTCGCTCCCTGTATTTTACTCCCGCCACCTTCAGAATTTGAAATAGATTATTCCAGTCAACATTGTCAAAAGCTTTCTCTAAGTGTACAAATGCTAGAAATGTAGGTTTGCCCTTTCTTAATCTAGCTTCTAAAATAAGTCGTAGGGTCAGTATTGCCTCATGTGTCCCCATATTTCTATGGAATCCAAATTGATCTCCCCCATGGTCGGCTTCTACCAGTTTTTCCATTCATCTGTAAAGAATTCGCGTTAGTATTTTGCAGCCATGACTTATTAAACTGATAGTTCGGTAATTTTCACATCTGTCAACGGCTGCTTTCTTTGGGATTGGAATTATTATATTCTTCTTGAAGTCTGAGGGTATTTCACCTGCCTCATACATTTTGCTCACCAGATGGTAGAGTTTTGTCAGGACTGGCTCTCCCAAGGCTGTCAGTAGTTCTAATGGAATGTTGTCTACTACCGGGGCCTTGTTTCGACTCAGGTCTTTCAGTGCTCTGTCAAACTCTTCACGCAGTATCATATCTCCCATTTCATCTTCATCTACATCCTCTTCCATTTCCATAATATTTTCCTCAAGTACATCGTCCTTGTATAGACCCTCTATATACTCTTTCCACCTTTCTGCTTTCCCTTCTTTGCTTAGAACTGGGTTTCCATCTGAGCTCTTGATATTCATTCAAGTGGTTCTCTTTTCTCCAAAGGTCTCTTTAATTTTCCTGTAGGCAGTATCTATCTTATCTCTAGTGAGATAAGCCTCTATATCCTTACATTTGTCCTCTAGCCATGCCTGCTTAGCCATTTTGCACTTCCTGTCGATCTCATTTTTGAGATGTTTGTATTCCTTTTTGCCTGCTTCATTTACTGCATTTTTATATTTTCTCCTTTTGTCAATTAAATTCAATATTTCCTCTGTCACCCAAGGATTTTTATTAGCCCTCGTCTTTTTACCTACTTGATCCTCTGCTGCCTTCACTACTTCATCCCTCAAAGCTATCCATTCTTCTTCTACTGTATTTCTTTCCCCCATTATTGTCAATTGTTCCCTTATGCTCTCCCTGAAAGAGCCTTTCGGGATGGGAAATAAGTCATGTTATGCATTAACAACCAGGAAACTTCTGTGAACTACACTAATATCAAATTATGACATTTGCCAATGTGCATACATGGATAATTTTAGAATTATTTCTGGGTACTATTTTAGAGGAAAAGGAAGTATTTTGAAATGGCCAGTGCTCTTCCTCTTACATTGCTCAGCTGCTACTTTTATCTACTACATCATACAAAGCTTTTATGTAACTTTACATGATATATATTTTCATCTGCTGATGTGTCACTGAAGTCTATGTTAACGAGATGCCATAGCTAACAAAAAATTAAATAGTGTGGTGAACTGTGCATAATGTAGATATAGTAAAATCAATTCTGAACGGTCATTGCTACAATAATTGTAGTCAGATCTTCATAGTGCATAACAACAGAAGCACGGCTAACTTCTGTGCCATCTACATTCTACAGCTACATGACTACTCTGCAATTCACAATTAAATGCCTAGCAGAGGATTCATCAAACCGCAGATTCATCGAACTGCCTTCAATATATGTCACTATTGTTCCATTCTCGAACAGCAAGTGGGAAGAAAAAACACTTAAATCTTTCCATGAAAACTCTGATTTCTCTTATTTTATTACAATGATCATTCCTCCCCATGTAGATGGGCAATAACAAACTATTTTCATATTGGCGGAGAAAGTCGGTGACTGAAATTTCGTGAAAAGATCCTGCTGCAATGAAAAATGCCTTTGTTTTAATGATTGCCACGACAACTCAGACATCGTGTCCAAGACACTCTCTGCTCTATTTCACAGTAATAAAAATGAACTATCCTTCTTTGAATTTTTTTCATGTCCTCCAACAATCTTGTCTGATGTGGATCCAACACCATGCAGCAGTACTCCAGAAGAGGACTGATACTGTAGTGTAGGCAGTTTCTTTAATAGGCCTGTTGCATCTTCTAAGTGTTCTGCCACCTAATCACAGTCTTTGGTTCACTTTCCCCAGAACATTATCTGTTTGATATTTCCAGTTTAAGTCACTTGTAATTGTAAGCCCTAAGTATGTAGATAAACTCATAGCCTCTAGTTTTGTGTGATTTATCATTTAACTGAAATTTAGCACATTCCTTTTAGCTCTGACATGGATAACTTCACTCTTTTCACTATTTAGAATCAACTGTCAGTTTTTGCACCATACATGTCTTGTCTAAATCATGTTGCAATTGCTTTTGATCATCTGATGACTTAAAGAGATAGTAAATGACATAATGTAAGAGGGCTGCTCAGATTGTTTCATATATCATTTATGTAGATTAGGAACTTCCTTGGGGAACATCAGTTATCAGTTTTGTTTTACTTGATGATTTTTCATCAATTACTACAAACTGCACCCTTCCTGACTGGAAATCAAGAATCAGATGATAGTTCATAGGAAAGCAATTCGATTAGAAGTTGCTTATGAGGAATTGTGTTAAAAGCCCTGGAAATCTGGAAACCCGTCAATAACACTCATTACTTAGTGTGAATAAAGAGGTAGTTGTGTTGCACAAGCACAATATTTTCTGAATCTGTGTTGGCTATTTGTCAATAAATCATTTTCTTGAAGGTAATTTATAATATTCAAACACAGTATATGTTCCAAAATCCTACTGCGAATTGACAGTGACATGGGTCTGTAATTCAGTGGACTTCTTCTATTTTTTTTCTTGATTATTGGAGTGGTCTATGCAACTTTCCAATCTTAAGGAATGGCTCTTCAGTCAAGTGAGCAGTTGCATATGTTTGCCACGTATGTTACTACTGAATCGGCATGCACTGAAAGGAATGTAATTGGTATACAATCCGGAGCGGAAGACTTACCTTTGTTAAGTAATTTAAGCTGCTTCACTACACCAAGGATTTCTAAGTTACTTATGGTGGCATCTGTTCTTAATTCATATTCTAAAATATTTAGTTCATCTTCTTTGGTGAAGGAATTTTGGAAAACCATGTTTAGTGACTCTGCATTAGTGGCTCTGCATTGGTAACCTTACCACTGTTAACATGGAGTGAAGATATTGATTGCATCTTGCTGCTGGTGAACTTTAATTATGAACAGAATCCACCATTTGGTAGCTCTATGAAACCTACTCTTCAGTGACTGGGTTTAACCTGATATTCCATACCTCAAGAAACTTATGAATTTCCTTGCTCACCAAGTTGAGGCTGTTACTAAGGCTAAAAGCAGTTTACATACTACAATGAAACCTGTTATTTCCTTATGGCTGGACATTTGAGCCTCATGGCTGATGGGTGGTGCATGCCATGTCTGCATAATTAAATCTAAAATAAAATATTATTAATTCGAAGGAATCAACAGCTGCACTCATCAAGCCACCCACAAGATTTTTCTGCATAAAACAATTACAGTAACATTCACAATTTTCATACAGCAAATTGGATGGAGAATTTATCATGTTGTTATATTTTCTAAAACATATGAATAAATAAAAATTGAGGCTCCCATTTATTTCAAAATGGACATATTGCCCCAAATTTGAAATTGTGAGACACACAGGATGAAGACATATAAAAATGGCAAATAACTAAATATGGTGGAGGAGATTCAAAGTTTTAGGATGTTTATAAGGGAGGGATTGTTTGATAGGCTATCTCCAGAGGCACTGAGAAATCCTACAATTGTTAGTGGAGGGCAGAGTGGAGGGGAGAGAAATGAAGGCTTGACTATGATAAGTACTTTCAAATCAATATAGGATATGGTAGTTATGCAGAGGCAAATAGGCTTGCACAAGGTAACTAGGACAGAGAACAGCATCAAACCAGTCTTCAGACTGATGATGAAGATGACAACCACCACCACCAACACCACCACCACCACCACCACTACCTACAACAACAACAACAACAAAGCAGACAGCAAGAAGTGAAGTGAGAATGAAGCCTGACTAAAAATATTTGGGGCATTAGATGGTGGAAATGGTGTTTAATAAGAGTATCACTCTGTGAATACTAAATGAATATAAAATCCTGTGAGATATAGAAACAATGAAGATATAGGAAATGAAAAGCCTGTATGGTGCAAAACATATGTACAACTGGATGATGAAGTATTCTGACAAATGAGAATATGAAGATGCTAGCAATTAACAACACAAAACATTTACAAAACAGACATGCTAGATTTAAGAACTTTTGAAAAACAATGTGGCAAACATAATTGGTACTAAAAATTGAAGAACCTATGATAAGTCCAGTGTCAGGTTTTTGTGAGAGGGAGTTTAAGGAGAATTGCTAAGTAATGGTGGGTTAACAGGAACTGTGGGCTCTAGATAAGAAATTCAGATCAATTGCAGCTGAACTGTGAAAGACTTCCTGTCAAATACATGGGTATCCTCAACTGAATCATTTTATCTGATACATCCACACAAACAATTGAAAACTTCAGAGAAAGGCTTATTTCATAAATAGCCTTTAAATGTTTTCTATTCAAGCTATAATAGTAGGAAGAGTTTTAATCATCCACCAACAAATGGGCAAAAATAGAATTTTGTATGTGGTAGATGTAACAAAAGTAGATTTTCAGGTTTGTTTCCATCATAAACTGTTTGTTCACAATATCACTAATGAGCTCCAAGATTGGGAAGAGGGAAAGCATTTGTCGTAAATTTTTAATCTGTTTACTGCAGGTTGATTTCAGCTACTGTGTAGCTATTTTCAGTGCACTTACATCCAAGTCCTGATGACATTGTAAATAAAATTTCGCATGGTACCACACTGCCATTACAGATGACAAACAGTTAAACTAAAATATGAGATACAAGCAAGCTTTAACATTTACAAGTTACCTAGTACACTATTAACTAACAGATAGTCTTAAATACCATGAATTTAGGTGCCCAGAAAAAAAATATTTATGTCTCCTATCTTTACAAGTGTGTACTGGATACTTGGGATGTGATTATCAGCTGTATTATATCAATAGATAGCTTGAAGGAGGAAACATTGTAATTTAGCTTGTCAGAGATGTCAACGTTATTACAGATGAAGCAATTGTTCAGGTAACTAAGGACTGGAGAAAGGTCCGCAGCTCGTGGTCGTGCGGTAGCGTACTCGCTTCCCGCGCCCGGGTTTCCGGGTTCGAGTCCCAGCGGGGTCAGGGATTTTCTCTGCCTTGTGATGACTGGGTGTTGTGTAACTGCCTTAGGTTGGTTAGGTTTAAGTAGTTCTAAGTTCTATGGGACTGATGACCATAGATGTTAAGTCCCATAGTGCTCAGAGCAATTTGAACCATTTTTTGAACTGGAGAAGGAAGCAAGCACCAATGACAGGTTTAAGAAAACATTTGGGCATGCACATGAAATGGTTTAGGTACACCACAGGAAATATAAAATCTGTTGAAATGATGCATATTTGCTCAATACAAGAGAGAGAGTGAAATGCAATCAAGTGTATGAGCAGCTGAGGGACTTCACAGCAGGGTCACTTCTCATCTGCTGCATTGTGCTGAAGAGAAAATGCAGTTCAAATGTGTATACTGTGAATTCTTTTTAGAAGTGTACTTCAGATTTTATGTTTGAAAATCAATATAATAACCTATGGCGTTTTTCTCCTCTTTCACCATCTATGTATGCTACAACAAAGTCAATGCCTTTATTCAAAACACAGTAGAAGATACAGCAGAAGAAAGCAGTGGTTAGCCTTGATTATTTTTATTTGAGGAAGACTGAAATCCACTTGGGCCTTTAAACTACCTGTGAAGAACTCTTACTGAACATTTCCGGCTCTCTGAGAATTCTGTTTATGAGACAGGGAGTTTATGGCATGTTTATGTCATTACACTCTAAATTTCACCAAGAGCCATGAGCCTACATTCTGTGAGAAGAAAAGTGAAAACATGATTGAGGCTTTATGGGATTAATGAAAAATTTTTGTTGTGTTTGATAACCAAGCTATGCAGACAGTTCAGTTTTTCTTTTTGGTTAAATCTTTATGGCTATTTACAGTGATTTCTCTCTTTTTTTTAAAGATTGCATTTGACTTTTGAACACTAATGTACTGTTGTTGGTAGTGATGACAGCACACAACACCATAATAATTAGTGTTGAGAGAAAAGTTGTGAAAGAACAAGTGACTCTTCCAATAAATGATGTTCTTAAAAAAGCATCAGCCACAAAATACAAAAAAATATTTCTGAATTATATGAAAATTCTTTTAATTTCCTTAGTGCTCCAAAAAAGAAATATATTACCTTTTTCATGGGGTCATGAAACGTCCAGAGAATATTATATTGGAAGAAATGTCCTTCAGGAAGAACAAGAATGGATGATTCACTTTGAACTCAACAGGAGGTGGAGGCAAGGAGTATGTCATCATAATTGCTCCTATGGACAAAAATATTAATTACCATTACTAATAATATTCTCATCTGTGAGCCACGACTATCTTTTTGCAGATTATAGAGTGTTTCTCAAATGAGTCTAATTCTGAAATGAATAAATCAGGAAGGGTTAATGACAGAAAATTCTAATACTCACCATATTTATTGGGAATTCCATGAAAACTGGATACGGAAGTTTCACAATTAGTTTTAAAAGTTGCTGAAAACTGTCTTAGGGCACTGCCACATAGATGCAGAGAAAGAAAGTATAAAGTTGAATAACAAATTGGAACTACCTAGCCATTCTTGAGTGTTTTAGTTGTTATAATTTAAATGATAAATTGAATGGTTATTGAGTGTTGAGTGTTTTTATTGTTATTCAGAATGTTTCTGAACTGTAGTTGCCCTCCCCAGAATGTTGTTTGTACTTGAGATTTCTGTTTACATTTCTACAGCATTTGCATCAGCAGTAATTCAAAATATGCAGTGGGCAACACCAAGATGGCACAAAGAATGCAATTATGGTCAGTGCATACTGGATAGAATTAATTGGAACTCAGTTGTAACTTGTCTTTAGACAACACTGAGTCTGTAGCATCCAGCATCAACTATCAAAGCCATCTGGAAGCAACAGTGAAATTTTGTACTTGTACAGAACTCCTCGGCTACAATCTTCTGTCAGCCACCATTCCTATTTTTTCTTTCAAACTTAGGGAGTCTGTGAAACAACAAGCATATCTTACTACATATCTTTTCATGTGATCCAAGTCCACAGAATCCAAATTTAAGGAAGTTGATGTTTATATAAACACAATTTTATTACAGAATGAAATTTTCGCTCTGCAGTGGAGTGTGCACTGATATGAAACCTCCTGGCAGATTAAAACTGTGTGCTGGACCGAGAATCAAACTTGGGGCCTTTGCCTGGCAGAAGTAAAGCTGTGAGGATGGGGTGTGAGTCATGTGTGGGTAGCTCAGTTGGTAGAGCACTTGCCCGCGAAAGGCAAAAGTCCTGAGTTCAAGTTTCAGTCCGGAACACAGTTTTTATCTGCCAGGAAGTTTCATATCAGTGCACACTCCACTACAGAGTGAAAATTTCATTCTAGAAACACCCCCCAGGCTGCGGCAAAGCCATGTTTCCACAATATCCTTTCTTCCAGGAGTGCTAGTTTTGCAAGTTTCGCAGGAGAGCTTCTGTGAAGTTTGGAAGGTAGGAGATGAAATACTGGTGGAACTAAAGCTGTGAGGATGGGGTGTGAGTCATGCTTGGGTAGCTCAGTTGGCAGAGCACTTGCCCACGAAAGGCAAAGGTCCCGAGTTCGAGTCTCTGTCTGGCACACAGTTTTAATCTGCCAGGAAATTTCACAATTTTATTGTTGTAAAAGATGTCTTAAATTTGATATCCATGTGTATTAAAAGGTGAACAAACTATACGTAGGATAATTTCTTCAGTACTTATGAGACATAGGTGCCTACATCTCTCTGTAATGGTCTGCTCATGCCCTCTTCATTCCAACTTCCCACTTTGTTTATTTTTCTTCACTTTTTTTCACTCAGACTTTTACAGATTACTTCCAATTTAGCATTTTTCAAAACTCCTGCCAATGGTTCTCTTGTAACTATTCATCATCAATATTACTATATCTTCCAGCAGGCAGAGGTCTGGATCTTATATTTGGTGATGAAGAGTATGGTAGATAGTTTCATCGACTGTTTCAAAAGGCACACACACAAAATATGCTCCCAATATTATGTACCTTCCATCTACGCCAAGGTGCAAAAGTTTCTCATCCCATTCCATAAGCCTGTTTATTAAATCTATAAATCATTATTTACTATCACTGTTCACTTTTCACAAAGACATGAGCTTAATCACTCCAATACTTATGTGACACACTCCCATTATTCAAGTAAATCTAATACCATTCATACTGAGCTTCTTTGCATATTTTCAATGTCCTCTTTTAATCCTTTTTGGTATGGATCCCACAAACTTGAGCTACCGTATTTACTCGAATCTAAGCCGCACTCGAATCTAAGCCGCGCCTGAAAAATGAGACTCGAAATAAAGGAAAAAAAAAATTTCCCGAATCTAAGCCGCACCTGAAATTTGAGACTCAAAATTCAAGGGGGAGAGAAAAGTTTTAGGCCGCACCTCCAAATCGAAACATAGTTGATCCATTGTAATATGAGACACAATTTAGGTCGAATGAATGACGATACAGCTACAGTACTTTGGTTCGAGTCGTAAGCTTAGCAGTTAAGCTTTACCAGGTAGCCATTGCTATGCGTCAGGTGCTCTGTCCATATTTATACGGGTACCCTTCCTTTTTCACGTGCTTCGTCTGGTTTGAATCGTTTGCTTATTTTGCTTTGATCTGATAAGTGCCGTTTTCTTTGTTATAGGTGTTAACATCACTCTAAGCTGAAAATGCATTACTGTATGCCGGCCGCGGTGGTCTAGCGGTTCTAGGCGGTCAGTCCGGAGCCGCGCGACTGCTACGGTCGCAGGCTTGAATCCTGCCTCGGGCATGGATGTGTGTGATGTCCTTAGGTTAGTTAGGTTTAAGTAGTTCTAAGTTCTAGGGGACTGATGACCATAGATGTTAAGTCCCATAGTGCTCAGAGCCCAGCCATTACTGTACAGTGTCACGCATTGTTTGTCGCATTCTGATAGTGCGTGTTTACGGCCTGTCGCCTCTCGCGGCATGGCTTGCTTTTGTGCGCGCTACCGCCGCGTACAATTTAAAAAAAACGAGAGGAATCGTCTCATTAGTGAAACAATGGCAAGAGACTGCTATTTGTTGTTACTTACACTGCTGCTTTCTTTGATAATGATCAACAAGAACCAAATAATAGACTGCGTATGATAGAACATGTACTGAACAAAAGTTGGGCAAAAATTTTTCTCCGTTTGAAAATCTTTGCGCCCGCTTCTTTAGTACATCAAATTCTGCACAGAAATTAGAGTCATCTTAGATTTAAAAATCTAGTCAGTTGCCGTGCTTCATTTCTGACTGTATCACTATTAGGCATAAGAATAATACGAATATAAACATGACACGACGTATATTCTTCCGCATTTGCTATTGTCTCACTCTAGTTTCGTAGTTTATTAGGCAGACAGGATTTAAATGAGATAGCAGCAAACACGAAAGAATACATGGCAAAATGTTTATATTCGTATTATTCTTATGGTGAAGAGAATACTGTATGTGATTCACATTTCATCAGGTTCCTATTAGCAACCATCTCTTCTCACAGGTAGGAAAAAATTCAGAACGTAGAGTTGGCCATATCGACAAACATCCCAAACAGTCTTGCCAGTCGGATTTTTGTAGTACATTGAAATTCTGCTACATTCGAAGATGAACAATACGGAATTTGTATTTGCTTCGTTGGATAATGTATGAAAATGCAGTGGTCGAAACTCAGGTCGGAGAAAAAAAAACTCATCTTCCACCTTTTTTTTTTAATCTATTTACTGACGCAGAGGTTTTGGTGCCAGTATTTATCTTTGTGCCTACAAAGCATGGCTGTGTAGTGCTACATATATTCGACGGCAGAAGTTAGTTGTGGCGGCACCTACCAACATTTTTCAGAACTTCCACTTGCTTTGCACTCGATTCTAAGCCGCAGGCGGTGTTTTGGATTACAAAAACCGGAAAAAAAGTGCGGCTTAGATTCGAGTAAATATGGTATAATCTAGGATAGGTCACATGAGTGCTTTGTATGTAATGTTCTTTATTGAGGAGATTTTTTTTCCAGTATTCCGCCAATGAACCAAAGTCTATACATCTGCTTTACCTTTGAGTGAGTCTATGTGGTTGTTCCATTTCATATCCCTATAAAGTGTTCCAGCCACATGTTTCAATGAGCTGACAGGTTCTAATTGTGACTCACTGATACTGAAACTGCATAAGATATTATGTTTGCATATTTTGTGATGTGTATAGTTTTACATTTTTTAAGCTTGTTTGAGACATTATTTCATGAGATGTAACTACATCATCTGCGAAAAACTGGAAGTTACTATGAATAAATGAAGGAAGGAATTAATTTTGTGTGCAGACACTAATGTACAACAAGAGCAGTAAGGGCCACAATGTATTTCCCCAGAGCACACCTTATGTTATTTCTACATATGTCAGTGACTCTCTACGCAAGATAACATGGTGTGTCATCTCTATCAAGAAATTCTCAATCCAGTAACAAATTTCAATTGATGTCTTATACAACTGTACTTTTGTTAATAAGCACTGGTGTGGTACTGAATCAAATGTTTACTGCTAACCACTCAGTTAACCAAAATGCTACTCAGAGTTGACTCAGACATCACTAATAATCATTTAGATTAACAATTATACGAATATGCTAGTGCCTTTTCCATCCTAATATTTGCATGATGTTTTTCTGTATTTCATAATGTTTATTTTGAAGTTTATGTAGATTTGTAGATTGGTAATGTGGACATTTCTGTTCACAAACAGCCTTCTAAGAAATAGCAGAATCTTCATTTTAATGCAAATCCTGTTAAACACTCTCACTTTGAAGTCTCAGGCCTAGAGAGGCACATTTTCATTAAAGGGTAAATCCTGCATCTAAATAAACATACAGTTTCAGGAATGCTTTTGTTTCCCAAAATTACTATTCCTGGCTTTTGTACTGACACTGAAACAAAATTTGAAGTAATTTCTATTTATACAGGATCAGTATAATTTTATTTCACTTATTTGGTTATTCCTTCTGCAACTCTTCCTCCAGGTACATGAAATGTCTGTAATTCCAGACTTCTTTTCTGTCCACCCTACTTTAAATTCCTGTTTAAATGTTGGTAATTGAATATCTCTGTTCTCTTCCATATAGTATTAATCTGCTACATTATTTGCCGACCATTCTGACAAGAGGCACATCTGTGAAAGTGAGCCAATGTAAAACTTCCTTCACTTTAGGAGAATATATTATATTTTCTTTATGATACTGAAGAAATTTTTTTTGGTGAACAATGAACATAAAACACAACATAAGAAAATTATAATAGGTTACGTAAATCTTTTTACATGGCATCCATATTTATAAGACTCCAAATATGAGTTATATTACCTTTTCTCAAGGAGTCGTAACATGCCCAAAGAAAATTATGTTAGAGGAAGTATCCTTGAGGAAGAACAAGAATGGATGATTCACTCTGACATCAACAGGAGGTGGAGGCAATGAGAGTGCCATGATAGTTAGCCCTATGGACAAACATATGAATAACACCTGTAAGAGTATTCTGTGCGCGTAAAAGGAAAATCTATCCAAAATTATATCTTACTGCTAGGATACTCACTTGATCCAAATTCTTTGACTAAAATCTTGAGTATACTAATATTCAAAGAGATTCCAAATTTTATTCATAGAATAGGATTACAGTAAAATCCTAGTTAACTGAACTTGCATTAACAGAAACTCAGATTATCTGAAACACCTCTGAAAACTGCAAAAACTGTACTGCATGGAAATACTTCAAGGCAAGAGTGTGCCTCACTACTGTAAATGGGGAAATGTGAAAACTTGACATTGAGTTGCTTCCCCACCCACCAACTTACCAGTCATTTGGCAATTGAATGTATTAGAGAAAAGTCACCTGCAGCCCCAGATGTGGATGATGTTTCCAAAACAGAGTCTGAAGATTACACCCAAGGCTACACCAAGGTCAAAATTTACAATTTGACAAAACAGTAGCTAATTTTAAGATGTTACTTACAAAAATCCTTAACTTCCTCAGAAGAAACATCTGCCATAAGACACAGAATGAAAAAAAAAGAATGGACCACTATTCTTTCGGCATCAAATCTCTGGCGCACAATATGTGCCCCACTGTGCATCGGGAAGTCAAAAATACTTCAAGCCTTGCAGGATGTTGCCCAGAATTCACTACCAGTTCCCTTTCCTCTCTCTCTCTCTCTCTCTCTCTCTCTCTCTCTCTCTCCTTTTTTTTTTTTTTTTTTTATAATAAAGCCATCTTATTAACTGAGAATCTGCATATGCATCCTTAAAATTTAAAAAGTGGCAAATTATTGTGCGTTTTTTCCCAAAGTGCTACTATTCTAATCCACTCAGTGGATCAGGGTCTAACAGTGGCATTTATGTGGCACTACTGTGGGCTATTTTTGAGAACCATCCTGCAAGATAGCGATGTGCAAAACAAAAACATGAATGATCTACTGAGGACTATACATGTGAAACACATAATTTGTTAGTATGCGCAAGCCTGGTATAATGTGAAAGCAGAAACGCTCGAAAGGTGCTGAATAAAAATGTATGATGGGATTGAATATGAGTCAGAAAACTTTAAAAAGTTGACAGATTGTTAAAAAGACGTCCTGGATGTGATGACGTAGATAAGTGCAATGTGGATGAATGGGATGTCATGGTTGATTCAGAAGAAATCACAGACCACAAAACCGTAGAAATAGTTTTGCAGTCAAATGCCATTGTGATCAAAAAGCCCAAACTAGGGGACACGGATGACAGAGTGATAGCTGACAATGATTCTCACACACTAGTGGAAAACCCACATTAAAAATTATGAAAAGGAAAGTTGCTACTCACCATATAGTGGAGATGCTGAGTTGCAGACAGGCACAACAAAAAGACTGTCACAATATAAGCTTTTGTCCAAAAAGGCCTTTGCCAAAAATAGATAACACACACACACACACACGACATGTGTGTGTGTGTGTGTGTGTGTGTGTGTGTGTGTGTGTGTGTGTGTGTGTCATCTATTTTCAACAAAGGCTCTGTTGGCCGAAAGCTTATATTGTGACAGTCTTTTTGTTATGCCTATCTGTGACTCAGCATCTCCACTATATGCTGTGTAGCAAGTTTCCTTTTCATAACATTGTTACATTCCATCCTATATTTTCCATTGTTACATTAAGAATTTATCTTTCAGAAACTTAATAGGTATAATACAATATAGAAATTATAGTACATGTGTTGTTGTTATTATAGACTGCCATAAGATCTGGCAAACAATGCAGTGAGTCAACATTGGCTGACGCCCTTCTAACAATGGTGGGACATTTCTCCTCAAAAACATTTGGAGGGGCACAAGAAACAAACAAATATACTGAGTTTTTTGAATGTGCAATTCATTTGCCACAGACTATTAAGTACAGTATACTGTACAAAATGTACTGTAATCCTAAAAATGTAATTTTAAATTTAATAAAGAATGTTAGCATAACCTACGAAGAGATTTTTGAATTCATTTAACTTTTCAAAAATCCATACTGTAATTATAATACAAAATGCTGCATTACATAAAAAAAAAAAATTATCCAAAATGGCTTCCCCCTTTAGTTCGGTTAACTGGTGTTGTACTGTATACATATGGTCCCTCATTGCATAGCAAGGCTATGAAGAAAATTATGGAAAGAATAATATATAAATATTTCCCTTAAATACTCAAAAATATCTCCACAGTGGCCTTCCCAAACTCATTTTGCTTCAGCTTTTCTTCTTCTTTTTCTTATCTTGAGTTTTGCAAATGCCTTGAACATGCATTACTCAACACTGTTTACTATTTTGTGTTCTTTACCCTCTCAGTTGCAGCTACTGTATTTCATGGAACAGGTATTTTGTCACTTGATGAAGATATTAAAGCAGATTAAATGACATTATAACAAAATTAAATTAACTCAAGGCTGCCTTCTTTGTCTTGTTGATGTGCTTCTAATAACACGGTGTGTTTTTCTCTAGATCACTTTCTACTCAAACAAGGCTGTAAACATACACACCAGTTACACATTTTTTTTCCAGTACTAAGTTGTATTCTATCCTCCATTTGTTATCTCCTATGCATTCTTAAAACCATAAATTAATAAATGGTTACAGCACTCACATATAGATTATAACAGTTAGCAACAATTAACTTTAGAGTTTCATCTTGCCATTCAGCTCATGTAACACATTATTTACTCAAATTATTTCAAGTGAGTGCTAAAACTGTTTCTTGTTCCACAAAGGACGGAACTGAGTGAAAGTAAGCATAGTATTCTAGCACTCTTGTCTGAAGGTCAACACAGTGAGTGAGATTTCTGATCACAAAGCAGACAGAACTGGGCTTTTTGGTAACATGTGTACTCCGCAAACCACTGTATGGTATATGGCAGAGAGTATCCTATACCACTATTAGTCATTTCCTTTCCTATTCCACTTACAAATAGAGCAAGGGAAAAATTACTGTCTATATGCCCCAATATGAACCCTAATTCTTTGTGTCTTATCTTAGTGCTGTGAATTGTACATTGGTTGCAGTAGAATTGTTTTACACTCAGCCACAAATGCTGGTTCTCTAAGTTTCTCAATAGTGTTCCTCAAAAATAATTTCACCTTTTATTTTTATTTATTTACACTCCTGGAAATTGAAATAAGAACACCGTGAATTCATTGTCCCAGGAAGGGGAAACTTTATTGACACATTCCTGGGGTCAGATACATCACATGATCACACTGACAGAACCACAGGCACATAGACACAGGCAACAGAGCATGCACAATGTCGGCACTAGTACAGTGTATATCCACCTTTCGCAGCAATGCAGGCTGCTATTCTCCCATGGAGACGATCGTAGAGATGCTGGATGTAGTCCTGTGGAACGGCTTGCCATGCCATTTCCACCTGGCGCCTCAGTTGGACCAGCGTTCGTGCTGGATGTGCAGACCGCGTGAGACGACGCTTCATCCAGTCCCAAACATGCTCAATGGGGGACAGATCCGGAGATCTTGCTGGCCAGGGTAGTTGACTTACACCTTCTAGAGCACGTTGGGTGGCACAGGATACATGCAGACGTGCATTGTCCTGTTGGAACAGCAAGTTCCCTTGCCGGTCTAGGAATGGTAGAACGATGGGTTCGATGACGGTTTGGATGTACCGTGCACTATTCAGTGTCCCCTCGACGATCACCAGTGGTGTACGGCCAGTGTAGGAGATCGCTCCCCACACCATGATGCCGGGTGTTGGCCCTGTGTGCCTCGGTCGTATGCAGTCCTGATTGTGGCGCTCACCTGCACGGCGCCAAACACGCATACGACCATCATTGGCACCAAGGCAGAAGCGACTCTCATCGCTGAAGACGACACGTCTCCATTCATCCCTCCATTCACGCCTGTCGCGACACCACTGGAGGCGGGCTGCACGATGTTGGGGCGAGAGCGGAAGATGGCCTAACGGTGTGCGGGACCATAGCCCAGCTTCATGGAGACGGTTGTGAATGGTCCTCGCCGATACCCCAGGAGCAACAGTGTCCCTAATTTGCTGGGAAGTGGCGGTGCGGTCCCCTACGGCACTGCGTAGGATCCTACGGTCTTGGTGTGCATCCGTGCGTCGCTGTGGTCCGGTCGCAGATCGACGGGCACGTGCACCTTCCGCCGACCACTGGCGACAACATTGATGTACTGTGGAGACCTCACGCCCCACGTGTTGAGCAATTCGGCGGTACGTCCACCCGGCCTCCCGCATGCCCACTATACGCCCTCGCTCAAAGTCCGTCAACTGCACATACGGTTCACGTCCACCCTGTCGCGGCATGCTACCAGTGTTAAAGACTGTGATGGAGCTCCGTATGCCACGGCAAACTGGCTGACACTGACGGCGGCGGTGCACAAATGCTGCGCAGCTAGCGCCATTCGACGGCCAACACCGCGGTTCCTGGTGTGTCCGCTGTGCCGTGCGTGTGATCATTGCTTGTACAGCCCTCTCGCAGTGTCCGGAGCAAGTATGGTGGGTCTGACACACCGGTGTCAATGTGTTCTTTTTTCCATTTCCAGGAGTGTATTTGTCTATGAGACACTGTTGGTAAATAGAATGTACATAAGATGTTGGACATCATTTAAAATTCATAAAAAAATTCATTAAAAAAGACAGCTACTGGTTTCATCAGTGTCTATTGTTGCAATAAAAGTGTAATTAAACGTTTTGAAATTGTAGTTAACTAATACATTTCATATTGTTTACTAGTTAGACAGACAAGATCTAGGCCTAAATTTTCTGACAAACATGCTTGATACGTAAATTCTCTAAAAGCAAAGTAATCACTATTTCATTCTTCTTACATTGTATCTCTAAATCATAATAACAACAACCACACATAGGCCTTTGTGTGATTTTTTGTATACATTCAGCCAATCTCACATCCTTGACAAATTTAAAACATTCTTATACTTAATTATTCTTTTAAAACTAACCACGAGGGAGAAATGTGGTAGTTGTTGTATGGTAGTGAGCAGAGGGATTTGTTGCCAATCTTGTAGGAAATTAGGAAATATTTTCACTGGGGGGGGGGGAGGGGGGGGGGGATGCAGTGGGGAGAATGTTGGGAGAAAAAATTGGAAATTTGTGGTAAAGGCTATGGGACCAAACTGCTGAGGTCATCGGTCCCTAGGCGTACACACTAATTAAACTAACTTATGCTAAGAACAACACGCTCACCCCTGTCCGATGGAGGACTCAAACCTCTGACAGGGGGAGCCGTGCGAACTGTGACAAGATGAATGAGACCGCACGGCTACCCAGCGCGGATTGGGTGAACAGAAGAGGCTCTCTCCTGGAACTGCAGAGTATGCAGTAGGAACATTTTGATTGGGGAACAGGGAAGAAAAATATGTGCCCTTCAGGCACAGTTGGAGGAAGCAAGGATCAAGGAAGATAGGGGGAAGGAGGGTAGTTTGGAACTGACAGCTGGTAGGAGGACAGGAAAAAAGAGAATGTGATCTGAAAGTTTTATCATCAACACCAAAAACAGGTATCTACTGCTGCCAGAGTTAAGTGGAGAAGAGCCTCATGTAGAACAAGGAACAGAAAATGTGCAGAACACTTCAACCGAGGCCAAGAAGCCTAGGAGTGTGCAAGGTGTTAGGAAAAAGAAAGTGCTGCTAGCTAGTAGCCATGGGCGAGGTGTAGTCCTCAGTTACAGGAAAGTTTAGGGGCAGTGTATCAGGCCACCAGTATCTTCAAGCCAAAATGCAGGGTTAAGTCATGTGATAGAGGACTTAAGGTCTTTATGTAAGGACTTTACAAAAGAAGACCATGTAGTGATAGTGAGTGGGGCGGGAAACAGTTTGGACAAAAAAATGGTTCAAATGGCTCTGAGCACTATGCGACTTAACTTGTGAGGTCATCAGTCGCCTAGAACTTAGAACTAATTAAACCTAACTAACCTAAGGACATCACACACATCCACACATCCATGCCCGAGGCAGGATTCGAACCTGCGACCGTAGTGGTCGCTCGGTTCCAGACTGTAGTGCCTATAACCGCACGGCCACTACGACCGGCACAATTTGGACAGGGATGGTGCATATGACATAGGTGATGACCGGGACAAGATAGCTTCCCTGACTCATGGCACCAACGAACACTTTGCTGAGCTGTTCTGGCATCATGATCGGCCACGCCTTGATGGAGCTGTGAGGTGAATCAATTTGGGGTTAGGAATGGCTCTGAGGGCAGCCAACTATGCTCATGTTTCTCTGGTGCCCGTCGGGACTATCAACAGGTGGGGTTTCACTAGCCATGGCCTACACCTAAACAGGACTGGGAAGGGAAGATTGGCACAGCTGATTCATGGAAGTATAGGGGATGGATCTCGGACCACACATGGTCAAATACCTGTTGTCATGGGTAGGAAGAGTAAGTCTTTATTAGGATAAATTCAGACAACAGGTTCTCCTGCCTAAAGAATATCTCCAGCATTTTATAAAAAATACTGAAACACTCACTCACAAGACAGATTTTAACACTCCAAATATCACACATACCAGACATCACAAAGAAAAACAAACAACTGTAAAGAGTAAAATGGAGCATTTCGCAGACTTAACAATCCTCCACCAAAACATGCAATCAATAAAAAATAAAATACAACTATAAGAAGTTCAGCTCCACTCTTTGAACTGCACAGTAATTTGTGTTACTGAGCACTAGTGTAGAGAGACAGACATTCAACATATAGTGTTATCATCTTATGAAAAGGTTGGTTTGTGGGATTAAAGGGACCAGACTGCTACGGTCATCGGTCCCTTTTTCCAAATACTAAAACACCCACAGAGAATAAAAACGATCAACAGACGAGAAGACAGATGACACAGAACAAGAGAAACATAGACAAAGACGAGACAAGACGAACTAAAATCACACAGAGTGTGACGGTGGTTGGCTGACCATAGAAATAAAAAAGGAAAAGTCAACCACTTAGAAACACATTAAAAAATCAGTTTAAAATCGTAGGCCAAAGGCCAGAATCAACACAAAACAATAAAATAAAACAGAAACACTCAGATTAAATGATAAAAAACCCCTGCCCAAATAAAACGTAAAACTAAGTCAGCCATAGCAGAGTCATCTGTTAAAAGGGCAGGGAGCACGTCAAGTGGTGCGAACGACTGCCTGAGCACAGCTAAAAGTGGACAGTCCAATAAAATGTGGACCACTGTCAAAACGGAGCCGCAGCGACATAAAGGTGGGTCCTCACATCGCAATAGGTGGCCGTGCATCATCCATGTGTGCCCAATGTGCAGCCGGCAGAGGACAACAGACTCCTTGCGAGAGACCCGCAAGGAAGAGCGCCACACACCGGTAGGCCCAAAGTTTGTTTCGTGAAGGCAGGGCGCGCCATTCAGTGTCCCAAAGGTCTAGAATTTTGCTGCATAGGAACGCTCGCAAATCTGTCTCCGGGAGGCCAATGTCCAGAGATGGTGTACTGGTGGCCTCTTTCGCCAGGCGGTCAACATTCTCATTGCCGGGTATCCCAACATGGCCTGGGGTCCACACAAAAACCACAGAGTGGCCGCAACAGGCGAGAATATGCAGGGGCGCCTGGATAGCCATCACCAGATGGGAACGAGGGAAACACTGGTCGAGAGCTCGTAAACCGCTCAGGGAATCGCTACAGATAACGAAGGACTCACCTGAGCAGGAGCGGATATACTCTAGGGCACGAAAGATGGCGACCAGCTCAGCAGTGTAAATGCTGCAGCCAGCCGGCAAGGAACGTTGTTCGGAATGGTCCCCTAGAGTTAGCGCATAACCAACACGACCAGCAACCATAGAACCGTCGGTGTAAACAATGCCAGAGCCCTGATACGTTGCGAGGATGGAAAGAAAGTGGCGGCGAAAAGCCTCCGGAGGGACTGAGTCCTTCGGGCCCTGTGCCAATTCCAGCTGAAGGCGAGGGCGAGGCACACACCACGGGGGTGTATGCAGAGGTGCCCGGAAAGGAGGCGGAAGAGGTAAAGCCCCAAGCCCGGAGAGAAGCTCTCGGATGCGGACCGCGATCGTATATCCAGCCCTGGGCCTGCGTTCTGGAAGATGGATGTGCGACTGTGGGAATAGTAGCCGATAGTTAGGATGCCCGGGCAAGCTGAAAACATGGGCAGCATAAGAAGCCAGCAAACGTTGGTGGCGTAATCGCAGTGGAGGGACACCCGCCTCCACAAGTATGCTGTCCACTGGGCTGGTCCAGAAAGCACCAATGGCAAGGCGTATCCCACTATGGAGGATTGGGTCCAGCACCCGCAACGCAGATGGGGATGCTGAGCCATAAGCCAGGCTCCCATAATCCAGACGGGACTGGATTAACGCCTGGTAGAGCCGTAACAGGGTAGATCGGTCCGTGCCCCAGTGGGTGTGGCTCAAGCATCTCAGGGCGTTTAGATGCCGCCAACACGCCTGTTTAAGCTGCCGAATATGAGGCAGCCAAGTCAACTGGGCATCAAAAACTACACCCAAAAACCTGTGGGTCTCCACCACAGCAAGAAGTTTGTCGGCAAGATAAAGCCGCGGCTCAGGATGGACTGTTCGGCACCGGCAGAAATGCATTACGTGGGTCTTGGCAGCCGAAAACTGAAAACCATGCGCTACAGCCCAAGACTGCACCTTGCGGATAGCGCCCTGTAGCTGACGTTCAACAGCTGCAATGCCAGTAGAGCTGTAGTAAAGGCAGAAGTCGTCAGCATACAGGGAAGCGGAGACAGAATTTCCCACCACTGCAGCGAGACCGTTTATGGCAATTAAAAACATGCAGACACTGAGGACTGATCCCTGTGGTACCACGTTCTCCTGGACCTGGGAGGAACTATGGGAGGCCGCGACTTGCACGCGGAAGGTACGATACGACAGAAAATTTCTGATAAAGATCGGCAGAGGGCCCCGACGACCCCATCCACGAAGTGTAGAAAGGATGTGATGACGCCATGTCGTATTGTACGCCTTCCGCATGTCGAAAAAGACAGCAACCAGGTGCTGACGGCGGGCAAAGGCAGTAAGGATGGCCGACTCCAGGCTCACCAGATTGTCGGTGGCAGAGCGGCCTTTACGGAACCCACACTGAGACGGAGCCAGAAGGCCCCGAGAGTCCAGTACCCAATTCAAGCGCCAGCTCACCGTCCATTCGAGAAGCTTACAAAGAACGTTGGTGAGGCTAATGGGGCGGTAGCTGTCCACCTCCAAAGAGCTCTTGCCCGGTTTCAAAATGGGAACGACAATGCTTTCCCACCATTGCGACGGAAACTCACCCTCGACCCAGAGACGGTTGTAAAGGTCGAGGAGGCATCGCTTGCAGTCCACTGAAAGGTGTTTCAGCATCCGACAGTGGATGCGATCTGGCCCAGGAGCGGTATCAGGGCAAGCGGCAAGGGCACTGTGAAATTCCCACTCACTGAATGGAGCATTGTAGGATTCAGAATGGTGGGTGCGAAATGAAAGGCTCCGACGTTCCATCCGCTCTTTAATGGAGCGGAAGGCCAGGGGATAATAGGAAGAAGTGGAACTCAGAGCAAAATGCTCTGCCAAGCTGTTGGCAATTTCGTCGGAGTCTGTACAAACTGCTCCATTCAGTGAGAGCGCAGGGACACTGACAGGGGTATGATAGCCATAGAGGCGACGGATCTTGGCCCAGACCTGCGATGGAGAGACATGGAGGCCAATGGTGGACACATACCGCTCCCAGCACTCCTGCTTGCTTTGGCGGATAAGGCGGCGGGCCTGCGCACGTAGTCGTTTGAAGGTGATGAGGTGTGCAATGCAGGGATGTCGCTTGTGATGCTGTAGCGCCCGCCGGCGATCTTTAATCGCTTCAGCGATCTCAGGCGACCACCAAGGCACAGTCCGCCGCCGAGGGGACCCAGAAGAACGGGGAATGGCAGATTCAGCAGCAGTAACGATGCCGGTGGTGACCGATTGAACCACCGCATCAATGTCATCATTAGAGAGAGACTCAATAGCGGCAGTGAAGGAGAACAAGTCCCAGCCAGCCTTATTCATAGCCCATCTGCTAGGGCGCCCAGAAGACTGACGCCGTGGCAGTGACACAAAGATCGGAAAGTGGTCACTACCACACAGGTCGTCATGCACTCTCCAGTGGACAGACGGTAAGAGGCTAGGGCTGCAGATCGAAAGGTCGATGGCGGAGTACGTGCCATGCACCACGCTGAAGTGTGTGAAGGAACCATTATTTAATAGCGAAAGATAGAACTGTGCCAAGAAATGCTCAATGGTGGCGCCTCGACCTGTCGCCACCGGCCCACCCCACAGAGGTTTATGGGCCTTGAAGTCGCCCAGTAACAAGAAAGGTGGTGGCAATTGGGCTATCAGTGCAGCCAGGACATGCTGGGCAACATCACCAATCCGGTGGAAGGTAACGACAGCAGACGGTAACAGCCTGTGGCGTCCACACCCGAACAGCGACAGCCTCTAAAGGTGTTTGAAGAGGGACAGACTCGCTGTGAAGAGAGTTAAGGACATATATGCAGACGCCACCAGACACCCTTTCATAAGCTGCCCGGTTCTTATAACAACCCCGATAGCCACGGAGGGCGGGGGTTCGCATTGCGGGAAACCAAGTTTCCTGAAGAGCAATGCAGAAGAAAGGGTGAAGGCTGATAAGTTGGCGGAGCTCAGCTAGATGTTGGAAGAAACTGCTGCAGTTCCACTGGAGATGATATTGTCCATGTCTGAGAAAGGCGTGACGGGACTTGGAAGGCAGATTACGCCGCTATGTCACCTGCCGCCTCTGACTGAGCACCTGTGCTAGTGCTATCCATGGTGCCTGAGGGACCGGCGAGATTGAGGTCCTCAGCGGACGCCAGAATCTCCACCTCGTCCTCAGACGCAGAGCTGGAAGGTTGCGGTGGGGTGGCTGCCACCGCGAGTTCCTTGGGCTTAGAGCTCTTCTTCTTGGGTTTCTCACGCTGCTCCTTAAATTTCACTGGATGGGAGGGCTTCACCGATTCAGTCTCCAGAATGGAGGAGGATCGTGAAGCCCTACAACCAGCCGATTGTGGGCACTTACGCCACTGTCGGTCATCAGCCTTCCCGCTGGTGGAAACCTGGGAAGGGAGGGACCCAAGGGACCCCTTGTGAGCATGAGAAGCCAAAGAAGTTGGACACTTCTCCGGCTTAGAAGTGGGGACAGATGTCCCCGATGGGTGGGATGGTGTTGCTCCTGAGGTAGGTGGCGCAGGAGCAACCCGATGGGTAGAGCCCCTCACTGGCGAGGGGGCAGGAGGAGTTGTACTACTCGTCGATCCAGCCGCAATTCGAGAAACGGACGGGGCTAGCACAGGTGTTGTAGCAGCGGCGTAGGAAGACGTCATTCTCACAGGATGGAGTTGGTCGTATTTCCTTTTGGCCTCAGTATAGGTCAGTCGGTACAGGGTCTTGTATTCCATGATTTTACGCTCTTTCTGGAAGATTCGGCAGTCTGGCGAGCAAGGTGAATGGTGCTCCCCGCAGTTGACACAGATGGGAGGCGGGGCACATGGAGTATTGGGATGTGATGGGCGTCCGCAATCTCGACATGTGAGGCTGGAAGTGCAGCGAGAAGACATATGGCTGAACTTCCAGCACTTAAAGCACCGCATCGGGAGAGGGATATAGGGCTTAATGTCACATCAGCAGACCATCACATTGACCTTTTCCAGTAATGTATCCCCCTCGAAGTCCAAGATGAAGGCACTGGTAGCAATCTGATTTTCCTTCGGACCCCAATGAACGCGCCGGACGAAGTTTACACCTCGGCGCTCTAGATTGGCGCGCAGTACGTCATCAGACTGCAAAAGAAGATCCCTATGGTAAATAACTCCCTGGACCATATTTAAACTCTTATGGGGTGTGATCGTAAGTAACCGTCGTGACTGGGCAGAGGATGCCGTTTGTATCAGGACTGACCCAGAGCGCATTTTGGACAAGCCCTCCACCTCCCCAAACTTGTCCTCTAAATGCTCGACGAAGAACTGAGGCTTTGTGGAGAGAAAAGACTCCCCATCAGCTCTTGTACAAACTAAGAATCGGGGCGAATAACTGCTACTGCCATCCTGAGACTTACGTGCCTCCCACGGTGTGGCCAGGGAGGGGAACGTTTTTGGATCGTACTTCTGAGTGTTAAATTGAGCCTGAGAATGCTTAGAGACTGCTGGCGGCTGGCACCAGCGAGAGATGATGTACCACACTTCATTGCGGGTCATCCGCCCTGGTGCCACCTACTGTGACCAAGGGACCTCCCCACAGGCGCCACCCAGCCACAGCAAGAGCAACCTGGCAGGATGGCCGTTGCCGAGAGTCCCGATACCCCAGGAGGATAGGCATCTACTCCTTGGCATACGTGGGGAGTTAACGGTGCAGGCATCAGTAGGCGATCCCTGTGTTGTCAGGGGGCTACAACCAACAGGGTACATGGCGGCCCCACCACAACGGACTGGCTACCGTGCTGGATGTTAGGTAACATGTGGTCCATGGTCGCCGTCAGTGCAGAAAGAGGCACTGCACAGTGCAAGGTGTAATCTCCATGCAGAAACGGAGTCATGCCCAAGAGATGGAGAGTGGGCAGGACTGCAATTCAATGGCGTATAAGCTGGCAAAAGGTCTGATCGCAAAATGGACACAATGCACCATGTAAGGCGCCCTTCCCCAATCGGCTCACTCTTTGGAAAATTTTGAGAGATGGAGGTCAAACCCAACAGGGGACCATCACATAAGGCCAAAAAGTTTGAGACTCCTTTTAGTCGCCTCTTACGACAGGCAGGAATACCGCGGGCCTATTCTAACCCCCGAACCTGCAGGGGGGTCTTATGAAAAGGTAAACTCTTACTGCAGAACTACTTCAAGGGGTGGAGGATCATGCATTTACATCAGAAAAGGAACACAGTTCAAATCAAGACATGACCTCAGTACAGCATGTGAAGGCAAACACTTCGAAATTTCAGCTATTGAATTAACAGGGTTTGATATCACCAATAAATTAATCATTTTATGTGTGTATAGATCTCCCAGTGGTAGTGTGGACTCTTTTTTCAATAAATTGACAGAAGTGCTAGATAAAATCTCAAGTACAAAGGTCAACATAATTCTGTGTGGGGACATTAACATCAACACTAATATCATAAATGAATCCAGCAGCACCCTCATAAATATCTTTCAGAGTTTTAGTATGTCCCTATTGGTCAATAGTGCAATGAGGGTTACTACAATGACTGCATCAGTAATTGACCATGTGGCCACAAATATGGGCAGGTAAAATGTGATGTAGCTGTAAAAGATCTCAGACTATCAGACCATCTCTGCCAAATAACAACAGTAAAATCAGGCATCGAATCATTCCCTAAACTACAAGCCTACAAAGGACATCTATCAGAAATCAAAATAAAAGATTTTTCAAAAGAACTTGCAAAACAAAGCTGGGATGAAGTGTATCAGGAAACCAATGTGAATATGAAATTCTCTAAATTTTCCACACTATTTAAATTGAACTTTGAAAAGGCATTTCCAAAAGTATGCATGTCTGTATCAACATCTCACAAAAACAAATGGATAACAGCAGGTATTAAGAAGTCCTCCCATACACTTAAATACCTCAGTTCCATGAAAAAGAGTCGCATTGATCCAGAATTCTTAAATTTCTATCACAGGTACAAAAAGATCTATAGAAAGGTGCTGATTGCTGCAAAAAGAGTCATTTAATGACAAAATAATATATAATGCAGAGAATAAAAACAAAGCAGTCTGGGATGTTATAAAGGAAGGGAATGGGGAGAGGCAAAGAAACGAAACTGCTAAGGAAGGGGGATAAGGTAATAAATGATCCACAACACTTACCAAACTATGAAAATGAGCATTTTTCAAAAATGGCTCTGAGCACTATGGGACTTAACATCTATGGTCATCAGTCCCCTTGAACTTAGAACTACTTAAACCTAACTAAGCTAAGGACATCACACAACACCCAGTCATCACGAGGCAGAGAAAATCCCTGACCCCGCCGGGAAGCGAACACGGGCGCGGGAAGCGAGAACACTACCGCACGACCACGAGCTGCGGATGAGCATTTTTCAAGTATTGCAGAGAAGTTACAGCAGAAATTCCCCAAAACAAATTTAACACCTGTAAATAATGTTGAACTAAATACAATGATGTTATGTCCAACCTCAGAGAATGAAGTCAATCAAACTGTTCAAAAACTAAAAATAAAAAGTCAGTATGCTTAAATGAAGTACCAATATGTGTACTCAAACAATGCAGAGAGAGTATACAAGACCCCTTAACAAATATAATAAACGAATCCTTCACATCAGGAGAGCAGTTAAAACAGGCAAGAGTTGTACCTTTGCTTAAGAAAGGTAATGCAGAAGACATAGAAAATTACCGGTCCATTTCCCTGCTGTCACCATTCTCAAAAATAATAAAAGCAATTATGAAAGGCAGATTAATGAATTACCTGAAAAAATACAACCTTTTAAGCAAATCAAAGTTTGGTTTCCAAAGTGGCAAAAATACGGAGTCAGCCATAGTAGAATTCACAAAGGTTGTACTTGATGCTCTTGACAAAGATGAGTGTGTCCCAGGCAAAGATGAGTGTGTCACAGGCATATTTTTGGATCTTTCTAAGGTCTTTAATACAGTTGACCACAAGATTCTATTATGAATAAGAGGGGTTGTTAATGACTGGTTTCGATCGTACCTACCAGATAGGGTACAAAGAGTAGAGATAACACATACTTCAAATAGGTCTAAACATTTAGTACAACACTTATCAGAACCAAAATACATTAATATATGGGTTCCGAAAGGTAGCATATTAGGACCAATACTATTCCTGATATACATCAATGACTTTCCCAGTAGTGTTACTCATAGTGAAAAAATTCTCTTCACTGATGACAGCAATATTAAAGTCACTGAGAAAACAAGAGAGCTCCTTGCAGAGAAAGCAAATGAAGCTCTCAAGGAGGTTTACGGCTGGTCAATAAGCAATAAAGTGAGACTGAACATAAAGAAAACTAATGCCATGGATTTAAGTTTGAAGAGGGAAAATGACAATGTAAAATTAAATGTAGATGGCACCTCCATAGACTATGTAACAAATTCAAAATTTCTAGGAATGAATACTGATTCTCAGTTGAAGTGGTGTGAACACCCAAAGGTACTTGCCAACAGAATTTCATCACCATGTTATGCCCTTAGAATCCTGTCATCAGTGTGTAACATGCAGTGTCTTTTAGTTACATACTATTCATATGTACACTCAATTCTTAGCTATAATATTCTTTTTTGGGGAACAAATGCACAAAATACCAACACAATTTTCAAATTCCAGAAAAGAGCCATAAGAATCATGACCAAAAATGGTAGTCGAGCTCATTGAAGAAGATCTGTTCAAAACACGGGATTTTAAGTGCTCCGTGTGAATACATTTACCAGTCAGTTGTACACATCAAAAATAACATTGGTAATTACTGCAAAAAAGTTCTGTCCATGACCATGGAACAAGAGCTAGACTCAACTTACATTTGCCAAGAAAAAATAAACATAAAACTCAAAACAGCATTTTCTACCAATGAGTAAAACTGTACAATAAACTACCAAAACAGATAAAAGAAACTGCAAAAATACATTTATTTAAAAAGGCAGCTAAAAAGTACCTGTTATGCAATACAGTTTATACATTGACGTATTACTTAGGTAAAACAGAGTAAGGATATGGAAAAAAAAGTCATACAAATAAATAATAATGATTATAAAACATCCAACAATTCACATAACACCTTCACACTACGTTTTTTCCTTCTTTTTCCCTTTTCTAGAAAAACTAACCCCCAAGCTATGCATTGCACAATACCAAAACCTCTTCCTCTTTCTGGGCTCAACATCTCACTCATTATAGAGGATTCTGACTCAGTTTTTCAGAATATCAAATGGGAAGTTGTGGTACAGAAAATGGACCAGACCACCAATGTGTGTGTGTGTGTGTGTGTGTGTGTGTGTGTGTGTGTGTTTAGTGAGTGAAGTGTTATGAAACAAAGCGTGTATAGTGTGTGCAGTGACTGACAGTGAGATATGAGTGAACAGTGTGGCATTACATTATTTAATAAGTTATTTGTAAAAAAAAGTGTTGTATACCAGGAGTAAATCTAATGATTGTCTCTAACTGGAAATCTGTAAATGTATGTTTATACGAATTAGTTTATTTTAAATTAGTCTAATCTTGTAAATACTTTGCCAGGTCCTACATCTTTCTAAAAAGAGATCTACAGATGAATAAAGCTGTTACTACTACTGCTGCTGCTGTTGCTCCTACTAACACAATATTGATATCATGAACCTCTTATGATAACACTACTTATTATTGGTACATTATTTGTATTTGTTCAGTGGTTGCAATGTTACTATGGTTTCAGTGGTACATTACTATTCATAGTGGCACATTATTATTGATAAAGATACTCATTCAGACTATAGAAGCAGTGATCAAAATTAGATACCCCTTTACTGCAACTTTGAACCCTGCTATGTTGTTTATTGATTGTATGTTACTTGGTAGTCTCCTGAGTATCTTTTTTCCAAGGTGTAGAACTCTGTCCTGGCTGAGTTTAGTCTTTGTATGGTGCATATGGAGATCCATTTTTTGCCTTGTGTTGTGAGTGTGTACATCATCATTTTTGAGGAAGAGTGTGGGATTTTCAGTCACATACTGCTGTACGAATACTATGCTTTCATATATATGAAGGCATGGAAGTGGGAGGATTTGCAGTTTTCTGAAGAGTGGCTTGCAAAATTTTCTGTGTCTGGCACCTTCTATGATTCTTATGATTCTTTTTTGGATTCTAAATAGCTTGATGGTGTTTGGAGAAGCTCACAGAAAATGACTCCATACTTCAGCATTGATTGGACACTTGCATAGTACACACTTTTTAGGCAGTCTTTACTACAGGAGCTTTCAAGGATCCTCATTACATAGCAGGACGAGTTCAATTTTTTTGCTGATACTGTCAATATGAGTTCCCCACCTGACATTATCCTAGATCCAGAGCCCGAGAAACTGTCAGGTCAACTCTGTTTACAGCTTTGTTCAGCAACTGGATATTTATAGAATGAAATTTTCGCTCTCCAGCAGAGAGTGCACTGATATGAAACTTCCTGGCAGATTAAAACTGTGTGCCAGACCGAGACTCGAACTCGGGACCTTTGCCTTTCACAGGCAAGTGCTCTACTGACTGAGCTACCCAAGCACGACTCACGCCCCGTCCTCACAACAAAGGCCCCGAGTTCGAGTCTCGGTCCTGCACACAGTTTTAATCCGTTTGGATATTTATAGTTTATGTAAGCTTTTCTTGACATTATGGAACTGGATTACTACAGTTTTTCCTTAATTTATGATTAATGTATTGTATGTGAACCATTCTGCTATGCTATCCATTGTTCCTGTTATGTTTGCTTGTAGTAGGTTTTATGACTTTGCAGTAATGAGAAAGCTTGTGTCATCAGCAAACTGGTAAGCATTTTGACATGTATATTTGTTTGTAGGTCATTGACATACAGGAGGAACAGCACTGGTCTCAGTACTGAACCTTAGGGAATGCCATATTTCATGTCTTGGTAATCTGAGTAATGGTTTGAGATTTTGTTGCAATCAGTGTGTTAAATTTCCACTTTGTTTCCATCCACAAAGGTATGACCTGACCTGACCTGACCCAGTCATTAGGTGTGTCTCTGATACCTAGTTGATTTAATTTCTGTGGGAGTACTTCATGATTTATAATACTGAATGCTTTTAACATGTCAAGGACAAGTGATATAATTGCCACTGGCTACTTTCTGGTAAATTTCATTTAGGAATTCATAGACAGCACTGTTGGTTGAGCAGTTCTTCCTAAACCTGTGCTGTGCTGTGGATAGGATTTGATGCTTTTCCATAAAGGCTGTGAGTCTTTTGTGGAAGACTTTCTCTAGAATTTTTGAGAAGCCAGACAATAGGGCCATTGGCCCAGAATTGCCAACTTCTTTTGTGTTTCCTTTTTTGTAGAGGGATTCCCATCTGAGTTCCTGAGGCAGCTATGTAATGCCTGCATTTTGTCTGAACCAACTGGTAACAAATCTAGCAGCCTGCCTCTAAACTGTTTCGAAGCCTTCCTTTAATTCGACCCAGAATGGATCCCAAACACTTGAGTAGTACTCAAGCATAGGTTGTACTAGTGTCCTATATGTGGTCTCCTTTACAAATGAACCACATTTTCCCAAAATTCTCCCAATAAACCAAAGTTGACCATTCACCTTCAATACCACAATCCTCAGATGTGTGTTACATTTCATATCACTTTGAAGTGTTACACCCAGATATTTAAACAATGTGACTGTGTAAAGCAGCACATTACTAAAGCTGGATTTGAACATTACAGGTTTGTTTCTCCTACTCATCTGAATTAACTTACACTTTTCTACACTTAGAGCTAGCTTGCATTCATCATACCAAATATAAATTGTGTCTAAGTCATCTTGTATTCTACTACAATTATGCAATGATGACACCTTCCTGTACACTACTGCAAACAACTGCAGATTGCTGCCCACCATATCCACCAGATCATTTATGTATATAGAAAATAAAAGGAGTCCTATCACACTTCCCTGGGACACGTCTGACAGTACCCCTCCTTCTAATGAATACTCGCTGTCAAACGCAACATATTGGGTTCTATTAGTTAAGAAGTCTTTGAGCCACGCACATATTTAGGAACCTATTTCATATGCTCTTACCTTCACTAACAGTCTGCAATGGGGCACCATATCAAATGCTTTTCATAAATCTAGTAACAATTATACTGTCTGTTGCCCTACTGCTGGAGTGGCTATTAGGGTATCTGGGCCTGTTCACTTATGATTCTGACATTCTAAAGCTTCATCTGCATCACTGGTGCACTGGAGGAGCTGTTTTTGAGCTTTACACCATTGCATTGCTTATTGTAACAATGTTCTTTTTCTGTACTTTCACTGCACAAATGTTTCTCCATAGACCTCACACGAAAATAAAAAAAGCTAAAATAAGAAATGCCTCAACAATAGTAACTTTGTCTTCACTAAGAAAGAAGTACAGGACCTTACTGAAATGTATCCCATGGCCTAAAAACTAGAGGACACCCAAAAATTCATAAGATCAACAATCCAGTCGGGCCTAAAGCAAACTTAATTAATAGCCCAATCTACAAATTAATTAGACACCTGCATGATTTACTAGTTTAAAAATAAACATGCAAAAAATCTTATTCCATAAAGAACAGCTGTGAACATATTAATAGTATGAATATCCTGGCTGTACCAACTCAAGCAAAATTTTATCCCTAGACATTGTAAACTTTTACAGCAGTTTACCTGCAGATGAAACATTTCAGATAATAAGGAAAAAACCTAATGAAAAACAAGAATGCATAAAAATATCCAATTTTACCTCAAATATGAAGAGAACACCACCATACCTTTTAAGGCATGAAAATATCAAAACAAAACCAGCAGGTATCTTTCAATGTTCACAGAAAATTTACTAGTACAGACATTACTACACCAAACTCCTCCATACATCCAACCTCAAACAAAATTGCTGCATATAGGTCAGTGCTATACAGAGCCCATAAATTTACACTTCAATGAGAAATAGAAACCATATACTGTATTGCAATATATAATGGATATGATCCTTCACTCATTAACACAATGTCACAACAAATAAAAAACAAACTGAACTTCCAACAACAAACTATACTCACAACTGACAGCACCACAGCAAAGAAATATGTAAAAATTACATGTCTTGATATACTCTGATAAATGAGGTTATTAATAAATACAGATATAAAAATCAGCTTCAGCAACATCAATTACCCAAGTAGGAGGCTTATTCATGACACAAAACTGACAGATACAGATCTTGATGCACCTGGCATTTACAAAATTACCTACAGCATACATAAACAATTTTATATAGGCCAGACAGGCAGAAATTTCAGAACTCAGTTTGGAGATCATATAAACTGCTACAGAGTAGAGAAATGTAACAAATCATCAGTAGCAAGAAACATTAATGACACAATTCAGCCTTTGGAAATTGAAGACAACTTGGAAATTTTACGCAAAGTGGGAAAAAGTAAAAGAATGAACATCATGGACGAAATGGAAATCTTCATTTGTAAAGCAGAAAATGGGGATAATATACTTAATGAGATAACTGAATTCAAAAACTTGAAATTCTTCAATAACTTTAACTTAGTACTATGAAATTGGTTTCAGATGTGCCAACATGAAACAAATGCCTGCCAGGCTGTGAGTATTGTGAATACCAGTGAAAGAAATGATAATCAATGCACATCCATTTACTGCAAAGTCGCCATATTGTTTTTAGGATATACTCTTTATGTCTGTGTGAGAACATCTGTGCAGTGGAAGTACATAAAGAAATAGTGTATAATAAGCAGTACAATAGTCTAATGTTCAACAACAGTGCTGCCAGTGTGCCAAAAATGCAGATGAAACTATGGGATGTCAAAATCTTTAAGTGAACAACTGACAAATAAAACGTACACTCCTGGAAATGGAAAAAGGAACACATTGATACCGGTGTGTCAGACCCACCATACTTGCTCCGGACACTGCGAGAGGGCTGTACAAGCAATGATCACACGCACGGCACAGCGGACACACCAGGAACCGCGGTGTTGGCCGTCGAATGGAGCTAGCTGCGCAGCATTTGTGCACCGCCGCCGTCAGTGTCAGCCAGTTTGCCGTGGCATACGGAGCTCCATCGCAGTCTTTAACACTGGTAGCATGCCGCGACAGCGTGGACGTGAACCGTATGTGCAGTTGACGGACTTTGAGCGAGGGCATATAGTGGGCATGCGGGAGGCCGGGTGGACGTACTGCCGAATTGCTCAACACGTGGGGCGTGAGGTCTCCACAGTACATCGATGTTGTCGCCAGTGGTCGGCGGAAGGTGCACGTGCCCGTCGACCTGGGACCGGACCGCAGCGACGCACGGATGCACGCCAAGACCGTAGGATCCTACGCAGTGCCGTAGGGGACCGCACCGCCACTTCCCAGCAAATTAGGGGCACTGTTGCTCCTGGGGTATCGGCGAGGACCATTCGCAACCGTCTCCATGAAGCTGGGCTACGGTCCCGCACACCGTTAGGCCGTCTTCCGCTCATGCCCCAACATCGTGCAGCCCGCCTCCAGTGGTGTCGCGACAAGCATGAATGGAGGGACGAATGGAGACGTGTCGTCTTCAGGGATGAGAGTCGCATCTGCCTTGGTGCCAATGATGGTCGTATGCATGTTTGGCGCCGTGCAGGTGAGCGCCACAATCAGGACTGCATACGACCGAGGCACACAGGGCCAACACCCGGCATCATGGTGTGGGGAGCGATCTCCTACACTGGCCGTACACCAGTGGTGATCGTCGAGGGGACACTGAATAGTGCACAGTACATCCAAACCGTCATCGAACCCATCGTTCTACCATTCTTAGACCGGCAAGGGAACTTGCTGTTCCAACAGGACAATGCACGTCCGCATGTATCCCGTGCCACCCAACGTGCTCTAGAAGGTGTAAGTCAACTACCCTGGCCAGCAAGATCTCCGGATCTGTCCCCCATTGAGCATGTTTGGGACTGGATGAAGCGTCGTCTCACGCGGTCTGCATGTCCAGCACGAACGCTGGTCCAACTGAGGCGCCAGGTGGAAATGGCATGGCAAGCCGTTCCACAGGACTACATCCAGCATCTCTACGATCGTCTCCATGGGAGAATAGCAGCCTGCATTGCTGCGAAAGGTGGATATACACTGTACTAGTGCCGACATTGTGCATGCTCTGTTGCCTGTGTCTATGTGCCTGTGGTTCTGTCAGTGTGATCATGTGATGTATCTGACCCCAGGAATGTGTCAATAAAGTTTCCCCTTCCTGGGACAATGAATTCACGGTGTTCTTATCTCAATTTCCAGGAGTGTATATCATATGATTAGCATGCCACAACAACTAATGCAAAGCTATTTGCATCCAGCACAGACTGTGATATCAACCATAACAATGAGGCACAAATCCATAACAGCAGAAGGCAACAATGCACATCAATGTCAGACCATCCACTGCTCCCCCCCCCCCCCCTTTTACCCAAATAATGACTCCATTAGCAGAACAAAATAGTTCTAGATTTATTTAGACTGACACTTTATTTTTAAGTAATATCAGGATGCACAAATGCTTGATGATGAGTAAAACATGCTCAATATCTGTTGCAATGTTTTGAATTAAACATAAAATAAATAAATGTGACTGGTGGCAGAAAAATACAAATAATAGACCTACTTCTCATTTGAAAAAGGGTTATTCTTTCTTTTGAACAAGGGCTTTGCCACTGTCTCTTGAACTACTGTGACTATACAGCTGCCACTGTGGTCCTGAACTTCTATGATTATACAGCTGATTTTTTTCCATTAGTTTTCTAGTCCTTAGGCTTATGAACCTCACCATTATGAACCCATTCCAAAATTCCAGCAAGGGCTCCATTTCAGAATCTGTCACTTGAATCCATTGCTCTCTTCACACTGGTGTGTCTCCGCACAGCTACCTTTTACTTGCATCATCAATCAAATTCCCGAGATGATGGCAAGGGTAAAAGTTAAGCATGTGTCTTTTTTAAAAAACGAAATTCAATTTTGCTGTCAAAAAGAAACCATGTGAAAACTGTAAGGATGAAATTAGCAAACTGAATAAATGCATAACCAGTTTATTATCAGTACTTTAAAAATGGATATGTGAAATTACAGCTCAAAAAATGTGAACTGTACATGCTGAAATTTCCACATGATAATGCAACCGTTAGGGAAAAGTGGACAAATGTTATGTGTAATAACAACAAGGAAAAAGTGCTGAAATTAAAAAACTGTTAAAATAACACAAACTTTGTACACAAAAACTTGTTTCAGGTATGTTCTACTGACGGTTTTTGAAGTGCAGACCTATGTAGTTCTCATGAAAGAATTGAAGAGGAAAAGGGCAATGTGAATAAAGCAGGAGAAAAAGAATTTATTAGTGCTGACAAATGAGAAATCAAGCATAAATGTGGGCAGTGCAAACCTGCTATCCAAAAGTTGTGCTGAAGTGTTTAGTGAAATGACACAAAATCACTTCCAGACCAAACTCCAATAGCAAACTATTTGTGCTTTCAGACAGCCATGGTTGTGGTCTTGCAAATAAACTAAGAGAAAAAGCTAATATACACTGGTGATCAAACTTAAAGCAACAAATGGAAATTTGGCAAGGTTGCATTTATTTTGCCACAAAACAATATAAACAGGTGACAGTAAAGTAAAAACATTGCAAAGAATACAGAACATAATCAGCTGCATAACGGTAGACAAAAATGTTCTTTTTTTTAAAAAAAAAAAAACAACTTAATGGATTTGCATACACATTCTGACAACTGATTAATGTGCTCAGTATGGGGTGTGGCCTCCTCTGGCTCCAATACAGGTTGACAATGATGGGACATGCTGTGAATTATGTCCTCAATCTCAGTTGGGGCAATAATGCCCATTCTTCCTGCAGAGCTGCTCACCAAGTCTTGGAGAGTGGTTGGTGGATGCTAACATGATGCAACCCATCTCCCTCGTGCATCCCAGACATGCTCTATGTGATTCAAATTGGGAGACCGAGCAGGTGGTGCCATGCGTGCAATATCTTCTGTTTCCAAAAAACCATCAGTCATCTGTGCTCTATGACATTGAGCATTATCATCCATCAGTATGAAGTATGGGCCCACAGCACCTCACAGCAACCATGCATGAGATCTCAAGATCTCCTTACAGTGCCTGACAGCAGTTAAATCTTGCTGATTCACCCATACAATGTCATGAAGAGGTGTTTGACTGGTCAACATTCATCCCTGCCCACACCATTAGGGTGTGCTCCCTGCCGCCGTTGGATAAGCAGCTGCCAGCAGCAAGTCGTATACTCCTAGCTCCCTTATTTGTTACATAGTTTCGTATAGGAGATGTAATTTCGAGTTTTACTTACTGTAATCGTAAAGTCAGGCAGAGTGTAGCACAGTCGTTAGGCATTTGTACAGGTTAGTTCATATATTCTTTGCGCGTTTCCCTTGCATTATCTAGGCACAGACTCATGTTTCAGTAACTGTTGTTAGACATCAATTAAAATGGACAGGGACTGTGATTCCTGTGTTTGGATGAGGGCTGAGTTAGCATCCCTTTGCTAACAGCTGCAGGCGGCACTGACTTCGGTTGCGCAGCTTGAGGCTGTTGCCAATGGGCGCCACTGTGGGGAGCCAGACTTGGGTATCACGGGGATGTCAACCTCATCCTGTCTGTCCCCAGATCAGTCTGCCGCAGTGGTTGCCCCAGTTTCTGCCCGCAGTGGGGCTGAGCCCTTGCCTATGGTTGATTGGGAGGTCCTTCCAAGGCGTGGCTGGCAGTGAAAGACGTCCCCGGAGGCTGATCAGAAAGCCTCCCCGGTGCGTCTGACAAACAGGTTTCAGGTATTGTCTCTGGCTGAGCCAGATGCAGCTGCCTGCCCTGTATTAGAGGATGATTCTCAGCCTTCAAGGTCCGGGCAATCGCAGAGGGTGGGCTTATTGGTAGTTGGGAGCTCCAATGTTACACGTGTAATGGGGCCCCTTAGGGATATGGCGGCTAAGGAGGGGAAGAAATCCAGTGTGCACTCCGTGTACATTCCGGGTGGAGTCATTCCTGATGTGGAAAGGGTCCTTCCGGATGCCATGAAGAGCACAGGGTGCGGCCAGCTGCAGGTGTTGGCACATGTCGGCACTAATGACGTGTGTTGCTTTGGATCTGAGGAAATTCTCTCTGGATTCCAGCGGCTGTCTGATTTGGTGAAGGCTGCCAGCCTTGCTTATGAGATGAAGGCAGAGCTCACCATCTGCAGCATCGTTGACAGAACCGACTGCGGATCTTTGGTGCAGAGCCAGGTGGAGGGTCTGAATCAGAGACTCAGACGGTTTTGCAACCGTGTTGGCTGCAGATTCCTTGACTTGCGCCATAGGGTGGTGGGGTTTCGGGTTCCGCTGAATAGGTCAGGAGTTCACTACACTCAGCTGGTGGCTACACGGGTAGAGGAGACTGTGTGGCATGGACTGGGTGGTTTTTTAGGTTAGAAGGCCTCGGGAAAGTACGGGGTGGGCTCCAATCTCAAAGGGTGCATGGCAAATGCAGGACGTGCTTGGATCAAGGAACAGTTGGAATTGTAGTTGTAAATTGTTGTAGTTGTGCTGGGAAAGTCCCTGAGCTTCAAGCGCTAATAGAAAGCACAGAAGCTGAAATCGTTATAGGTAGAGAAAGCTGGCTAAAGCCTGAAATAAGTTCTGCAGAAATTTTTACGAAGTCTCAGACGGTGTTCAGGAAAGATAGATTAGGCTGAATTGGTGGTGGAGTTTTTGTGTCTGTCAGTAGTGGTTTATCTTGTAGTGAAGTCGAAGTAGATACTCCGTGCGAATTGGTATGGGTGGAGGTTATACTTAACAGCTGAACCAAGTTAATAATTGGCTCCTTCTACTGACCCCCAGACTCCGATAATATAGTTGCTGAACATATCAGAGAAAATTTGAGTCTTGTAACAAATAAATACTCCACTCACATGGTTATAGTTGGTGGGAACTTCTACCTTCCCTCGATATGATGGCAAAAATACTTGTTCAAAACCGGTTGTAGGCAGAAAACATCTTCTGAGATTGTCCTAAATGTTTTCTCTGAAAATTATTTTGAGCAGTTAGTCCACAAACCCACGCGAATTGTAAATGGTTGCGAAAACACACTTGACCTCTTAGCCACAAACAATCCAGAATAATAGAGAGCATCATGACTGATACAGGGATTACTGATCACAAGGTCGTTGTAGCTGGGCTCAATACCGTTTCTTCCAAATCCACCAGAAACAAACGCAAAATAATTTTATTTAAAAAAGCAGATAAAGTGTCACTGGAAGCCTTCCTAAGAGACAATATCCATTCCTTCCGGACTGACTATGCAAATGTAGACGAGATGTGGCTCAAATTCAAAGATATAGTAGCAACTCCAATTGAGAGATTCATACCTCATAAATTGGTAAGAGATGGAACTGATCCCCCATGGTACACAAAACAGGTCCGAGCGCTGTTGCAGAGGCAATGGAAAAAGCATGCGAAGTTCAGAAGAACGTGAAATCCCGAAGATTGGCTAAAATTTACAGACGCGCAAAATTTGGCACGGACTTCAATGCGAGATGCCTTTAATAGGTTCCACAACGAAACATTGTCTCGAAATTTGGTAGAAAATCCGAAGAAATTCTGGTCGTATGTAAAGTACACAAGCGGCAAGACGCAGTCAATACCTTCGCTGCGCAGTGCCGATGGTACTGTTACCGATGACTGTGCCGCTAAAGCGGAGTTATTGAATGCAGTTTTCCGAAATTCCTTCACCAGGGAAGATGAATTGAATATTCCAGAATTTGAAACACAAACAGCCGCTAGCATGAGTTTCTTAGAAGGGGATACCTTAGGGGTTGCGAAGCAACTCAAATCGCTTGATACGGGCAAGTCTTCAGGTCCGGATTGTATACCGATTAGATTCCTTTAAGATTACACTGACACAATAGCTCCCTGCTTAGCAATCACATACAACCACTCACTCACCGATAGATCTGTACCTACAGATTGGAAAATTGCGCAGGTCGCACCAGTGTTTAAGAAGGGTAGTAGGAGTAATCCATCGAACTACAGACCTATATCATTGATGTCGGTTTGCAGTAGGATTTTGGAGCATAAAATGTATTCAAACATTATGAATCACCTCGAAGGGAACGATCTATTGATACGTAATCAGCATGGTTTCAGAAAACATCGTTCTTGTGCAACGCAGCTAGCTCTTTATTCGCAGGAAGTAATGGCCGCTATCGACAGGGGATTTATTTTATTTATTTATTCATTGTTCCATGGGACCAAATTAAGGAGAAGTCTCCACGGTCATGGAACAAGTCAATACATGAAATTATAACACGATATTAGAAAGAGACAAAATGAAATATAAAAAAACATATTCAGGTGACAAGTAAGTTTAAATAAAGAAAATCAACAATGTAACACTGGAATTTGCTTAATTTTTTAGATCTTCCAGGAGCTCCTCGACAGAATAGAAGGAGTGAGTCATGAGGAAACTCTTCAGTTTAGATTTAAAAGAGTTTGGGCTACTGCTAAGATTTTTGAGTTCTTGTGGTAGCTTATTGAAAATGGATGCAGCAGAATACTGCACTTCTTTCTGCACAAGAGTCAAGGAAGTGCATTCCACATGCAGATTGGATTTCTGCCTAGTATTAACTGAGTGAAAGCTGCTATCTCTTGGGAATAGGCTAATATTGCTAACAACAAATGGCATTAAAGAAACTATACTGCGAGGGCAATGTCAGAATTCACAGACTATTGAATATGGGTCTACAAGACGTTCTCGAACTTACACTACATATAGCTCGAACAGTCCGTTTTTGAGCCAAAAATACCCTTTTTGAATCAGAAGAATTTCCCCAAAACATAATACCATACGACATAAGTGTATGAAAATATGCGAAGCAGAGTACTTTTCGTGTTGAAGTGTCACTTATTTCAGATACTGTTCTAATGGTAAATAAAGCTGCATTTAGTTTCTGAACAAGATCCTGGACATGGGCTTTCCACAACAGCTTACTATCTATCTGAACGCCAAGGAACTTGAACTGTTCCATCTCGCTTATAATATGCCCATTCTGTCTGATCAAAATATCGGTTCTTGTTGAATTGTGAGTTAGAAACTGTAAAAACTGAGTCTTACTGTGATTTAACATCAAATTATTTTCCACAAGCCACGAACTTATTTCATGAACTACATTATTTGATACTGTTTCAATATTACACACAAGATCCTTCACTACCAAGCTGGTGTCATCAGCAAACAGATATATTTTTGAATCACCTGTAATACTAGAAGGCATATCATTTATATAAATAAGAAACAGCAGTGGCCCCAGCACCGATCCTTGGGGAACACCCCCCCTTAACAGCGCCCCATTGGGACTGAACATCACTACCACCCTCAGTATTGCGGAGAATTACCTTCTGCTTTCTGTTCTTAAAGTAAGAGGCGAACCAATTGTAAGCTACTCCCCTTACTCCATAATGGTCCAACTTCTGCAGTAATATTTTGTGGTCAACACAGTCAAAAGCCTTCATTAAATCAAAGAAAACACCTAGTGTTTGCAACCTTTTATTTAATCTGTTCAAAACCTCACAGAGAAAAGAGAATATAGCATTTTCAGTTGTTAAACCATTTCTAAAACCAAACTGAACATTTGACAGCAAATTATGTGAATTTAAATGCTCCAGTAACCTTGTATATACAACCTTCTCGATAACTTTAGCAAACATCGATGGCATAGAAATAGGTCTATAATTGTCAATATTATCCCTGTCTCCCTTTTTATAAAGTGGCTTCACTACTGAGTACTTTAATCGGTCAGGAAACCGACCACTCCTAAAGGAAAAGTTAAAGATACGGCTAAGTACTGGGCTAACATACATAGAACAATACTTCAGTATTCTGCTAGATACCCCGTCATATCCATGAGAGTTCTTGGCCTTTAGTGATTTAATTATTAACTCAATCTCCCTCTTGTCAGTATCATGGAGGAGCATTTCAGGTAACAGTCTCAGAACACTTTTTTCTAAGAGCGCTATATGATTCCCTGTTGGGACTAGGTTTCTATTTAGTTCACCTGCTATATTCAGAAAGTGATTATTAAATACTGTACATATAGGCGACTTATCAGTAACACGGACATTCCCACTATGCACTGATTCTATATCCTCGACCTGTCTCTGCAGACCAGCCACTTCCTTTACGACTGACCATATGGTTTTAATTTTATCCTGAGACTTAGCTATTCTATCTGCATACCACATACTTTTTGCCTTCCTAATAACATTTTTAAGCACCTTACAATACTGTTTGTAATGGGCTGCTGCATTTAGATTCTGACTGTTTCTAACGTATTGATATAATTGCCACTTTGTTCTACAAGATATTCTTATCCCTCTAGTCAGCCACCCAGGCTGCCTGTTAGTGCTAGTACACTGTTTTGAACGTTCTAACAGAAAGCAACTTTCAAAGAGCATGAGAAAAGTCTTGAGAAAAGCATTATATTTATCGTCTACTGTATCAGCGCTATAAACATCTTGCCACTCTTGTTCCTTGATAAGGTTTACAAAGGTCTCTAGAGCAACTGAATCAGCTTTCCTAAACAGCTGATGACTATATTTAAAACATGTTGCAGCACAAAGATCTTTTAGAGTTAAAATTTGTGCATTATGATCTGAAAGGCCATTCACCTTTTTGCTAACAGAATGCCCTTCTAGTAATGAGAAATGAACAAAAATGTTGTCTATGGTTGTTCTACTGTTCCCTTGCACTCTCATTGGAAAGAATACGGTTTGCATAAGATTATATGAATTAATGAGGTCTACCAGCATCCTCTTCCTTGCACAATCACTTATACAATTAATATTGAAGTCACCACATATAACAAACTTTTTGTATTTCCTATAAAGTGAACCAAGAACCTCCTCTAGCTTTAGCAAAAATGTTGTGAAATCAGAGTCTGGGGATCTATAAATAACAACAGTTAGAAGTTTAGCTCCATTAAATTTGACCACACCTGCACAACATTCAAACACCTTTTCAGTGCAGTACTTTGAAACATCAATTGACTCAAATGGGTTTCCATTTTTCACATACATGGCTACTCCCCCACACCGCAAAGAGCTCCTTGAAAAGCTGCCAGCCAACCTGTATCCTGGTAAAGGAAGCCTCTGAATTATCTCCTTATTTAAGAAGTGTTCAGATACACCAATAATTTCAGAGTCAACATCTATAAGCAATTCACTAACTTTATCTCTAATACCTTGTATATTTTGATGAAATATAGTAATTCCCTCATTACTCGGATACCTAAGCTTTGTCAAAAGTGGTTCCTTTGTTAGAGAGACTTCCCTTAAGCAGGAATACCTATCAGCTGACTTCAGTCTAAAAAAAGTGCAGCTCTAACACCCACTACTGCAGGAATTTTCCCATGAGTGATCCCACCAACCCCACCTATACTGTCTCAAGTTGATTCCGTATTTCTAGATTTCCGAAAAGCTTTTGACACCGTTCCTCACAAGCGACTTCTAATCAAGCTGCGGGCCTGTGGGGTATCGTCTCAGTTGTGTGACTGGATTCATGATTTCCTGTCAGGAAGGTCGCAGTTCGGAGTAATAGATGGCGAATCATCGAATAAAACTGAAGTGATATCAGGTGTTCCCCAGGGAAACGTCCTGGGACCTCTGCTGTTCCTGATCTATATAAATGACCTGGGTGACAATCTCAGCAGTTCTCTTAGGTTGTTCGCAGATGATGCTGTAATTTACCGTCTAGTAAGGTCATCCGAAGACGAATATCAGTTGCAAAGCGATTTAGAAAAGATTGCTGTATGGTGTGGCAGGTGGCAGTTGATGCTAAATAATGAAAAGTGTGAGGTGATCCACATGAGTTCCAAAAGAAATCCGTTGGAATTCGATTACTCAATAAATAGTACAATTCTCAAGGCTGTCAATTCAACTAAGTACCTAGGTGTTAAAATTACGAACAACTTCAGCTGGAAAGACCACATAGATAATATTGTGGGGAAGACAAGCCAAAGGTTTCGTTTCATTGGCAGGACACATAGAAGATGCAACAAGTCCACTAAAGAGACAGCTTACACTACACTCCTTCGTCCTCTGTTAGAATATTGCTGCATGGTGTGGGATCCTTACCAGGTGGGATTGACGGAGGACATCGAAAGGGTGCAAAAAACGGCAGCTCGTTTTGTATTATCACATAATAGGGGATAGAGTGTGGAAGATATGATACGCGAATTGGGATGGAAGTCATTAAAGCAAAGACATTTTTCGTCACAGCGAGATCTATTTACGAAATTTCAGTCACCAACTTTCTCTTCCGAATGCGAAAATATTTTGTTGAGCCCAACCTACATAGGTAGGAATGATCATCAAAATAAAATAAGAGAAATCAGAGCTTGAACAGAAAGGTTTAGGTGTTCGTTTTTCCCACACGCTGTTCGGGAGTGGAATGGTAGGGAGACAGTATGACTGTGGTTCGACGAACCCTCTGCCAAGCACTTAAATGTGAATTGCAGAGTAATCATGTAGATGTAGATGTAGATGTAGATGTAGATGTAGATTCTCCTTCATACTGGTCTCTTTCCAGAATGTTTGAGTCGCAAAATTGGTTCCAGGTGGCCTCCGGATGCGAATCCATCGAGAATAACTCTCCAGACCAAATTGGGACTCACCTCTGAAAAGAATATTGGTCCATCGTTCAACTGACCAAGTGGCATATGATGGCTCTACTCTGGACGTTTCCGTCTATGAAGACACACCATAGGCAAGCAGATAGCAGGTCTCTAACAATAAAGGCCACTCTGCTAAAGCCTTCTGTATGCCATTTGTCTTGATATAACATGTCCAGGGGATGCTGCTAGGTCAGATTCCAGTTGCAGCACATTATTAAGGCGGTACCGTTGTGCCCTTACAGCCAAATAACAGTCCACTCTTTCTGATGTCACATATGGTTGGCCTGTCCTGGTCTTCAGGATACAGTCTCAGTCTCTTTAAATAGTTGCCTCATCGAAGAAGCAGCAGAACAATTCACATTAAGCCATTTGGCGACATCAGTTTGTGACTCTCCTGCTTCCATTCTTCCTATGGCCCTCTACAGTAGAGAGTCTGTAGGTGTCTTCTCTGCACCATACTGCACCGTCTGTGACTGTGTACACAGTGATTGTGGATGTGGGCTACCTTTCCAACACTACCCCACTTGATAGGTGCCCTGACATCTTTGCTGGTATGGTTGTCCGTTGATTGGAATGCCATCTTCCATGCAGAATACAATCGTGATGACATCTGTTGACAGTTTGTATGAGTATATCATGAATTAGACACAGTACAGGTAAATATCAGTTTGTTGCTTTAATTTTGGACCCCAGTGTATATTCACATGGTATAGGGAAACCAGGACACCCACTTGGTGATTATGATTGCATCTACAGAGATAAAAAGCATACACAACAAAGACTTTGTCATACTTTTGGGAGGCTCTAATGACATACACAAAATCAAAATGGAAAGTGCTGTGTGCGATCTTAAAAACTGACTGAAAAATCTGACACATACAAATGTCATAATTGTGAATATTCCACATCAACATGATCTTATAAGGCAGTCGCCTGTTAATACAGAGAAACAAAGTGCCGATAATCTGTTTGCTAAAATCTGTGGACATTTAAAAAAAGTGGAATGCATTGATGTGAGCAATAGAGGATGGTAGATTTCACACTCAACATGGACTACACCTGAACGGCTTGGGTGAAGAATATCTGGTGAACATGATAACCAAGGGGGAATAATAAAACTTCAAAACCAAACCCATAATCGGACCACCCTCACTAGACCTAACAGGAACAAGAAAAACACTTCAAAACAATGTGGAAGGGATAGAACCATCAGCAGCAAGAGCAAAACACGCAAAAAAATGCAAGGTGTCAGCAGAAACAACAGTGCATAGTGACGTGAATGAAAAAAAATATACCTCCTCATCAACCAAATGATTTTTTAGACAAAGGCAAGAAAAATGAGAAGTCTCCAAGTTAAAAAGTGCTCAGTGTTTCAAAATATCCATTCCATAAGAAATAAAGTGCAACAGCTAGAAGTGAAACTGCGGACTGTTGATAGGTCACATGTTTGTATAACAGAACATTGGTGTAGGCACTCTGAAATTACTCATGTAGCTCTTTACTCATAAATTTTAGCATGCCATTGTAACAGAACCACTGTGAGAGGTTGTAGATCATGTATATTTGTTAAGAAAGCGAGTATGTATAAATCAAGCAATGGAAAACCCAGGATGGAATGTAACAGTGTGGTTTCAGTTGCCCGAGACTGCAGTTGTGTGTGTGCATGTGTGTGTGTGTGTGTGTGTGTGTGTGTGTGTGTGTGTGAGTGTGTGCATGCACGTATGTGTGTCTATTGTTGATAAAGGCCATTGACTGAAAGCTTTAAGTGTGAAACTCTTTTTATTGTGCCTATATGCAACTCAGCATCTCCACTATATGGTGAATATCGAGTATGTATAAAGTTAGAAATCACATTATTTTGTTAAGTGAAGAAAAATATGTAGAAATATCAGCTATAGAAATAAGAAAGCCATATATGTTCCAAAAGTAACTATACTATGTATTTATCATTCTTCCAGTGGTGACATAGATACATTCATAGTAAAACTAATCCAAGTATTGGACATGGTTACGAATCGTAAGGGCAAAATTCTCATTTGTGAAAATTTAAACATCAACACATTGAACCCAGATGGGTTCTGCAACAACACATTTTTGAGCATATGTACAGTTATAGAATATCACCATTGATAACACAGCCGCAAGTGTAACTATGCATTGAGCATCAATCATTGACCATATATTAACTGACTTAGAGAAAGAAAATTGTGGTGTTGTTGTAGGTAACCTGGGCCTCACAGATCATTCAAGTTTGCTCTTAAATTTAAACATAGCTGTAGAAAAAAAAACTAAAATACTCACACATGGAACAGTCTTCTCTAAAGAAAAGAGGGTAGAATTTAATGTGGAAACGAACAATGAAACATGGAAAAGTGTACTTGGAGACTAGTATCAACAGGAAGTTTTCAAAGTTTCCATCAAAAATTAAATTCAGGTTTGAAGAAGTGTTCCCAAAAGTACTACAAGTCACTAAAACACATAAGAAAAGTAACTGGGTGACCAATGGTACAAGGCAATCCTCTGTAACACTCAAACATCTTGGCAGCATAAAAAACAACCAAAATGACCATGCACTTAAAAAATACTACCAAACATACAAAAACATGTACAGAAAATTTTTAGTAACAGTAAAAAGGTCTCAAAATTATAAAAAAGGCAGAAAACAAAACAAAAATTGCCTGGAGTGTCACCAAACAGGAGACAAATAGCTAAAAGACAAAACTGGTAAACATACCATTACAGTGCAATGGTAGCACAATACATTATCCCAAAAGAACTGAAAATTTTGCAAATCAATATTTCAGCAACAAAGCTACCAAGCTAGAACATGAATTTGACAAAATACAGCTGCACAAACACTGAACTACACTGAAGAGCCAAAGAAACTGGTACACCTTCCTAATATCCTGCAGGGCCTCCGTGAGTACATAGAAGTGCCACAACAGGACATGGCATGGACACTACTAATGTCTGAAGTACTGCTGGAGGAAACTGAAAACATGAATGCTGCAGGACTGTCCATAAATCTGTAAGAGTACGAGGGCTGGAGATCTCTCCTGAACAGCATATTGCAAGGCGTCCCAGATGTGCTCAATAATGTTCATGTCTGGGGAATTTGGTGGCCAGCGGAAGTGTTCAAACTCAGGAATAGTGTTCCTGGAGCCCTCTGTAGCAATTCTGAATGCGTAGGATGTTGCAGTGTTCTGCTGGAATTGCCCAAGTCCATCAGAATGCACAATAGACATTAATGGATGCAGGTGATCAGACAGAATGCTTACATATGTGTCACCTGTCAGAGTCATATCTGGACATATCAGCTGCACACAGCCCACACTATTCCAGAGCCTCCATCAGCTTCATCAGTCCCCTGCTGAAATGCAGGGTCCATGGATTCTTGTGGTTGTCTCCATACCCGTACATGTCCATCCACTCAATACAATTTGAAACGAGACGCAGGGTCCATGGATTCTTGTGGTTGTCTCCATACCCGTACATGTCCATCCACTCAATACAATTTGAAACGAGACTTGTCCGATCAGGCAACATGTTTCCAGTCATCAACTGTACAATGTTGGTTGACAGGCCCAGGTGAGGCATAAAGCTTTGTGTCGTGCAGTCATCGAGGATACACGAGCGAGCCTTCAACTCTGAAAGCCCATACTGATGAAGTTTAGTCGAATCATTTGCACACTGACACTTATTGATGGCCCAGCACTGAAATATGCAGCAATTTGTGGAAGCGTTGCACTTCTGTCACACTGAACAATTCTCTTCAGTCACTTTGGTCCCATTCTTGCAGGATCTTTTTCCGGATGCAGCAATGTGAAGGCCACTTGTTGACAAACTGCCTGTTGGCTTCTGCCTTGGGTTCTTCAGCTGACGTTCATCTGATGATTTTTCTGACATTTAACCAGCACTTGTGCTGGCATTGCCAAAGATTCACCCTCCATTGCTGGTGGTGGACTGGAGCTGAGCTCACGGTTGCAAACTATATGTACCTGGCACGCCAATGTCTGAGGGCTTCTCTGCGGTCATTTCCAGTGTGGTTCTCCTCTTGCTACTTGCGACAGCTGTTTGCTGCAGCACGGGAAGCCAGGACCCGTTTACCTTAAGACTTTCCTCTTTTTTGTTGAAGCCGTTCCTATTTTTGTGTATTTCTACAGCTCCTCTGAACAAGTGAATGTGATAGTTCTTCTCTACAGCCAGAACTTCTGTGCTGGTGAATTTTACTACATGGTCGGTCTCACACAGAGCGAGCTCTGCCACAGCTGATTTCTCCACCTGCAATTTTGTTTACGTTCTGTAATCCTTGTGTTGATCAATCGTCCAGTCATTCCAACATAAATGTTTCTGCAAGTGTATGGCATGCGGTATATTCCTGGCATTGCAAGTGGGTCCTTGTCTCCTTTGCTGATCTGAGACACTCTTTGATTTTCTTTGTCAGTTTTTAAATAATCATGTTTGCACAATATATGGCCAATTTTATCCGTCACTCTGTGAATGTATGCCAGAAAGGCCATACCCGACACTTCTTTTCCTGATTTCTCACTTTGCCGAGTGTTTGGTTCTTTTATGCATCTAATATCACTTGTGGAGTACCTGTTGCTCTTCAGAACACTCTCAAAGTGTTGTATTTCATATCTGAGGTGCTGTGGCTCACTTATTCATCTTGGCCGCATTACAAGCGTCTTAATCATGCCTCTTTTCTGGTTCAGGTGGTGATTTGATAGTTTCTGCAGGTATCGGTCTGTGTGTGTCGGTTATAGAAATACATGTTGTGTCCCAGGTTTTCATCATCCCTTGTGACCAGCACATCTAGAAGTGGTAGTTTTTTGTCCTTCTCTACTTCCATAGAAAATTTTATGTTGTCATGGAGACTATTCAAGTGTCTTAGAAAGTCACTGAGCTGTTGTTCACCATGGCTCCACACAATGAAGGTATCATCAACATATCTGTACCACACTTTAGGCTTATAATGTGCCAAGTCCAGTGCCTGTGCTTCAAAGTGTTCCATGAACAAGTTGGCCACCCCTGCACTAAGAGGACTACCCATGGTGATGCCTTCCAGCTGTTCATAGAAGCTGCCATTCCTCGTGAAATAGCTCATGGTAAGACATGCATAGAAGAGCTTTGTGATGTCTTGTGGAAAGATGGAACCGATGCGCTCCAGAGAGTCCGTGAGTGGCACTTTTGTAGACAAAGAAACAACATCTTCACTCGGTGAATTGAGAAATCAGAAAAAGAAATGTTGGGTACGAACTTTCTGCCATACATTCACAGAGTGACAGACAGAATCAGATATATATTGCACAAAAAAACTGCATAAAGACTATTTACAAACTGACAAAGAAAATCAAGGACTGTCTCAGATCACCAAAGGAGACAAGGGACCCACTTGTAATGCCAGGAACATACCGCATACCATGCACATGTGGAAAAGTTTATGTTGGAATGACTGGACAATCAATCAACACCTGGGTTACAGAACATAAATGACATTGCAGGTTGGGGCAGGTGGTGAAATCGGCTGTGGCAGAGCGCGCACTGTGTGAGACCGACTGCACCGGAAATGACTACAGAGGAGCCCTCGGACGTTGGCGTGCCAGGTACACATAGTCTGTGGCTGCAAGCTCAGGCCCTGGCCACCACCAGCAATGGAGGGTGAATGTTTGACACTGCCAGCCATTCATGCTGGCAAAACGTCAGAAAAATCATCAGAAGAATGTTGGCCAAAGATCCTGAGACAGAAACGAACAGGCAGTTTGTCATTTGATGTTTTACCAGATTCTTGATATTCACCATATCTACATCTACATCCATACTCCGCAAGCCACCTGACAGTGTGTCGCAGAGGGTAACTTGAGTACCTCTATCGGTTCTCCCTTCTGTTCCAGTCTCATATTGTTCGAGGAAAGAAGGATTGTCACTATGCCTCTGTGTGGGCTCTAATCTCCCTGATTTTATCCTCATGCTCTCTTCACGAGATATCTGTAGGAGGGAGCAATATACTGCTTGACTCTTCAGTAAAGGTATGTTCTCGAAACTTCAACAAAAGCTTGTACCGAGCTATTGAGCGTCTCTCTTGCAGAGGCTTCCACTGGAGTTTATCTATCATCTTCGTAACGTTTTCATGATTACTAAATGATCCTGTAATGAAGCGCACTGTTCTCCATTGGATCTTCTCTATCTCTTCTATCAACCCTATCTGGTACGGATCCCACCCTGGTGAGAAGTATTCAAGCAGTGGGTGAACAAGTGTAATGTAACCTACTTCCTTTGTTTTTGGACTGCATTTTCTTAGGATTCTTCCAATGAGTCTCAGTCTGGCATCTGCTTTACCAATGATTAATTTTATGTGGTCATTCCATTTTACTCGTGAAATGGTCATACAGGAAAATCCTCACTTCACCACTACTTCAGAGATGCTGTGTCCCGTCGCTCATGCACCAACTATAACACCATGTTCAAACACACTTAAATCTTGATAACCTGCCATTGCAGCAACAGTAAGTGATCTAACAACTGTGCCAGACACTTGTTGTCTTATATAGGCATTGCCAACTGCAGTACCATATTCTGCCTGTTTACATATCTCTGTATTTGAATATGCATGCCTATACTAGTTTCTTTGGTGCTTCAGTGTATAAATTCTCAAAGGAACACTCCTAATGGTTCTGGTGAGCCAATGTGAAATACAAAGACAAAATCCCAAAAATAAGCTCAGGTGGTCATATCTTCCAAAAATAATATGTTCAATATGATACAGAATAACTGTAATGTAGAACAAGTCTTTAGTGAGAATGTCTTCTTATTACATACCAGTTGCAGCTGCAGCTTCAGTACCTTCCTCATTTACTTCAATGAAAGCTTTGTGGAAGACTTTGCTGACAACAAGACCAGGTTTGGAATCATTAATCCCCGTAAAATCTGCATTGCAGTCATCAAACATAGCCTTCATGCCAAGCTGAAAGTTCAAGTGCATCTCTTTTAAAACTAGCATAAAAAATTCTTCAATAACAGACAATCTTTGAAATAATGAACGTTACCATCACTGACATTCTCATGTATCTTTTTATTATGAAACAATGAATTATTGAAATAAATCAACTTGTATAAACATTTTCCTGTTCGCTATGACTTGCATTATGAACTGTGTGCAGCAACGTACAGATAGCAGCTGCCACTGATTACCATTCACTGATTACCATTCACTCCACACACAATAACTTAAAAGTAAAAAGACAAGACTGATCACAATACTAATCTTCAGATTAATCTTTCTTAGAGCTACAGAATATTGACACATCCGCGCGCCCCCCCCCCCCCCCCCTCCCCACACACACACACACACACACACACACACACACACATACACACGCTCACACTCGCAAATGCAACTCACACATGACCACAGCCTCTCACAGCTGAAGCCACTGGCTTGTCTAATTCGACAAAAGCCTTGTTGGCAGAGAGGGGAGGGACAGCAGGGTAGGGGTAGGGGAAGATGCTGTGCTGCCTGCAGTAGCATGCAGGAACATGTTGGCTAGATCACAGAGCTGCTACGTGCAGGGTCAGGAGGCTTTGCTGGGTGATGGAAGGGGGGGGGGGGGGGAGAGTGGAAGTAAGAAGGGGAAAGAGACCTATTATCATCTTTTTATTTATATTTCTCTTTCAGCTCACTGCATTTTCACAAAATTTTAGTTCATTTTCACCTTTCACTCCCTTAAGTTTCACCTTTTCTTCCCTATAGTTCATCCCTTTCAACTTTTTTGTGATTTTTTTCTCTGTATTTTTACACATACTCTTCACTGTGGATCCTTTCTCCTAACCTATGTGCCAATACAGAAAAGTCTCTGTATCTCTATCTAGAACACAGTTGTACATACTGTTCCACCTCTACAGTGTCTCCATCAAATCTTCCCTGCACCCATTCATAGCCAACAACCCTGCAACCATGCCATGTAGATATATTAAATTTACCACACCCTCAGGAACTCCCTCCAATCATTGAACAGAATCCAGATCCTAAACAAACCCAAAACTCTATCATGAACTTTTCCTCAAAATACCTCAGTCCCATGGTTCCTCAAAATGCCTCAGTCCCATGGTAGCACTGATCAGTTTTTTCTAAAGGCCTTATGTTTTGCCTCATTCACACATTCAATCATACTGGTCTTGTTAAAGACCTTCTCTCCTTCTCCCCGTCTCTGGATTGGAAACACTTGTTTGCCACCAACCCTACCAATTAAATTCAATACAGAACCAATATTGAATCCTGCTTGATGCAGTTCACTCCTCCATCTGACCTGATCCACTCCACTATCCCCAGATCATCCTCATTAAATTTCCAGAATTACCTAACTCTAAGCCTTGCCTCAACATTTTCAAAATTCCTCAACATGGGAATTCACCTACCATCTGCAGAAAGAGCAGCAATCCACCACCTAAAAACTGATCCCAACCTTATTATCTGACCTGCCAACAAAGGTTTCACTACTGTAGTTATAACCACAGGGATTACCCGACAAAGGGACTCTAACAGCTGTCAGATATGTCCACCTACAAACCCTGCTACAGTCATCCCATTCCAGATATCCAGCAGAATCTCAAGTCCCTCCCAAATCCTTAGGTCCATCTCAGAACTTCTCTCATAAGTCTCTCTTTCTCCTCACCATCACCACTGCCCCATGGGGTACATGTTTTCTAAAGTCCCTAAACCCAACCATACCCCATTGAGGCTAGTTAACATGCCTCCTAAAACGCAATCTAGGTCACTGTGGACCAACACCATCAGCCTATTAGCTACAACCTACCCTCCTATATAAAAGATACCAATCATTTACTCCACCCACTCCTCATAGTTCCTGTTCCTTTACTATCCAGTGACCTGCTCATCATTGTCACTGCCACTCTTTCTACACAAAATTTGTCAATGTCTGACAAAGTGCAAATCTAAAATGTCATTCCTAGTCGCCATGACCAACCACATCCTCACCCATAATTACTTCTCTTTTGAAGGCATCACCAACCTATGCCAACTTATTCATTAGTCAGAGGAGTCCTTCCTAACACACCAGAATCACAAATCCCTCACTGGTTCAGTTCACTGATAGAATCTTGATGACCTGGGTTGAGGGTGAGGATACCCTATCCACATTCCTCCATAATCTAAACACCTTCTCCCTCATTCACTTCATCTGGTCCTCCACAACCCAACAAACCAACTTCCTCAGTGTTGACCTCCACCTCAAGGACAGCTACATCAGTACCTCTGTCCACGTTAATACTACCAGCCAACAACAATATCTCCACTTCGAGAGCTGTCACCTATTCCATATGACGAAGTCCCTCCAGTACAGCTTAGCCACTCATGGCCATCACATCTTTAGTGACAAGCAGTCCCTCTCAAAAGAAGCCAGAGGTTTCTCTGAGGCTTTCACAGACTGATATTAGCTTCCCAATCCTTGTCCAGAAACATATCTCCCAAGCCCTGTCTCTCCGATCACCTACCACTTACCATACATTGATCAATCAGAACATTATGAGCACCAACCCACTATCAATACAAACCCATCAAGGTGAAAGCAGCATCAAATGGTGAGGAGTGACTGCTAGTCAGAGACACATTCAGTGCATATAGTATCAGTGCTGTCTGTATGTAGAATGGGGAAGGTGCACGAACTATCTGAGTTTGAGCGAGGGCAGATTGTGATGGCCCGGAGGCTCAGCACAAACATTTGAGAAACTGCATGCTTGTTAGATGTTTGAGGAGTGCTGCAGTGAGTGTCTTCAACACAAGGTGAAACCACATCCAGGCATTGTGGGGTTAGGCACTGAACACTCCTAATGATGGGCCTCCGCAGCCAATGACCCGTGCATGTGGCAATGTTAACACTACAACATCAGCAACACCAACTTAAATGGGCACATGACCATTGGCATTGGATGTTTGTGCAGTGTCAGAGTGTTGCATGGTCTGATGAATCCTGAACCTTCTTCATCATGCAAATGGGAGGGCATGAATCCACTGTCTTTCAGGAAACAGCTCCTTGACACCTGTACTGCAGGACAGAGTGAAGGTGGCAGTGGCTCTATTATGCTCTGGGAAACACCCACATGGGTATCCATGGGTCCAGTGTACCTCATGCAAGGTACCATGATTGCCAAGGAGTATCATACACTGGTTGTAGATTACCCCCTTCATGTCGATCATGTTTCCCTACAGCAGCGGCATTTTTCACTAAGATAATGTGCCATGTCACAAGGCCAGAAGTGTGATAGAGTGGTTCAAGTAACACAATGGTGAGTTCCATTTGATGTGCTGCCCCCTAGCTCACCAGATCTGAACCTGCTCGAACATGAATGCAGCGTCAGAGCTCAGCACATCCCTAACCGAAATTCACATGAATCAGGTGACTTGTGTGTGCAGATGTGGTGCCAAATCCCTCCAGCAACCTATCAAGGCCACATTGCTTCCATGACATGACACATTGTCACTGACATCAGTGCCAAAGTTTGACATACCGGCTATTAGTTAGGTGGTCATAATGTTCTGGATGATCAGTGTACATTCACTGTCCAACCACAAAGAAACACTACTCTCATGATTTCCACCAGGGTTTTGACTACCCCTGACCATGCTATGAAATGAATAATATCCTCCCCACCCATCCCACAGTTGTATTCTACCACCCACCAAATCTATGCAATAAACTTGCCCCCCCCCCCCCCCCCTACCCTACTGCTCCCAATCTCTCCCCTCATCACTTGTATGTCTGCAATAGCACTAGATGCAAGATGTGTTCATCTACATAAATATTATGCAAGCTATTGTATGGTGCATGGCAGAGGGTACCTTGTACTGCTACAAGTCATTTCCTTTTCTGTTCCACTCACAGCAAGAGTGAGGGAAAAATGACTGTCTATATGCCACCAGACATGCCTAATTTCTCATATTTTACCTTCATGGTCCATATGCAAAATGTATGTTAGTGGCAGTAGAATCATTCTACAGTCAGTTTCAAGTGCTGGTTCTCTAATTTTTTTCAATAGAGGTCCTAAAAAAGAATGTTGTCTTTCCTCCAGATTCCCATTTGATTTCCTGAAGCATCACCATAATACTTCTGTGTTGTTCGAACTCACTGGTAACTGATTTAGCAGCCCACCTCTGAATTGTTTCAATGTCTTCCTTTAGTCTGACTCAGTGGGGATTGCAAAACACTTGAGCAGTACCCAAGAATAGGTCACATTGGTATCCTATATGTGGTCTCCTTTAAAGACGAACCATACATTCCCAAAATTCTCCCAAAAAACAGCAGTCAACCATTTGCCTTCCCTACAACAATACTCTTGTGCTTTCACCACTTCATATCACTGTTATGTTGTACCCAGATATTTAAATAATGTGACTGTGTCAAGCAGTAATACTAATGCTGTTGTTTTTCATACTCACCCACGTAACTCACATTTTTCTACATTTAGAGCTAGCTGCCATTTGTCACATCAACTATAAACTGTGTCTGAGTCATCTTGTATCCTCCTACAGTCACCCAACTTTGACACCTTCCCATACACCACAGCATCATCAACAAACAACCATAAATTACTGCCCACCCTGCCTGTCAGATCATTTATGTATACATAAAATAATAGCAGTCCTATCACACTTCCCTAGGGCACTCATGACAATAACCTGGTCTCTGATGAACACTTGAAGTTGAGGACAGAATGAATTTATGATATTCAGACTCAGAATCTGTTCAAGAATTCTGCAGCAAACTGATGTTAAGGATATTGTTCTGTAATTTAGCAGATCTGAGCTTTTACCATTCTTATATACAGGAGTCACATGTGCTTTTTTCCAATTGCTTGTAATTTTGCATTGCAAGAGAGATTCATGATAAATACAGGCTAAGTAAGGGGACAGTGCTGTTGAGTACTCTTTATAAAGCCAAACTGGGGTTCCATCCGGACTTGGTGACACATATGTTTTCAACTGTTTCAATTATTTCTCTATGTCAGGCATGAATATTACTACCGTATGTCATCCATATGGGTCTCTTTGTGATAATAAAATGATGGTATGTTGTATGATTCTCTTACATGCATAAAAACAGGAAAGAACAGAAAGAATGAACACTGAGAAGAGTCTCTCTCCTGGATGTATGATTTCTTAAACTTTGGCTTTTGTTTTGCTTTCTTCAACTGCTGCACCAGACTGGTCAACAAGTGACTGGATGGAAGCCTTAAATCTACTTCATGATTTCACATAGGACCGGAATTTTCTTGGGTTCTCAGTCAGGTCTTTTACAAAGGTATGACAGTGGTAGTTGTATGCTTCACAGATAGATCTTTTCATGGAATCATGAATCTCCACTAACCTTTGTCTGTCATCATTTGAACATTCATTTTCTAACAGACTGCAGCAGCCTTTGTTTCTTCAGTATTTCCTGAACTTTTTTGGGGAAACCATCATGGGTCCTTTCCATACTTAATCCAATTACTAGGCACATACTTCACCAGAGCATGATTTAAATTTTTTTTAAACTTTGTCCATAATTCATCTGTATGCATCTGAAACTAAATGATGTCAATTCATTGCCTAAGAGACATGCTAACAACTGCTTATCCATTGTTTCTACCAGAAACACTCTCCCAGCCTTCTCGACTGATTCATTAAAATTCTTACCCATAGTTAATATGATGACATCTTGACCACTAATCCCTGTCTCTATACTAGTGCCATCGATAAGGTGTGGCCTGTTTGTAGCAACATAGTCTAAGATATTTTCATTGTGTGTGGGCTTCCAAACTAGCTACTCGAGATAGTTTTCAGAAAGTATGTTCAAAAGTACTTTGCAAGACACAGTCTGTACACCTGCAATGTTTTAATAGACACCTGAGTCTATTCTCAGCAGGTTAAAGCCACTTCTAACTATGAGGCTGTGCTAAAAAGTAATGCCTCAGAGTTTTTTATGTGAAAACTCTTAAAGCTTTTTGAATAAAACAAATATTATTAATATTCTACATCTTTATTCTTCATATCTACATATTAGCAGCCCTCTACCTCTACAGCACTCCGAATTGTAGCATGTAACATGGCAATGTGTAATATAAATGGTGTGTGCTGTAATCAAGTTTCAAATTTGAGTAGTTTGTCCACATGGACCATCCTCTTCTTCAGCATGACAATGCTAAATCACACAAGAGTGCAGCATCTACAACAATCCAACATATTGGGTGCTCTGTCATCAATCATCCTTCATACACCCCCAAATTGGTCCCATCTGATTTACATCAGTTTCCAAATTTGAAGAACACCTTTAAGGACTTCACTTGTGTTATGAAGCAATGCAAGCAGAGGTGAGGTTGTGGCTCCATCAATAAAGTAAAACATTCTACAGCCTGAGTGACTATGCAGAGAAATAAATATGTAGACATGGAGAATAAAGTCATAGAATGCTAAAAACATTTATTTTGCTGATAAACCATTAACATCTGTCACATAAAAAATTCAGAAGCATTACTTTTCAGCATGACCTCATAGTATTGCAAGATCTGGGCATTTACGATCTGTGTATTTATGCGCAGCAGACTGAAGACTTTCTTTGAATGACTAAGAACTGTCACAGCAGAATCAAGTGGCCAGTAAAAACAGTCACAGCAGAATCAGGTGGCCAGTAAAAACATTCAACAATTATTTGTTTTCACCTAAACCTGTTATACGTGACCAGATAACTTTGCTGCCACACTCAATTTAATGTCAATAGAGACAATATTCCGGTCAACTTCAGTGAATAGTGACCCTCCCATGACATCTAATTTGACATTCAGATATATATTACAAGATTTACTAATATCTCACAGCTTTCTACTTCAGATTTCCCCCAACTCTTAGTCCCAAGAATAATTTGAGCATGAGAACTTTCCTGGAGGGTGCCAAATTCAGGATCTTTGTTAAGAATACTTTTACAATTTACTGATAAAATTTTGACAGTTGATGTGTCTTTACTCAGGACGTGGTCTGATTTTTCTATCTGCATACTGAATGATGAGTGTTCATTCGAGTACCTCAAACTACTATCTGGCCTACAAAACCTCTATGTGCACTCCACAAGTACTCTGCTACCCAGGTTCATGTTTCCTTTGTGTAGTGCACACCTGACCTATCAAGGGGAGTCCTACAATTCTCCACCCAATAATGCATATCTAGAAATCTGCAGCCAAGACTCTCACAGAATTGACAAAGCCTTTGGTTGAAATCCTGCACTCAGCTTTAAACCAAAGGACTCCGATCCACCCTGGGAGCAATGTTGCAAACTTCGAGCCCTGCTTCCACCTTATGCGTGAGGACAACAGCCTTTGCCACCTCTGCCAGATGCCTTTATGAACTGGAAAGGCCTCAGAATCCATGTGACAGGCATTTTTGATGTCAATATGTGCCACAACTTGCAGACGATTGCACCCTGCATGCTTGATAGCCACATCCATTATCCCAGGTGAGGCCCTCCAGTAGAAATGATAAGTGCACATTGGTTTTCTTTCCAGCACTAAATGATATCTTCGTAAGAGGTTGGAGCTTCCTACAACTAGCAAACCTCCCAACCACGTACACCTGCTCAGACTCTGTTGAAAGAATGGCCACCTGCTCCCTTTCAGAGTGAATAGGCGAGGCCATACAGACAGACAGCCTCCACATCAGCCCTCCATCTCAAGCAACACAAATGCATTACCACCCGACACTCACCCTGCTGTGAGGGCAGATACACTGTGTTGTGTTCACTAGGAAGTGCCTCGGCAGTGAAGTTTGTGGGCAAAACAAGTGACCCCTGAGATCTCCCATACAATTTGCCAGATTCTCTGCCATCACTACACCCAATGCTGCTGATGTTAGGCAATAGTGCATTCAGCTGTTCACAAAGTGCGGCCAGCTCCTCCTGCATCTGTACACAGTATGCACACATCCTACCCATCCTAGCATGACCAACTGAAGAAGTAGACTATAAAAGTGGACAGAAACATTGACATGTAACTTGCTACCCTCCTGACATATCACCAATGAACACGCTTGTGTCTTTATGAGCTGTGTAGCTGACTGTTCGGAAGAAACCTTCTCCTGCCTCATCAAAGGACCCATATGACCTACAATCTAAGCTGCAACCTCTATGCCACTTTTTACATGGACATAACAACTAACAAACTGTTTGTCCACATGAATGGCCATCACAAAGCTGTATCTGTGAGGCAGCTGGACCACCCAGTTGCTGAACATGCCACCAACACAATATGCCTCATTTTAATGACTGCTTCAGTGCCTGCACCATTTGGATTCTTCCTACCACCTTAATATTTTCTGAATTGCGCAGGTGGGAACTGCCCTGACAACATATCCTTCATACCCCAATCCTCAACCCCAGCTTCAACCTTTGCTAGCCCCTGTCCTCCACGTACCTATCTCTTTCCCTACTTCCACTCCAACCTTCTATCCCACCTATGTCCCTATAAGTTTTCCCCCCTTCTCTACTTCTCTCTTATCTCCTGCACCTGCTCCACATGTCCCCCCCCCCCCCCCCCCTCCAGGCACAGCCTGCACCTAGCAGTTCCACCACACACCTGCATGCTCCTGATCCCTACACTGCTATCCCGACCCCTTCTCACCACATGCCTCCCTCCTTACCCTCATCACAGCAGATTGCTGTCCATGTCAGCCACAGTAGTAGCTAAGCCTCAGCACCCAGAGACAGTGGCCATGTGTGTGTATGTGTTTTGTATTTCAGTAGAAGGAGTTTGTCTGAAAGTTTAATCGTTTTAGTATCTTTTTTCAGTGTGCCTTTCTGTGACTCAACCCCTCATCCATGTAGTGAGTAGCATTCTTTGCTTTCCATATGCCTCATGATGACTGGGTGTTGTGTGATGTCTTTAGGTTAGTTAGGTTTAAGTAGTTCTAAGTTCTAGGGGACTAATGACCATAGCTGTTAAGTCCCATAGTGCTCAGAGCCATTTGAACCATTTTTTTTGCTTTCCATATTATTGTTAAATATTGACTCATGTCCGAGTGTCTGATTGTTTGATAACACAGTATTTGTATATTATACTGTCATTCTTTGTATGTGTTCTTTAAAACTAATTCCAGCGAAAAAAGGATAATAACAAAAAATGCATCCACTCGTGTTCAGAAAAAAAGCAGAACACCTCAAACAACTAGAGATAGGATGTTTATATTTACAGGACATGTACATTAGTATGCTCTGCGGAAATGATTAGCATTCCAGTCATCTTCGATCAGCATGTGTCCTGTTGCTTAATATGCTAAGGGTCCACCATGGCCCTGATAACTTGTGCCATGTGTGATGGCATTGACATGTATAAGGTATGAATGGGTCCTATGGTATAGCCATCCATGTTGCATTCACCTGTTTCCAAAGTCCATCTATGGTGGTTGGCATTGGGTTGCAGCACTGCACCAGTTGTTTCACTACATCCCACACAATTTTGACTGGTGGCAAGTCTCGTGATCTATTGGGCCAGGGCAAAAGGCTGACATCCAGTGACACCAAGAAGATACATGTTCTTGCAGCAACATGTGGTTGTGACTTGTCTTACTGGAAAATGGTATCATGGTGGTTGTGCAGAAAGGGAATAGCTACCGACTGCAGGATGTCATTGACATTGGTCACACTGGTCACATTGCACTGGACACACCAGCTGTTATTTGTGGTTGTACCCAATAGCACCTCACACCATAAGGCCTTGGCTTGGCACTGTATGTCTTGGGTGAATGAAGTCACTATGATGCCGCTCCCCCTGCCTGTGGCGAATCAAAAGCGGCCATCATTTTCAAACAAACAGAACCCAAATTCACCTGAAAACACCATCTGATGCCATTCCTGTCCCCAATGACATTATTCCATACACCATTGCCATCTAGGTGTTTCGCACATTCTTCAAAGGTAGGTGGAGAACTGGATGATGTGCACATAACACATGCCCTAATAAATGGCCACAAACTGTCTTGCCTGACAGTGTATGACATGTTCCACTGTTTCTCCAGAGCTGAGGAGGATGCAGATCTGTCCTGCAATGTCATTCAGATGAGGTGTTGGTCTTCTCAGGGGTGGAGGGATGAGCGCTCTGGGTGGTGCAACCTCCACACACCCATTGCACAGCCAAAGCACTTTGTACCACACGAACGGCAATTTCCCGGATGGATGCATCACATTCTCTCACACCAATAATGTGCCTTCTTTCAAGCTCACCGATTTGATGGTACAGTTCGCACATACATCTCTGAGGCATCCTGCATGTCTGCTCAATCACACTGATTGATTACCTTCACTTTATAGTGACAATGAGAGCCATAAGCACATTTTACTAATAGAAGGTGTTGGAGCATGATATCGATGTTGACCTAGAACCTACGGGCCAACACTGTAAATGCTAAAATGCTAATCATAATCATTTCTGCAGAACATACTAATCCACAGACCACCTCATGATTCTCCATGCCTTGCCATATACTCTGCAACACGAGCTACAAGTTGTGTATTGTTTTAACACTTTCCTCTTGGCTTAGGCTGTAAAATTTAAAATCTCTCTTCACATTTTGTGATTTCATGAAAATGAAGGGGCAGTTTGGAAGGGGAAAAAAGATAGTAACAATGGATATCATCAAGTGAAAAGAGTAGTTTGCTTTATCTAACAGAAAGTCCTGGTAGAAAAATATCTAGCATGGTCTGAACAATAAATTGGGACATACCAGTGACTAGCACAAACATGGAGTAGGAACTAAACGTATTGTAGATACTGACATTCAAACAAAAATATTGCAAGAAAAAGACTGAATCACATGCATAATGGGCTTGAATGATGTCGCAAAATCCGAAGCAGATATTTGTGTAAAACCTCTACAGAATTTTCTAGAAAAGAATAAATGAAGAAATACAGTAGTTGCTACAGAGCCACATAGGCATAATCTGATTTATAGTGCCAGTGTAAATAAATAAAGTTCAAGTGTACACAGAAAAATAAAAAACCTGTGTTCTGAATATACAAACCGTGCAGTAGTAGTTATAAGCAAAACCTATGAAGGGGAATCATTTGTGTGTCAAAGTGTCACTGAAAAAATTAAAGAAAGAATCAAACAGAATAAACTGTCTATGAAAGTAGTGGTTTGAATAATAACTGTAGTGTATGTCATTTTTTAGGATAAAAGTCAGTGACTTGACAGGTAATAAACCTCATGCATATGGGCTAGATGCTAAAATCAACACTCAAAAGGAGTATTTTACTGCATTAGGAACAAAATATTGGAATTATAAAATTTTGCAATACTGAAAATGTTGGTGTTGTATGTATGTCAGAACATTTGATGTCAGAAAATCAGGTATAATGTTATTCCTCAAGTTTAATCTGTTGGAGACAATATGTGCAAGAAGTGAAAGAAAGAATGGAGATACTCTAATATTCATTAATGCTTTAATGCTTTTTAACCCATTAGTGCCGTGTGTTGCCATATGGCAACGTTTGTAACACTTTTTTAAAATCATTGATTCCACGATATCAACGAAGTCAGAGTGTTGGAAGCAGTGGGTTCCATTCCGCAAGACTGTAAAGATCACTACAATGCAACAGTTTTAACAATACATTTAAATTCTGCAGCGTAAGCAATGTTGGAAGTCATTGTTTGTTGAATGATGAAGAAAAATGGAGTATAAGTTCGAGTAAATACGTTTTACACAGTAACTTACGATATATAATTCAGTTTTTTAGTATAGTTGTGCTTTAAATACTCAAATATGTATTCTTTGGAGGTTACTGCTTGCTGTGAAATAAATTACATTCATTTAGGCCGTTTGAATGTCGGTGTTGCCATATGGCAATGCTAGGCGCTTGTACTCAGTAAAATGACGAATTTTCTCTTTTTTGTTTTAGAAGAGGTATCTCGCTTGCTGAGGTGCTGGGGATTCTTTATAATAACGATTTTGAAGGTGATGTGTTTGTTGAGCCTCCAGATCCGAATAGAGAAGAAAGATGGCTTATTGTATGTGCAGTGGCTGGATAACTCTGTTGTCACAATGATCTCTTCTTTATGTGGTGCACAAGTAGCTGCCCAAGTCAAGAGATTCTCGCAACTGAAAAAGCAAAATACAATGATTCCCAGACCAAAACTGGTAACCAAATATAATACTTATACAGGAGGTACTGACCTGATGGATCAGAGTCTAGCATGCTCTCATATTGCAATAAGAATCAAGAAATGGTACTGGTGTTTCTTTACATGGATGTTAGATGTCGCCATACAAAACAGTTGGATTTTGTATAATAAAGCAAGAAACCAAACTCTTTCTCAGCTTGATTTCAAGAGAGAAGTAGCAACAGTGTACTTGCAAAGACACCAAACTTTACCAAAAGGAGCCGGAAGACCATTGCATCAAGGGCATGTTCCGACAGCCGCATATCAGATTCAGTTAGGTTTGATAAGACTGACCACCTCATCCAGCACACAGAAGGAAAGAAGAAGAAAAGGTGTACGCACAAGGACTGTAAATCTACTGTGAAAACTATGTGTTCAAAGTGTAATGTGGGATTGTGTATTGACTGTTTTATTCCATTTCATGTAAAATAATGCTGAGTTCAAGGTTTGATTTTTGATTATTAATTGTACTGTGTTATAAAGTATCAATTGTATGATGAAGACAGAATAATAAATTTGCACGAACTTGTATATGTAATAAGAAATTTCAATAACCTACTTATTTTAGTTGAAGTTGTAATCCATATAAACTTAGGTAGTGAAAGCGCTTAGCATTGCCATATGGCAACATCAAATATCTCGCTAATGGCGGTAATGACTTTCGTCGAAACAACTCTGTTGTGTAATTTATGCCTTTTACAACCATATTAACGCAATTTTTTTAAAAAAAATCATGAAAAAATTAATTCCAGCGCTAATGGGTTAAGATGAATGTTCGCTCTTACTGGATGGACAAATTACAAGTATAAGACTAAATGAAGAGAATACCATAATTATTAGCTTAAACAGATATTAAAATCTAACACAAAAGGCACTATCTGTGGTGATTTCAACATTGAAATGGCTAACTGTGATGACTATGTCACAAGAATGATTTTTTAATATCTTAAGAGTACTAAATTTACATTGTACACATTACAGATCCATAAGGAATAATGCTTGCTTATATATTATTATAGTTAATTTTTCTAGAGATATTCATGATGTCAGACATACTAGTGAAGGTCTAGCAGATCACAAACTAGTAATTTTAACTTCCTGCTGTGGATAGTTGTCTAAGTCACACACATCATCCAGCAGCAAGGCTAATGTTATATAGATAAGAGAGCAGAAAGATGAATATATTAATTTATTTGTTGACAGATTAACTGATGTCAGCTAGGACTTTGTATACAATAAAAAATCTAGGAAGAGTGTTGAGGAAGCAGTGTTTGATAATTTCTTGAAAAAACTCACTGACCTATTGTATGCTTATTCACCATTAATCAAAAGAAGCTCTAAGCATAAACAGAAAATGACACAGTTAAAATGGTTTACGCATGAGCTGACTTTCATTAGGAAATACATACTCACACTGTACAGTATATACACTCCTGGAAATGGAAAAAAGAACACATTGACACCGGTGTGTCAGACCCACCATACTTGCTCCGGACACTGTGAGAGGGCTGTGCAAGCAATGATCACACGCACGGCACAGCGGGCACACCAGGAACCGCGGTGTTGGCCGTCGAATGGCGCTAGCTGCGCAGCATTTGTGCACCGCCGCCGTCAGTGTCAGCCAGTTTGCCGTGGCATACGGAGCTCCATCGCAGTCTTTAACACTGGTAGCATGCCGCGACAGCGTGGACGTGAACCGTATGTGCAGTTGACGGACTTTGAGCGAGGGCATATAGTGGGCATGCGGGAGGCCGGGTGAACGTACCGCCGAATTGCTCAACACGTGGGGCGTGAGGTCTCCACAGTACATCGATGTTGTCGCCAGTGGTCGGCGGAAGGTGCACGTGCCCGTCGACCTGGGACCGGACCGCAGCGACGCACGGATGCACGCCAAGACCGTAGGATCCTACGCAGTGCCGTAGGGGACCGCACCGCCACTTCCCAGCAAATTAGGGACACTGTTGCTCCTGGGGTATCGGCGAGGACCATTCGCAACCGTCTCCATGAAGCTGGGCTACGGTCCCGCACACCGTTAGGCCGTCTTCCGCTCACGCCCCAACATCGTGCAGCCCGCCTCCAGTGGTGTCGCGACAGGCGTGAATGGAGGGACGAATGGAGACGTGTCGTCTTCAGCGATGAGAGTCGCTTCTGCCTTGGTGCCAATGATGGTCGTATGCATGTTTGGCGCCGTGCAGGTGAGCGCCACAATCAGGACTGCATACGACCGAGGCACACAGGGCCAACACCCGGCATCATGGTGTGGGGAGCGATCTCCTACACTGGCCGTACACCACTGGTGATCGTCGAGGGGACACTGAATAGTGCACGGTACATCCAAACCGTCATCGAACCCATCGTTCTACCATTCCTAGACCGGCAAGGGAACTTGCTGTTCCAACAGGACAATGCACGTCCGCATGTATCCCGTGCCACCCAACGTGCTCTAGAAGGTGTAAGTCAACTACCCTGGCCAGCAAGATCTCCGGATCTGTCCCCCATTGAGCATGTTTGGGACTGGATGAAGCGTCGTCTCACGCGGTCTGCACGTCCAGCACGAACGCTGGTCCAACTGAGGCGCCAGGTGGAAATGGCATGGCAAGCCGTTCCACAGGACTACATCCAGCATCTCTACGATCGTCTCCATGGGAGAATAGCAGCCTGCATTGCTGCGAAAGGTGGATATACACTGTACTAGAGCCAACATTGTGCATGCTCTGTTGCCTGTGTCTATGTGCCTGTGGTTCTGTCAGTGTGATCATGTGATGTATCTGACCCCAGGAATGTGTCAATAAAGTTTCCCCTTCCTGGGACAATGAATTCACGGTGTTCTTATTTCTATTTCCAGGAGTGTATAAAAGTTGTTCTAAACTGGAGCCTGACCTGGGAAAAAACCCAAAAAGACAAAAACATTGTTATTGAACATTACACAGAAGGTGCTCTCAACAAATACAAAGCAGTGTGGGATGTTGTCATTTAAGAAAATTCTGAAGCTTGTGCAAAAGACGCAGTGCTGTGCACAGAAGAAAATAATTACTTCCTAACCTCAGTGGGTTAGCTGAAAAGCAAAATGGCACATATGAATTAGATTATGCTGGTGCCGAGCCACAAATGAAGCATGCCTTTGATTGGAATATTGTCACCTCCAAGGATATTGTAAAAGCTTTGTCAATGTTCTCTAACTCCAGACATATAGACTGTCGATGCTTGTCAAATTACGTTAAAAAAAAAAAATCTTATACATCACAGGCTTTCTTTGATTTTTTGTATGTGTGTAGAATCTGGAAATCTCTCCAATGCACTCAAAACTGCTGATGTGATGCCAGTCAATAAAAAGGTAAATAAGTATCTGCCCCAAAACTAATGCCCAATTTCTACTGTCACAGTTTTCTCTAAAGTTTGTGTCTCTGATGTGCAACCAGCTAAATAATTATTTCAAAAAACACAATCTCCTCAATTTAGAATTCAATACCACTACTTCCGTCACTGAAGTTGTTACCCAGGCATTAGATGCATTTGAAAATAAGGATCTGAATCACTAGTATTTTGTGATCTCAGTAAAGCCTTTGACTGTCTACTGTTTAACACCCTACACAAAAAAATTGGAATTTTGTGGCATACATCTCCTATCTTTAGCAGTAATAAAGTTATGTTCAAGCAACAGGAGACACTTTGTCTCAGTTAAAAATATACAAATATATGTTCCTCACTGAAGGGAGTTCAGACTGGAGTGACCCAGGGATTGGTCCTAGAACCTATTCTCTTCATCATTGCAACTAGTGATTTATTTATCATGTAGCAGCAAATCCGATAGCGTACTATGCAGGTGACATAACACTTCTCAATAGACATCATGACCCCATAAAACTGCATTTGGCAATGCAGGAAGAATTAGAACTAGCAATGAATTTTTTTCTAATGAACTTCTTTGTAATACTGATAAAACAATGCAACTAATTGTGGAGTTAATTTTAGCTGTGTGAAGTAAAGCAATAAAATTTTTTAAGCCTTCATGCTGATTCTGAATTAAACTGGGAGGAAATATTAATCATGTCTGAAAGAGAATAGCATAAGTGTGCTATCTTATGTGGAAACCGGCAGATGCAGTCACTATTGAGTATCTGAAGGGGGTGTATTTTGGCCCATTTTAGTCACACATTTCCTACGGCATTCTGATATTAGGATCTTCTTGCTATGTCACCAAAGTTCTGAAAATTCAGAAAAAAGTAATCAGAATAATGAGCAAAGTTAAAACAAAGACTCACTGTCCTCCACTCTTTATCAAGCTCAAGTAATTGGCTTTTGTTAATTTACATATCTACAGAACATTTCTTTATGTCAAAAACAATAAGTTTGACACTGGGGAGAATATAGACCCTCACAATCCTAGAGGCAAATATACTCTGATCTACCAAGACACAGATTCACAAAGACTGCAAACTCACACAAAAAACATACTTAAAATCTTTTTACAAATATCTGCTTGGTCTTTGTGCTATAATATTTTCAAAGTTGAGATTTATGATCAATTATTTAAACACCAATTTTACAAGATAGCACTAACTATTTGAAGTAAACAATATTGACACTTAAACAATTTGTTGTAGCTACCATCATAAGTTGCACTGAGAAGAACCTTTTTTTTTATTTCTTGATGGTGGCTAGTTTTGGACACTTATGTCCAGTTTCAAACCATGCTTATGCTAAGTGCGTCAAATATGCCTGTGTACTGTGAGTTAATGAGCATTTCGCTCTCATTTAAGTATATGGCTGAAAGAGTCCGCCTTCAGGAATTGTGAAATGAACCCTGTCGTTGAGGACTGTGTGCCACAAAGGGCACAGATTCACCACGAGATGGGGAAACTCACAGATGTCTATTATCTACTGAGGCCTAAGTGCTGTAGTGTGCAAGTGAGACAGATGAGAGGCTATGTCATAGGGAAACCCAATAGAAGCCACTTGTGGCCAAGGAGACGTGGCAGGGTTAAGTATGGCAGACCTAAGATCAGTCATTAAGGGAAACATTTATGAAAACTATTTAATTCTGTAGTAATGCAGGGAATGAAGCCACAGTGATTTTAATCTACCATCCTTCATCAATTTTCATGGTGATCCCAATAAAACCTTAATATTGATAATATCTATAATAGTTTAGAATTTACTGTTAAAGTGAAATTCACAAGTTTTGTAACAAAGACCTGAATGCTAAAATCTGAACGCTTTAGACGTTGACATTTCATATAGAAGCACATCATTAAAATGACAAATGTTGTAAATATCAACTCTGTAACTTTATTTGTTTAAAAGATAGAGTAAATTTAAGTTATCAGTATTTTCAGTTAAGCATCAAATCATAGTTTCTTCCCCACAAAACACATTGAACGATGACAGCATGACACCTTATTGAATCATTAGGTAATAGAATATTTGCTGTAAAGTTTAATGCTTAATAGTTACTTTTGATCTTGCTTTATTTATCAGAAAGCACATTGGTGCAAGGCTACTGGCCATGACATTCAAAGTTGACAAGGAAATTGTATTGGTTTTATGTAAAAGAATTTAATGTTTATTGTGTAATGGTTATTGTTACTTTATTTTGAATGTGAAAGTGGTCAAGCTTTGATGATTTAAAAATGTTAAAATGTAAAATAATGTGCAATAAGCTGTAACCAATCAGATGGACAGCTTCAGGAAAGGGAACTGTCCTAGTCAGTTGAGCGAGGATATTCGGTAAGCAGAAAATGCTGCTGGGGATGGGCAGAGGAACAGTGCTGATGCCGACGCGAAAGCGGATAGTTCGGGGCTGGAGACACCAAAGTGAATAGTTCTGATGCAGACGCAAAAGTGGACAGTTCAGCTGGAGACACCAAAGGGTGCAATATGGTTTGAAACACAAAAGTGGACAGTTGGTATTTAGGCAGCTAGGATGTCTAACAATGTCCACCTGATGTGAACTCTAACTTTTTGTGTAGATAAATTGTATTTTGTGATGGTATTGTGAATGATCGACCTGTGACAAATGGATATGTGCTTGAGTGTAACAGTAACTCTAAATACAACCACTTTTGCTATTAGTTTGCTTCCTGAATAAACCTTATTGTAACCAAATTGCAACTGTGTGACCTACATCATTTACGGGTCTTAATTTAGTTCCCAATATTATTATTACTGTTATTATATGTTATGTTAACTTTGTATTTTGCAAACTTGCCATCAGTCAGACAATTTAACCAAAGGTTCACAAGTGTCTAATTTAGGATATGTAATGTGACATGTGCAGTTCAACCCCTAGACAAGTTTGAGTCAAGACTTTTCGACGACGAGGAACAACATGTAAGGCCGAACATCATTGGGATGTTAGCTCACAGTACAAAACCTGCCCCTTCAGTCACGATTGAGGCAGCACTAAGGCCAACTCAACAACAGTAAATACACCACATAGGATGGACATTAAAAAACTCTGATGTTTGTCCTATATGGTGTATGTAATGTTCAAGAGTCAGCCATAGTACTGCTTTGATGATCACTGCAGGGGCAGTTTTTGTACATAGGTTATAGCCTGCATTTGTTACACTTACAACACAGATTGTTTGAAAATGGATACAGGTGTCCAAAACTAGACACCATCAAGAAATAAAATAAAATAAAAAAATACTTCTCAGTGCAGCTCATGACAGAGCTACAACAAATTATTTCAACTACAAGACAAGTTGCAGAACTATATTTCACCTGCAGCATGCTGCAAGTTTGTAAATTATTGATAGCAGTTCTTAAGAATATTTCTGAAAGAACTTCACTATAAAAATTTCTGTTAATCATGCATCAATGTCCAAACCTATTCTGCTGTAGGTGGTAAATGGTGAATGAAGTAAATAATAAATATAATATTAATGTCACATGGTTTATAAAATGTACAAAAGCCCAAAGGAAGGAGTCACCACAAGGGGTTGTCATGAAACACAAATAGAAAACTGCAATGGCACATCTCCTACAAGAAGAGATAAGACCTTATGTCATCAATAGAAACAATCACAGGTAGTTAACAAAAACATGCATTTGTAGTTATTTTTGTTTCCCAAGTGCAGATAAAAATTTTGCCTTCACAATGAGTCTATCTGAAGATGAGCCTCAGCAAGTACCGGTCATCAATTCTGTCTCATAATATTTCAGTAGGTACAAATATTCTTCTGAACTTCATACATGTCAAATCAGTAATCATGTTTGTTTTGCAGTGAAAGCTGCAATCTCATTAATTATTTGAAAAGTGTATGAGTTTGGAGAATTTAGGTGTCACAGTCTGCTAATTATTATGGAGCATAAAGATGAACTGTCTAAATAATCAAGCAGCTAAACATAACATACATGATTTCAGTGCCTGCTTCACAACCTAGTCCATCTGGATCTTTCCCTCCACCACCAGCTTTTCTGAACAGTGCAGATGTAAGTCACCCTAAAAACACATTCTCCAGTCCTGAAGTTAACAAAGCCTCAACTGATGATAACCTACAGTCTCCACATCCTCCACCCAACAGTTTCTGGCCCCTCTATCCTATCACCTTGTCCCTTTTCACATCCCCCACCATAAGTGTGTGTTGCTCTCTCCCAGTATACTCACCTGTCCTTCCCCTTCCCTTGCTCCTCACCTTTCCTGCTCCCAATTTTTCCCCACACTCTACCTCCCGACACTGTGCCTGGCAGTTTTGTCAGACCATGATCTAGTCCCTGCACATCCCCCCAGACAGCACTCTTCTCTCCCCCACCCATAACCTGCTATGCCTCCCCCTTTCCAGCCCCACTTCAGATTACTATTACATGACAGCTGCATTCCAGTCGAAGGTGCCAGTGGTAGTGGTCATATGTGTTTGAAGAGTCCTTGCTTGTATTAATGTGTGTTTAGTTTCTTTGCTAAAGATGGCTTTGACCAAAATTTATAATATGTAACAGACATTTCATTGTGCCTGTCTGTGCTTGACAGGTCTTCTTTATGGTGAGTAGCAACCTATCTTTTTCCTAATATTGTCGATATTCCAACCTACAGTTTCCACTGTTTGGACTTTACATTTCTAAGTTCAAGATTATAAAACTTATTTCAGCTCCAATTAGAAAAAAAAGTTTTTTTTTCTTTGTGTGTGTGTGTGTGTGTGTGTGTGTGTGTGTGTGTGTGTGTGTGTGTGCTGTTTGCGCACACACACTTGAAACTCTCCCTCCATTTTTCCCTGTGTGTAGTTTGTAGTGTGTCAGCTGGGAAACTGGTTCACTATGAATTTTAGCACTCTCACAATACACAGTAGAGTATTTTATTCTGTTTGTTCATTAAATGAACAATGATTCCATCACATCAAGTTTATTGTGTAAACATTGTATAATGTGTATGTTTTATGTTTGTTTCATGTATTACATATAGTCTTCATAGGAATGGAGGGATCTTCTGGTATTGTTTTGCTGCCGAGGAGATGCTGAACCAGTTTGCAGCTGAGCTGACAGTCGTGCACTGTGAGGACATTCACCCAACTATATCAAGATGCTGTAGTTAATTATTATACAAAATTGAAGATGTATTATGTGTAAAAAACATGTATCAGTTCTTCTTGAGATTTGTATCACTCCAGTTCTAATTTAGCCACAACTGCATTCATTTACATTCTGAAGAATTTAAAGTTTTATTACGTGACAATGAAATGTTCATTGCTCTATACAGTAAACCTGTTTGAAGTTATTTGAGGATAGAAATGTGTCTGTGAGGAAAATCATTCTGAAAAATACCTGAATGAAGATATTTTGAAAATTGTATATTGGAGGGATACCTCAATTAGTTGTTATACAAAAAACTAGAAATCAAATATGATGCACAACAGAAGCAGTTCATTGACCTCTTCTGTTGAAATATTATGACAAAGTAAATTTATAATAGTTTACTTGATAATTTCTGAAAGGCAAGGAACTTCAAGTTGCTATGAGTGAAAAGTATGGTAATTAATCATCCAAAAAGTGATTTTAGTGAGCATGAATTTTAAATGATGATTTTAATTTAATTGAAAATACCTGTTTGGTGTATCAGAGATGATTAGTTGCTTTTATGCAGCAATGAACTACTATCTCTGGTTTACACAACAATGAAATCAACAGCACTACTAATATGTATAATTCTAATTGCTCATTTTGAAATTCGTTAAAGAAAAATGAAGCAGATATTGTACAGATAGTTTATCACAAAAGTGATAAATATTTCTTTCAGACAGTATGAAACTCTCTGGATGACAGTGAGATACACTCATAGTGGAGCAGCAGTCATGTTCAGGGTATGTCAATAGGAGTGATACAACCTTTAGTGCATAGTCATTACACTGCTGTCCCACACCACAAGCATCATACCATTGCTAGCTGACCACCTATTATCTCATTCATACCAAAGCTAGGAGTAGGATTCACAGAAATTATTGCAGCTCCTTAGAAATATGAAAGAAAACTAGATATTGGCTCACCTTTTTCAAAGTGTCACTCAGATCTACCTGGTGTTCCAGCTTAAATTTGGGTAAATATACATTCACATCCACTTTGCGCAGTTTTTGTAAGATGTCAGGGAGGTTCACATCTACCAATTTCCTTTCAAGTTCTCTAAGGCCATCAATTTTCTTTGGAAGAATGATTACCATGCTCAGCTGATCTCCCTAGAACAATAACAGACATAATATTTGCTGTAGAATAAGTAGAAATATAGCAAAACTGATTATTTCTTCAGATCAGTATTATGTTATCTTACATTAACAGTCTTAAAGAACATAATCTAGCATGTGATAAGCAGGTATTTATCGCGTTTTTGAAGTATCAAGAGTATAAGTTGTTGAAAACTCCGATTAAGTGTACCAGAAATGATGATGTTGATGCATTATCAGAAGCAGTCAACAATTACAGTTCAGTCATCTAAATGCATGTTGCATGAAAATCTTTGAAAAGTTAAAAATACACCTTGACAGACTCAATCTATGATAAACCTGAAATTTACTGGCCTTGGCAAAACTGACGTGCTCATTATGAAAAGTCATGACTGAGTGTAAAGCTTATTAAAAATTCTATGCTGTGCAGTGTTTCCTTACCTTTGTTAGATAACCTCTTTTGGCTCATATACTATTTCTTCAGACATCATTATTATTGTGATTACTATTACTATTTTGTAATTATATGAAACTGAAAACTAATTTTATTATCTGTGTGCTACTTTGTTGTGGAGTTAGAAAAAAAAGATGTAGTATTTTCATTAAGGTCAAAAATTTTGTAGGTGCGTTGAGCCACATGTGCTATTAACAGTTCTTTATATGCTTCTCAGTAGTTTTTAATGATCAATTTTATTTTTTCACTGCCATATCATTTTGCATGGAATCTGGATTAACATTACTTCTTCTGTTCTCTGCTGCAATCTTATAGCATGTGTATGTGTGTATACTGCTGTTCATTGGTAATTGCATTTTTGAATGAGTCACTATGTCTGTAAATTTGTTAATTAAAACAATTTGGGTGCTTTTTGTCTTTCATTCAATGGTTGTAGTTTGTTGCGAGTTGTGTTTGGGCCCCTCAGTCAGTAGAGCATTTGTCCACAAAAGGCAAAGATCCCAGGTTTGAGTCCCAATTCAGTACACAGTTGTAATCTGCCATGAATTTTCAAGACAGTGTTTACTTTCTTAGATGTTTTAGTCTTGGCTCTTAATGGGATCTTGCTATTCTTGTAGCATAACAGATCCTGAAATTAAAATGATATCAGCTAGGTAATTTAAAGTTAATTATTTAATTACTGGATAAACATTGTACCAGTCAGAATGAAGCCCCAATGTGAATGCTGTTCTCAGGCATTGGATGGGTTAGTTGTTGTTCACAAACAGCTGGAAATCACTGACTGCTATAAAATGATTGGACACTGCTTTCCATGTCTGTGTTGGGAAAAACACCAAGAGTCATGAGTCCTCTCTAACTAATACTGCCTTCTCTGCTGCAAATATGCACAGGTCCTATTACAGCTCATCTTTTTTCACAGTGAGTGATATGCCAGTGGTAGATTATGGGCTCCATACAACATTAATAGTAATCTCAGACTTGTCACAGATTATGATGTTATCTATAATGAAGTTCTGTCTGAAAGAAGCTGCAAAAATATTCAGCCAGATCTTGATAACATTTCAAAGTGGTACAAAGATGGGGAACTTGCTTTAAATGTTAACAAATCTAAAACTTCAAAAACTGAATAAAACTTAGTATCCTATATTTCTCTTGTTAGGTCTTGAAAACAAGAAAAAAACTCTTAGATCATAAGGCAACTCACCAGTGGTGGGAACAACGAGGCAATGCCAAAACTCAAGATGACATGCCGGAAACAGATGAAAATGATGTAATTTTGGTGAATTTATTGGAGAAGCTACCGGGCTGTGAAGATGCGAACTTCAAAGACGTTGAAGAGTGGATGAAAAACAACTTTTTTGATTTGACTGAGGAAGAAATTGTCCAAATTGCAACCAATCAGAAAGTGTCAGAAGAATATGTTTCTGATGATGAAGCAGAGAAAAAGATTCCTCACACAGATGGTTATGAAGTGATCCAAACTGCCTTGGAGTACATCAGACAGCAGGAGGAGGTGACTTAACCTGAAATCATTTGTTTCCAACGTTGGGGATATATTGCCACAACAAAAGTTTCTCAATCCACAAAACAAAAAACCATTACAGACTTTTTTTTACCAAAAACCAATTCTAATGTCCATAAGCTTTTTTTTTAAAAAAAGAAAAAGTTCCTCTAGACAAACTTTTTGTTCCTTTGAGTAATCTCTAGATTTGTTTCGTAATTTTGTACAGTACTTCATTTTTTATTCAAAAGAGTAGGTAATAAAATATGTCAACACAATTTTTTCAGTCAAAAACATGCAGGCTTATTCACAACCATATCAATAACATTCTACGTAACCTAAGCACATTTTACGATCAAATTTCATGGTATTGATGCAATTCAGGGTGTTTCATAAAAGAAAACAGGGGGACTTCAGTTTATCCAAAATTTTTGTTATCTGTACCAGCCACCATCCTGATCATTTTGGATAAATGGGAGTTTACTGTACTTACCGTTGAGAGTTATAAGAGTCCCCGTAAATGGGTCAGGGGTGCACTACATGTCAGACATTTCTACCAAGGTGGTCTACAGTGTGTGGAGTGTACACTCTTCATCCAGTCCAAATAATGACAGCCTTAGGAGAACCTAAATTATTAGTACAGGACTCAAAGAAATGACCTCTGAAGATGAAACTATCAAAATTTTAGTTATGAAATGAAGATATTTTCTGTGAGAACTGGAAATAGTCTGTGGGGATTTGATGGAGACAATAGACGTGAAAAACATCAAAGTTAGCTGAAACATGTCGAGTGTACATTATTAGAGCAATTCCTGAAAAACACTTTACAGCAGTTCAATGAACTTTCTTCAAGGAGACACTGACAAGAGAACGGTCCAATAAGACATGTCAAAACGTACCCTGCAATTTTTTTCACAGGAAGAAGACAATGAAAGAAATGCACTGCCAAAATTGTAGCTGCTAAGAGCCACATTTTTTTATAAAAGCAGTTTGTATAGCCCTGCCTGCCTAGCATGCAACTTGGCAAATCACTCATACAGTACCGCATAGCAGAATTATCCGGAGTTCACAGACATCAATTTTAAGCACCTAAAGCCTGGTTTCAATGGAGTGAATGGAAGCGAACACATGCGAATGAGCATTTGCAGAAAATTTTCTACCATTTGCTTGCACATAGGTAGAATCTTCTATTCTAGAGGGAATGGAAGAGAACACGAGGTAGCAAACACTGCCTATGAACGATGCATTATTAGTTTTTAGGTTTTGGAGCTAATATTTGGCATACAGGATACAACCACACTGTGTGGTTTCAGTTGCTTAAGACTGCAGTCATGTGTGTGAGTTGTGTTTGTGTGAGTGTGAGTGTGTATTTATTGTTGAGAAGGCCCAAGGCCGAAACTTTAATTGTGAAAGTCTTTTTGTTGTGTCTATCTGCTGCTCAGCATCTCTGCTATATGGTGAGTAGCAACTTTCCTTCTCACAATATTGTTATATACCATCATTACCTTCATAACGATTCAAACCATCATCCCAGGCAAAAAAAAGATGTCATTAAAACATTGGTGGACAGGGCTAATAAAATGTGTGAGCCAGTTTATTTGCAAGAGGAACTAAATCATTTGCAAATGGATTTTAAGAAAAATGCATACACTGATTATGAGATGATTGAGCACTACATCCCAGAAGAGAAGCATGCAAAAACATGCAATGACAACAATAACCGTCAGCTGGAAAAGTTTTTCTTTAATTTATCCACAATATTATGGACTGTATTGTGAATGCTCTGGCCAAGTTTCCAGTTGAAACAATTTTTAGATCCACCAAAAAGGTCAGAAGATGTTGCCCGCAGTTGGCAATAAAACCTCAGGAGGAAGAATTTCTACTGTTCGACTATGGCCTCTTAGCCAGGAAGTTTTAATTAATGAACATGCTGGCCATGAAAACCTACATGTTATGAGTATAGTCATGTGTTTTTTCCTTCAAGAATATGATTTAAAGGCCAGAGTTACAATAGTCTTTAACACAGTTAAGTTGAAAAATTTTTGTGGGTACTTACGAATCACCATCCATCTTCAAAAATATTAAAAATATACCATACCTACAGGCCCACCCCACCCTCCCCCACCCCCAACCTGCAATCTTTGCAAGGGCATCCTTGATGAGCCAGCATAATCATCATTTTTAAAATTATTGTTTTGCTACATCAAGAGCATAAGAGATTTTCTACAGTACTTCATTAACATTTCCTCTGGAGAGATAGGTGAGTCAAATGGTATGATGGTTATTTGCCTTTCCTGCAGTCATTAATGTCTGTGCAATTCAGGAATGCTTATATAAAAATTGTCCACTGTCCAAAATTTATTTATTTCATGTTCTGTTGACCACAGATTGTGATTCAACATGTGAAAACTGGAATGAGTCAAATACAAAAATATTTATAAAAATATCATTTTTTTACATTATTGATAGGGCCCACACGTTGCCAAGGTTGTTTCCTCTCCACTGCAGAAGTTTCACTGGGAAGCCCATACACATCCTCCATAAAGTCTCTGTATCTTCCCATGTGATTTTCATATTTTTGGAGTCCTGAAGAAAGACATTTATGGTGGTCAGTTTGCTTCAGACAGAGACGTGCATGCCTCGGTAAAATCATGGTTTTGTAGACAACCACAAACATTTTTCCACGAAGGCACTGACCATCTTGTCTCATAGTGGAATAAATGTGTAACAGTTATAGTGATTATTTTTGAGGTAGTGTATCGAACAGTTTACTTCCATTCTTTTATCTGTTTCATTTTCATTTGACAGCCCATTACAAGATGTTCTCTAGATTGTTGGCACATCTGTTAATTTTATAAGAGATCAATCAGTCTCATTTTCCTGATGTGTTTTTAGTACTTGGTTCCATTTTTGTATTATCACTTTCACATATCATTTTAATATGAAAACTATAGTAACAGTTTTGAATTTTCTTTGTGGGAAAGTGATGGTATGTATGAATGTAAAAAAAGAAAGTGGTTATAATTAATACTTTACATGAGTATTTTCTGCATTTTAAATATTTTAGTCACATTATACCCCTAAAAATTGCTAAGGGCACTTTCAACCCCTCTGTTGAAAGCACTGAACAAACAAAACAACCCAACACCAAAAGAAAAATTTAACATTGCTGCAATAACATTCTTACCATATACATAAACTTTGCTTTGTTAGGCCCATATGAAAAAAAACCCTCTGGTACTACTAATTTGTTAAAAATAAATGTGACAGTTTTTGTAGAAACAGCATCTTGGGTTGGACAACAAATACATGATATAGAAAAGTATGAAGACTGTATTATTCTGAGCTATTTGTAAAGGTTATTAAGTAGTAAAAACTGAAATTAAAATATTAAAATAATTTATTTAAAAATGTTTCCTTTCATTGCATTGTCAATGTAAAGTGGCTTACATTTCATTTGGTTTTTTAAGTGGTTAACCCCTGGTTAGTATTGCAGTCTGTTTCATTTTTATGGATTACTGATCGAACTTTATTCCTAATACTACTCACGAACTAAAGTTGATGTTTATCATTAATCTCAGTTCACATTGTTAAGACAGTATTCTTTAAAATCTTAAATCTATTTGCACAACAATTTCAACGCAAAATTACAATAAAATCAGATAGCTTGTATCTAACTCTGCCTACTTTCAGAAGTATGAAATTTAACTAGCAAGCCAGAATACAAAGGAGTAACCTAAATTTATTTTAATGGAGGTATTTCAGAGAAAATGTGGTGTTACAGATCTACAAATTTAATTCTAATACCTTGTAGGGGAGTTCCAGGACTTGAGACTCAAGTTGTTGTGCTTCTGTGTACATAAATTTTTTCTTGATATGCATCATGTCAACAGTCTTTTCCTCTGTGGCAGTAATGTGAAATGGCATTGGCGATGTTGCATCTTTCTTAAACTGTGAACTCCATATTCCTTTGAAGTAAACGGCATTGACAAGAACTAAACGTGTCAAGGCATCCAAAGCACCTGTGAGGAAAAATGCAGTTCCAAACAGAAAAGCTTCATTAACAGTGAATTATGTTAATGTCTTCCAATAAAACAAAAACAGTAGAGCATCGATTATCCGAACTAACTGGGGGCATGGGTGTTCGGAAAACAGTTATTCAGATAATTGAATTGAAAACTTTTATTTCTCAATTTATAAATAAAAACCTCATATACTTATAACAACATGAATCACTTTTGTTATTGCAAAGGCAAGTACAGTCACAGAGGCTAGTAAAAAACCATGTGTGATACATATGATAGATTTAATGCTTAAAAAATGTTCTTAATTTTGGTCTGTCTGAGCAAGTCTACCCACTTACAAGCAGCTGAGTTCTGCATTGTACAGCACAGGTATCTGACACTGTTTGCTTTCATTTTGAATTTAAAACCATGGCAAGGCAATATCTAACACATCTTCATTTTCTGGATCACAAGTTGATGAGATACAGGTGGTATCAGATTTATCAGTGATAAGGTTTATAATTTACCTGTCCTGCATGGTTTGGTGACCTTGGTCCACATCATTGTCAGTCATTCATTCTTGAACTACTAATTTATCACATTCATGACAATTGAGTTCTTTTAGCATATTTAGCTTTTGGGCATATCATTCTGTTTATGATTTTCAATTAGACTTAGAGAACTTTCTGTGATATCCAAAATTTTATTCCAAGCTTTTACCAAGTTCTGTTCTATGGTGTTCTGATCATGTAGGACACATCTTCCAAATCACTATTTTTATGACTTCAGACTTCCTCCCTCCTGCCCCACCCCTTTCTCTTTACTTAACAATTCTTACATAACAGTTCTTTTCTGTAATACCATTTGAAAGTCTCAAGACTGCCTTGATTCATGAGTGCTAATAATGAGGTTACATTCGATGTAATAAACATCACTTTTATGATCTCATCCTTTTTGTTTAAGATATCACACGATGGATGAGTTGATACCTTGTCAAGGGGCAGTAATGTTTTCTCCCTTTTGCCAATCTTTAACTGAAGAGTTTTATAGAGGTACAAAAACTTCCACAAACCATTGTATGAAAATCATACAATTCATCCAGATGCTCTTTTGTGAGGTGTAAACAATAGCCATCACAGACATATTAACATGTTTGAAACAATGTGGTTTCTTACTTGTACCAATGATGTGCACACCGGTAGTATTAGCACTTGGTAAAGCAGTAATATGATTGCTGCTTACTTTAGGAACAGGTGCTGTTAATGCCTGATGTGAAGCAAAAGATTTTCTTGGAACAGTTTTCCAATTGAGCCCAGTTTCAGCAGCACAGTAAACATTTGATTTGAAGCAAGAGACTTTCTTGGCAAAGCTTTCCAATTGAGCCCAGTTTCATCAGCACAGTAAACATTTAGAAAGTGACTGTCAAAAGTACTCACAGCTTTTGAATTATCAGTCACCACATTGTCATTTAGTTGAATTGTTAGGATATCTTGCATGCTGACTAGCTATCCTGTCTCCCATTTGACAATATGTGATGTAGTTTTAATCTTATTACCTGCATTATTTATTTCTGTAAGGACATGCATACTTTAGGACATTTCAGTGACTTTCCTTAAAACAGAGTACTTTTTGTAGTATGCAAGTAATGTCAGACCTTGACTTATTGCGGATTTTATATAAATGTCCCTCTTCCTTCTACATGGGATTTTAATTCCTTTGGTTATCCACAGCTTACTTGTTTCTCTCTCTCTCTCTCTCTCTCTCTCTCTCTCTCTCTCTCTCTCTCCTCTCATGGCTTTTCTGTATAAATTTTTAGGAGAGTAACTTTCAAATATTGACACAAATTTACTATGGAATACACTTATTATAAACTATTTATATTGTGCCTATGAGGGTCTCCTAATGGTGGCGTCAAAAACTTTTCCATTAAATTAATACATTTGCTGGACAAGATACGTAAACCTAAAGGACATTTTACTATTTGCGGAGATTTATATATCAATATGATGAAAGTGGATGAAGTCAGTAATAGATTCCTGAACATCCTGTACATTGTGGTATATCACAACACGCATCATTGATTCTCAGTTATTGACCATATTCTGACAGATTATCATCTATAGTGTTCTTTTTTTTACTGGGAGTAGTGGCATACTCCTGTAATGCAAGCTTCTGGGAGGCCGTAGTTATGGGAGAGATCAGGAAACAACTACAGATTCGGCTGTTTCATCAGCTCAGGAACAAGCCCTCATCGAGCTCTGCAGATTGACAGATTGCAGTGCGGAATTTACAGCTAGTGGTGGCTCGGGGTTAAGATAAATCGAGAGCAGTGAGCAAACTACATCAGGAAACCGAAACAGGTGACTCATAACTACTACCTTATCAGGAGTACCACAATATTTTGGTCAAATTCAGAACGCAAAATATTTACAAACAAACACAGAAAAGTACTTAGCAACAAAAAGATGTTTTCAAAATCAAAAAGGTGCAAATTTACTGAGCAGATGGCCAGCCAGATATGGTCAGAAGTATATCCAGGAACACATGTAAATGAAAAATTTAACAAATTCATAAACACATACAAACTGAAATTTGAGAAGGTGTTTCCTAAGATAGTACACTCTGCTGAGGAATCTAATAGAAAGAGCTGGGCTATGAAAGGTATCAGAAGATCCTCTGAAACTCTCAAATATCTAAGTTCTATTAAAGAAAATAAGAATGACACAGCCTTCTTGCAGTTCTTTCTCAGGTACACAAGGACATACAGAAAACTGCTGCAGCAAGCAAAAAGAATGCAAAATCATAAGACCAAACAGATCTCTAACAATAAAAGCAAAGCCATTTGGAAAATAGTAAAACAAGAAACTGGTAACACAAAGTCAAAGCAGATGAAAATACAAATGAGAAATGAATATATTTTAATAGATAACCCAAATGACTTGGACGACTTTGTATACAACTACTTTTGTAATGTTGCAAACTGCAAGAAAAGCTTCCAAAAATACAACATATACCTTACACAATGCTGCTATTGCGCACCACTGGGGAGGAAATCAGTAGGATTGTCCATACATATAATAATAAAATGGTCACAAGTTCAGTTGAAGCTCTAATGTGTCTACTACAAGACAGCATTAGCAGCTTAAAAGTACCCCTAACAGACATTATAAAAAAGTCATTCTATACCAGACATGGTTTGCAACTTAATGGGAAGGGAAAAATTTTCATTTGTAAAAAAGTTGTAGAAATCTTGAGGAATGCTCATGGCACATCTAGCTCAGTGGCCATTCCTTTACCCCAGTCAACCCAAATAGTTTCACAAAGTGCAAATCATAATCACGCAAAGTGCAGTGAAGTGTCCCAAACCATAGGAACAACAGCAGTTTCAACAGTGCCATCTGGAACAGAACCAGCAGATAAAACATCCCCACTAACAGAAGAAGAGGAAACAGCTGCAATATAGGCCATTAATGAGTTTCTGCAAAAAAATCAGTTCCACCTTAAACAAGTCAAGAAAAGCAGCAGGATTATTCTGTGACCTCATGAAACCATTTGATTGCGTAAACCATCACTTGCTCCTGTATAAAATGGACAGATACATAACTTCTATGTATTTTTGTGTATTTTGTGTTTTACTTCCTTTTATAGATCTAATAATTGTTTGTTGCCTGTAACATATTGACCATTCATTGTTTTTATACGTTGTTTGTGTTATTACTTACTTACTGCTGTATTCTATTAGCCATACAAAATATGGAAACAAAGGAAGTAGGGTACAGTACACTTGTTCGCCCAGTGCTTGAATATTACTCACCAGTGTGGGATCCATACCAGATAGGGTTGATTGAAGAGATAGAGAAGTTCCAACAGAGAGCAGCGTGCTTCATTACAGGATCGTTTAGTAGTCGTGAAAACGTTACGGAGATGATAGATAAACTCCAGTGGAAGACTCTGCAGGAGAGATGCTCAGTAGCTTGGTATGGGCTTTTGTTGAAGTTTCGAGAACATACCTTCACCGAGGAGTCAAGCAGTATATTGCTCCCTCCTACATATGTCTCGCAAAGAGACCGTGAGGATAAAATCAGAGAGATTAGAGCCCACACAGAGGCATACCGACAATCTTTCTTTCCACGAACAATACGAGACTGGAATAGAAAGAAGGGAGAACCGATAGAGGTACTCAAGGTACCATCTGCCACATACCGTCAGGTGGTTTGCGGAGTATGGATGTAGATGTAGATGTAGAATAAAAACTATTATGAATAACAGACTTACAAATTATTTAAATGAATACAAACTTCTGTACGGAGTACAATTTTGCTTCAGGTTTGATAAGGGGACAGAAGCTGCTACAGCAAAATTTACAAAAGTAATTTTAGAAGCCATAGATAAAGGAGAACAAATAACAGGCATTTTCCTAGACTTAAGCAAAGCATTTGACATAGCCAATCATGAAATACTTCTAGGTAAACTTCAAGCAGTAGGAAAGAGGTGGGTGGTAAATAAATGGTTTAGGTCTTAAATAGTAGACAGAGTGCAGAGGGCAGAGCTATCCCAAATTTCAAGTGGCACTAATTATATGGTGAAATATTTTTCAGATCCAGAATATCTGAATGTTGGAGTCCCTCAAGGCAGTGTGTTAAGTGCAATACTGTTTCTCATTTACATCAATGACTTGCTGCTGTGGGTCACACAAGGAGAAACTGTGTGATTTTCTGATGGAGCAATATAATAATTACAGATAGGACACGAGAAATGTTAGAAGTAAAAGCTGAAATGGCACTTGTGGTGGTCCATAACTAGTCAAATAACAATAATGTAACTTTTAATGTAAAAAGATTAATAACATCAACGTCTACATAAATAAAAAACCTAATGTAATAAATCTTAAAATATGTAATGAAACCATAATGTGTGTAACTGGCAAAAAGTTTTTAGGTATATATGTTGATCAACAATTAAAATGGGGAGAACATACCAGGGCACTTGGAAAAAAAAAAATTAGCACAGCATACTACACCTTAAAAAATTAGCACAGCATGTTACTTCTTACAAACACTAAGAACAGTGTGTAATAGCTATGCTTGAAAGGAATATACTATGCACACACACATTCTATTTTCAGTTATGGCATAATATTGTGGAGTACAAATACTCTGAATGTGGAAATCATGCCCAAACTGCAAAAACGAGCCATCAGAATAATGAGAAAGAGTCACAAAAGGGCCCAATGTATTGAGCTATCAAAAAATAGGGTATTCTCATACTTCTCACTGAAAACATATACCAAACTGCAGTTTCTCTACAAAAAGAGCAGTCAGCAATATGCAGTAAACAGCTCCGTACATGATTGTCAAACCAGATACAGTGATTCCTCGTACCTGGATAAAATGAATAGAGCAAGAACCAGACCATTATGTTTCACCAAGGAGTCAAGATGTATAATAAAACTGCCAAAAGATATCAAAAACAAAGGAACACTATAAATTTAAAACATACCTTGAAGAATATCTACTAAAAATAGTTTTTTCTCAGTTAAAGAGTTCACACAACATAAAATTGCTACAAATAAATCAGCAGATTGGCCAGTTACAAAGTAGACAAAGAGGATGGAGTGCGCTTGTAAGCAACATAATACATTGTAGTTTATAAGTGGCTCCATGCAATACAAAACCAAGGTGTATTTCTGTTGTTTTGATTTGATTTGATTTTTTATTGCTCCAGTTTTATCATAAAGCACAAATTGTACAATTGATATTGAACAGGTCAAAGATAAGCTACAATAATACATAGTATTAGCAAAATACTAGGTAAATTAAAAATAGGTACCTATTACAGTTAATTTTGTTACGTATTCAGAAATTCTCTGACAGAATAGAAACAGTGCTTTATTAGAAATGCCTTTAGTTTAGCTTTAAATATTGGATGAGTAGCATTTTTTATTTCCTCTGGTATCTTATTGTGTAGTATTACACCAATGTTAATTATGCTCCTCTGATAGGTGGTTGTTCTGCGATATTTTTGATGTAAATTTGATTTCCCTCTGGTACTATAGTTGTGTACGTTTTTGTTCTGTAGCACTTTGCCTGTTTTCAGGAGGTAGTCCCTAGTGAACAAGATAGTTTCATAAATGAATAAGCTTGGAACATTTAGAACACCAAGCTCAGTAAAATGGAATTTACAGGACTCCATATTTTTAAGGCCACAAGTTATCCTTATAGCTCTTTTTTGCATTCCAAAAACCTTTACACTGTGAGTTGAGTATCCTCAGAAAACGATCCCATATCGGACTAGTGAGTGGAACTGTGCATAGTATGCCTGCAGTACTGTTGTTTTGCTTGTTGTAGCATTTAAAATTCTTAGGCCATAGCACACAGATGATAGTTTTCTAAACAAGTTATTTATATGTGTGTCCCACTTTAAGTCTTGCTGAACCCATAGACCAAAAAAATTTGTGACACTTACATTTTCTAGGGGATCATTTTTTAATTGTGCTTGAATAGACATTTGATTAGTTAGAGGAATTAAATGAAAATCGACACACACAGTTTTTTCAGTATTTATAATGAGACTGTTTTTTGTGTACCACCCAGAAAGTCTTTTCATAGAACTTTCTGCTGTGGACTGCAATGTTTCTGTACTCGACCCCGTGAGCAATACGCTGGTGTCATCTGCAAACAGGATAGTTTTTGTGGGGCTCATACATTCAACTAAGTCATCCACATAAATCAAAAAGAGTATGTAAGATTGAGCCCTGTGGTACACCATATTTTATTGGTAAAAGGAGTTGTTTCTTGTTTTATTCATTTTGTTGAATTCATACTGAAGTGATACTTTCTACCTGCGATTTTTTAGGTATGAACACAACCAGCTATGTGCTACACTCTTACTCCTCGTCTTTCTAATATTTCGAGCATAATGTTACGGTCCAGAACATCAAAGGCTTTTGAAAAATCACGAAAAATACCTGCAGCTAATTTATGTTGATCAAGGGATTTTAAAATGCAGTCTAAGAATTCGAAAATTGCTGTCTGTGTAGATTTAGGCTTTCTAAAACCATGTTGTACTGTAAAAGGTGAATATTTATTTATGAAACTTAAAAGCTTGTAATAGAAGCGTTTTTCTAGAACCTTTGAGAAGGAACTTTTATTGGTTAATGATTTAATTTTACTTATAATTTCATTTGGTTTGTTTCATAAACATACATAGAAGCAGTCGAGATCACTGACTTGCTGGAGAAACTTGGGACTGGCCCTTGACAGTGTACTTGAATGAGGTCTTCAGCTACTGAAGTGAAGTATTCATTGAATTTTTCCACAACTGAATTTGGGTCTGTGACTTTTGAGCCTTCTAGTGTTAATGATACATTCTTTTTCTTTGGCACTGAACTATAAGTTTCTTTCTTTATAACTCTCCATGTGGATTTCATTTTGTTAGATGAGTTTCTTATCAAATTGTCATTCCACATAATTTTTGCCTCTTTGACTACTCTACCACAGATTCTTTTGTAGGCTTGTGAATAATCTGCAAACTCTTGGGTTACTCTATATTTCTTACAGCAGTACTGCAAGAATCTGTTTCTCTCACTGGAAATTTTTATGCCTTTAGTTACCCATTGCTTATTATTGTTAGGTTTTACTGTTTTTACTACTTTTGGAAATGCTACATTAAAATAGAGAAGAAAGATGCTCTGAAAACTCATGTCCAGGCTACCAACTTTGTTCTGAGTGGCGATGCTTTCCCAGTTTTCCTTCAGCAGTAAGAGATTAAAAATTCTAATGTTATCTTCAGAAAAGGCTTTTTTTTTTTCCAAGTACTTTTCCAGTACTGCTACTACTTGTTGGAATTTCTATACACAGCAACTGTGCCTCATGATCACTATAACCCATGCTCAGTGCCCTGCTTGTGAATCTGTAATTTGTTTCTGAGATGAATATTTGGTCAATAATGGAATTTGTGCATTCTGTTAATCTTGTTGGGCAGTATATTTATTGTGGGGATCATATAGACTGTGTTGGTAATATTTATCAAAGCATATCTGGTGCTGCTGTCTTTTGAAAAATCAATATTGAAATTCCAACAAAGCACTATCTTCATATTTAGTGTACTGATCCTGTTCAGCAGAACCTCTAGTTTATTCATGAAGACTGCCAGGTTCCACTTGGTGCTCTGTATATGTTAATAACTATGAAATTAAGCTCTGGCAGTTTAGTAATGGAAAGTTCAGTCTTTTTTCAATTGGGTCAATATAACTTTCACTGACATCACAGAACTTTATTTGTTCTTTCACAAATATAGCAGAGCCACCATGTTTGGGAAACTCTCGGCTAAATTGACTTGCTAAACTATATCCTGAGACTGAGGTTAATTTTACTTCGTCATTTCATAGCCAATGTTAAGTAATGCAAATTATGTCTAATTTAGTGCATCTGGAGTTGCGCTTCCAACATGGAAATTTAATTTGTGAGTGACTGAATGTTATGGTGTAGTATAGCAAAATATGGGCATTTAGTAACTTTAGATGAAACGGTTTCTGATTCTTTATCTAATGGCATTTCTAATACAGCACTTACCCTAAAAAAGTTTTTGGTATGGTATATTTCTTGTGTGTGGCTTCTGATTGCTGGTGACAATCAGCTGGTGAGTTAACTTCTGCAGCCTGTATAAGTTTTGCTTCATCCACATCTGTCCTCTTTGGTTTAAACCATTTCGTAATTTTCGTTTGGCTGACGACTTGATTGTTTGTTTCTCACCTAATCAGTTTAAACCACTTGGTAATTTGCATTTGTCTGATGGCACAGCTTGTAACTCGTCTACAGCTCTTCTTAATCTCCATTTGTTTGTCACTTATACTTTTTTCTTCACTCTTCTTCGAAATGCGAGTACATATTTTTTCAGCAAGTAATTTGTTTCCCGGCGTATTTAAATGAAGTCCATGCACTGTATGGAACTTTCGCTCCAATCTACAATATTGACATTCTTTAAGTTAGTGCATATTTCTGTGATACACTCGTTTGCAACATTAATTTCGCTGTTCACACATGACAATGGTGGTAAATCATGACGATGTGGGATGTTCCCAATGAGTACACCTGTGTGGGTTAAATTATTTAAACATTTCCTCATTTCTGTGATAACCTTGTATGTCTTGTTTCTATAGACGTCGTTTGATCCTCCTATTAACACAGCGAAAACGTCTTTATTCAAATTAGCTACGTCAGTTGATGTTGTAAGGTCCGTTATTTCACTCAGTGGAGCCCCTGGCCTTATGAAACTGGATGCCTTGTTGATGTTCTCATCAACATTGCAGAAATTTCATGGCCGTGACTATCACCCAACCCACAGCTTGTTTTGTGTTTCACACTTTTTGTAACCGGAGAATTTAAGGTTCTTGTTGTCACCTGACTATTGCTTTTTTTTCCACACATATTCTAAATGTTCTTCAGTTTGCAGTTTTGCTGAAGATACGTTTTTAATGTAGTTTCCTTTGTTGCACTGAAGCATGATAGTGTAGGTGCGTGCACTTATTTTCGGAATTTTTAGAATATCTCCTGACGCAGTATTTTCACTGTTTGACTTACTTACAATGAGCAATGGTTTGCCTACTTTGTTTTCCAGCTTTTCAACCATTTCCAACGCGTTCACTGAATCCTCAGCAGAAAGCACTTCAAATGATGTGATTCTTGAGTTTCTCCCGGCGTATTTGACAATCAAAATATCCACGGGTGTGCTGCGGGTCTATAGTGTCCAACGGGCACAATATTTCAGCGATCATACATGTCGCCATCATCAGGTGAACTGACGGACTGAGCTCCTGTGAACGTGCCGGCACGGAGATATGTACGCTGTGGCTGCTCAAAGGGAACTGGGTTCGGTCGCGGCGGCGGCCGATTTAAATACCCTCCGCCCGCGGCGCGCTCCCTCCGCCGTCCGCGCCCCGCGCCACGGTCACGCGGTGGAACAGATTGCGACGGCGTCTGAGATGACGCCGGTGTGATGACTCTGTCCGCCGTTGTCGTCACAACTATACGTTTGCTCGATTTACTCTTGATTAACCCAATCGCTGGTTCCCAAGCCTTGCTAAGATTATAGCCACAGTCACGGTTTATGAGGTCGTCATTGGTGCGAATTTCGATGGCCTCTCTAACAACGCTGTCCCAGTATCTCGACATCTGTACCAGAATCCTCGTGCGTTCATACTCCATAGCGTGATTTTCCGACAAACAATGTTCAGCAACCGCCGACTTGCTCGGATACATCAGTCGAGTGTGCCTCTAGTGTTCACGGCATCGATCCTTGACGGTACGCATCGTCTTTCCAATATACGACTTGCCACATTGACACGGAATCTGGTACACGCCGGCCTTCCTCAAACCGAGGTCACCTTTGGCGCTCCCCACCAGTGCACGAGTTTTATTTGGAGGACAAAACGTAGTTCCGACCCGTTGTTTCTTCAGATTGCCTACCAAGACATCGAGAAATGGTCCGATTGCGCCTCGCCGTAGCGCCTGCCATGACACGATCGGTCACGCGCACCTGCGCCATCAGCCGGCCAGGTGCACACACACCACTCATCATCCTTACCGTGCTCCGCACTACTGTCAGGGACTCTGGCGATTATTGACTGCAAGAGTCGACCGCCTCATCTTTGAGAATGAACTTCTTTGAAAACTGTTGATCTCAGTGTGTTCCGAACTCTATATTCGAACGGATGTGTTTGTACTGACATGATCAAAATAAAGTTAATTCCTTATAAACGAGTGAATACTTAATGTTGGGTTCAATATTACCATATGTAACATCTCTATCCCCACAAGTTAAATGTAGAATACTAGGTCACAAGCATTATGAAACCTAGTGCCAAGCTTAGCCATAACGTACTTATAGCAGGAGGAGCAGAAAATAGCCTGGCTAGCAACTTACAGTATAATATTAAATGTGTGTGTGTAAAGTTGTGAAGTGTGTGTAAAATGATCCTTGGCCCAACAAAGTACTTATACTGATACTGAGAATGGATTGAAGTGGTAAGTTTTTTAAATCACACTCAGGAACAAAGTTATAGAATGAAAGTGATGTTAGTTCTGTTTCTTTAGGTCCACGTACCCCCTCCCCATTCCACCCCTTTCCATCATATTGTGGTAGAATTTGTATTAATGAGGAAACATCAAGACAGAAGTGTAGTACTGACACACTGATCATCCAACACATATATTACTCTTACATCACTGCAAAGAATCTTACCTAAATCTTGAAAAACAATTATTTACCTTGGGGAATTAAATTTTGTATCTTCTTGTTTGTCTTCATCTCTACCCATTCATTAATTAATGTTCTTGACTTTTCTGCCTCTTTAACAAAATCAGCTTCCTCGGCTTCAGCTAGAAACTTTGCTGCAGATGCCTGGAACTCTTCTTTAATAGGGAAACTAGCTTGTGCATAGATCTTGTTAGCTACCTCAAGAACTGTGTCATCAGATCCCTGTGAACATCATAATTTTCTTATGAAGCTATTTTGAAAATAAAATGAGAGCAATGTTAATAGAACATTTTCAGTTATTGAGATCTTTAATTGAACCCACATTAAACTGTAGTCCCCAATAATTGGTTGGGCAAGTAAGTTCCAAGGGTGGAGGAAGGCAATGGCATACTACCTCCAACAGGACTATTCCTAGTAAAGCACTGTGGTGTTCAAAACATTCTCCTCATTGATGATTGCTTTACTTACATAATATAAATAAAGATACCAACCACATTTTTCCTCCTGTATTTGATGACTAATCTCAGGAACTACTGTTGGAATTTTAATGCCATTTACACTAATAGACACAATGATTCATGAGGAAGATTTGTATATACAATTTATTAACATTATGCCAAACTAGTTATCTGACAATATATACTTAGGCCTACTAGTTTGAAGTCAAGGTGGGTACCTAGTATGATTTAGTATGAAACACATAATTACAGTTTCACATGCAGATGTTGAAAAGTGTGTGTTTATATTACTCCAGCCCCCTACCTCTACACCAGCCTTATACTCCTTGTTACTTTTCTACTTCTTCCTAGATCACCCATTTCCTCTACTCTGTCTCCGTTCTGTATTCTACTTTTTTCATGTTTACAACAATGTTCCTGACACCATCATGTCCTTTTCATCCTCTTGCATCTCTTGTCCCTTCAATTTCCTCACTGCCAATGCCAGCCAATTTCTAATTCAAGAAGCAGCCAGCAGTGTGAGTGTGTGTGTGTGTGTGTGTGTGTGTGTGTGTGTGTGTGTGTGAGAGAGAGAGAGAGAGAGAGAGAGAGAGAGAAGAGAGAGAGAGAGAGAGAGAGAGAGAGAGAGAGAGTTAAGACCCTCTGAAGACTGAAGTGAAGTGAAGTAAGTTCTTTTCTCTTTATATATACATGTTCACAGCTTGAACAATAATTTAACACCTTAACACTATGACTTTTTTTTCAATTTACATTCCAAAAATAATATTTTTTATTAATGAAAAACATTCTATAACAAAAGACATCACACATGGATGTATAAAGATGGCTTTTAAAGCTCAAAATAATGGTTACAAAATGTTTAAGATCACCAATAATAAAATCCTGATTATATTTGTGCACTGGACTATGATCAAAAAATCCTGAAACTTGAAGTCATTTTTTAGTTTCTGTGTTGCTATGAAGTGTAACCATGGATTTCACTATGGTTTCTATGAACACAAAACTTGAAGGAGATGGCTGGAGCCCAGTGGATGCATCATTTCGTACTACTGGCGAACACTTGTCACTCAACTGATGAACTGTCATCACTTTCAGTCTCTCATGAAGTAACATCACATTCTTCTTGACTTTCTGAGTTACTAAATTCAGTCTTAGACTTGGGATCATTATACTCATCCTTTTTTGAAAGCATTGTCTAAGTGACAATACAGGAGAGAGGCTTGTCGAGTATCCTAAGCTACACTACTGGCCATTAAAATTGCTACACCAAGAAGAAATGCAGATGGTAAATTGGATAAATATATTATACTAGAACTGACATGCGATTACATTTTCACACAATTTGGGTGCATAGATCCTGAGAAATCAGTACCCAGAACAACCACCTCTGGCCGTAATAATGGCCTCGATACGCCTGGGCATTGAGTCAAACAGAGCTTGGATGGCATGTATAGGTACAGCTGCCCATGCAGCTTCAACACGATACCACAGTTCATCAAGACTGGCATATTGTGACGAGTCAGTTGCTCAACCACCATTGACCAGACTTTTCAATTGGTGAGAAATCTGGAGAATGTGCTGGCCAGAGCAGCAGTCGACCATTTTCTGTATCCAGAAAGGCCCGTACAGGACCTGCTGCATGCGATTGTGCATTATCCTGCAGAAATGTAGAGTTTTGCAGGGATCGAATGAAGGGTAGAGCCACGGGTTGTAACCCATCTGAAATGTAATGTGCACTGTTCAAAGTGCCGGCAATGCGAACAAGCGGTGACCGAGACGTGTAGCCAATGGCACCCCATACCATCATGCTGGGTGATACGCCAGTATGGCGATGATGAATGCACGCTTCCAATGTGCGTTCACCATGCTGTCGCCAAACACGGATGCGACCATCATGACGCTGAAAACAGAACCTGCATTCATCCGAAAAAAAGATGTTTTGCCATTGGTTCACCCAGGTTCGTCGTGGTGTACCAATTTTAATGGCCAGTAGAGTACATGCAGTAAAGGTGACATCTAGTAGCAACCACCTCAACCAAAACATAACTGCCAGGCCAAAGATGTAGCACCAGATGCTCTCTAGTGGCTGTAGCACCAGATGCTCTCTAGTGGCTGAACACTTAACTATCACTGCTGAAACAGATATAAGCAAGGTTTTACTTTTTCAAAGGCCTGTTTTTAAGTTGGCTGAGTATACTTGGAATATTAAGTTTCTGTCAAAATAAAAATGAGAATTCAGGGTTTTATGTTAATGGGCTAAACTCATAAAAAGACTTCTTTTAAATACGGAGTCATAGATATAAAGTTACTAACAGAAGAATTTTCTCTGAAAAGGGCACACAGATAACTGTTTCATAATATGTAATGAGTCAATTAATATTGAATTTATACAATTTTGTTACAACTATTACCAAACTTGGTATATATTATATGAGATATTTAAGCAAATAAATAACAATAAGGTACCTGCCAAATATAACAAAGTGGGACAGGGTAAGAAGCAAAATAAAACAAAGACACCAAATCTCCAGTAAAATAATTAGAGATTCTGTGAGTAGGATCCTTTAGAATATTCATGATGTGTACTTCATCCATTATTCTGAATGACATTAGCTTCAATTTGTTAACTGTGACGTATTTTTACACTGTACGTTTTGTACTTCATTCCGTCAGATGACCCTCCACTTACGAAGACTAGCTTTATTAATTTTATATAGTTTGTGTTGCTCCAGCTCACATCCAGATGCTCTTGCAGGGTGTATACGTGGACAAGGAAAAAAAATTCCCGGATTTCTCCCGAATTTCCTGGTTAAAAATACACTTTCTCCCGGGTGACAGTATATTTTCCCTTATCAATCATTTGAATGGTTATGGCTTTATACACGGGCATACAATTTCCCGGCACTTTAGAAAACGAAACTCAGGGAAAAATATACGTTTTGGAAATATCTTTAAAGTGCAGCAACATGTAGGCTGCGTATTTTCGTATTACGAAAGTATACATTGGAATTCCAGCAAACACCGCATGTTACTGTCCGAATCACTGAAATCGAGATTTCGATGCGCTTTTGTAAGCCGTTCGTAGCTCACATCACATGATCTCGCCCGCCAATGACAATGTATATTCAGAGCATTGGACACGTGATGTACTCAGCCAACAGCAACATCACTGTTAAGTAGCACGAACACACAAACAGGGAAAGTTAATAGTTTAAATTAATATACACGGTGTTGCTACAAGAAAAGCAAAGCTTTCACATATAATATTGTTCTCAAGCTGCAAATGTTGATCTTTTTTGCGCGTGTTACACTTCAAGATATATCACACAAATGTGCCAGTAAAATTTTTAATAATGACATAAATGTCTGATCTTCAGGGTTCGAAATTCTTCTAAATGGCTCGACATCAAAGAGTTGATTTTTAAATAAGAGTCAAACGCTCTGTGATTTAATAAATTCATGGTACATTCTTGAACATAGTTCAACTTACACAAAAGGATATTTACTTTGAAAGTAACGCTTTTCAAACCACTATTCGCAATATTTTCCCGCGACCTGTTAGAAATAGGTTCGTTTCAGCATTTGCCAGAGAGCGCAGATAACAGGCGACATGACGTAGGAAGGCCGTATGTACGTACGTGTAAAGCATTGAAAGATCATACGTTATGTCATAAAAGAAACAAGACATCAGAGGATACTGCAAGAGCATCGGAATTTCGTGAACCATATTAAAATGCGCACATTTAAAGTGCATACTTAAAGTGCACATTCGTATGTCCCGATTCCCAATGAAGTAGACCTCGACCTGATATTAAGCTTTTCAGTGTGGTTTTTGTGATGTAAATTTTCTTGGGGCACCAGTACTGTATTATATCACGTTTGGTTCTTTATTATGGCATAATGCCATACGTCCTAGAAAATGAAAACGTGCACTCGAAATGCAGCGAACAGTTGAAACTAGCCAGTACTGTGGAATTAAACATTTTGTTTCATATACATTGACTGCATCTGCGAATAAGGGTAACAAAAGTCAAAAAAGACAAAAATAACTTCACTGTTCCACAAGGCGATTAATGCTTGACAGTCAGAAAGGTGGAAATAAAATATAATCTGAAACTAATGACATATTTTAGCCTCCGTAATTATGTGACTGTGTTTTAATTCACTTGATAGCTCCCGGCCACAGATATCCGTTTTGTTTTCATTTGATGCGAGAGTAAACGAAGGGAAACAGCAAAACCACTAAATTTAAACACAGGTCACGTGGGGACTACCCACTATAACTCAGACTGCTGTGCACATCAGCCCCGGATCTACATTTGCGAACCGGATCAATACTAAAAAAAAATCGAATTTTCAAAATATGTTCCTCTTGTAGCGCACATCTTTCTGAAAAGTCTGAAACATACAACTTATGTATTTGAGGAAATGTAAGACATATTATTTGGTCCTAAGTATGCCAAAGTGCAGTGTCACGCCTCTTCATAAAGCATTTTTCTACCGCACGTCCAAACTATATTCAGGAGAGTGGAAATTTAAATGTCCTGTGGTGCCTCTCCTGCTCCCAGTCGGCCAGTTTGACAGCCTGCCCCTCTTAAAAAAGAATCTCGCAATTAATAGCGGGTGGGATTATTTGTAATCGAGAGAACAAGAACTCTTCAGAAAATCTGAACTCTTTATTTCCTATTTGTTAATAACTTGCTGTTTTGTGTGACATAAAATTAAATATAGGGTATATAAAACCAATACTGGCAAGACATAAGCAAGAAATTACACATTTCTTCAAACCTTAGCTACTAGCATTTTTTTCTCTCTAATATTGCTACAAATTTACATGGCGTGCTTTCCTTTCTGCGAAATAATCTATTACATCAAATTTCGTCAAACATTTTGTTACATGAAAAATAGAAATGTGGTTATCTAACACTGAAAAAGCTGTTAATACAAATAATACCCAAAACTGGTGTGGTTTCTCGATCTGATTACGTCTATTTTGTCACTGGCTGCTAGATAAAAAAAATAGGCCTTTCTAATATGGCAGCAATTTTGTAACACACCAAATAAACGTTACTGTTTTGCCACAAATGGCCACTTTTATAACACGGCAGAATATAATCCACAAAGTACCAATATCAAATGCCTATTAGGCCTACTACAAGTAAAACGCTTTATGTTAGGCAACAGTTTTACATTTCATTCATACGCACCAGCTTCTCAAGCATGAGATCGAAAAGTAGTATTACGAAATTTTTATATAAATTTGGAATCGTCTTATTGTTCCTCAATTTGTGTGATGTCCCCGTTTCTTCCCCTTCCTCATTCTAACAATCTTGTCATCACCAATTCTGTAGCTATTGCTGCCATTGTCATAATTTGTTCGCTGATTAACTTCACTAACCCTGCCAGAATCACAGGTTTAGTTATCCGCGATTATTTTCCGGTTAGGCGTTATTACATGTTCGAACAACACGTTTTCCGCGTTACTCCCAGAACTTATGCGGCTGCTAGCTGGGGACTGTACTATTGGTCCTTACTAGTGTAGCGATCTGGCCAAAAATTTTGTGTCAAAATTTCATTTTCTTGGATACACTGAGAAGATAATACGTAATCTTTCTCACCTGTTATTCCTTCCTCAGTCGTTTATTTCCATTCTGGTAGTCTGAATCTATGGATTTCACTAGTAATTATAACAATGCTGGTCATTAGCAAACCCAATCAACCACATAATCAGACAGCGATTGGCATTCCTCCGTTCGGCTTTACTCCATCAGCTCGTATAGCCCCGTCCCCTTTGGTCTGCGGAAAGTTTATTTCTAGATGCGACGAGGATTCTCCTGACAGAGACATCACATACACTATGCATGCATTCAAAAGTCAACTTATCATTCATTCAGAAATAAACTTAAAATGTGTTCAAAAACCAACAGGGAAGCGTTTCAAAATCATATGAATAATCGATAGACAAACGTGCGCTGGGTGCTAGGCGCTTTGTGAAACAAGTTTTTTTTCGTCAAGAATATGAATTTGGCGCCCCTTTTTGCCGGTAGCATCTAGATGCTTGCTGTGACTGCTTGCACAGCCAACAGCCACATTCCTGTAGCCAGAAGCGGGAGAATCTACTACTCAAACGCGACTCAACTGCGAATGCGCATGAGCCCACTTGTAACTGCTAAAACGAATCTAATATGAAAGCCTTTGACACATTTTGTTGTTGGCAAACGTTTGCATGAGCACTGTGTGTCGTTGTTATATATGGCGCATTTCCTTTGCAATTTAAGTTATTTTCGTTTTCTTCTCTCGTTTATGTTTTATTGTTGAAGTACTATTCTGCAATAGCGGGATACAGTAATATCCTTTGTTAGAGTATCGGTTCTTACCAGTCAAAATTACAAAAATTTAACTGAAAACTAAAACAATGAAAAATTCCAGGAATTCTAAAAATATCCCGGGTTTTTCCCGGTTTTCTCCCGGATGAAAAAATTCCCGGGTTTTTCCCGGATCTCCCGGTTGTCCCGGGTCGTATACACCCTGTCTTGCCTCTTTTGTGTTTGAATACATGATTTTATCTATTTCATTGTATCACATAAATGTAATGAGCCTAATCGATTTCAGCTATTTTTAAGTATTTTAAAGTATTTCTGAACTATTAGGAGTATCACAGATGAAATATCTAAATATATTTTGTACACACAAACCTTTAATTGATGCATTAATGCACTGAACCCTTCCTCAATAATAGCCTTATCAGATGGAAGATGCAGACCTTCTGCAATTTCTTGAGCAGTGCTTCCCTTTGCTCCAAGATGTGCAAGTGCAAGAATTACTTGCACACTTGTTGGAGAAAAAAACAAATTTCCATCACTCTCTGCTAAGATCTGCAACAAAAAATTTTTACTTTACTAAAGCTATATACTTTATCTATTTCTTTTACCAAAAACATCTTTCTAGTGAGAAAACAAATCTGAACTGGAAATGGTATTTCTGAACAAAGTACATGTAATTCAGTTTTCTAAAATGGGGTATTGTATTTCTAAATAATATTTGTTTTATAATAAATGATTTTTTTCATAATTTTTAAATTTTGCCATTTAACAGCAGTAAGGCCACTAGAAATGAATCACTTTCTCATGTTTGGCCACATCAGATAAGGGACACATCAATAAATATGCACTAGTAATCACAAAAAATTCCTTTTAAGTGATTTAAGGTCACTTCACCCTTGAGTATTTCATTTAAATTACAACAAAGATTGGTAAGAAAGTGAGGCCAGGTCACTCAGACATTATTGTCAGCAGCACCCATCTGTCGTGAGGATAAGGGTAGTCAAAACTGAAGGTGAGACAGTGGTCTTGTGTGCAAGAGTTACATTTGTGTCAATATGTGAATGTGAATATGTGTGTGTGTGTGTGTGTGTGTGTGTGTGTGTGTGTGTGTATTTGTGTGGGTGTTTTGTCTAATTCAGAAAAAGGCTATTTGGCTGAACACTTACTAGTTTAGCAGTCTTTTTGTCGCACCTGTCTGCAGGTCAGCATTTCCACTATACAGTGAGCAGAAGTCTAAACTTTTCATTATATTTTCATTATTCCATCCTGGATTTTCCATTGTTTGATTGTTTATATAAATTATCTTAGAACTTACTGAGTACACTGACTGTGCAATTTGACAGAAACTTCGTTATGTTTATCTGTCAAGATTCATATATGGAAGTGCACTGTGAACTCCTAGCCATTGTCAGACTAATTTGGACATTACTGTACATGTCTACCTGTGGTTGCTATCTTATATGAGAACTGAGACTGGTCATTACATTCCTATGAGTATAAGTAAGTGTAAACAGTTAATGTTGGGGTGGTTCCTCTTGCCTTTTATTTCTTCATTTGTTGTTTGTTGATTGTCCTCATTGTTGACATACTGTGTTGCTACACTGCCTGTAAAAATGGGTTGTGGATTCGGACACTTACCACTGCAAATTGTGTAGCCGACAGGTGCACAGTTGTGTTTCATAGTGCTTCAATTTTCACTTTGCACAATCCCCCACATTACACAGTTACATGGCCAGTGCACTATTGTTTAACCTTCAAATGCCTCATTATTATTTTGCAGGCGAAACTCCATATACTGCTACAATAGTTTACTGTTGAACATCTATGAGCGGTAAAACCTAACCACAAAATTCACAGTTCTTGAAGAATGATCAGGTACGTATGGAGCAGACACTGACACTATTTTTACACAAGGCCTAATTGTTTAACACTTATTCCACAGTTAATATGAAGCACTGTTGTTGTTCTAACCAACACAGGTTATTCATCTGAAACTCGGCCATGGACTGACTGTCTCGTGACCAAAAATCAGGCCCTTATATATCATCACAATAATTGGTACTGAAACTACACATTGCTTGATGATAAATTTATAGAAATAACAATTAAAACTTAACTTATTAAATTAACTAACTACATTGAAAAATTGGTTCTCTTTAGCAGTTTCTTCTACTACAAGGGTTGTGCCAAATTATTTGTTTAAATTGTGAAATGAACAAATATAGATATGCAACCAATACTTTTGACAAAACTGTTAATTACTTTGGAATTAATTAAGGGCTGGCTTTGCTAACATGTTTTCGAATATAGCCAGATGAATACTTTAAGATTACTGGCATTTCGTCTTCCAAATGTTTCCAATTATTACATAATTTATATTTCTTTATACGTCAAAAATAGAATTTAAGTTATGAAACAATCACTGATTTTGCCCTACAACAAAATATACTAACTAGGAATAGTCGAAATGAATCAGAAAATCAATTACATACAAAAAACTAAACACAAAATTATATTTGGTGTTATATTCTTTAAAACTGAGGGCCAATCTTTCTCTTTTATGCAAATGCAGATTATATTCACATATGCTAACGGTACATAGGTAAAGGTAACTACATGAATTTAACGAGGCAGATGGCAAAACAAGAGGGGAGTTAAAAATATCCCAGCTTGCTTCATCACAATGTACCTCGGTGTCCAAAATTAAAGCAACAATTGGAAATTTTGCAAGGTTGCACTCATTTTGCCACAAAACAGTATGAACATGTGATAATAAAGCAGAAACAATGTAAAGATTACATAACAAACAACTGCAGCATGCACAATGGTTGGAAAAAATGTTCTTCATTTTTCTCCAACTTAATGAATTTGTGTACAAATTCTGACAACTGGTTAATGTGCTCAGTATGAGCTGTGACCACTTCTGGCAGCAATATAGGCTTGACAATGATGGGACACATTGTGAATGATGTCGTCAGTCTCATGTTGGGGCACTAATGCTCATTATTTCTGCAGAACTGCTTGTAAGTCTTAGAGAATGGTTGGTGAATGTTGCGATGGAACCCATATCCCTAGTGTATCCTAGACATGCTCTATGAGATTTAACTGGAACAGTGAGCAGGCCACGCCATGCATACAGCATCTTCCATTTTCAAGAAATCATCAGTCAGCCAAGCTCTATGAGGTCGAGCATTATCGCCCATTAGTGAGAAGTCTGGGTCCGCAGCACACTGTAACAACTGCACACGAGATCCGAAGATCTCGTCACAATACCTGACAGCAGTTAAACCTTGCCGATTGACCTATACAGTTTCATGAAGAGGCATTTCAGGTGTCAACATAATCCCTGCTCACACCATTAGGGATCTTCCTTAGTTTGGTCTGTTTCCACAATGTACGGGTCGTGAAATCGTGTTTCTTCATATGTGAATCCATCGAGAATCACTCTCCAGACAAAATCGAGACTCGTCTGTGAAAAGAACATTGGCCCCCTGTTAGGCCCTCCAGGTGGCATACTGACAACTCCATTCTAGATGTTCCCTTCTGTGAAGAAGCATCAGAGATATATTTACAGCAGGGCTCTGACAATAAAGGCCACTCTGCCGAAGCCTCGTGTACACCATTTGCCTCGATACAACACGTCCGGTGGATGCCGTGGTCAGATGCCAGCTGCTTTGCAGTACTAAGGCGGTACCAGTATGGTCATACGGCCAAAGGATGGTCCTCTGTTTTTGATGTTGCACATGGTCGGCTCTGCCCTGGTCTTTGAGAAATAGCTTTACCCTATAAAATTTCACCACATCTGAGAAACAGCAGAGTGATTCACATTAATCCATCAGGCCACATCAGTTTACAACTGTCCTGTTTCCATTCTTTCCACGGGCTTCCACCACGGAGACTCTGGTAGGCATCTTCTCTGTGGCATACTCCACCATTTGTGACTGTATACACAGTGATTGCAGGTATGGAACTACCACACAAACACTACCCTGTCCGATAAGTGGCCTGACGTCATCATTGGCACAGTTGTCCATTGACTGGAATGCCATCTTCCGAGCAGAACACGATCGTACTGACGTCTGTTGACAGTTCGTAGCATTATATCAGGAATTAGACACAGAATTGGGAAACAGCAGTTTGTTGCATTAATTTTGGATACCAAAGGCAGTGTTTAGCACATTAATTTCAAATTCTTCATAAAATCAGTTTGCAGCAATTTGATGAACTTCTGTCAGTGAGACTTTGAGTGAAAACTAGTGATCACAGGTTATCATAATTAAGAAAAGGATAGTGAAGTGTAAAGGTGGATTAAAAAGGAAGAAAAATTAAAACTGAAAAGAATAATGCAATTTAGAAATAGGGCAAAAAGGAAAGAAAAGAACATAATTTTTCGAAAGAGAGAGGGAGAGGAAAGAGGGGCAGACAGGGAGGGAGGAGGGGGGGGGGGAGTGAATGAGAGAGAAAGAGAGAGAGAGAGAGAGAGAGAGAGAGACTCTGTGTGTGTGTGTGTGTGTGTGTGTGTGTGTGTGTGGGTGTGTGGGTGGGTGGGTGGGTGGGTGGGTGTGTAGAAGAGAGAGGGGTGGGGGGGACGAGGGGGTTAAACTGTAAACAAAAGCATATAAGTAATAGAGTAAATAGATAAATTCAGCCATATGAATAAAGAGAAGGGAGGGGGAAAGGTGAGAGGATGTATTGGAGAGCAAACTCTCATCTTGGCGTTTGAGTGATCTGCCTTTCCTTTTTAATCTTCCCCAATCTATCCCTCTCTCCTCCACAAGCAAAGAAGTATTAGTCCTGACAGCTGTATTGGTGCGCACATTAGAAGGCAGCTGCATGATGAGTTCTATGCAGAAAGAGACGGAGAACACTCTGTGGTGTCACCAGTGTGCTTTCCATCCTTGTCCATGCCTCACACTCCAGCCATTGCCTACCCTGTTAAATGGCAATGGTGGAATGAGCACTACACTGGCTGCTGTTTCTGTTTCTGACTCTCCATAGTAGAGTAACTTATATGCTGTGAACTCTCTCTGCCACTTCTTAATGTAATACTTTTTGTGTTTGATTTATGCCCTATATAACGAACACTATAATGGCTAAGTAACCTAGTCATGCCTAAACTATCATGGAAATCAACACTAAATATTGTGTGGACACCCAAAGCACATGCTAGAGATGTATACAGTGGAGTGATGCTATTGGCTCGCTCTTCACTTGGTAAACTGCTCCTTGCCACTGCGCATTGTCCCCCCACCTGCCTTCTTAAGAGCATACCACTATACTTTTGGTATATATTTTTATGTGTGTTTTATGGCAGTACTCTCATATCTAAGGAAGGTAAATAATCCAGCACTTTGGTCTCATAATTTTGTAGTTTCCTTGAGATAATTTTCCTTTTGAGCTAATGGAAACACATTTTCCTGGAGCCATATGAGTCTCAACTTTATCTTTAATAATGATATAAGTCAAAGCAATGAATTATAATTTGTGCCACAGCTGGGACTTGAACCTGGGTCTGCTGCTTACGAGACAGGTGTGTTAACCACTACCACACCACAGCACTGTAGCAACCACATCTGCACGACCTACCCTAGTCCAGTCCCTCCCTAACACAAAGAAGGGGGAAATGGGCTGAAAGTATAAATTAAAGCATGTGTTAGGGAGGGAATTGTACTAGGATAGTGTACGCAAATACTGGAGCCCCAATGCTCCATTGGTGTAGTAGTCAGCACATCTTCCTAAGAAGCAAGGGACTTGCGCGCAGATTTTAATTCGTTGCTTCAGCTTCTATCCTTACCAAATTTTCCTTTTGATACAATCAGTCACACCTGTTTCAGTGCAGCTGTTAAGCATACATGTATACAACAATACAACAGTGTGGGAAGGGCTGTCAGTCAGTACTATGTTGTCGTACAAAGAGAAACAATCCACTAATATTAGAAGTAATCAAAATGGACCCAGTTTTAAAGGTTTTGTTTCTAGGAAACAATTTCTTTCTTTACTTTTGATTCTGAAAAGAGAAAATTGTCATATAATTTGGAAGACACTTGTTCCACCTCACTTTCAGACCACTTATGAACTAGATGTCAGATTTATGGTGTTTCACAATATCACTTAGCCATAGAGTAATATCTGATAACATTGTTACTGATTTAAAAATATTGAGGAGTAATAAAAAAACAAGAAGATAATGACATAGGCTGCCAGTCTTTAAACCATTTGAAATCATATCAACATCTAACTGAATAATAGTGAAAAAAACACAGAATTCACTATTAATATTGTCAGCCACATCATTAATATACATGTGACCAGCAAGGGTTCCAATATACTTCCCTTGGAAACAAGTGAAGTTATTCCCACTTCTGTCAATTTCTCTTCATCCAAGGTAGCATGTTGCATCCTACCTACAAGAAACCCTGAATCCAGTCACAAATATTCATTTGATACCCAATGTGACTGAACATTTGTATTCACTTGATTGCCTTAATCTACGGCTTTTGAGGTGATATTAATGCTGAAGTAAGAACTAACAAAAGATATCAACAAAAATCTAAGTTACTGGTAGATGGTAAAATTATTTAAAATTTCGTACAGATCTGTCAAGTATTCAACAGACACTTCTTTAATAATAGTCGAATACTGAACTTTCCACTTCATACAGTTATATTGACATCATATAATATTTCCTCCTGAATTCAGATTTTAGTTTGTGATACATCACAATGTATTTAATATAATAAACTCCCAACAAATCTAAACTCACTACAATGGGACGAAATACCTACAAAAGAAATAAGGGTAAGATGTAAAGCATAGGTTGCAAGGTCTCTATCATGATGATTAATTTGGAAAAAGGACTTTTCCCATTAAGTTGAAATATGCAGAAGTATGGATAATTCTTAAAAGGGCGGACATGGTGATATGAATTACTGTATTGTCAATATTTTCTACAATTAGAATGCATTTCACTGAACCAAATCCACCAGCACTTGTGACTTCAGTGGTATCAACTGATAGCTCATTGGTGGGCAGGATGGAAGTCTGTTGTGTTTTCTCATGAAAGCTGGTTCTGCCACAATGCCAGTGATGGCTGTGTGTTGGTTAGGAGGAGGCCAGGTGAGGACCTGCAATCAACCTGTCTGCATCTTAAGCTCACTGGAGTTGGTGTGGGTTGAGATTTTGTGTAACAGCAGGAGCACCGTCATGGTTCTCTCGTGTATGTCAATCTGATGATTTGACCTGTTGTGCTGCCATTCATGAATAACATTCTAGAGTGTGCTTATCAAATGGATAACACTTGCCTCATAATGCTGTTGCAACAAAACATGATCTGCAGAGTGTCAAAATGTGGCCTTGGCCTGTTCGATTACCAGATATGCCTCCAGTTGAGCATGTATGGGACATCATCAGACAACAACTTCACCATAATCCACAACCAACATTAACCGCCCTTTTAGTGACCGACTAAGTGCAGCTGGCATGGGACTCCATCCCACAAAATGACATCAACACCTGCACAACACAATGTATGAACATTTGAAAGCTTCCATTAACATTCTGGTGGTTACACTGGTTATTAATGTAACAACATTTCACATGTGAAATGGCTTATCTCGAATTTGCATTAACCTGTGATCTTGCAATACTAAGCACTTAAATATGTTACCTAAACAAATGTATTCCTGAAATTTCATTACTCTACATTAATTATTTTTTTCATGTTGACTTCTTACATCAGTGTATTTAAGCATTTTTTTTTTTTTTTTTTTTACTTTCCTGCCTCATTTATTTTTTCTTAGACGTTTGCTAAGAAACATGAAGCATAGTACTTATGCCACACCACTCCTCTTCCTACACAACTCAATGTGTAGGTCATAGCTTGGTGCCTCTGTTCTCTGTTCCCTCTGAACACTGTCAAGTTAAAGAGTGTACTTAATAATGATTGTTTTATGTATTCACACAAGCACATGAGAAAGAAAAAAAATCATTCACTTGTACATTGTGAGATACCACAAAGCTATGGAATAAGTCAGTTACGCTACACAGGTCACAAACTACTGCTGCAGACTGTATTAGTAATTAGCTGTTATTACTCTAGTAGAGGTCTATAGGATTCTTAGCTTAGAAAGTCTACAATGAAACATAACACAAAAAGCAAAGGACTAGTACTATGAAAAAGGAATATTTTCCTATTATATATAGTGAGCATCGATTGATTACCTGCTACTTTTTGCTTAATATTTATATGAGTACACTTATAGTTACCAGGAGTCAGTTACCTACATGAAGTTCAATCATTCACTGATTCATGCGCATATGCATACATACATACATATATACATACATACATGCATAATGGCAGTCTGGCCTTGGCAGCCACAGACAGTGGTCATGTGTGTGTGAGTTGCATGTGTGTGTGTGTGTGTGTGTGTGTGTGTGTGTGTGTGTGTGTGTGTGTGTGTGTGCGCGCGCATCTCTGTTACATGCTGAGTAGCAATCTATCCTTCTCATAATACTGTCATACATATGTACATCTTATTTCAGTAGTCCTATCTTGAAGAAGACTATAGGGATATGGAATGAGCAAGTTAATCATGAACAGGCAGAAGCAGCAACTGCTGACTGATTCCCTAAAATACACTATCAAGAAATTGTGAGACCTGCTACTCTATGCACACCAATAATTATGGGACTTATGTACATAACATACAAAAGTGCATTTGAATGAGAATCTGTCAGCAGCTATTGGACTATCATGCTAATGAAGTTGAAATGTACTTAAAATGAATCATCACTGGGTATGAAGCATGTGTTCATCTCTTCAGACTAGAGAGAAAATGCCATAGGATGGAATGGAAACACACTAGATCAAAATGAAACATTACCCAAACAGAGGTCAACAGTAAACACTCAATGTTACTGAAATATCCTTCGTTATGAGCTGAAGCCTGTAATTTGAATCAAACATCATGGGACATTGTTAAGTGATATTTATTTTTTCACGACAACTCACGTGTACATATATACCATTCCCACCATTCAGACTCCTCAGAATATACATTTTGAGGTGTTGGAGAACCCTGCAGATAGCTCTGATCCCACCCCATCAGATTTCCATTCATTTGTCTCATTTAAAGATTAATTGTTAAGTATATTAGAAAGCTTGCGCAATGATGGACCAGATGAAAAGGAGGGTAACTATATTGAAAAATGATACCACTGTAAATTCCTTACTGTTGCAATAAATTAGAAAAATTTTGTGCAGATACTTTTTGAACTAAGACTTGTACTTTGCAAAGACCACTAACAGCTGTTTATATGTGACCAATGTAAAGATCTGTTTAATATAAATACTATAATTATGTGGAATGTAAGCCCCTGAGTACAAATATTATGATACAATGAAGAAATAATGACTCTTTAAGGAGTTCTTTGTTTTTTGAATATCTGGGGATTTTACATTTCTGGCATGGTGTCCATCAGTTGCCTATCTTAGATTGCCTTAGGATTTTGTATCAGAGTGCAAAACTCCATTATGAAATATGAAAACTAGGAAACACATGGCTGTAACAGAAATACAATTATTGGGTAATGGAATGATATCAACAAGAATACAATGAATGTAGTTTATGCACCATGAACTCATTTAACAACTGAGGGTCCACAGGTCTAAGCATACCCTTAAGACGATGCTATCCATATCAGGCGTCCGTGGTGCGTATGCACGGCAGACCTGGTGGCAGCAGTCAGTAACCAAGCTACCCGACTGCACTGGGTAGTTGTGTGTGTGCTGTTTGAATGTCAGTGTGTGCTAGGCTGTCCGTAGTGGGTTGACAATAGTTCTGCTGTGAGGGATATCCAGTACCCAGTGGGTTACTACACTCCTCCTATGCAGGGGGAAAACTAGGCATCACTGTTTATCATGCTATGACTGAAGAGACATCCGTGGCATCTGTTAAGGCACTGGGGGCAGCAGTTGAAGGCAAGAGAAGTTCTTGACCCCCACAGACCAGCCTGCATGGACTAAAGCGTGGGGGATGAGGGCACTCTCACTGCCTGTGAACTCCGGGAAAACCAGTTGACAGGAACAGTGACAGGGGGAGGTGGGAGCCATCCATGGTAAAGAGTGCTGACACAGGCAGTCATGACGATGGATAGGAGAGGAGATGCTCTGGCAACAGAGAGCCAGCTTCTGTCTTTGCTGACGGCAGCACCTGCTCAGCACAATGGAAAGCACCAGCACTGGTCAAAGGAAGCAAACCCACTGTTGGTGCTAATGAAGCCCCAACTACTGGGGCAGGCAGGCACAACCAGATCTGCTCAATCACTGGAGCGACCAGGGCCAAGAAGAATGACACATCAGACCCACAACCCAAAGAGGGGCCATTGAGTCCATCCTGGAGTGCAGCTGGTTCCGTTGGTGTGCCACGAGTTAATCTTCGGTGAGAACCATGAAGATACCCTGACTGTGCTGTTGTGGACGATGGCCAGAATACAGTGAGAGAGTGTAAAAAACACTGGCCCAGAGTGGCGTACAGGGCATAACGCTGTGAAAACTGGCATCACTGGAGGACATCTGCTCAGCAGCTAGAGGCTGAGCAGTGTTCATGGCTGACAGTCATGCAGGAGCTCAGCTGGACTAACCAAGGGCTAATGGCCTCATGCTGTGCACACCCTGCCAGGAAATTTCATGACCCAAATAAACAAAGGAAAGCTGGAAAAAGTGAGACTTAGTGAGATTAAATTTGAGCCCTGTGGCCTGTAAAACAGTAAACAAAGAACAGAGTTTCCATAGGTGACCCTGTGTGGAAGTACCTGTCAAGATGATATCATCAAGATAATCAATGCAATGAGGGACAGTCAACATAAACTGTTCTAAAAAATGTTGAAAAAGATAGCAGACGCATTAGTGACCCCAAACAAGAGGCATGGATTTGATAGAGGCCGAAAGATGCTGTAACCTCAACCAACTGTGCTTCCCCCTACTTATACCTCCCGAGGAGATCACGAATGTAAAATTAGAGAGATTCGAGCGTGCACGGAGGCTTTCAGACAGTCGTTCATCCCGAGAACCATACGCGACTGGAACAGAAAAGCGAGGTAATGACAGTGGCCCGTAAAGTGCCCTCCCACACACACTGTTGGGTGGCTTGCAGAGCATAAATGTAGATGTAGATGCCTCATCCAAAAGAAACTGAAGGTAGACTTCGAACAAGTCAGTTTCTGGAAAGAATTGACCCCCAGCCAGCTTTGTGCCTGTGCATTAATAGTGACCTTAAAGTCACCACATAGCAGAAATTGACCAGACGGCCTCTTTATGATCACTTAGAGTGTAGCCCATTCACTTAAGGAAATTGGTCTAATCCCTCCCAACAATGTCAAGCAATCCACCTCCATCTTAACCTTGTCCCTTAAAGATACTGCCATCAGCCACACCCAAAAAAAGCAAAGGTGGGTGAAGAGTTTGAGGGGGTGATGTGTGCTTGAAATTGTTTGTACAACCTAATCCTGGGGCAAACAGATCTGAAAATGAAGAACACAAGGAATCTAATTTGTTATACAGCAACTGGTCTGACACCAGATGCATCGCATCCCTAATAGAAAAACCAACAGTAGCAAAGGTATCCAACTCAAACAAATTTTCAGTACTCACATCATCAACCTCTAAGTACATCATAGAATGGACAATTGACCTGTAAACTGTGTCAGCCAAGAATTGGCTGAGAACAGGCATCTGATGTTTCTTATATCTTACCAATCAACACATGATGAGTGCCAATATTTGGGACACTAGCCTGCTGTACATCTGTGAGTTGAGTAGTGATATGGCAGGCCGGTGTTGACTTGCAGGAGATATGGCTTATCCGTCACCCACACTTCAATGAGAAGTTTGCCCTAGCCTGCAGACAACGGCAAACACAATATTGAAACAGTGTAAATAGCAACAAGAATTGATTCCTGTAATGACTCTTTGGGAGGTTGTGATTAACATGCTGCTGCCATGTGACATCTTTAAAAAAATTATGGAATGAGACCTTCCACTTGGGGCTGGCCTCCCGCTCATGCTGTACAAAACAAGAGTGGCATGAAGGAAGTGACATTCACTATTCTTGCTGCTGAAGACGTGTTTATTCACGTAGGCCCAGTTGTCTCATTTGTACAGCAGCTGCCAACTCTTCCACCAGTGCACTGGGATCCATGTGCTGAGGCTACATGCTGTCAACATCAGCAACATTACTCCAGGCCTCTAATTGGTGGCTTGAAGCATGGAATCCCTCGAACAACAGTGCGATATTTGAAACCTCTTCTAAGTTAGGGCCCTCAAACTGAAGGGCGCATTGATGCACAATTGCTGTAGCTGTTTGTGACATTGGTAAAATTCAACATGCATAGTGACCACAAGCATATGTTTGTGGCAACAGGAGGACTGCAAATTACACATTTGTCAAAAGAAAGCAACACAGGTTCTTGCAGAGGAAATAACTGGCGCCTTAAGTGATGCGTATGAGGGGGTATCTGTGATAAGAAAAGGGCCTCACAGATCTTGTATCAGCCATCCAGAATAGCATGAAGGGCTATATGTGTTTGCTTTTGTTGCAGAAGTGACTGGAGTAAAGACTCCAAGGAAAAACCGAAGGACAGAAAAACCACAGAATTTGAAACACATGAAAATTCGATCATCGATGTCGCAACTTGTGTCCTAACTAGGAACACAATGAAATACACAGCCATAAAAAAGGTACCGTTTATTTCGTCAAGTATTGACAACAAGAAACAATGAAATTAGTTTTCATGCCTCAAACACATGGAACAACTAGAGCCCAGAGGCCAATGCTGCCCTGATAAAAACACTATTACCATCAGGTGTTGCTGGTCTTGTGCTGCATATGCACAGTGGACCAAGTGAAGGTGTTAACTGACTGGGCTGCCCCTAGCAACTGCATCAGGTAGTTGCAAGAACACCATTTGAATGTTGGCATGAACTAAACTTTCTGCAGCAGCCTGACTTACATCTGGTGTGGACTGTAATTGTAGTAAGCAGTGGTTCGCTACAAATAGGGATGCTCTGTCTATATTAAAATCATTTTTATTTAGTAAGGAACATGGGTTTTAAATCCTTGAATAAACACTATAACATAATTTGTAGAATGTGACACAAACGAGAAATAGTTTAATATTTTTCTCTTTGTTATATCTGCACGGATGTTTTTGCTTTATGTCTGTGAGTAACCTGTAAAACTTCTGGCTACATAATACAGAATAAAGAAGCAAAGCTTCTATGGATATTATTTGTCTGTTCTGATGATGTCAATTTTCAACTACTTGAAATAAATATTTATTAGTAACCACATACAACATTAATGAGCAAATGTAATGGAATCATTGTTTGACAAAATTCTTGCCTGGAAGCTTTCAGTCTAATGTCATGGACATAACAAATTACTTAAGAGTATGTTACCCACTTACTCTGGCCTCGGCAGTGAGAGACAGTAGCCATGCGTGTGAGTTGTGTATTGTATTGTATTGTATTTTTTAATTGGTCCTGTTGTCTCCATAGCAGCTTATGCATAAGACATTGGACAAGTCAAGTTATAAATATATAGGCTGAAAGTCATTTCAAGGCATACATATTTAAGGTTACAATAATACACTTTACACATAAGTATTTATATAACACATTTCATAAATTTAAATATTCTTCAATGGAGTAAAAGCAGTGATGCTGTAAATATGACTTTAGAGATTTTCCAAATGTATTGACCTCAGTGATAGCTTTTATGTTTTCAGGAAGTTTGTTATAAAGCTTAACTCCCATGTGAAAAGTACCTTTTTGGCACAGTTCTGTGTTGATTTGAGTCATATGTAAGTTTCTGTTTTGTCTGGTAAAGTGATCATGTATATCACAGTTTTTTTGCAGTCTCCAGTCCTTGCCTATTACATTTAATTTAAAGAACAAAAGGGTTTCCATGATGTATACACATGGTAATGGAGGAATACCAGATTTCTTAAACAGGGGTTTACAAGAGTCTCTAGGCTTGCACCCAAACAAGATTCTAATGGCCCTTTTTTGTAGTTTAAAAGTGCTATTAGCTGTTTTAGAGTTTCCACAGTAGGTGACCCCATATCTAAGACAAGAATGAAAGTACGCATGAATATGTGTGTGTGTGTGTGTGTGTGTGTGTGTGTGTGTGTGTGTGTGTGTGTGTGTGTGTGTGTGTGTGTGTGTAGGTGTGTGTGTGTGTGTGTGTATGTGTGTGTGTGTGTGTGTGTGTGTGTTGACTATTCCAATGAAGACTTTTTTGTAACAGTTACATTATTTAGTGTCCTATCACCATTAATGCTGTGATATTCTAGTGTGTATTTATCATTCCATAGACAGACATATCTATCACCAGGTAACAGTCTAGCTGAATTGACCAGTACTTGTGACAAATTACTCACATGCAGGTAATGGGAGGAAATAAACAATAAATTAATTTCGTAATTAATAACTGACCTTATAAACATCAAATGTAAATTTTTGGTTCCCTTTCTGTACAACCTCCAAAGCAGTCATTTTTCCTTCTTCTGACATGTCTGCAGACACCTGCAAAATAGAAAAACTGCATTTAAACAACCAGTTTACTAAATGACACTCTCACCTCTGGCAATTCAACCTTTACAATAATGCCTGAGTAGAAAATTATGACCATGAAAACTTTGAATGCACTCCAAGTGACATCAGTAATACATGTATTTTGATTTTTGAACTTAAAAAACACTGGGTTATTGTTATTGTTTGACAAAATTCTTGCCTGGAAGCTTTCAGTCTAACGTCATGGACATAACAGAAATTACATAAGAGTATGTTACCCACTTATTGTGGCCTTGGCAGTGAGACAGTAGCCATGCATGTGAGTTGTGTTTGCATGGATGTGTGTGTGTGTTGACTATTCCAAAAAAAGGTTCTTTGGCCAAAATCTTACTAGTTTAGCAGTCTTTTTGATGCATCAGTCTGCAACTCAACATCCACTGTATAGCAAGTACCAATCTATCCTTTTCCTAATATTGCCATTTTACCAATGATTCTGATATTTCTATTATTTTATTTTATTACGTGAATATTTGATGGGAGAGGGCACTACTGATATGTATATTTTCAACATAAACTAACCAGCTCTTACTTGAAGGCTCAAGAATTGCAGTTTTCATTCAGTGTCATCACAGACATGTGAAACTGATTTTTAAAGTGTACAATTAATACTTTTAAATAACTGTCAAGAAACCCATTTGTTACAGTAAACACATATGGATCATTTCCATTACCATAAAACAATAGGTTATACTGGTTCATTTATAGCTAATGACAAGAACTGCTCAAAAAATTTTATGCCACCATTATGATTTGCATTTTTTGTGCATGTATAGTTAACTTCTTTCTCAAAACAAAGATGATGAGACTTACCAAACAAAAGCGCTGGCAGGTCAATAGACACACAAACAAACACAAACATACACACAAAATTCAAGCTTTCGCAACAAACGGTTGCTTCGTCAGGAAAGAGGGAAGGAGAGGGAAAGATGAAAGGATGTGGGTTTTAAGGGAGAGGGTAAGGAGTCATCCCAATACCGGGAGTGGAAAGACTTACCTTAGGGGAAGAAAAGGACAGGTATACACTCGCGCACACACACACACACACACACACACACACACATATCCATCCGCATATACACAGACACAAGCAGACATTTGTAAAGGCAAAGAGTTTGGGCAGAGATGTCAGTTGAGGCAGAAGTACAGAGGCAAAGATGTTGTTGAAAGACAGGTGAGGTATGAGCGGCGGCAAATTGAAATTAGAAATTAGCGGAGATTGAGGCCTGGCGGATAGCGAGAAGAGAGGATATGCTGAAGGGCAAGTTCCCATCTCCGGAGTTCTGACAGGGTTGGTGTTAGTGGGAAGTATCCAGATAACACGGACGGTATAACACTGTGCCAAGATGTGCTGGCCGTGCACCAAGGCATGTTTAGCCACAGGGTGATCCTCATTACCAACAAACACTGTCTGCCTGTGTCCATTCATGCGAATGGACAGTTTGTTGCTGGTCATTACCACATAGAAGGCTTCACAGTGTAGGCAGGTCAGTTGGTAAATCACGTGGGTGCTTTCACACGTGGCTCTGCCTTTGATCGTGTACACCTTCCGGGTTACAGGACTGGAGTAGGTGGCGGTGGGAGGGTGCATGGGACAGGTTTTACACCGGGGGCGCAGACCTGCCTACAGTGTGAAGCCATCTATGTGGTAATGACCAGCAACAAACTGTCCATTCGCATGAATGGACATAGGCAGACAGTGTTTGTTGGTAATGAGGATCACCCTGTGGCTAAACATGCCTTGGTGCACGGCCAGCATATCTTGGCACAGTGTTACACCGTCCGGGTTATCTGGATACTTCCCACTAACACCAACCTGTCAGAACTCCGGAGATGGGAACTTGCCCTTCAGCATATCCTCTCTTCTCACTATCCACCAGGCCTCAATCTCCGCTAATTTCTAATTTCAATTTGCCGCCGCTCATACCTCACCTGTCTTTCAACAACATCTTTGCCTCTGTACTTCCGCCTCGACTGACATCTCTGCCCAAACTCTTTGCCTTTACAAATGTCTGCTTGCGTCTGTGTATATGCGGATGGATATGTGTGTGTGTGTGTGCGAGTGTATACCTGTCCTTTTTTCCCACTAAGGTAAGTCTTTCTGCCCCCGGGATTGGGATGACTCCTTACCCTCTCCCTTAAAACCCACATCCTTTCGTTTTTCCCTCTCCTTCCCTCTTTCCTGACGAAGAAACCGTTTGTTGCGAAAGCTTGAATTTTGTGTGTATGTTTGTGTTTGTTTGTGTGTCTATCGACCTGCCAGCGCTTTTGTTTGGTAAGTCTCATCATCTTTCTTTTTAGATATATTTTTCCCACGTGGAATGTTTCCCTCTATGATATTCATAACTTCTTTCTCAAATTTATTTTGACTACAGAAATCCCTGTCTGTAGCTACCTGTGTAATGGAGGTAAAAGTAAACCTTCATTCTCAATGGAGCTGTATAGAATGTGTTGCGTCTCCAATCATGGACAGGGCACTGCAGCTTGTGTCCACTGTTCAATGAGTGAACATGCCACAAATAGTAATTTAAAGCTTAGGCCCCACAAACACTGCCAATTTTTAACAAGAAAGTTTGTCAAGATGACACTCTGACCACATTATTGGCACTGCCACAGCGATATCATTCGAACATTCAGCCACTACTGAGAGACATGAAATATTTAAGATCAACCTCAAAGTGGTTACAAGCAGCCAACAATATCAGCTGATGAACGCTAGCTACAAATTATTGCTCAAAGATACCTTGAGCAGAATGCTACATAATGCACACGTCTTTTTGGATACAATATACAGCTATCTCCATACAGCCAATTTGATCTGCAGGTGTCCATTATGTGGATGTGGAAATATCTGTAATGGAACCTGGAGTACTGAGTTCAAAACTTTTTGATGCCTCATGACTGTCATAGACGAGTGTGCCAGTATCATGCATGGATATCAGATGTCTGTCATCACTACTGAGAGTAATTTGAGAGCTGTGCAGCTGAGGTGGAGCAGGTTTTGTGACAATTCCTTGTACTGCAGGGAACCGAGTTTTACCAGAGCGGTTTCCTCAAACTGATTGCACACTACGAGAAATGTCTCAGTGTTGGAGGTGACTATGTCGAAAAATAGTAGTGCATGATAACATGGTTTCTTTCTATATACACCCTTACCTTAAGTGTTCAGCCTACTTAAAAAACAGCTTACCCATAAAGGCTGATTTCTCTTTTTCATTCTACACTCATGCTCATAAATTAAGGATAATTGCAGAATGTGGTGCCACACAACGTGGCACTACACAAAACTGGCGCTAATAACATAGGCGCATAGGGAACACACATGACATGGATCGGCAAGTCCACGGTATTGGTGATAAGTTGAGAAAACTGTCCCGAAACACATGTGCTACAAAATGCCACTTTTTCGTGCGCATGTACCCCAACATCAATATGGGATATGATCACCATGCACACATACACAGGCCGCACAACAGGTTGGTATACTCTGGATCAGGTGGTCGAGCAGCTGCTGGGGTATAGCCTCAAATTCTTGCACCAGTGCCTGTCAGAGCTCCTGAAGTGTCATAAGGGTTTGAAGACACGCAGCGATACGTCGACTGAGAGAATACCAGACATACTCGATGGGGTTTAGGTCTGGAGAACAGGCAGGTCACTCCATTTGCCTGATATCTTCTGTTTCAAGGTACTCCTCCACGATGGAAGCTCGGTGGGGCCATGCGATATCATCCATCAGGAGGAAGGTGGGACCCAATGCACCCCTGAAAAGTCGGACATACTGGTGCAAAATGATGTCCCGATACACCTGACCTGTTACAGTTTCTCTGTCAAAGACATGCAGGGATGTACTTGCACCAATCATAATCCCACCCAACACCATCAAACCACGAACTCCATACAAGTCTCTTTCAAGGATATTAAGGGGTTGGTATCTGGTTCCTCGTTCACACCAGATGAAAGTCCAGTGAGAATCACTGTTCAGACTATACCTGGACTCATCCGTGAACATAACCTGGGACCACTGTTCCAATGACCATCTACTGTGTTCTTGACACCAGGCTTTAGGGCTCCCCTGCGACCAGGGGTCAGTGTAATGCACCTTGCAGATCTCCAGGTGAATAAACCATGTCTGCTCAGTCGTCTGTAGACTGTGTGTCTGCTGACAACTGTTCCAGTGGATGCAGTAAGGTCCCAAGCAAGGCTACCTGTAGAACTTCGTGCCTGTCTGCAGGCACTGATGGTGAGATATCGATCTTCTTGTGGTGTTGTACACTGTGGATGTCCTGTACTGTAGCTCCTGTATACGTTTCCTGTCTGCTGGAATCGTTGCCATAATCTTGAGATCACACTTTGTGGCACACGGGGGGCCCGTGCTACGACCTGCTGTGTTCGACCAGCCTCCAGTCGCCCTACTATTCTACCCCTCATAACGTCATCAATATATGTTCTTTGAGCCGTTTTCAACGCACAGTCACCATTAGCACGTCTGAAAACGTCTGCACACATACTCGCTGCACCATACTCTGACATGCACCAACACACCTCTGCATATGTGGACTACTGCCAGCGCCACCATGCGATGACTGCAGGTCAAATGCACCGCATGGTCATACCCCGAGGTGATTTAAACCCGCAAACGGCCCACCAGAGCATTGTTTCGCCATGTATCAGCATTATCCTTAATTTATGAGCACGAGTGTAACTTGAGTCACTGTGTGATGTAATAGCAGGAGAGCCGCACTCACTTCCACTAGCTTGTGTTCATCCATTGTGTGGCAATAGTGTGGCCCCACATAAACACTTCTGGCCCAGAAATGTATTGTTGGAAACATTACTCGGCAATAGTGGCCGATAATGTGGTAGCACATGTGACTGCAATTCGTGTGACCATAAAATTTTTGGGCAACATTGTCGGAATATATTGCAGGCAGCATGCAATTTGTATTGCTTAAGAAAACATACCTTAAGGGCGCAGATGATGAACCTCGCCATTTCTCATCTCTACTGGACTGGAGGCCTCAAGTGGGGTGTGTAGTTTTGACGCTTGATCTAGTCTGGTCCGACAAGTAAGAGTGTCTACCGAGCAGGTTACGGGCGAGAGCAATGTGGGCAATTGTACACCAGAGTGTGGGAAGTATGGGAGAACACTGATATTTGTTTATTCATGTCAATGTTGTATGATACGAGACAGAGCACAATATTTTATTTTATTTGGCGTTTGTCTACAGTCCTAGTCTGACATGAATGTAGCATATACAATCATTCATCTGGGGCGCAGGAAAAATGCGCAAAGATTATTAATCATTGATGTAGGTATCTTTTTGTGCGAGATGAGAAAACAGACAATATTTTACGGTGATCATGCTGAAACTGAAAACAATGGCTAACTCGAGTGGACTTGCGAAATTGTATGGATGAACATAAGATATTGTAGCGACCTCGTTCTATAAACACAAAGTATAATAAATTCAGTGTCTTATTTTTAAAGTTGTATTGAAAAAGTTATGTGCAGAACTTAGAATGTCGGTTTGATAGGGCAGATGTCATGAAGGAACAACGTTCAGAATTTATTCCTTTGACACACTTAGTAAATGACAGGATGCTAGAAAATGTTATTGTCCATTATACGGTGCAGTCAAACGAAAACGATACAGAGGGAAAAAAGTAAGTAAACTGTTTATTACTTCAAAACTAATCGCCATAAGTTACGACAGTCATGTCACTGTGAGACAAGGCAGTCACTGCCCTCATGGAGAAATGTTTGCAGTTTCCTACGGAGCCATGATTATACCCAGGGTGGCACCACATGTTGCCAAGGCTACCTTGTTTACGCTGCAGAAGTTTCACTGGGAAGCCCTTACACATTCTCCATACAATTCCGATTTATCCCTATATGATTTCCTTATTTTTGGGTCCCTAAGTAAGAATTCGTGGCCATCCATTTGCTTTGGACGAAGAGGTGCATGCCTGAGTACAATCAGGGTTCCATAGGCAACTGCAAACATTTTTACAAGAAGGCCATTGACCGTCTTGTCTCACAGCGTGATAAATAAGTTAACTTATGTTGATTAGTTTCGAAAGATAAACAGTTTACTTACTTTTTACCAATTGTCTCTTTACATTTCATTGCACCTTATATTTCTATTCGAAAAGAAGATTCACAAAAATCACGTAATACAGCACTAAAAATGAGGTGCAAAAACAGGCCATTTACAAGAAAAAAAGCCACAAAAATATTTTCAAAAGTTTTATTGAAGCAGCATAAAAAAAACAATACGCTAGACTAGCCTAGAAAGAGCAAGTTCTGTATTTAAAAATTTTAAATGAAGATCAAATCAAAAAATACTTGCAGAAATCGTAAACGTACGGTAAATGACTCTTTCAAGCCCCACCACAATGAAGTATGGCCACATTTGGCACATAATACATTTAACCTGTACTCTTTTCCTAGGGGGGGACGCGCACTCTAAGTTTTTCTGTCCGCAAGGTAACATCTTTACAGTGTAAGAGTGCTTAAAAATTTGACAACGGTGTATTTCATGGACATACATCGGATTTACTTGCTTTTTTTCACGGTGTTAATCGACAGATGAACGATGCCAGTGCAGTCTATGGTAGGAAAAGCGATACATTTAACTCTTTCGATCGTTTTGAAGCAAGAGGTTACCATTCTCCACAAATGAATCGTTGAATCGCTGGTAAACAGTCAGTAAGTCTACGTTCTTGTTCTGTGAATGAGCAGACACACGGGACACTTACTGTTCCCTTCTTGTTGGTTGTTATGTGTGACTGTACGGCATGTCCTGCCTGTTGTGGCAAGTTAGCTTAGAGGTTAAGGTAAGATGGACAGCAACTATTTTACTTGCTCTCCTCCATTGAAAACGCTAGAACTTTACAATAATTACTGCGTGAGGGGAAAGTTAGGAATTTTGACGATATCACTGGAATTCAAAAGTAATAGCAGTGTACATGGCTACAACACTAGGAGAAACGATAATCTTCAATACTCAAGGTTAAATCTAACTTTGGCTCAGAAGGGGGTAAATTATGCTGCCACAAAAGTCTTTGGTCACTTACCTAAGAGCATCAAAAGTCTGACAGATAGCCATATAGCATTTAAAAGGAAATCAAAAGAATTTCTTAATGGCAACTCTTTCTACTCATTAGATGAATTTTTGGATATGGTAAGTGGGTAATTTCCCCAAACCCCACAAAAAAAATTAAAAATATTAAGTGTCATGTAATATTTTGTGTAATGTAATATCTTGTATAGACACCTTTTATTAACCTGACACGTTCCACATCATTACAAATGGTCATATTCATGATCTATGGGACAAGTACTAATCTAATCTAAAACTCTAATCTGATGATAAAAGTACGAGGGTGAGTCAAATGAAAACCTTAAATATTTTTTAAAATATTATTTATTGTGCAGAAGTGGTACAAAGCTGTATCCCTTTCAACATAATCTCCCCCACGCTAAATGCAAGTACTCCAGCGCTTACAAAGTGCATAAATTCCTTTAGAAAAAAATTATTTTGGTAGTCTGCACAACCACTCATGCACCGTGTGCCATATCTCTTCATCAGAATGGAACTTCTTTCCTTCCATTGCGTCTTTGAGTGGTCCAAACATATGGAAATCACTTGGGGCAAGGTCTGGTGAGTAAGGTGGATGAGGAAGACACTCAAAATGCAGGTCTGTGATTGTTGCAACTGTTGTGCGGGTTGTGTGGGGCCTTGCATTGTCATATTGCAATAGGACACCTGCCGACAGCAATCCATGTTGCTTTGATTTGATTGCAGGCTGCAAACGATTTTTAGGAGATCTCTGTATGATGCACTGGTGACAGTGGTCCCTCTAGGCATGTAATGCTCCAAAATGACGCCTTTTTCGTCCCAAAAGAGAGTCAGCATAACCTTCCCTGCTAATAGTTCTGTTCGAAACTTCTTTGGTTTTGGTGATGAGGAATGGCGCCATTACTTGCTCGCTCTCTTCGTTTGAGTTTGGTGGAAGTGAACCCAGGTTTCGTCCCCAGTAAAGATTCTTGCAAGGAAGCCATCACCTTCTCGTTCAAAGTGCTGAAGAAGCTCTTCACAAGCATCAACACATCGTTCTCTCATTTCAGAAGTCAGCTGCCGTGGCACCCATCTTGCAGACACTTTGTGAAACTGGAGCAAATCATGAACAATGTGGTTTACTGACCCATGACTAATCTGTAAACATGCTGCAATGCCATTCAGTGTCACTCGGCGGTTTTCCTTCACCATGTATTCAACTGCTGCAATGTTCTGTGGAGTCACAACTCGTTGTGCCTGACCTGGACAACGAGCATCTACCACTGAAGTCACACCATTTGCGAACTTCCTACTCCATTCTTAGACTTGCTGCTGTGACAAACATGCATCACCGTACTGAACCTTCATTCGTCGATGAATTTCAGTAGGTTTCACATCTTCACTACGCAAAAACCGAATAACAGAACGCTGTTCTTCCCTGGTGCAAGTCGCAGGTGGGACGGCTATCATTATACTGATGCTGCCACCTACATGTCATTCTGCACGTTGTTTGTAGCATGCTTACCAACTTACAGGATAACGGCGCGAAATTTCTATTTGTTATTACAAATTTAAGGTTTTCATTTGACTCACCCTCGTAAAAATGTAAAACCTCAACACTGAACCCACTGTGAAAATACAGTGAACGAGCTTATGTACGGTAGCAAGTCAAATGATAAGTGTTGGACTCTGGCTCAAGAAACCGCATTTTGTAAGAAAAATGACTGGGTAATCGTTTCAAACAAAAAACTTAGTTACAAAATTTCCAAAGAAGTAAGAAGTTTGATCTCAGAAAGAAATAAGCAAGGCATAAACATTGCACATTTTTGGGCTTCCATACCGATGTCATCTTTAGGTCATTCAGGAAAAGAAGAGGGGGCTGTTTTGAGGAAAAAAATATTTAAATTTAACAAAAATGCCGCTCATTTAACTGTTGCCCAAATATTACTTTGCGCTAAAGAGAAGGCTTTGGAAAATGCTTGCACTTGTGCATCTCAGAATGAACAAGAGCTGACAGCAAATGTATCTCGCACTACTTTTAAAGTTGTAAAAAATAATCAACCTTTCAGTGATTTTGATACCTAAACTGTCCTGCAAGCACTTAACGAAGCTAACACGGACCGCATTATGTATTTCGAAAAGCGTGTACTAACATTATTAATCACATGAAATGAATCTTATCATCACACATACAAGAGCTAAATCCCGTTTTTCTACCGCCAGAAATCTGGTGTTCAGTAAACTGGTTGGTTCTCCACTGCAGTTGTTTCAGCCTGTGGATTATGCACGCTCTTGGTTTCTGAACGGCAGACATGTTGCTACTGATACCAAGAGTAAAGTAATATGGCATGAAGACTACAACAGCCATGTGCTGATGCAATTTGGAAACTTTTGTAATGTTAAGCAATTTTATTACAATGCAACTGCATAGTTAAATAAATAATAACTTCGACATATTTTATTTTAAATACAAGTTTTTGCTGCGCTATTTATTTATTTACTCGTAGGGATACAAGTTACTCGACGAGCTTTTTCTGGCGATTTGCCATTATCAAGTGTAGGTTTACGTGTTAGCTGGTGTGAGGTGTTCCATATGGGGCTTGGAGATTAAGTGTCGGTTGTCTCTTTGTTAAGATACGATCACGTTATTTATATGTTTTCTTTTTATTTGCGTCATCTTACAAAGTTATATAGCATCGCTGGAACCGAATCTGTCAGAAAAGCCGTCGAAAAATAACTTTGCAAGATCACGCAAATAAAAATTACATACAAATAACGTGATCGTATCGTAACAAAGAGATAACCGGTATTTAAGCTCCAAGATGCCGTATGGACACATCACACTGTAATGTTATGTGCGCCTCACTAATTTGTGCCTGATTTTATTCTGAGAAGCTCGGTTATGTATGTTAATACCGTAAATGTAAATCTGATTCAAAAAGTACTTGAAGTGAAGTGAAGTGAAGCGCAGCTGGACAGCAAGAAACTCTTTAGCGCGCAATCCCCGCTACGATAGTATTAGAGAATATTTGAGTATGGACTAAAAAAAAAAGACAATTGATTTATTTAAAAAAAAAGAGGACTGTTAATCTGTATCTTGTGGAAAGAGGACGTGTTGCTAGGCCGTCGCTCAGAAAGTACTGTTACATTTAATGAAAATTGATATTTTAGTGATAAAATCGAGTAAAGTATGTGTAAGAGTTGTCAAACATTTATGTATACAAATTTTCTGGAAGCGAAGAATAGAAATATCTTGTTTTTGGAAAACGAGGTGAACTTCATTGTCGTCGCCGTCTATCAATCGACAGAAAGTTCACTAAAATACAGGAAAAGAAATGCATTCTCTATAGTTTTCATTCAATAAGTAACAACCTCTCGTAATTTCTTAATTACAGTAACTGGATTATGTTCTTGTACAATAGTATGGTTCTGAACTCCACTGACCAATTTTGATGTAGCACGACGTGTAGTTTGAAGGAAGTTTGTGTGCCAAGCAATCTCCTTTTCTCACGAAAAGCAGATTGCTGTTTGATCTTATTTACTTACAACAATGCTCCCTTAGGTATGAAAAGCTACGAAAACTTGGGCTCAAAGCTATCCGCAATACGGCCAAGTAACTAACAGAGTCGTATTTTGAACCTTAAAAGAACAATATCTTCCTCCAACTTGCAATACGTCACCAACTGGTGCAGAAGCTGATCATTCAAGGAGGCAGCAACCAAAATTGAGGTACCAGTTACGACTTAAAGTAAAAATCTCAATCAGAAATCAATATCTCTCTCTCTCTCTCTCTCTCTCCCTCCCTCCCTCCCTCCCTCTGCAAACACATATATAAATATTGATGAAGGCAAATCGTCGAAACGAGCTCGCCGTGTAACTTGTATCACTACAAGTAAATAAATAAATAGCGCAGCAAAAAACGTGTATTTAAAATAAAATATTTCGTTCTTCGACCTCATACAAGATGCGGGTCCACTGGAAAGGAAATAATAAGTTGCATTAAGCTGCATTGAAAACTTCAGAAGTTATTGTCACTGCGTTATATCTCGTGCGAAAGCAACTTTAAAAAAAAAAAATTAAAAAAAAGAAAGAGCGCTGCATTGCACTCACGCTTCTCCACAAGTGCCTTGCTGTATACAACGGGAGGGTCCGAGGACTCTGATGAAGAAGTGAATTATTTCATGTACTGAATTTTCTTTCTTTGAAGGCCTTTATTTGGGCTTCCCAATCCTGCCCCATAACCGACCTCCAACCCATGGAAAACTCAACGACGTCTTCTTGACAGCATGTTTGTCTAGCGACTTGGTCAACTAAACCTTCCGTATTGTGTTCCAGTGATGAAGCTGGCACATGCTGCTTTGCGTACTCGATTGGTGGTTCTCTGCTTCATGTTGGGGCAGGAGATATGTCGAACACAGAAACTGCATTCGAAGTCTCGCTGTTTAAATGGACACCCCCCTGAGTAAAGTGGCCAGTATCACATGTAAGCTAAAAGAAGTCTTTCTAAAAGTACTTGGGATTGTAGTTTTCCAGATATCAGTGCGAAATTACATTAAACTATGAGCAGAAACTATTTCATATTCTGGTCAAACATTCGCAGGCCAGAACAAACACCAATGCGCACTACAACCGAAGCTGCGTTCATACTGCTTGAAATAAAGGCTCCAACTGCCCACTTCTTCCTTTTATCAACAAGCGGCACTGTTTACAGACCTTACCATAAGTCTGCAGCATATCCCATACCCCCTTGGGGAAGGGTGCCCATATTTACACCTGCGCCCGTTTTGCATCTTCTGCTTCACCATTTTTGAAGTAATCCACCAGGGGTGCAGATTATGCCATAACCTTGTAGCACAATGTGCCACCTTCACAGATTACTCTAAAAATGACAAGTTTTAGGGTTCCGTACGACAATCGGTAAAGACCGAATCCTAACAGGATCACTTTGTTGTCCGCCTGTCTGACAGTTAAAAGCCTCTATTCTCAGGCTAATCAAATTGAAGTATACCTCTTTTAGTAAGGTCTAGATCCCTTGACGTGTAAAACATTGATGCTTTTAGCCCAGTACAATCGAAAGACACAGCCATTTACGAGTATGTCACATATTTTGATATTCGCAAACTCACACAACTAAACCTGCAGGGTATTTCCAGTCGACCTAGGATCATGACATGTGCCAATAAGCAAGGCTCCACAATACAAGTAAAGCAAAAATTCGAAACTGTTACTTTGTAATTACGCCAAACGCAAAAGTTTTTTGTCATCTGTTATCCAACTGTCTCTTTGTTCGTCCGTCTGTTAAGGCGCCTTTTTCTCAGTATCATGTTGAAATTTAAGTCAAGTTAAGCTGCCAAGTCAATGCAATCAAAAGATGATGATGATGATGATGTTTGGTTTGTGGGGCGCTCAACTGCGTGGTTATCAGCGCCCGTACAATTATCCAATCTGTGCTTAGTCCAATTTCGCCACTTTCCTGGATGATGATGAAATGATGAGGACAACACAAACACCCAGTCACCTCGAGGCAGGTGAAAATCCCTGACCCCGCCGGGAATCGAACACAATCAAAAGATACGGCAATTTCTGTCGTATGTTTTGATACCCGCAAACCCACTCATCAAAACCTGTAGGATATTCCCATTGAACCCTCTCTCTCCTCCCGAACAGGGCATGAAGGCCCAACGGTACTGACCGACTGCCGTGTCATCCTCAGCTCACAGGCGTTCCGAGATGCGGATATAGAGGGGCATGTTCTTAGCACACCGCTCCCACTGATCTAGAACCATGAAATTTGGCAAGAATCAATGTTTACAGTACAAGCAAAGCTTGTTGTTGTTGTTGTTGTTATTGTTGTGGTCCTCAGTCCAGAGAATGGTTTGGTGCAGCTCTCCACGCTACTCTACCCTGTACAAGCCTCTTCATCTCCCAGTATTTACTGCAACCTACATCCTTCTGAATATGCTTAGTGTATTCATCTCTTGGTCTCCCTCTACGCTTTTTACCCTCCAAGCGTCCTTCATTACTAAATTAGTGATCCCTTGATGCCTCAGAACATGTCCTACCAACCGATCCCTTCTTCTAGTCATGGTGTGCCACAAATTTCTCTTCTCCCTAATTCTATTCAATACCTCCTCATTAGTTATGTGATCTAACCATATAATCTTCAGCATTATTCTCTAGCAAGACATTTCGAAAGCTTCTATTCTCTTCTTGTCCAGACTATTTATCGTCCACGTTTCACTTCCATACATGGCCACACTCCGTACAAATACTTTCAGAAACGACTTCCTGACACTTAAATCTATACTCGATGTTAACAAATTTCTTTTCTTCAGAAACACTTTCCTTGCCACTGCCAGTCTACATTTTATATACTCTCCACTTCGACCATCATCAGTTATTTTGCTCCCCAAATAGCAAAACTCATTTACAACTTTAAGCGTCTCATTTCCTAATCCAATAGCCTCAGCATCACCCGATTTAATTCGACTACATTCCATTATCGTCGTTTTGCTTTTGTTGATGTTCATCTTATACCCTCCTTTCAAGAGACTGTCCATTCCGTTCAGCTGCTCTTCCAGGTCCTTTGCTGTTTCTGACAGAATTACAATGTCATTGACGAACCTCAATGTTTTTATTTTTTCTCCACGTATTTTAATTCCTACTCAGAATTTTTCTTTTGTTTGCTTTACTGCTTGCTGAAGATACAGATTGAATAACATCGGGGATAGGCTACAACCCTATCTCACTCCCTTCCCAACCACTGTTTCCCTTTCTTGTCCCTCGACTCTTATAACTGCCATCTGGTTTCTGTACAAATTGTAAATAGCCTTTCGCTCCCTGTGTTTTACCCCTGCCACCTTCAGAATTTGAAAGAGAGTATTCCAGTCAACATTGTCAAAAGCTTTCTCTAAGTCTGCAGTTGCTAGTAACGTAGGTTTTCATTTCCTTAATCTATTTTCTAAGACTAGTCGTCGGGTCAGTATTGCCTCACGTGTTCCAAAGGGAAAAAACCGAAAATGGTTAATCTGTAATTATATCAAACAAAAAAATTTTCTGTTGTCATTTGTTATCCGACTTCAAGCTTAAAAGTACTGAAATTCCTGGGACGATATATTGCCAGTATCATTGTCGATAACAGCCAAAAGTCGTCGAAAATTTCGATTCCAGGGAAGGATGAACCGTTTGTATAAATAATTAAGTCTGTATGGAACCATTAGAGCACACGTGCTACTTGCATCTGGCCAATTTGTTTAATATGTGTAGACTACAGAGTACTTTTCTGCAACTATTTTTTTTTTCACTTTCAATTTTTTCGAAGAAGAAGTGGAAGAAAAGCGTAGCAGGGATGACCCAGAGTAAGGCACATCGACCAAGAGCACAACGAAATGGAGGGACTGGCGAAAGACCAAGGACAGCTGCAAAATACGCGAGTTTGACTCAGAACTGGTGGAACGCTGAGGAGCTCACGAACTATAATTTTCTTTAGTCATTCTGCGAGATGGCGTTTTAGAATTACGGTCCGTTAACGTCAACGTTAGACACTCCACGAGCGTGGTACGGCGCTCCACAGGTACAAAGCGTGCTTTGTATTTAGGACCAGCTAAAAGAGTCCAACGTTATCAACATATGCTTGTACTGATATATGAATTAGATCTTCGTAGAAAATCCCTGACAAAGGTAACTCATACTTGGTGTCACATAAAAAACTGTTTTTCCTTACGTCCATGGTACGAGTATATTTCAGACATATCAATGAGCAGGCCAGTTTCACTATCAGTTAGGTATGTGTGCTAGTTATATCCGTTCTGTGTGGTAGCCAAAACTCAAGCTGTACACTGGTTTCACATCATCTCACTGACGCTGAAAACCGTATCTACCGGGCTCTTATACAGATATATCCACACCGAGAGGCATTGCTGTCTGGCACATAGCTCTCTTCAGGTTCTCTAAACGCAACTTTTATATTTCCTTCCTATTCCTGTACAACAGCACTTCTGATACAGTGTCTGTATAATTACGGATAAGAGAAATAAGCAGACATTCGATAAAAACAGTATCAGCAATTAAACTTTTAAAGAGCTGCTTGGTTGTTTTCATTAATAGAAATATTTCTATATTAGAGGTCATCGCCAAGGCGAAATACCTTATGTGAAAGGTACCCTTATCATCTTGGATTTCCAACAGACGGATACAAAGAGAAGATTAGGGTTTATCTTGTGACACAGAGATAGCCGGTCAGTAACTTTTGCTTAGCAGAAGAACAGAAATGTAATTTTTAGGACTTACCAACCTTCACGGAATTCATATCTTGGACAGACAGCTTATCAGTCAAGTGATAAATGTCATCGACATATCGGCTTACTTCAGTGTTAAATCTCTCTTACTTACATGGAATCCTGCTACCAACTGTGCGAGTAACTCCGAAAACTCTTTGCTGAAAAGGTGATCTTTTCTCTTAATCCAATCTGTCATATTTTAATCAAACAATTACTTCTCCGAATGGGACGCCTCCAACTGCACTTCAATCCACTGCCAGTAATGGGCAATCATGATAACGAGCGCTCTCAGCATGTTAACTAACTCGATTACTCAGAGGTATCCTGTTTGTCTTTAATAAAATTGGCACTTGCGTTACTAAATACGAAAACAAGACAGCAAAGAATAACTGGAAAATACAAATACTGTTATTCTACACCATTACTGTAAACAGAAGGTCAGAGAACACAGTTCTTTTGTGCTGAAAACTGATTTGACACAATAATATTTCAGAAGTCTTCAATTTTTGTCTGCAGTGTTGCCGACACAGAGCAGTCTCAGTTTTAGCGCCTACTGGAACTCGATCATGGCAAGAAAATTTTGAGAAGCTTAGTGGGTCGACAATGATACCAGTTTTAACTGCGGAACATGAATGGTTCATCGCCACTTATTCAATTTAATATCAGAGTGGTGTGCTTCTAATAAAATGAAGTAAGTCTGTACATCGAAATCTCAGTCTCTTTCTCTCTCTCCTGCCCCACTCCCCCCTCAGACCAAACGAAAAAACTACAAAGAACGAAACTTGTGTAGCTTGAAGGGGGAAACCAGATGGCGCTATGGTTGGCCCGCTAGAGGGCGCTGCCATAGGTCAAACGGATATCAACTGTCTTTTTTTAAAAATAGGAATCCCCATTTTTTATCACTTATTCGTGTACTACGTAAAGAAATATGAATGTTTTAGTTGGCCACTTTTTTCGCTTTGTGATAGATGGCGCTGTAATAGTCACAAACATATGACTCACAATTTCAGACGAACAGTTGGTAAGAGGTAGATTTTTTACATTAAAATACAGAACGTAGGTGCGTTTGAACATTTTATTTCAGTTCTTCCAATGTGATACATGTACCTTTGTGAACTTATCATTTCTGAGAACGCATGCTGTTACAGCGTGATTACCTGTAAATACTACATTAATGCAATAAATACTCAAAATGATATCCGTCGACCTCAATGCATTTAGCAACACGTGTAACGACATTCCTCTCAACAGCGAGTAGTTCGCCTTCCGTAATGTTCGCACATGTATTGACAATGCGCTGACGCATGTTGTCAGGCGTTGTCGGCGGATCACGACAGCAAATATCCTTCAACTTTCCCCACAGAAAGAAATCCGTGGACGTCAGATCCGGTGAACGTGCGGGCCATGGTATGGTGCTTCGACGACCAATACACCTGTCATGAACTATGCTATTCAATACCGCTTCAACCGCACGCGAGCTATGTGCCGGACATCCATCATGTTGGAAGTACATCGCCATTCTGTCATGCAGTGAAACATGTTGTAGTAACATCGGTAGAACATTACGTAGGAAATCAGCATACATTGCACCATTTAGATTGCCATCGATAAAATGGGGGCCAATTATCCTTCCCCCCATAATGCCGCACCATACATTAACCCGCCAAGGTCGCTGATGTTCCACTTGTCGCAGCCATTGTGGATTTTCCGTTGCCCAATAGTGCATATTATGCCGGTTTACGTTACCGCTGTTGGTGAATGACGTTTTGTCGCTAAATATAACGCGTGCAAAAAATCTCCCATCGTCCCATAATTTCTCTTGTGCCCAGTGGCAGAACTGTACACGACGTTCAAAGTCGTCGCCATGCAATTCCTGGTGCATATAAATATGGTACGGGTGCAATTGATGTTGATGTAGCATTCTCAACACCGACGTTTTTGAGATTCCCGATTCTCGCGCAATTTGTCTGCTACTGATGTGCGGATTAGCCGCGACAGCAGCTAAAACACCTACTTGGGCATCATCATTTGTTGCAGGTCGTGGTTGACGTTTCACATGTGCTGAACACTTTCTGTGTCCTTAAATAACGTAACTATCCGGCGAACGGTCCGGATACTTGTATGATGTCGTCCAGGGTACCGAGCAGCACATATAGCACACGCCCGTTGGGAATTTTGATCACAATAGCTATACATCAACACGATATCGATCTTTTCCGCAATTGGTAAACGGTCCATTTTAACACGGGTAATGTATCACGAAGCAAATACCGTCCGCACTGGCGGAATGTTACGTGATACCACGTACTTATACGTTTTTGACTATTACAGTGCCATCTATCACAAAGCGAAAAAAGTGGTCCAACTAAAACATTCATATTTCCTTACGTACTACACGAATATGTAATAAAAAATGGGGGTTCCTGTTTTTAAAAAAACCCAGTTGATATCCGTTTGACCTATGGCAACGCCATCTAGCGGGCCAACCATAGCTTCAACCCCTACAAGCTAGACGAGTTTCGTTATTTGTAGTTTTTTCGTTTGATGCTTACTTCGTGAGATAATTGGCCCGGTCACTATCAATAGACCACCCTGCATACGCAAGGAAAGGTCCGTCTTAGAAACATCCACTAAAAGCAAAGAAAACTCATAGTCTACAGAAATAACTTTAATGGATCTAAGCGAATGACATCACTTAAACAAATACAAAAAGGGAAAGTATTGCATTCCTTCTCTTGGCAGGAAAGGAAAAATTCATCGACGGCATTACTCTGCCCAATGTATTTGGATACTACACTAACAATGCACACAAGTATGAGGTTAACATGTACAGAAGCTACTGTTAAGAAGACGATTGCGGACGGTTTTGGTTTACATCTTGCGTCTTGTTGCAAGGCCGGCTGCCACTGAGTTCCAATCTGGAGGAGCTGTGAAAGCCGACGATCGTCTCTTGCTGTTCAAGAGCAATGTGGAAAACTGGCAGTTTTTGTATTAGAAACGCACTTTTTTTCCACGCAATCCACTTTATGTCTACACATATTTTTAAGTGTGTAGACTTTATGCTGCAAAATGTCCATACTATCCGTTGAACTAAATACATTTTCCAGTTATATACCTGCTTTAGACATGTGAATAGATGGAAGCTCGTTGGTATCAAGACCGGTGAATAGGGTGGATGTTCCAACAACTGTCATGGCCTTCATGAGCAGAGGACGGCACGTCAGAAGCCTTTTTTATTTCTGTGATCGAAATAATGATTCGTTGCATCATCATGGTGCCAGCTCGTCCGGGACTCTTCTAGAGCGGCTTCTTCAATGATAGCCAACTTCAGTTGAATCTTCTATGGCAGGTACAGTCGTCTGTTGGAATACCTGGCGAATTTATCGCTGGACAGTGCAGCTGCAGAATCGTCCGAGACGTGGTGGTTCGACTCGTTCCCCAAGGCTGCTTTGGAATCCAGCATTCTCATTTCCTGCTTCCCATGACTTGCTACTCCACACAACAGGGTGCAATTCTACGCTGTGCGGTCTGGAAGTCGCACGCCGCCAACCATAGCTGTCAGATTTCTCGAAATAAAATCGTGATATTTTACTAATCTGACATTCCTAAACTGAACCAGTCGGGATTTTTTCGAAACGGACTTTCTAGAAATTAGAACCAACGCATACGAATATGGAGCGCAAACATATATCCAACAACTACTGGTTTAATATTTTCAATAATTTTAGTGCTCGAGACCGGGTGATGAACGGAGGCTCCGAGTGCTGCAACCCTTGGCTGTGTTTGAAGTAGTTTTCGCTTCCGTGAAGAACGCTGAATTCGAAAGCAAATTTCTGTCTAAAGACAGAAAATCCTCGGTTTTTTGGTCGTACGCTATTTCAGTAAACAGATCGAAGCCATGTGTCCAAACACTCTGTGACCATAATGGCTTTAAAACGGAGGATGCCGCAGAAAAAGCCGAAATACGAAACATCTGTTTCTAAAAGCAATTCAGTTCAGATGCGAAGGAACTTGTCCCTCTTCTAGCACCAGTGTACCGTAGGCCTCTGGAGGAGCGAATCTTTCCTAATCATTGGAAAAAAGTCACAGATCATTCACGTTTCGCAGACGTTGGTCTGTTCAATCTTGGAACATATTTTATGTTCGCATATTACGACATACCTGGAAATAGAAAATCTCCTCTGTATCTTCCGAAAACAACAGTTCGTTCTGTCTGTCCACGAAATTCAGAAAGCAGAAGATACGGGCACCACGTAGATGCCGTGTACCTTGCCTTCTGGAAGGTATTCGATACAGTTCCGCGCTGCCGCCTGGTAAACAAAATCACAAGCGTGTGTACTATCAGACCAACTGTGTGGTTCAAATGGTTCAAATGGCTCTGAGCACTATGGGACTCAACTGCTGAGGTCATTAGTCCCCTAGAACTTAGAACTAGTTAAACCTAACTAACCTAAGGACATCACAAACATCCATGCCCGAGGCAGGATTCGAACCTGCGACCGTAGCGGTCTTGCGGTTCCAGACTGCAGCGCCTTTAACCGCACGGCCACTTCGGCCGGCACCAACTGTGTGATTGGATAGAAAAGTTTCTAGCAAACGGAACACAGCATTTCATTTTCCGCGGAGAGAACTCTTCAGACGTAAAATGAACTTTGCGTCTGCCCCATGGGAGTGTTATAGGACCATTACTTTCATAACGTCCAAACTTCCACAAGGCTTTCCAGGGATGATGGTGCTGAACACAATGTAAAGCATTTGTAGCACATACATTGATGTGCCAAAATCATGGGATACCTCCTAAGCCGGCCGGGGTGGCCGAGCGGTTCTAGGCACTACAGTCTGGAACCGCGCGGCCGCTACGGTCTCAGGGTCGAATCCTGCCTCGGGCATGGATGTGTGTGATGTCCTTAGGTTAGTTAGGTTTAAGTAGTTCTAAGTTCTAGGGGACTGATGACCTCAGACGTTAAGTCCCATAGTGCTCAGGGCCATTTGACTCATTTGATACATCCTAATATTGTGTCGGACCTCCGTTTGCCCGACGTCATGCAACCACGCGACATGGCATTGATCCAACAAGTCGCATTGGGTCCCCTGCAGAAATATTGAGGTATACTGCCTCTATAGCCGTCGATAGTTGCAAAAAAGTTGCCAGCGCAGGATTTTGTGCACAAACTGACCTCTCGATTATGCCCCATAAATGTTCAGTGGGATTCATGTCGGGCAATTTGGGTGGCCAGATCGTTAGCTCGAAATGACGAGAATGTTCTTCAAACCAATCGCGAACAATTGTGGCCTGGTGACAGGGCGCACTGTCTTCTACAAAAATTTGGTTCAAATGGCTCTGAGTACTATGGGACTTAACTTCTAAGGTCATCAGCCCCTAAAACTTAGAACTACTTAAACCTAACTAACCTAAGGACATCACACACATCCATGCCCGACGCAGGATTCGAACCTGCGACCGTAGCGGTCGCGCGGCTCCAGACTGTAACGCCTAGAATCGCTCGGCCACCGCGGGCGGCCTACAAAAATTCCATCGTTGTTTGGGAACATGAAGTCCATTAATTCCTGCAAATTGTCTCCAAGCAGCCGAAGGGAACCATCTCCAGCCAATGATTAGTTCAGTTGGACCAGAGGAGCTAGTCCATTCCAAGTAAACACAGCCCACACCATTACATAGCCCATACCAACTGGCACAATGCCTTGTTGACAACTGGGGTCAATGGCTTCAAGAGATCTGCACCACACTCGAAGCCTACCATCAGCCTTTACCAAATGAAATCGAGATTCATCTGACCAAGCCACAGTCTTCCTGTCATCTAGGGTCCAACCAGTAAGGTCACGCGACAAGAGGAGGTGCTGCAGGCAATGTTGGTGCTGTTAGCAAAGGCACTCGCGTCGCTCGTTTGCTGTCATAGTCCAGTAACATCTCGCCGCACTGTTCCAACGAATACGTATGTCGTACGTCCCACACTAATTTTTGATGTTACTTAACGCAGTGTTGCGTGTCTGTTAGCACTGACAATTATGCATACGCCACTGCTCTCGGACGTTAGGTGCAGGCCATAGCCCACTACGTTGTCCCTGGTGAGAGGCAATGCATGAATTTGGTATTCTCGGCACACTTTTGAGACTGTGGATCTCGGAATATTGAATTCCCTAATGATTACTGAAATGGAATGGCCCATGCCTCTAGCCCGAATTACCATCACACGCTGATGGTCTGTTATTCCCGTCGTGCGGCCATAATCACGTCTGACATATTTTCACATGAACCACCTGAGTATGACAGCTCCGCCAATGCACTGCTATTTTAAACCTGGCGTACGCGATTTTACCGTCACTCTGTGTGTGCATATGGCTATCCCAAGGATTTTGCCTCCTTAGTGCACACAGAAAGATTTATTATTGTATGATTACACGACTGACGAACGATGTCTGGAAGCAGTTACTTCCATGAAATTTCTACGAGTATGCGTACCGAGCGACTTGAGGTGGAACAATATAAAATTAATACGGGCAAGTCAGATTCCAGTTAAAATCGTTGAAAGAATCCTCAGTAAATATTGTCCATCAACAAAGGAAGTACACTACTGGCCATTAAAATTGCTACACCAAGAAGAAATGCAGATGATAAACGGGTATTCATCGGTCAAATATATTATACTAGAACTGACATGTGATTACATTTTCACGCAATTTGGGTGCATAGATCCTGAGAAATCAGTACCCAGAACAACCACCTCTGGCCGTAATAACGGTCTTGATACGCCTGGGCATTGACTCAAACAGAGCTTGGATGGCGTGTACAGGTACAGCTGCCCATGTAGTGACTGGCGTATTGTGACGAGCTAGTTGCTCGGCCACCATTGACGTTTTCAGTGGGTGAGAGATCTGGAGAATGTGCTGGCCTGGGCAGCACTCGAACATACTCGAATACACAGAAAGAAGGATCCTTTATTGTATGATTATATGATAGCGGAACAAACACTGGTAGCAGTTACTTCTGTAAAATATCTGGGAGTATGCGTACGGAACGATTTGAAGTGGAATGATCATATAAAACTAATTGTTGGTAAGGCGGGTACCAGGTTGAGATTCATTGGGAGAGTGCTTAGAAAATGTAGTCCATCAACAAAGGAGGTGGCTTACAAAACACTCGTTCGACCTATACTTGAGTATTGCTCATCAGTGTGGGATCCGTACCAGGTCGGGTTGACGGAGGAGATAGAGAAGATCCAAAGAAGAGCGGCGCGTTTCGTCACTGGGTTATTTGGTAACCGTGATAGCGTTACGGAGATGTTTAATAAACTCAAGTGGCAGACTCTGCAAGAGAGGCGCTCTGCATCGCGGTGTAGCTTGCTCGCCAGGTTTCGAGAGGGTGCGTTTCTGGATGAGGTATCGAATATATTGCTTCCCCCTACTTATACTTCCCGAGGAGATCACGAATGTAAAATTAGAGAGATTAGAGCGCGCACGGAGGCTTTCAGACAGTCGTTCTTCCCGCGAACCATACGCGACTGGAACAGGAAAGGGAGGTAATGACAGTGGCACGTAAAGTGCCCTCCGCCACACACCGTTGGGTGGCTTGCGGAGTATCAATGTAGATGTAGTAGATGTAGATGTAGATCTTCTGTATCCAGAAAGGCCGGTAGAGGACCTGCAACATGCTGTCGTGATTTATCCTGCTCAAATGCAGCGTTACGCAACGATCGAATGAAAGGTAGAGCTACGGGTCGTAACACATCTGAGATGTAATGTCCACTGTTCAAAGTGCCGGCAATGCGAACAAGAGGTGACCGAGACGTGTAACCAATGACACGCCATACCACCACGCCAGGTGATACGCCAGTATGGCGATGACGAATACACGGTTCCGATGTGCGTTCACCGCGATTTCGCCAAACACGGATGCGACCATCATGATGCTGTAAACAGAACCTGGATTCGTCCGAAAAAAAGACGTTTTGCCATTCGTGCACCCAGGTTCGTCGTCGAATACACCATTGCAGGCGCTCCTGCCTGTGATGCAGCGTCAAGCGTAACCGCAGCCATGGTCTCCGAGCTGATAGTCCATGCTGCTGCAAACGTCGTCGAACTGTTCGTGCAGATGGATGTTGTCTTGCAAACGTCCCCATCTGTTGACTCAGGGTTCGAGACGTGGCTGCACGATCCGTTACAGCCATGCGGATAAGATGCCTGTCATCTCGACTGCTAGTGATACGAGGCCGTTGGGATCCAGCACGGCGTTTCGTATTACCCTCCAGAACCCACCGATTCCATATTCTACTAACCGTAATTGGATCTCGACCAACGCGAGCAGCAATGTCGCGATACGATAAACCATAATCACGATAGGCTACAATCTGACCTTGATCAAACTCGGAAACATGATGGTACGCATTTTTCCTCCTTGCACGAGGCATCACAACAAAGTTTCACCAGGCAACGCCGGTCAACTACTGTTTGTGTATAAGAAATCGGTTGGAAACTTTCCTCATGTCAGCACGTTGTAGGTGTCGCTACCGGCGCCAACCTTATGTGAATGCTCTGGAAAGCTAATCATTTGCATATCACAGCATCTTATTCCAGTCGGTTAAATTTCGCGTCTGTAGCACGTCATCTTCGTGGTGTAGCAATTTTAATGGCCAGTAGTGTATCTTACAAAACACTCGTTTGACCAATACTTCAATATTGCTCGTTAGTTTGAAAAAAAAAAAATGGCTCTGAGCACTATGGGACTTAACACCTGTCATCAGTCCCCTAGAACTTAGAACTACTTAAACCTAACTAACCTAAGGACGTCACACACATCCATGCCCGAGGCAGGATTCGTACCTGCGACCGTAGCGGTCTCGCGGTTCCAGACTGAAGCGCCTAGAACCGCTAGGCCACACCGGCCGACATCAATCTGGAATCCATAACAGATTGGATTGATAGAGCAAATAGAGAACATCGAAAAAGGGGCAGTGCGTTTCATTAGAGGTTCATTTAGTACACGCGAAAGGGTCACGTAGATGTTCAGCTAATTCTATTAGCGGACGTTGCAAGAGACGCGGTCTTTTTACGGTGTGGTGTACTGTTCAAGTTCTGAGAGCGTTCGTTCCCAAAAGAGTAAGCCAACACATTGCTTCCTCCTACGCATATTTCGCGAAAACACCTTGAAGAGAGATACGAGCCCACACAGACGCTTACCAACAATCGTTGTTTCCGCGAACCATTCGCGACTCAAAAAGGAAAAGGGGAAGTGAGGCTGGTACACTAACAACTACCCTCCGCCAGACACCTTCGTTTCCAGCCATGGCGCTTCATTAGTTTCGCTATATGACGATGAATCAATTTGGAAATAATGCTTCAAGCATTGTTTTGATCGACTTCTGATTCGGTACCGAACCCTAGTGAGTTCGATGTTAAGGACTACTAAGTGCACGTCTCTCGGCGTTTACAAGACTTTTTGTTAATATTTAACACTCGCACATTGAATCGACTTATGTGGGAAGTTATTTCTTGTGAAACAAGTATTTTTGACGCATTCCAATGGTTTAATCGGGAATCAGGTTTTCAACAAGAAAATCGAAACAATCCTTCAAAATCGGGATATCTGGCAACCCTGGCGGCAACACAGTACCACAGGTTATTCATTTTCCCATTATCCTGAGCCTAAGGCGTACTTGAATTCGACCATACACAGCAGTGTCAGAGTATTGTATGCGGTGATCTTCTCCGTGGTTTATTGAACTTTGGTAATCTGTTTCCTGGCGCCTTTCCCAGGCGTAAACCTTGTCTGGTCACTGGCGATTTGCAGTACTAAACGAACCGCCAGCTGTTCACTGACGATAAGTGCAGAAATTCGTTGGTGTTTTGTTTCATGAGAATTGGTCTGTAATTGTTGCAGCCGACGGGTGATACCTTATTGTATAAGAATATGGAGACTGCTTCGTTCCATTATTCAGAACACTTCCTTGTGTTCCACGTCGTTCCGCACAGGTGTAACTGCACATGCACTTGACAATTTGTCAGTCGCTTCATGCATTTCATGTATGACTCCACCAAAATCAGGAGACTTAATAAGCTGGAGATCCATCGATGTATTCCACACTTCTGATACGAATATTTGCTGTACTTTCTCTGTAACTAAGATATAATTTCTAGCATGCCTGATCCAGTGTTCTCACAGTAACATTTCGCATTGCTGCACCGACATCAAAGTCAATACGGCTTTTCTTTACTACGATGAGAGTATCTTGTGTGCGCCAGTGCTTCGTCATCGGTACTGGGTTTGATTAGCACTCCTCTGTATTGTTCTCGATCCATCTTTTGGCCTCTGACTACGACGTTTTGAGCATCTTTTGTCACGTGTGCCAAGGTTCGGCTTAAAATCTGAGTGAGAATGCCATACCATTCGTGACAGTCTTATCTTCTTTTTAAAAGACAACTTTAATTATAGAAAATGACACGGTATAACTAAGTATACAGTGTGTCCTAGGACGAGTGGTCACTGTTCAGGGATATGACAGGAACGATCATTTGAAGCAAAAACTTTGTATGGACATATGGCCTATTCCCAGTGGTTCCGGAGACAGAACAAATTTGATGTACATTGTTATTTACTTTCTTTATTATTCAGTACCCTGTGGGGTTTCACATGTACAACAGGTACTAAACATTACAACATGCGTTTTACGAAGTATCAAGTGTTCGTGGGGCATTGATAGGTGCAGACAGTCGCCGTGTTCTTGTACGAGTAGAACTACAATGCATCATTTCAACAACGTGTTGTTCATGCAGAGGTTGTTGTACTACTCGTTCAGAAGAAAAATGAGAACTTGGAAGAACGCCTTTTTCACGAAATGTGCTGAAAACTCTGGCAAACTCTCTACAATCAGGAGTTCGAAGTGTCGGTAAACGCCGACGGTCGTCTTCGACAGCAACAGGAACTTAAGACATACACGATACCTCATATTCCTCATTAGTGCAGATACGTTGCTCTTTAGCTAGCGCATGTACAGATATAGTCAACCGATGCTTCTCTCTCACACTCTCATTCCCTCGCAACATTTCAGTCACGACACACCACAGACAACTGCGAGTTCAACGGGCTAATTTAATGGCGGAAAGACATCTCGAGCAAAGAGGTTGGAAGCAACGAGATAAGTTGGGCTAGAATAAAACATCGAAGAGATGGGTGGGTAAGACACGAGCCCAGAAACAAAGGTACATTAAACGTGATCTGCATCGGAAACCATTCGGAATAGGGCACATGTCCATATGAAGCTTTTTTTGCTTCAAACGAAAGTTCCTGTCATATCCATGAATATTGACCATTCCTCCCGGGAGACCCTGTAGAATGAATTCGCCGTTCGTATTTAACATTATGTTCTGCTATGCTGCTACACTAGCACCTATCCGAGAAGGCGTGGAGGGAAACGCCTGAATAGTGTAAACTTTCAGTTACCCCGTGACATGTTCGCGGACAGCACAACTGGTAGCCTACAGTCCGCGAAAGGCAGGCATCTGGATCCGAGTCCCGGTTCGACACACGGCCTTGGAAACGTTAAACCTACCGTTACCACCCGTCTGTTTTCATCTCTGATATCATCAACATTGCGAACATACACCACTCATCGAAACACATTATGCGCCATAACAAGAATTAATGTTATTCTCATGACATCAGATTCTCTGTCTTTCTCAGCTCATGACCTAAACGTCACTTTCCAACGTAACTTCGACCTCGAGCATCGCTACAGAGACCGTAAGCCAACCGTAAGCTAGGTCCCCAAAAATAATAAACAAAATTAATTTTGTTATATTAGTGTCATAATCATTAGTCGTTAGCTAAGTGAAGTAAATCAACTGAAACTGAGGCAGGTATGTTGATAAGTGAACTAAGTGATCTAGAAAGAGTAATGGATTTTGAAATTTTGTATTTTGAATATACTAGATAGTATGCATGTGCTGGTGGTCACAACAAGAAAAACAGATAGATCTATAGTAAACATGACACTAGATGGAGAACAGCTGAGAACGGCGGAAACCTTCATGTACGTGCGGAGTATAATGCAAAAAAATCAAAGTAATGTCGAAGGCATAAATCAATGTGCAAAGGCAAGCTCATAGCTTTAAGAAAAATGTGAGGGAACGACACAGAACAAGAAGCCCCTCCCCCTCCCCCCCCTCCCTCCAGAAAGTGCGAAGATGAAGATGACATACCAAACACACTACATATCAATTTTGTTGTGCGCTGCAGAAACCAGGGTCATGAAGGAACGGAAGAAAATATACGAGCAAGTGGAATGCAGTTGTTGAGAAGTCAGATAGGAGTAGCAAAAATTCACTCTAAAACACAAAAAAGACGCACCATGGAAGACTTAACCGAATGGGACAGAAATCAGCAGATGTGATATACACGTACAGACAGAGAAATGATTATAATTTTCAGAAAAATTGGATGATTTATTGAAGAGAAAGAGGTTTACAAATCGAGCAAGTCAACAATATTTTGATCCACCTTGGCTATTATGCAAGCATATAGTTGTTCGATGTCCTCCTGAAGGATATCGTGCCAAATTCTATACAACTGTTGCGTCAGATCATCAGGATCCATGTGCGACAGTTTCTTCTGATTGTCTGCCGAGTGCAGGCAGGCACTATCTTGCTCCCATGTAAGTCCAGGATAGTTTGCCATGAAGGGGGGGGGGGGGGGGGGGGGAACGAAGCATAGAACGTAGTCGACGTACCGCTGACAGCCAAAGAGATCCTGCCTTGAAAAGAAATGCTACTCCAGGCCATCACACCTGGTCGTCCGGCTGTATGGCGGGCGACAGTCAGTTTGGAATTCCACCGCTGTCCAGGGTGTCTCCAGACACATCTTCGGCCTGGACTCTCATAGACTGGAGTAGAAATGTCTTCAGCGGTCAGTTCCAATTCGAAATGAGCCACTATGACTAGCGAAGACGTGTCTGGAGATGCCCTAAGCGGTGGTGGGATGCCAACCTGATTATTGCCTACTATATGGCCCGACACCCAGAAGTGATGGTATGGAGTGCCATTTCTTTCCATAGCCGGACCCCTTTGGTTGTCATCCGCGGCATTCCTACAGCACGGCGGTACGTCGACGATTTCCTACGCTCCATTTTCTTGTCTTTCTCCACAAGCCCTCTTGGGCTTACATTTCAGTACGATGATGCCCACCCACATACGGAGAGTTTCCGCTACTAGTCTTCGCGCTTTCCAAACCCTACCTTGGTCAGCAAGGTAGTTGGGACTCTTGCCAGTTGAGAACGTTTGGAGCATTATGGGCAGCGCCCTCCAACCATCTATGGATTCTGACGCTCTAACGCGTTAATTTGAATTTGACACAGTATCCCTCAGGACCTACCCCCATGAACCATGGGCCTTGCCGTTGGTGGGGAGGCTTGCGTGCCTCAGCGATACAGATAGCCGTATCGTAGGTGCAGCCACAACGGAGGGGTATCTGTTGAGAGGGCAGACAAACGTGTGTTTCCTGAAGAGGGGCAGCAGCTTTTCAGTAGTTGCAGGGGCAACAGTGGATGATTGACTGATCTGGCCTTGTAACACTAACCAAAATGGCCTTGCTGTGCTGGTACTGCGAACGGCTGAAAGCAATGGGAAACTACGGCCGTAATTTTTCCCGGAGGGCATGCAGCTTTACTGTATGGTTAAATGATGATGGCGTCCTCTTGGGTAAAACATTCCGGAGGTAAAATGGTCCCCCATTCGGATCTCCGGTCGGGGACTACTCGAGAGGATGTCGTTATCAGGAGAAAAAAAACTGGCGTTCTACGGATCGGAGCGTGGCATGTCAGATCCCTTAATCGGGAAGGTAGGTTAGAAAATTTAAAAAGGGAAATGGATAGATTAAAGTTAGATATAGTGGGAATTAGTGAAGTTTGGTGGCAAGAGGAACAAGACTTTTGGTCACGCTAATACAGGGTTATAAATACAAAATCAAATAGGGGTAATGCAGGAGTAGGTTTAATAATGAATAGGAAAATAGGAATGCGGGTAAGCTACTACAAACAGCATAGTGAACGCATTATTGTGGCCAAGATAGAGACGAAGCCCACGCCTACCACAGTAGTACAAGTTTATATGCCAACTAGCTCTGCAGATGATGAAGAAATTGAAGAAATGTATGATGAAATAAAAGAAATTATTCAGATAGTGAAGGGAGGTGAAAATTTAATAGTTATGGGTGACTGGAATTCGTCAGTAGGAAACAGGAGAGAAGGAAACGTAGTAGGTGAATATGGATTGGGAGTAAGAAACGAAAGAGGAAGCCGCCTGGTAGAATTTTGCACAGAGCACAACCTAACCATAGCTAACACTTGGTTCAAGAACCATGAAAGAAGACTGTATACATGGAAGAAGCCTGGAGATACTGACAGGTCTCAGATAGATTATATAATGGTAAGACAGAGATTTAGGAACCCGGTTTTAAATTGTAAGACATTTCCAGGGGCTGATGTGGACTCTGACCACAATCTATTGGTTATGAACTGTAGATTAAAACAGAAGAAACTGCAAAAAGGTGGGAATTTAAGGAGATGGGACCTGGTTAAACTGAAAGAACCAGAGGTTGTACAGAGTTTCAGGGAGAGCATAAGGGAACAATTGACAGGAATGGGGGAAAGAAATACAGTAGAAGAAGAATGGGTAGCTTTGAGGGATGAAGTGGTGAAGGCAGCAGAGGAGCAAGTAGGTAAAAAGACGAAGTCTACTAGAAACCCTTGGGTAACAGAAGAAATATTGAATTTAATTGATGAAAGGAGAAAATATAAAAATGCAGTAAATGAAGCAGGCAAAAAGGAATACAAACGTCTCAAAAATGAGATCGACAGGAAGTGCAAAATGGCTAAGCAGGGATGGCTAGAGGACAAATGTAAGGACGTAGAGGCTTATCTCACTAGAGGTAAGATAGATACTGCCTACAGGAAAATTAAAGAGACCTTTGGAGAGAAGAGAGCCACTTGTATGAATATCAAGAGCTCAGATGGAAACCTAGTTCTAAGCAAAGAAGGGAAAGCAGAAAGGTGGAAGGAGTATATAGAGGGTCTATACAAGGGCGATGTACTTGAGGACAATGTAATGGAAATGGAAGAGGATGTAGATGAAGATGAAATGGGAGATATGATACTGCGTGAAGAGTTTGACAGAGCACTGAAAGACCTGAGTCGCAAGAAAGCTTCGGGAGTAGACAACATTCCATTAGAACTACTGACAGCCTTGGGAGAGCCAGTCCTGACAAAACTCTACCATCTGGTGAGCAAGATGTATGAGACAGGCGAAATACCCTCAGACTTCAAGAAGAATATAATAATTCCAATCCCAAAAAAAGCAGGTGTTGACAGATGTGAAAATTACCGAACTATCAGTTTAATAAGTCACAGCACCAAAATACTAACACGAATTCTTTACAGACGAATGGAAAAACTAGTAGAAGCCGACTTCGGGGAAGATCAGTTTGGATTCCGTAGAAATATTGGAACTCGTGAGGCAATACTGACCCTATGTCTTATCTTAGAAGCTAGATTAAGGCAAGACAAACCTACGTTTCTAGCATTTGTAGACTTAGAGAAAGCTTTTGACAATGTTGACTGGAATACTTTCTTTCAAATTCTGAAGGTGCCAGGGGTAAAATACAGGGAGCGAAAAGCTATATACAATTTGTACAGAAACCAGATGGCAGTTATAAGAGTCGAGGGGTATGAAAGGGAAGCAGTGGTTGAGAAGGGAGTGAGACAGGGTTGTAGCCTCTCCCCGATGTTGTTCAATCTGTATATTGAGCAACCAGTAAAGGAAACTAAAGAAAAATTCGGAGTAGGTTTTAAAATCCGTGGAGAAGAAATAAAAACTTTGAGGTTCGCCGATGACATTGTAATTCTATCAGAGACAGCAAAGGACTTGGAAGAGCAGTTGAACGGAATGGATAGTGTCTTGAAAGGAGGATATAAGGTGAACATCAACAAAAGCAAAACAAGGATAATGGAATGTAGTCGAATTAAGTCGGGTGATGCTGAGGGTATTAGATTAGGAAATGAGACGCTTAGAGTAGTAAAGGAGTTTTGCCACTTGGGGAGCAAAATAACTGATGATGTTCGAAGTAGAGAGGATATAAAATGTAGACTGGCAATGGGAAGAAAAGCGTTTCTGAAGAAGAGAAATTTGTTAACATCGAGTTTAGATTTAAGTGTCAGGAAGTCGTTTCTGAGAGTATTTGTATGGAGTGTAGCCATGTATGGAAGTGAAACATGGACGATAAACAGTTTGGACAAGAAGAGAATAGAAGCTTTCGAAATGTGGTGCTACAGAAGAATGCTGAAGATTAGATGGGTAGATCACATAACTAATGGGGAAGTATTGAATAGGATTGGGGAGAAGAGAAGTTTGTGGCACAACTTGACTAGAAGAAGGGTCGGTTGATACACACATTCTCAAGCATCATTTTATTTCCTCCCTACTTCGGCCATCATCAGTTGTTTTGCTTCCCAAGTAGCAAAACTCATCTGCTACTTTAAGTGTCTCATGTCCACAGCATCACCTGATTTAATTCGACTTCATTCCGGTATCCGCGTTTTGCTTTTATTGATGTTAATCCTATATCCTCCTTTCAAGATACTGACCATTCCATTCAACTGCTCTTCCAAGTTCTTTCCTGTCTGTGACAAAATTGCAATTTCATCAGTAAATCTCAAAGTTTCTATTTCTTCTCCATGGACTTACATTCCTACTCCCAATGTTTCTTTTGTTTCCTTTACTGTTTGCCCAATATACAGATTGAATAACATCGGGGATAGGCTACAGCCCTGCCTCACTTCCTTCTCAACCACTTCTTCCCTTTCGTGCCCCTCGACTCTTATAACTGCCATCTGGTTTGTTTACAAATTGCATATAACCTTTCGCTCCCTGTATTTTACCTCTGCCACCTTTAGAATTTGAAAGTGAGTATTCCAGTCAACATTGTCAAAAGCTTTCTCTAAGTCAACAAATGCTATAAACGTAGGTTTGTCTTTTCTTAGCATATCTTCTATGAGAAGTCGTAGGGTCTGTGTTTCACACATGTTCCTACATTTCTCCGAAATCCAAACTGATCTTCCCCCAGGTCGGTTTTAAGAGTTTTTCCACTCTTCTGTGAAGATTTCGTGTTAATATGTTGCAGCTATGACTTATTACATTGGTAATTTTGACACCTGTCAGCACCTGCTTTCTTTGAAATTTGGATTATTCTTCTTCAAGTATGACCGTATTTCGCCTGTATCATACAACTTGCTCACCAGATGGAAGAGTTTTGTCATGCTTGGCTCTCCCAAAAATATCAGTAGCTCTAACGGAACGTTGTCTATTCCCGCGGCTCTGTCAAACTCTGCACGAAGTATCATATCCCCCTTCTCATCTTCCTCTACGTCCTCTCCCATTTCCATAATATTGCCTTCAAGTTCATCTATATACTCCTTCCATATTTCTGCTTTCCCTTCTTTGCTTTGGACTGGTTTTCCACCTGAACTGTGGATATTCATACCTTTTCTCCAAAGGTCTCTTTAATTTTCCTGTGGACAGTATCTATTTTATCACTAGTGATATATGCTTCTACATCCTTACATTTGTCCTCTAGACATTCCTGCTTGGCCATTTTGCACTTCCCGTCAATCTCATTTTTGAGACGTTTGTATTCCGTTTCGCCTGCTTCACTTACTGCATTTTTATATTTTCTCCTTTCATCAATTAAATTCAATATGTCTTGTGTTACCCATGGATTTCTATTTGTCCTCGTCTTTTTACCTACTTGATCCTCGGCTGCCTTCAATGTTTCATCTCTCAAAGCCGTCCATTCTTCTTCTATTGTACTTCTTTCCCCTGTTCTTGTTAATCGTTCCCTAATGCCCCCTCTGAAACGCTTTACAACCTCTGGTTCTTTCAGGTTATCCCGGTACCATCTCCTTAAATTCCTGCCTTTTTGCAGTTTCTTGAGTTTTAATCTGCAGTTCCTAACCAATTAACTGTGGTCAGAGTCCACATCTGCCTCTAGAAATGTCTTACAATTTAAAATCTGATTCCTAAATCTCTGTCTAACCACTATACAATCAATCTGAAACCTTCCTATGTCTCCAGGTCTCTTCCACGCATACAATCTTCTCCCATGATTCTTAAACCAAGTGTTAGCTATGATTGAGTTATATTCTGTGCAAAATTCTACCAGGGGGCTTTCTCTTTCACTCGTTTCCCCCAATTCCATATTCACCTACCATTTTCCCTTCTCTTCCTTTTTCTACTATCGAATTGAAGTCCCTCATGACGTAAATTTTCGGCTCACTTAACTATCTGAATAATTTCTTTTATCTCATCATACATTTCCTCAATCACCTCCTCATCTGCAGAGCTAGTTGGCACTTAATTTCCTCAATCTCCTCCTCATCTGCAGAGCTAGTTGGCACTTAATTTTTGTCTTAGTGTAGAAAAGGTGAGAACTGGAAGTGTTAGGGAGATAATACATAAGAGAAGGTTTAGGAAAAAAGATTAAAATGCTTACGGAGGTACACGAGATGAAGATGGACGGTAAGAGAGTAAGGGCAAGGCCAAGCCCAAGGGAGAAGGAGAGAACTGAGCCAGCGTGAAGACAGAGGGCTAACTTAGTGGTAAGACCGGAGGATGGATAGATTTGTGTTCCAAGCACACCCTGCCAGTGGTGAAAAATTGTACAAGATGATGATAGAACTTATTGTCGGAGTAACTTAAACTGAATTTGCGCCCTAGTAGTTCTAGTGCCAACTGTATTATGTCTGAAACGTTAACAGGACATTTTTAATTTATTAATTACATAGCATTTAGAAACATAATAATGTTGCTCTAACTGATTCGACAATATCAACTGCAGATGTATGGGATCTGCACAGCCCTTGAGGATAAGAGGGACCTGATTCCTGAATTGTCTTCTATCCTCTTCGCTTCGAACAATCCTGACGAAGATCTAAATCTGTTTCTGCATGTATGGCGTCATAAATCATATCATTATGTCATGGGCCAATGGCGACGCCGTGTTTTGGCAGGTTCAGTCCACCTGTTTTAACTTCTGACAAGTGTTCCCAGCAGTGTATATAATGCTAAAGGTCCAGAAAAATGTAATCTCAACAAGAGACGCTCGCACTACCGGGAGAATTTTAAGACTGATCTGGAAATGCCTTTGAGAATTATTATCTTTAGTGGCATTCAGAGATATGATACTTGGAATCAATGATATAACAAGTGCTCCAAACGGATGATTCACCGACGCGATGTGTCAAGAAAAACTCTTGACGCACTCTACCGGAAGTGAGCAATACAAATACCTTAGTTCCCTCCCGTACCCATCCAGTAAGCCAAACGACTAACTGCGAAATCTGGGCCGTTTTGCTTCGTTTGTGTATCGATTCCGCAAAGGGTTCAGTGCGGTATGACTGAGGTCACCACAATCCACGTGACAACTTTGACTTTATGTGGAAATCGAACCGTTCTGGAGCTTTAACTGTCAGGTAACTGTTACGTGTCTGGATAACTTATACTTATAGGTCTAAAAATTGTACCTGTGATAAGAAGAAAACAAACAGCCCTCAAATTGTGGATATTTACTATTCATTGTGTCCGTAAGACACAATTCAGTATTAGGAGAATCCTCTAGACATCTCCGAATGTTGCACGCCATCGCTATAACGGTAGAGTTGCTTTTGAAAAAGGAAGAATGAATAAAAATTTCTCTACGACACCAAGCGCCTCGTCATCTCATGAGATAGATGTTTGACACCGTGGGTCTTTCTGTCGACGGAAGATGCAGTAATCGTTTGAGTATGAAATGGAAGATAAAACAGTAATTTATATACGAAATGTAATAATCACTTAGGCGCGGTTATAGATAGAGCAGGTGGCAACCTTTGGTTCATTGGCAGAATACTGGAGGAATGTAATTAGTCTGAAAAGACCGCTGCTTACAAGATACTTGTGCTTCTTAGAGGGTCACTCAAGTGTGTGGGTCCCATACCATAGAGGATTTTGAAACTGACCGTGTACACAGAAGGGCAACACGAACGGTCAGAGGCGTATGACTCACGGGAATGTTGAAAAACATGATTTGGCAGACGCTTGATTATAGACGGCAATAACCTGGCGAAAACTTACTTACGAAGTTTCAAGAAATACAATTAGGTGAGGGAATCGTCTAATGTATTTCAGTCTTCCCCCCTCCACCCTCCCCCTTAGCCCCCGTAGGAATCGCGAAGGCGTGGTTACGCTAATTATACAGGGTGTTACAAAAAGGTACGGCCAAGCTTTCAGGAAACATTCCTCACACACAACGAAAGAAAATATGTTATGTGGACATGTGTCCGGAAACGCTTACTTTCCATGTTAGAGCTCATTTTATTATTTCTCTTCAAATCACATTAATCATGGAATAGAAACGCACAGCAACAGAACGTACCAGCGTGACTTCAAACACTTTGTTACAGGAAATGTTCAAAATGTCCTCCGTTAGCGAGGATACATGCATCCACCCTCCGTCTCATGGAATCCCTCATGCGCTGATGCAGCCCTGGAGAATGGCGTATTGTATCACAGCCGTCCACAATACGAGCACGAAGAGTCTCTCTCTACATTTGGTACCGGGTTTGCGTAGACAAGAGTTTTCAAATGCCCCCATAAATGAAAGTCAAGAGGGTTGAGGTCAGGAGAGCGTGGAGGCCATGGGATTGGTCCGCCTATACCAATCCATCGGTCACCGAATCTGTTGTTGAGAAGCGTACGAACACTTCGACTGAAATGTGCAGGAGCTCCATCGTGCATCAACCACATGTTGTGTCGTACTTGTAAAGGCACATGTTCTAGCAGCACAGGTAGAGTATCCCGTATGAAATCATGATAACGTGCTCCATTGAGCGTAGGTGGAAGAACATGGGGCACAATCAAGACATCACCAACAATGCCTGCCCAAACGTTCACAGAAAATCTGTGTTGATGACGTGATTGCACAATTGCGTGCGGATTCTCGTCAGCCCACACATGTTGATTGTGAAAATTTACAATTTGATCAAGTTGGAATGAAGCCTCATCCGTAAAGGGAACATTTGCACTGAAATGAGGATTGACACATTGTTGGATGAACCATTCGCAGAAATATACCCGTGGAGGCCAATCAGCTGCTGATTGTGCCTGCACGCGCTGTACATGGTACGGAAACAACTGATTCTCCCGTAGCACTCTCCATACAGTGACGTGGTCAACGTTACCTTATACAGCAGCAACTTCTCTGACGCTGACATTAGGGTTATCGTCAACTGCACGAAGAATTGCCTCGTCCATTGCAGGTGTCCTCGTCGTTCTAGGTCTTCCCCAGTCGCGAGTCATAGGCTGGAATGTTCCGTGCTCCCTAAGACGCCGATCAATTGCTTCGAACGTCTTCCTGTCGGGACACCTTCGTTCTGGAAATCTGTCTCGATACAAACGTATCGCGCCACGGCTATTGCCCCGTGCTAATTCGTACATCAAATGGGCATCTGCCAACTCTGCATTTGTAAACATTGCACTGACTGCAAAACCACGTTCGTGATGAACACTAACCTGTTGATGCTACGTACTGATGTGATTGATGCTAGTACTGTAGAGCAATTAGTCGCATGTCACCACAAGCACCGAAGTCAACATTACCTTCCTTCAATTGGGCCAACTGGCGGTGAATGGAGGAAGTACAGTATATACTGACGAAACTAAAATGAGCTCTAACATGGAAATTATGCGTTTCCGGACACATGTCCAGATAACATCTTTTCTTTATTTGTGTGTGAGGAATGTTTCCTGAAAGTTTGGCCGTACCTTTTTATAACACCCTGTATAGATCGCACGGAGTTGCTTAGGCAGTCATCCTTCCCGCGCTCCACACGAGATTGCTGGTTAGTTCTGTGTTCCATTTGAACGATTCTTTTATCGAACTGATGTAGAAATGGTGATTTTACAAGTTATGTATACACGCATTACTAATATGTATGTTATGATAATGGTAAAATAGCCACAGGTATTTTTGTGACCACTCTTTTTAATGAAGCATTTCGAAAATATCATCATCAGATTCTGAAAAGAGATTTTTACAAAGCCAATTACAAGTTGCAAGCACATTGTGCATATGTGGTACAGGCAGATGTTATACATATCTATTAAAGGAACAGACATCATACCATGTACTGAGTTAACTAAAGTGTGCCATACTGAATAGGAACTGAACATCCGTGGGCGGATAGCCAAGCAAGAAAACTAAAGTGGCCGCAAGGTGGCAGCATATCACACACAAGTAAAGGCAACGAATGGCAGAAAACGCATATAGAAAGGCAGTAATCATGGTAAAAAGCGTCATTACATACAGTTTTACATCTTGTAGTAAAAATTACAGTTAACGTAATAAAAAGCCTAAAGTGCCTAGGTAGAGGTAGGGCCAATCAGAAGTGTTTCTTTAGGTTCGTGGAGTAGGTCTTTGGAAGGCACGAAATATAATGACAGGTTCAAAAATGGCTCTGAGCACTATGGGACTTAACATCTCAGGTCATCAGTCCCCTAGAACTTTAGAACTACTTAAACCTAACTAACTTGAGGACATCACACACTTCCATGCCCGAGGCAGGATTCGAACCGGCGACCGTAGCGGTCGCGCGGTTCCAGACTGAAGCGCCTAGAACCTCTCGGCCACATAATGACAGGAATAGTGAATGTACATATTGTTACACAACCGTAAAATGACACCAAACAATAATGCGTGTACACGGAAATATCATAATGTATATAAAAAGAAAAACAAACTTTCAGGATTCGTATCCCTTTCATTATACAATTGTATGCAGACCATGGCAAAAATAAAACATAAGAAACAAAGAATACAGCTCATAAACATAACATGAAAAAAACTGTGGAACTGGCCTGTTGTTAGTGGCCTTTTGGTGTACTAATTACATAAAAATTGGTGTGCAATGTGAGGCTGGTTATGAAGTACAATTTGTAACAATATGTATCTGTCGTTCGTATTAAAATAGCTTTTCCCATACTCCTCTCTGTGAATGCACGATTAGTGTAAATATACATTTTTTAGACCTACTCATGCAAATACGCTTAAAACAAAAGCAAATTGTGGTGTAGCTTTTTTCTTATTTTAGAAATGATTTTAGGTTACATTTAAAATTTGGTGTGCTATCTGTCAGGCATTTAATGTTATTGGGCAAATGATTAAAGATTTTTTTTGCTCCATATTTAATTCATTTCTGAGCTTCAATAATGGGTAATAAGGGTAATATTTTCTTCTAGTGCTATAGGCACGGACCTCGCTGTTTTTCTCAAATCGTGGTGAATTATTTACGGCGAATTTCACTGGTGAAAATACGAGGGAGTACTGAAAAGTAACGCCTCCGAATTTTTTATGTGAAAACGCTTAAAACTTTTTAAATAAAACAACTCAACATAGTCACTCCGGTGATGAACACACTTTCTCATCTAGAGGCCAATTTGTTGATGCGGTCACTGTAGAATGTTTGACTTTGTTGCCGAAACCACAACCTCACCTCCGCTTGCAGCGTTTTATCACTATCCAGGTGAAATCCTCGAAGGCGTCTTTTAAGTTTTGGAAACAGATGAAAATCGGGTTGGGTGTAAGTTGGGACTGTATGGGGGGTGTTCGATGACAGGGAACCCAAGGTGTCGGGATGTTGCAGCGCTCGTTTGTGGTCTGGCATTGTTATGCTGAAAGAGAGGGTACTCCATGTGTGGACGAGCCCTTCGAATTCAAAACTCGATTACAGCATGCTGTTTCTCGCGCACCGACATGGTTACGTTACAAATCATCATATTACACGCTACAATTTGAAGCCCTCTAGTAGTCAAGGTCTGCAAGTATGTGAACATGAATAATAAAGACGTAGAATGTTAAAAGCGTTACTTTTATTTACACAGCTTTTAAAGTTTTCACATAAAAATTTCGGATGTATTACTTTTCAGCACGTTCTCGTTTGTATTGTGACGCCACAGATAAAATGCCTGGCCCCTAGAAGCGGTACCTACACGATCTCTGTGGGTGAACAACAGATATTATTCTTATAGTTCGCTTTTGTGCAATCAGTACTTTCTAAGTGGTGAGTTACCCCAGAAAATTGTTCCATGAGACATAATTGTCTGCAAATATTAAGCCAGGTTAATTTGTATGTTTCCAAGATCAGCAATTATTTGAAGAGCAAAAGTAGATGAACTTAACTGTTTGAGAAGCTCAATAATATGCTTCTTCCCAGTTCAAGTTTTCTTTAATGTGCACACCCAAAAATTTGGAGCATTCTGATCTATTTACTGACACCTGCTCATGTGCTATGTCAATTGTTGCTACGACGGTTTGTTGCACAGAATTGAACATACTTTTTTTTAATTTATGCAGAAAGATTTCAAGAGAATCACTTAATAATTCTTTCGAAAGCGTAATTTGCAATGTCTTCTGTTGATTTTCTCTAATGGGATTTATTGTAACACTAATATCGACTGCAAAAAGTACTAACTCTGCTTGTTAAGTGCTAAGTGGAAGGTCATTCACAAATATAACGGAACGAAACCCTAATATATGATGGTTCAATATCTACTGTCCTCTTTCATGCATAAAATAACGATTTGCACAATACGTATATAGATGTAGTACCACTTTGCAAGTGGGAACAGGGAAAATTTCTCCACGACAGCAATCGCCTCATTATCACTGGAGAAAGATATTTGACAATATGGTTATCTCTGTAGGCGGAAGATGCAGAGGTCGTTCGTAGTCGCGCTGGAAGGAAGGAAGAGTGGGATTATACGTCCCGTTGGCGACGACGCCATTACAGACAGAACAAACGCTCCAAGGGTACGTCCTTTACAAAAGGACCATCTCTATATTCGACTTAAGTTACTTTCGGAAATCTGGATGCGCAGACTTCTGTATGCGCCACCTTGCTCGATAATAAGGACGAGTCTTGTTAACTTCTTTGCGTTTCTAGCGAAATAACATGGGAAGGAGAAACTAAATAGTGTGAAAACTTCCAAAAATTTGGTTCAGACATCAATAAAAGATTTAAATGGAGAAAACACAGAAGTGTTTCTTGAACTAATATAGTAGCTTTTGCTTTTTGTACCAATGAAGAAGGCTGAAGATTAGATGGGTAGATCACATAACTAATGAGGAGGTATTGAACAGAAATTGGGAGAAGAGGAGTTTGTGGCACAACTTGACTAGAAGAAGGGATCGGTTGGTAGGACATGTTCTGAGGCATCAAGGGATCACCAATTTAGTACTGGAGGCCAGCGTGGAGGGTAAAAATCGTAGAGGGAGACCAAGAGATGAATACACTAAGCAGATTCAGAAGGATGTAGGCTGCAGTAGGTACTGGGAGATGAAGAAGCTTGCACAGGATAGAGTAGCATGGAGAGCTGCATCAAACCAGTCTCGGGACTGAAGACCACAACAAAAACACCAGTGAATTCTTAAAGAAAAGAGAAATCATTAAGTCAATACGTTTAGGCTTTTCAGTCGTTAGTACATTTGGAGACTATAGACAGGTATGAATATTATCGAACTAACTGTTCAATAAGTCATGGTTGCAAGATACTAATACGAATTATTTACAGAAGAATGAGAAAACTGGTAGCAGCCTACTTCGGGAAAGTTCAATTTGTATTCTGCAGAAATGAGGGCAAACGCGTAGCAATACTGACTCTACGACATATCTTAGAAGATAGGTTAAGGAAAGGCACAAATACTTTTATACACTATGTGATCAAAGGTATCCGGACACCTGGCTGAAAATGACTTACAAGTTCGTGGCGCCCTCCATCGGTAATGCTGGAATTCAGTATGGTGTTGACCCACCCTTAGCCTTGATAACAGCTTCCACTCTCGCAGGCATACGTTCAACCAGGTGCCGGGAGGTTTCTTGAGGAATGGCAGCCCATTCTTTACGGAGTGCTGCACTGAGGAGAGGTGTCGATGTCGGTCGGTGACGCCTGGCACGAAGTCGGCGTTCCAAAACATCCCAAAGGTGTTCTATAGGATTGAGGTCACGACTCTGTGCAGCCCAGTCCATTACAGGGATGTTATTGTCCTGTAACCACTCCATCACAGGCCGTGCATTATGACCAGGGGCTCGGTCGTGTTGAAAGATGCAGACACCATCCCCGAATTTCTCTTCAACCGTGGCAAGCAAGTAGGTGCAAACATCAATGTAGGCCTGTGCTGTGATAGTGCCCCGCAAAACAACAAGGGGTGCAAGCCCCCTCCATGAAAAGCACGACCACACCATAACAGCCTCTGAATTTTTCTGTTGGCACTACACACGCTGGCAGATTACGTTCACCGGGCATTCGCCATACCCACACGCTGCCATCGGATCGCCACATTGTACCGTGATTCGTTACTACACACAACGCTTTTCTACTGTTCAATCGTCCAAAGTTTAAGCTCCTTACGCCAAGCGAGGCGTCGTTTGGCATTTACCGGTGTGATGTGTGGCTTATGAGCAGCCGCTCGACTGTGAAATCCTAGTTTCCTCACCTCCCGCCTAACTGTCATAGTACCTGCAGTGGATCCTGATGCAGTTTGGAATTCCTGTGTGATAGTCTGGATAGATGTCTGCCTATTACGACCCTCTTCAACTGTTGGCGGTCTCTGTCAATCAACAGACGAGGTCGGCCTGTACGCTTTTGTGCTGTACGTGTCCCTACACGTTTCCACTTCACTATCACATCGGAAACAGTGGACTTATGGATGTTTAGGAGTGTGGAAATCTCGCGTACAGACGTATGACACAAGTGACACACAATCACCTGGCCAAGTTCGAAGACCGTGAGATCCGTGGAGCGCCCTATTTTGCTCCCTATTTTGTTGCTAACGAGGTCGCTGATATGGAGTACCTGGCAATCAGGTGGCAGTACAATGCTCCTTATATGAAAAAAAGTATGTTTTTGGGAGTGTCCGGATACTTTAGATCACATAGTGTATCATTTGCAGGCTTAGAGCAAGCTTTTGACAATGTTGAGCTGGAATACTCTGTTTCGATTTCTGAAGGGGGCAGGGGTTAAATACAGGGAGCGAAAGGCTATTTACAATTTGTACAGAAACCAGATGGCAGTTATAAGAGTCAAGGGACATGAAAGGGAAGCAGTGGTTTGGAAGGGAGCGAGACAGGGTTGTAGCTTATCACCGATGTTATTCAAGTAAAGGAAACAAAAGAAGAATTTGGAGTAGGAACTAAACTCCATGGAGAAGAAATAAAAACTTTGAGGTTCGCCGATGACATTGTAATTCTGTCAGAGCCCGCATCTCGTGGTCGCTTCCCACGCCCGGGTTCCCGGGTTCGATTCCCGGCGGGGTCAGGGATTTTCTCTGCCTCGTGATGGCTGGGTGTTGTGTGATGTCCTTAGGTTAGTTAGGTTTAAGTAGTTCTAAGTTCTAGGGGACTATGGCCATAGATGTTAAGTCCCATAGTGCTCAGAGCCATTTGAACCATTTGAATTCTGTCAGAGACAGCAAAGGACCTGGAAGAGCAGCTGACCGGAATGGACAGTGTCTTGAAAGGAGGATATAAGATGAACATCAACAAAAGCAAAACGAGGATAATGGAATGTAGTCGAATTAAATCGGGTGATGCTGAGGGAATTAGATTAGGAAATGAGACACTTAAAGTAGTAAAGGAGTTTTGCTATTTGGGGAGCAAAATAACTGATGATGGTCGAAGTAGAGAGGATATAAAATATAGACCTGCAATGACAAGGAAAGCGTTTCTGAAGAAAAGAAATTTGTTAACATCGAGTATAGATTTAAGTGTCAGGACGTCGTTTCTGAAAGTATTTGTATGGAGTGTAGCCATGTATGGAAGTGAAAAGTGAACGATAAATAGTTTAGACAAAAAGAGAGTAGAAGCTTTTGAAATGTGTTGCTACAGAATAATGCTGAAGATTAGATGGGTAGATCACATAACTAATGAGGAGGTATTGAATAGAATTGGAAAGAGAAAGTTGTGGCACAACTTGACTAGAAGAAGGGATCGGTTGGTAGGACATATTCTGAGGCAATTTAGTACTGGAGGGCAGCGCGGAGGGTAAAAATCGTAGAGGGAGACCAAGAGATGAATACATTAAACAGATTCAGAAGTATGTAGGTTGCAGTAGATACTGGGAGTTGAAGAAGCTTGCATAGGATAGAGTAGCATGGAGAGCTGCATCAAACCAGTCTCAGGACTGAAGACCACAACAACAACAACAACAACAACAACAGCCTTGCAGTATATAAAATTGGCGCATAAATTTCCATATAAATAAGCCAACTTGATTCAGCGTAAGTATTAATGTCCGTAGTTACAGTTTTAGAAGAAATAGTGGCGTTCGTTACTTATCACTAACTTGCCTTTGGCTCAAAATGAAGTGAATTACGCGAGAATGAAAAAATTCATCATTTATCCAGTGTTGCGACGAACAGGAAAATTCGTCTTAACTGGAAAAAGAAAATGTCCGTTTTGGGAAATTCCGTCCAATTCACAGACCTTTCTACAAATTTGTTTAACAATGTGATCAATCTGGTTGATTTTATCATATTTTTCATAACATTATATATTAATCTGTACGCGAGCTAGATATCTGTGAATCAGTTAAATACACTCCTGGAAATGGAAAAAAGAACACATTGACACCGGTGTGTTAGACCCACCATACTTGCTCCGGACACTGCGAGAGGGCTGTACAAGCAATGATCACACGCACGGCACAGCGGACACACCAGGAACCGCGGTGTTGGCCATCGAATGGCGCTAGCTGCGCAGCATTTGTGCACCGCCGCCGTCAGTGTCAGCCAGTTTGCCGTGGCATACGGAGCTCCATCGCAGTCTTTAACACTGGTAGCATGCCGCGACAGCGTGGACGTGAACCGTATGTGCAGTTGACGGACTTTGAGCGAGGGCATATAGTGGGCATGCGGGAGGCCGGGTGGACGTACCGCCGAATTGCTCAACACGTGGGGCGTGAGGTCTCCACAGTACATCGATGTTGTCGCCAGTGGTCGGCGGAAGGTGCACGTGCCCGTCGACCTGGGACCGGACCGCAGCGACGCACGGATGCACGCCAAGACCGTAGGATCCTACGCAGTGCCGTAGGGGACCGCACCGCCACTTCCCAGCAAATTAGGGACACTGTTGCTCCTGGGGTATCGGCGAGGACCATTCGCAACCGTCTCCATGAAGCTGGGCTACGGTCCCGCACACCGTTAGGCCGTCTTCCGCTCACGCCCCAACATCGTGCAGCCCGCCTCCAGTGGTGTCGCGACAGGCGTGAATGGAGGGACGAATGGAGACGTGTCGTCTTCAGCGATGAGAGTCGCTTCTGCCTTGGTGCCAATGATGGTCGTATGCGTGTTTGGCGCCGTGCAGGTGAGCGCCACAATCAGGACTGCATACGACCGAGGCACACAGGGCCAACACCCGGCATCATGGTGTGGGGAGCGATCTCCTACACTGGCCGTACACCACTGGTGATCGTCGAGGGGACACTGAATAGTGCACGGTACATCCAAACCGTCATCGAACCCATCGTTCTACCATTCCTAGACCGGCAAGGGAACTTGCTGTTCCAACAGGACAATGCACGTCCGCATGTATCCCGTGCCACCCAACGTGCTCTAGAAGGTGTAAGTCAACTACCCTGGCCAGCACGATCTCCGGATCTGTCCCCCATTGAGCATGTTTGGGACTGGATGAAGCGTCGTCTCACGCGGTCTGCACGTCCAGCACGAACGCTGGTCCAACTGAGGCGCCAGGTGGAAATGGCATGGCAAGCCGTTCCACAGGACTACATCCAGCATCTCTACGATCGTCTCCATGGGAGAATAGCAGCCTGCATTGGCGCGAAAGGTGGATATACACTGTACTAGTGCCGACATTGTGCATGCTCTGTTGCCTGTGTCTATGTGCCTGTGGTTCTGTCAGTGTGATCATGTGATGTATCTGACCCCAGGAATGTGTCAACAAAGTTTCCCCTTCCTGGGACAATGAATTCACGGTGTTCTTATTTCAATTTCCAGGAGTGTATTTGGAGGCCTAAATGTTTTTTTCAAAACAAGACTACTTTGCTTAAGATTCATGAAACACGTGACTAAAGTCACTACGCAAACCTAGTCTTAGACTCATCTAAATGAGATTAAATTATGGACAGTGTTGATGCTGATGTGACTGACATCTGATCACAGACACATTCAACATTTTCCGGAAGATTATTTTAACTAATTATGGCTCTTCAACTAATAACTTACATTGGCAACTCATATTCGAGCCTACTTGTCTGTTCGCTGAAGAATCTTTCAAGTCAACAAAAATAGTGTCTCATTCACGTATAAAATTCCGGTCCAACGGTTACATGAACTGACTTCCTGTATATACGCAGTTATTCGTTACAATGTGATGAGACACCACATTCGTGGAAATAAATTAATACTGATTTTACCAGACTAATGTTGCAGGTGGCAGCATCGCGAAAGCAGTAGGGTGAAGACGTCTCTTGGTTAATTCCACCAACGCCATTTAAATACGTGTGGACTGCTACCAAAAGAAGCACTTTGCCCAAGAAAGTCATAGTGTACTCCAGTCCTTGTTTGATGCCGTTGTGATACCCGCCTTATTACCATATTAATGTCTGAAATAACGTTCACTCCATTAAAACAAAAATTACGCAATATAAATGGTAAGTAAATTATAAGATTCTCTCTCTCTATCTCTTTTCTCTCTAGCTTTAAGAGATATACTACTGGCCACTAAGATTGCTACACCAAGAAGAAATGCGGATGATAAACGGGTATTCATTGGACAAACATATTATACTAGAGCTGCCATGCGATTACATTTTCACGCAATTTGGGTGCATAGATCGTGAGAAATCGGTACTGAGAACCACCTCTGGCCGTAATAATGGCCTTGATACGCCTGAGCATTGAGTCAAATAGAGTTTGGATGGCGTGTACAGGTACAGCTGCCCATGCAGCTTCAACACGATACCACAGTTTATCAAAAGTAGTGACTGGCGTATTGTGACGAGCCAGTTGCTCGGCCACCATTGACCAGACGTTTTCTATTGCTGGAGATCTGTAGAATGTGCTGGATAGGGCAGCAGTCGAACATTTTCTGTATCCAGAAAGGCCCCTACAGGACCTGCAACATGCGGTCGTGCATTACCCTGCTGAAATGTAGGGTTTCGCAGGGATCGAATGAAGGGTAGGGCCACGGGTCGTAACATATCTGAATTGTAACGTCCACTGTTCAAAGTGCCGTCAATGTGAACAAGAGGTGACCGAGAGGTGTAACCAATGGCACCCCATACCATCACGCCGGGTGATACGCCAGTATGGCGATGACGAATACACGCTTCCAATGTGTGTTCACCAATATGTCGCCAAACACGGATGCGACCATCATGATGCTGTAAACAGAACCTGGATTCATCCGAAAAAATGACGGTCTGCCATTCGTGCACCCAGGTTCGTCGTTGAGTACACCATCGCAGGCGCTCCTGTCTGTGATGCAGCGTCAAGGGTAACTGCAGCCTTGGTCTCCGAGCTGATAGTCCATGCTGCTGCAAACGTCGTCGAACTGTTCGTGCAGACGGTTGTTGTCTTGCAAACGTCCTCATCTGTTGACTCAGGGATCGAGATGTGGCTGCACGATCCGTTACAGCCATGCGGATATAATGCCTGTCATCTCGACTTCTAGTGATACGAGGCCGTTGGGATCAAGCACGGGCTTCCTTATTCCCCTCCTGAACCCACCGATTCCATATTCTGCTAACAGTCATTGGATCTCGACCAACGCGAGCAGCAATGTCGCGATATGATAAACCGCAATCGCGATAGGCTACAATCCGACCTCTATCAAAGTCGGAAACGTGATGGTACGCATTTCTCCTCCTTACACAAGGCACCACAACAACGTTTTACCAGGCAACGCCGGTCAACTGCTGTTTGTGTATGAGAAATCGGTTGGAAACTGTCCTCGTGTCAGCACGTTGTAGATGTCGCCACCGGCGCCAACCTTGTGTGAATGCTCTGAAAAGCTAATCATTTGCATATAACAGCATCTTCTTCCTGTCGGTTAAAATTTCGCGTATGTAGCACGTCATCTTCGTGGTGTAGCAATTTTAATTGCCAATAGTGTAATTTGGTTATAAAAACCATTTTTTGACATTCCGTAGATAGTGTAACCAGTCATCTGTCACAAACTTCTACATTTACATGTAAACACAGGGTGGCTACAATTAAACTTTCACTGCTTGAGAGTTCCCCCACGAAAAGTAGTGATCGGAGAAGAATGAGAAATTTGCAAGGATATGCGGAAGAGAAATGTCGAATAAAGCATTGAAAGAGTCACATTTTAATTTCCACGTGTGAGGGCAACACTTGTTAATTGCCTATCACGTTTACGTTCCAGATTACAAACGTTGCTGAATGTGGCGACCATATCCGCATCCAGACAGCCTGGAACGGCGCTAGCACTTTTCGGATGGTAAACCCAGGGCTTAATTTCTGCCGTAACGGCTTTCCGGCACCTCGCAGAATTTTTCTTTTATTTACTGTAACAAGTCGGCACCGGAGATTTACAACAGTACAAGTGTATTAAATGGCAATGCCCGTATACAGGGTGTTTCAAAAATGACCGGTATATTTGAAACGGCAATAAAAACTAAACGAGCAGCGATAGAAATACACCATTTGTTGCAATATGCTTGGGACAACAGTACATTTTCAGGCGGACAAACTTTCGAAATTACAGTAGTTACAATTTTCAACAACAGATGGCGTTGCAAGTGATGTGACAGATATAGAAGACAACGCAGTCTGTGGGAGCGCCATTCTGTACGTCGTCTTTCTGCTGTAAGCGTGTGCTGTTCACAACGTGCAAGTGTGCTGTGGACAACATGGTTTATTCCTTAGAACAGAGGATTTTTCTGGTGTTGGAATTCCACCGCCTAGAACACAGTTTTGTTGCAACAAGACGAAGTTTTCAACGGAGGTTTAATGTAACCAAAGGACCGAAAAGCGATATAATAAAGGATCTGTTTGAAAAATTTCAACGGACTGGGAACGTGACGGATGAACGTGCTGGAAAGGTAGGGCGACCGCGTACGGCAACCACAGAGGGCAACGCGCAGCTAGTGCAGCAGGTGATCCAACAGCGGCCTCAGGTTTCCGTTCGCCGTGTTGCAGCTGCGGTCCAAATGACGCCAACGTCCACGTATCGTCTCATGCGCCAGAGTTTACACCTCTATCCATACAAAATTCAAACGCGGCAACCCCTCAGCGCCGCTACCATTGCTGCACGAGAGACATTCGCTAACGATATAGTGCACAGGATTGATGACGGCGATATGCATGTGGGCAGCATTTGGTTTACTGACGAAGCTTATTTTTACCTGGATGGCTTCGTCAATAAACAGAACTGGCGCATATGGGGAACCGAAAAGCCCCATGTTGCAGTCCCATCGTCCCTGCATCCTCAAAAAGTACTGGTCTGGGCCGCCATTTCTTCCAAAGGAATCATTGGCCCATTTTTCAGATCCGAAACGATTACTGCATCACGCTATCTGGACATTCTTCGTGAATTTGTGGCGGTACAAACTGCCTTAGACGACACTGCGAACACCTCGTGGTTTATGCAAGATGGTGCCCGGCCACATCGCACGGCCGACGTCTTTAATTTCCTGAATGAATATTTCGATGATCGTGTGATTGCTTTAGGCTATCCGAAACATACAGGAGGCGGCGTGGATTGGCCTCCCTATTCGTCAGACATGAACCCCTGTGACTTCTTTCTGTGGGGACACTTGAAAGACCAGGTGTACCGCCAGAATCCAGAAACAATTGAACAGCTGAAGCAGTACATCTCATCTCCATGTGAAGCCATTCCGCCAGACACGTTGTCAAAGGTTTCGGGTAATTTCATTCAGAGACTACGCCATATTATTGCTACGCATGGTGGATATGTGGAAAATATCGTACTATAGAGTTTCCCAGACCGCAGCGCCATCTGTTGTTGAAAATTGTAGCTACCGTAATTTCGAAAGTTTGTCTGCCTGAAAATGTACTGTTGTCCCAAGCATATTGCAACAAACGGTGTATTTCTATCGCTGCTCGTTTAGTTTTTACTGCCGTTTCAAATATACCGGTCATTTTTGAAACACCCTGTAAATAGCCGATGCGCTCGCACCTATGAACGTGACAGTGGGTTCCCAACGCCGTGCGATGGGCAAGGGCATGGCCGGGGTACGGTGTGTGTGTGTGTGTGTGTGTGTGTGTGTGAGTGCAGTATATCCAAGATAAGCTGAGCTTCGTTGTTCGATGAATAATCAAAATGGCCTTTTTATGGTTTCTAACTCTTCCTACATTCAAAGGAGTGGTCTTTGATCAGATCTAGTAGCATTGTGATGCCTCCTGTAATGTACAGTAGCGGAAATCAGCATAAAGGCAGGGTTTCACGAAAGTAGTAACATAGTGTCTGAAGCATACATGTATCGAATTTACTGTGAAAGTAGTAGCTACATATAAAACATAAACAATCTTGACGGAATTACGAAGTTTCTTTCATTACACGCGTAACAAAATAAGGCGTTTGTGTTTCTTGATGGAAATTCGTATAACGGCACTTACTGTCACGTTGTATTATTGTATTGTTAGTACTTTGGCCAACGTCTGTTCTTCCCAATTACATAAAAAATTCTCTTCAGTATTGATTTTGTTAGGGTTTGTAGTTCTTGCAGCGAAATTGGCGCCAATCTTTTCATATCGCCCTTTTCAGCTCACATACGGCCTAAAATTGCCTTTCATTGAGATAAATGTGCTTTGCAAGTATTCCAAAAATGTTTACCATGGGGTTCAAATCCGCACTACTTGCAGGCCAGGGCTAGACATCGATATCTTTATCTTCAAACCACTTTTTGGTTCTAGCAGAACCATACACAGATGCATTATCTTGTTGAAGCATCAGACTTTCGTCGGATAGGTCCTCATGCATTCTAACCAATTCTGTTTCAAGCACCTCATTCTATTGTTCAGCCAAGCAATGTGTGACTTATCTTTAGCAAGGAAGGCTGCCCAAATCATAGTACTTCCACCACCAAAAATTCTCCTCTTTCTTACCTGCTGCTCTATTCCCATATCATGCTAATAATACTGAAATCCATCCTGCCCTCTAAATAACTTCTTGTCATCATCCCGTTCTGAAGTCCATGACACATATTTTTCAGCAAACTACAATCTAGCCTGTTTATGGTTGGATGTTAATGAAGGTTTCTGCAGTCGTTTCTTGACTGCAAGACGTTTGTCATGTGACAAAATTTTTCGTACACATCTGGTAGCTACTGGCAACTGTAAATCAGCAACAAGCTGAGAAGAATAACAGTTTTTGGCTCTTTTTTTGCCCAAAATAACCCTTTACATGCCTCATATTATTCTCTGTTTTGCCAGTATTTTCCGTTCTGTCCACATCTTGCGACCAGTCTAACGAAATTATCAATCACTGTACTTGAGCAATTAACATTCTTAGCAATTTGACGGTTAGAGACTCCCATCTCCTTGTATGTACCGATTTTTGCTTTTTCATCACATGACAACAGTTTTCCCCGTTGCACTGTCACAATCGTGGTTTTAGATTAGATTAGATTAGATTAGATTAATACTAGTTCCATGGATCATGAATACGATATTTCGTAATGATGTGGAACGAGTCGAATTTTCCAATACATGACATAATTAGGTTAATTTAACAACATACTTAAGTTAATATAACAACTTTATTTTTTTGTGTTTTTTTGTTTTTCTTTATTTTTTATTTTTATTTTTTTTAATATTTTTGTTTTTTTTTCTTTTTTTTCTTAATTTATATCTAAAAATTCCTCTATGGAGTAGAAGGAGTTGTCATTCAGAAATTCTTTTAATGTTTTCTTAAATACTTGTTGGTTATCTGTCAGACTTTTGATACTATTTGGTAAGTGACCAAAGACTTTAGTGCCAGTATAATTCACCCCTTTCTGTGCCAAAGTTAGATTTAATCTTGAATAGTGAAGATCGTCCTTTCTCCTAGTATTGTAGTTATGCACACTGCTATTACTTTTGAATTGGGTTTGGTTGTTAATAACAAATTTCATAAGAGAGTATATATACTGAGAAGCTACTGTGAATATCCCTAGATCCTTAAATAAATGTCTGCAGAATGATGATAACATTCACTGTCACTAATGGTCATGTTTCATATATGCAGTAAAGGCATGTACGTACACCTAACACCGCACATAACAGATTATCTTTGTACCAAGTTCCAACCTCTGCCACCTGAATCATCGATATCTTGCTACATACTGTACTACTGTCATCAAACGCGATACAATTTGACTGCATTTGTCGCTGCACTGGATTTCATACCATTACATATATATACAGCGTGCATAACTATTCCAATCAACAATATTAATTTTCCTGCAAACATCCATGTCTTTATACTGATTTCCATTACTGTATGTCAATGGAAAATAAATAACCTCATGAGGGTCTGAAATGAGCGTCTGCATAATGCGCTGTCACGAAACTACTTCTCTTCCGTGCCATAATTTGTGGCATAGCTGCTGATCATAGTCTTCTACTTTCAAATTAATGCGAGCCTACTCATTTTACCTCTTGTTGACTAGCGTTCAAAGTATGTCTGCTTAACTAAATAATTTTGTGGCTCGCAACAAGAAAATGTATATCTGTAGGGGTTAAGTTATAAAAAGTGTAAAAATGCCTGATATTTCTTATTCGACTTGTTACATTTTACACTACTACATAAAAATAAGAGACGTACCAAGAATGAATTATCAGAATGGCAGGCAAATCAGTAGATGTGATGTGCACGTATAAGCAAACAAATGGTTACAGGTTAAAAAAATTAGATGATTTCAAAAAAATGGTTCAAATGGCTCTGAGCACTATGGGACTTAACTTCTGAGGTCATCAGTCCCCTAGAACTTAAAACTACCTAAACCTAACTAACCTAAGGACGTAACTTAACCCCTACAGATTTACATTTTCTTGTTGCGAGCCACAGAATTATTTAGTTAACCAGACATACTTTGAACGCTAGTCAACAAGAGGTAAAATGAGTAGGCTCGCATTAATTTGAAAGTGGAAAACTATGATCAGGACATATACTAAGATGGTATCTGTTCTTTCGGACATGTGTATATATAGTTAAGGCTCACCGGTCACTTGACCATCTTCTTCTTCTGTGCGAATGCACAAACAGTGCCCGAACTCTTACGGGAATCGGCAACGCGCCGCGAGTAATGAGTATAATGGGCGGGGGCACTACGAATGTAGTGCGGGACGATACGTTGAGAATGTGGGTTTCGCGGGAGGTGTGCCAGAGATAAATCCCTGCAGTCGCACTATCCTCTGTGTCCTCGGTGGCTCAGATGGATAGAGCGTCTGCCATGTAAACAGGAGATCCCGGGTTCGAGTCCCGGTCGGGGCACACATTTTCATCTGTCCCCGTTTATGTAGTCAACGCCTGTAAGCAACTAAGGGCGTTTATTTCATTGTAATTTCATTCTAACGAGCTGCATGGTCACCGATGGTATCTGTTCTTTCGGATACCATCTTAGTATACATTATGATACAACCGTTACTTAAACAACCATTTGATCACAGTAAAAGGACAACCACAACTGAGACATTGTGTGCGCAATACTCTTCTGTCTTCGAATCATGTGTCTATTTAATTCATTGAGCACTTATTTCCTACAAAAATTCCAAGAGTCTAGTTTATAGGGAAATACTGACGATTGTTTACAGTATTTGTCATATTTTGTGTTTCCACAATTACAGTTATTCATCTCTATTTCTTTACACTAATGTAACAGTTACATTGCGCAATGTGGTTCAAATGCTTGCTCTTTGATGAACTTGACAGGAAAACTGGAAAGGTGAGTGAGCTTACAGGTAACAGTTGCCACAAACTGCTGCTGTATTGAAGTATCAGCATATTGGACTGCAAATAAGTGCTACAGACAGCTGATCAATGAACTATAGAGCAATTTACAGTTATAGGCATTTGGATAAAAAAATTTATAACACTAAGAAAATTTTTGAAAAAGTTATTCACGAGTGGTAGAAAAGGATGCTGTTTAAAACTGATAAGGCTTTAACATGAAATTCCATGTATTTACTGGTCACTGTATCAATATTAACGAAGAAAGCTTTGCTAAAACTTTGTCCAAGAGCTCCATTGAAAACACAAAACTCTTTGATGACTAAAAGAATTAAAAGTAAACAGCAAACATGAAAAAGCTGTGAGACACTATGTGATCAAAAGTATCTGGACACCTGACTGACAATGACTTAAAAGTCAGTGGTGCCCTCCATCGGTAATGCTGGAATTCAGTATGGTGTTGGCCCACCCTTAGCCTTGATGACAGCTTCCACTCTCGCAGGCATAAGTTCAATCAGGTGCTGCACTGAGGAGAGGTATCGATGTCGGTCGGTGAGACCTGGCACGAAGTCGACGTTCCAAAACATCCCAAAGGTGCTCTATAGGATTCAGGTCAGGACTCTGTGCAGCCCAGTCCATTACAGGGATGTTATTGCCGTTTAACCACTTCGCCACAGTCCGTGCATTATGAACAGGTGCTCGGTCGTGTTGAAAGATGCAATCCCCATCCCCGAACTGCTCTTCAACAGTGGGAAGCAAGTAGGTGCTTAAAACATCAGTGTAGGCCTGTGCTGTGATAGTGCCACGTAAAACAACAAGGAGTGCAAGCCGCGTCCGTGAAAAACACTGCCACACCATAACACCACCGCCTCCAAATTTTACTGTTGGCACTATACACACTGGCAGATGACGTTCACCAGGCATTTGCCATACCCACATCCTGCCATCGGATCGCCACGTTGTGTACCGTGATTCGTCACTCCACACAACGTTTTCCACTGTTCAGTCGTCCAACGTTTCCACTCCTTACACCAAGCGAGGCGTCGATTGGCATTTACCGGAGTGATGTGAGGCTCTGAGCAGCCGCTCGACCATGAAATCCAAGTTTTCTCACCTCCCGCCAAACTGTCATAGAACTTGCAGAGGATCCTGATGCAGTTTGGAATTCCTGTGTGATAGTCTGGATAGATGTTTGTCTATTAGACATTACGACTCTCTTCAACTGTCAGCGGTCTCTATCAATCAACAGACGAGGTCGGCCTGTACGCTTTTGTGCTGTACGTCTCCCTTCACGTTTCCACTTCACTATCACATCGGAAAAAGTGGACCTAGGGATGTTTAGGAGTGTGGAAACTTCACGTACAGACGTATGACACTAGTGACATCGTATCACCTGACCACGTTCAAAGCCCGTGAGTTTCGCGGTGCACCCATTCAGCTCTCTCACAATGTCTAAAGACTACTGAGGTCGCTGATTTGGAGTACCTGGCAGTAGTTGGCAGTGTAATGCGCCTAATATGAAAAACGTATGTTTTCTGGGGTATCCGGATACTTTTCATCACATAGTGTATGTTCAAAATGTTATTGAAAGGTGCAGAAATAGTCAATTAAGAAATTAATAAGGTTGATAACATATTTACAGCAACATGGAATTAAGAGGCAAGAGAACAAGACAATATACACGGTAGTATCACCATTAAACAAAATAATTATACTGTGAATTATTATACAGGTTGGTACGTATTTTTAATTACCTTCCAGAGAGAAAAAATATGGCCAAATAGTGCAAAGTAAGAAGCAAGGGTGTAAACTGAAAACGTCATTCCATCAACATATAATTAAGTAAAAGAACTAGCAATAGTAAACTCTGAAAGTAATAATACTTTGAAATTTCTCAAAAATTCTGAATGCAGTTCTAAAGAGGTGTTCTAAATTTATGAGTTAGTATAGAAAGACTTCACAGATGAGTTAAAATGTGACACTGCTGGACAATTTTGTAACTACTATAGCTGGTAAGAAATAATTATCATTCAGTTTCCTTACGAATTTTTTTTTTCCAGAAACTTTGAGAAATTAATGTACTCAAAGTAAATTAATATACACATTATATCACAGTTTGGTTTCGAAAAGAGTTACTTTATTTCCTCGCCAAATATAATAAACCTTGTTGAACAACATTCTAACACTTTTTACTTTGTAGTTGACTGTATGGATCACGATAATCTCTTAGAAATGCTTAAATCGATTCCACAGGGTTATATTTTGCATCAATGTCAGTTCATTATACACTATTGATCATTAAAATTGTAACACCTGGAAGCGCAGCAAATAACGAACTTTTTCTTTTTGTGCAAGTATAGCATAGCCTGGGAAATGTGGTTCATATAATCAATGCTACTAAATGAAAGGCTGTTTGTATTGTGCCATACGCGTTTTGCTTTGTTTTACTCGTGAAGCATGCTCAGTGCCCTGTAATACATATTTCTTTTGGGTATAATAATTGTGTTGCATAATAATAACAGATTTTTACTATATTACACTTTGTAGTTATTTTCTTGTTGTTAGGTAAGAATTTTTCGTAACACAATGTTTGCCTACTGAAGAAGCTTGACAAATAAAAATAATTGAAATGTGTATAGTACAGTATAAAAAACCTTACATTTAGTTGCATAAAACGAACCGCATCTCCACTAATGTAGAAGCATAGTCGGAAAATATAAAAAATGACGACAATGAAGTCTTTTTAGATGACTGTTACATCTACATCTACATCTACATCCATACTCCGCAAGCCACCTGACGGTGAGTGGCGGAGGGTACCTTGAGAACCTCTATCGGTTCTCCCTTCTATTCCAGTCTCGTATTGTTCGTAGAAAGAAGGATTGTCGGTATGCCTCTGTGTGGGCTCTAATCTCTCTGATTTTATCCTCATGGTCTCTTCGCGAGATATACGTAGGAGGGAGCAATATACTGCTTGACTCTTCAGTGAAGATACGTTCTCGAAACTTCAACAAAAGCCCGTACCGAGCTACTGAGCGTCTCTCCTGCAGAGTCTTCCACTGGAGTTTATCTATCAACTCCGTAACGCTTTCGCGATTACTAAATGATCCTGTAACGAAGCGCGCTGCTCTCCATTGGATCTTCTCTATCTCTTCCATCAACCCTATCTGGTACGGATCCCACACTGCTGAGCAGTATTCAAGCAGCGGGCGAACAAGCGTACTGTAACCTACTTCCTTTGTTTAGGGATTACTACTCATGTGTCCATTTTTGTCGTTGTTCGCGTTTCTCCCTGTCGCTGCGGCAGGAGAATCTGCAACAGTGGTGGCTGTGTTGACAATCAGTGGTGCTCCGTATGTCGTCGCACTCCCTGGGTGGATTCTTGTCTTATTGCAAACTACACAAACTTCTGACTCAAGGTACATGATGAGGTTGTACGATCCTGCATGGCCGCGTGAACAGTACGTATCCTTTCGGGTGCTAGTGACTATCACGAAACTACACTCCTGGAAATTGAAATAAGAACACCGTGAATTCATTGTCCCAGGAAGGGGAAACTTTGTTGACACATTCCTGGGGTCAGATACATCACATGATCACACTGACAGAACCACAGGCACATAGACACAGGCAACAGAGCATGCACAATGTCGGCACTAGTACAGTGTATATCCACCTTTCGCGCCAATGCAGGCTGCTATTCTCCCATGGAGACGATCGTAGAGATGCTGGATGTAGTCCTGTGGAACGGCTTGCCATGCCATTTCCACCTGGCGCCTCAGTTGGACCAGCGTTCGTGCTGGACGTGCAGACCGCGTGAGACGACGCTTCATCCAGTCCCAAACATGCTCAATGGGGGACAGATCCGGAGATCGTGCTGGCCAGGGTAGTTGACTTACACCTTCTAGAGCACGTTGGGTGGCACGGGATACATGCGGACGTGCATTGTCCTGTTGGAACAGCAAGTTCCCTTGCCGGTCTAGGAATGGTAGAACGATGGGTTCGATGACGGTTTGGATGTACCGTGCACTATTCAGTGTCCCCTCGACGATCACCAGTGGTGTACGGCCAGTGTAGGAGATCGCTCCCCACACCATGATGCCGGGTGTTGGCCCTGTGTGCCTCGGTCGTATGCAGTCCTGATTGTGGCGCTCACCTGCACGGCGCCAAACACGCATACGACCATCATTGGCACCAAGGCAGAAGCGACTCTCATCGCTGAAGACGACACGTCTCCATTCGTCCCTCCATTCACGCCTGTCGCGACACCACTGGAGGCGGGCTGCACGATGTTGGGGCGTGAGCGGAAGACGGCCTAACGGTGTGCGGGACCGTAGCCCAGCTTCATGGAGACGGTTGCGAATGGTCCTCGCCGATACCCCAGGAGCAACAGTGTCCCTAATTTGCTGGGAAGTGGCGGTGCGGTCCCCTACGGCACTGCGTAGGATCCTACGGTCTTGGCGTGCATCCGTGCGTCGCTGCGGTCCGGTCCCAGGTCGACGGGCACGTGCACCATCCGCCGACCACTGGCGACAACATCGATGTACTGTGGAGACCTCACGCCCCACGTGTTGAGCAATTCGGCGGTACGTCCACCCGGCCTCCCGCATGCCCACTATACGCCCTCGCTCAAAGTCCGTCAACTGCACATACGGTTCACGTCCACGCTGTCGTGGCATGCTACCAGTGTTAAAGACTGCGATGGAGCTCCGTATGCCACGGCAAACTGGCTGCGCAGCTAGCGTCATTCGACGGCGAACACCGCGGTTCCTGGTGTGTCCGCTGTGCCGTGCGTGTGATCATTGCTTGTACAGCCCTCTCGCAGTGTCCGGAGCAAGTATGGTGGGTCTGACACACCGGTGTCAATGTGTTCTTTTTTCCATTTCCAGGAGTGTAGATACCTCAAAGCCATACCTACTGCTGGCAGGCAACAGGCGCTAAGTGCTGTGTGTCGCCCACCACCTAGCTTTGTTGCCAATTGCACTGTTAATAGTGCAGGAGGCCAGGGCCAGTTAAATTTTCAGTATTCTTGTACGATATCGAGTGTTTATGTGTATTTTCGGTCTTCTGTGGAACAGTGCGTTGGCTTGTGTTTGGTGGTGAGTGAAATGCAGAGGTGAGGCCTACGTGTAGTGCTACTCCAGTCGGTGCGTGTGAAGGGCGAAAAGACATTCGAAAACAATCTACTATTACGGTATCGAATGTACTATACTGATCTGGTCGACAGTGAAGAAGCCAGGAATAATATAGTCGCTCCGGGTCATTAAGTTCCTGTATCGTGTTGAATACACACTACTGGCCATTAAAACTGCTACACCACGAAGATGACGTGCTACAGACGCGAAATTTAACCGACGGGAAGATGATGCTGTGATATGAAAATAATTAGGTTTTCAGAGCATTCACACAAGGTTGGAACCGGTGACGACACCTGGCATGAGGAAAGTTTCCAACCGATTTCTCATACACAAACACCAGTTGACCGGCGTTGCCTGGTGAAACGTTGTTGTGATGCCTCGTGTAAGGAGGAGAAATGCGTACCATCACGTTTCCGACTTTGATAAAGGTCGGATTGTAGCCTATCGCGATTGCGGTTTATCGTATCGCGACATTGCTGCTCGCGTTGGTCGAGATCCAATCACTTTCAGCAGAATATGGAATCTGTGGGTTCAGGAGGGTAATACGGAACGCCGTGCTGGATCCCAACGGCCTCGTATCACTAGCAGTCGAGATGACAGGGATCTTATCCGCATCGCTCTAACGGATCGTGCAGCCACGTCTCGATCCCTGAGTCAACAGATGGGGACGTTTGCAAGACAACAACCATCTGCACGAACAGTTCGACGAAGTTTGCAGCAGCATGGACTATCAGCTCGGATAACATGGCTGCGGTTACCCTTGACGCTGCATCACAGACAGGAGCGCCTGCGATGGTGTACTCAACGACGAACCTGAGCGTACGAATGGCAAAACGTCATTTTTTTGGAGGAATCCAGATTCTGTTTACAGCATCATGATGTCCGCATCCATATTTGGCGACATCACGCTGAACGCACTTTGGAAGCGTGTATTCGTCATTGCCATACTGGCGTATCACCCGGCGTGATGGTATGGGGTGCCATTGGTTACATGTCCCGGTCTCCTCTTGTTCGCATTGACAGCACTTTGAACAGTGGACGTTACATTTCAGATGTGTTACGACCCGTGGCTCTACCCTTCATTCGATCCCTGCGAAACCCTACATTTCAGCAGGATAATGCACGACCGCATGTTGCAGGTCCTGTACGTGCCTTTCTGGATACAGAAAATGTTCGACTGCTGCCCTGGCCAGCACATTCTCCAGATCTCTCACCAACTGAAAACGTCTGGTCAATGGTTGCCGAGCATCTGGCTCGTCACAATACCCCAGTCACTACTCTGGATGAACTGTGGTATCGTGTTGAAGCTGCATGGGCAGCTGTACCTGAACACGCCATCCAAGCTCTGTTTGACTCAATGCCCAGGCATATCAAGGCCGTTATTACGGCCAGAGGTGGTTGTTCTGGGTACTTATTTCTCAGGATCTATTCAACCAAATTGCGTGAAAATGTAATCACATGTCAGTTCTAGTATAATATATTTGTCCGATGCATACCCGTTTATCATCTGCATTTCTTCTTGGTGTAACAATTTTAATGGCCAAAAGTGTAACACTCCTGAGCTCATCGATTTCATATTTGTATGAGTTGTGGCCTATTGATCAATGTGAGCAGTAATGATAAATCACGATCTCGGCAAGCCACGATGTGGTCGTTGTCAAATTCTGACACAACCTGGTAGACTTCTCTCCTTACTTGAGACATTATACTACATTCTTACAACGCCCAACACTGAAAAGTGATTAGTGAATTATAAACCCGCTGTGTAATCGTCCCTTATGTACAGAAAGTAGTTTATCTCACTCCCGTCTACTTGATGTCGTTGGGTTCAAATGCTAATCCTTTACTTATTCTTACATTGTATGTAGGACACTTCACGTCAATGTTTGTTGAATGCCGCCTTCGCGTTGCAATTTTAATGGCCACTGCCGTACTTCATTCTGCTGCAACTAATTTCTTCGGCAGACTTTACAGCGCATTATTAAAGCAGCCCTTAAAGACACTCGGCACAGCGTCTGATGACATTTGGCTAAATTGAACAAATCGGAGGTACACGACTGGCACTGATAGCCTCACTGTCAAGCTAACCTGACTTCGTTACGGACAGCACTGTGTTCAGCAATTCATCTGTACAAAAAGTAAACGCGACTCAATGAGACAAATCTCAGTACAGCGATAACAATGCCAACGTCTGCTGCATTGTATGCTGCTGTAAGATTGGTACCGACGCGAAACTGTTGAATATCGGTCCACAGCTGTACACCGTCTTGCTACTTTTGACAGTTCTGCAACTCCTATCAGCCATTTTCCTGAAGTGCATAATTAGTGCAAATCTCGCGTCCATATTTCATTGTTACTCAAGCAAATTACACACTCTGTGGGTTTCTAAATTGACTAGCATAAATTAGTAACTTTCACTTTCTGTTCCATAAATTTTTTGGTAAAAAGTATGTTGTCAATACATTTTGCTAACTTTAATTTTAAACGGTGGTATGACAGTAACTACTACACATCGAGCCCAGTCAAATTCCATAAAACCATGGAGTTTTGGAGCACAATTTAAAGATGTTTTACTGGATTGCGATGGTCAAAACTAAAATGCATCCGGTTAGTGATCTTTCTGTTATGTGCAGATGGCTTCTCCATTAGGCCATGCCTGCAACATTCGATGGTAACTAACTAGGAAATAATAGAAACTTACAGTTTCTAATTATTCTCTTTCCCCACATAGAACTGGACACTACTGAAATTATTCCAAGATTTTGCATCGAACACTGAAACCTGTGCTGCAGAAGTTTCTACTTCACTAAATAAAAGCCAGAAACATACAGCTAACTGCTGGACGAAGAACATTAAACAGCTATGTGCAACTTATGAAGTCAGTCTCTCCAGAACTTCGGATTCACTGCTAGCATAGCATATACGTGACACAATATGTTGTTTATTTTAGTGTGAGCGCCAATGCCCGCAATAAATCTTGAAACAGGTACATTGTGTATGTAGGGCCTACCCAGCAAGAGCTATCTGCACTGAGCATGGTTTACTCCATGAACATTAACTGTTTGTGCAACAAATATTGTTCAACACACACGACAAACTGCAACATTGTTAGAATTAAAAATGATCACGATCAAACAGAGAGAAATACCCACTATCCCTTCAGCTTCTCCAGATTTCCACAGAGAAACCATTGCAAATATACAACTAGCTCTATTTTGTTAGACAGTCCACAAAATGACTGTGGAGCTGTCGAAATGAAACTGATCTGAAGCTCAAATATGTGTGTGTAGTGCGTATCTATAATAAGAAACTTAGTGGAAGTCTATCTCAGCACGGCCAGAAAGTAGTCAGAACCCCCTACATTCCGAAAAAATACCAATGTTCTAATACTAAGCTGTTTATACGTTTCTCCTTGCGTTTTTCAAAGCTTAGGAACATGGACAAAATGCATAGTAACTGTACTCTGTTTCTCGTCTTTTTTTAGTTCTGTATATAATTTCCGTTTCAAAATGGCTCTGAGCACTATGGGCTTAACTTCTGAGGTCATCAGTCCCCTAGAACTTAGAACTACTTAAACCTAACTAACCTTAGGACATCACACACATCCATGCCCGAGGCAGGATTCGAACCTGCGACCGTAGCCGTCGCGTGGTTCCAGGGTGAAGCGCCTAGAACCGCTAGGCTACACCAGCCGGCAATTTCCGTTTACTGTGATAAAGCCGGCCTACTGTCACTCAGAACTCGTCAACAACATACATTAGTAAACTTCACACAATACGATAGCCATGTATGTCAAGCACTTCTGAAACTAGCATACTATGCACTCTAAGCGATCCAGTCCTCTACGCAGTTCTGTAAAGTGAGAAAATGCATTCAAGCGGAGGAGCTGTGGTACTTACAGCGACCACTCGTTCGGCTGCGCGACGCCAAACTGACGCCAACTGGCTGGCGAGGTTATGGAAACACTTTCACTGCGCATGCGCGGCTGCCCGAGGTCTAACGTGGAATTCTTTCCCCGTGATGCGTAGGGACGCCGATTTTAGCTCCAGATTAGCCGAACAGTATCGCACGTAGGCGGCGTCAGTAACTGCAATTATTGAATTGTAGCAAATAGCAGTGATGTGTATATGTCCAATGCACATCCCCTTAGTGACAACAAAACAAAAATTGCTAATTTACTATTAATCTCAGGGCAGTTGTCAAATTTTATTAGCAGGCTACGCTAGCAACATCCTAATATCTTTAACTTGGATGCAAAGTGGAGGAGAACTTCATTTCTAACAACACACAAATGGACTTCCATGAAAATAGTATCACGATGATTTTAAGAGAAGGCTAAACAAAACTCAAGTTCAAGCTAAATAGTTGTCTACCATTACCGATCTCAGTAGCAGTTCAGAAAACCGAAGTGCCAGTTGAAAAAAGTGTTTACTAATGAGACTGCTCTCATGTGGATATAGGCCTCCAGCCTCCAGAAGTATGTTCCGTCCGTTTTATACAGTTTAGCATACTGTAATTTTCCGCTTTTTTTGCAACAAAATTTTCACCATTAGCTACATCTGTGAAACTGCACGTATCAATGCAGTTGGATGCAAATCACACCCCACTGCAGAAGCTAAGTATCAGTTCTGAGCTCACACTGCGGTTGGAGAAAGTGACTCAACGATGGCATGACCAGAGGGATTGTTTGTACACAAAGATATATATAGAATTCTCTGTCCTCTTTGATCTCTGTCCGTGCTGGTCACTCATTATCATCCAATAAACGTTTGTAAATATTTGGCCCAGTGGGTTAATGCAGCTCTGATTCGAAGAATTTAGCTTGCGCCTGATGGTCTAATAAGAAATAAAACAGTTTTGTTGATATAAAGTAAGATGTATCAGAATACACAGTACGAACGGAATTTATTGCGAGAGCTGCGCGGGAACAGTTTATCACATCTTCCGTGAATAATTTGCACGACAGTTTTAATTATGTAAAACGAGTTAGTTAACCAATTACTTAAAGTAACTCAGTTTTATTCACAGGCACATGCTGTCAATTTGTGAATGAGCATATGCAATAACGAAAATAATCTGTTTAGTAAAAGCGATAACTATTTTATTCTTTCACATAGCGTGCTCTACACCTTCACGAGAGAATAAATGAAAAATACCTAACAAGGGAACCTCCCCATCGCACCCCCCTCAGATTTAGTTATAAGTCGGCACCGTGGACAGGCCTTGAAAAACTGAGCACAGATCCATCGAGAAAACAGGAAGAAGTTGTGAGGAACTATGAAAAAAATAAGCAAAATATATAAAATGAGTAGTCCATGCGTAAGATAGGCAACATCAAGGATAATGTGAGCTCAGGAGCGCCGTGGTCCCGTGGTTGGCGTGAGCAGCTGAGGAACGAGAGGTCCTTGGTTCAAGTTTTCCCTCGAGTCAAAAGTCTGCTTTCTTTATTTTCGCAAAGTTATGATCTGTCCGTTCGTTCATTGACGTCTCTGTTCACTGTAATAAGTTTAGTGTCTGTGTTTTGCGACCGTACCGCAAAACCGTGCGGTTAGTAGACGAAAGGTCGTGCCTCTCCAATGGGAACCAAAAACATTTGATCGCAAGGTCATAGGTCAACCGATTCCTCCACAGGTAAACACGTCTGATATATTCTATACGACACTGGTGACAGCATGTGCGTCACATGACAGGAATATGTTGTCGACCCACCTAACTAGTACACTTGGCGAATGGGTAAAAAGATTCTTCTACCTTGCCCGATTTAGGTTTTACTTGTGTATGTGATGATCACTCCCAAAAAAGTGATGAAAACATAAGAGTTTGTCACATAAACTGCAACGAATGAAAGCAACGGTTTCACAGTCGCACAGTTTTCCCTGTGCTCTGTCAAAACTCATGTTTATAACGTTTTCAAATTTTTCCGTGTGTAGACCGTCAAATTCTGCATATGTCCTAGCAAATCTGAACATGTCCTGGAATTTTGGAACAGAGGTGTCAATGAACGAACGGACAGATCAGATTGCGAAAATAAAGAATGTCAACTTTTCACTCGAGCGAAGACTTAACCAAGGACCTCTCGTTCCACAGCTGCTCACGCTAACCACGGGACCACGACACTCCTGAGCTGACACTATCCTTGATGTTGCCATCTTGATCATGGACTACTCAGTTTGTATATTTTCTTATTTTTTTCATAGTTCCACACAACTTCTTCCTGTTTTCTCGATTCAACTGTGTTCAGTTTTCGAAGGCCTATACACTGTGCTAACTTATAACTAAATCTGAGGGGGGGTGCAATGGGGAGGTTCCCTTGTAAGTAAGAGAATTTCTTGAGAAAAAGCATTTTCAGTTTGTCATTAAGATTAACTTTGCTCTCCATGAATTAAGATTCTTGGGTACGTGATCGAAAATTGTTGTGACAACTTATTTATTATTATTATTATTCCTGTCCAACGATAATGAGTTACTAAGTGTTTGTGTGTGTGTGTTTGCAAACTGTAGCTGGAGTCAGTCAGCCACAACAAATGCTGCTCATCACGTCTTTAATGCGACGTCCAGTGCCGGATGGGAAGCGACGGTTTGTTACCCGTTGAAAACAAAAATTAAGGTGCAATTTTACATGCCCATTCGTTAGAGCGGTCCAAATTATTCTAGTGGCATATTCGTTTTTCCAATACGTACACTACTGGCCATTAAAATTGCTACACCAAGAAGAAATGCAGATGATAAACTGGTATTCATTGCACAAATATACTATAACTGACATGTGATTACATTTTCACGCAATTTGGGTGCATAGATCCTGAGAAATCAGTACCCAGAACAACCACCTCTGGCCGTAATAACGGCCTTCATACGCCTGGGCATTGAGTCAAACAGAGCTTGGATGGCGTGTACAGGTACAGCTGCCCATGCAGCTTCAACACGATACCACAGTTCATCCAGAGTAGTGACTGGCGTATTGTGACGAGCCAGTTTCTCGGCCACCATTGACCAGACGTTTTCAATTGGAGAATGTGCTGGCCAGGGCAGCAGTCGAACATTTTCTGTATCCAGAAAGGCCCGTACAGCACCTGCAACATGCGGTCGTGCATTATCCTGCTGAAATGTAGGGTTTCGCAGGGATCGAACGAAGGGTAGAGCCACGGGTCGTAACACATCTGAAATGTAACGTCCACTGTTCAAAGTGCAGTCAATGCGAACAAGAGGTGACCGAGACGTGTAACCAATGGCACCCCATACCATCACGCCGGGTGATAACGCCAATATGGCGATGACGAATACACACTTCCAATGTGCGTACACCGCGATGTCGCCAAACACGGATGCGACCATTATGATGCTGTAAACAGAAGCTGGATTCATCCGAAAAAATGACGTTTTGCCATTGGTGCACCCAGGTTCGCCGTTGAGTACACCATCGCAGGCGCTCCTGTTTGCGATGAGCGTCAAGGGTAACCGCAACCACGGTCTCCGAGCTGTTAGTCCATGCTGCTGCAAACGTCGTCGGACTGTTCGTGCAGATGGTTGTTGTCTTCCAAACGTCCCCATGTGTTGACTCGGGGATCGAGACGTGGTTGCACGATCCGTTACAGCGATGCGGATAAGATGCCTGTCATCTCGACTGCTAGTGATACGAGGCCTCATCTTCGTGGTGTAGCAATTTTAATGGCCAGTAGTGTCTTAACAGAGACAGTAAACCACGAGGAGTGAGTACTCCACCAGCGACAGTACTGCCCTGGCCCCCACTGACTTTTACCTCCATGCAGAAACGCGTTGCTCAATCGCTCCCGGAGTACTGATTATTCTTCGTGTTTTACTGTTTCTGTTAATACATATCGGTAAAACGAACATCGCACTAAATTAATACGGTAAGGCCCTACCGAATGGGGACGTAATATTCCGATGTAAAAACAATTTTGTTTGAAACGGGGAACAAACCGACTTATCCCGTCGTCGCTGGGCGTCGAATGAAAGATGCGACGAGCAAGATTTTTTTGGTCTGACACCAGCTACACGTTGCAAAAATGAAATTGGAAATATTATCAAAACACCAGAGAAAATGTGCCTGGCGGCCAGCATATACATTACTGGCTGTTAAAATAGCTACACCACGAAGATGACGTGCTACAGACACGAAATTTAACCGACAGGAAGAAGATGCTGTAATATGCAAATGATTAGCTTTTCAGAGCATTCACACAAGGTTGGCGCCGGTGGTGACACCTTCAACGTGTTGACATGAGGAAAGTTTCCAACCGATTTCTCATACACAAACAGCAGTTGACCGGCGTTGCCTGGTGAAACGTTGTTGTGATGCCTCGTGTAAGGAGGAGAAATTCGTACCATCACGTTTCCGACTTTGATAAAGGTCGGATTGTAGCCTATCGCGATTGCGGTTTATCGTATCGCGACATTGCTGCTGGCGTTGGTCGAGATCCAATGACTGTTAGCTGAATATGGAATCGGTGGGTTCGGGAGTGTAATACGGAACGCCTTGCTGGATCCCAACGGCCTCGTATCACTAGCAGTCGAGATGACAGGCATCTTATCCGCATGGCTGTAACGGATTGTGCAGCCACGTTTCGATCTCTGAGTCAACAGATGGAGACGTTTGCAAGACAACAACCATCTGCACGAACAGTTCGACGACGTTTGCAGCAGCATGGACTATCTTCTCGGAGACCGTGACTGCGGTTACCCTTGACGCTGCATCACAGTCAGGAGCGCCTGCAAAAATGGCTCTGAGCGCTATGGGACTAAACATCTGAGGTCATTAGTCCCCTGTAACTTAGAACTACTTAAACCTAACTAACCTAAGGACGACACACACATCCATGCCCGAGGCAGGATTTGAACCTGCGACCGTAGCGGTCGCGCGGTTCCAGGGAGTGCCTACGATGGTGTACTCAACGGCGTACTTGGGTGCACAAATGGCAAAAAGTCATTTTTTCAGATGAATCCAGGTTCTGTTTACAACATCATGATGGTCGCATCCGTGTTTGGCGACATCGCGGTGACGCACATTGGAAGCGTGCATTCGTCATCGCCATATTGGTGTATCATCCGGCGTGATGGTACGGGGTGCCACTGGTTACACGTCTCGGTCACCTTTTGTTCGCACTGACGGCACTTTGAACAGTGGACGTTACATTTCAGATGTGTTACGACCCGTGGCTCTACCTTTCATTCGATCCCTGCAAAACTCTACATTTCAGCAGGATAATGCACGACCGCATGTTGCACGTCCTGTACGTGCCTTTCTGGATACAGGAAATGTTCGACTGCTGCACTGGCCAGTACATTCTCCAGATCTCTCACCAACTGAAAACGTCTGGTCAATGGTGGCCGAGCAACTGGCTCGTCACAATACGCCAGTCACTACTCTGGATGAACTGTGGTATCGTGTTGAAGCTGCATGGGCAGCTGTACCTGTACACGCCATCCAAGCTCTGTTTGACTCAATGCCCAGGCGTATGAAGGCCGTTATTACGGCCAGAGGTGGTTGTTCTGGGTACTGATTTCTCAGGATCTATGCACCCAAATTGAGTGAAAATGTAATCACATGTCAGTTCTAGTATAATATAATTGTCCAATGAATACCAGTTTATCATTTGCATTTCTTGTTGGTGTAGCAATTTTAATGGCCAATAGTGTATAAGGGGCGATCAGAAGGTTTCTGTTTGATGCCGGTATATAAGCAACGACATTTGTACGAGGGATCAATGGGGCATTCATGTCTTTCCGACGTGCTTGCGGTAAATAACTATGACAAAGATATTACCAAATGTGACCGAACAGGATCAACATGTTGATATTCTTTTCTTGGATTCCAAAGGACAAATACTGGTAAAAATCCATCGGAGAATGTAGAATGTGTGTGGCGTATTATACCTGTCGAAAATGGAACTGTCGGACGAGCGATGCTGCTGCTTCGTGTTAACGCATGTCCCCATATCAGAAATGTTGCAACGCCGAAGTTACGACAACTCAAGTGGGACACATTCGAGCACCTGTCCTGTAATCCTGATCTCGCCCCATGCGCTCATAACGCTTTCAGTCCCTTAAAAAAGGCCTTGGAAGACCGGCGATTGATGTCAGGCGAGGATGTCCAGCTAGCGGTAACGAATTTCTTCACACAGCTCTACGTATTATCAAAGAGGTGTCTTTAACTTTGTGAAAGATTGGAATGATTGTCACAACGCCCATAGCGATTCTGCCTAAGCGGCATAGCTATACTGGACTGTACGTTATTGGAACGGAAATTTTTTGACTGTCTCTTATGTATTCTGATTTTCTATTATACGTTGAGAAGTTGTACGCGCTATCGATAGACAACAAGGCCGTCCACAGATTTTAGATATCGATTTATTACGATAGCATTTAGCCTAGACCAGATATTGAACGTTGTTGGCCTTACTTGAGTTCAGCCGGCCGGAGTGGCCGAGGGGTTCTAGGCGCTACAGTCTGGAACCGCGCGACCGCTACGGCAGCAGGTTCGAATCCTGCCTCGGGCATGGATGTGTGTGATGTCCTTAGGTTAGTTAGGTTTAAGTAGTTCTAAGTTCTAGGGGACTGATGACCTCAGAGGTTAAGTCCCATAGTGCTCAGAGCCATTTGAACCATTTGAACTTACTTGAGTTCAGTTGTTGTTATGATAACCTGCTAAGTTCTTACTTGCAATTGAATTTAATGTAAGTGCTTTTGTTTATTGTTTTCGTGCCGTGTGCTGTTCTGATGATTTATAATTATGGATAAGTTTATAACAAGAAAAGAGAGGAAAACCGATTTGTTACAACCACTAGCTTTATGATAAGTTAAAAGTATGTACGCATTATTATAATAATCTAATTACTTATCTGTAGGAGTTAATGTTAGCACTAGAGTTGTTATTTGGAGACTGGTAGAACACTGGAGTCGCAATATTTCAGTATTTCACACTACGAGGAGCGTTGAACATAATTAAACATAACATTAAATTACATTCAGTACATAAAAACACATCTGGATTTGCCTGTGTCGCCCAAAAATCGCATTGATCTACAAAAATATCATCCAAACGACGGTAGTTGCATTAAAAAAATTGCTCAAACTTCAATCATCAGTATTACAAATGGCAAAATATCGCCCAGTCTGGTCACCCAGGAAATATGGAGAGGGGTTTGTGGAGAGCGGAAGGCCGACAAACGGGAGTCATTGCCTGGTGCGCAATTTTTTTTTTTTTTTCAAAGCTTGATCGCTTTGACTGTCAGCCGCGGCACCCTTACAGCCCCGTTTTCTTACCCTTGGTGGCAAGTCATCCTCAGATTACATTTCAACAAGATAATGCCCGCCCGCGTACGGCGAGAGTTTCTACTGCTTGACTTCGTGCTTGGCAGACCCTATATTGGGCAGCAAGGTCGCAGGGTCTCTCTCCAATTGAGAATGTATGAAGCATTATGGACAGGGCCCTCCAACAATTTCGGGATTTTGGCGATCTAACGCACCAGTTTGATAGAATTTGATACGTCAATCTCAGGAGGACATCCATCAACTCTATCAGTCAATGCCAAGCCGAACGACTGCTTGTATATGGGCCAGAGTGCACCAACGCGTTATTGGCTTGATCGACTTGTGAAGCTCTTTCTCCTGACTAAGTCATCCAATTTTTCTCAAATTGTGATCATTTGTTTGCCTAAACATGTACATCACGCCTACCGATTTCTGTCTCATTACGGTAATTTCTTCGAAGTGCGTTGTTTTTTTCTGTTTTGTTCTTTTTGTCTTAGAGTTTATAAACAGCAACGTATGTTGTAAATCGTAGAGGAGTCTATCAGCATCAAAGCTGTACAACCATATTGTCATGGATAAATTGAAATTCATGGCAATGGCATACAAGTTGGTAGAGACGGGGCACCCTTGCCGTATGGCCGGCCGTTGTGGCCGAGCGGTTCTAGGCGCTTCAGTCCGGAACCGCGCTGCTGCGACGGTCGCAGTTTCGAATCCTGCCTCGGGCATGGCTGTGTGTGATGTCCTTAGGTTAGTTAAGCTTAAGTAGTTCTAAGTCTAGGGGACTGATGACCTCAGATGTTAAGTCCCATAGTGCTCAGAGCCATTTGAACCATATATATATATATATATATATATATATATATATATATATATATATATATATACTTTCTTGCTTAATTTTATAGACCAAATACTATCTGCATGAAGGCCTACCGAAAGCAAATCGTGTACATAAGATTAATAAATAAATAAATGTGTTTTCGAAATAGAATGGAAGACATGAGCCTCTTTGATGTCTATTTTAAGAATTCGGACCCTCCCCCCCCCCTTTTTTTGACAAAAATCCTAGCTATGTCCTTGGATGTACCGGTACCGTATCTCTATTTCCTCTTCACTTCGAGGATTGCATTGGGAACATGAGTGTACTTCAGAGATTTGGTGATCTTTCTGGCTACACCTTTAAGATCATGAAGTTCCTCTAGAAACATAAAATCTACCATCAATATGTTGATGAAGCCTTCTGTACAGCCATTGCATGCAAAATTCAGATATTTCGTTCGTGTAAGAGGTTCCCTGCTGTCAGTATGTACTGGAGTGCAAAACTGAAGGACGAAAGTAACTTTCGAATGATACGTCACCACCAAGTAACATAGCGCGATTAAACTTGGACCATGCATTGAAAGTACTGCTGCGCTGTAGTACCGAAGGTGACTGAAATACACAATGAGACGAACAGAAACGATACTCTTATTCAAAGACAATAATTATACTGAAGACATCGCGATTCACGATGGTCTCCTGGACATTACAAAGGGCGCGGCGTGTGAACACCACGGACGGCGATGCATGCTCTGCAGTGTCCCCATTCTGACCACAAAGCTGGTAGAAAGCTCTTTTGATCGAGCGTTCCATTACTCCACCAGCGCGGGTGACAACTGCTGAATGAATGGTCGTCGCTGAATGTGGACGTGCTGCTGTGAGTCTCCCCAATGCATCCAACACATCATGTGTGTCCTTTGGAAGTCAGATCAGGAAGCTGGAGAGATCTGGAGAGGTTGAATAAGAGTCCCTAATCGTTCTTTCCACCAAGCTGTCGTCCTTTAAAGCTGTGTCCCCAGCGCAGAAGACAGCTCGTCAGTCGTGGGATCTTCTTCGACGGAGGCTGCAATGTTGTCATCTCGAATCTGTGATTGTGCTTTTTATGGGATGCCACTTGCCGAGGTTAGTCTCTGTATCTGCAGAGGGCAAGATCTGTAGTACTGCAATGATGATAGGCGACACCTCTCATTAATGTATCCTGTTTGGTTATGTTGTTGTTGTTGTTGTGGTCTTCAGTCCTGAGACTGGTTTGATGCAGCTCTCCATGCTACTCTATCCTGTGCAAGCTTTTTCATCTCCCAGTACCTACTGCAACCTACATCCTTCTGAATCTGCTTAGTGTATTCATCTCTTGGTCTCCCTCTACGATTTTTACCCTCCACGCTGCCCTCCAATACTAAATTGGTGATCCCTTGATGCCTCAGAACATGTCCTACCAACCAATCCCTACTTCTGGTCAAGTTGTGCCACAAACTTCTCTTCTCCCCAATCCTATTCAATACTTCCTCATTAGTTATGTGATCTACCCATCTAATCTTCAGCATTCTTCTGTAGCACCACATTTCGAAAGCTTCTATTCTCTTCTTGTCCAAACTATTTATCGTCCATGTTTCACTTCCATACATGGCTACACTCCATACGAATACTTTCAGAAATGACTTCCTGACACTTAAATCAATACTGGATGTTAACAAATTTCTCTTCTTCAGAAACGCTTTCCTTGCCATTGCCAGCCTACATTTTATATCCTCTCTACTTCGACCATCATCAGTTATTTTGCTCCCCAAATAGCAAAACTCCTTTACTACTTTAAGTGCCTCATTTCCTAATCTAATTCCCTCAGCATCACCCGACTTAATTAGACTACATTCCATTATCCTCGTTTTGCTTTTGTTGATGTTCATCTTATATCCTCCTTTCAAGACACTGTCCATTCCATTCAACTGCTCTTCCAAGTCCTTTGCTGTCTCTGACAGAATTACAATGTCATCGGCGAACCTCAAAGTTTTTATTTCTTCTCCATGAATTTTAATACCTACTCCTAATTTTTCTTTTGTTTCCTTTACTGCTTGCTCAATATACAGATTGAACAACATCGGGGAGAGGCTACAACCCTGTCTTACTCCCTTCCCAACCACTGCTTCCCTTTTTATATGTTTGGTTATATGTTAAATAATTTTACACTGTGTTTTACAACACTAGACATAGCTTTCTTAATTGTACGGTAACTTTTCTGACAACTTCCGATATAGAGTACGACATGTCCGTTGCTTCTTAACGACCGAAACATAGTTACGCGTCCCTTGCTCTAAAACAGGGGTCGGCAAGTAGTTTTCAGTGGGGTCCGGATTCGGTGTAAAATTTTTTATGGAGGTCCGAAAAAAACTAATAATTAAAAGGTACTGTTTTTTATTTTGTTTTCAAGTCGAATCAGTTTCCAAAAAAGGGTAAACCAAGTAAAACAAGTAGTTCTCAGTTAATATTGTAATATATTCAATGTGAGAAATTACATCGACGGTCTTGAGCCAGTTTTTTAAAGTTCGGTGGACGTGGGGTACAGCAAATGCGAAGTATGTCTTCGAGGTGGGCGGTCGTCAACCTTGACCGATATGGATTTTTCGAAAAATTCATTTTCGAGAACGACGATTTGCGTATATATGTCGAACCAAACATAGTGGCCAGATTGATAGCTACTTTCTTACAATTTTTATATTTTTCTGAAACGTGTTTACCCCAAAATTCTTCAGTGGATACAGTTTTATACATTTGCAAAGAAATATCTTTTTGCAAGTCGATTACCTCCACTTGAAGTGAAGACTTTGAAACGCTGAACAACTTAGCAGACACATCAGTCCATTCTGCCGATGCATCAACTTCATAAGGAAAGTTTAGGAATCGAGACAGCTTTCCAATTGAAATCTTGTAGCAAATTCGTCCCTTAGATCGGACAGATATCTTACAAACACTGCAATGTCTTCTTCAGAGTTCTCATTTTTTTACTCAAGAATTGTTGGGAAATGAATAAATTCGTGTCTTGCAATATCTTTTTCAAAAATGTCCAGCTTACGACGAAAAGCAGACACGCTTTGTGTCAGATCACATATCAATTTCCCATTCTCTTGTAACTCTATGTTGCGCACATTGAAATATTTCAGAATATCCTTCAGAAACGCCACAGCTAGCATATTGCGCTCGTTTGTTATGAACTCTAAGTGCTTCTTTGCTCCCTGCGTATCCAAGATTTGCAAGAAGGAAGTTACTTCTTCCTTTATTAGCCAGAAACGTTCATCAACTTGACCTTTACTTAACCAACGAACATTGTTGTATTGCAAGAAGTCAGAATACGCTAAATCACATTCTGGAAGAAACTTCTGGATCATTCGCTGTTGAAGAGAAGAATGAGATTTCATAAAATTAATCAACTGCACCAAGACGTCCATTACTTCTTTCAGTGTAGCACTGAGTTTTCCATAAAGGGCAGTCTGATGAATTACACACTGATACGATATTAGACCTGGATTCTGATCCCTGATTTCCTTTGATACACCTTTTTCTTTGCCAATCATCGCTGGGGCGCCGTCAGTTGAAAGCGACCCTATTTTATCATAACGAATGTTGGAATTAATAATATATTCGTCAACAGCTTTGAATAAATCTTCTCCTCGAGTGTTACGTTTCAAAGGCAATATTACGAGCAATTCTTCCCTGAATATCTTATTTTCAATGTAGAAAAATCTCACGAAAATAGATATTTGTTCATCATCAACAATGTCACATGATTCGTCAAGTGCAATGGCGTAGCATGGTGCCTTTTCCAAAAGTTCATGCTGAGTGCTTTAATCTCAGTAGCTAAAATTTCCGTTTTTCTTGTATTACTACTTGCCGACATTGGAATACTTTGAATTGCAGCGACAACATCCTTTTTTTCTTCAAAAAGTGCCGAGGTTACTTCCAACATACATTCTTTCATTATTTCAGAATCTGAAAATGGTTTTTGGTGTTTACTAAGTGTCCAGCACACACGTAACGCTGTTTCTGCTGATTTTTCTTGCTCACTCATGGAGCCAACCAGCAATTTCGTGCTTTTTTCGCAAGAAGTGAGATATTCCTGTAATTTAAATTTAAGTTTTATCGTGATAAGTTTACAACGCTGCTAAACATATCACATTTATACATTATGTAATAGAATTATATTACCTGTAGTTTTTCTTTACGAGCTTCACTGCCAAGAGGAAAGTTTTTATGGAAATGCTGATGAGTTGTTTCATAGTGTCGCTTTAAATTGCCACTTTTAATAACAGCGACAGTTTTATTACATATTAAGCAAACTGGAACCGCTTGAGGCCTATCAGGCAGCGTAAAACAATATTGTTCAGTCCATTCAGTAAAAAACTCGTATTTTCAGTGTCCACTTTCGCTTTTTAGGACCCATTATTAATGTAGGTATGTATGTACGAAAAGGTTTTTCACACGACAAATTGTAAAACAAATGAATAATTGCTCTGCGGCCTGCGTGCGATTGACGACACGAAGTAAAGACCGACCGTCCACTAAAACGACAGGTTCGCCCTTGTGTAACAAATGAACGAGTGAGCAGTGACGCGTGGTGGGAGGCGCTACTCGCCGAGAAAAATAGAATGAAATGGATCGACTCGACTAAATGGTATGCTAATCTGCTCGACTAAGTTTTTGTTTTTCAGACACGTTTAGTTACTAAATTACTCAGTACTCGACTAAATTACTAGCCTAGTGCGAACGAGGTGCCGGGATACTTACATGGACGTCAGACTGTATTTAAGAATATTTGGCGGTCCGAGGTTCGACCTTCCGCGGTCCGACTGTTGCCGATCTCTGCTCTAGAACGCCTGAAACAGTGTTAATGTCCGACTCTCCGGTACGCCCGAGACAGAGTGACTAGCGCAGCCGAAGTACTTCGTCTCCCAGGCGCGCCAAAGCGACCCGAGGGTGTTCGAAGCACTTAGGTTGCAATTTCGTTACTCTTATGCTTCTCAAAACGAGTGAAATTTAATAAACAAAATCGGTAGACTCGTACGGTGACCATGAGAGATTGTCATACTGGAAACGGTTAAATACAATGAAAAGTACCTGGTGATCAAAAAGCCAGTATAAATTTGAAAACTTAATAAACCACGGGATAATGTAGATAGAGAGGTAAAAATTGACACACATGCTTGGAATGACATGGGGTTTTATTAGAACCAAAATGCAGGATGGCGTTCCACCCCATATTGCTAGACCCGTGAAAGATCTCTTGCGCCCGTCGTTTGGTGATGAGCGTGTGCTGAGCCGCCACTTTCGTCATGCTTGGCCTCCCAGGTCCCCAGACCTCAGTCCGTGCGATTATTGGCTTTGGGACTACCTGAAGTCGCAAGTGTATCGTGATCGACAGACATCTCTAGGGATGCTGAAAGACAATATCCGACACCAGTGCCTCACCATAACTCCGGACATGCTTTACAGTGCTGTTCACAACATTATTCCTCGACTACAGCTATTGTTGAGGAATGATGATGGACATATTGAGCCTTTCCTGTAAAGAACATCATCTTTGCTTTGTCTTACTTTGTTATGCTAATTATTGCTATTCTGATCAGATGAAGCGCCATCTGTCGGACATTTTTTGAACGTTTATATTTTTTGGTTCCAATAAAACCCCATGTCATTCCAAGCATGTGTGTCAATTTGTACCTCTCTATCTACATTATTCCGTGATTTATTCAATTTTCAAATTTATACTTACTTTTTGATTACCCGGTATATAAATTATTAATAAGAGAATGTAGGCATTATAGCGCCTGGGTGCCGATCAATCAGAAGCAAGTTCGGTACAGCTGGCGGACTCTCGCACGGGACTGGTACCATCTGTTGCTTGTACCTCATTCCACTTTTGTAGCCGGCCAGAGTGGCCGAGCGGTTCTAGGCGCTACAGTCTGGAAGCGCGCGACCGCTACGGTCGCAGGTTCGAATCCTGCCTCGGGCATGGATGTGTGTGATGTCCTTAGCGCGACCGCTACGGTCGCAGGTTCGAATCCTGCCTCTGGCATGGATGTGCGTGATGTCCTTAGGTTAGTTAGGTTTAAGTAGTTCTAAGTTCTAGGGGACTGGTGACCTCAGAAGTTAAGCCCCATAGTGCTCAGAGCCATTTTTAAACCACTTTTGTATCATATGCTACTTCACATGTATCAAGCTGCATCAAGGACAGCTTCTAGCAAAATAAAATAACGGCGGTCACAGCCAGGAATATCACAACTTAATCGATGGGATTTAACTCGGGGGAACGGGCAGGACAGTTCATTCAAGACCTCCTCGACGTGCGCCGTTCGATGCGGTCGCGCACTGTCAGCTATAAAAATGAAGTGAGACGAGTGCACGCGTGAAAAGACGCAGATGCGAAATGAGTAGACTATAACACTAAGGATGTCTATTGAGTGTACCGTGTTCAAGGATTTGTAGGCCAGTACACCCATGAAACATTATGCGTCCCTACATCGTAACAGCTAGATCACCAAATGATCACGTTCAGAAATACGTTCCCCACCTCTCACCTCGATCAGCTTACCAAATAGACCCGCACAATGAGGTCTCTTTCAAACTCTGTTAGGTGGCGATAACGCTGTGTCATCGGAGTACGCGACGCTGTATGTCCTTCATAGTGATGATGCAACATCTGACCCGATTCACGTCCATTATATACCCTACCAGACTCGGTAACAACATCAAACAGGAACAACACTAATGCTCTCTGGTGGCCATTCTGCCTGTCACTGAGAACTGCAACTTCATTTACACTGATTTCCGACCATGTCTTTTGAGTGCTGCACTTCTTTTGTCAGACAGTGTAATTCACTTAAGGTATTGTGATTTACACAGTGAAGCCCCTTGGACAGATCACAGAATATACCAGTAGCCTGTAATTCACTGTCTAATGAATTAAGTAGATTGTCGCTGTGTAGGTAAATAACGATATGAATACATTAGTCCTCTAGAAATCAAAAATGTGGTTCTGACAATACCGCTGTGTCATTTGTAGTGATATTGTTAAGAAACATTCTCTATAATTTTCGTGAATCCCACAAAACTGAAATTGGACGATAATTTTTCGGTTTTTCTTTATGTCCTTTCTTATACAATGGCTTAACCTCAGCTTAATTCATCCATTTGGGGGATATGCCAAGAACAAACGACTGGTTTCACAAATGACACATTATGTTACGAAACTCAGATGAAACTTCTTTCGAGTCTTCAACCTTTTTACACACACACACACACACACACACACACACAACCCCTATGCGAGTTGTTTGTAAAATGACCAAAGTGCACTACACCAACGAGACAGCTGCGTGATTGGATCAAAAACCTATTCGGCACACTCACGACATCTTTCCAAAGGAATGAAATGCATACTTTCTTACAGATGTATTTGAAAAAGAAAAGAAAAAACTTTGAAGTAGTAGACAGAACAGTCGATGGGTGCACTGACGGTTCTCTGTGTCCAACATTGGAATCCGAGTACCGGCAGTGTTCCTGTGGGCTGTTCTGTCAACAAATACGCCATGAGAAGCGTATTGAAGTAGTAATTTGTCCGCTATGAATTTAGCTTGCAGCAGGAATGAAATTTTTCATGTTTGCTTTCTCGTCAGAGAGACTTTTCTTAGACTGACACTTGTTACCATTGTCATACAAATCCAAAGGGTAGTACAGAGGTGGTTTGTAGAGCTGGTTGTGTTATTTTATGTACACAATTTCCACTGCAGTCAATGCATCTCTTCAAGCCTAGCACAACAGTGTACAGGGTGTTCGGAAATTTCCTTTACAGACTTTTAGGGTTTACAGAGGGGAGTGAGTACATAATGTTCTGAGTAGGAACCCACGCCCGGAAACGTACCATTTCTGTTCTACGACGGTTCCAATTCAGATGTGCAACGCGTCCACGTCTGCTGAGAGAAAGAGAAAAGTCTCAGAGTTGATTGTCATGGTGTGCAACAGGGTGGACAAGAAGATGTGTACTGCGTCAGACGGTCACCTGAAGTCACTTGACGTCTGCCTTGCTGCTGGACGACCATACCCCCATCCGCTCAAGCTAACTGGTCGTGCATACTTGACCTTCCTACATAACGTATTCGACCCGCTCTTGGGAGCTGTGCGACTGAAGATCCATCAGGAAATGTGGTTTCAGCATGATGGTACACCACCTCACTTCTCGCGTGCGCTTCGGAGACATCTCAACAGACGATATGGTGAAAGATGGAGAGGCCGAAGTGATCCGACAGCATGGCCGCCGCGATCGCCGTAATAAACTCCTTTGGACTACTTATTGGGGGTCATTTGCAGAGTTAATTTATGAGACTTCTGTAGAGACTGAGGAAGGTCTGCTGGCACGATTTCTGGTCGGTACATTAGAAACTATTGTACTACTGTACAGTAATACATGTTTATATGCCAACTAGCTCCGCAGATGTCGAAGAGATTGAAGAAATGTATGATGAGATAAAAGAAATTATTCAGATAGTGAAGGGAGACGAAAATTTAATAGTCATGGGGACTGGAATTCGATAGTAGTAAAAGGAAGAGAAGGAAACGTAGTAGGTGAATATGGAATGGGGGTAAGAACTGAAAGAGGAAGCCGCCTGGTAGAATTTTGCACGGAGCATAACTTAATCATAGCTAACGCTGGGTTCAAGAATCATGAAAGAATGGTGTATACATGGAAGAGGCCTGGAGATACTGGAAGGTTTCAGCTAGATTATGTAATGGTAAGACAGAGATTTAGGAACAAGGTTTTAAACTGTAACGCGTTTCCAGGGGCAGATGTGGTCTCTGACCACAAACTATCGGTTATCAACTGTAGAATAAAACTGAAGAAACTGCAAAAAGGTGGAAATTTAAGGAGATGGGGCCTGGATTAACTGACATAACCAGACGTTGTAGAGAGTTTCAGGGAGAGCATTACGGAACGATTGATAAGAATGGGGGAAAGAAATACAGCAGAATAAGAATGGGTAGCTTTGAGGGATGAAATAGTGAAGGCAGCAGAGGATAAAGTAGGTAAAATGGGTAGAAGAAATCCTTGGGTAAAAGAAGAAATACTGAATTTAATTGATGAAAGGAGGAAATATGAAAATAAAGTAAATGAAGCAGGCAAAAAGTGATACAAACGTCTCAAAAATGAGATCGACGGAAAGTGCAAAATGGCTAAGCAGGGATGGCTAGAGGACAAATGTAAGGATGTAGAGGCGTATATCACTAGGGGTAAGATAGGTACTGCCTACAGGAAAATTAAAGAAATCTTTGGAGAAAAGAGAACCAATTGTATGAATATCAAGAACTCAGATGGAAACCCAGTTCTAAGCAAAGAAGGGAATGCAGAAAGGTGGTCCGCAACTCGTGGTCGTGCGGTAGCATTCTCGCTTCCCGGGCTCGGGTTCCCGGGTTCGATTCCGGGCTGGGTAAGGGATTTTCTCTGCCTCGTGATGACTGGGTGATGTGTGATGTCCTTAGGTTAGTTAGGTTTAAGTAGTTCTAAGTTCTAGGCGAGTGATGACCATAGATGTTAAGGGGAGCCGGAGGTGGTCAAATCCAAAAAATTACGATTTTTTTTTTTTTTTTTTTTTTTTGCTACAGAAAATTAATTGGAACATTCCTCTTTAATGTAAACTTTGAATTATTGTCCTACTCGCCCTAGAAGTGGAGTTATTACCATTTTCCCCCACGCCTGCAGAGGAAATGGGCGGCCGCTGAATGCATCTAACACCCTCTCGTGACTTCCTGGCGAACTGCTTGGGATTTTCTCGGCCTGTTACGCATACGGATTTTCTCGGCCTGTTACGCATACAAATGAAGCGCTAAGAGCGCGGAACATCGTCTCTTTGCTGTTTACCGTTTCGAATTAGTTCAGTGTTGCGCCTGTTGTTGGTAGTATTATACTTCTTGTGTAAAGCGTTGTTCTGGTTACGATGCCACGTTTTAGTAACCATGTATATAAGAAGAGGAAGAACGTAGGGAAAAGAAAATTAACAGTAATACCAAGTTGCGATACTACAATTACTGAAACAGTGCGTTCTTCTGCTAAGCAACACATGGCCGGCCATAGCCTTGTGACATCTTCTAGCAAGAAGCTGACTGGTGGAAGTGACAGATTTCGTGAATATGTTAATGACAGTGATGATATTAACGAAGTACTGAATATTGGATTATTATCTTCTGTGCTGAAAGAAAGTGTTCTGTGCAAAATGTGTTCAAGTGTAGGAGTGGGACTAGAGGTAACAAAGCACTTTGGTTTAGCTTGTGAGATGAAGATAATCTGTGCATGTTGCAAGTATCAAGTGACTTTCTACAATTCACATGCCAGTCTCTTTGGTGAAAATGGACGATCTAGAGGGTTTGATGTGAATGTTCGACTTGTGTATGGTCTTCGATCCATTGGAAAAGGGCCTGCTGCTGGTAAACTGTTTTGTGGTATTATGAAGTTGCCATCGGCTCCAAGCAAATTTGGGTACTACTGCGAACTGGTAGGATCCTCTGTTGAAGATGTAGCTTTGAAAACCATGAAGGAAGCAGTGGAGGAATCTGTAGAAATGAACGGTGGTTCTAGGGATTTGGTAGTGGCATTAGATGGTTCCTGGCAAAAGACGGGTCATAAATCCCTGAATCTGGTTGTAACTGCTACTTGTGCTGATAGTGCAAAAGTGATAGATGTTGCAATGTTATCAAAACATTGTAGGTGCAAAAATAAAATCAAAGGAGAGCACAGTGGAATCTGTGAGGCAAATTTTAGTGGATCAAGTGGAGCAATGGAAGTGGATGGACTGAAACAAATTTTTGAACGTTCAGTTCCCAGATACAACGTTAGGTACAAATACTACCTTGGGGATGGTGACTCCAAAGGTTTCAAGACTATAGAGGAACTGAAACCATATGGAAATGAATTTGTAGTTGAAATGTTGGAATGCATTGGGCATGTGCAAAAGTGTATGGGTGCACGGTTTCGAAGGCTCAAACAAACTTTGGGTTCAAGTAAGCTCAGTGATGGAAAGACAATAGGAGGGAGAGGCAGGCTTACTGATGAGGTGATTGAACGTCTATAGAGATACTATGGGTATGCTATAAGGCAAAATACTAGTAATGTTAGTGACATGCAAAAAGCAGTGGGGGCATTGTTCCTTCATACTGCCTCTTCCAATGAATACCCTCAATACAGCCTGTGCCCAAAAGATTCCTGTTGCAAATATAATGCAAAAAAGGACTATGATCACAAACATGGTTTGCCAGCAGCTGTGATAAATGCAATAAAACCAATTTTTCATGACTTAGCACAGCCAGAATTGTTACACAAATGTCTACACGGAAAGACGCAGAATCCTAATGAGAGCGTAAACAATTTGATTTGGAAAGTGATTCCTAAAAGGGTGTTTGTAAGCGTAAAAACACTGCACTTTGGCATTTATGGTGCAATAGCAACCTACAACCAAGGGAACAGTGTGAAGTTCTGAATGCATTAGGATTTACAGCTGGGGTGAACACTGTACGAGCACTAAGAAATATTGACAGAGAAAGGATAAGAGGAGCAGAAAGAAGAGAAACGCATATGAAGTATGATGGAACAACAGGACAGAAAAGAAGACAGAAGTGGAAGCATTTGGAGGATGAAGAAGAAGACCCTGATAATCCATCCTATAGTGCAGGAATGTATTGAGAAACTTTGATAGCCATTTCCCGTAAATTAGAATTTTTCGAATATAAGGAACATTTTCTCAAAATCCACTCAAGCTAGAGAGATGAAATTTTTATACAGCACTCCTAGTGGTCAAACTTACATTGTAACAGAGCCATTTGGCAGTATGTTCAGTAGTTTCATTTCAGTTTAATTATAAAGCAATTATTTGTAAAAAAATTTGGGTCATTTATAAAGAAAATAATTGGAAGGAAACTAGAAAAGATACTCCAAAATCCTTCTGTCATAACTGCAATATTAAACCACTCTATATGTAAAAAAAATTCAAATTTTTCTATTTGGTAGTTTATTCATAAATGTTCCTCAAAGTCCCATAGTGCTCAGAGCAGAAAGGTGGAAGCAGTATAGAGAGGGTCTGTACAAGGGCGATGTACTTGAGGACAATATTACGGAAATGGAGGAGGATGTAGATGAAGATGAAATGGGAGCTATGATACTGTGTGAAGAATTTGACAGAGCACTGAAAGACCTTTGTCGAAACGAGGCCCCGGGAGTAGACAACATTCAATTAGAACTACTGACAGAGTTGGGAGAGCCAGCCCTGACAAAACTCTACCATCTAGTGAGCAAGGTGTACGAGACAGGCGAAATACCCTCAGACTTCAAGAAGTATATAATAATTCCAATCCCAAAGAAAGCAGGTGTTGACAGATGTGAAAATTAGCGAACTATCAGTTTAATAAGTCGCGGCTGCAAAACACTAACGCGAATTCCTTACAGAGGAATAGAAAAACTGATAGAAGCCGACCTCGGGGAAGATCAGTTTGGATTCCGTAGAAATGTTAGAACACGTGAGGCAATACTGACCCTACGACTTATCTTAGAAGATAGATTAAGGAGAGGCAAAGCTACATTCCTAGGGTTTGTAGACTTAGAGAAAGCTTTTGAAAATGTTGACTGGAACACTCTCTTTCAAATTCTAAAGGTGGCAGAGGTAAAATACAGGGATCGAAAGGCTATTTACAATTTGTACAGAAACCAGATGGCAGTTATAAGAGTCTAGGGACATGAAAGGGAAGCGGTGGTTGGGAAGGGAGTGAAAGAGGGTTGTAGCCTATCCCCGATATTATTCAGTCTGTATATTGAGCAAGCAGTAAAGGAAACAAGAGAAAAAGTCGGTGTAGGAATTAAAATCTATGGAGAAGAAATAAAAACTTTGGGGTTCGCCGATGACATTGTAATTCTGTCAGAGACAGCAAAGGACCTGGAAGAGCAGTTGGACGGAATGGACAGTCTCTTGAAAGGAGAATATAAGATGAACATCACCAAAAACAAAAGGAGGATAATGGAATGTAGTCGAGTTAAGTCAGGTGATGCTGAGGGAATTAGATTAGGAAATGAGACACTTAAAGTAGTAAATGAGTTTTGCTATTTGGGGAGCAGAATAACTAATGATGTTCGAAGCAGACTGGCAATGGCAAGGAAAGCGTTTCTGAAGAAGAGAAATTTGTTAACATCGAGTATAGATTTGGGTGTCAGGAAGTCGTTTCTGTAAGTATTTATGTGGAATGTAGCCATGTATGGAAGTGAAACATGGACGATAATTAGTTTGGACAAGTAGAGAATAGAAACTTTCGAAATGTGGTGCTACAGAAGAATGCTGAAGATTCGATGGGTATATCACGTAACTAATGAAGTGGTATTGAATAGAACTGGGGAGAAGAGAAATTTGTGGCACAACTTGACTTGAAGGAGGGATCGGTTGGTAGGACATGTTCTGAGGCATCAAGGGATCACCAATTTATTATTGGAGGGCAGCGAGGAGGGTAAAAATCGTAGAGGGATACCAAGAGATGAATACACTAAGCAGATTCAGAAGGATGTAGGTTGCAGTAGGTGCTTGGAGATGAAGAAGCTTGCACAGGATAGAGTAGCATGGAGAGCTGCATCAAACCAGTCTCTGGACTGAAGACCACATCAAAAACACCAACATCAGAAAGTAAAGAGACACAAGGTGTGGAAGGAGAGTGTGCACCAGAACAAGCTTCGTAGGTACAATGTCTGTAACAACGTTGGTGGTCGCCACATCTAGCCGCTATTGTATTGCATCAGTACAGTTCTGTACCTACAGACTCATGGTTTATTTTGTTTTGGAATAATGTAAACACGTAATGTTTAAGCGTTATCACAGACAAATGTACTTAAGTGATAAACGGGTGTTTGGTTATGTTTCCTTTCGAAATGTTACCTAACACTTGTACTGCTTCATGCCTAATTCAGTTCCTCAGTGCCGAAATGGGTGAGCTAAACATCTAAACTACAACCGTCGTCGAACGGAAACCGTACGATTTCGGACACGGGTTCCTATTCAAAATATTATCTATTCACTCTCCTCTGCGAATCCTGGAACTGGGTGTTGGCGTTGTCCTCGTCATTTCATCATCATCATCATCATCATTATCATCATTCGTGACAGTGGCTAGATTGGATTGCGAAAAATTGGACTTTGTAAAAACTGGGACCTTGTACGGCGCTGAATACCGCGCAGTTGAGCGCCCCACAAACCAGACATCATCATCTACAAATCCTAGAAGTTTGTAACGGAAATTTCCGAACATCCTGTATATGTAGAAGATTACTGTATTTTCAAACGAATATTCACTTCTAAAAACTATAAAATCAATTTTGATGGAATCAAACAGAGTTGACACAAGGGCTATGAAACACGCTGCTGTCAAAATGGCTTCTTTTCTTTTAGTTTTAAGGTACGCTACAGCGATGGCTTCAAGAAAAATCTAGCTGTGGATATTCGAATTGTACTTACATTATGCGCCTATGTGACTTAAAAGCACTCCGTCTTCAGGCCACAAGTAGCCCATCAGGACCATCCGACCGCCGTGTCATCCTCATAAGGATGTGGAGAGGATGGGCGTGTGGTCAGCACACTGCTCTCCTGGTCGTTACGATGGTTTTCTTGGACCGGAGCCGATACTATTCGGTCGAGTAGATCCTCAATTGGCATCACGAGGCTGAGTGCACTCCGAAAAATGGCAACAGCGCGTGGCGGCCCTGATGGTCACCCATCCAAGTGCCGGACACGCCCGACAGCGCTGAACTTCGGTGATCTGACGGGAACCGGTGTATCCACTGTGGCAAGGCCGTTGCCGGCTATGGGAGTTAAAGCAGACCCCTTTTGCGAAAACGACTTCTCAGGGAAGATTTCTTAAGAAAGAAGCAACAAATGTGGCATTATTCCCCATTAGATGAAGATAATGAATGTTATTCCCTTCTTGAAAACTGAGGATTTTCTGATACTGTTTTCTGAGTTGATTGAAACATCGTAATAATCACGATCTCTCTCCCCTCCCCCATAGCTCTCCCCTGCGCCATTTCCTGGATTCGCGTCTACTTCCAAGCAAGAGCTATAAAGGGCAGTCGCGCCTATTCTGTGAGACTGTCTTTGTTCATCCACTGTTTGTCGATCATCTCAAAGATCAACACCTCTAATACTACGTAAGTGTGTAGGCTTTCGTGACCATTGACATTGATTTTAAAAATCTTCTGAGTTTTTAGAACGCATTCCGTCATACACGGTCATCAATGGATTCTTGAAGAGTATCCCAGCAGTGGGATCGAAACGACGAGCACTAAAGAAGGTAGAAAAGGAGTACCGGCCTAACGTCTTAGATGTTTTTATCATCACCTCTTTTGTTGCTCCATTACAACATGGTAGATATAACAACATGATGTGCCTGAAAATATTTATACAGTCGCTTCCGTGGTCTACTGGTCAGCACTAGGTACTGCCTACTGAGCAGACGTCACGGATTCGAATTCCGATAGCTCAACAAATTTTTCAGTGATGTAAAGATCTTAGAGGAGATCCATCCAGAATGGTGATACAGAACCAGAATCTGCTTGATAACGTAAAAAATCACACACCAGCCGTCGAACCGGCGTCAGGCTAGGAGTGACCGAAAGCCAGTATGCAGAAAACATCTATCTAATCAGTGCCTCAGTTTATCATATCCATGTAAACATTATACGGAGGTGAATCACACTCACACACTGGCCTACTGCCTATCCGGTGGCGTAACACACACAGCTGCTCACGTAATTGTTTCCGAATAGTTGCCTCTAAACGACACGCCCGATTAAGTCGCACTAAACCGTAACAGTACTTAACTCTGGTTTATCGTAATGTTAAGTAAGCTGTCTGGTTCGTCTTTACTGTAGAAGACCACGCAATTTTAATGTGGTAGGAAGACGTACTCCCGAGTTATATTCTGGGAACTATGTTTATCACAAAATCAGTACATAACTTACGTTGGTAGTGCCAGTTACGGCCCTGAAATTGACTGGATTCAGCTAAGAAAATATGGTTCAAACGGCTCTGAGCACTATGGGACTTAACATCAGAGGTCATCAGTCCCCTAGAACTTAGAACTGCTTAAACCTAACTAACCTAAAGATATCAGACACATTCATGCCCGATGCAGGATTCGAACCTGCGACCGTAGCAGTCGCGCGGGTCCAGACTGAAGCGTCTAGAACCGCTCGGCTACACCGGCCCGCGAATTCAGCTAAGACTTCATAATTTTATTAGCAAAGATTCCTCTTGGACCTGGAAAATCTACTTACGTTATTGAGAGACTCAGTTCACGCAAACTTGTGCGCTAAGACTAAGAGATCTATTGTTGTTGTTGTTGTTGTTGTGGTCTTCAGTCCTGAGACTGGTTTGATGCAGCTCTCTATGCTACTCTATCCTGTGCAAGCTGCTTCATATCCAAGTACTTACTGCAACCTACATCCTTCTGAATCTGTTTAGTGCATTCATCTCTTGGTCTCCCTCTACGATTTTTATCCCCCACGCTGCCCTCCAGTACTAAATTGGTGATCACCTGATGCCTCACAACATGTCCTACCAACCGATCCCTTCTTATAGTCAAGCTGTGCCGCAAACTCCTCTTCTCCCCAGTTCTGTTCAATACCTCCTCATTAGTTATGTGATCTACCCATCTAATCTTCAGCGTTCTTCTGTAGCACCACATTTCGAAAGCTTCCATTCTCTTCTTATCCAAGCTATTTATCGTCCATGTTTCACTTCCATACATGGCTACACTCTATACAAATACTTTCAGAAACGACATCCTAACACTTAAATCTATACTCGACGTTAACAAATTTCTCTTCTTCAGAAACGCTTTCCTTGCTATTGGCAGTCTGCATTTTATATCCTCTCTACTTCGACCATCATCAGTTATTTTGCTCCCCAAATAGCAAAACTCCTTTACCACTTTAAGTGTCTCATTTCCTGATCTAATTCCCTCAGCATCACCCGACGTAATTCGACTACATTCCATTATCCTCGTTTTGCTTTTGTTGGTGTTCTTCTTAGATCCTCCCTTCAAGACACTATCCATTCCGGTCAACTGCTCTTCCAAGACCTTTGCTGTCTCTGACAGAATTACGTCATCGGCGAACCTTAAAGTTTTTATTTCTTCTCCATGGATTTTAATACCTACTCCGATTTTTTTTTCCTTTACTACTTACTCAATATACAGATTGAATAATATCGGGGAGAGGCTACAACCCTGTCTCACTCCCTTCCCAACCACTGCTTCCCTTTCATATCCCTCGACTCTTATAACTGCCATCTGGTTTCTGTACAAATTGTAAATAGCCTTTCGATCCCTGTATTTTATCCCTACCACCTTCAGAATTTGAAAGAGAGTATTCCAGTCAACATTGTCAAAAGCTTTCTCTAAGTCTACCAATGCTAGAAACGTAGGTTTCCATTTTCTTATTACAGTATCTAATATAAGTCGTAGGGTCAGTATTACCTCGCGTGTTCTAATATTTCTACGGAATCCTAACTGATCTTCCCCGAGGTCAACATCTACCAGTTTTTCCATTCGTCTGTAAAGAATTCGTGTTAGTATTTTGCAGCCGTGGCTTATTAAACTGATAGTTCGCTAATTTTCACATCTGACAACACCTGCTTTCTTGGGGATTGGAATTATTATATACTTCTTGAAGTCTGAGGGTATTTCGCCTGTATCATACATTTTGCTCACAAGATGGTATAGTTTTGTCAGGACTGGCTCTCCCAAGGCTGTCAGTAGTTCTCATTGAATGTTGTCTACTCCCGGGGCCTTGTTTCGACTCAGGTCATTCAGTGCTCTGTCAAACTCTTCACGCAGTATCGTATCTCCCATTTCATATTCATCTACATCCTCTTCCATTTCCATAATATAGGCCTCAAGTACATCGCCCTTGTATAGACTCTCTATATACTCCTTCCACCTTTCTGCTTTCCCTTCATTGCTTAGAACTGGGTTTCCATCTGAGCGCTTGACATTCATACAAGTGGTTCTCTTTTCTCCAAAGATCTCTTTAATTTTCCTGTAGGCATTATCTATCTTACCCCTAGTGATATAAGCCTCTACATCCTTACATTTGTCCTCTAACCATGCCTGTTTAGCCATTTTGCACTTCCTGTCGATCTCACTTTTGAGACGTTTGTACTCCTTTTTGCTTGCGTTATTTACTGCATTTTTAATTTTCTTCTTTCATCAATTAAATTCAGTATTTCTTCTTTTACCCAAGGATTTGTACTAGCCTTCGTCATTTTACCTACTTGATCCTCTGCTGCTTTCAATAATTCATCCCTGAAAGCTACCCATTCTTCTTCTACTGTATTTCTTTCCCCCATTCTTATCAATTGTTTTGTAATGCTCTCCCTGAAACTCTGTACAATCTCTGGTTTAGTCAGTTTATCCAGGTCCCATCTTCTTAAATTCCCACCTTTTTGCAGTTTCTTCAGTTTTAATCTACAGTTCAAAAGCACCAGATTGTGGTCAGAGTCCTCTTTCATTTCTTACCCCAAATCCATATTCACCTACTACGTTTCCTTCTCTCCCTTTTCCTACTATCGAATTCCAGTCACCCATGACTAATAAATTTTCGTCTCCCTTCACTATCTGAATAATTTTTTTTATCTCATCATACATTTCTTCAGTTTCTTCGTCATCTGCAGAGTTAGTTGGCATATAAGCTTGTACTACTGTAGTAGGCGTGGGCTTCGTGTCTATCTTGGCCACAATAATGCGTTCACTATGCTGTTTGTAGTAGCTTACCCGCACTCCTATTTTTTTATTCATTATTAAATCTACTCCTGCATTACCCCTATTTGATTTTGTATTTATAACCCTGTATTCACCTGCCCAAAAGTCTTGTTCCTCCTGCCACCGAACTTCGCTAATTCCTACTATATATCTAACTTAAACCTATCCATTTCCCTTTTTAAATTTTCTAACCTACCTGCCCGATGAAGGGATCTGACAGTCCACGCTCCGATTCTTAGAATACCAGTTTTCTTTCTCCTGATAACGACGTCCTCTTGAGTAGTCCCCGACCGGAGATCCGAATGGGGAACTGTTTTACCTCCGGAATATTTTACCCAAGAGGACGCCATCGTCATTTAACCATACAGTAAAGCTGCATGCCCTCCGGGAAAATTACGGCTGTAGTTTCCCCTTGCTTTCAGCCGTTCACAGTACCAGCACAGCAAGGCCGTTTTGGTTAGTGTTACAGGAACCACATGTTTGTCTCGCCTCTCAATAGATACCCCTCCGTTGTGGTTGCACCTACGGTACGGCTATCTGTATCGCTGAGGCACGCAAGCCTGTGTGAAACCTGTCTCCCACATCCATGCTGACTTTCATTTTATGATATACCATGTGCTGGCATTCCCAGTGGGTTCCACTGTTGTTGAATAAGACCTGCAGACCATGAAAACAATAATAGTTAATAATGATTACCAGCCTACTGTTATTGGCAGCATTCTTCAGAAGAATCTAAAAAATCAGGCTAAAATAGTATTGCATCCTCCAACAGGACACCAAACATTTACCAGCAAAAATTGTATACTACCATTTTTTGGTAGATTGACTATTTTGAAGAAGAAGACATATTTATTGACCCACAATACAACAAAGACAGTAAGCTAAAATTAGTTTATTCGCAAAGACAAATAGTCCCCAATACTTAAAAGAGGAGTCTATAAGATCAGTGTGGCTACACAAAAAAAACGGATACATCACTGTGTACCAGATTTATAGAACAACACCACAGAAGCTGGAAGATACACATAATAGACGTCGTTTTGTGCAGTATTGTTTGGAAACCTGCCAAAGTTACTTAGAAGATGTACAAATACTGCTATCTGGGCACAATTGACGAGATTATCTCTTACTGGTTCACTGGAAATTATGAGACACTACAAGAACCATCCACAACAGCTACTGAATAAGCAAACAGGTCTGAATACTCTCCACTGATACTGCCTAACCAAATTGCACCACACTGTTGAACCATACGCAACTGCTACGAGACTGAGTACCCAACCCATCTTTATTAAGTTACGCGCGATTATAGATGTATTTACCAATACTACGTGCCTCCCCTTTCCCGCCTCCCCCCCCCCCCCCCACCCCCCACCGGCCCATGAACCACGGACCTTGCGTGGCTTGCGTGCCTCAGCGATACATATACCCATATCGTAGGTGCAACTACAACGGAGGGGTGTTTGTTGAGAGCCTAGACAACCGTGTGTTTCCTGAAGAGCAGCCTACTCAGTAGTTGCAGGGACAACATTCTGGATGATTGACTGATTTGTCCTTGTAACACCACCAAAAAGGCTTTGCTGTTTTCGAACTGCGAACGGCTGAAAGCAACATGAAACTACAGCCACAATTTTTCCAGATGGCATATGTCTCTACTGTATGGTTAAATGACGATGGCGTCCTCAGTCCTCTTTGGTAAAATATCTCAGCGGTAAAATAGCCCCCTTTCGCATCTCCAGGCAGTGACTACTCAGGGGAATGTCAGTTCCTTTGATTGGACAGATAGGTTAGAAAATTTAAAAAGGGAAATGAATCGGGTGAAGTTAGATATAGTGGGAATTAGTGAAGTTCGGTGGCAGGAGGAACTGGACTTCGGTCAGGCGAATACAGAGTTATAAATAAAAAATCAAATAGGAGTAATGCAGGAGTAGGTTTAATAATGGATGACAAAATAGGAATGAGGATAAGCTACTATCAGCACCATAGTGACTGCATTATTGTATGCAAGAGAAACACGAAGCGCGTACTCATCACAGCAAAATAAGTTTATATGCCAATTAGCCAAGCAGATGATGATGAGATCGAAGAAATGTATGACGAGATAGAAGAAAGTATTCAGGTAATTAAGTGAGCCGAAAATTTAATACTGTTGTGGGACTGGAATTCGATAGTAGGAGAAGGAAGGGAAAGAAAAATAGTTGGTGAATATGGATTTTTGGGGAGGGGGGGGCGGGAGTAATGAAATAGGAAGCTGCCTAGTAGAGTATTGGACAGAGCATAATTTAATTACCGTTATCAGTTGGATTAAGAATCATAAAAGAAGGCTGTATACATGGAAGAGATCTGGAGACATCGGAAGGTTTCACATTGATTATATAATTGTTGACAGAGCTTTAGATGTCAGGTCACAAATTGTAAAATAATTCCAGGAGCAGATGTGGAATCTAACCACAATTTATTGGTCACGAACTGTAGATAAAAACTGAAGAAATTGGAAAAAGGTGGGAAATTAAAGATATGAGACCTGGATAATTTGAGAGAACCAGGAGTTGCTGAGAGTTTCAGAGCGAGAATTAGGCAACGGTTGACTAGAACGGGGGAAAGGAATACACCAGGAAACGAATGGGTAGGTTTAAGAGATGAAATAATGAAGGCAGCAGTGGATCAAAGAGGTAAAAAGACGAGATCTAGTGCAAATCCTTGGATAAAACAAGAGACATTGAATTTAAATGATGAAAGAAGAATATATAAAAACACAGGAAATGAAGCAGGCGAAATGGATTACAAACGTTTAAAAAATAACATTGACGGTAAGTGCAAAATGGCTAAGTGGGAATGGCTAGAGGAAAAAGGTAAGGATTTACAAGCATATTTCATTAGGGGAAAGATACTTACCGCCTCAGGGATATTAAAGAGGCCTTTGGGAAAAGAAGAACAGCTACACGAATACGAAGAGCTCAGGTGGGAAATCATTACTTAGCAAAGAAGGGAAAGCTGAAAGGTGTAAATAGTATATAGAGAGTCTATACAGGGGGGATAAACTTGAAGGCAATATTATATAAAGGAAAGTGAATTTAGATAAAGATGATATGGCTGATATGATACTGCGAGAAGAATTTGACAGAGCTCTGAAAGACCTAAATTGAAAAAAGGCCCCAGGTTCAAATTCAAATGGCCCTAAGCACTATGGGACTTCATCTGAGGTCAGCAGTCCCCTAGACTTAGAACTACTTAAACCTAACTAACCTAAGACCTTCACATACATCCATGCCCGAAGCAAGATTCGAACCTGCGACCGTAGCAGCAGCGCGGTTCCGGACTGAAGCACCTAGAACCCTTAGGTCACAGTGGCCGGCAAGGCCCCAGGAGTAGACAATATTCCATCAGAACTGCTGATAGCCTTGGGAGAGCCAACCATGACAAAATTCTTCCATCTGGTAGCCTAGATGTGTGAGACAGGTGAAATATCCTCAGACTTCTAGATGAATGTAATAATTGCAATTGCAAAGGCAGCAGTTGCTTACATGTGTGAAAACTACCGAACTATCAGTTTCATAAATCATGAGTGCAAAATACTAACACGAATTCTTTGCAGAAGATTAGAAAATCTGGTAGAATGTGACCAAAGGGAAGACCAGTTTGGATTCCCGAGAAATATGAGAACACCTGAGGTTAAGGAAAGAGAATCTTACGTATAAAGCATTTGTAGACTTAGTGAAAGCTTTTAACAGTGTCGACTGGAATATTCTTTTTGAAATTCTGAAGGTAGGATTCAATTTGGATTCCGGACAAATGCGAGCACACCTAAGGCAATACTGACGCTCCGACTTATTCTAGAAGATATGTTAAGGAAAGACAAACTTACGTTTATAGGATTTGTAGACTTAGAGAAAGATTTTATCGATGTTGGCTGGAATACGCTCTTTGAAATTCTGAACGTAGCGGGGGTAAAATACAGGGTGTCGAAGGCTTTCATAAGTTGGACAGCAATAGACTGCAGTAACGACAGTCGAGGGGTATAAAAGGGAAGCAGTGGCTGAAAAGGGAGTGAGATAGGGTTGTAGCCTATACTCGATATTATTCAATCTGTACATTGAACAAGCTGTAAAAGAAATCAAACAAAAATTTGGAGTTTGAATTAAAGTTCAGGGAGAAGAAATAAAAACTTTGAGGTTTGCCGATAACATTGCATTTCTGTCAGAGACAGCAAAGAACTTGGAAGAGCAGTTGAACAGAATGGCCGATATCATGAAAGTAGGATATGAGATGACCACCAACAGATAATTGTATGAGTTAAATCAGGCGATGCTGAGTTAATTCGATTTAGAAACGAAGCACTTAAAGTAATAGAAGAGTTTTGCTATTTGAGCAGCAAAGTAACTGATAATGCCCGAAGTACAGAGAATATAAAATGTGGACTTGCAATGGCAAGAAAAGCGTTTCTGAAGAAGAGAAATTTATTAACTGCGAATATAGATTTAAGTCTCAGAGAGTACTTTCTGAAAGCATTTGTCTGGAGTGTAGGAATACATGGAAGTGAAACATGGACGATAAACAGTGTAGACAAAAATAGAATAGAAGTTTCACAATGTGGTACTAAAGAAGAAAGTTGGAGATTAGATAGGAGATCCCATAACTAAAGAGGAGATAGTGAATAAAATTGGGGAGACAAGTTATCTACATTTATACTCTGCAAGCCACCTAACGGTGTGTGGCGGAGTTAATTGTGGAACAACTTGACCAAATGAAGGAATCTGTTAATAGGACATATTCTAAGACATCAAGGGATCACCAATTTAAAATTGTAACTAAGTGTGGGGGCAAAAATCGTAGAGGAGACCATGAGATGAGTACAGTATGTAGATTCAGAAGAATGTAGGCTGCAATAGTTAATTGGAGATGAAGAGGTTAGAGTAGAATGGAGCGCTGCGTTAAATGTCTTGGACTGACGACCACAACAACAAATACCCTGCATAACAATAAATAGCGAAGCACCCAGGGCGAGAAGAGGATACGAAATGAAATTTCATCATTTGAGAGGGAACATACTGTTATTTCGGTGATTACAAAATCGAGTCAATTTTACAAAGAACTTGGTAGTAAGAGCCTGGTGATCAGTTGTTGTTGTTCGTTGTTGTGGTCTTCAGTCCTGAGACTGGTTTGATGCAGCTCTCCATGCTACTCTATCCCGTGCAAGCTTCTTCATCTCCCAGTACTTACTGCAAATTACATCCTTCTGAATCTGCTTAGTGTATTCATCTCTTGGTCTCCCTCTACGATTTTTACCCTCCACGCTGCCCTCCAATGCTAAATTTGTGATCCCTTGATGCCTCAGAACATGTCCTACCAACCGGTCTCTTCTTGTTGTCAAGTTGTGCCACAAACTCCTCTTCTCCCCAATTCTTTTAATACCTCCTCATTAGTTATGTGATCTACCCATCTAATCTTCAGCATTCTTCTGTAGCACCACATTTCGAAAGCTTCTATTCTCTTCTTGTCCAAACTATTTATCGTCCATGTTTCACTTCCATACATGGCTACACTCCATACAAATACTTTGAGAAACGACTTCCTGACACTTAAATCTATACTCGATGTTAACAAATTTTTCTTCTTCAGAAACGCTTTCCTTGCTATTACCAGTCTTCTGGCCTGGATGCATACACTGATTCAATTGGAAAGGGTATCATAAAGCCGTTGTATCGCCTCCTGAGCAAGCTGGCACACAACTGTAGTAAGCGCTCATTTATAACCTTGATACTGGTACTGGGACAGGGTTGATGCCCATACTGGTCCCACGCATGTTCTGTTGGGAACAGGTCTGGAGTGTTGTTGGCCATGGGACTACCTCACCATGAAGCAGACAGTTCGTAGACACACATGCCACGTATGGAGAAACATTGTTCTGTTGAAAAATGGCATCATGTGACTGTCGCACGAGCGGTAACACATAAGGACGCAGAACGCCTATGACGTATCATTGCGGCATCACCGTTCCCTCAGTTAGTATGAGCCATGACCTGAAGTCATACCTGATGGCTCATCACACCATGGCGCTATACGTATAGCCTGCGCAAGATATCGTGGCCAGTGTGCATTGACCAATTTTCGTCCAAAGCGCTGGGACAGTTCATTTGTTTGCTCAGAAGCGGAGGCCGACAGTGTCTGAAACCTAACGGCCGGTCGTTGACGACAGAATCGAGGCGCGTACTCTGCAGTCTTTCTCAATCGATGTTACAGAAACTATTTGGTGAAAAAAAATCATTTTTGCTTTATTTATAGCTTTATATGTGAGGTTCATGAAGGCGTGCGCATCATTTCGTTAATGGTCATATTTATTGTGATACTTACATGGAAGTAAGACACAGAGCGAAATTCGAAAAAGTTTGTAATGAAAAATAGAGGTCACTATGATTTTGCGTTTTATGCGTATTACATAATATGTTGCTGCGTACGAAATTTAGCTAACATGTTGAATTTTTCTTTAGACTTGGCTAGAGGTCTCTATCTGTCACCAATCTCGAGAAAATGGTTCTGACGTAGCACACTCATTTGCGACTGCGCCGCCATAGTGAAACAGCCAGAGTGAATTATCCACAACGTTCCTTATATTTCATAAACGGATTGAGATATCGAAATGAGATTTTGGCAAATAATAGTATGCAAAGAGGAGAGTATCTTCCAACATCTCTATTACGCAAAATTTCATTATCTATCGTGTTAATCCACTGAGTACAGACTTTATCGATGAAAGAACGCAGTTATTAAGGGCCGTCGATAGCTGGTGAAACGAGAAATTCTATGGGTTTGGAAACAACTTAAGAGAAGGCATTAAACGTTTATTTTGTACCGAGAATGCGCTTTTTCGTAAGCTTCTGACCTTACTTTTCCTCAGTTCCTCACTTAATAAACCGCTTTTTCAGAATTCTTTTGCAACTACATGTGCTCAACATGTTAGTGAGGTGAGACTGTGTAAACTCCGTTGTGTTTTCGCAAAAGAAGCAAATTCTTGCATGTCAAATAGAGAAATGTGTAGGTTTTGCTCAAAATGCGCCACTTGTGATGCTTCTCTGGAAGTTACAAATGCTTAACAAGACAGGTGAAAATAAATCGCAGCATTTTCAGCGAAATTCTTTTTAGATACTAACCCAAGCAGAGGGTAGGTTTTTTTGATTGGCCACCATGCCAGTGTGTGGGTGGAGGGCCCCATTTATTGTTTACAGAAAATGTGAGCGAGGGCTTCAGTTTAGAATGGGGCTCCCCCTCCAGCGCTTAGCATTTCCCGTACAGCACCTGCCCATAACCCCCACAACTACAGCTCTCCCAAAACGTGACGTACCATCTGTGCATTTGGTGGACACACATTCTGCGCGCACTGTACCACTTCTGTGATCTTCCAAAACATTGGAAAAATGGGACCTTTACTAAGGTCACCATCATACTCGAAAATGACGGTCAGCTGGAGTATCATGGCTCATTGTTGAACACAGTGTGATGCCATTCATCATAGGTCCGTGCTTCCCATTCAAGGTACCACTCCAGATACAGCCGCTCGTGTTGCGGTGTTAATGGCAGCCTACACATGGGACAGTAATTCTAGTCTATGACCAATGGTGCAGAATGACACTGTATGTCGCGTGTGGTCCATTACTTGTTCTCGGATGGTAGCCACAGATGTGAAGGGGTTACGATGTGTTTGGTGCACAATATACCAATCCTACTTTGTGGTGGTCAGATGCTGTCGATCGGTGCCTTAATGGCGAGCATGCCTGCCCTCGTTTTCCCATGCAGTCCAACATCGGGCATTTGTAACATCTGAATGCCCCACTAACCTGGATGTAGGACAATTCTACCAACTGGCTAAATGGACGCCCACAGTGAGTCCCCTTTCGAACTCTGTCAGGTGCTGATTACCTTGTCTTACAGGAGTATGTGGCATCTACTTGTCCTTCACAATGATCTCTTTACCGAACAAGAAAATATAAGAAGCAGAAGGCCCATGACAGAGACTGACAGGAGTGTTCCAAGTGGCCTGAGAGTGGACTGACTGAGTCATCATCGCCCATCCCAGATCACTTAGAACAGAAACTCGAAATTTGGAGAGGGTGATGATCTTATACTGCGGGCCTCGCTTAAGAATGATTTCTTCGAAATTCCACCCCCAATGGGGTGAAATATGTGATGAAAGGTTTTTCTGAAAATATGTAACTATTAATGCAATTTTGAAGCTAGAAGTATGAGAATTGATGTTTGGTTTCTAAGTCAGTAATAAAGAAATAAGTGTTTCATCAATTTTGGAAATTTAACCCCTATGGGAGTGAAATAGATGATGAAAGTTCTTTTTGAAAACAAATCATTATTAAAGAACTACTAAACGATTTTTGAAACTACGCCTATGAAAAATTGTATTTGTCTTCTCGTTTAGAAATAAAAAATACGTGTTTCACTGTTTTTTGAAAATTCAAACCCTAAGGCGGTGAAATAGGGAATGAAAGCTTTTACGGAAATATTTCATTATGGGGGCATTTTCGAAGATAAATCTATGAAAATCTGCATTTGGCTCCTCGATTAGAAATAAAACATAACGTGTTCCAGTCTTTTTAGAAATTCCACCCCAAAAGGGGCGAAATGGGGGATGAAAATATTTATGAAAATAGTTCATTATGAAAGCATTCTTAAGCTAAATGTAAGAAAACTTGTATTCGTCTTCTTGGTTAGAAAAAAATACGTATTTCAGTGTTTTGGAAATTCAGTGCCTAATGGGGTGAAATAGAGTATGACAATTTTTATGGAAATATTCCGTTATATAAGAAAATGTTTGAAGCTAAATCGATGAAAATTTGTATTTGACCTCTAAAGAAGTGTTAAGGGATAAAAGTTTCTTTGGATATACACGCATGTGCATAAAAAAAAGACACAACATCTTAAACAACTTGAGAAAAATGCTCATATCCACAGGACATGTACATTAATATGTTGTGAGGAAATGATAAGCATTTGGACCATGTTGGCCCTCATGTTCAAGGTCAACATCGATATCGCGGCGCAACACCACCTATCGGTAAAACATGCTTGCCGCTTTCATTATAGCTATAAACTGAAGGTAATGGATCTGTGTTACACGAGCAGAAGTGCAGGATGCTTCGCAGATTTATGCGAGAACCGTACCCTGAAAGCAGTGAGTCTGAAAGAGGGCGCATTATTGGCATGAGAGAATGTGATGCGTCCATCCGGGAACTTGCTTCTCGTATCTGGCGAAGTGTTTCGGCAGTGCAACGGGTGTGTGCAGAATGGTTCAAGGAAGGCCGTAGTACACGACGAGATGGGCCAGGTCGCACCGCCCACATCATCCCCCGAGAAGATCGACACCTCGTCGGAATGTCATTGCAGCACAAATCTGCGTCCTCCTCGGCTCTGGCGCAACAGTCAGGTAGTGTAACACATCGTACACTATCAGGGGTGACAGTCCGTCGCCATTTATCAGGGCAAAGGTCATGTGCATATCGTCCACTTCCCAGCCTACCTTTGACGGATGTGCAGAAACATTCTCGACGCCAATGTTGTATGGAACGACGTCACTGGGGACAGGAATGGCAGCAGATAGTATTTCAGGGTTTGAAAATGATGGCCACGTTTTGGTTCGCCACAGACAGGGGGAGCGGCATCACAGTGACTGATTCAAATGGCTCTGAGCACTATGGGACTTAACATCTGAGGTCATCAGTCCCCTAGAACTTAGAACAACTTAAACCTAACTAACCTAAGGACATCACACACATCCATGCCCGAGGCAGGATTCGAACCTGCGACCGTAGCGGTCACGCGGTTCCAGACTGAAGCGCCTAGAACCGCTCTGCCACCCCGGTCGGCCACAGTGACTGCATTCGCACAAGACATACAGTGCCAACTCAAGACCTGATAGTGCCGGGCGCTACTCGTTACAACCACAAATCACAGCTTGTGTGTGTCCGTGGCACTGTGACTGGTGTGACCTACGTGAATAACATCTTGCGACCCATAGCCATACCCTTACAGCACAACATCCCAGACGCCATTTTTCAGCAAGGCAATGCACGACTACATGTTGCTGCGCAAACACATGACTTCTTGGTGTCACAGGATTTCAGTGTTTTGCCCTGGCCATCCAGATCACCAGATTTGTCGACAATCGAAAATGTGTGGCATATGGTAAAACGACAGGTGCAGTGTTGAGACCCAGTGCCAACTACCACAGAGAAACTTTAGAATCAGATGAATGCAGTATCGACGATTTTACCACAGGACGCCATTTGCGCCTTATACGCGTCGATGCCACCATGCATAGAACAAGTTATCATGGCCCATGACGAGGGTGCCTACTAAAGGAGTTGAGTTTCTCCCTCATCATCCTTTATAACTCAACTGTGTGTAGGGCTCTTCATAGAGGTAAGAAATGGAGTTCACTAGGCTTTCAACTTCCTAGTTTCAACTAACTTTCCAAGGACACACAACTACCCACTTTCCTGATCCAAAAGACATACATGCAGACCATCGTATATAGGAGAAATTTAGGATTTTTGACAGGGTAACGAATAGCAACAAAAATCCTCGTACAAAAACTTTTATTGATTTTGCATATACATTTACAGACAGGAAACAACTCTTTCTTTGTTTTTTTAATGTAGTTTTAATAACTTAAATCCACATCTGCATCAGATATTTCTTTCTTCAGTCAGTAAGTTGACAAGTACAGAGATGGTATGTTCGCGAATCTTATTTTTTCCTATAAAATACCTGGTTTACGGCTTCAACAATTAGCTCTGTTCCTTTCTGCAGTTGTTCTACACGAGAGCATTCAGGGATTTTGATTTTACGTCTCGTTTCTCCCCCGTGACACTACTATTAAAGCGCTCCATATCTTCTTGTGTGTAAGCTAATAGTTCTTCTCTTACACATTCTTGCGCAGTTTCTGTACAGAACTTAAAGTTTACAATTTTGGCAACTGAGTGTCCATTAACTGTAGGCATTCCATCAGTTTCAAACTCAGCAAATGACTTTCTGTAGCTAGGGATGCAACGTCCAGCTCGCCACATTTATATAGAATTTAAACATTTTTTAAAGCCAGTCCAAATGGGAATGGAGGTTTCTAAGAAAATTTTTTGTGTATTCTTAATGTAGTAAACGCTCTCGTAATGTAGTAAACTCACCATGATATGTGACTCATCCAACCTGAAGCTATCAAGGCGTTTAACAAAATCCACGGAATTTACAGATGTGATGAGGGCATTTACCCACGTAAGGACTAAATATTCCCGTCAGGTATTTGGCCAACAAATATGTAGGTTCAAATGTTCAAATGGCTCTGAGCACTATGGGACTTAACATCGTAGGTCATCAGTCCCCCAGAACTTAGAACTACTTAAACCTAACTAACCTAATGTCGTCACACACATCCATGCCCGAGGCAGGATTCGAACCTGCGACCGTAGTAGTCCCGCGGTTCCGGACTGTAGCGCCTAGAACAGCGCGGCCACCGCGGCCGGCAATATATAGGTGCCCTGATGTTGCTGACAATGGGGCGTAATGGTACCCCCTCTTTGTGAACCTTCGGGAGTCCATATAGTCTAGGCGGTACCGGACCTTGGGGCAACAATTTCTTAGCGTCACCCTCCGGTAAATCTGCGTCCTTGAGAAGCGACCTCGTCTTGTTCTCCACCTTCTTTGTAGGGTCAACGCTGACCTTCCGGTAGGAATCGTCATTTAACAGGCTCTGCATCTTATCAGTGTAGTCCTTATGGGAGACAACAACTGTGGCATTGCCTTTGTCAGCCGGTAAGACAACAATTTCAGAGCGCTCCCTCAGATCACGAATGGCCGCCCTCTCTTTACTGGTGATATTTGACTTCATCGGCTTGGATTTCGTCAACGCGCGACAAGCTTCAAGACGTATTTCCTCAGCTGATTCAGGCGGAAATCGAGCTGCAACCTGTTCAACAGCACTAACAGTTGCCCGTTGGACACTGTAGACTGGCAGTACACCAGTGGATATTTTGATTACTGCTTATTAGTTGCGGTGTTATTATAGCACAAGCCAGTATTGATAACTTGACTGTGGGTTACTGAGGTCTTGCAACTTTTCGCAACGCCTGTCAAGGTGTTTTGGAGAGGGTGCTCAATGGAAGTGATTCGTCGCCCTATGTCTACCTGTACCAGAAACTTCCCTGCTGTCCTGCTAAGATACAAGTAGGCAAACAGCACTAATACACTCTGGTGGTCGTTCTGTCTGTCACAGAGAACTGCAGTTCGAGTCATGCTGGTATGTACATGTATGAAGTTAAATTGACCTCTAATCATGTATTTTCGGTGCTCCGTTTTTGTCAGGCAGTGTATTTTAGTCCAGGCTGAAACTTACATAGTGCAAAGAAATGTCCTCTGATATGAAACTTACTGGCAGATTAAAACTGTGTACCAGACAGAGATTCGAACTCGGGAACTTTGCCTTTCATGAGCAAGTGCTTTACCGACTCAGCTACCCAAGAATGATTCACGACATTTCCTTACAGGAAATAACGTACTGGCGGAAGTAAAACTGTGAGGACAGGTTCTGAGTCGTGGTTGGATAGCTCAGTTGGTAGTGCACCTTCCTATAAAAGGCAAAGGTCCTGAGTTTGAGTCACGGTCTGGCACACAATTTTAATCAGCCAGAAAGTTTCTGTGTATTTTTGTATTCTTTGATTGTGTATGCATTATTATGTATATGTATTAATAGCAACCAATTCTTTTGATGGTTGTGAATTAATTACTTTTCATTTTTTTTTAAAGCCAGTCCAAATGAACGCTAGGCAATGGGCTGATAACGGGAAACATCGGTCGCCAAAATTATAAATACCAGTAATTACTGAAACAGTGGTAGAAAGTAGCTTTTTCTGGAATCAGTTTTCCCCAAGTACTCTACGAGAAGTCAACATAACTTATATTTATTCATTTTGCCATAAAACGAAATTAAAATAATAAATATGCGATTTCATCACAATCATTACATAATATGACGAGAGACAGAGAGGATGGAGAGAGAAGAGAGAGGGAGAGAGACGTACATCCAAAACAGGCTGTAAGCAATGTCATAGAACATCCTGCTTCCTGTTATGTTGTGGTGCAGGATGTCTTGTCAAGGTTGTGGAGAAATACACGCTCTAAATGAGATAACAGGATGTCATCAGCAATTAAATATATTGCAACGAAAGTTAGAACTAAAAATGGTATTGCGACGTGAGAAAAAATTAATATACTCTTACGCTATATGGCTATCCGCACAGTGGAGTCAAAAAGTCATGGATTCTCTTGGGAAGAAAGCTGTTGAGATACTTGACTGTTCTGGGCTCAACATCTGTCTGTATTCGATGGTGAACCTTCGGACAAATGTTAAAAGAAAGCTGGAATGAACCAAATAACTCGGGATAAAGCAAAAGGATGGGTAGAAGGGATCTGAATTGAGAATGGTTATATAAATAACGAATGGCAGAGTTGAATTATTATAAATTCCATACGAACAGAGCTACCTTCATAAACAAAGGATGATGTAGCGTGAGAGCTGAAAACATTCATCTTTTGAAATGCACTATTTAAATAAGACCAAAATTGTGATTTTGTGCTCCCTGCGAGTACAAATGTTAGATCGTCGCTAACAAAGTACGTATCTTATGAACATCAAGTGTGACACGTCTGGAAAACATGTGATGACAGATGACACATCAGTATCCATAGACGTTGTACCAGGTGGTGAAGTGGATTCGTTTTTAGAGGGAGAAAGATCGAATCTTAGTTCGCGGATTCTGATTTAAGTTTTCTGTAATCATATATATTATTTCTCAATTGTGTTTTTTGTAGGTACGCCCTATCTCCCATATTTGTTGGTCAAAATTAATGATTGGGACACCATTTTCAAGATGTTGTTCACCACTAATGATGAAAAATACACAATTAGTTTATAGTTACTGTTTTCGATAAAAACTTTATTTTGAAGACATTTTTATAAATCCAGTGTAGAGGGTGGCATCTATTGACAACATGTTTAACTGATATGCCCGGCAGCTATTACAGTTGTTTAGATTATTTACGCAAGTGTAGTCTGTACGTGATTTAACTCATACACGTCGATGTAAAGATATTGGGTAACGCCATCTATTGACAATCCAATTTTACTATTATGGACAACAGCGCTTGGAATTGTTTACTTTCTTTAAGCAAGCGTTCTATACTACGCAAATGAACTTAATTACATCAACGATTACAATCACAGATAAGTACCGTTTACTTTTATAACTTAATTTATAACTTCCTTTATTCAGCTTTTAATTCGTCATTGCTTTACAGCGTTTGGAACGTTACGTTGCACTTCTCCCAACCTAAGTACCATTAATCTAAATACTTATTTTTATAACTTAATTCCTCATTACTTTACAGCGTTTGCAACTTCACACTACGATTCTCCTAATCTCAGTATCATTAATATGCATAAAAATTCGTAATTATTGTAATTACAATAGTTTTGTTACCACCATATTCAATGCCACAAAAATCAATGAACAAAATGTTTCACAGTTTTATTCAACGGCGTTTCTATGTCCTAAAAATGATAATTGTACAGTAGTTAACGAATATGTAGTTTCCAGCTTGTTACCTGGAGAGGCAATGGTTTACCCTGATTCTGATTCTGGCCAGTTAGAACAAATAAACAACGTTAAATAGTATCTCATAGAATTTTTGCATTCTTTAAACCCTTCAAGTTTACCACCTCATCAATTGCTTTTAAAGGAAAACGCCTTTATTGTGTTAACATCTTAACGTCCGCCCCTGGTAGCTGAGTGGTCAGCGCGGTGGAATGTCATACCTAACGGCCCGGGTTCGATTCCCAGCTGGGTCAGAGATTTTCTCTGAACAGGGACTGGGTGTTGTGTTGTCTTCATCATCATCATTTCAGCCTCATCGACACGCAAGTCGCAGAAGTGGCGTCAACTCGAAAGACATGCACCAGGCGAACGGTCTACTCGTCGGGAGGCCCTAGCCACGCGGCGTTTCCATTTCCAATATCTTAACGCTAATCTGACATTAATCCATGTTGTAAGATTAGTGGTAACCCATGTGGGCGAGTACATCATCACTGCTAAATTCACTGACTCCGATAAAACTGCTCATACCCCGCATTAACCTCACACCTTCTGATCTAACCACGCGTTTCCAAATGATAAGAGAACAATTCTCAATAAAAATAGCCTCCACTATTTCCATTACTAAAGCATAAGGTAAAATACTTCAAAAGGTAGGATTGTATATATCAGAACCTGTTTTTCACATGGAAGTTACACGTGGCTTTCTCATGAGTTCGCACATTTAGTAATATTTATTTTTGTGCTAAAGACACAGTGCAACGAAAAAGTAAAGGATGATTACATCATAACTGGTAACATTATTTTCAAAAAAGCTTTGTAAAGTAAAATATCTTTAAAAATAATATTAATCTGACAACGACAATACCTGATTCTGATATGTTTTACAATATACCATATTGCACATGTTGATTTTTTACAATGAAACTAATATTTGATACTACTGCCCAAAATATAAAATCTTTTATTAACCAGTACTTCCATTTACTTATTTATCCAATTCTATATTGTCTATTGGTGAGTGATTAGGAAGAGTGCGAATTATTGTCACAGGTCAACTAGTTCGTATATAGAGTCCAATGCACTGACGATTCCCTGAAGAGGCCAATGTCGCTTCCTTCTTCCATCCTCGTTAACTACGTTTGTACTTTGTCTTTACTGATCTTGTTGTCAACTAATTTTCAACTCCCCTCCTGTCATGTCGCGAAATAATAAAACTGAGCACGATATTAATGTTGATTGTGTTGGCTACACCGTTCACGACTTATTATCTGCTTGTGAAGTTTAACATGTGGAAAACATCAGCATGCAAGGCAGAGGGGTGGGGGAAGATTGGGTCGGTTGCAGGCGCCAAATTAATATTGGTGGTTTGGCGCATTGGTCTCTCTGCGTGTAGAATATAGTCCATTTATCAGATCATTATAGGCAAATGCGCCTTTACCGTCCGTCTCAGAAACGGAATGTACAAATAATGAAAACTTGAAAACACCCAAACATCTTTTAGGTGTTTCAGTTACAGATGGTGCCTTAGGTCAAAATGAAACATAATGATGTGCTAAATTTGGTATTAGCATGTGAACTGCCATCCGAAATAGGCTTCTCATTCTCCAGAACAGCTTACGATGCATTAATTCAGCGTTTCAATGTGTACAGCGATAGGTAAGTGTCCAAAAAAAAAATGGCTCTGAGCACTATGGGACTTAACATCTGTGGTCATCAGTCCCCTAGAACTTAGAACTACTTAAACCTAACTAACCTAAGGACATCACACACATCCATGCCCGAGGCAGGATTCGAACCTGCGACCGTAGCAGTCGCGCGGTTCCGGACTGAGCGCCTGAACCGCTAGACCACCGCGGCCGGCGTAAGTGTCCAATCTGGCATTTTTCTACGAGGGCGATGCATAAAGCTCTTAGCCTGAGAACAGAAAGTTGTATGTATCACGTTAAAAACGCACTTACGTCTCGTCGTTGCCAGCTTTTATGCATATTATCCTTTGCCGTTGAGCAGATTCCATCCCTGAATTGCGGTTCTGGTAGATGAGCAAAACACCCATCTACAGCTTTCATAAGCTATTCATTATACAGCGTCCGTAGCTTATCCATCCCTCCGCAAATAATGGCGGGGTATGTCAATATGTGCCTTATGACAAGTAAGTTACGATCTGTAGTCGCAAGGCTCTGAGGTAAATTACTGTTATGCCTGTGAAAGCCAAGTCACTCCCTGCGTGTCTGATAGCTAATTTACATTACAGCAGCACAAGATTTTGAACAATCTTTCCGCTTATTAGATCTGTTAGTAAATAGTTCGGTTATCGGACTGAGAGCGACTAAGTTTGCTGCATTATTTATAGAGAGGACATTACCTCATTCTTCAGTACATAAACAAAAATTATTCCCTTTGTAAAACTTACAAAAAGAATCGGCAAGACAAAATTATCGCAACGTTTTGTACGCACCCACGGCGCCTCCCAGCGAGATATATTTAGACGGCGGGACGGCAGGTGCGGAATCAAGAGCTGTGGAGAGCCCGTTTGCAGAACAGCGAGCAAGCTTTATAGGAACGCCGAAGTCGTAGGTCTGAGAAAGCGCTGCACCATGGGCGTCACTACTGCCACGCAAAAGAAAAAACAACGAACGTTACTTAAAATTCGCTAAAAGTACGACAGTAGAGGATCACTGCCGGTTCTGGGCCAAATTCCAGGAACTGGTGACGCCACATCCGGTGCTCAGGCAATTGTGCTTGATATACAGGGTGTCCATAAAGTCTGGATACATAGGAAATACTAATAAATAATACTAAAGCACATTATGGTCGCCTTAATGCTTATAAATAATATTTTCAACATGATCTCTGTGGTTTCAATGCATAATTTGATGCGCTGAGCAAGTTTAAGGTGAACTCGATGGAATAGATCTGAATTGCTTCAATTTTAGCACACTGACTTGTAATGTATTCTGCCAGGTAGTTTAAATTTGTAATCTTCATCAATTAAACTTCCACTTTCAGCAAAGTCCAGAAAAAAAAAAATCAAGGGGGCAAAGGTCTGGCGAACGAGGGAACTACTCCGCATGACATCTTCTTCCAATCCAGCGAGGAAAACTGTCATTCACTCAATCTCTGACGGCTGCAACAAAATGGGCAGGGACCCCACCCTTCTGAAACCAGTTTGGAAGCCCCGTACTCAAACGTTCAATGTGAGGCAACAATTTGTCTCGCAGCATGTTCAGATAAGTCTCACCCATCACATGTTCATTAAAGAAGAAAGGTCCACAAACCACGCCATACCATCATCTTTTGGCAGCCCTGCCATTTAGGTGGACTCATCCATTGTGAATTGCTTTGAGACTAGTATCGAAGATTATGTCTGTTCACTTCACCATTGACATAAAACGCAACTCCATCACTGAACAACACGCAGTCATTAGTGAAACTTATACTTTCGCCTAATTTGTCTGCAAACCGTTCACACACCTGCATGCACATATCAGAGACATCTTCATTTAAGTGATGCAATATCTGTAACTTGTACAGATGAAACTTTGGAACACCCAATTCCATTGATGTCCAATGGAGCAATTTCTTTAGACGAGCGTAAACCTCTTGCGTTTCGTCTGAAGTCTCTGGTCAGCTGGAATGGGGTTTGTCCAACACTGCTTGTTTCTTTAAACTTGGTAATTACTTTCCCACCGGCAGTTTGATGAAAAGGGTGTCGAAGGTTAAATTTTTCCGCATTTTTGTGATATGACCATTCTTCTCATCCACTTGAGAGTACCAACTCCACTCGTTCTTCTTTAAACAGAGCCATCATTGAATCTGCAAGAAAACAAAATTTATTAGAATTATTAGAATTTATTTTATTATTTATTTATTAATATTTGTGGAATGTAGAATATTTATTAGAATTTTCTATGTACCCAGACTTCGTGGACACCCTGTACTTCACTTACATCAGTTTCAGCATTCCTGGTATTCTGACATCATCACACTTGGACAATTGCACCAAGACTATGATATCATCATGTAACTACTCTGTGTAGGACACCCCAACTCCATGCACCATGCACCACTCCACTGTCACATAATGATTGATGTTATGACTTGTACATCGTTAAGTTTAAGACTGCTGGAAGCGAGCAAGGGCATTCCAAGATAGGGAATCGGAGACGCAATGCAGAGAACAGGTAAAAGTGGTAGCATTTAGCTTAGTGGAGGTCAACAGTAACACTAGAGCCCTGTGAACTGCAGACGCTCTGGGGAGCTGTTCCAAAGGAGAATTTTCACTTAAGAGAAGTAACAGACAACTCTATCCTCCGCTTAGACACTGCTGTAAGGCTCACAGTAGATGATGGTCACAAAAAGTCACATCTTAGCAGACGCAGAAAGTTTGATACTTCCCCATGAGTACAGCAAAGGCAGTAGGTTTACACTGGTTAAGTGTTTCAGTAGCTGTCTCCACTCACAAAAGCCCTTAGCGTGGGGCCAAGTGACGTAAAACACTGTTGTTGATGGCCATAAGAAGAAGGGCAGTGATGTTTAGCTTTAAGCTGAACACTGTTGCTACCAGACTTGGAAGTTGTTTATGTGAAGTTCAGATACATTCCCAACCCTCCCCCCGAGTATGGGAAGGGGAGGAATCTGAGTCTGATTGGCCAGAGGTATCCTGGAGGGGTTCAAATGGTTCAAATGGCTCTGAGCACTATGGGACTTAACATCTGAGGTCATCAGTCCCCTAGAACTTAGAACTACTTAAACCTAACTAACCTAAGGACATCACAAACATCCATGCCCGACGCAGGATTCGAACCTGCGACCGTAGTAGTTGCGCGGTTCCGGACTGAAGCGCCTAGAACCGCTTGGCCACCGCGGCCGGCTTTCTACAAAGGTTATTGAAATTTGCACACAAGGAACACCATGTGAACACAAGTTTAGAAAAATGTGTGATCACAAATTGCATTAAGATGGTAGCAGATTTCAGTACGTCCATGCGACATAAAGCCAAGGTTCAGATTTCCGTACATACATTCGCTTGGAACTGGTGTTGTCAACAAATCAACAGTTGGAAAAACTATGTTTTGTCCGAGTGACTGTGTGAGAAATAGAAGTGTATCTAGTAATTTAGTGGGGTCATTGTCTTCTTCTTCAATTGCTTTTATTGCTATTTGTACATCTTTTAAAGCACGTTTAAGGTAAAACATGTAAAGATGATTTGAGTAGTCACAATACATCTTGTACAAAAGATCGGCAGTGTAACAATTGTCTTGAACCATGGCAAGTGAAAAATGTTGCGTTAGTTCTTCCCACTGCTCCAGAATTCTTCGTATTGCTGGTTCAATTGAAAGCCAACGTGTTGCACAGACCTTCAAAATTTTGAGTGGCTGTTTTCCACAATTTATTGTGTCATAAACCTTTTTACATTCCGCTTGTCTTTTGGGTGAAATGGAGAACCAATTGTAGGTTTCCCGTACAAGAAACTCTATGGTTCTAGGTATGGTATTCACTGAGGCGTGCGAAACTGTAAGCTGAAGAGAGTGACAAACGCAACGGATCAATACCAAATGCTTCAAACCATATTCTCTCTTGAGTTGTTCGAAAAGCCCGTTGTTTATTCCAGCCATTGCAGAAGCATTATCTGTGCCAATTCCTACCATATTAGCGATTGGAAGTTTGAGATCTTTCAAAGAATTCACAAGAAAAGTAGCCAGATTTCTTGCACCTGGAGTATCTACTCCAGCGAGTTTGAGAAACGCTGATCTAATGGTTTGGTTGTTTACACTATAGGACCGTACAACGATACCTAGCATTTTAGATATTGATACATCTGTGGATTCATCTATTAGTACACTGTATTTTTGGTTACCTACATCTTCAACCAATGATTGTGTAAAATATGGAGCCAAAACTTCAGTTATAATATTAGTGCACTTTGTACGATGTAATTGAATGTTTTTAGCGCCCTCATCACCGGAAAACACCTTCTTGCACAGTATTCCTAAATGATCTACAGCTAAAATGGAACAATGTTCAGCAATAAATAAAGAAAGGGCGCCTTCCGCTCTGCTTGCTATTCTAACTGTAGTTTTCGGAACAATTTTCACAGGTAAGGCGGTTTGTGTTTTTTTAAAATCAATTTTTTGTTTATGCTTAATAGTTTTCGAATGCTTTGTAATATCACACAATTTAGAATAAAACTCTGTTGCACATTCTGGACATCTTGCCTTGGATAAGTCTCCAACGACTGGTTTCAGCCACCCATTGAATTCAGGTTTTGCTTCCCACGCGTCCCGATATTTTTGAGCGTACTGCTTCTTCTTCTGTGGTAAATCCATTATGTAAGCCACCACAACGTAAGTTTCACCAGTTTATAATCACTGAAAATACATTAAAACTCAGGCGAACTAGAGGTCATGAAACAATCTACTCAGTCGGTAACTCGATATCAGTCCTATTGTTCATTGTTTAAAACGTAATAATGTCTGCGATACCCCCACCGAATTGTTCTTGCGTTACCACTATGCATGTGGTAATAATTAGACTGCTAGTTAACATTTAGAGAAATTAGAGGTTGCTGGACAGAAATGTATTTCATTATACTTAATATTGCGTATGTTTTTTGTCAATTCAAAAAATAAAGGGAGTTCAAAAGTTGAAGAATTATAGATCGATACGCTATCGACGATAACAGGCTAGTGGGTAATGAATAATGAATTGTTCTATAGTCAAGGTTTTCTTACTCTGTAGGCAGTTCCCACATTCAGGTTTACTAAATGCTGAACAATGCTACATGATCTGCTAAGAACTTAATTTAACTTAGTAAATCTAGAACAAAGTGAGTGTAGTACCCATTCTATAGTTAAAATCTTAGTTTTGTTAATGAAAATATTGGCCCAAAATAGTTTTGATTTGTACTTCAAAAGTCGTCAGTACTCCAAAAGTCGCCAGATAAGTCGCTAAGACGAAGGCAAAAGTCGCCATTTCTAGCGACAAAATCGCTAAATTGGCAACACTGGCACAATGGTTGCTACATTGCTTGACTGTTACTAGGGAACAGCATTGTTGGACAGGGATAAACACAGGCGTTGACAGATGATATAAAACACATACTACATACGTAATAGAGGTGAAGTGGTATATTGATAACGAGAAATGGTACAGAGTTCACCACATGGGAAAGCAGGATAATAGACATAAACAACTTTCATGTTTGACCCAAGTCAGACACCCAACATAAAGGTCGATATCGGCCTCTCAGTAAAGAATATGCTCTCCTAGGGCACTAATGACAGTTTGCACTTGTTACCCATGCTGGTTACCAAACCGTCAAGGCGATTTTCACTTCTTACTCAGTTCGGGGAAAGGGTGTTAGTTGAGAAACACATCCGCTAAGAGCATTCCAGACACGCTCTTTAGTATATAGGGTTTAGGTCCGGGGAGTACGCAGGCCATGTGATAAGTTCAACATCTTCACTTTCCAGTGGATCCGACACTTCAGCGTAGCTGTGTGGGTGGGGCACTGTCATCCATTAACTGAAAACTTGGGCTTACCGCACCCCTAAACAGACAGCCGTGATCAAGAATACTCTGCATTACCGATGTGCCGTAATGGTACCTCGCGCAAAGATGTGCAGTGATTTTCGGTCATTGTGCATCACGCCAAGGCCATACTGATGGCTTTCATGAACTTTTTGTGATATGTAACGTGTTCCCCTTTATATACACAGTAACTAGTGGTCAGAATGACTTTGCACAACGAAGCGGGATTCGTAAGAGAACATCACTCTAGACCCTACGCAACATGCTCCCTATACATGATACCTGGGTTATCAAGAGAAGTTTGTGACTGAATAGAGGACTTTTGCAGCATGACGTCTTGGATGGAGAGTAATCGTCAGATGTAGAAGTAACTTGAGGTGTCCCTGGGGGAAATGTGTTGGGACCCTTACTTTTTCATGTTGTATGCAAATGACTCTGCTGACGATATTAATAGTAACCTCAGACTTTTGCAGATGATGCAGTTATCTGTGACGAATTAATGTCTGAAAGAAACTGCATAAATATTCAGTCAGATCTTGATAAGATTTCAAAGTGATGTGAAGATCTTCAACTCCGTTTAAATGTGCAGAAATGTAAAATTGTGCACTTCACAAAACGGAAAAACTTGGTATCCTCTGACTATAATATCAATCAGTTGGAATCGGCCAACTCAACAAATACCTGGGTGTAACAGTTTGTAGAAATATGAAATGAATGATCACATAGGTTCGGTTGTGGGTAAAGCAGGTGGTAGGTTCGGTTAATTGTTAGAATATTGGCGAAGTGCGATTAGTCCACAAAGAAGACTGCTCACATATCACTCGTGCGACCGGTTCTAGAATACTGATCGAGTGTGCGAGATCCATACAAAATAGAACTAACAGGAGATATTGAACGTATACAGAGAATGGCAGCACGAATGGTCACAGATTTGTCTGACCCATAGCAGTGTCACAGTGACACTGAAGGAACTGAACTGGAAGACTCTTGAAGGTAGACGTAAACTATCCCGAAAAAGTCTATTAACAGAGATTAAAGAACCGGCTTTAAATGATGACTCTAGTAATATCTTACAATCCCACATAGGGATCGTGAGGGTAAGATTAGAATAACTGCTGCACAGGCACACAGAGTTATTCAAACAATCATTCTTCCCGCGCTCCATACGTGAATGGAACAGGAAGAAACCCAATAACTAGTAAAATGGACGTACATTCTGCCATGCACCTCACGGTTGTTTGCAGGGTGTGGACGTGGATGTAATGGCGTTGTTCAAGTGGGATGCATTTAGCAGGCTTCTGAAAGTACAGATCATCCTGATTCAATCGCCGCGAAATGTTTCTGGCAGAGAAATGTGTACAGGCAGCGGTTGCAAGGTATTCAGTGATCTGCCTAGGAGTGAGATTTTCTTTCGTCATTAGGGTTAAGTATCGATCCTCTTGCAGTGTGGTGATCCATCTAAGACCACCGGAATGCTTTCGCATAGTACTTCCACCTTCAGCGGCCTTTTTGAATCGTGAGATGACATCTTTGGCCACACCTATTGCTTTGGCCACAGTAGCGGCACTTTGACCGTCTTCGAGCCGTCGATCTGCTCATCCACGATCGTAACCTCTCAAACGCTGTCTGTCAGATATGATGCCATACCACACGAATGTCGCAATAATCGGTTCCTCAACAACTCTCGTCAAACACAGTACCGTATTAACTGTCGAATGCATATAGAGCGTTCATGCACAGGCATCGCTGCAGGTGATACATTCCGTCCTCTACATTTCCTTTTATTATCATTGTCGGGTGTTCCGTAGCACTTGTCGAATGTTCCATAGCAATTGGCAGTTGTTCCTTAGCAAGTGTCAGCCATTCCTTAGCAACTGTCAAGGAGTTTAATATTTCGTTTCATGATAATGTGAAACACAGACCTCTTTGGGTGCTTGTAGTCGACGCAGTATGTTATCTTTACTGACTCGCAGGTGCTCCAACTGTTTGTGTGCCATATCATTTTGGGCAAATACTGGACTGGAGTTCTGTCTGCCTTAGAGATAGTAATGTAATCAGTGAAACTTGTGAAAAACACACACAAGAGAGTTTGCACTGTTTGCTGACGGATGGCGTACTTTTCTCTCTGTTTCTTAGATAATATAAAGCTGTTTACGCAAGGAAAAGAGATCTGACCATATAAACAAACTCCAGATACATGATTAGTAAAGACTATCAGACACATTCCTTATAAAGACGTTAATGGCAAAGGATGTAGAAAAAGAGAAGATGTATTCACTGCTTGTTATTGTACATCCCACACTTTGAAAGACTCCTTCCCTTCTCTTTGAACTAAATGAGTAGATCAAATATACGACTTCAGTAAAATGTTCTGAAAACGTTCCCCTTTTATATAGAATTTTGACTTATTAGTTATTAACGCTTTGTCACTATTGTGTTATGTATTATATTTCCTTATACCGCTTCTCCACAGAATCGGCGAGCAAAGGAATATATGGAAAACACTGACAAGAAGAAGGGAGAGAATGACAGGACATCTGCTAAGACATCAGAGAACAGCTTCCATGGCACTAGAAGGGAGCTATAGAAAGTAAAAGGTGTAGGGGAAAGGAGGCTGTACAACTTCACATTGTAAGTTAACGTCTGTCCAGAAGGAACGTAAAATACAGGTCATGGTAATGTCAACGTATGTTACAGGCTGTAAAAGCATGCGTAGGATTCAAAATATTTCTGCTGATGGCAGTCAGTTGCTTTTGCTTTGACTATTAATTCCGCTGAAAGCAAAATGTGTATAAAAGTTCGCGTTCATATTAAGTAGTGCCTCGGATATGAACATACGAGCACGTGTTCGCAATTCAAAAATTGTACTGACTTCATAAATGACTGAGAGAACTTAAAGACATTCCTAATGATTAGTAAGCAACACAATAAGCAGTACAAACACGTGGTATACATGTCCACGATTATGAAAATCGGAATAATACTCCATACACACTACAATACTTTGAACAACGTTAAATCAGAGGGAATGTAACACAACCTGTATGCTAACCTCACCAAAATGCATCCGAAATGCCAGTACTGTGCCGCGAGCATGGAATAAGATTCTCTTTGAAGAACGAAAGCTAACTCTGCACACGACTGAATGTGCGTCTATAGACCTGAAAGCGTGTCAAAGAAAAATTAATATACCAAGCTACACGTGCTGGCCGCGACCTCGCTATAATCCTCGTAGTTTGCGCAGCATGAATGAACGTAACATCGGCTCAATACACAGCATACGTAAGCCAGCTCTGACAATCAAAAAAATGGCTCTGAGCACTATGGGACTTAACATCTATGGTCATCAGTCCCCTAGAACTTAGAACTACTTAAATCTAACTAGCCTAAGGACAGCACACAACACCCAGTCATCACGAGGCAGAGAAGCTCTGACAATCTCTGCAAAGCAAGAAAACAGCAAGTGATCACTGCAAAGGTGGAAACAGAAATAAGGATTGTTTGTATTACACTGAACAGGGAACGCTACCACACAGATCTGCGTGCGAGTGTCACACCGGTCAGCTCACTACACCTCCAAAGCACCGCCTACAGACATATACCTTCACTTTACCAGCCAAAGTCTCTGCTGTGCTCAGGAAGCGACAACACGAGTACGGAATCTCTCTCTCCGATAGTTTAGCGATTCAGAATTCGAGTAAACTGAATAACTTCATAGGCGACTTTATAATGAACAGCTTTTAATTTCATGTGTGATGGAGATGTTGAAACGGTTTATAGAATCTTGATTAACATTATTCCAACTTCAGCATTCGTAACATCAGTGCCTTAATAATAAATATGTTCTCCCTCTCCCTTTTCCATGTCAACTTTGGTGTGCTTGCAGTTCCCCCAATTTCGGCACCACCTACCCTGTCTTTTTATCTCTGATTATCAATGTACTTTGTAAATGATAATTAATCGAAGCCTTCAGCTGACGACAGGTGTTGTTGTTGTTTTACCTCAATGAGGACAGCTGAAAATGTGTGCCCCAACCGGGACTCGAACGCGGGATCTCCTGCTTACATGGCAGACGCTCTGTCCATCTGAGCCACCGAGGACACAGATGAAGAGCGCGACTACAGGGACTTATGCCTAGCACGCTTCCCGTGAGACCCACATTCCCGACTGTCCACAATCTACATTCGTAGTATTCCTAATAGATATTGACCATCCACTCATTACTCGCGCCACTAAGGAGACGATTCCCGTAAGAGTTCGGCCAACCTGTGCTTACTGGAACAATTAGAAAATATAACTCTGATTACTTGGAAATGAAATCTCAAGTGTAGTATACTTAAAAACCAATACACTCAGTTTTAATTTTTTCCTGCCATTGTCAGATCATACTCAATTTTTATTTCTTTTAAGGAGTTTGTTATGCTAAACACCCAGATTTGAAGACAAAGATTTTGAGCAATAGTCAAAAATTTAACAATAACAATGATGGCTAAATTGAAAAAGTTTTAAGCTCAATATTTTTTCAATAATGAATATGTCAATGTTTTTTGTAAGTATCAAAAATAGAGAACGTATAAAAAGACTCTTAATTTGGCATTTGTAGGTACTTGATACTGTGATATGACAAAGTACCCATCATGCTCGATGAGGGGGTCCTCGAGAAAATTTTGTTGGGAACCCCTGGTCTACGCTATGTGAACAGCTGACACTAATTGTTTTTGGCGGGCCGCTTGAATTTGCGCGCACAACGTCCTCATTGGCTAACTTCAAGGCTAATTAACTCGGAAACGGATCAACAGGTCGATTTTTTTCTTAAAAAGTATTTTTCAGCATAACCTAGCCTGCATCACTGTTCTAAGCTTTTCAGACTGTTCAGCTCAAATGGTTCAAATTGCTCTGAGCACTATGGGACTTAACATCTATGGTCATCAGTCCCCTAGAACTTAGAACTACTTAAACCTAACTAACCTAAGCACATCACACACACCCATGCCCAAGGCAGGATTCGAACCTGCGACCATAGCGGTCACGCTGTTCCAGACTGAAGCGCCTAGAACCGCATGGCCACACCTGCCGGCAGACTGTTCGGACTGCTCTGTATAAGGGTCACTGTATGCCTCAGGAGACGCTATTGTAAATGTGTGGCGTGAATATAACGGCGCTTCCCTGTCTCATAGTGCAATAAAGGACTTTTATAGTGAGAATAAAATAAAAATGGCAAAATATACTAGATTGGAAACGTCACAGTCCTTGGAAAATTTCAGCTCAAACAACGGTAGCTGACACTCCAACACATAGGAATCCATCTCAGCAAAAATGAAATCAAACTCTATGCTAACAATGTGCAACATAATCTTATGGCTTTCGTTATTTCAGTCTGACTGCACTGCATTCTACGAGGGTGCACTGAAAGTAATGCCTCCGAATCTTTTACATGAAAACCGCCTCAGATTTTTAAATAAAACAGACCGTATTAACATTCTACATCTTTATTCTTCATGTCTCCATATTTATTTCTCAACACCCTGATGACGAACACATTTCTCCCAATGAGAGACCTGTTGTTGACAGCGTCACTGTAGAACGTTTGTTTTTGTTGATGGGGCCACAACCTCCCCTCTGCTTCTACCGCTTCATCACTATCAAAGTGACTTTTTTTTCCTTTATTGTGATTTCATTCCCCTGCCCCATATGGGCAGGGGAGGGCTTTCAGTGGCACAATCCGCCGCTCTTCAGCCGAGTGATATGACAACTAAGACAAGAATAAAATGTTACATACGAGGGCCGTTCAGAAAGTAACCTCCGGTTGATTTAAAAAAATACACCAAGTTAAATAAAAATATTTCAATATATACATCTTACAACTACATCTTTGCACTATTTTTCTACATAGTCTCCATAGCGATTGAGGCACTTATCGTATCTCTTCACAAGCTTTGAAATTCCTTCTGCATAAAAATCACCCGCTTGTGCCTGGAGCCAGCCTGTGACCGCATCTTTGAGCTCTTCGTCGTCATCAAACCGCTGTGACCCGAGCCATTTCTTCAAATGCATGAAGAGGTGATAATCACTTGGCGCCAGGTCTGGGCTGTAAGGTGGATGGTTGATAAGGTCCCACTTGAAGGACTCAAGAAGGGCCGTTGTTCTGCGAGCAGAGTGAGGACGGGCGTTATCGTGCAAAAAAACGATACCGGAAGTCAGCATACCACGTCGTTTGTTCTGTATAGCCCGTCGTAACTTTTTTATTGTTTCACAGTACACGTCTTGATTAATGGTCGTACCACGTTCCATGAATTCAACCAACAACACCCCTTTGGCATCCCAAAACACCGTTGCCATCAGTTTTCTGGCAGAAAAATCTTGCGAGGCTTTTCTTGGTTTGGTAGGCGAATTTGAATGTGCCCACATCTTTGATTGTTCTTTTGTCTCAGGGTTCAAGTACTTAATCCAGGTTTCGTCACCGGTCACGATTCTGTTTAACAATGGTTCTCCTTCATCCTCATAACGTGACAGAAAGTCTAATGCAGAGGCCATTCTTTGAGTTTTGTGGTGGTCGGTAAGAATTTTGGGCACCCATCGTGCACAGAACTTACGGTAACCCAATCTTGCTGTCACTATCTCGTACAAGAGAGTCTTAGAAATCTGTGGAAAACCAGTAGACAACTCCGACATTGAGAAACGTTGATTTTCACGAACTTTTGCATCAACTGTCTGAACGAGTTCGTCAGTCACGAATGATGGTCTACCACTCCTCTCTTCATCATGAACGGTTTCTCGTCCACTTTTAAATAAACGTACCCATTCACGGACAACTTCTTCACTCATAACTCTTGGTCCGTACACGGCACAAAGCTCACGATGAATAGCTGCTGCAGAATATCCTTTGGCTGTTAAAAACCTTATGACAGCACGCACTTCACATTTGGCGGGGTTTTCTATTGCAGCACACATTTCAAACTGCCACAAAAACTAAACTAGCGCAGGTACGACGTTCACTCGACCACGGCTTCATGCCGACTGACCTGTTGAGTGCGTGAACGCACAGATGGCATCGCTACTCCCCCCACAACCCGCACTGTGACCAATCGGAGGTTACTTTCTGAACCGCCCTCGTATATAAGGCTATAAAAAAGGGGAACATAAAACGGAGTAAGGGGAGATAATGGAGGTAAAAATACACTGACATGGAGACGTTCATGGGGGGGCAATTAAAAAAGTCGTCTTAAAGTTAAAAAACACAGTTGGCGATTTTAAAACCCAATGAAGACACTGAATGCACATTCACAGGTTAAAAGTCGGCCACAGTATTAAAAACACTCAAGAGCAACACACTTAAAACCCACTTGGAGCACACACGACGAAGAATAAAACTGCCAGGTGGGACCTGCCGAGGGAGAGGCCGGAGAGGATGGAAAAGGAGGGGAGAGCAAGGAGCAGCAGGGGAGGCGGCGGGATGAAGAGAGTAGGGGTGTCAGCGGGTACACTAAGAGGCAGAAGACTGGTGGGGCAGGAGATGAAGAGGGAAGACAAGGCAGGAGGGAGTGCAGAGACAGTGAAAGGGAGCAGAAGAGATGGAGGGGGAGTAGGAGGGGAAAGCAACTCAGGAGAAGGGAGGGGGAGAAGACAGAGCCCTGAAGAGGAGGCAGGAAGATGGGGTTAGAGTTGGTAGGGAGGGTAGATGTCAGGGCGAAGCTCATCATCCAGGAGGGGTAGATGGAGGAAGTTGCGTTGGGAAAGGAGATGGAGGCTGTGGAGATGGAGAGAGGGTGGGACACAACGGTAAAGGCACAGCTATGGGCTGGGGGTGGAGAGGAAGGGAGACACCAGGGGGTGAGGGGGATCAATGTGGCGGACAATATATAGTGTGCGGATGCAGTCAAGGAGAAGGAGAAGGTGGGGGAAGGGGATGAGGTCGTAAAGCATGCGTGTGGGGGACAGAAGGCAGATGCGGAAGGCGAGGCGGAGCACATGGCGTTCGAGGATTTGGAGGGCTTTATAGAACCGGGGAGGGGCGGAAATCCAAGCTACGCTGGCATAACAAAGGATGGGGTAGATCAAGGATTTGTAGGTGTGAAGGATGGTGGAAGTATGCAGACCCCACGTCCAGCCGGACAGGAGTTTCAAGAGGCAGAGTCTGTTGTGAGCTTTGTTTTGGATGGTAAGGAGATGGGGAGTCCAGGTGAGATGGCAGTCGAGGATGAGGCCATTTTGGAAATAGACGAAAATCGGACTAGGGACTGACCGTATGGCGGATAATCTGATAGTGAACATGAGGCATTGGATTGTTGCAGATGCCGCAGAGATCGTGTGTGGTCTGGCATTCTCATGGCGAAGAAGAGGGTGCTCCGTATATGGAGAGCTCTTCGAATTCTTGCTTTCAGTTTCTGAGGCACCGACACAGTTACGTTACACGCCGCCATGTCACATGCTACAATCCGGAGCCCTCTAGCGGCAGAGGGGTGCAACTTGCGTCAGCGAAACGGGAAGGTCAACCAAGTAATACGCAATGTTTAGAACAGAATAAAAAATTTGGAGGCATTACTTTCCAGCAAGCACTTGTAACAATTTCATGCGAAAGAAGGAGCTTTGTCTGATTTTTCTTAGCTTATACCAACTTTTTGTGTTTAAGCTTTTGGCATTCTCACAAAAAATGTTTTTTCTGTATCGAGCAAAATAATTATCAAATAATTTGGTAGCGCTTACACCAAGAACTCCTTGTGTTCTGCCAGTGATATAAATTAAAACTAATGAGTAAGAGGGAATTAATCTTGAAGGATGTCCATTGATTTTGTTTTAAGTATTTAGCTAATTTCGCAGGCCTTGCAATAATTATGTATTAACAATAGAGTTAATATGGCAGAAGTCTCCGAAACTATTTTCCACTTTTCAGGGAAAGTTAGTTGAGAGTGTATCTGTCGAAGAAAGGAAATTTAGTGCTTATGGTCCTATCGACATCCAGCTTATTAGATATGGAGCACTAATTTAGATTCGAGAAGGACATGTAAGGAGTTCAGCCATGACTTCGTCTACGGAATCATTCCAACAGCTGAGGAAGATCAGTGGCCAGATAAAACAATAACAACAAAATTGTGGCTACCTAGTTACAGTGCTGTACTGTCATGTCACGCATAACTACTACTACTGAGAAACGTTAATAGGCAATTCTCTTCTACAACTATTTCTTGCAATGCGGATGATGCATTAAATTTCATATCTTGTGTATCTTCTCCCTGCATTCCGTTCATATCCGTCCAAACTGTTACATCGCTTTGGTCCTTGCATACTTTTCCGTACTTTTACGGTTTAATCTCTGAGGAACGGTTGACAAGTCACTTGACTGAGGATTTCACTACGTGAGCAAAACACTCATTTCTACCACTGCGACCAGAAGTAACATTTTAGAGAATTTCTCACATTCTCTCTCGTCACATCTCAAGCTTCAGCAGCAGCTAAGGGTAACTGGTCAAGCTCAGACAACAGGCCGAGAGTAGCGGGCAGTCACCCCTGGGAATCGATATGAAGTCTCTGGCCCAACCTTTAAAGCGTGCCGCATTATCCATTTATACACCAGCTGCAACCGTAAGTAGGACACTCTAGAGGAGACGTTGAACCTACCTATCTGTGAACAACGTATCACACAGCACTCTCCGTTCGCACTTCCTGGAAGATCTTTTAAAGAGATAGCAAGCGCACCGGTCATCCAGCAGTTTCCATGTTTCAAAGAGGTAACCATTATCGTCAGGGCAACCAGATTTTCTCTGATGAATTACCCTAAATTAACTTATACTCCAAGGTAATAAGTGCAGATAAACTGTACTAAAAATTCTGGCTCATAAGAAAGATACGTGCTTGCATTCTTACTCAAATACAGTATGACCTTGATAATCAACATCCTTGGGGATCTATCAACGGCGAATTATCAAATATGCCAGAGAAACAAGATCATTTTATTAAAAAAACAACAGGAGGCATCACAGTATTAGAAAAATTAAAAGTATCTGTTACTTTTCTGTAAAAACAGAAGTGAATTAAAAGTCAGTTACTGTACTGCTCTAGTCAAATGCTTCTTGACAGAGCGTAGGGGAACTAGGCGGGAGACCCGCACCGCCGTAGTAGGGAAGGTCCTAATAGAGGCGGTTTGCCGTTGCCTTCCTCCGACCGTAGTGGGGATGAATGACAACGAGGAAGACGACACAACAACACCCAGTCACCTCGGGGCAGGTGAAAACCCTGACCCCGCCGTGAATCGAACCCGGGACCCCATGCTCGGGAAGTGAGAACGCTACCGCGAGACCACGAGCTGCGGACACTGCTCTAGTAAACCAGCATAAATTCAAAGTTTTAGAAAAGTTCAGTATATCACTTTTTATACGCCAGTTATGAAATGCAATAAGCACTATTGTTTTGAAAAGATAAAAATCACGCTGTTTAATCAAAACTGTTACCAAGAATTTAGTGCTGTTTCATTGAAATCACTGTCTTTAGGAATAACACAGGTATCTGACATTGTCGAGAGCGTGGAGTACAGAAGTGTTTAAGATTTCTGCAGCCTCAGCCCAAGAGGTGAGAGTTGTAGGCGTTTCTTCTTAGTCACTCAGTTTCTGGTGCCTCCTGTGGGTTGAAAATAATCTGTAACATCACACCGTCAGTCAGCTCTACTTTGATAGCTAAATTTCTGTAATATAATTGCTCAGGGAGGCAGATAATTATTACTGACGAGGCGCAGGGTCGAACGATTTCGATGGTTCTCGAAGGAATCTGGCTGTACTGACAACCGCTCCAAGCTAAAAATACGGGAAACTCTCTGAAGCGTGCCGGACTGTCGGGTCTGCTGGCTTATGAAATGGCGGTTTATCGTGGTCTTAAGGTGCTTTGACATTTTCTGCCTCTAATATTATTGGTAAATTCAGCTCAAACATCTGATTTGCCAACATGGAAAAATCTACGCTACTGGCCATTAAAATTGCTACACCACGAAGACGACGTGCTACAGACGCGAAATTTAACCGACAGGAAGAAGATGCTGTGATATGCAAATAATTAGCTTTTCAGAGCATTCACACAAGGTTGGCGCCGGTGGCGACACCTACAACGTGCTGACATGAGCAAAGTTTCCAACCGATTTCTCATACACAAACAGCAGTTGACCGGCGTTGCCTGGTGAAACGTTGTTGTGATGCCTCGTGTAAGGAGGAGAAATGCGTACCATCACGTTTCCGACTTTGATAAAGGTCGGATTGTAGCCTATCGTGATTGCGGTTTATCGTCTCGCGACATTGCTGCTCGCGTTGGTCGAGATCCAATGACTGTTAGCAGAATATGGAATCGGTGGGTTCAGGAGGGTAATACGCAACACTGTGCTGGATCCCAAGGGCCTCGTATCACTAGCAGTCGAGATGACAGGCATCTTATCCGCATGGCCGCAACGGATCGTGCAGCCACGTTTCGATCTCTGAGTCAACAGATGGGGACGTTTGCAAGACAACTACCATCTGCGCGAACAGTTCGACGACGTTTGCAGCAGCGTGGACTGTCATCTTGGAGACCATGGCTGCAACACCCTTGACGCTGCATCACAGACAAGAGCGCCTGCGATGGTGTACTCGACGACGAACCTGGGTGCACGAATGGCAAAACGTCATTTTTTCGGATGAATCCAGGTTCTGTTTACAGCATCATGATGGTCGCATCCGTGTTTGGCGACATCGCGGTGAATGTACATTGGAAGCGCGTATTCGTCATCGCCATACTGGCGTATCACCCGGCGTGATGGTATGGGAAGCCATTGGTTATACGTCTCGGTCACTTCTTGTTCGCATTGACGCCACTCTGAACAGTGGACGTTACATTTCAGATGTGTTACGACCCGTGGCCCTACCCTTCACTCGAACCCTGAGAAACCCTACATTTCAGCAGGATAATGCACGACCGCATGTTGCAGGTCCTGTACGGGCCTTTCTGGATACAGAAAATGTTCGACTGCTGCCCTGGTCAGCACATTCTCCAGATCTCTCACCAACTGAAAACGCCTGGTCAATGGTGGCCGAGCAACTGGCTCGTCACAATACGGCAGTCACTACTCTTGATGAACCGTAGTATGATGTTGAAGCTGCATGGGCAGCTGTACGTGTACACGCCATCCAAGCTCTGTTTGACTCAATGCCCAGGCGTATCAAGGCCGTTAGTACGACCAGAGGTGGTTGTTCTGAGTACTGGTTTCTGAAGATCTATGAACCCAAATAGCGTGAAAATGTAATCACATGTCAGTTCTAGTATAATATATTTGTCCAATGAAAACCCGTGTATCATCTGCATTTCTTCTTGGTGTAGCAATTTTAATGCCCAGCAGTGTAGTTCAATGAAAATGAATGCAATCTGTATGCTGCTTACAACACAAACTTATGGCTTCTTCTTTCATTCTATATTCTAGGAACTTAATTTTAAAATGTTTATATGAAAGAAATGGTTAATTTTTGTTGAGGGTACCAAATAAGTAAGTAAATAAGTTGGCTACGAAGAAATTTAAGTGCCTGGTCTCTCACTCAAATTCTGTAACAACTTCCCTGAAACTAACCTTCACAATGATATGTATAAACTGACAGAAGAATGATTGCAGCACCAACAAGGAGATGTGAGACAAATACGAAAGTCGATAGGCGATTTTCTACATCTGAAAGATGATATCTATTCAAATATTGTGTCAGTCGAATGAGAGTGGCATTAGTAGTGCCACTATGAGAATGCAAATCAGATTTTCTTTAAATACACGCTGTAACGGTCATGAGCGTTAGTTACGCTTGCGTCTGGTCGTGGTGAGTTGATGTTAGTCGAGAACGCCTTTAAGGCGATAAAGACGCTATTATCAGTACCTCACTGAATTTGAACGAGGCCGTGTAATAGGGCTATCAGAAGCTGAGTGTTCCTTCTGCGATACTGCAGAAAGACTTGACAGGGGCGTAGCCACTGTACATGGTTGCCGGCAGCGGTGGTCACAAGAATGTGTGACTGTAAGAAGAACGCGCATTCCACTGACACCAAACCACCACCGTTTGCGACTTCAGTGGTGTCAAGCGAGAGCTCACTGGAGGGCAGGGTGGAGGTCTGTTGTGTCTTCTGGTGAAAGCTGGTTCTGCCTTGGAACCAGTGACTGTCATGTGTTAGAAGGAGACCAGTTGAAGGCCTGCAACCAACCTGTCCGTGGCCTAGACGCACACCCTGACTGCATATTTGTATGTGTGTCTGGTGATTTGACCTATTGTGCTGCCACCCGTGAACAGCACTCCAGGGGGTGTTTTCCAACAGGATAACGCGCGCCCACATACCGCTGTTGTAACCCAACGTGCTTTGCAGAGTGTCGAAATACTGCCTTGGCCTGCTCGATACCAGATCTGTCCCAAATCGAGCGCATATGGGACATCATTCGACGACAACTCCAGCATCATCCACAAACATCATTAACTCTCCCTGTACTGATCCGCCATGTGCAACAGACATGTAACTCCAAACCACAAACTGCCATCCGGCACTTGTACAACGTAATGTATGCACGTTAACATGCTTGCATTCAACATTCTGACTGTTACATCGATCATTAATGGACCAGCATTCCACATTTGCAATGGTTTATCTCGCCTGTGATCTTGCAATGTTAATCACTTAAATATGTTACCTAGACAAATGTACTCCCCAAATTTCGTTACTCTACATTGATTATTTTTTGGTGTTTCGGTTTTCTTTCTGTCAGAGTAAACTGAGTATAGCGTAAATCATATCTTATGGTATAAACAGCATGTAACTATGAAGTGATTCCTCCGTTTTCAACTAAGTTTGATTTCTATAGGAACGGTTGTGAATATTTCAAAAAAGAGAAGGGAATTCGTCAAATAGTTAGAAATCTAATTTGCATTTTTATTGCAGATCTAGATTTCAGCTATTGAAGAGCTATCTCCAGTGGCTATCGAAGAGCTATCGTCAGTGCTGTCAGGCTGGGCTAGCACTTGGATGGGTGACCATCCGGTCTGCTGAAAGCAGGGTGCACTTAGTCCTTGTGAAGCAAACTAAGGAGCTACTTGATTGAGAAGTAGCGTATCTGATCTCGTAAATTGACATACAGCTGGGAGAGTGGTGTGCTGACCACATACCCTTCCATATCCGCATACAGTGACGCTTGTGAGCTGAGTACGACACAGTAACTGGCCGGTACCTTTGGGCCTTCATGGCTTTTTTGGGCGGAGTTTAGTTTTTTTAGTACTTAAAAATGAAAATTAAAACCACGTTCTACAATAGTAGTGACAAAGTTAGGTAACGTACCATTTAAATCGAGACAGACAGATTCTTCAAGATTTTGACAACACATGTTACAACATGATTTTGACATACATGGGTAGATTCTAACTGAATCTGTTGTTTATAGAGAAGTAAAAGTATCTGCAGCTTATGTTGTGTGGATAGAGCAACGTCCTCTGTATTACTAACATCAACTCGAACTTCTCAGTATAATTTTTTTATAAAATTTTATAAAACTTCAACCAAGTAATCTTTATTAAAATTAACAATATTGACATAAAACAAATTAGATATTAAAAATTGACAGAAAATTGAGTTTGTGGTAGACTAACCACTAAATAAATGTGGAAAACACTTAAAAATTCTGTAAATATTTTTCCAACAATTATAGTATGATAAGAGCCTAGACTAACCAATCATACTAAATGATTATTGTTACATTGCCTCTGCCGAAATAATATCCCCAATTAATGTATAAACGCGATTTGACCTACAGTGTCTTAGCTTTAGGGAAAAAAGATATATACAGTTTCGTTTATACTTTAACTACTAGCAGATGAACTGAAATACATTGGGTGAAATTGACTCTAAAAACGTTAACAGTCAAGAGAGCAGCAAAAAACTAGAAGAAGACCAACAACCACAGGTGGTGAATTGCTAAGTGTTGTCATATGAGGGTAAGAACTGTTAGCCATGCTACTTCGCTCCTGGGTCGTCATGTCTTTTGGCCCGAAAAGGTGGCCATCGAAAAGCTCCCAAAAATGGATGCGCCTCGTGAACAATTGCTCATTGATGGCTCAAATGGCTCTGAGCACTATGGGACTTAACAGTTGTGGTCATCAGTCCCCTAGAACTTAGAACTACTTAAACCTAACTAACCTATGGACATCACATACATCCATGCCCGAGGCAGGATTCGAAGCTGCGACCGTAGCAGTCGCGCGGTTCCGGACTGAGCGCCTAGAACCGCTCGGCCACCACGGCCGGCAATTGCTCATTGAGCTGGTGGATACTAAAAGACGTCAGATGGTAAAAAAAAATCTCGATTTTCTGGAAGAGGTCCATAAATCTGCCTTTTTCCGCTCTATGAAACAATTTCACACGTGACTTCAAGGACGGAATATTATATCCACTCTCAATTAGGTGGGCAGTGAAGTTATGTTTTTCAACTGTACCACGCCTATCAAATGCCACATGTTCACTAAACCTAACTTCAAGTCTTCTTCCTTTCTTCCTCACAAAACAGGCGTCAGAGTCTGAACACATAGTTTTATAGACACCTGATCAGTGATAAATGCTTTTTCTGACAACAGTGTTACTTAAAATATGTTCAAGGTTATTGCAGTTGACAATGAAACAATGGTTCCTAAAAACTTATACTAATTTTTCCGTAGTGTGGCAAACAAATGTATCTATTGTTGCTGTCTTCCAGTTTATTGCTAGCACCAGGTCTTACATCTTTTTAGCATTTAGTTCAAATTTTACTATACATTTTATTTGTATTATGTAGAGGATATTCATTTGCTTTCGCAATGTATTTAGGGGAATCTAGCTCTATTTCTCGCTCAGATTATAAGGGTGGGAGCTTGAATAGGCAAATAATAACAGCAACATTGAAAAAAAAAGACATTTATTTCTGGCTTGCAGTGTAAATATTGTTCCTGAAGATCCCAAAATTATCTTTTCAATTTTCATTCCTGATCTAAAAAATTAATGAAATCATTGATTTCCACTTCGCTTGTAGATTTTATTTTATTTTGTAAATCATTGAACTTAGAAATGATTCCATTAATAACACCATCATTAGCTTCAACTAACAAAAGTGTATCATCAACATATCCGAAGTAGCATACTATCTTTGATAGGATTTTCAATGATGAACTCATTTTCAGCGTAACTTATTTAAAAAAAATCGGTTGCAGACCAGACCAGAAATTTAGCTTCCCACGCTAAGTCCATCGTTTTGGAGGTATATTTCATCATTAAATTTAAAGTGGTATGCGTCAGAATTGGCGATAACAAGTCGATGAACTCATTAATTTCATATCTAGAAAGCTTGTTCTGATCGTTTGGATTCTTCGTAATAACTTCAGTGATGCTTTTACCTGGTGTACTAGTGTATAAATTTGTTATGTCCAAGGACACAAATTTCTTGCCTGCCGATATTGGTATATTACAAATTTTACTGGCCAAATCACAACTAAATTCTGACTGAATACTGTACTGTAGTGAAAATGTTTCTTTAAAAAAATTGAGAGGTTTCTTGGCAACTTCACTGAAAGGACCACCTCTTCCATCAATGATCGGTCTCATAGGTGTATTTTCCCTACGGATATTAAGCTGTGTCTTGGGTGTAGGTGTGCATGGATTGATGACCTTAAGTTGTCGTATTTCTCTAGGTGAAAGTAGTTCTCTATATGCAGCTTTTCACTCAGTTTTTTTGTGCTTTAGAGGCTAGGTCCTTATCGATCCTTTTAATACTATTTTCATCGAAATACTTTTTATTCCAAGTTCTATATTCGGCTTCCCCCACTATGACCACTGAGTTCCTTACCCCATTTTAGTAACGCTGCTACCTTATCATTACTTTGCTGTTAACCCTATCTGTACTTGCTTTATCGTTACTGGTACTATTATTACAGAGGATGTGTTAGAATCACTATTAATAATTTTGATTACATCCATTACAATTCTACTTTCTTAATCTTTGGAATCTTTAAAATGTGAATACCATACTTCACACCATTACAGTACCTTTAAGGGCTTTACCACTTATCTTAATATTCAAAATATATTCAAAACGTTTGCTCAAGATAACTTCGCCCTGTTTATTAAACTTAATGTTTGTCATATATATCACTCTCGAATAAGAACTAAACTTCCATTCATCATCTGTGTTAAAACCTGAAGTCTGACCCATTAACTTCAAACTTTACCTATCACATATAAGTCTTGTTTCATTGCCTATTTTGTCAACATTGTCTCTTATAAAACTAAATACCAAATAATATATAAAAACAAAGATGAGGTGACTTACCGAACGAAAGCGCTGGCAGGTCGATAGACACACAAACAAACACAAACATACACACAAAATTCAAGCTTTCGCAACAAACTGTTGCCTCATCAGGAAAGAGGGAAGGAGAGGGGAAGACGAAAGGAAGTGGGTTTTAAGGGAGAGGGTAAGGAGTCATTCCAATCCCGGGAGCGGAAAGACTTACCTTAGGGGGAAAAAAGGACAGGTATACACTCGCACACACGCACATATCCATCCACACATACAGACACAAGCAGACATATATATGTCTGTCGCTAGCACACTGGTCAGCAAAGATGTAGCAACAAGATCAATAGTTGTCAATCGATCAAATGCGCCTATCAGGAGAGAGGCCAAAGACAGACTCTCAGGTAACACACCACCAATGCCCTCCTGACTGCAAGTATTTAGATTGCCCCCACTGACCAGAGGGCTCAGTCAGTCCACAGTCTGTCAGTCAGTCTCAGTCACTAGCACAGTTCCTCAGTCACTGGCACTCTAGTTCACATTCTAGTTTGGCCCAGACTCTGGTTTTCATGCATCTGCCACGTCTTGTTGCCAAATCGATGTGCAGGACTCTGAATTGCTGGAAACTTTTCCCTTGTACTACAGACAAATTGCACAGGCTATGGAAGCAGACCCAGATCTCAAGATTTTGTTGCATTACATTCGCATGTCTTGGCCTTGTTCATTGAACACTATTCAGAACACAGTTGTGCACCGATATTTTGCACATCGGCATAACATTATAATTCAACAGGGTGTGATTATAATTCAAAATTACCGTGGACAATTGCATGTGCTTATTCCCAAAGAATTGCAAAAGGATGTGTTGCGATTACTTCACCAAGGACATTGGGGAGTTGTTAGCACTAAACAGTCAGTGTGACGACACTGTACTTGGCAGGGCATGGACACTGCCTTGAACAGATGACATCACACTGTAATGCATGCACAGAAAATCAATCCACTCCACCACAGACATTCGCATCTTGGCCTAAGACTCAGTCACCATGGAAACAAATGCACATAGACTTTGCAGGACCATTTTGGGACACTAATTGGCTCATAGTGGTGGACTCTTTTAGCAAGCACCTATTTGTGGTGCCTATGGGTTCTGCCACATCATGTAGCACCATTCAAGCGTTGTCCTCCATGTTTTGCACAGAAGGTTTGCCAGAAGTACTTGTATCAGACAATGGACCACAGTTCACTTCACATGATGTGGAACAATTTTGTGAACAAAATGACACTCATTATCTGACATGTATTTCATCCCCGGTCCAGTGGAGAAGCAGAACTCTTCATATGCACTTTTAAGCAACAGATGGCCAAGCTCCACACCACCCACACATGGGAACAAGCACTCCAACTCTTTCTCGCCTCCTATCGCTTCCACCATGAGACAGACCATCACCGCTGGAATTTCCACATGGCCAGTGCCATTGGATGCTGCTACACTTGCTACACCCACCGCAGCATCCAGTGCCGCCAATGTCCTGCAAATATTGCTTTGCGCTGTGTGACCTTGTTCTTTTCAGGGATTGTGGCAACTATGGGCATTGGGAAAGAGACGTGATCCAAAAATACATTGGTTCTTTCATGTACCTAATTGCAGGTCCCGATGGTGTGCAGCATCGCCACCAGAACCAAAGTCATGTGTGTCATTTGCCCTTTGATACTGCTTATTTTCTTCCCCCAGATTCAAGGCCTCAAGGGACCACACGACCTTCACAGCCGCCAACTGGTGCCACCAGGACATGCCAGGAGGAGCAGATGGATGACGCGCCCTTGCCCGTGGAGTCCCCGCTCACCAACCTGATGGACCTGGATCTGCTGACCCCGTCACCATCGCCGTCGCAGTCATGTCCTCAGGACTAGACATGTGCCCTGGCAGCAGTTTTCTGGAGGATGTTCCTGTTGCCTCAGAAGCCAGATGGCAGGGAGTATGCCGTCCTCCACAGTCACAGCTCCTCACTCATCTGTATGTCCAATGTCCTGCCTCCCTGCCCATTGTCGTTCATATCCTCCCTCCATGTCACGGAGTGGCATTTCAGGGGGGATGAATGTGCTGACGTAAGCTGTCTCCAGCACACCGGTCAGCAAAGATATAGCAAGAAGATCGATAGTAGGTGCTGGATCAAGCACGACTATCAGGAGAGAGGCCATAGACAGACTCACAAGAAACACGCCATTAACGCCCTCTCGACCACAAGTGTTCAGACTGCTGACCAGAAGTCTCAGTTAGTCATAGTCTCAGTCTCTGTCTCAGTCAATCAGTCAGTCTCAGTCACTAGCACAGTCACTCAGTCACTGGTGCACTAACTCGCATTGTAGTTTAGTGTCTGTCATTCATCACATAGTGGGACTTGGACTTCACCAAAAGTGAGGCTAACGTGAACTACTGGTGAGGAGCTTGTACCACAACACATGGGCTCTTAAAGTTAAGTAGCTTCCTGTTTAAGTAAATAAAGAACCCTGTTAATACATGAGTGCAGTTGTGTTGTAGAAAGAAGATACCAGTCACCAAACAACATCTTCTCACTTTCAAAGGAACCATCCTGGCATTTGCCTGGAGCGATTTAGGGAAATCACGGAAAACATAAATCTGGATGGCCGAATACGGGATTGAACCACCATCCTCCCGAATGCAAGTCCAGTGTGCTAACCACTGCGCCACCTCGATTGGTGGACAAGATGATCAGTGTCAAGGCAGTGTTATGAAAGAGCGGATTTGCTGAGTTGTTGTAAGGATGTGTGACTCTTATGATCAGTACATACATCCTCCACAGTCCTAATAGTCTGACCAATATATGACCTGCCAAAACTGCAAGATAGAGTGGATACCAATCTTATGCAAACCCAGATCATGCTTTGTGGAACCCAAGAGGATCCTAATCTTAAATGATTGTTGAAAAACCCATTTCACATCAAATTTCCGAAAAATACGACCAGTTTTGTTGGACATGCTTCCTGCATAATACAAAGAGGTCATATGCTTTAGTGCTACCTCAGTATTATCACCACTCATCCAGTGCATGGTAGGTCAATAGCACAATACACATCCAATTTGTCTTTCACTATAAGCATTCTGACAAAAGGTGACCTCAATGTAGGTTAATTCAGCTAACAAACTCTCAGGGAGCAAGATGACATGGGCCCTGTGAACCTACATATGAAGTACCTCTTCATGCTTAACTGGCTGGTGACAACTATCAGCACATGGACAGAAGTCAACGAGCGTAGGTTTCCTGTAACTGGCATGTCCCAATATGCCACCAGCCCTCCTCCTGACCAACACATCCAGGAAGGGAAGACAGCCATCGTGAAACTAATATATGGGTGGATTGAATTCAAGCATTTTAAAAAGTCGTTCAAATTCTCACTGCCATGAGTCCAAACATCAGAAGTATCTTATAGATTTTCCTCAAGACATTTGAATCTCATATTAATCTACGACAAAGATGGAATCTGAAGAAATGAATTAAACGTGTGGCATGACTGGGAGGGCATTGGACTTGGGTAATCCCTGCAGCAATATTAGCTATAGTACTGTGCTGGTGTAATAGTTAGTACTCCTTTCTACCAACCAACGAAACTTTGGTTCAAGTCCTGGCTGTGACACAAATTTTAATTCATTTTTTCAGATTTCATCATTACCGTAGAAGAAGATCAGACTCAAATGTCTTGAGGAAATTCTATTTAAAAGATCTATAGACCACCTACACCTGATATACAGGATTTCCCCTTTACATCCAAGACTGAGATGATATTCCAATTGCAGAGAGCCTCAGCAATAGTGACGATCCAAGAAGGGGAAATTAAAGCTGAAGATATGAATTGAAGTTTGTGTAGGGGAGGGAACTGAGTTGGTTAGCCTGTGCAGCACTGTTAGCCATAGTGCTGTGGTTGTTTAATGGTCCTGCCTAGCAAGCAAGCAGACCTGGGTTCAAGTACCACTGGCATGGTAACTCAGCATGTTCAGTCAGAGGGTTAGCTACCCTCTGTAATAAAAAAGCTGAGTTAATGGATCAACGACGAACTGAAATGGGTGTCTTGCGACATCTGCCCCAAGCAGATACAACGAACAAAAATGAACAAAATGAGATTAAATAAAAAAAAGTCCTGGCTGTGGCACAAATTATTAAATGATTTCTTGAGATTCCATCATTATCATCTTGGTCATCTATATATCTGCAAAAACGCCCATGTTTCAAAGGTTCGGACTCCAAGACACATTCCTCAATGTTTTCCATAAACAAATTGGCAATAGTAGGTGACAACAGATTTTCTATTGCAACTCCATTTGTCTTCTCATAGTACTAGTTACTGAATAACAAGTAACTGGAAGTCAACAAATGTCAAAACAGGTTCGTTAATTCAACACTCAATCAACTATAAAGAATCAGACAGCAGAATGTGAGTGAAGAGAGACCACAACAAAACTTACTAGAACATCAGGGTCAGTCAGACGTATTTCCTTCAACTGACGTAAGAAATTCATGGAGTTCTTAATGTGATGTTCACACCGACCTTCTAGTGGGCTCGAGTAGCAAGGTGTTTTGCAACATGATACGTCAGGGCACCAATGTTACTCGTAATTGGTCTAATAGGAACCCCTTCATTGTGGACCTTCAGAGTCCCATATAACCTAGGCAGAACAGCGCAATAAAAATTAAGACTCTTAATAGTCTTCTGCGACAAGGAACTTTTCTTAAGAAGACATAGTCTATCTCTCAACGCTTTTTGTAGGGTCAGTACTGATCCTGTGATATGCTGAATCAGACAGTAAAAGCACTGCATTTTTTTAACATAATCCTGCTTGTCCAAAACAACTGTAGCATTGCCCTTGTCCACAGGTAAAACAACAACAGCCAGATCAACTCTTAAGTCAACGTAAAACAGCCCTCTCAGTTGCTATTATATTACTCTCAGGGGGGAGGGGGAATGTGCTCTCATCGACGCATGATATGTCTCCCATCCAGCCTCCTCTGCAGCATCAGGAGATAGTTAAAAAACAGCCTGTTCAACAGAACTAATTAAATCTATCACTGGGAAACGCTTGGACTTTGGTGCAAAATTTAACCTTTCTCTAGCATGCAAAAAGCAGTGTCTTCAAAAGCTTCCTCCATGCAATTTATCACAGAATGTCAAGATATACTATTAGACACCAAGCCTTGGGAACATCCAAACTTCGCCAAATGCTGGACAATTTACAGAATAAAATTCCCAGTCAGTCTGCGACGATGAAGCAACATCCAGCCATTCCCAAGAAAATGGTGAGAAGCAGTCATTAGATGAAGCCAAAACAATTCCTTCCAAAAGGAATCCAACTGTCAACCACTGTAATGGATACATTTCAAATAACAGCTAGGCCAGAACTTTGCTTGATGTGACTGGTAGAAAGAGAATTAATATGGTGCCGAACTTTGGCAAATGTTGGAACAATATTTGATCACAACACCTCAAGAAAAACGGAAATGCTCAGCACTGTCTTACCCTACTGCCTGTCAAGTTTATCCAGTCTCTGCTAGCAACAATAAATTTCCGCCCTGTAGAGGTAAACAATGTGAGACCCGAGTTTCTTCCAGGGTATACAGTATTCAAATAAACATTCAAATAACGTACAGGAAAGAAGGCAGATAATTTAAAACCTCCATCGCCCAATTATATAGTATTTCCTCTCTCTGTAATGCTTACTTTAATGAGGCAGCAACATTATAAGATAAATTACAGAGGGAATCCACTATATAAGAGTAGAAGATGACAACGTTTATTACCATGCTGGTTGTAGGCATTCTGGTCATATAGCTACGCTAAATACATTCCAAGATATGTTGTATTGTGAACTGCTTTTGTGATGTTGGAATTTGTTTACTTTGCTAATTCTTTGTGTATTTTAGATTGTAAGGTAGATTTTAAGAAGTGTTATAGATGAATTTAATGTTGCCGATAAGTGAGACGTGTGTATTTTAATAAGTTATACAGACACTTTAGGTGGAGAAACATTAAATTTGAAGCTCCATTGTAGTTGAAAAGTGTCTTAGGAATTTAGGTACGGTATTAGAGATGAGTTTTTGATGTGAGAGTAACATTGGCAATTCATTGTGTCTTTTAAGCTGTAAGTTAGACCTGTAGGCATGTTCAAGTGGTTGTTTTTGCAACAATAATTTTCTGCATTTAATGTGTGGTACAAAGATCGAACTATAGTCACTTATTAACATACAAGTTAATTGAGTAATGCCAGTAAATGAGCTGGTGTGTTTTAATAAGTAATACAGGCAATTTAGATGTGGAAATATTTGATATGAAGCCTTACTGTACTTCCAAAGTATGCAAAATCTCTGTACATAAAAGAATGTTCTAACTGACTGGATGACTGACTGGCTCATCATTGCCCTGCCCAAACCACTAAGGTTAGAAACCTGAAATTTAGAGAACATCTGGATCTTTACTGTAGGATCATTTAAGAAGCGACTGTCCAAAATGGCACTCCTAAGGGGGTGAAATAGAATATGAAAAGCTTTTCGAAAGTATGTTGCAATGAAGGGAATTTTAAAAACTCTAAAAGTATGTGCATAGAATCTGAAATTAATTGTTCAAATAATAAAATCAGAACGATTTGGAATGTAATAAAGAGGGAAACAGGTACTGCACCACCCGACAATGTAAAAACTGCTGTCCTAAAAATTAACGATTTGGAAATAACTGATAGTAAACAGTTAGGAGACACATTTAACAACCACTTTCTAACTGTCACTTCTCAAATAGGTTGCAGTGGTGACCTAAGGGAAGCTGCAGATATTCTGAAACTTAACCTCCCACAAAGTTTTAATGATATAAATGTACCACTCATAACTGTTAATGAAATTAAAAAATATAATTCACTCATTGAAAAGTAAAGGATCTTCAGGTATAGATAACATCTCTAGTAAACTGTTGAAAGCCTGCAGTAATGATGTAAGTGTAGTACTTGCTCACATTTGCAACACATCTCTTTATGAGGGAGTTGTTCCAGGGAGAATGAAATATGTCATTGTGAGACCTCTTTTCAAGTCTGGCGATGCTACAGATGTCAAAAATTATAGTCCTGTCTCTTTCTTAACAACGTTTTCAAATGTTCTTGAAAAGGCAGTGTATAACAGGGTTGTGGCACATTTTGATCAACTTAATATTATTAGCCATAGACAGTTTGGTTTTCAAAAGGGGTTTCCACAGAGTGTGCCATATACTCTCTCACAAATGATGTCTTGGAGTCTATTAATAGTAAGAAGTCACCAGTTAGTCTTCTGTGATCTTTCCAAGGCCTTTGATTGTGTAAACCACAAGATACTCTTGGAGAAGGCCTATCATTAAGGAATGAAAGGGCCTATAGGTAACTGGCTAAAATCATATCTTGAAGACAGGAAACAAAAGGTGGTTCTAAATGGCTGCAACAAAGGATCTTATAATCTGGTGACTTCTGAATGGGGCAAAATACAGCATAGAGTTCCCCAGGGATCTGTCCTTGGAGCCTTGCTGTTTTTAATATATGTTAATGATTTACCCCTGTCCGTTAGTAAAAATTGTGAATTCACAATGTTTGCTGATGATACAAGCATTGTAGTAGATGGTAAGTCTACTGCTGATCTGGAGACTGATGTTAATGATATACTCAGAGAAGTTACAGCTTGGTTTTCAATTAATTCTCTTTCAGTTAATATTGAAAAACTAATTTTATACAGTTCCACACAAAACGTAAAACTCCAGACATATAGTAATTGCTCATGACAACCAGGAACTAGAACAGGTGCACTCCACTAAATTCCTAGGGGTTCACATTGACAATAGGCTCAACTGGGACTTGCATGTGTCTCTTACTCTAACTTTTGCTTTAACAATCGTTACTGATTTTGGAGACATCAACATTTTAAAATCAGCTTACTTTGGATACTTTCACTCATTAATGAGTTATGGAATAATCTTCTGGGGTAATTCACCAACCTCAAAAGAAAATCTTAACTGCTCAGAAGAGAGCAGTCAGAATCATGTGTGGGGTTCCTCCACGAACCTCATGTAGAAAACTTTTCACACAGTTTGGTATACTGACTACAACATGTCAGTACATATACTCTCTGATGAATGTTGTTAATAAAGACTATGATCACTATGAAACAGATTGTTCATACCATAACTACAATACTAGAGGTAAAGATGATCTACATGTCGAACTGAAAAATTTATCACTTATACAGAAGGGAGTAAAGTATGCTGCTATAAAGACTTTTATTGCACTGCCTAATTAATATTAAATGTACGAGAGAAAATGAAACACTATTGAAAGGTATGTTAAAAAAATACTTACTTGACCATCAACTATATTCTGTACATGAATTCTTTTCCAGAAATAATGCACTCCATTAACAATAGATGTATTTAGTCTCTTAGTTATTAGATGGATGATACAATATTATGTTAATGTTATAGTTATAATGTTATAGTGTGAATTGCTATACTAGTTAAATGACAGCTTGTAAATGAGAAAAAGTGATACTTATTAATATGTATATCATTGTATTATATTACTATTCTGTAGCATTAATTGTATTTGTACAATTGTATTGACACATCCACATCCAGACGAATAACTCGCATGTACGGATCCATGGAATATGCATACCAAATAAAATAAAATAAAAATAAATTTGAAGCTAGAACTATGAAAACTGATATTTGGTTTCTCAGTCATAAAATAAAAAAATACATGTTTGAGCATTTTTGGAAATTCACCCATTAAGGGGATAAAATAGTAGGTGAAGGTTTTTTTGAAAATAAATGATTACTAAAGAACTACTAAAGAATTTTTAAGGCTACGTCTATGACAATTGGTACTTGACTTCACGTTTAGAAATAAAAAAACAAATGAGTTTCAGTGTATCCAGAAATCTAACTCCTAAGGGAGTGCAATATCTACATCTACATCTACATATATACTCCGCTAGCCACCAAGCAGTGTGGGGTGGAGGGCACAATTCGAGCAAAAGTCATATTTCCCCCTTTCTGTTCCACTCGCAGATTGCGCGAGGGAAAAACAACTGTCTGAACGCCTCAGTACAAGCTCTTATTTCCCTTATCTTTGAATAATGATCTTTGAATAATGATCATTATGCGGTTTGAAAGTTGGTGGTAATATATATATGCTCTACATCCTCAGTGAAGATTGGATTTCAGAATTTAGTGATACGGGATGGACATTTTGAAGAGAATATTCTGTTACATTAAAAAAAAAAAATTTCAGCTAAATTTATGGTTATTTATATTTAACTTCTCTGTTGGATATTAAGAAATATTTGTTAGGAAATGAAAGTTGCCAGGGGCGGTGACAATTGGGAGGGGGGGGGGGGCTATGGGGGCACTAGCCCTCCCCCCTCCAATGGAATATCATATTACATTGGATAAAATGACTTCAGAAATCACCGAATATATTACTTCAACAGATTCAATCTTTCTTTTTATATATTTACGTAACAATATAGGTTGCAATGTAATTCAAACACATTTTAACAAAAGAATAAGATCGACAAATAGCTTACTATCTAAGCCAATAAATATCATTTAACTTAAGATAGGCGTCTCATCATTTATTAATATAATAGAGGGAAACATTTCACGTGGGAAAAATACACTCCTGGAAATGGAAAAAAGAACACATTGACACCGGTGTGTCAGACCCACCATACTTGCTCCGGACACTGCGAGAGGGCTGTACAAGCAATGATCACACGCACGGCACAGCGGACACACCAGGAACCGCGGTGTTGACCGTCGAATGGCGCTAGCTGTGCAGCATTTGTGCACCGCCGCCGTCAGTGTCAGCCAGTTTGCCATGGCATACGGAGCTCCATTGCAGTCTTTAACACTGGTAGCATGCCGCGACAGCGTGGACATGAACCGTATGTGCAGTTGATGGACTTTGAGCGAGGGCGTATAGTGGGCATGCGGGAGGCCGGGTGGACGTACTGCCGAATTGCTCAACACGTGGGGCGTGAGGTCTCCACAGTACATCGATGTTGTCGCCAGTGGTCGGCGGAAGGTGCACGTGCCCGTCGACCTGGGACCGGACCCCAGCGATGCACGGATGCACGCCTAGACCGTAGGATCCTACGCAGTGCCGTAGGGGACCGCACCGCCACTTCCCAGCAAATTAGGGACACTGTTGCTCCTGGGGTATCGGCGGGGACCATTCGCAACCGTCTCCATGAAGCTGGGCTATGGTCTCGCACACCGTTAGGCCATCTTCCGCTCACGCCCCAACATCGTGCAGCCCGCCTCCAGTGGTGTCGCGACAGGCGTGAATGGAGGGACGAATGGAGACGTGTCGTCTTCAGCGATGAGAGTCGCTTCTGCCTTGGTGCCAATGATGGTCGTATGCGTGTTTGGCGCCGTGCAGGTGAGCGCCACAATCAGGACTGCATACGACCGAGGCACACAGGGCCAACACCCGGCATCATGGTGTGGGGAGCGATCTCCTACACTGGCCGTACACCACTGGTGATCGTCGAGGGGACACTGAATAGTGCACGGTACATCCAAACCGTCATCGAACCCATCGTTCTACCATTCCTAGACCGGCAAGGGAACTTGCTGTTCCAACAGGACAATGCACGTCCGCATGTATCCCGTGCCACCCAACGTGCTCTAGAAGGTGTAAGTCAACTACCCTGGCCAGCAAGATCTCCGGATCTGTCCCCCATTGAGCATGTTTGGGACTGGATGAAGCGTCGTCTCACGCTGTCTGCACGTCCAGCACGAACGCTGGTCCAGCTGAGGCGCCAGGTGGAAATGGCATGGCAAGCCGTTCCACAGGACTACATCCAGCATCTCTACGATCATCTCCATGGGAGAATAGCAGCCTGCATTGCTGCGAAAGGTGGATATACACTGTACTAGTGCCGACATTGTGCATGCTCTGTTGCCTGTGTCTATGTGCCTGTGGTTCTGTCAGTGTGATCATGTGATGTATCTGACCCCAGGAATGTGTCAATAAAGTTTCCCTTTCCTGGGACAATGAATTCACGGTGTTCTTATTTCAATTTCCAGGAGTGTATATCTAAAAACAAAGATAATGCAAGTTACCAAATGAAAGTGGTGGCATGTTGATAGACACACAAACAAACAGAAACATACACACAAAATTCAAGCTTTTACAACCAACGGTTGCTTCATCAGGAAAGAGGGTAGGAGAGGGAAAGATGAAAGGATGTGGGTTTTAAGGGAGAGGGTAAGGAGTCATTCCAATCCCTGTCTGTCTGTGTACGTGCGGATGGATATGTGTGTGTGCGAGTGTATACCTGTCCTTTTTTCCTTCTAAGGTAAGTCTTTCCACTCCCGGGATTGGAATGACTCCTTACCCTCTCCCTTAAAACCCACAGCCTGATATTTGGTTTTGTGTGTATGTTTGTGTTTGTTTGTGGTCTATCAACATGCCAGCACTTTCGTTTGGTTAGTTACATCATCTTTGTTTTTAGATATATTATTATACACTGGATGTATATTAATGTACGAGTACCACTTACAATAATCAAGAAAGCTAAATGTGCCGGGCATGTCTAGCAACACTTAAATTGCTGACCCCAGACAAAAACTTCAAAATCGCTGACATCTGGGTAATATTTTCCCTGACACACACATTCTGTGGACACGTTTTTACCCTGAACCCCAAAAAAGTTACCAAAAACTGCTTCAAGCAACACCAAATTTTACCAGTTTGTCGGTAGAGGTCCCCAGCTCTCCTTTTGTTAAGCGATATTCCATTCCCCCAAACCTCCTCGCCACTCCCCACCCCCCAGCCATTAGCCTCCCCCCTTGACTGACTTCTAGAACCACCCCTAAAGTTGCTATGGAAATATCTCTACAAGAACGCAAATGGCTTGAGTAACAGAAATTTTGGAATGCAGCTATTAGAATCGCTTTTTGGTCAGAATTACATTCAGAAAAGACCATATTTTCTCCGCTTATGGACTGGGTGTTGTGTTGCCTTCATCAGCATTTCATCCTCATCACCAGCACACAAGTTGCCCAATGTGGCATTGAATGAAATGAGGCTTGCACTTGGTAGCCGAACTTCTTCGAATAGGGGCCTTCCGGCCAACAATGCCATATGCTCATTTCAGCTCATTTAACTTAACTGATCATTAACTGCACTAAATTTGCTATTGCTATCTGTTTTTACTTCAGTTAACTGATCATTAGCTGCACTAAATTTTGTATTGTTATCTGTCTTCATATCCTTTAATTTTGCCATAATCAACTGTAAAATATTAGTTTTAACATGCCCCTGAACGGGCTGCATTTTTAGCATTATCTTCACCCTCTTAGTGCAACTGATCTATAAATGACAGATAGCTCAAAATTCTTAGACACAATTAGGGTCATTAGTCAAAGTATTTCCCAAAAAAATCATTGATTTATTTATTATATTTTGGTATTGAAAACAATATTTATAATAGTATAAAAACAGAACACTATTTCACTGCTGTACCATTTTCTTTGGAACCACTGACTACACAGCTTGGAAAAAGAGTCAGAGTACACACAACATTCACACAAGTGTCTTATGCCTCCAGTTTCCTTCCCTGATGCTGCTCTGTGAAAAAGACAAGTAATTTATTTTACTACAACAAAAATATTTAAAAATGTAGCTCAAATATCACCAGCTTCATCAGCATGTTATAAATTTTCCAGGAAATAGTAGGCAAGGGAAGGAGAGGTCATTCTCAATGTCTGTACCAATTTTTGAAAGTTTAACTTCAGTTATTTAGGAGAGAAGTGTACCTGAATGATGAAAATTCAAGTTTTCGGTAAATTGGAAAAGAAGATTTACAGATTCATTAACTTACCACTAGAGGGAGACCAAGAGATGAATACACTAAGCAGATTCAGAGGGATGTAGGCTGCAGTACGTACTGGGAGATGAAGAAGCTTGCACAGGATAGAATAGCGTGGAGAGCTGCATCAAACCAGTCTCAGGACTGAAGACCATAACAACAACAACAACATGCTCATTTAGAACATTCCAGCTGCATACTACAGTTTCCTCCTGTTTCCTTATCCGCCATACTCTTTCTCTTCATTCTTTTCTTTATGCTTGAGTCCTTGGTAGCAGCTTCTGCAGCTGTCTCTGCTTCGGTTACATGCCACTTATCAATAGCAGTTAGAGCTGAAGCCATATTCCATCCCGTCTGTATGTTCAATTTCTTCATAACATTGATCCTTGAAATTGCACCATCATTGAATGTTATTATTGCAGCCATTACACCAGTCTTCAGCACTGTGAGCTCAACAAATACAGTTTTGGGTGTTCTCTCCCATATACACCTGTTGAAGCTTTCATTTCCATTCTGAGAGAGACCATGCATACATTTCCTAAGTACATTTTTATTTGCCAGATCCCTATGTATAGGCCTAATTTCCTCCATTACAGCAAGTGGTATGGAATGCTTGTGGGTACATTGTATGCCTGCAGCATTGCTCAACGAGTACTTGCACCATGAATCTTCCCCTCCTGGACACAAACCATGCTGTGGGGTTTCATCTGTTGGCTCTCTGTGAAACCATGATGCCCAAACAGCTCGTCTCATGTTCTCCAAATCTCCTACATTTCTCCTTTTGCTGGTCTATAATATTGAGTCAAAGAATCAATTTCACTTTTTGTAAGATGACCTGGACCACCTATGTATTTTTCATCTGATAGTTTTTTCCACTGAAGTCTTTACATAATGGGAACTCTTTTTTGTACATGCCCCACATGCTTCCATACCAGATCCAATGACACAACGGTGGGTGGTTGATCCTGATTGGCCCATGAGGGCCAGAATGCAGAGCTCTGCTTTTGCTTAGATGTCTGTCTGGTCATATACACTATGAATTCACATCCTTTTTTGGTTGATAGCTGTCAGAATGTGGTTAAGAATTGAGAATGAGTCTTTGGTTATTCTTTGTGCATTATTCATGGGCTTTTTTATTTTTTGAGCATAGTGCATGTGTTTTACATTTTTAATAACAAACAGGAAGACTTTATAGCAGTAATAGAAATGGAGTTTCAACTCTTGACCACAGCTTGTCTTCTTTTGCTAAGATAAGGTACTTTATTCCCAGGAGTAATCCAGTACCTATCTGAGCTTCTGTTCAGTTTTACTCTTTAATGTTTTGGGCAAAATAAGACTTAAAAGAAGGAGTTTGTTTAAGAAAGAGTTAAAATTTTCATCTAGACTGTCTGCTTAATAAATTTCTCCCCAATATTCTTCCTGAAATTTCTCTCAAAACTCTGTATCAGATCATTATTTATTATCTGTGAGACAGTTCTTTTCCTGTATAATCTTTATCTATCTGACCTGTACTTTTTGATGTCAACACTTGAGCACCATGTTCAAATACAGTTTGACTATTGGTTTTAGGCTTAATCACTGCAAACTGTTATGTCTAAAACCCAAATGTCACGGGCAATTGCACCATGTTCCGTAATACTCAGAGAGAATTTTACTGTGGCAGATACAATGAGGTGACAAAAATTATTAGACAGTAAGATATACATACACAGGTGTCAGTGGTATTGTGTACACAAGGTACAAAATGGCAGTGCATTGGTAGAGTAATCAACTGATTCATGTGAAATGGTGTGATTATGGCTGCACAGTGGGAAACAACAGGCTTTGAACGCAGAATGGTAGTTGGAGCTAGATGTGTGGGACATTTCATTTCAGAAATCATTAGGGAATTCAGTATTCTGAGATCCGTAGTGTCAACAGTGTGCCAAGAATACCAGGTTTCAGGTATTACCTCTCACCACGGACAAGACAGTGGCTGACAGCCTTCTCTTAATGATCGACAGCAGCAGTATTTGCATAGAGTTGTCAGTATTAACAGATAAGCAACACTGCATGAAATAACCACATAAATCACTGTGGGATTTATGACAAGTGTATGCATTAGGACAGTGCAGCAAAATTTGGTGTTAATGGTATATGGCAGCAGACAACCAATGTGAGTGCCTTTGTTAACAGTATGACATCACCTGTAGCACACCTTCTGAGCTTGTGACCACAACAGTTTGACCCTAGATGACCGGAGAACTGTGGCCAGGTCAGATGAAACCTGATTTCAGTTGGTAAGAACTGATGGTAGTGTTTGAGTGTTGTGCAGAGCCCATGAACCCATGGGTTCAAGTTGTCAACAACGCACTGTGCAAGCTGGTGGTGGCTCCATAATAGTATGGCCTTTGTTGACATGGAACAGACTGGGTCCTCTGGTCCAAATGATCTGATCATTGCCTGGATATGGTTAGGTTCGGCTACTTGGAGAAATGAAAATGAAATAATCATGTGGCATTGTCCCCATTTGGGGAAGTTCGACTGCCAAGTTGCAAGTCTTATTTCAGTTGACACCACATTGGGTGACTTGCATGACGGTGATGAAGATGAAGGATGATGACAACAAAACCCCCAGTCCATGTGCAGAGAAAATCGCCAACATAGCCATGAATCAAACCCGGGCCTGCTGCATGGTAGACAACATGTTACCACTCAGCTAAGCAGGTGGACTACTTGGATCACATTTGCACCCATTCATGGACTGCATGTTCCCAAACAACGATGGAATTTTTATAGATGACAATGCCCCATGTCACCAGGCCACAACTGTCAGATTGGTTTGAAGTACATTCTGGAAAATTCGACTAATTTCACTGCTCATGGTGTACAGCACCCAATCCACCAATTTCTTAATATCATATTTAGTTTTCAAAGATAATTTTGAGTCATAGCACCATCCTTCAGCTGACAGACTGAGATTAACCTTTATTTTCAAGTCTCATTACTTGATGAAATGAAGCACTTTTGAGTAATAGAATCAGTTATGAAAGACAATTAATGAATTACTTGAGTAAGTACTACCTTCTAAGAGAATCTCGGTGTGGGTGCTGAAGTGACTGATGTTCAGAATCAGCCATAGCAGAATTCACAAGGATGTGTGTCTCAGACCTGTATAACAATAGTTATAGAAAGGATAGATTGCTGCTCACCATATACGGTAAATGAAACACTGGCTTGCAGAAAGGCACAATGAAAAACACTGCTGAAATACTAAACTTTTGAATAAAGTCCTTCTTCTGCAGTAAAAATCGCATACACATTCACAAAAAAACAACTCACATTCACCACCCATGATGCTCCATTGTGGTTGGTTACTGTGCCTCCACAAAGAGAATCTCTGCTCTAGTGGACCAACACCTAAAGCCTATTACACATAACTTTCCCTCAAATATAAAAGACTCCAATGATTTTCTCCACTGAATATCTACAGTACCTGTTTCTTTAACATTCAGCATCCTGCTCATTATCATTGATGCCACATCCCTCTACACTAACATCCCCAATGCCCATGGCTTTGCCACTATTGAACACTATCTTTTCCAACATCCAACTGACTCTAAACCTACTTCCTCCTTCATGGTATCCCTGACTGCTTATCAGCACAAGCTATATGGATTCTTTCTACCAACACCAGCTTTCCTGAACTGTGCAGGTGGGAAATCTCCCTGCAACATATCTTTAATTCCCCTAATTTTCCACTCCCCCCCCCCTCGTCCTATACCTCCACTAGCCCCTATCTCCCACCTACCTGTCCCCTTTCCTACTCCCACTCCACCACAGCCTCCCACCACCGCACCTAACAGCGCTACCCCCTTCCCACCAAGTTACTGCACACTGCACTATACAGCACTAGCATCCAACTCCCCACCTCATTTCACCTCTTTACCCCCAAAATTCATCTCAGCAGATTGCTGCTCCATCAGACGCAGTCGCCATTGGGTTCAGATTCAGATTCTTTATTAGTCATTCAGCATTGTTACATGCAATAGACTTCGTCAGTTCACTTAACCTATTAATTTTACAAAAAAAAAAATTTACATATTTAAGTTGATATTGGGCATTTCTAAAAATTCTTCTAATGAATAGAATGGATTAGTTAACAAGAAGTTATGAACATTGTCTTTAAATAATTTGTCAGGCTTGATTGACCCATTTTTAGACAATTTGTTATATATTTTAATTGCCATATACTTGTGACTATTGTTAGTTTTAGCTAATCTATTTTGTGGCAACAGCAGAGAAGTACACGTTCTTGTATAGTAGCCATGTCTTTCATTTGTTACACTTAAATTAGGTAGTTCAGCAAGTATGTAGTTAACACTGTCAAGAATATATAAATTAATTACTGTTAAAATTCTATATTTAGTGAACAATGGTTTGCAATGTGTTCTATTATCTACCTTAGCCATTACTCTGATTGCTTTCTTCTGGATCACCATAATTTCATTTATCTTTCTGCTGTTTCCCCAGAGTATTAACCCATACCTTAAAACAGATTGAAAAAAGGCAAAGTACGCTGTACTTACGTACTCAAATGTCACACAACACATCAGTCTCTTCAACAAATATATAACTCTTGACAACGTAACCACTATGTGATCAACATGAGAGTTCCATGTTAGACTGTTGTCAAGTACAATACCTAAAAACTTTGCCTTTTGTTTTTCTATTTTTGTAGTCTTTGATAGACTGAACCACATATTCTGGGTCTTTTCCTCATTTAATAGCGAACCATTGGCATTAAACCATGATGTTGCATTTTCTTTTGCCAATTTCATATCACTTACAAGGTTATCAAGTACATGGTTTACAGATAGAAAAGTTGTGTCATCTGCATACATATATGTCTTTACCTCTATATTTCCTGATAAGTCATTTATGTGTACAAGGAAAAGAAGTGGTCCCAATTTAGATCCCTGTGGCACTCCATGTTGAACCTCGAGTATGTTTGACAGATGACTTCTTGAACTCACCACCTGGTTCCTTTTATTGAGGTATGATTTGATGAGTTTTAAACTTTTATCACATATTCCATAGTACTCAAGTTTAGAGAGCAGAAGTGAGTGGTCAACACAGTCAAAAGCTTTGCTCAGATCACATAAGGTTACCTGTGCGTGCGCATGGTCCTCAAATGCTGCTAGAATGTCTCTGACTAAGAGCTCTATGGCATGTATAGCTGACCTTCCTTTTCTGTAACCAAACTGTGATGCACTTAACATACCATTTAGTTCTAGGTACTCATACATCTGCTTATATATTATGCATTCAAAGACTTTTCCTAGTACTGGAATTAGTGAAATTGGTCTGTAGTTTGCAGGATCTGATTTGACACCCTTCTTAAAGACTGGAGTTACCTTGGATAGTTTGAGAGGATCAGGAAAAAACCCTTCTATGAGACACAGGTTTATAGAATATGTTAATGGTGCTGCAATGTAATGTATGATTTCTTTCAATAGATTGTTTGACATATTAAAAATATCTGTACTGTATGAATTTTTCATTTCTTTGACTATTTTAAGAACTTCATGTTGGCATACCTCTTTGAAGTGTTTCAATGATGATCTGGCCCTATTATGATTTAGGTTTGCTCTCTTCAGATAATCTATACATGTTACATTGGGTTTGCTGATCAGCTTTTTGATATCATCAGCACAGCTTACAAAATATTTATTGAATGTATCTGCTGGTATTGGGACTGTCTTGTCGAAGTTTCTGACTTCACCTTTAACAGTATTAATTACTGACCAGGCTCTAGCATCCTGAGACAGCGGCCATTTGTGTATGACCTGTGCTTGTGTGAATGTGCGAGTGCTTTCTACCACAGGAGAAAGACTTCATCCGAAATCTCAGTATTTCAGCAGTCTTTTCATTGTACCTGTAAATGACTCAGGGCCTCTTCTATATGGTGAATAACAATCTGTCCTTTCTGTATTGTTGTTATTCCATCCTGGACTTTTCATTATTTGATTTTACCCATCAGTTCTGTATAAGCCTTCTGATACTGCCGAATATAAGATTCTACTGAATAAGCTAGAATCATTAGGAATAAGAGGTGAAGCTAGTAAGTGGTTCCACTCACACCTAGCAAATAGAATCCAAAGAGTAGAGGTAACACAAACACATATATGGCTAAACTTTTAGTGAGGCACTTACCAGAACAAATTATATGGTCTTCATGGTAACATATTGGGAGCAATACAGTTCTTGATATACATCAATGGCATTCTCATTAGCATTAGCCGTTGGGTGAAGTACTCTTTGATGATGACAACAATATTATACTACCTGAGAAAACAAGTGAATTATTTGCAGAGAAAGCAAATGAAACCTTCAGTGATACCTACAATTAGTTAATAAGCAATGAATTTACTCACCACATAGAGGAGGCTGTAATGGGACAGCCTCCTCTAGCATTACCTTTTTTTAAATAGAAACAGTTGATACCAGGTATACTTTTGATTCTTGTATAGGTGAGCATTATCTCAGCTGTTTAACTAAATGAATTTCATATGATTTTGTGTACAGTGAATTATATTTAAGGATAAAATGTATAAAAATAAATTAATTTGTTTAAATGATATGTAACAAGCCTTAGAAATATTTGGAATTATGAAATATCTGGCAGACTTGAAATTCCTATTATTGTTTTTGCAATCCGACGCTAATTTTAACTTTATTTCTAGACTCATTTATAAAATAATGATATAGCTTGTTGAAGATTCTTCTTTTGTCAAGAAAGTTTGTAAACTCTTTTCTTTTCTAAACTTTTTGCAATATTGTTACTACCACATAATGAGTAGAGTAGTAGTGGGCATTCTTCTGATGGAAATGGATGTGTTTTTGTATCTGGCAATAACAATGTAATTTGTGGTGTTACAGAAGTATAAATTGTAAAGACGATGTGATATTAAAAGAATGTGACAAAAAATAAAATTCAAGAGTAAGACAGGCAAACCTTCAAACATTATTATGTCAAGTGGAACCCACAAAGTTAAAGAAATTTCAACCTGACAAATTTACCCCCAGACATACTGCAGCCAACAAAGAGAAAATGAAGATAAGTTAAACAGGTTTTTTATATATGTCTTATGCCTGTCAAAGCTTTTGAAACTAATGAAGTGATTATAAATTTACTGGTGATGTGTGGGAGGATAAGATTACAACTGGGGGCTCATCTGGGATCAGTTGACAGATAACGAAGTTTTGTTTGTTCCAGAAGAAGAAAGGACAGTGATTTGTGTCATTTGCAGTATCACAGACTGGAACAGTTGAAAGAGGACTTTACAACTATGACAAGGACATCAATAAGAAAAAAGATATGTACAGAGACTTACCTTAGGGGGAATAAAGGACGGGTATACACTCGCACACACACACATATCCATCCACACATATACAGACACAAGCAGACATATTTAAAGACCAAATATGTCTGCTTATATATATTTTTTATTTTTATTTTTATTTTTATTTTTATTTTTATTTTTATTTTTATTTTTATTTTTATTTTTTATTTTTTATTTTTATTTATTTATTTATTTATTTTTTTTATTTTTTTTGTTGCTAGGAAAATGAATGGAGACAAGGGTAGTGGTGATGAAGTGAAAGCCGTAGGACCCAGGCAGGACATGTTTGAACCAAGTGAAAGCATAGTTAGCAAAAAAACAGTTAACACTGACATTTTACAGTTGATTATGGCATAATTAGAGGAAATAAAGGCAGATAACAATACAAAATTTAGTGCAGTTAATGATCAATTAACTGAAATGAAATGAGCGTATGGCATTGTTGGTCGGGAGGCACCTATTCAAGGAAGTTCAGCTGCCAAGTGCAAGTCTCATTTCATTCGATGCCACATTGGGCAACTTGCGTGCTGGTGATGAGGATAAAATGATGATGAGGAAAACTCAACACCCAATCCACAAGCAGAGAAAATCCAACTGGGAATTGAACCCAATCCCACTTGCATGCCGGCCGGAGTGGCCGTGCGGTTCTAGGCACTACAGGCTGGAACTGCTGACTGCTACGGTCGCAGGTTCAAATCCTGCCTCGGGCATGGATGTGTGTGATGTCCTTAGGTTAGTTAGGTTTAAGTAGTTCTAAGTTCTAGGGAACTGATGACCACAGCAGTTAAATCCCATAGTGCTTAGAGCGATTTGAACCATCCCACTTGCATGGGAGTGAGCACATTACCACCCAGCTAAGCAGGTGGACAGTTAACTGAAATAAAAACAAATAACTATAGCAAATTTAGTGCAGTTAATGATCAGTTAACGGAAAAATTTACTTCACTACAAGCACAATTAAATGATCTGAAAACTGAAGACAATAGCAAAGTGAACAGGATACAATACCAAATAGATAAACCCAGTAATCGGGTTTCGGGGCTAGAAAATGGATTGTCAAATGGATTAAAATGTGGAATGAAAAAGTTGATGTCTCAGAAAGTAAACTTATTGTTTTGGAAAATGAGCTAGTAAGTGAATCTGCACAACAGACAAAGAATGCTAATGATCTCAGAGTTCAACAGAAGGCCATACAGGAAAAAATGGAAGAGAACTTTAATAGTTTAGATCAAAAAATTTTAAATGTTGAAAACAGTATGCTAACTAATGTAAATGTTTTTTTTTTTTCAATATTTGCTTGAGTGAGTAACCAAAGTAATGCTGTGATACCAGGAAAGTTGATAAAACCCTGCAAAGACAGTGTACATGTAGAATTTGATGAAATTGAACATGATCTTTTGCATGAAGTGTCTAATAACAGAGATGATGATTCAGATTTTGGATGTCCTTACATTAAGATTAAGATTGGTCAGTGGGAAGGGAACTGTTTGACTGATACAGTTAGCCTGATTTGTGGTATGTCTGAACAATTTAGAGACAAGATCAAGTATAGTGAAAATTTTGTGGAAATGCCCATTGTAGGTGTAAAGATAACACGAGCTACAGGTAAAATCTCAGGTTCTTTTAACGTCTAATATAGAAGACAAAACCTTTGAACTTGGATGCTTAGTGATCCCTAGTCTGGAAGAAAATATAATTCTCAGTATGGATTGGGTAGTGAAGGCTGAGACTTGATTTGGATGGAATGCTAAAGAATTGTCTATTTTGGAACCTAAAAATAATACTTATGTGAAAACTAATTTCTGTATTTTAAACTGTGGGAAATGTTGTAACTATTTGCAAAACATTGTGAACTAAAATGAGTTCCAGGTGTTTAATGATGATATAGATTTTGATGAGAGTGAGGATCAGGATTTTGAAACTGTAGTAGATTTTAAAGTAAGGGCAGCTATGACTCTTAAAAACCTACAAAAGGAACAACTTAGGAATTTGTTATTGTAGTTTAGAAACGTGTTTAGTGAAGTGAAAGCCTGTCACTGCATACTCCTACCTTAGAGATCATCAACCTTTCTTTCTCAAACTGTATATTTTCAAAAAGGAAAGATATAGAGAAAGAAATTCAGAAAATGGAAACAGTAGGAGAAGTAGGAGTCCGTACGATAATCCCTTAGTTGTGGTAAGTAAGAGAAATGGTGGAGTGAGAATTATTTTGGACTCTAGACATCTTAATAAATTTCTTATCAGAGAGAATGACCATCCTGAGAACATGGACAAGCTGTTACACAAATATGATTAAGTAAAATACTTGAGTAGTTTGGACTTGACCTCTGGATTTCACCAGATCCCACTTGAAATTCATTGTAGAAACTATTCTGCATTTTTGTATGCAATACTGTGTGGTGCCATTTGGGCTAACTGTATCAGTAGCTGAATTCAAAAGATCTCTGTATTCTGTCTTGGGAAGTGAAATGAGTTCAAAATTAACTGTGTTTGTTGATGACATTCTGGTCACTGAAAAAACTTGAGAACAACAGTTAGATCTGTTAAAAGATGTTTTCAAAATTAGAATCAGGGGGCATGGCTTTGAAAATAGGTGAGTGTAAATTTGTTGTGGAAGAAGTTAAAATTTTAGAACATGTTATGTCTGAAACAGGAAATGCAACTGATAAAGAGAAACTTGATGCTATTACTAATTTTCTTATTCCTTGCAATAAAAACAGCTTAAATCATTTTTTTGGGTTAACGAGATTTTATAGAAAATTTTGTAGCAGCCAAGTTTTGAATGCTCCATGCATGTGTGAACTTTTGAAGGAGAATACCATTTGGGATTGGAATCAGGAGGGTCAGGATACTTTCGATGAGATGAAATGATAGTTGAGTCAAAGTCAGATATTGTCCAGGCAGGATTTGTCTCTTCGTTTTTGTATTATGACAGACAGTCATGATGTTGTTTTGGGAGCTCATTTATTTCAGGAAGTTGAAGTTAATGGTGTTATTGAACATAGATCTCTTGCATTTGCTAGTAGAGTATTGCAGGAACATGAAAAGACATACTCCGGCCGGCGTGGTCAAGCGGTTCTAGGCGCTTCAGTCTGGAACTGCGCGACCGCTACGCTCACAGGTTTGAATCCTGCCTCGGGCATGGATGTGTGTGATGTCTTTAGGTTAGTTAGGTTTAATAGTTCTAAGTTCTAGGGGAATGATGACCTCAGATATTAAGTCCCATAGTGCTCAGAGCCATTTGAACCAGAAAACATACACTGTAACTGAGAAAGAACTTTTGGTTGTACACTGGGCATCCAACAAATTTAAAATTTATTTACTAGGTCACAAAGTCATCGTCTGTACTGATCACAAAGCATTATGTTATCTTCAGGTGTGTAATCTGTACCATAACAGAATTACTCATTGGACCTTGTTTTTACATCAGTTCAATTATGAAATCAGATTCATTAAGGGCACAAACAATATTGTTGCTGATGCTTTGTCTAGGCTACCTTTATGGAGTGAATCATCTAACGGCTTTGGAGAAGGAGAGGAAGAGTTTAAAATTATCTACTTGAGGGGTGTGAAAGAGGAAAAAGAGATCTTGAAAATTTGCAAGGATATCCACAGGTATCAAAATCATAATCAGAATTGGAAATTGATTAAGAGAATGTTGGGTAAGAAAGGAGCAGAAAAGACAGAACAATATCATAAGGTACACAATGGTACTTTATTCAGGAGACATAAGAGTGACTCAGAGGATTGGAAATGAGAGTTTTGGTCATTGTGGATCAACCAAATGCACACCAAAAATTCAGGAAAACATCTATTTTTATAACATAGGAAGCAGAGTCAAGAAGAAAATTGTCAGCTGTGGAAGATGTCAAAAGTAAGTAACCAAACAAGTAGATACCAAATGCAAAACATACTGGCTAATAGTAACCTTGATCTCATGTTATTGGATGTTTATGGACCTTTGCCTAAGTCTAAGAATGGATTTTGGTATGTTTTGTGGTGGCTGATTTATTTTCAAAGTTCATAAAGCTATTTCCTTTCAAGAAAGCTACCAGTAAGCGAATCATCTCTGAGTTTGAAAACTCATATTTTCAACAGGTGGGTATTCCTAAAACAACTTTATTTGATAATGGTTCTCACTTTGCATCACAAGCTTGGAAGGATTTCGTTGATTGTGTAAAAATAAGGCATATTCTAACCTTGGTGTACCATCCTTTGAGTAACCCTGCAGAAAGATACATGAGAGAGATTGGAAGGCTGTTTAGCACTTATTGTAATAAGAATCATACCAGTTGGATAGATTATGTCAGTGATTTTGAGGATATTATGAACAGTTTAAAACATTCTTCAACAGAATTTTTTACCATTTGAAATCATGTTTAATCACAGACCAGTTAACTTAATTTCTGAGAGTGGTGAGTTTCCTCCACGTAAAATTGTGTCACTGCAAGAGAGGGAAGAGTGTGTTAGGGAGATGATGAAAAAGCAGGGATATGAGAGAAAGCAGAGACATGATGGTTAATGCAGATTTTCTAAATTTAAGGTAGGAGGTCTTGTGTTGGCGAAAGCTAAAGAGAGATCTAAAGTGTTGACATCTGAGATAAAGAAATTTTTCGATATTTATATTGGACCACTCGAAATTCTTGGAAATCCACATCCTAATGCATACAGGCTTGTGTGGCCTAAATCTAAGAAGTTGGTTGGATTATGCAACATCACTAAACTGAAAGCATATAGAAATGATCCACAACTATCTAATTTTTGTTTGTTTGTTCTTTTTCCAGTGTCGTGAGTTTAGTATGTAAGATGATGTGATTTCTAGAGTTCTATCTTATTCATTGGCTGAGTTTAAATCTATTTTTAGATTCATAAAACTACACAACTGTGTTTTGTTTTTCTGGAATTTAGTATGTAAAATGATGTGATTTTTATCTATTGACTAAGTTAAAGTCTATGATACACTATATAGTTGTGTTCTGTAACAAATATGTACTTTAGGATTTCATACATACATGCCAAGAGACTAAATGAGTAGATCCTTTTGCAATTTTGAAATGGGACAATGTTCATAATTTGTACTGCAAAAATGAGGAATAGCATCTTAGTATATCTGTGTGTATCACCTTGTTATTTCATTTTTTTATTGCATTTAACTCTGTTCACTAATGTTTCATATGTGAACACTTTTTAATCGCACTGGACATAAATCCCATACAACTGACTTTGAAGAATAAATAGGGAGAATATATCTTGTATGATGGGAAGAAGGTATTGTATAGCATATTTTATTATTATTAGTCGTAAAGCTCCCAACATGGAAGACGCTAAGTAAAGATGGTTCACTTCTGGGGCTTCTTATTCTTCTTGTTTGCCCACCAGGTCTTCATTCTTTGCGAGAATTCAGCTTTTCTTTCTTCGCTCCATTTTGTTCCAGTTCTCGGCGCTTTTGTCTCTGGTTTGACCTCCCATTTGTCAACTTTAAGTTTGAAATTGTTTCTTTTGTTCATGTCTTCAGTAGTAATGTTGGCTAATTCCAGATCTTTCTTTACATTTTTGATCCATTCTCCTCCATTAACAAGGGATGCTACGTATCTTACTATTTTTTTTTGTAAGTCTGTGATCGGGAAGTCTCATTATGTGGCCATAGAATTTTAGACGCCTCTTCCTCATGTCTATCTCTATGTTAGAATATTCTTCAATTTTAGAATTTTTCTGTAATCTATACCCCTCTTTGGTCCATCTTGGTCCCAGAATTTTCCTAATGATTTTCCTTTCCTCTTTCTTCAGGTTTTCCATATCTGTTTTCCTTTTAAGTGTCAAGGTTTCGCTGGCATATAGCATTATTGGTTTAATTACCGACTTATAATGTTTAATTTTGTATTTATAGATAGACATTTTTTATTGTAAATGTTTTGGACCAGCCCTAGACCCCTACGAGCTTTTAATATTCTTTCTTGTTGTGAGTATTTTTCAGAAATTATCTCTCCTAAATATTTAAAGTATGGTACCCTCTTAATTTCTCCATATTTGGTTTGTAACTTAGAAATTTCTAGATTTGTTGTTGTAAACACCGTTTTCTCAAAATATATTTGTAGGCCAACTTTTCCTGCACACTCTTTTAAGGTTTCTATCTGTTTGACTGCCATTTCACTAGAATCTGCCATTATTGCAAGATCGTCTGTGTAGGCTAAGTAGGGGATTTGTAGGTCATCTTTTTTGGTTCCCAGTGATATTGGTTTCCAGTACTTTTCTTTTTTGAGTTCTTTTTCCCATTCTGCCATGACTCTATCCAGAACTAAGTTGTCTAACCCCAGTTTTTATCTCAAATGATTTTGAAAGTTTTCCCATGAATTTCATTTTGCATTTTGTATTTGTTAATGTCTGCTCTATGATGTTCCGTGTCTTCTTATCCAGTCCTTGTTCTTCAAGAATTTTAAATAGTGTGGGTCTGTGAATTGAATCATATGCCTTTTTAAAGTCGACAAAGACATATACTGTAGGCTTCCTTCGCATTTGTCTCATCCTTGTAATCAATTTCAAGTTTAAAATTTGTTCTGGACATGATCTGTTTGGTCTGAAACCAGCTTGGAAATCTGAGATTTTGGGTTCTAGCAGTTTTTGTGTTCTTTCAAGAAGACAAGCTGATAATATCTTGTATGTGACGGCAAGTAAGGAGATTCCTCTATAGTTGTTCACATCCGATTTATCCCCTTTTTTATGTAACGGATGTATTAGGGCACATTTCCAATCTTCTGGTATTTCTTCAGTAACCCATATGTTTTGAATAATTTTAACTAGCTCATTTCTTGAGTTAGCCCCTAGACTTTTGAGAAATTCGGCTACAATTCCATCTTCTCCTGATGCTTTGTTATTTTTGAGTTTGTTTATGTGTTTGATAATTTCTTCTTCAGTTGGCGGTACCGAGTCTTGCTGTTGCGGGGCTTTAGTGCTGGATATTGGAAGAGCTTCTGTTGGTTCTGGACAGTTTTGTAGCGTTTCAAAATATTTGGCTAATATAGCATATTTAGTACACAAAAAAGTGTTTCAGGATTTGATGTGAATATTAGACAGAAAGTTACTTATCCATTGGAGCATGTGATGAGAACTCTAGGGAGGAAACTGAAAGATGTGGGCAGATCCAGTCCCCATACTGCTGTATGGCTGTACCAGGCTGGACCAGTCAACTTACAAGAGATCATAGGAGCTGGGTAATGTACTCAAGCATCAGTTAACTACATCTGTGTTGTGACTGATATTTGTGAATTGTTAGCCAAGGCTGCTAAAGACAGTGTTATTCTGCATAAATGCATGTTTTTTCAAGTAGGGGGATTGACTTTCCAATACATTATGTAAAGTTAAATCAGTATGTATTTTTTTATCATTTATAAATGAATCTTCTAGGTTTTTATGTATGTGGGTTAGTTGTATGGACAATTAACAAATAGTGTGGAAGAGATTTACTGATGTAGTGGATGCAGCGTATTCAGATTCACTTCTTCTTTGTCTGGTAGTGGCGTCAATCTAGTGGGGGTGATTAAATGACCAAGGACCTCGATTTCCATCACACTGAATGCGCACTTCACTGGATTGATAAAGATTCTGGCTTCACCCAGTCGCTGAAAGACGGTTGTTGGATGGCTGCAGTGGAGCTTGCTCAACTTTGAGAACATTAGGACGTTGTTGAGGTACACGAAACAGCATGGGAAGCTTCACAAGATGCCATCCAGGATCTGCTGCCAGATCTGGGCAGCATTCCAAAGACCGAATGTCAAAAACAGACTTTCGAAAAGCACAAAGGGGGTGATGATAGCTGTCTTCTGAATGTCTTTGGGTGCCACTGGTATTTGTGTGTACGCCTTTGAGGAATCGATCTTACTAAATATGACACAGCCCTGCAAGGCATGACCAAAATCTTGAAAGAACAGTACAGGACATCTATCTGGTACCATTGTCTGTGGCTCATGGTCTTGTGATAGCGATCTCTCTTCCCGCGCATGGGGCCCGGGTTCGATTCCCAGTGGGGTCAGGGATTTTCTCTGCCTCGAGATGACTGGGTGTTCTGTGTCTTTCATCATCATTTCATCCTCATTCACTCGCAAGTCGCCGTAGTGGCATTAAAGAACTTGTGGAGCGGCGGCCGAACTGCCCCGCAAGGGGTCGCCCAGCCACCAATGCCATACACTTCATATCATATCATATATCTGGTACCATTCATGAATTAACGGCACAACAGTCTCCACACTGGAGCCACGAACTGTCTTGTTTTGGAACTAAATGCAATGTAGACAACCATGGGCTGCTTTTATGTGGGTGGCACAATGATTGTGGGCTGGGCATAGTTATTATGTGGTGCACCATTGAATGCTTGATGTCCTTCGATGTGCCAGTCGGGTGGGTGAGTTCAGGAAATTTTCCATATTGTCAGCCTTAGGCCCAGGGCACTTAACAGGTTTTATGCTGTAGAAGGCAGTCTGCTAGCACTGTCCCACTACCTTCAAATTTGTTGCCACATCAATGAGCTGGCTGTTTGCATTGTTAGTTTGTAGCCTGTAGTGACCAAGAAAGTCTGCCCCCAGGATTAGTTCATTGAAGTCAGCCACAGTAAATGTCCATGAAAATGTTTGACATAGTCTAAGGTCTAAATTGTGGTTGTGTGTGCCATACATTTTAATGGCCAAATTGTTCACCATAGTGAGGCAGAGTGCTCAGCCCGCCTGAAGTTTCCTAGCATAGAACAGTGAAATATCGAGCAGTGAGAACCCATGTCAATGAGGTACCTCACACCGCCTGCCCGTTTTTCTAACAAGAAACGTACGGATACTGAATTTCAACCAGGTGCGTCTGGGCCCGGCTGCAACTGGGGTTTAAGTGTGTCCAGGGAGAATGACACTTTGTTGCTTCATTGCCAAAGCTTGTGTGGTACCAGCAGAGGTCACTCAGTGGCTGCTCTGCTGTCAGTGGAACAGTTGGAGCTGCGTGGCCAGTTGCATGAACCAGTTTGGTGGTGGCTGGATCTGCTGCCACTATGGTGACTGTTACCTACTGCCCGTTAATGTGCCAACCATTAGACCCGTGAGGTGAGGGCTGCCACCTGTATGGCCAAGTTTTGAACTAGCTGGTGCATCCATGGTAGAGGGAGGAGGAGGTGTGTGCCCCGAGGAGGGGGCGGAATGGTGTCATAAGCTGCCGCAGAGTCCACATGTGCAGAACATGCCTGTAACTCACTCTCCAGCTTATGGTTGCACATGGGCATATCTTCTTTAATCATTTATAAGTTCTTCTAATTTCGTCATCTTGGTTTAGAGTCCAGTTCTCATTCAAGCGGAAAGCAGGCAATGCAAATAACACAACACACAAGAACAAAAAAACCTCAAAAACCACAAGAAGGTTCACGAGCGGAGCACACACACACAAAAGCAAAAAAAAGGTGTCTGTTCGCCCAAAAGAGGCAATAGTTAGTCTCTACAAGCACTGTTCAGAGGCAGGAGCATAAACGCTAGTCCACTTATGGTTCCTTGTCACTTGTGCCAATGAGCGTTGGTCACCAAGTGTCAGCCTCAGATCACTAATGAAGCAGGGACATGTGTTATCGCTGCTTATTGTCCTAGATGTGCAGTTAACAGGCTTTACTGCCGCACCGATGAACTATGTCCAACCAAGGAAGAGGCTTGTTGATGAGAACGTGACAGGAACTGATGAGGGTTGTTTTCTTAGACATACATTTATTGTGCCACACATCTTTAGATGTTACGAACCGAACTCTTTGATCTTTAATGTCCATACTGGCATGCTGCAGTAGAGGTATGCCTCGATCATCAATCCTGGAGGGTACACACTCCAGTGATAAGCATGGTGTGCATGTTGTGTGAACCACATGAAACAAAGGTCACATCTCCAAATGGTTGGTTTCTGGTACAACCTGTGGTGTCACCGCCAGACACCACACTTGCTAGGTGGTAGCCTTTAAATCGGCCGCGGTCCATTAGTATACGCCGGACCCGCGTGGCGCCAGTCAGTGATAGCAGACCGAGCGCCACCACACGGCAGGTCTAGAGAGACGTACAGGCACTCGCCCCAGTTGTACAGCCGACTTTGCAAGGAACGGTTCACTGACAAATACGCTCTCATTTTCCGAGACGATAGTTAGCATAGCCTTCAACTACATTTGCTACGACCTAGCTAGGCGCCGTATTCAATTGATATTGAGATTCTACTAACGTATCATCAAGAGCGATGTTCTACAAATGTGGATTAAAGTTAAGTATTCCAGAAGCTACGTACTTTTCTTTATAGCATTCATTACGTATCCTGTTTCAGACCTCATGCCAGCCTGCGTGAGTTTAAGTGCGTGCCTTTCGGCTTCCTCTCATTGTGTCTAGGCTGTCTTGCCTAGACACAACACAACCTGCAGAGCATCGCGCATTTCATGGATGGATGAGACAGTTCGAAATGAACAAATGAACAAAACTTTCCACACATGTTTGTGGGGAGTCATTTTAATTCAACCCATGCCGTCTGCAGTGAGAAATATTGGAGGCATGTGTCATGTTGCATTGTTCAGCTCTCCCTGGCTGTCTGCCTTCTCTTGTGTGGGCTGGTGCATGTCACACCGTTACCAAAATTTGGTGTAATGGTAAATCTAGATGCACGGGCCAGTGAATCCTGGACACTGTTAGCTTGTGTCAGCTGTGGGTGCTGTTCCACCATTCATGTGTTTCTGTGGTACAGCCACCACAGCAGAACTGGAGTGGTACAAGAACTGCACATCTCTCTCCTGTTAATTAACATTGGCTTGTTTAGTATTTCTACAAGTAGATATGAAGAAGGATGCAGATGAGCTGGCGTGGGGTCACAGTGGAATAAGCTCCACGCAAATGTGAGATGGTTCCTTTGAAACAGCACAGCCAGTTTCTTTCCCCATCCTTCACACAAACCAAGCTTACGCTCCATCTCTAATGACCTCGAGGTTGACAGGATGTTACAATCATTTTGCTTCCTTCCTTCAGTGGAATAGAGCAGAGCACTGACGTTGGGGGGGGGGGGGGGGGGGGCATGAAGCATTGTATGTGTAGAGCCACCAATCCAGGTGTGTAGCTGTCAGTGGCAATAAGCCTGACCCGGCAGTTCTTACGATGACAGCCACTTCTGACCTGGTCTTCACCCTGCGCCGTGTTCTGTTTTCCGTGTGCTCAGTTATTCTGATGCTCTTGCTGCTCAGGTTTGCTTTATGCTCTTCTGTAAGCTGTGTTCGGACTATCTGCTCCCCCCCCCCCCCCTCCCCCCGCCAGTTTCATTCCCTCTTCTTGTGTTCAGCTTCCTGGGCGCGTAGACGAGCCACTGGCAGTTAACATAACCATATTTTGTGCTGACTGTGATAAATGTGGTGTTGTCACAGATGTGCAGATACAAAAGGAGCCACGTAGGACATTATGTATGTACATGATACTCTAAACGGTTATCACCATGGACTCTGCATTTTTACAGTGCTGGAAGGAGCGGTTGTCCCTCCAGGAGCAGGAAAACAGCTACAGCAGGAGCAGGTGCTGGAACTGCTTCAGCAGAATAAGGAATTGCGCCATATGTACATCGCGCTGGTGGCGAGCCAAGCACTTGCAGAGAAGGCTTCTCCTTAGCCACCCCTAATGTCACTTGCCAGCTTTGGTGAGTCTATGGAGAGGTGTGAGAATTACCTCTGTCAGTTCTTATTGCACTGGCCTACCTACTTTTCCTACATTGGTGTCCAAAATTAAAGCAAGAAACGGAAATTTTGCAAGGTTGCATTTATTTTGGCACAAAACAGTATAAACAGGTTATAGGTAAGTAGGAACAATATAAAGAATACAGAACGTAAACAACAGCAACATGTATAACAGTAGAAAAAAATGTTCTTCGTTTCTTCCAACTGAACAGATTTGCATACACATTCCGACAACTGGTTAATGTGCTCACTGCGGGGTGTGACCACCTCTGGCAGATATACAGGTCTGACAACGAGGGAACATGCAGTGAATAACGTCCTCAATGTCATGTTGAGCTACTCGCAAGTCTTGGAGAGTGGTTGGTGGGTATTGACATGACGCAACCTGTCTACCGAATGCATCCCAGACATGCTCTACAGGATTAAAATTGGGAGAGCGAGCAGGCCGGGCCATGCGTGCAGATCTTTCATTTCCAAGAAAACATTAACCATTCGTGCCCCATGAGGTCGAGCATTGTCGCCCATCAGTAAAAGGCCTGCACAGCCCATAGCAAAAGCCATACATGAGGTCCCAAGACCTCGTCACGATACCTGACAGCAGTAAGCTTTTCCGATTCAACCAAACAATTTTCTAAAAGGTGTTCGAGTGGTCAACACAATCCCTGCGATCCTCCCCGATAGTGGTCTCTTTCCATAATGTTCGTGTCTCGAAATCGTGTTCCACATTCCCTTCAGATGCGAATCCGCCGAGAATAACTCTCCAGACCAAATCGGGACTCATCTGTGGAAAGAACACTGGCTCACTGTTCGACAATCTAGATGGCATGTTGACAAGTACACTCTAGACGTTTCCTTCTGTGAGGCACACGTACAGCAGGTCTCCAATAATAAAGGGCACACCGTCGAAGCCTTCTCTACACCGTTTGCCTTGATACAGCACGTCCAGTGGATGGTGCGACGTCAGATGCCAGTTGCTGCGTAGTATTAAAGCGGTACAATCGTGCTCTTAAGACCAAAGAACGGTCCTCTCTTTCTGATGTCACACATGGTCGGTCCTACCCTGGTCTTTGGGATACAGTTTCGGTCTCTATAAACCATCGCCACATCCGAAAAACAACAGAACGGTTCACGTTAAGCCGTCGAGCCACATGAGTTTGCGACTGTCTTGCTTCCATTCTTCCTTTGGCCCTCCACCGCAGAGAGTCTGGTGCGGCATAATGCACAATGTACATAATAATTGTGGCTGTGGGACTAGCCGACAAACACTACCCCGTTTGATAGGTGCCCTGACGTCATCGTTGGCATGGTTTTCCAATGACCGAAATGCCATCTTCTGTGCAGAACACGATCGTGCCGACATCTATTGACAGTTTGTATGATTATATCGTGAATTAGACACAGGACGGGGAAATGGCGGTTTATTGCGTTAATTTTGGACACCTTGAACCAGGTGGTTTTTGCTTCCGGTAAGCCGCTCTGTGTTGACGCCGTGGACGGTTCGAATGCAGTCACATCAAGGCGCTGCTCATCTTCGCCTTTAAAGGGCTGGGCGGTTTCAAGTCAGTCACTCTGCTCGTGGAGTTTTTCGGATTCTCAGCATCACTCTCTTTTCGCAGCTGTTTCTGATCAATCGGCAAATCGGCAGCCCTGCCCCGATTGTCATTTGGAGCATATTCTACACGATTGCGTACATGTAGATGACATGTATGGGACACGCCACATGGTAGGCCATTTGGCAACGGTTTGTGACAGCCGGCGAGCTGCGGGACAGTCGTCGAAGGCAAACTGTGTTTTCCCTTGACTCAGAGGCTGTCTCCGACGTCTCACAAACGTTGCCCCAGCGTATTTTGCTAACGTTCGCAGTGGATGGTGACTGACCGAGTTCAGACACAGCGATGACGATCAGCCTAATAACTTGTTAGATACATATAGTCTCTTAGGCTGCTCTGCGTTGCAACGGCCACTATGTCAAGTTGTGTCTTGTAGTAAGCTGTGTATTCCTGTGAGGGGACAATTCTCTGACTCTGCGTATTGCAAAAATGCGGAACAGCAACTTCCGTTGTTGGTGGGTAATTCTCTGTTGGTGCAAAGCATTATTTCGTGAGACTCCTTTTCTATTTTTGGTTCCTATATAGTCGAAAAAGTATATTTAGTGTCAGCAGTCTCCTTCGAAGGTTTGGACTCTTTACTATGGTCGTACGGCCAGCTGTTTGAGAATACCATGCAAGGTTTGGGCAGAAAATATCGAGGCACGCGTCACCCTTAAGCCGTCGGCAATACTTCAATTTTATCGCTCCCATCCCATTCCCTTCGCCATGTGCGGCAAGGTGCAGGCCGAGTTGCAGCCTTGGCAGGACATCAGCGTCGTTTCTCTCTATTTTTTAGAGCCAGCGGACCATCTCTTTGGTGGTAATTCAGAAGCCAGATGGTGCTATGTGTCTTTGTTTCGATTTTTAACAGATTGTCAACAAGCAAAGTGTCGCGGATCCACATCCAATTCCGTTGCTGGAGGAGCTGCGGCGAAGTTGTAAGAGGGCCGGTATTTTTCGTGCATCGACTTGTGTGATGCATACCTGCAGTTGATATTGGGAGCGGCTTCTCGGAATTTCTTAGTGCTCAACATTCACTTTGGGCTCTACCAATTTAACCGCTTGGCCTTTGAAATTTTGTCTTCGCTAGAAATTTCTCAACGATATTTGGAACAGCTCATTCAGAACATTCCCTGGTATGTATACTATCTCGATGACATCTGGGTCATGGTCTCCATGCAAGAGAAACAGTTACAAACTCTGCAGGCGGTTTTCCAGTGCCTTCTGGTGAATGGCCTTCACTGTGAACCAGAAAAATGTAGTTTTTTCTCCCCAAAGGTGCATTTTTTTGGGACATGTGCATAGCAAAGATGACTTCATCCCTAAGGACAAGCACATCAAAGCCATCATCAACCTGTCAGTGGCCAATAATCTGAAGGATTTCCTGTCCTTGTTGGGCGGGATTTCTTGTTATACTAAGTTCATTTTCCAGACTACACACATTTGATATCTCCTGAAACTGGTTTCGCTAAAAGGGGCATAAAATTTCGTGTGGTTTGCTGACTGTCAAGGGCTTTTCAGTCACTTAAGCGGTTTTTGTGCTCAGTTCCCCGTTTAGCTTTCAGTATACCAGGTAAATCACTAACTACAGCCATCAATGATGATGATGATGAAGTCCCACACTCCGTGACAGAGCATAGGGGGACGATGCGGGAGACCCGCACCGCCATACTACGTTCCTATAAAGCACTGGTACAGTTCTGTCACATGGGAACCCAAATGTTACCACCCAGCCCATAACGTATGCATCAAAAATGCAATTTAACTACTCGCAGGTGGAAAGGAAGAGCTGACTACCATACATTAAAAAATTTCATCTTTTTGTATGGAGCCAAGTACCTACTCATTACCAACCTCATGGCCCTGGATTCCTTATTCCACCCTCACTCTGAGCTACCAGATGAGACTGCCTGCTGGTTGCAGAAGTGGGCCCTTGGGCCCTCGCTCTCAGTAATTATTGCTATGACATTTTTTACCGTTCCACTACCCAGCAAGTTAATGCAGATGCGCTGTTGTGATTGTCGGCACGATACGATCCAGAGATCGACCTGCAGGAGGCTCTAATTTTCTGACTGGACGATACTTTGCAGCAAACATTGCTGGATTTGCCATTGGCAGCGCAGGAGATTGTGGCTGCCACAAACAGTGACCTAGTTCTCTGGAAAATCTTTTCAGCAGTCCGGGCAGGATGGGCCAAGCATGCTCCTTTTTGAGCAGATTGCGTATAGTGTGTGTTTTTTCTGCAGGATCGGCTTAGAATTATCTAGTGGATCCTCATCCTGGTCATGAAGGAGCAAAGCTGCTGAGTGGTCGTCCTTCTGTTGTTGCACCGTTGCATACATGCATCGCCATGGGATATGTCCCATATGAAGGTTTCAGTGCAGTGTCATGTCTACTGGGTGGCGACTGAACACAATATTGGACATGTTGTGAAGGCTTGTGCAGCCTGTGCACAAAACCAGACTGTGCTGCCACATCAATTTTCCCTAGACCAGTTTCGGAGCATTCTGGGGCAAGGGTGGGCCCTTTTTTGGAAGGCATGTGGTTTTGGTGGTCAATGCATTGTCAAATTTCCTGTATGTGGTCAAACAGTCCTCCACAATGTCCACTGCAACTGTTCTTGGACCGAGCAAAGTGGCGCAGTGGTTAGAACACTGGACTCGCATTTGGGAGGACGACGATTCACACACGCGTCTGGTCATCCTGATTTAAGTTTTCCATGATTTCCCTGAATCACTTCAGGTAAATGATGTGATGGTTCCTTGAAAGGACACAACCACCTTCCTTCCCCATCCTTCTCTAATCCTAAGGGACCGATCACCTCGCTGTTTGGTCCCATCCCTCTAATCAGCCAATCAACCAACCAACTATTGTCGGTCATTTTTGGTATTGAGGGCTCTCCGTAGACCCTTGTCTTCGATAATGGTAGGAAACTCGTATTGCAGGAATTTGCAAATTTTTGCATTCGGAATGATATCCAGTATCAGACTACCATCCCAATTCACCTGGCTTCTAACTTGGAGGTGGAACAATCTGTGTAAACTTTCATATCCCAAATGAAGAAGTCAGTGTCTGCCTTGTCTCGTGACAGTGGACTGTTTAGTTTTCTTGCCATGTACCAGGTTACGCCAGTTCGCAGATGCAATCTAGCGGGATATTTGCATGAGTGCAGCAATGGAGTCTTTTGGATCTACTGCACCTTGAGGTGCATGTCCCAAAAGCTCACCACATTTTTCTTGCGATGCTGTCGTTTAGGTCCATTCTTTCAGGTGGCAGCGGGGGTGGCTGCCGAGTGTCTTGGTGGACACAATATCCGACATTTGTTTGTGATGATTGTTGGTTGGGAGCATCTGACCATGATTACAATAATTTGTGCCTGCGACCTGTTGGAACCATCAAGTTCAGTCCCGGCTTTGTTCCAGTGGGATTCCAATTGCAGTAGCGGGTTCATCTGTTGCAGTCCCCATCATACCCTGTGTCATGCTACCTTTGACTATGGAATATGGTGCTGGCGGAGACAGCTCCTGCAACTACAGATATGAAGGCTATAAAATTTGATGCGGGAAATCTCCTTCCCCCACTAGCCAGTGGATGAGGCCTTGTCGCTGCCTGATGCCGGCAGATAACCCTCCACTATCTTCTGGCCCTCTCACAAAGCCAGCTACATTATCATATTAGCATTGTCTCCTTCCATGGTCAGTCCACCACCAGAAAATCCTCTACAGGTTTGCGCTGCAGGCCATGGCATAAGCCTGGCCACTTTCGGTCCTATATGCCCTTACCAGAGGGGAGGTTTACATATCACGGTATAACTGTATATGGATGTGTGTGGATTGGTGCACTTATCACGGGATAAATGGTTCTGAGCACTATGGGACTTAACTTCTGAGGTCATCAGTCCCCTAGAACTTAGAACTACTTAACCTAATTAACCTAAGGACATCACACACATCCATGCCCAAGGCAGGATTCGAACGTGCGACCGTAGCGGTCGCGCTGTTCCAGACTGTAGCGCCTAGAACCTCTCGACCACTCCGGCCGGCTATCACGGGATAATTATATATTTTTATAATTATATATTTTATGATTTTGGTTGGGGTGGCTTTAAATATTGTGGGCTAGCATGAGAATTTTAATTAACGTATACCGCGATAACACTCGTACGGACATCGGCTGCCTCGAAGTACGTACGATATAATATTTTTTAAACACAACGCGCGACTCACCGCCTTCTAATAAATAGTTTGCGTGAGCGCTGCTATTTAGAAAAGAAAATATGTGTATTCTTACGCAAACTGTAATTATTAATATGGGTCTCAGGGGCTGCTGGTTATTTATGTAGCAAACTACATAAAGATTAACTGAGATATTGCGGAGCGTATCGAATGAAAATATTTTCAATATTTCTTGTTCATTATTTGCAAGGCAAAACTGGAGAGAATTTCATCTGCCGTTAGGCGGCCAGACTCGAAACATACTGAACTTATTCGTATTCTAAATATTAATAAACGAAATCTATTTTTACTCTGTTAATTCTGAGACTATTGTAAGATCAAGGTAGAGAAACCTCTCACATTTACATTTAATATTATGACATGAAAATTTAATTAAATAATACAGTTAGCGTAATGGCCGACTAAATCATGCTAGGGGAGATGAGCTCCCTGGACTACGAACTTCTGTACAAAATTTGTTAATTATAATTAACGGTTGCGATCATGAGAGGTGACAACTAAGTCAATAATCCACACTTTCTAATAACAATTATAAGTATATTTTTACTAAATTACAACCAAACTTACATTAAATATTATCGAGCGCTACAATGGCGGCCTGCCTCTAGACGAAACAAAAACAGGAGAGTTGGTTCAATCAAAGCATTGTCTCTGATCTTCATGGCCTATGTTACACAGAGATTATACCAAAAAAACTGTTCTGTTAATTACATGGATATTTGTGTTTTGATAATAATAACTTACGTTCTTTACAATTTGTTATGCATCGCGCAGACGTACTTAGTCTTCAGATAATTTAGGTTTCACACGTCTCATAGCAAAATTTTCTTTTCCCTTTCTCCAAACGTCCATTTATGTGACGTACCGTCACATTGGATGCCCCATGACCCATGATTACAATAATTTGTGCCTGCGACCTGTTGGAACTATCAAGTTCAGTTGCGGCTTTGTTCCAGCGTGATTCCAATTGCAGTAGCGGGTTCATCTGTTGCAGCCCCCACCATACCCTGTGTCATGCTACCTTTGACTATGGAATATGGTGCTGGCGGAGACAGCTCCTGCAGCTACAGATATGAAGGCTATAAAATTTTATGCGGCAATCTCCTTCCCCCAGTAGCCATTGGATGAGGCCTTGTCCCTGACTGATGCCGGCAGATAAGCCTCCACTATCTTCCGTCCCTCTCACAAAGCCAGCTACATTAGCATATTAGCATTTTCTCCTTCCATGGTCAGTCCACCACCAGAAAATCTTATGTCCTCTGCAGGTTTACGCTGCAAGCCATGACATAAGCCTGGCCGCTTTCGGCCCTAAGTGCCCTTTCCAGAGGGGAGGGATTTAGTATCCATGCCAGTGGAATTCGAGATGAACTGACATAGGTATCATAGTGGAATAGGGCAGAATGCCATTACAGGGAGCATACACGAAGCTTTGTGTGGACAGAGCCATTGATCGAGCTGTTTACCTGCCAGTGACTATAGGTCTGGCCTGACTGTTCTTACATGAGCAGCAACTAGTTCGGACTGGCCTTCACCTGACACCGTCCTCTATTTTCCATGTGCTTAGTTTATTCTGTCGCTCACGCTTTTCACGTTGGGTTTGCTCCGTGCTTGTCTCTAAGTGGTGTTTGGACTCACTGCTACCCTGTAGAATGACTCGCTCGACGAGTTTCATTCTCTTCCGTGTTCAGCTCCCTGTGCTTGTAACTGAGCGATCGTCAGTTAGTAGAGTAATATTTTGTGCTGACAGTGACAGTCTGTCACGCCTGAAAAGATAAAAAAGCTTGAAAAATAGAGTCACTATTTCTCCTTCAAGGAGTTTTTCCGTTTTGCTCGTGAGGCTGAGTACATCATTTTTCAGTCATCAGACCAAGAAAAAAGCCTTGAAAATACAATGGATCGAACTTAAATCCCCAGCACGGCAATCAGACATTCTGTCTGTTCGACTAGGAATACTTATTGTTATCAATGATCTTTATTATTTTCTATTTTATTTTCCTTGGACTATTTTCTCTCACACTTAAATGATGTCCTGTTTCTTTAGCTGTATGTATATCATATTGATTTTATGGTTTATCGTGGGTCGTTCTTTCTTATTCATGACCCATCTCAACCCGCACTTTCTCTTTTGCGTTTCGTGGCATTCTGTTCTGTACACACTTGCCTCTCGAAGCTGCCCTTTCTCTCCTGTCATACGTTTCTACCTCTCTTTCTCCTCCTGTTCTATGCAAACTTATGTCATTTCTGATGTATACACCTAGGATAGCATTCAAGCTAGTAATGCTATAGCATCAGACTTTGTGTTTAAACATACTTCTCTGAAGGAGAAAAATGCTCAAGAATTTACAATGAGGCGACAAAAGTCACGTAATACCTCCTAATATCGCGTCGAATCTCCTTTTTCCCAGCGTAGTGCAGTAATTCGACATGACATGAACTCAACAAGTAGTTGTAAATCCCCTGCATGAATACTGAGCAGTGCTACCTCTATAGCCGTCCATAATTGCGGAGGTGTTGCCGGTGCAGCATTCTGCGGATGAACTTACCTCTCGATTATGTCCCGTGAATGTTCGATGGCATTCATGTCAGGTGATTCGGGTGGCAAATCACTCGCTCGAATTGTCCAGAATGTTCTTCAAACCAATTGCTAAGAATTGTGTCATCCACACAAATTCCATCGTTGTTTGGGAACATGAAATGCAAATGGACTCCATGTAGCCAGAACATAACCATTTCCAGTGAATGACCGCTTCAGTTGGACTGTAGGACCTGGTCCATTCCATGTAAACACAGCCCACATCAGCAAGGAGCCACCACCAGCTTGCCCAGTGCCTTGACAACTTTGGTCCACGGCTTTGTTTGGTCTGCACCACACTCGAATCCTACCGTCAGCTCTTACCAATTAAAATTGGGACTCATCGTTTTCTAGTCGTCTAGGGTCCAATCAATATGGTCACGATGCCAGGAGAGGCACTGCAGGCGATGTTGTGCTGTTAGCAAAGGCACTGGCGTGGGTCGTCTACTGCCATAGCCCATTAACGGTAATTTAGCCGCTCTGTCCTAATGGCTATGTTCGTCGCACGTCCCACATTGATTTCTGCGGTTATTTCACACAGTGTTGCTGGTCTGTTAGCACTGAAAACCCTACGTAAACACCACTGTTATTGGTCCTTAAGTTAACGACGCCGGCTACTGCGTTGTCCGTAGTGAGAGGGAAAATGCCTGAAATTTGGTATTCTCGGCACACTCTTGACTTTATGGATCTCGGAATATTGAATTCCCTGACGATTTCCGAAATGGAAAATCCCATGCGACTAGCTCCAACTGCCATTCCGCGTTCAAAGTCTGTTAATTCCCGTCGTGCAGCCGTAATCACAACGGAAACCTTTTCAGGAATTAGTGACCAATCCAAATTCACCAAAAACAAGCGCAAAATATATCTGTTTAAAAAAGCAGACAGAAGTTGTTCGGCACCTTCCTAAGACACAGTCTCCATTCCGCCCATACTGAAAAGCGTCTACCAAATGTGTCTTAAATTCAAAGAAATAGTGTTGGCGACAATTGAGAGTTTTATATCAACTAAATTAACACGAGACGGAATAGATCCCTCAGGATTAACAAATCGAGTCAAGACACTGTTGCAGAAGCAAGGAAAAAAATCATGTCCGATTTAACATAGTATTCCAAGCTTGGCGGATGTCTTCAGATGCTCAAAAACCAGCGTGAAATTCAATGTAGGATGAATTTAATAGTTTCCACAAAGAAACTCTCTAACTCTAGCAGAAAATCCAAAGAGATTCTACTCGTATGTGAAGTATAGTAGCGCCAAGACTCAATCAATACCTTCACTGCGTGATGGCAACGGTAATGTTACCGATGACAGTGGCACTAGAGAACTAACTAAACACAGCTTTTCGAAATTGCTGAAACTAGAATCAGGTATACCTACCGAAGCGAGTACTTGGAAGTAGGTAACCTCGATGTAGCATAACAACCTATGTCACTTAATTCAGGTATGTCTTCCGTTCGAGATTTATATCCGTTACATTTCCTTCGGAGTATGCTAATGAAATGTCTCAATTTTAGCAATGCATTGATTTGCAGCAGGATTTTGGAACATATGCTCTGTTCCAGTATTATGAAATACCTAGAAGAAAACGATATATTGGCAAACAATCAACGTAGATTCAAAAAATGTTCTCATTCACATTAAGTAATAAGTTCTGTCGACAGAAATTTTTTCACACCGCTTCTCACATGAAGCTTCTAATCAAACTGGATGCATACTGAATATCTTCTCAGTTGTGGAACTGGATTCAGGATTTCTTGTCGGAAAGGTCCCAGTTCGTATAAATCGGAGGGAAGTCATCTAGTGAAACTGTAGTGATATATGGACTTGTCCAAAGCCCTCTGTTGTTTCTCGATTTAGGAGACGTCTCTAAACTGTTTGCAGATGATGCCGTCGTTTACTGTCTAGTAAAGTTATCAGAAGATCAAAACGAATTACAAAATGTGATAGACAAGATATCTGCATGGCGCTAAAAGTGGCAATTGGCCGTAAACAATAAAAAGTGTGAGGTCTTCCAGTTGAGAACGAAAAAGATTCCTTTGAATTTCCGTTAGAGGGTACGATAAACAATACGAATTTAAAGATAACAGATCAAGTAAATTCCTAGGGATTACAATTACGAACAAGTGAAATCGGAACCACCACAGGGAAAATTTTGTTGGAAAGGTAAAGCAAAGACTGTATTTTACTGGCAGCTCACTTAGAAGATGCAACAGGTCTCCTAGACAGGCTGCCTGCACTACGCTTGTCCGTTCTTTTCTAAAGCATTGCTGCGCGGCGTGAGACCCGCATCAGATAGGATTGACGGGGGACACTGGAAAAGTTCAAAGAATGATAGTTCCTTCTGTATAATCGCAAAATAGGTGAGAGAATGTCGCAGATATGATAATCGAGTTGGAGTGGCAATCACTAAAAGAGATGATTTTCATTGCGGCGAGATTCTCAGGAAAATTCAGCTACCAACTTTCTCTTCCACGAACCAAAATATTTCGGTGGCTTCCATCAACCCAGAGATAAATGAGAATCGTAATAAAGTAAAAGAAATAAGAGCTTTCACGGAAAAATTTAGTTGTTCATTTTTCCCATGTACTACTCTGGAATGGAACGATTTAAGAATAGTCTGGAAATGGTTCTATGAACGTTCTGTCAATCATCAAAGTGTGAACTGTAGTGTAATCATGCAGATGTGTTATCTTTCGGTCGTCGACGTGAGAGTGCTATGTCTTTACGTCTATGGAAAAATGGAAAAAGAATCTTTCATTCTTTCTTTCTTTCGCTGACGCCATAGTCCCACAGCGATCGCAGGGTCGGCGTCGTTACAACGGATTTGGCAAGGTGAGTTTTAGGGGTGGCCGGATGCCCTTCCTGCCACCACCCCGTACCCCCTGGGATGGAATCAGTGTACCCCAGCTGTCTGCGCCTAGTGTAAATCGTGTAATAGTGCGAACGTGTTTCAAATATCTGCGACGCGTGTAACTGTGATGGAACGTGGGGACCAGCCCGGTATCCACCTAGCGGGATGTGGAAAACCGCCTAAAAACCACATCCAGGGTGGCCGGCACACCGGCCCTCGTCGTGAATCCGCCGGGCGGATTCGATCCGGGGCCGGCGCGCCTACCCGAGTCCAGGAAGCAGCGCGTTAGCACTCTCAGCTACCCTGGCGGGTGTCTGTGGAGAAAGGATATTATTGCAAAATTGTAAGGCCACGATCCTTAAAAGTTCCGAATTACTAAAAAATCAACTGCTATGCCACCAACATTCGAAATGCGCTTCTGTCTCATAGCAGAGTGTGGCAATGAGGCATTCGATACCGTTGAATGTTACTGATGCTTGTACGCAATATCAGTGTGACTGACACGCACAAACTTGAAAAGACGGAACATCAACATCAGCGTAGCAGAAGCCCATTACTAATGTCTAGCGTCAGTTAACATGCAAGACAGTAATGTGTAATGGGTTGCCGAAGTGTCAGAATGCAGGCGCACAACTGTAACGCGAAAGCTTATTATAGCAGAAGCTGTCGATTAGCAAGCGAGTAGTAATAGTAGCAGTAGTTTATTTGTCCATGGATCATCTTTTACAATGACACTATACACATGTTTATGCAGAAAAACAGAAAAACTGAGGTGACAAATGACTTTGTTCACGAAGATGGGTACTGATAACCAACATCAATAGCTCATTACCTTACACATAAAATCAAATTATACAAAAAGTTATGCTTGTATGAGATTTAAAGCAGTTTTATATAAAGTGGAAATATCAATTTGAAGAGAACTAGCACTAGTACATCACACGAGAAAGTCAGTCTTCCTTTAAAACACTCCTTCATTTCTGTATTCTCAACACTTAGCTAGGCCTTCCTTTCTGCTCTCCTCAGTGTGATGGTTTCTTCACAGTGCACAAAACAGAAAAAACAGCAGAAAATATTCTCACACAGAAACAAAACAGATGATATGTAGTTACTTACGTTGATTTATGTACTTCGTAATTTTGCTATGAAAGTTTAATACCTAGCATCTGTATACGTCTTTTAATTTAATATTGTATGGACACAGTGATCTTAAATGACATTTTAATTTATTTCTGAATACTGATGTTCTCTCTATGGTTTTTTATGCTGATTGGGAATTTGTGATGGAAAAGAGACCAGGTTCTACCTAATCATGTCAGTTAGTTGTATGTGATAACCATTTCTACATTTGTATCATAATTCTTTATGTTACTTGTCAACAAAGGTGCACAATTCATTTTTGTGTGCCGACCGTTTCAAATACATATAGTGTAAGGAACAGTCAGTATATTTCATTTTCTAAATGAATTTTTGTAGATTTGTCGTAATGGCAATCACTGCTTTCTTGTGTAGTTTCACCAATCTTTAACAATGTGTATCTGCAGCGTATCCCCACATTGGAATGAAATGTGATAGTTATAGACACAAAAAAGCCAGAAAATAGAATGCTGGAGTTAGGAATACGTAGAACTGGAAAATTTTCTTACACGTTATTTCTAGGAATATGAATGACTTTATTGAACATGTTAGATCATAACATGTGAAGTGACTGAACGATAGGTGGAATAAATTTGGTTATTCCTTAATAATTCTTTGGGGCTGTTATAATGTGGAAACATTGTGATGAATTGAGGGTTAAAACATGTGTAGCTTTTTTACTTTACCGTGTACTTTCTGAGGGAGTACCTATTTATCAATACAACAATTTACACTCGAAAAATGAGGAAATCAAAAGGGTTTCAAATAAGGAATCATGTAGGAAAATTTTTGAACAATTAAAAATTCATGACACTTCCACGGTTACATAAATTTGTAAATTTTCTGCAATCGCACAAGGAATGTTCAGCTTTAAACAGTTCAAGTCATAGTTACGAAACTACAAATAGGTACTTACAGAGTAGGCATTAATGCCTTGCATCAGAAAAGTGTGCTGCAAAAACAAGAAACACTTGTCAGTACATAGCCTGAGGAAATGAAGAGAAATTCTATTTATTTACGAAATAACTAAAAAAAATAAAGGTCTACCAATTTAAGGCGTGTGTGTTCTATTTACTATGCAAATCGCTCCAGTTTCCCACAGATATTGGCGCGCAAGACGAATACGACGTACACCAAAAGGAGCATCTACGTGTACCATTGTATCTACACTTTGCGACCCACTCTGAAGTGCATGGCAAAGGGCATTTCCTCTTTTACTACTTATTAGAGCTTTTTCCCGCCCCATTCGCACATGGATCGCGGGAAGAATGACTGCATAAATGAGTCCGTGCATAATCTACGATTGGTCGCGTGAGAATTTTTTAAGCAATCTTGTTTGCAGACTCATTGCTTTTTCGCAGTATCCTACCAATGAACCGAAGTCTACCATCTGCTTCACCTACCACTGAGCCTATCATGTCATTACTTTACGCACACCGAGAAGTGGCATGCGGAGTATAGATTTAGATGTAAATATCTCTACAAACTGTTACACCCTGGTATTTTTAGGAGTGGGCTGATTCCAACTATGACTCAGCGATGTTTTTGTTAGCTTTGTGAAATATACAATTTTACCTTTCTAAAGATTTAAAGCAAGCTGCCAATGTTTGCACTAGTTTGAAATGTTATCAAGAGCGACTGTATATCTGCGTAACATTTTAGATAATGATTCATTATACATAACTGCGACAGCTGCAAAAAAATCTAAGGTTACTATTAACGTTGTCTGTCAGGTCTTTAATATACGTGAGCAGCAAGGGACTCAACGCATTGTCCTGGGGCATGCCTGAAGTTACTTCTACATCTGTCATCCAAGGTAACACGCTAAGCCCTTCCGACCAAGAAATCCTCAAGCCATTCAAAAATTTTGTTCGATACCTCATATGATCATACTTTCGTTAATAATCATTGGTATAATACAGAGTCAAATGCGTTTCGGAAGACAAGACATACTGTGTCGGCTTGATCCATGCTTTCAGGACGTCGTGCAGAAAAAGGAAGAGATAGTTTCGCGTGACCGATACTACGAAATCCACCGTGGTTAGTATGGAGGTGGTTAATCTGTTCGAGGTACCGTATTGCTTTTGAGTTTAGAATATGTTTTAACACTTTGCCGTCCGCACGTTTCGTACAAATTTATTCACTTGGCGCCGGCAGCGCTAATTCGGATTACTTGGCTTGTCGCCGGCCGTTCTTGACATTATCGGGAGATTATAAATTATTACGTTTTACTAATCTCATCGTTAGTTCTCATAAGTTCTCAACCCTGTTCCCCTACTTTCATGCAATTTTGAAGATATACACTCCTGGAAATTGAAATAAGAACACCGTGAATTCATTGTCCCAGGAAGGGGAAACTTTATTGACACATTCCTGGGGTCAGATACATCACATGATCACACTGACAGAACCACAGGCACATAGACACAGGCAACAGAGCATGCACAATGTCGGCACTAGTACAGTGTATATCCACCTTTTGCAGCAATGCAGGCTGCTATTCTCCCATGGAGACGATCGTAGAGATGCTGGATGTAGTCCTGTGGAACGGCTTGCCATGGCATTCCCACCTGGCGCCTCAGTTGGACCAGCGTTCGTGCTGGACGTGCAGACCGTGTGAGGCGACGCTTCATCCAGTCCCAAACATGCTCAATGGGGGACAGATCCGGAGATCTTGCTGGCCAGGGTAGTTGACTTACACCTTCTAGAGCACGTTGGGTGGCACGGGATACATGCGGACGTGCATTGTCCTGTTGGAACAGCAAGTTCCCTTGCCGGTCTAGGAATGGTAGAACGATGGGTTCGATGACGGTTTGGATGTACCGTGCACTATTCAGTGTCCCCTCGACGATCACCAGTGGTGTACGGCCAGTGTAGGAGATCGCTCCCCACACCATGATGCCGGGTGTTGGCCCTGTGTGCCTCGGTCGTATGCAGTCCTGATTGTGGCGCTCACCTGCACGGCGCCAAACACGCATACGACCATCATTGGCACCAAGGCAGAAGCGACTCTCATCGCTGAAGACGACACGTCTCCATTCGTCCCTCCATTCACGCCTGTCGCGACACCACTGGAGGCGGGCTGCACGATGTTGGGGCGTGAGCGGAAGACGGCCTAACGGTGTGCGGGACCGTAGCCCAGCTTCATGGAGACGGTTGCGAATGGTCCTCGCCGATACCCCAGGAGCAACAGTGTCCCTAATTTGCTGGGAAGTGGCGGTGCGGTCCCCTACGGCACTGCGTAGGATCCTACGGTCTTGGCGTGCATCCGTGCGTCGCTGCGGTCCGGTCCCAGGTCGACGAGCACGTGCACATTCCGCCGACCACTGGCGACAACATCGATGTACTGTGGAGACCTCACGCCCCACGTGTTGAGCAATTCGGCGGTACGTCCACCCGGCCTCCCGCATGCCCACTATACGCCCTCGCTCAAAGTCCGTCAACTGCACATACGGTTCACGTCCACGCTGTCGCGGCATGCTACCAGTGTTAAAGACTGCGATGGAGCTCCGTATGCCACGGCAAACTGGCTGACACTGACGGCGGCGGTGCACAAATGCTGCGCAGCTAGCGCCATTCGACGGCCAACACCGCGGTTCCTGGTGTGTCCGCTGTGCCGTGCGTGTGATCATTGCTTGTACAGCCCTCTCGCAGTGTCCGGAGCAAGTATGGTGGGTCTGACACACCGGTGTCAATGTGTTCTTTTTTCCATTTCCAGGAGTGTACATACGTAAATAAATACAAAATTTGTTTGTTTCATCGATTTGTTTATGTGCATTATCTTTGGTACTTAATATTCCTCTTTCATATGATAGGCAGAAAAACAGTCTCCAAGATGTAACACAACACCACGACTGCACATTAAGTTGTTCTTTTTTTGTTTTTGTTACATGCCAGTTTCTTCGTTTTCGTTTATTGGTTTCGGAAATACGTAGACCTGTTAGTTGGTGTTACTTTACGTGACCGGAAAGTCTGTCAACCGGATCATGATGAGACGTAAGCGATGTAGTGGCAACATCCAAGTTTTGCTGCGCGCATTCATCGTAAATAATCTTATCGTCTCTTTCGTCCGCCATGATGAAAGGGCACAAGTACGTATAAAAACAAAAAAACTTGTTGAAGTGTGTAACTTATTGTTACCGGTATCTCAACAAAACACCAACAGAATGCAAAAGATACTAAAGTGCTGTCGCCGGCCACTGCATGATACTATGCTCACGGCACAACTATGGTGTAGTCGGCCATTGAGCGATACCATGCACACGACACCACTGTGGTGTCGCCGGCCACAGCGATACTATGCACACGACACAACTGTGGTGTCGCAGGACGGCAGAGTGTTAAGATTCGAAACAGTTGGATGTCAAAGATAGTAGACGGAATTATTATGGATCATTTCTGGTACCTTCCTTCTAAGTGGATGTTTATTTGTAAAGTCTTCCAATTTCTGGGCACTGTTTTTTGTTGGAGGGACATACGGAGTGATTAAAACTGTGGTGAAATCAGCTGCAAATTCTGCATAGCATCTGATAGGATTCCACTGACCTCTTAAGAGTTGTTCAGTTTTAATAATTTCAGTTATTTCTCAATGCGCTGACACCAACAACTGTATCACTTATTTCTCATGTGATGCGACAACTGAACTGGGACAGCAGTCTTCCATTCTCCTTGGTAAAGAAACATTTGAAATCGGAGTTCAGAATTTCGGATCGTGCGTCATCCATGAGTGTCGAGACATCTGTGGATGACACAGGAGGCGGAATGTTCCCAATACCGTTTACGTAAGCTCAGCGACCGAATATAAAGTCAGTAACCTCTGGAATGCAAGAAATGTGACCCAGTACATATCTAGAGAGCGGCGCGCGCATTAGTCACAGCTAGGAAGCAGCGAATGTCGTCTCAGCTAACATTTGTGGCGTGACTCAACATCGGTTCCGATCTTAAAAAACAGTCGGGTTCCGTCTCAAGCACCAGCTGTCCGCATCTTTCGTCGCCCTATACAGTAAACAAGAACATTAAGCATCCTTATATCAGAAAAACATCTGCTACAGATACTTTTGCGATTACAAGGAGAAGAGGTAATTGTAGAAAAACGCCCGTCCTTCAACAGGTCGGCGTTCGTCTGCCAGTTCAGAACAGTGAAAATATTGCGTTATAGTCCTTGCTCATTCAGTACAGGTCCAAATTTATACCCACAGACAAATGATTGCATCTGAATGTCCTCTACATTCTCCAAGTTGAGAAGAAGTCAGAAGGCATTTGTTATTCCGTTTATTTTTGGCCAAATATTTAGTTTTAGTGACTCTTTTTTATGAGGGATGAGGGAACGTTCAGTATTATGTATTTTTCACGTTGTTGTTTGTAATTTCCGGCACTATTGGTGCACCTTTCCATCGGAAGAACACTTGTGCCCATTAGAATTTCTGATTCTCAAGTTAGTTCAAAATTACTATTTACAGCTCAATTTTAGGGATATTTTCATATTCACATTACGTTTTTTTTTTTTACATTAGAATTTAGCCCCGCTCCATTTGCAAATGCAGAGGAAAACGGAATGATCAGAAGTACAGTAGTACAATGTGGCCTCTGACACGCTCTTTATAGTGCCTTGTGAAGTACGTATGTAGTCTAGACACGCATTAACAAGAAAGTAATTTTCCTTGTATCTGTCGTTCTCTTAGTCGCTGTTACATCCTATTAAATATCCCTTGAGCCTCTCGGCAAATTTTCCCTTGACAAAGGCTCCCTCCGTATTGTAGGTTCTTGTTACATTGTGAAACTCTAGAGTTCTGTACTGTCTGCATTTATATATTTTCCCATATTGTTTTATGTGATATCAAATGTTTGCAGATCACTTGTCGTTGCTCAGATCATCCTGGTCTTGTTTTATTTTCCAGAATTACGAGGGCTGTTCGGAAAGTAAGGAACGATAGGTCGCGAAATGGAAACCACAGTGAAAATCAAAATTGTTTTATTTGCAACAGTTAGATACAACTTCTAGCTACTTATCTTCATAGTCGCCGATCCGACTTAGACGTTTGTCGTAGCGTTGTACCAGCTTTCCAATACCCTCGTTATATTAGGCAGCCGCCAGCGCTTTCCGCCAATCCTCTACGCTGGCCTACAGCTCGCTGCCTGTGCCAAAATGTTGTCGTCATAGCCAGCGTTTCATGTGAGCAGAGATGAAACTCAGAGGGAGACAATTACGGGCTGTATTGTGGGTAATCAAACATTTCCAATTGAAAGCGACGCAGGAGCATCTTCATTGCCCCTGCAGAATGAGGTTGAGAATGGTCTTGAAGAAGAAAACGCACGACAGTTATGTAATGGTGGCTGCATAGCTTCAGGCGAAATTTCTCAATAGGCCCTTGTACTTGGCGGGAGACATTATTGTTCTAGGTATCTTTATGTGCTCCCTGTGTGCTCAGAACTAAAAATAACGAAGTAACGCGATCGACAGGCGAACTAGACACACTGCCCAACACCTGTGCAAAACTTCATCGGATTTTCACTGTGGTTTTGTCCGCCCCCGGTAGCTGAGTGATCAGCGCGACAGAATGTCGATCCTAAGGCCCCGGGTTCGATTTCCGGCTGGGTGTTGTGTTGTCCTAATCATCATCATTTCATCCGCATCGACGCGCCGAAGTGGCGTCAAATCGAAAGACTTACACCAGGCGATCAGTCTACCCGACGGGAGGCCGTAGTCCCACGACATTTATTTTTACTGTGGTTTCCATTTCGCGATCGATCGCTCCTTACTTTCCGAATAACCCTCGTATATAGTAGTCGGAGATTCTCTTACTAAGTTCGTTGTTATCCATCTACATCTACATGACTACTCTGCAATTCACATTTAAGTGCTTGCACACTATCTGGTCAAAAGTATCCGGACACCCAAATGTAGCCTAATTGACCGGTAGATGTTACGAGATACGGACCCGCCAATATAAAAGAAGGCGGGAAATATTATTGTTGTCGGTAGGGAAACAGTATCAGCTTAATGGGTCGGTCAGAAGAGTTAAGTGACTGTTGGTGATATTTGAAGTCGAAACGCGAGGGTACAGCCGCAACTAAACCAGGATCAGGCTGACCTCATATAATGATGGACAGGGACCATCGTTCTTTGCGGAGGGTCGTCGTAAAAAATATCGCATGAAATCAGTGGATGGAATCACTCCAAATTGATGCCAGTAGTCCAGCTAGCACAGTGACTGTGCGATGGTCGAGCAGCTCCCCACAAGACGTGTATTTCTGTAGTCAACACTAAGCGATGCTTGAGGTGGTGTAAAGAGTGAGGGCACCGAACAGTGCATGACTGGAAACAAGTGATGTGAACAGGTGAATCACGCTGTATCTTGTGGCATTCCAACAGAACGGTTTGGACTTGATGAATGTCTGGAGAATGCTAGCTGCCATAACGTATATTGCCACCAATGAAATATAGAGGAGAGAGGAGGACGTTTTACGGATGGGGGTGTTGTTCATGGTTAGGGTGTGGTTCCCTTACTGTGTTTAAGAAAACACTAAATGATAACGATTCAAACACATTTTACAACACTGTGCACTCTGTACAGTAGAGGAACAGTTCGGAGTCAATGATTGCATCAATATGACAATACACCCTCTCATAAAGCAGCGTATGTGGGGCAATGATTTGTACACAATAACATTCCTGAAATGGACTGGCGTACCCAGAGTCCAGGTCTGAAAGGCCGTCGATGGTCGAAGCCAGGACTCCAAATGGCCTAACTGAAGCTAGGACCCACCGCGCTGTATTTCGTCAGGAAGCCGAGCAAGTTCAATAGCGTCAGGGGCGGCAGTGCAGAGTGACACAGCAGTATTCGGAAGTATCCCTTTATTCAGCTAGTTTACAGAAGCGTAACGTCAGCGCGCCACCCGCGCGCTGTTCCACGAGTCCAGCCAGCTCCGCAGCGCCTGGTACACCAACGCTGCTGCTGTTGTCATCAAGGTCGCTCAGCTGGAAGTCAGCCGCGCCCTGCCCGGTCGCCACCTGCCGAGGTATTGCATCCTGCGCCGCGTAGCTGCCTGTGATTCCGGAGGCTTCTACAGTCCCTGGTCCTCACCGCCCTCTGCCCCGTTTGGCCTGCTCTGTCTGACTATGGGATGAACGTGGATGTACTGGTCACCCATGGCCCTCGGCCGCCGATGCTCCCAGGACAGGCCCAGACTCGAACCCGCACCCCCCTAGATGCTGTGCCGCAACTTGCCGCTAGTTGTGCTTGCTGGATGGCAACACCCACCGCCGTCTCTGGCGCTGCTGCAGCACCGCCGTGCCTCCTGCAGTGTACACCTTGCAAGGACTCTGGTACGCCAGGTGAGAAGCGAACGTTGCCCATCCTGGACCTGCTGCAGACCGCTGTCACCCTCCTTCAGGCAGACCGTGCAATCTCCTAGTACCCGGCTGCCGTTCCGTCCTGCCCCGGTGTTGTGTCCCCCGGAGGCAGAATACAGCCCGAAAAGTACACAGAAACAAAGTACAGGTTTACACAGAATATTTACAACATCGCTGCCAGACTGGCCCCTATCACTGTTTCGATACAATTAGTCCGTTCCAAGCACAGGCGGACTGAAACAGCCTTATTTTGAAACAACGATACAGTTTCTGTGTCTGGCTCAAGATCGAATCTGGTCCGGTTATCCGAGACAGGGGCGGAATGAAACACCACTGTTTCGAAACAGTGAACCACAGCCGTTCTGAAACACTGAAACAGTTCCACGTATCGATACACTGTATCGAAAGATAGAAACAGTGGCCAAGTCTAGTGCATACTGATGTAGCCAGCGCGCTTCTGCCCACTGCACTGCTGGCAGCTGCTAAGGGAGGCAACTGTGTACCTCTGATCAATAAATGTTTGTGTATTCTGATAACAATGTCTCATTAGCACCTTCGAACGCCTTGCGGTGGAGCGGTTGTACAATTGTTCGATAGCCTTTGTGAAGCAAGCTGCAAAAATAATGTCCACCTACCTCAGCATAGCGTTCGTTCACCACCCGTTACTCTGCGTTCTATAGTACTATGTAGCCGATGTTAAAAGCAGCGTTGGCGAAAACCATCGTCCATACTTAAACGATTGCAAAGTCCGCGTAACTCAGGTAACAAAATAAACCTGTAAATCTCTAGTGCTAATGGGCAAAAATGGATGCTTCATTCCTTCATTGAAAATGCCCGCTTATCGATACTAATGTTTTTTATTGTCTTATAGTTATGGTGTCAACAAGCCCACATTTACGTCGATAGCACATCCACTACTAGTTCATGCAGCTTGTATCACACGCTAGACAGCTAGAAAAGCATTAAGTCTAACCCGAAATATTACGAGACTAATATAGTCAATACTTTGCTACGAAATGAGTTTCACACTCGGTCCTTTTAAGTGGATTCTTCAAATGAAGATGCTCGCCAAAAATGTTCTGTAAATGCATACTGAACACACCACGCTGAATTCATCACAAAGGCCGACAGTTTCACACGCGGTTTTCTCTACAACAAACTCTCCAAAATCTCCCAAACTTCGCAGAATTGTCCGTAAATACATCTGGTTGCACGGCGATATAAACCGAACGCGAAATAACAGTCACTTCTTCATTTTACAAATAACTTTTTCGGACACGTCTAACATGACCTCCTCGTCCGGCACCTAGTCCACGACTGACTGAATGCCGTTGCTTTCAGGGCATATAACTCATCCCAACGCGTGAGAAAGACTTTACTCTCATTGGTTGATCAAAACGAACAGCCAATGGGATTAATCTTTCATGTACCAAATTTGGAACAAAACAGCTAATATTTAACGTAGTTATTTAGTTTCTTAGGTGAGGTGAATAAGTGATTTTAGTACGCACCACAGTGAGCATTCTCATGATCCGCTTTAGAACAGGCGGGACTTTGACGCATACGGCAAGCCACATGCTAGTCGCCACCGAACGCTACTATACTGCAGGCGTCCAAAACAGCTTGCCATAACGTAACAATCTTACTGCAAAAATCTGCAGTCCTGTAATAGCTGGGATGCTACAGCCTGACAGATCCTTGCCACAGCATTCTGTATGGTGCTATACTTACTACCCTGACCATTTGTCAGGAGATAGTCGAAATAGGTGAATACAATGCGGTAAACTGGAACAGATAATATTTACACAATTAACACGCTGTCAGAATGAAACATTTTTATGTGCTATTAATAAATTTATAGCTCACTAAATACCTAATCTTGACTGTTGTGGCCAAGTGCTGTCAAAACTGAAATCTAACAGACATTTTTTACTTAAGCTGGCTTAGCAGTCTCTGTTAAGATATTCATTTGTAGAGTAGAACCAGAGGTTATCGGTTGTGTACCCAGTGACTTCTCATACCAATACGCCTGCTGCTGACTCATACGAAGCTAACGAATGCAGCGTGCAATTTTCGTTGTCCTCGGAGCCCCTACACAGGGATACACCTCTCGTGATGCTGTACAAAGATTTGGGATTCGTGTAAAAAGATTATATGGTGCTGCTCTACTGTCAGCACGCACCTCTCTGCTGCTGCGTCAAGAGTCGCCCAGCCGACAGCCTGTGGAGTCCAGACATCGTGGATACTTGTCTTACTGCAAGCAAACTCATCTTATGGCTGAAAGTAGTTGCATGGCTGCACAATCATGCAGAGTTGAGCGAACAATGTGTTGGTGCTTGGCTTTGAATTTGTTGTTGTTGTTGTTGTTGTTGTGGTCTTCAGTCCTGAGACTGGTATGATGCAGCTCTCCATGCTACTCTATCCTGTGCAAGCTTCTTCATCTCCCAGTACCTACTGCAACCTACATCCTTCTGAATCTCCTTAGTGTATTCATCTCTTGGTATCCCTCTACGATTTTTACCCTCCACGCTGCACTCCAATGCTAAATTTGTGGTCCCTTGATGCCTCAGAACATGTCCTACTAACCGGTCTCTTCTTTTTGTCAAGTTGTGCAACAAACTCCTCTTCTCCTCAAATATATTCAATACTTCATCATTAGTTATGTGATCTACCCATCTAATCTTCAGCATTCTTCTGTAGCACCACATTTCGAAAGCTTCTATTCTCTACTTGTCCAAACTGTTTATCGTCCATGTTTCACTTCCATACATGGCTACACTCCATACAAATACTTTCAGAAACGACTTCCTGACACTTAAATCTATACTCGATGTTAACAAATTTCTCTTCTTCAGAAACGCTTTCCTGGCCATTGCCAGTCTACATTTTATATCTTTTCTACTTCGACCATCATCAGTTATTTTGCTCCCCAAATAGCAAAACTCCTTTACTACTTTAAGTGTCTCATTTCCTAATCTAATTCCCTCAGCATCACTCGACTTAATTCGACTACATTCCATTATCCTCGTTTTGCTTTTGTTGATGTTCATATTATATCCTCCTTTCAAGACACTGTCCATTCCGTTCAACTGCTCTTCCAAGTCCTTTGCTGTCTCTGACAGAATTACAATGTCATCGGCGAACCTCAAAGTTTTTATTTCATCTCCATGGATTTTAATACCTACTCCGAATTTTTCTTTTGTTTCCTTTACTGCTTGCTCATTATACAGATTGAATAACATTGGGGACAGGCTACAACCCTTTCTCACTCCCTTCCCAACTACTGCTTCCCTTTCGTGCCCCTCGACTCTTATAACTGCCATCTGGTTTCTGTACAAGTTGTAAATAGCCTTTCGCTCCCTGTATTTTACCCCTGCCACCTTTAGAATTTGAAAGAGAGTATTCCAGTCAACATTGTCAAATGTTTTCTCTAAGTCTACAAATGCTGGAAACGTAGGTTTGCCTTTCCTTAATCTACCTTCTAAGATAAGTCGTAGGGTCAGTATTGCTTCACGTGTCCCAACACTTCTACGGAATCCAAACTGATCTTTCCCGAGGTCGGCTTCTACCAGTTTTTCCATTCGTCTGTAAAGAATTCGCGTTAGTATTTTGCAGCTGTGACTTATTAAACTGATACTTCATCCCTCAGAGATACCAATTCTTCTTCTACTGTACTTCTTTCCTCCTTTCTTGTCAATTGGTCCCTTACGCTCTCCCTGAAACTCTGTACAACTTCTGGTTTAGTCAGTTTATCCAGTTCCCATCTCCTTAAATTCCCACCTTTTTGCAGTTTCTTCAGTTTTAATCTACAGTTCATAACCAATAGATTGCGGTCAGAGTCAACATCTGCCCCTGGAAATGTCTTACAATTTAAAACTTGGTTCCTAAATATCTGTCTTACCATTATATAATCTATCTGATACCTTCTAGTATCTCCAGGATTCTTCCATGTATACAACCTTCTTTCATGATTCTTGAACCAAGTGTAACTATGATTTAGTTATGCTCTGTGCAAAACTCTACCAGGCGGCTTCGTCATTCATTTCTTAGCCCCAATCCGTATTCACCTACTTTGTTTCCTTCTCTCCCTTTTCCTACTGTCGAATTCCAGTCACCCATGACTATTAAATTTTCGTCTCCCTTCACTACGTGAATAATTTCTTTTATCTCATCTTACATTTCATCAATTTCTTCATCATCTGCAGAGCTAGTTGGCTTATAAACTTGTACTACTGTAGTAGGCGTGGGCTTCGTGTCTATCTTGGCCACAATAATGCGTTCACTATGCTGTTTGTAGTAGCTTACCCGGACTTCTATTTTTTTTATTCATTATTAAACCTACTCCTGCATTTGTATTTATATCCCTGTATTCATCTGACCAAAAGTCTTGTTCCTCCTGCCACCGAACTTCACTAATTCCCACTATATCTAACTTTAAACTATCCATTTCCCTTTTTAAATTTTCTAACCTACCTGCCCGATTAAGGAATCTGACATTCCACGCTCCGATCCGTAGAACGCCAGTTTTCTTTTTCCTGATAATGACGTCCTCTTGAGATCCGAATGGGGGACGATTTTACCTCCGGAAATGTTTTACCCAAGAGGACGCCATCATCATTTAACCATACAGTAAAGCTGCATGCCCTCAGGAAAAATTGCGGCTGTAGTTTCCCCTTGCTTTCAGCCGTTAGCAGTACCAGCACAGCAAGGCCGTTTTGGTTAGTGTTACAAGGCCAGATAAGTCAATAATCCAGACTGTTGCCCCTGCAAAGGCTGCTGCCCCTCTTCAGGAACCACACGTTTTTCTGGCCTCTCAACAGATTCCCCTCCGTTGTGGTTGCACCTACGCTACGGCCATCTGTATTGCTGAGGCAAGCAAGCCTCCCCACCAACGGCAAGGTCCATGGTTCGTGGGGGGGGGGGGGGGCTTTGAATATGGCCCTCCGCTTTGAATATGGCCCTCCTGAACCTCTCGAATACATATTCGCGTTATGGCCCAGTCATAGATATGATGATATCTAGCTTCCAGCACTTCGTAACCAGCTCTACGTCCTCTTGAGTACAGGCTCTCATCAGTATCTATGTGTGTCTCTTGAATCACTGCCACGTGTACCTTTAATGGTCAAGTCCTCCACCGTCAATACTCCCCAAAATATCTAGGTGTAGCTCTTGACAGAACTTTGTCATACAAGAAACACATAGAAAACACCGCAGCAAAGTGAGATCGTGCAATAACATCATGCAGAAGCTTCACTGGTTCCTCATAGGTGCAAGAGCTACGAAGTACAATATTCTTCCTTAGGACTCGTCCACTCTGCTGCCGAATACTGTGCTCCAGTACGGCTTAATAGCTCATATGTGACAAAAATCGATGTTCAGTAAAACACAGCAACGACGACAATAACAGGTTGCAACTGATCTACCCCTTTTTACTAGTTACCAATTCTAAGTCACATTGCGCCACAAGGGCTTCGAAGACAGAACGCCCTTGAAAGATGAATGTTGTTAATGAAGTAAAGATCCACGCAGTGGACACCAAGTGAGAAAGCTACTCTTATGTTTCTGATCTAGACTGCCATAAAAAATGCGTAGGAACTGTTAATCAGAACTCAGGGAGAAGTTGTAGTCTAATTCACAATCGATTTATTGATCTTAAACATGACAAGACAATAAAATTGTTAAAGAAACATCATACAAAAAATGTTTATTTAACAAAAACCTTACTAAAATGGGATATATGGTGGACAAAGTGATATGCTTGGGATTGACACACGACACTAACCAGAACACTACTCACTCTATCGCACTTCATACACGTGAATCCTGGTTATGGCATCAAACTACGCCACCACCAAGCATCTATATTCTACCACACAAACAATGGTTCGAAAGAACAGGGTGCTGAGAAATAGATATTATAGCCCTACGTCGCAGCAGCGAGTACTTTACCATCCTACTGGCCAAGGCGGCACACCACGATGCGTTCGGCGACTGAAGTCGTGGACGGCGGCAATCTGTTATTAAACGCGCGTTCCAGAAAAATGCAAGTACGTAGTCTCGCATTTGGATAATTTAGAACGCAGGTACTTCCCTAAGAGCCTCTGAAACCCCGATGGATTCCAGTGTGCAGATGGACCCGTTTGCTGGTCTGCCACACCAATTTGACTCTGTGCCACGACTGTGCATGTCAGAATACATCAAATGCTTCGATAGCCGATTCAAGACAAATAATTAAGCTACATGCACGCGTCACTCATTGTGACCGTGATGATATAAGCAGACTTGTACAAGAGTGCATTCTTTCTTTCTCCCCATTCCCTCCTCAGCTCAGTTCCAAAAGCAAGCTTCTCTTTTTTGACTTCCCCCAATTTTGCACAAGCCAATCACGAGCTGGAGCCCAACATTCTAAGCTCGGAGAATGGTCTTTGCACTGTAAACCGATTTGACCAATCAGAGACTTTAAAGTTAATCAGCAGAAAACGGAGAAAAATTCAGCTTCGTGGCCTCTTTCCCACATGTTTGCCATGTCTTTTGTAACACAATACAGGGTGGAAGCACAGCCCTACATAAAGAGCTTGTTATCTCCCCTGTTGCGTCCATTTCAAAGTTTGCAAAGAACGGCCATAAACTCGCATTGACAAAACATGTTTTGAAACAGAGTCTGGACGTCTGGATGGACGCCATTCTCCCAGTCCCACAGACATTTGCAGAACGTTTACATTTCTTTTGGCGGTTTGCTCCCTAACAAGGCCTACAATGCGCTGTCGGCGACTTTTCGACGCTAGGCCGTATACCTGTACATCTGCCCCTTGTCTTGCCAAGCTAATGTGTTTTGCACAATGCCACCGCTGCACGAGGCCGTCTAGAAATGTCTCCTCACCGTTCTCCAGAAAAAACGCGCTTTGTCGCCCAACCAACGCCGTGCTTTTACTGCAGTCGTTTAAGTCGGCACCCTGTTCGTTTGAACACAGGTAAAGCTTACCGTCTGTCTTTCCCTAGAGTACGCAAACAAGACCACAACCTGCTGCCCACCATTTCATCACAATGTATGAAGTCAAATCGCCATAGATCGTATCCCTACACCGAATCAGATGTGAGAGAGCCCTGCAATCTCTCACCCTTTTAAAGGAATATAAAAAATTTAGTCGAAATTCCTCAGCTATTAATCCAGTCTGACGTGCCTGCACTTAAATTGAGCTGATTAAAATCCAGGCAGTCACCTACGATAGTGGCAGAATTGCTGTAAGCAGTAAATTTCTACACGAGCAAGAAGTGGTTTGAAACGTGGAAAAATAATGCCCATGAGGAATATCAGATCCTCATATGGTACGAGAACAGCTGGCATGGAATTAACACAACGTGCTTGGAAAACAATTAACAGGATTCGTACATGCTACAGCATCTGTGCAGTAATCCGCCACCGGTGGGGAAAGGGTTTATCTTCTCAAGGTGACTGTGGCAATGAACGTCAGACCGTCAAACACACTGTAACAAGCTGTAGCGGGCGAGTTTACCCTAAAAATCCAAAGATTTCCTTGAAGGAATGGAGGCAACCCTAGAATGAACTGAAAATTTAAATGTTAATTTGTAGATTTAGTCTTTCATTTCTATTTATTTTGCAAAAATTATGCAATTCTTGTATGTATGTTTGTAAGTTGCAGTTCAGTTTGTATTGCCATTGTTGTTGTGGTCTTCAGTCCTGAGACTGGTTTGATGCAGCTCTCCATGCTACTCTATCCTGTGCAAGCTTCTTCATCTCCCAGTACCTACTGCAACCTACATCCTTCTGAATCTCCTTAGTGTATTCATCTCTTGGTCTCCCTCTACGATTTTTACCCTCCACGCTGCCCTCCAATGCTAAATTTGTGATCCCTTGATGCCTCAAAACATGTCCTACCAACAGATCCCTTCTTCTGGTCAAGTTGTGCCACAAACTTCTCTTCTCCCCAATCCTATTCAATACTTCCTCATTAGTTATGTGATCTACCCATCTAATCTTCAGCATTCTTCTGTAGCACCACATTTCGAAAGCTTCTATTCTCTTCTTGTCCAAACTAGTTATCGTCCATGTTTCACTTCCATACATGGCTACACTCCATACAAATACTTTCAGAAACGACTTCCTGACACTTAAATCTATACTCGATGTTAACAAATTTCTCTTCTTCAGAAACGATTTCCTTGCCATTGCCAGTCCACATTTTATTTCCTCTCTACTTCGACCATCATCAGTTATTTTACTCCCTAAATAGCAGAACTACTTTACTACTTGAAGTGTCTCACTTCCTAATCTAATTCCCTCAGCATCACCCGATTTAATTTGACTACATTCCATTATCCTCGTTTTGCTTTTGTTGATGTTCATCTTATATCCTCCTTTCAAGACACTGTTCATTCCGTTCAACTGCTCTTCCAAGTCCTTTGCTGTCTCTGACAGAATTACAATATCATCGGCGAACCTCAAAGTTTTTACTACTTCTCCATGCATTTTAATACCTACTCCGAATTTTTCTTTTGTTTCCTTTACCGCTTGCTCAATATACAGATTGAATAACATCGGGGACAGGCTACAACCCTGTCTCACTCCTTTCCCAACCACTGCTTCCCCTTCATGCCCCTCGACTCTTATAACTGCCATCTGGTTTCTGTACAAATTGTAAATAGCCTTTCGCTCCCTGTATTTTACCCCTGCCACCTTCAGAATTTGAAAGAGAGTATTCCAGTTAACATTGTCAAAAGCTTTCTCTAAGTCTACAAATGCTAGAAACGTAGGTTTGCCTTTTCTTAATCTTTCTTCTAAGATAAGTCGTAAGTTTAGTATTGCCTCACGTGTTCCAACATTTCTACGGAATCCAAACTGATCTTCCCCGAGGTCCGCTTCTACCAGATTTTCCTTTCGTCTGTAAAGAATTCGCGTTAGTATTTTGCAGCTGTGACTTAGTAAACTGATAGTTCGGTAATTTTCACATCTGTCAACACCTGCTTTCTTTGGAATTGGAATTATTATATTCTTCTTGAAGTCTGAGGGTATTTCGCCTGTCTCATACATCTTGCTCACCAGATGGTAGAGTTTTGTCATGACTGGCTCTGCCAAGGCCATCAGTAGTTCTAATGGAATGTTGTCTATTCCCGGGGCCTTGTTTCGACTCAGGTCTTTCAGTGCTCTGTCAAACTCTTCACGCAGTATCTTATCTCCCATTTCGTCTTCATCTACATCCTCTTCCATTTCCATAATATTGTCCTCAAGTACATCGCCCTTGTATAAACCCTCTATATACTCCTTCCACCTTTCTGCCTTCCCTTCTTTGCTTAGAACTGGGTTGCCATCTGAGCTCTTGATATTCATACAAGTGGTTCTCTTCTCTCCAAAGGTCTCTTTAATTTTCCTGTAGGCAGTATCTATCTTACTCCTAGTGAGATAAGCCTCTACATCCTTACATTTGTCCTCTAGCCATCCCTACTTAGCCATTTTGCACTTCCTGTCGATCTCATTTTTGAGACGTTTGTATTCCTTTTTGCCTGCTTCATTTACTGCATTTTTATATTTTCTCCTTTCATCAATTAAATTCAATATTTCTTCTGTTACCCAAGGATTTCTATTAGCCCTCGTCTTTTTACCTACTTGATCCTCTGCTGCCTTCACTACTTCATCCCTCAGAGCTACCCATTCTTCTTCTACTGTATTTCTTTCCCCCATTCCTGTCAATTGTTCCCTTATGCTCTCCCTCAAACTCTCTACAACCTCTGGTTCTTTCAGTTTATCCAGGTCCCATCTCCTTAACTTCCCACCTTTTTGCAGTTTCTTCAGTTTCAATCTGCAGTTCATAACCAATAGATTGTGGTCAGAATCCACATCTGCCCCTGGAAATGTCTTACAATTTAAAAGCTGGTTCCTAAATCTCTGTCTTACCATTATATAATCTATCTGATACCTTTTAGTATCTCCAGGATTCTTCCAGGTATACAACCTTCTTTTATGATTCTTGAACCAAGTGTTAGCTATGATTAAGTTATGCTCTGTGCAAAATTCTACAAGGCGGCTTCCTCTTTCATTTCTTTCCCCCAATCCATATTCACCTACTATGTTTCCTTCTCTCCCTTTTCCTACTGACGAATTCCAGTCACCCATGACTATTAAATTTTCGTCTCCCTTCACTACCTGAATAATTTCTTTTATCTCGTCATACATTTCACCAATTTCTTCATCATCTGCAGAGCTAGTTGGCATATAAACTTGTACTACTGTATTAGGCATGGGCTTTGTGTCTATCTTGGCAACAATAATGCGTTCACTATGCTTTTTGTAGTAGCTTACCCGCACTCCTATTTTTTTATTCATTATTAAACCTACTCCTGTATTACCCCTATTTGATTTTGTATTTATAACCCTGTAATCACCTGACCAAAAGTCTTGTTCCTCCTGCCACCGAACTTCACTAATTCCCACTATATCTAACTTCAACCTATCCATTTCCCTTTTTAAATTTTCTAACCTACCTGCCCGATCCGTAGAACCCCAGTTTTCTTTCTCCTGATAACGACGTCCTCTTGAGTAGTCCCCGCCCGGAGATCCGAATGGGGGACTATTTTACCTCCGGAATATTTTACCCAAGAGGACGCCATCATCATTTAATCATACAGTAAAGCTGCATGTCCTCGGGAAAAATTACGGGTGTAGTTTCCCCTTGCTTTCAGCCGTTCGCAGTACCAGCACAGCAAGGCCGTTTTGGTTAATGTTACAAGGCCAGATCAGTCAATCATCCAGACTGTTGCCCCTGCAACTACTGAAAAGGCTGCTGCCCCTCTTCAGGAACCACACGTTTGTCTGGCCTCTCAACAGATACCCCTCCGTTGTGGTTGCACCTACGGTACGGCCATCTGTATCGCTGAAGCACGCAAGCCTCCCCACCAACGGCAAGGTCCATGGTTCATGGGGGGGTGTATTGCCATACGCTAGTAAATTCCGATCGACGTGAACAGAAAAAATCAGAGAATGATAAATCGCCACCTCGATAGACCACTGGCTTGCCGCTGTCTAATTTCGACACGCGCAGATAAACGTTCTTTCTACTTACACGGGGCATAACATAGTCTTCTTACAAAAACCATCATTCAAATGGTATTTCTCAGTGAGGAGTCAGCTGCATAATCTTTCCTTTTATACGAAATATGGGTGGTGTTACTTCTAATGATTTGCACATAAAGCATATAATATACTGTAAGACACATTGGCGTTGCAATCCTGATGTTCAGCGGTGTATCTGTGACCAAAGAGCAGCAACCTTCCTTTTCTAATTGATGATATTATTGCTTCTGCCTTCGTGCACAACTCTTCATTGGATGTTATTCACAACAGTCTTTCAACCCATCTAATGCCCAAATGCTTTTTCTTTATTCTGTGGTCGCCTTCTATCAACTGTCTGGCTAGTCTCTGCTCATAGTGTAAGTCTGTGACGTATAAAACGTTCCTGCTACAGTGTTAACACGGCTCCAATGACAAGTCACTCCTTGCTGCATAAGCTTTTCGTCAGACGATAGAATTACTTTAAGATTCCAACATAATTTTACTTCCTTTTACAGCCTGTTTTCCTTTCATCATCTCATCTAGGTATTTAAATTTATTGCCTTTTCAATCCTTTTATAGTCACTGTTAACCGTATTGGCCCGTCTTCGAGATGTATCACATATTTAACTTTGTCACAGGAAAAATATAGATTAATTCTCTGAGGTACATTCTTCAAGCGATTAAGCATTTTGATTGCTGACTCGAGGTTGGTTCTTAAGATAAGTATATCATCAACAAATACGAAATAATCTACTCATAATTTTTCAAGTTTACCCTGTAATGTAACTGGCTTCTGCGTAAAATGGCAGGCAATTCATATTTCAACCACGGCAACTTTTGTGCTACCAGGTATATGTGGAGAATTACTGTGACTTCACGAAGGGGTGTATAGTCCTTCTTTTGTTATTTGTGTATTTGATTTTGTTGATGATTTCGTTGCCTATCCGTTAGTACTGAAAGTGGTACTGTGATATAACCTGTTGGACTCTCCACTCTTTTTGCGCTTCATATATCTATTTGTATTCTCGTTTACTTCAGAAGGAAGCCATTTTGTTCATCATAAACAAACTTCTCGCGTAAACATAGCTGGCTCTGATGCGACATGAAAGACACTTTGGGCTGCTGCATGAAATTACTTGAAAATATTCGTGTTTTTCCATAGCGATCTTACATTAAGTTCTTTCTTCCTGCGGTTCAATTTTTTGTATTTCGTTTCTCTTTTACAAACAACCCCTAGCAGTACAAACATTAACTGAGGCCACGTATTAATCACAGTCACTTTATAGGTTTTGCGCCTAGTAATCCATCAAAGCCTGATATGGGAACACAGCTCCACCTACATTTCGATACTTTTTATGGAGTCAAACAAGCGAAATATCTCGACACAGGTAACTGTTTTCATGCAAAATATGGTATTTTAATTAATATTATTTAAATAGCTTAGCGCCAGCTACTTCGCTCGCGTAGGCTGTATGGCCTGCAGAGATTTTTTTGTTTTTATGTAAACGAATTTTTATGTTCACAAATTGCAACACCTTCTAAGCCTTTCACGCTAATTACGGCCATGTAAGCATTGTCTTTTCTGAATGTACTTCTGATCAAAAAGCGATTCTGGTAGCCGGAGTCCGAAGTTTTTGTTAACTGTGACTGTTGCGTTCTAGTGGAGATATTTTCTTAGCAATTTCCATCCCATCTTTATGTCTAACCGAGAGGTGAAATACCAATTTTTCATAAATTTAGCTTAAAAAATTGTTTTTAATGTAACGAAGTATTTTCTAAAAAAATTTTCGCCAATTAGTGGTTGACGTTCCAGAAACAACGAACCACGTATTTTCTTTTTTTTTTCTAATCGAAAAGCCAAATACCAAATGACACAAACGTAGCCTTAAAAATCCTTTAGTAGTCCTTTAGTAATTACGTATTTTCGAAAAAACTTTCACCCAGAAGTTCACCCTCTTAGTGGTTGAATTTCCAAAAACGCTGAAACATTCCTTTTTTTTCTGATTGAGAAACCAAATACCATTTACCGTACTTCCAGCTTCAATATTCCCTTGATAGCGACATACTTTCAAAAAGCCTTTAATCCCCTATTTCATCCCCTTAGGAGTGGAATTTCGGACAATCCCTTATTAAACGATGCCTGTAGTATAAGATCCACAGCCTCTCCAAACTTCTCAAATTTCTATCCTTGGTGGTTTGAGCTGGGCGATGATGAGCTAGTGAATGAGCCTGGTCCTATTTCGCACCCTTAGGGGATGAACTTCCAAAAACTGTGAAACACATATTTGTTCATCTGTAATAGAGGAGGCAAACACCAATTTTCAAAGATTTAGGTTTAAAAATTCTTTAGCAATGAAATATTTTCATAAAAAGTTTCACCCCCTACTTCACCCCATTAGTGGTTGAATTTCCAAAAACAGTGACATTTGTATGTTTTATTTCTAACAGAGAAGACAAATTCAAATTTTCATAGATTTAGCTTCAAAAATACTTGCGCAATGAAATATTTTCACAAAAACTTTCATCCTCCGTTTCATCCTCATAGGGGTCGAATTTTCAAAAACGGTAGAACACGTATTTCTTTATTTCCAGCTGAGAAGCCAAATTTAAATTTTCATTAGCTTAGCTTTAAAAATGCTTTCATAATAAAATATTTTCGTAAAAAATATCGTCCCCTATTTCACACTCTTAGGGGTTTCATTTCCAAAAACACTGCAACACGTATTTTTTTTATTTGTAACCGAAAAGTCAAATACCAATGCCCATAGACGTAGCTTTAAAAATACTTTAGTAGTTCTTTTACAACAACATATTTTTAGAAAAAAACTTTCACCCACTATTTCACCCCCCCCCCCCCCCACTAGTGTTAAATTTCCAAAAATACTGAAACACGTATTTCTTTACTTATGACCGAGAAATCAAATACTAATTTTCGTAGGCCTAGCTTCAAAATTGCCTTAATAGCGACATTTTTCAAAAACACCCTTCATCCCTATATGAACCCCTTGGGGTTAGAATTTAGAAAAATCCCTTCTTAAACGAGGCCTGCGGTACAAGATCCACACATTCTCCAAATTTCAAGTTTCTATCCTTAGCGGTTTGGGCTGGGTGATGATGAGTCAGCCAGCCAGGAATTGCATTTTATATATAGAGATTAAAACACAGAAAAAATTAAAATTGAAACAAATGAGCCCTCGGTTACAACTTTTTAGTCTTATTTACCAGGTTTCAGCACTTCTAAGAGTGCTTTCATCAGAATTTAGACATTTAAAGTGGTCTATAACATAATTACAAATTTACGGGAAGAAAAAATTTTTTTATATAAAAAAGTGTAATTACTGACTAACAATACATGACAGAGACAGTACTACTGTATCGCTGTCTCACAGCAGATTTTGCCCTGAAAAAATCCAAGTCCAGATTTGTAATCTATGATGAACTTTTTAATATATGAACCACATTCTGTTTAATTTTGATTTTTACATTTTTTTAGTGATTTTTCCTTTTCTTTAATCCTTCTACTCAATGTCAGTCTGCTTCAATCAATATACAGGGTGATTCAAAAAGAATACCACAACTTTAGGAATTTAAAACTCTGCAACGACAAAAGGCAGAGCTAAGCACTATCTGTCGGCGAATTAAGGGAGCTATAAAGTTTCATTTAGTTGTACATTTGTTCGCTTGAGGCGCTGTTGACTAGGCGTCAGCGTCAGTTGATGCTAAGATGGCGACCGCTCAACAGAAAGCTTTTTGTGCTATTGAGTACGGCAGAAGTGAATCGACGAAAGTTGTTCAGCGTGCATTTCGAACGAAGTATGGTGTTAAACCTCCTGATAGGTGGTGTATTAAACGTTGGTATAAACAGTTTACAGAGAATGGGTGTTTGTGCAAAGGGAAAAGTTCTGGACGGCCGAGAACGAGTGATGAAAATGTAGCACGCATCCAGCAAGCATTTGTTCGCAGCCCAGGAAAATCGACTCGCAGAGCTAGCAGAGACCTGTAAATCCCACAATTTCAGCAGGATGGAGCGCCACCACATTGGCACTTATCTGTCCGTAACTACCTGAACGTCAACTACCCGAGGCGATGGATCGGCCGCCAGGCAGCCCGTGACAGAACACTTCATCACTGGCCTCCAAGAAGCCCTGATCTTACCCCCTGCGATTTTTTCTTATGGGGGTATGTTAAGGATATGGTGTTTCGGCCACCTCTCCCAGCCACCATTGATGATTTGAAACGAGAAATAACAGCAGCTATTCAAACTGTTATGCCTGATATGCTACAGAGAGTGTGGAACGAGTTGGAATATCGGGTTGATATTGCTCGAGTGTCTGGAGGGGGCCATATTGAACATCTCTGAACTTGTTTTTGAGTGAAAAAAAAACCTTTTTAAATACTCTTTGTAATGATGTATAACAGAAGGTTATATTATGTTTCTTTCATTAAATACACATTTTTAAAGTTGTGGTATTCTTTTTGAATCACCCTGTATTATGAGGAGAAGTCAAAACACAAAGAGACTTCTGCAATTTCTCGCCGTAGGGCTTAGTTACACTGCTAGTATCCAGATTCAAATGGTTCCAATGGCTCTGAGCGCTATGGGACTTAACTTCAGACGTCACCAGTCCCCTAGAACTTAGAACTATTTAAACCTAACTAACCGAAGGACATCACACACATCCATGCCCGAGGCAGGATTCGAACCTGCGACCGCAGCGGTCGGCGGTTCCAGACTGTAGCGCCTAGAACCGCTCGGTCACCCCGGCCGGCTAGTATCCAGGACTGAAGTATTGTCGTCTGCATCAATTCTATAGAAAGTGTCACTCATTCCCGCGATAGTCGTCGTATTGTAGCAGACCGTGAAACATGGCAGTTCCATTGTCAATCTGCACCAAGGGGGAAATGATTCATTTTTTGTTTGCGGACGGTGTTAAACCTGCGGAAATTATTCGTCGAGTGCAAGCGCATTATGGTGACAGCTGTTTATCGTGAAGCAAGATCTACGAATGGACAGAGCGCTTCAAACAGGGAAGAATTTCTCTATGTGACGAGGAAAGATCGGGCAGGCCATCGATTCAACAACTAGGGACAATTTGGGAGGATATGGTGACGGAAAACAGACGAATCACAATGAACGAAATCGCCATTACTTTATATATCAGTTATGGCTCTTACAAGACAGGTTAAATTTTCGGAAAGTGTGGGCAAGGTGGGTACCGAAAGAATTGTCAGCACCGCATAAGACGCAAAGGATGGACATCTCTCGTAAACATTTGGCCAGTTATCATGGCGAGAGCGATGTATTTTTACAGCAAATCGTTACTGTAGACGAGACGTGGGTGCATCATCACGAACCGGAAAGTAATACTGCGGGCATGGATTGGAAACACCCATGATCACCGGAAGTTAGGAAATTTAACCGTCAATCGGCAGCTAGTAAGATTACGCTAACACTATTCTGGGACAGTGAAGGTGTGGTAGCCGTTCATTTCACCCCAAGAGGCGAAACTGTGAACAGTGACAACTATTGTGATGTGTTGCAAACTAAACGGAAATCTGCAATCAGATACAACCGTCGCGGAAAACTGCGAAAAGATGTCATCCTCCAACAAGATAACGCTCGATCACATTCTGCCAAACGGACGGCCGGAGCAATAAAGAGTTGGGATCCGAATTGCTGGAAGACCTGCCACACAGCCCAGACCTGGCTGGAAACGATTTCCATATGTTTGGAATATTGAAGGAAGCGCTCAGGGGAAGAACATTTGCAACCGATGCACAAGTCATTGATGTGGCGGAAAATTGGTTACAGATGCAACCGAAAAACTTTTTTTCCGACAGAATCAAAAAACTTGTGAAACGCTAGACACAGTGCGTTGAAGTGCAGGGAGGTTATGTAGAAAAATAATGTATGTTTTAGTTTTCTATCAATAGAATAAATATTCCTTTTCTCAAACGCCCCTTTACTTTTTGACTTTCCCTCGTATAAACATAACTTGATGCAAAAATAACGGGCGATTTTTGAGTCACCAAAATATATTTTGAGCCACTGAATTACACTGAAAATCATCCTTCAGTGCCATTAGAAATTATAGGAATAATAAGACATGTCGTAATTCTGACATAGGCCTTGGCTTACACCATAAGAATGGTGTCACAAGCCACCATAACAAAAGAAGCAACCCCAGCTGTATGTGGTCAGTTGTGAGCACTTCTGGAGAGTTTTCTGCAACGTAGGCCAGTTACTAGCACCGTGGCGAGACTAACAGTTTCAGATGATTCGATCCTCTTTAATAGCGTCGTGACAACTCTGGCTACGCCATTTTGAAGTTGAGCAATATGTCATTGTTCTGTGCCTAATGATAATAACCAAACAGTTTTTGGATGTTTTTCGACCACAAAATTACCTGAAACATGAATCCGTGGACCTGCAATCTTGACAAACCAACGACCACAAGATAAGTTTAAATCTATTCACTGGAATTATGGATTTGAGGAGCTGCTACAGGCTGGCCTTTTGTAACGAAGTATCAGTGATCTCAGTTCGCAGTACCTTACATTGTTCGTATAGCAGTTTCGATCAATCCTCTTAGTCAGCGTATTTAAAACAGAGCTTTTCTACCGTGGGTAGTGATGGTACATAGCGTGGAAATCTTGAAGGGAAAATTATTTGCCGATTGGGCATTAAATCCCTCTGTTGTAGCACCAATAAAACTAGAGCCCTGCTGGGATCAAACAAAGATACAGGCGACATGTAGCACACGTAGGGAGTTGATGAAGTCAGCTTCGAGTGGCGAAGTAATTTGCCTCGGAGAAACGAAGCGACCTATCGCAGCACGTGTTAAAGAGCACGAGCGTCAGATGCGACTCGGACAACATCGTAAACCCCCGATGCAAGAAAACCAAAACGAATGTGGGAAACATGTAGAGTCTGAGTGGGTTCTTGTGCTTGCTAAGAAACCACTTAACATTAAGAGAAAGATACGAGGGACGGCCAAGGTAGTTAAAAGGCCCACTAACATGAATCATGATGTTGGTATAGGTTTCAATCGTCTTGGCAGCCAGCAGCAGCTAGCGTACGCACGCTGTGCTGCGCACGCGAGGCAGCCCCAGCGGCGAAGCTGTAAGCATTTCTGCAAGAGGCACGTTACGGAACAACAAAATTCAGGAACAACAAAATTCAGAAACGCAAGACACGTGTTATGATTCGGAAACGGAGACGGACAGCAACGCTCCGATTGGCGTGGCAGTGAACTTCGAATTCCGGAAAATATGGCGCGATAATCTTTGTTCTTTCTATGCGAAATGCGAGTCTAGATGATGTTATTCATTTATAAATTCTTCCAATCCATATGTGGCATACAGCAAACCAGTGCTTAACAGTATTGATTAAAAACAGTCTTGGTTGCAATTTTAGTTTTTTTATTTTTCAACGACGCGTTTCGCCTTATTTAGGCATCTTCAGGTTATCTTAATTTGGTATTTCTTAGGAGAATCCTTCAGTCAGTATAGCCAACGGGCATCGTCGAATTCATCAGGCCAACATCGCCTTCGTTAAACTCAGTAAAAACTTTTCTGATATATTCGACGATGCCCTTTGGCCACACTGACTAAAGGATTCTTCTAAGAAATACCAAATTAAGTAAGATAACCTGAAGATGCCTAAATAAGGCGAAACGCGTCGTTGAAAAATAAGAAAACTAAAATTGCAACCAAGACTGTTTTTAACCAATACTATTCTTCATTTATACTTTATGGGTGGATCTGATAGTAAAGCGTATTTATTTGTAAAACCCAGTAGTGAAATTTCGACCGTGTGGCTGTTAACAAGTGGAAATTATGTTCCTGATTACGACCTTCTTATGTGTATTGCACTCTTTGAATTGCAATGTAAATATGTTGCTTCTATTCTGCTTAATTTTTGTTTTTGTTTCGTATGAAACAGCTGGTTTTGACGCATGGTAGTCTGTGGACTCCTTTCTAGTTGTTCTGCTTCCGTGTGTGAATTACTCGAATATTATTATTATTCTCGTGTCAGAAACATACAGGTACATGTACATACATTTTACACAGTTGTGATTAAATTACTTTTGACTAAAACTTGGCCACTTCCAGTGCATTTTCTGTTTGTTGTTGAAGATCATCTTCTGTGCAGGAGACTGGAGACAATCGACACCGAAGCATGTGCCGGACTTCCTGTTCTTCTCCACAGTCACACCGAATATCATTTGGATCAGTGTATTCCCATTTTGCCAGATTAACTTTTGACCTTCCAACTCCGGATCTCAGTCTACTCAGGTACTTCCAAGTTGTCCATTCCCCGTCATGGCCTGGAGGTAAAGCTTCAACAACTCTTTTCCAACCAGGGGGAAGGTAGGGTGTAGCCCTTCATAGTCGTAACCTAGCTTTTTCAGCAGTGGTTCTAAGTTCCTTTGATGTCCTAAGAAAACTCTTCCTTGACTTCAGTCGTTGCGAATGCGGGTCATGCCTATACAGAGGATAATTTCCTGTTCCACTGCCTTTCTTTCCTTGTTCGCACTATCTCTCTTCGAACAGGTGGTGGTGCGAGGTGGTAAAGCCATTCGACTGGAGTGGGTGTCAAGCAACCTGTTATAATTCTGCAGGTTCCGTTGAGAGCTACATCCACCTGTTTAGCATGAGCTGAATTATACCAAACAGGACAGGCACACTCTGCTACAGAATAGCATAGTGCCATTGCAGATGTTCGGGTTGTTTCAGGTTGACTATCCCATTGTGATGCGGCCAGTTTCCGTAGGAGATTGTTCCTGGTGGAGACTTTCGACTTGCATTTCATGCAGTGCTTTTTGAAAGTGAGAGGTCTATCAGGTGTCACTCCTACGTATTTTGGAGTCTCGTAGTGTTGCAGTTCAACCCCCGACTATACTGTTTTCAACTTGCGAGTGGCTTCCTTGTTTCTCAGATGAAAAGCACACACTTGGGTCTTTGAAGGGTTTGGTTTAAGTTGATTTGTGTTGTAGTATCTGGACAGATCTTCAAGGGCATTCGTGAGGTTGTTCTCCACTGATTCAAAATCTGTGCTCTGTGTGGCTAGAGCGAGGTCGTCAGCATATAAGAAGCTCATGGTATTTGGGGCTATAGGTTGGTGGTTCGTGTGTATATTAAACAGAATTGCAGCCAAAATACTTACTTGCGGGAGACCATTCTTCTGTAGTCTCCATTGACTACGCTGTCCTTGAAAGTCGACGAAGAACCTGCTATTCTGCAGAAGGGAGGCGATGAGTCTGGTTAGACCTAAATCTTTGGTTAACTAGTAGTAGCTGGTGATTGACCGTATCATACCCGCTGATAAGTCGACAAATGCCAATCCTGTCACCTTCCGAGCTTCAAAGCCATCTTCTATAAACTGTGTGAGATTTAGCAATTGTCCAGTACAGCTTTTACCTGGACGAAATCCAGATTGCTGAGGGATAAATGAGGGGTCAATTGCAGGTGATAGGTGATTCAAAATCAGTCTTTCCAGCAATTTGTAAAGATGACAAAGTAGTGCATGGCTACCATGACAGAGTGCCTGGGGGGACGAATCACTGATTGACAGAGCCACTGGAGAAGTTTAAAGACTGCAGATGTTTATAGGACACGCCATGCGAACAGCATAGCAATAGTGACGGGATCTTACGAAAGCACTGCAATAACGAACTCCAATCTCTAAAATAAATCTTGCTACCGTAATGGTTATGCGATTGATACAATTCATATTATTGGTTAAGACAATTGTTTATAATTTTGAAGCTGAATTATGGATTTACAAGATGACATTTAAAAATCTTATGGATTTTTTTACGATTCCTTGAAAGTTAAGCAGTAAACGAGGATTAAATCATAGGCGACTTTGCAGATTTAACGTGACAGTTAAACCTTTGTTCGTTCAAGTGTAGTTAAGATCGAACTACAAGAGCTACAAATTTCAGTAGCATTTTCATGAATATTTTAGTAAAAGGCATGCTGACTGTTACTTTCCACGAACACTCAATAACTGATTTTATCATTCTAGCAGTTAATTAAAGTTTACCTAGCATTTCTCATGGGAAAACACGTATGGTAATGATGTAAAGATAGGGAGATAATGAGTTTTTCACCATCTCGATCTTTGCTAAAACAGGAAAGTCGCACAACAGAAAAAACGGGTAACTAATTGGTCAAAGTACGAAATAAATAATTGTGGTATTGCGACTAGCGACCGATTTCAAACAGAACACACTTACAGTTTGAATTTCTAAAGGTGAGTTGTACTAGTACCTGCCTCAAGTACAACTACTGACAGAAGAAAAGTGACCCACTGAAGCATTACAAAGGAAAGTGTTGAAAACAATAGTTTTAAAGTGCTCGAGAAACAGCTATGTAAGTGTGTACTAGGTTCTTCGAAAGTGCGATAGCTTTGAAAGAGAAAAATACAATTTTTCAGGCCACGATTAATTAATTTAAAACTTGTGACTTAAAGAAAATATTACTCTGAATTTGCGTTTTCGACGTTACTCCAGTGAAACTTGACGTGTCGTGTTACACAACTGCGTGTCTTTGCACAGGTGTTGTCCAGTTATACGTTAATTTCATAGTGCATGTGCTGTTTCAGTCTCGTACGTTAATTTGTCCTATATAATTAACTTCAAGAAATAAACATTTCGTAACTTCTGTGATTACAAGCTTAGCTTGCGGACCACTACAAACTATGTATTTTGATTCCCAATGATATGACGCTTGTTGTGCTGAAACAATACACACTGCGTATAATTTGCTTCTCGCACAAGAGTAAGAGCCTACGGAATATCAGACCAGCTGTGTGGCTGGATTGAAGAGTTTTTAGCAAACAGAACACAGCATGTTGTTATCAATGGAGAGACGTCTACAGACGTTAAACTAACCTCTGGCGTGCCACAGGGGAGTGTTATGGGACCATTGCTTTTCACAATATATATAAATGACCAAGTAGATAGTGTCGGAAGTTCCCTGCGGCTTTTCGCGGATGATGCCGTAGTATACAGAGAAGTTGCAGCATTAGAAAATTGTAGCGAAATGCAGGAGGATCTACAGCGGATAGGCACTTGGTGCAGGGAGTGGCAACTGACCCTTAACATAGACAAATGAAATGTATTGCGAATACATAGAAAGAAGGATCTTTTATTGTGTGGTTATATGATAGCGGAACAGACACTAGTAGCAGTTACTTCTGTAAAATATCTGGGAGTATGCGTGCGAAACGATTTGAAGTGGATTGATCATATAAAATTAATTGTTGGTAAGGGCGGTGCCAGGTTGAGATTCATTGGGAGAGTCTTTAGAAAATGTAGTCCATCAACAAAGGAAGTGGCTTACAAAACACTCGTTCGACCTATATTTGAGTATTGCTCATCAGTGTGGGATCCGTACCAAAATCAAATGACTCTGAGCACTATGGCACTTAACATCTGAGGTCATCAGTCCCCTAGAACTTAGAATTACTTAAACCTAACTAACCTAAGGACATCACACACATGCATGCCCGAGGCAGGATTCGAGCCTGCGACCGTAGCGGTCGCGCGGTTCCAGACTGAAGCGCCTAGAACCGGCGATCCGTACCAGGTCGGGTTGACAGAGGAGATACAGAGGATCCAAAGAAGAGCGGCGCGTTTCGTCACAGGGTTATTTGGTGAGCGTGATAGTGTTACGGATATGTGTAGCAAACTCAAGTGGCAGGACTCTGCAAGAGAGGCGCTCTGCATCGCGCTTGCTGTCAAGGTTTCGAGAGGGTGCGTTTATGGATGAGGTATCGAATATATTGCTTCCTCATACTTATACCTCCCGAGGAGATCACGAATATAAAATTAGAGAGATTCGAGCGCGCACGGAGACTTTCCGGCAGTCGTTCTTCCCGCGATCCATACGCGACTGGAACAGAAAAGGGAGGTAATGACAGTGGCACGTAAAGTGCCCTCCGCCACACACCGCTGGGTGGCTTGCGGAGTATGAATGTAGATGTAGATGTAGATGAAGAGTCTCTCACTGTTTATTTACAACTGGCTGTTACCCGTGGCTGCGCTCGCATGTCAGTAGTTTCGTAATTATGAGTGATGGTGCGAAAGTAAACTGGCTGTACGTGCAACAACATCCGTTGCCATCGTGTGTCTGTCTTGTTTGGGTAAGCGTAGCTCGTGATGTGATGTGCGTCCCCTCTATCCCTCCCCATCCCCTCCCTCCCCCCCCCCCCCCCCCCCCCCGCGCACTGTACCAGCGGACCATGCGTCAGCGTGCTCAGCGTTCCTGCCGAGCAGGCGTACAGAGGGGCATAGGTAAGAGAGTGCAGCTATGCACCGTGCTATTGAAGTAGCTGTACACCATGCAACGTGTATACTCTGCAACAAATAGTGTGAAAGTATGGATTAAACACAATGAAGATTGTATGAGCGTTGTATTCATTATTTTGAACGAATAAAAGCATTTTCACAGATATAATATATGTAGATCAAAAGTCAAACGAATAAACAGCTTTTCAAAGAGTAAATTTTTTTCCCTGATATTTTTTTCCTAATATTCTTCAGATCAATAAGTGTCTTGTACTACGTTGTTGTTGTTGTGGTCTTCAGTCCAGAGACTGGTTTGATGCAGTTCTCCATGCTACTCTATCCTGTGCAAGCTTCTTCGTCTCCCAGTACCTACTGCAACCTACATCCTTCTGAATCTGTTTAGTGTATTCATCTCTTGGTCTCCCTCTACGATATTTACCCTCCACACTGCCCTCCGGTACTAAATTGGTGATCCCTTCATGCCTCAGAACATGTCCTACCAACCGATCCCTTCTTCTAGTCAAGTTGTGCCACAAATTTCTCTTCTCTCCAATTCTATTCAATACCTCCTCATTAGTTATGTGATCTACCCATCTACTCTTCAGCATTTTTCTGTAGCACCACATTTCGAAAGCTTCTATTCTCTTCTTGTCCAAACTATTTATCGTTCTTGTTTCACTTCCATACATGGCTACACTCCATACAAATACTTTCAGAAACGACTTCCTGACATTTAAATCTATACTCGATGTTAACAAATTTCTCTTCTTCAGAAATGCTTTCCTTGCCATTGCCAGTCTACATTTTATATCCTCTCTACTTCGACCATCATCAGTTATTTTGCTCCCCAAATAGCAAAACTCATTTACTACTTTAAGCGTCTCATTTCCTAATCTAATTCCCGCAGCATCTCCCGATTTAATTCGACTACATTCCATTCTCCTCGTTTTGCTTTTGTTGATGTTCATCTTATATCCTCCTTTCAAGACACTGTCCATTCCGGTCAGCTGCTCTTCCAGGTCCTTAGCTGTCTCTGACGGAATTACAATGTCATCCGCGAACCTCAAAGTTTTTATTTCTTCTCCATGGATACGATCATAGTGCCTCACGTGTTCCAATATTTCCACGGAATCCAAACTGATCTTCCACGAGGTCGGCTTCTACCAGTTTCTCCAATCGTCTGCAAAGAATTCTTGTTAGTATTTAGCAGCCGTGGATTATTAAACTGATAGTTCGGTAATTTTCACATCTGTCAACACCTGCTTTCTTTGGGATTGGAATTATAATATTCTTCTTGAAGTCTGAGGGTATTTCGCAGTCTCATACATCTTGCTCACCAGATGGTAGAGTTTTGTCAGGGCTGGCTCTCCCAAGGCTATCAGTAGTTCTAATAGAATGTTGTCTCCTCCCAGGGCCTTGTTCCGACTTAGGTCTTTCAATACTCTGTCAAACTCTTCACGCAGTATCTTATCTCCCATTTCATCTTCATCTACATCCTCTTCCATTTCCATAATATTGTCCTCAAGTACATCGCCCTTATACAGACCCTCTACATACTCCTTCCACCTATCTGCTTTCCCTTCTTTGCTTAGAACTGTGTTTCCATCTGAGCTCTTGATATTCATGCAAGTGATTCTCTTTTCTCCAAAGATCTCTTTAATTTTCCTGTAGGCAGTATCTATCTTAACCCTAGTCATATACGCCTCTACATCCTTACATTTGTCCTCTAGCCATCCCTACTTAGCCATTTTGCACTTCCTGTCGATCTCATTTTTGAGACGTTTGTATTCCTTTTTGCCTGCTTCATTTACTGCATTTTTATATTTTCTCCTTTCATCAATTAAATTCAATATTTCATCTGTTACCCAAGGATTTCTACTAGCCCTCGTCTTTTTACCTATTTGATCCTCTGCTGCCTTCACTATTTGATCCCTCAAAGCTACCCAGTCTTCTTCTACTGTATATCTTTCCCCCATTCCTGTCAGTTCTTCCCTTATGCTCTCCCTGAAACACTGTACAACCTCTGGTTCTTTCAGTTTATCCAGGTCCCATGTCCTTAAATTCCCACCTTTTTGAATTTTCTTCAGTTTTAATCTACAGTTCATAACCAACAGACTGTGGTCAGAGTCTAGATCTGTCCATGCAAATGTCTTACAATTTAAAACCTGGTTCCTAAATCTCTTTATTACCATTATATAATCTATCTGAGACCTTTCAGTACCTCCAGGCTTCTTCCATGTAGCTTACCCGCATTCCTATTCTTTTATTCATGATTAAACCCACTCCTGCATTAGCCCTATTTGATTTTGTATGTATAACCCTGTATTCACCTAACCAAAAAACTTGTTCCTCCTGCCACCGAACTTCACTAATTCCCACTATATCTATCTTTAACCTATTCATTTCCCTTTTTAAATTTTCTAACTTACCTGCCCGATTAAGGGATCTGACATTCCACGCTCCGACCCGTAGAACGCCAGTTCTCTTTCTCTTGATAACGACGTCCTCCTGAGTAGTCCCCGCCCGGAGATCCGAATGGGGGACTATCCCTCCGGAATATTTTACCAAGAGGGCGCTATCATCATTTAACCATACGGTAAAGCTGCATGCCCTCGGGAAAAATTACGGCCGTAGTTTCCCCTTGTTTCATCCGTTCACAGTACCAACATAGCAAGGCCGTTTTGGTTAGTGTTACAAGGCCAGATCAGTCAATCATCCAGACTGTTGCCCCTGCAACTACTGAAAAGGTTGCTGCCCCTCTTCAGGAACCACATGTTTGTCTGGCCTCTCAACAGATACCCCTCCGTTGTGGTTGCACCTACGGTAAGGCTATGTGTATCGCTGAGGCACGCCAGCCTCCCCACCAACGGCAAGGTCCATGGTTCAGGGGTGGGGATGGGGGGCGAGGGGGGGGGGAAATTTATGATATATGTTGATCAAAAGTCAAAGAATAAACAGCTTTTCAAAGAGCAAATTTTTTTCCCCTAATATTTTTTTTCCTAATATTCTTCAAATCAATAAGTGTCTTGTACTACACGCTTTCTGAAGTACCCATTGACCTTCCTCAGGGTCCAAGCTATCTCCATACGAAATTTAATCCATATACGTTCAGAAGGTTAGTCGTGAAAACGTGACAGAGTTACTTTTGCGTTTATAATATTAGTATGGATGAAACTTACAATAACAATAACTTTTTTTAATGATTCAATTTTAATGAAATAAAGCCTGTACGGTGCCCGAAGCAATGATCCCCAACTCACATGTGAAAAACCCCATGAAAGAGATTAGTGTGTTCAGGCAGACAGATATCACAGGTTTAGATAAAACTCAAAATCACATTATCTTTTTTCCATCACCAGGTTTTTATAAAATAATGCCTTTGTGGTGTCCCAAGCTATACTCATGTTACCTGTGAAAACCATGAAAATTCGTCTAGTTGTTATGGGAAAACATTTTCAGACAGACAAACACAGACAACAGTTTTACGGATTCATTACCAGTATAGACAATCAAATCACATTCCATGTCCATAAATTGTTAGTTAATCTGAACTACAAGTTGTTTCTGAACTGTAACTCGCGAGAAACGCGTCGACTGATTGATAATTTCGCTTTGTATGACTGTGTGTGTTTGGTTTCCGGCACATGAGGTTGCCGACCAATTGCGCATCGTATACAAAAGTGCAGGCTCGAGTGCATGGTGTACGGCGAGAGACGTCCTTTACTTGTGTGAATCTTGATGTCTGGTTGAAGCAAGAGAAAGTACAGAATGTCTAGTTATCACCACCTTAATGTGGGCTGAGTATTTTGACACTACTGCACTTGTTCACAAACGGCTATGACACCTTGAAAGACATACGCGCGCTCTCTATACGACTAGTTCGAAATATGCATGAAGACTTTCACCAACTTGCGTAGCCCAGAAATCTACAAATATTGGTCATATTGACTTTACAGAAATAAACATCTGGGCACCAGATAGGTCTCGACATCCACAGTGCTGACCGTTACAATTGCGGCTGACTGGAACAAGTGTCAGCTTGGAAAGAATTGTGATGTGTACATGGATATGCAAATGATCATTTCAGTGCAAATATAACCACAACACAACAGAGTTCTCATTTATAAACCGTGCTTGAATGCCGGTTGTTGTGCGAAGATCCTGTCATACCACGTGTAAGAAGGAGGATCATCTACCAGAAACTGTTGACCCGCATCTCGTATTGCGTTCAGCACTGTACACTATCTGATAAAAAGTATCCGGACACCTCTATGTAAGGCGGACGCGCCAATATGAAGAGAGGCGAGGAGTATTGTGTTGTCAGTGGAGAATCAGCAACAGGCGAATGGGTTGGTCATGAAAGCTCAATGACCTGGAACGTGGACCAGTCATTAGATGTCACCTGAAGAACAAATTCATTAGTGACATTCCAACCCTTCCGAAGCTGCCCGTGTCGACTGTTCTGAAGTGAATCTAAACCAAGACCAGATAGACCTCAGGTACTGGCGGACAAGAATTGTCGAAAAACGCCAAGGTTGGTCGTAAAAAAGTCGCATAAAATCGGCAGAAGCAATAACTCGTGAGTTTCGAGGTGCTACCCGCAGTCCAGGTAGAACAACTCGTCGTAAGCCATACGTTTCTAGATTTCCAGCATGCTGAGTTAATAACAGGACAGCAAAATGTGTTAACTAGTTTGATGTAGAAAACAGCCAAAATTGTGAAATTGATGACAATGGATTCTGATACCCGAGACCGGTCATCTGTTAAATAAGAAGAACTGAACTTCGCAATTTTGGGTGTTTTCTACATCGAACTATCCGTCCATATCTGGCAATCAGTGTTCTGTGACGCTTGAAGTGATGTAGAAAGCAATGCCACTAGAAAGCAGTTGATTGGGAACGAGTGATTTGGGGTGTGGAATCACGTTGTAACCTAGGGTAAAAAAAAAAAAAAATGGAAATCAGCGTGTGGCATCGTTGGCCGGAAGGCCCCGTTCGGGGAAGTTCGGTCGCCATGCAAGTCTTATTTAGTTTAGTTATGTCACGTTCCGTAGATCATTTTCACGATTTCTTTATCGATATGAAGTGGAACAAGTCAGATTACAAGATATATACACACACACATGAATAGTGCTAACATTAATACTACTGAAATTTTTAGTTCTATACATGCAACTACATTTAAAGATACAATTTTTTTTACCAGTTCTGAAACAGAAACTCGTCCATGGAATGGAAGGAGTTGTCCAAAAGAAATGATTTTAAGCTAGATTTAAAACCTGATCTGCTACCTGCCAGACACTTTATGTTGTTGGGCAACAACATTATTTCGGTCGACACCACATTTTTTATTTTTTTGCAGGGTAGGCTATGCTCAGAAATAAATGTTACGGAAAAAATTCGACACTATGAACAGTTTCCGAGTTAATTAGCAATGAAGTTAACCAATCAGGCCGTTACGCAGGCAAATTAAAGCTTCACGCCAGAGAAGGTGTCGCCAAACGTATACTTCGTTTCATTTCCCAAAAATGAACAGGAGAGCGATACAAAAATTGTACATGGGACGACAGTAAGGATCGAACCCGAGGCAAAGACATTTTTTATTTTTATTTTATTTTATTTTTTGCTTATATCAGTTTTTTATATATAAGGCAATGACCTTTATAAAATAAAATATTTCTGGGAAACGTAAATAAGTGGACCTTTTTTACATAATAGTGAAAAAATATCTTGCTTCTGCAGTACAAAACAATAACGGACCACGTTCCTCTTCTTGGGCGCGTTCCTCGCTAATCCTGTTGTACCTCGCGTTGGTGCCGGGTACGTCCTCACGTGTGGTGGTGGATCCTCTCCACTGTCCTGGTCCTTTCTGGTTCTGGTACTTATAGGCAATAATTACATTCTCCTACCCGGGACAACCCAACTGGGTGGGGGATCAAGCAAGGCACTCCCTAAAAATTTAGCGTAATATGTTCGATATCTCGGATGTCTCATAAGCTGTAAGTGATGTTCTTGTGGTAAGGCCCAAAAGTCGAGTACATTCTGACTGCCGTCTCGGAAAAGATAAAGCACAGTCAAACCTCGAATCCAAGTCACTGAGTCTGTCTTTGTTCGGGGATAATAGGTCATATCTGGGAGTAGTAGTATTCGTTGTTCTATTGCTTGCGGCACCACCCGAAGGAGGAAGACAATCATTTTTGGACCAAACACCACACATCCGCCGAAGGTCCGCATATCAGGCGATGTTCCTCTGTGTCTATAACATTGCACTGTGGACACAGCGGCTCATCCGCCATATGAATTGTATGCAACATGGAACGAGTCACGTATTTCCCATTTACCACCTGATACCACAGTGCGCGCCATACCACTGACCACGTAACTGTTGGTTGGAGGCGCTCTACGGCATTATTCGGCCGTCGTCGAGTCAAGATTCGATATACACTCCTGGAAATTGAAATAAGAACACCGTGAATTCATTGTCCCAGGAAGGGGAAACTTTATTGACACATTCCTGGGGTCAGATACATCACATGATCACACTGACAGAACCACAGGCACATAGACACAGGCAACAGAGCATGCACAATGTCGGCACTAGTACAGTGTATATCCACCTTTCGCAGTAATGCAGGCTGCTATTCTCCTATGGAGACGATCGTAGAGATGCTGGATGTAGTCCTGTGGAACGGCTTGCCATGCCATTTCCACCTGGCGCCTCAGTTGGACCAGCGTTCGTGCTGGACGTGCAGACCGCGTGAGACGACGCTTCATCCAGTCCCAAACATGCTCAATGGGGGACAGATCCGGAGATCTTGCTGGCCAGGGTAGTTGACTTACACCTTCTAGAGCACGTTGGGTGGCACGGGATACATGCGGACGTGCATTGTCCTGTTGGAACAGCAAGTTCCCTTGCCGGTCTAGGAATGGTAGAACGATGGGTTCGATGACGGTTTGGATGTACCGTGCACTATTCAGTGTCCCCTCGACGATCACCAGTGGTGTACGGCCAGTGTAGGTGATCGCTCCCCACACCATGATGCCGGGTGTTGGCCATGTGTGCCTCGGTCGTATGCAGTCCTGATTGTGGCGCTCACCTGCACGGCGTCAAACACGCATACGACCATCATTGGCACCAAGGCAGAAGCGACTCTCATCGCTGAAGACGACACGTCTCCATTCGTCCCTCCATTCACGCCTGTCGCGACACCACTGGAGGCGGGCTGCACGATGTTGGGGCGTGAGCGGAAGACGGCCTAACGGTGTGCGGGACCGTAGCCCAGCTTCATGGAGACGGTTGCGAATGGTCCTCGCCGATACCCCAGGAGCAACAGTGTCCCTAATTTGCTGGGAAGTGGCGGTGCGGTCCCCTACGGCACTGCGTAGGATCCTACGGTCTTGGCGTGCATCCGTGCGTCGCTGCGGTCCGGTCCCAGGTCGACGGGCACGTGCACCTTCCGCCGACCACTGGCGACAACATCGATGTACTGTGGAGACCTCACGCCCCACGTGTTGAGCAATTCGGCGGTACGTCCACCCTGCCTCCCGCATGCCCACTATACGCCCTCGCTCAAAGTCCGTCAACTGCACATACGGTTCACGTCCACGCTGTCGCGGCATGCTACCAGTGTTAAAGACTGCGATGGAGCTCCGTATGCCACGGCAAACTGGCTGACACTGACGGCGGCGGTGCACAAATGCTGCGCAGCTAGCGCCATTCGACGGCCAACACCGCGGTTCCTGGTGTGTCCGCTGTGCCGTGCGTGTGATCATTGCTTGTACAGCCCTCTCGCAGTGTCCGGAGCAAGTATGGTGGGTCTGACACACCGGTGTCAATGTGTTTTTTTTTCCATTTCCAGGAGTGTATATCACGTGCCGTTGCCGTCATGGTAGTCGGTAGTTCCATATGTACATAACTGTTTTCCACAAAAAAGGTTCGCATATAGGCAAGCGATGGTGAGATGTGAGACACTACTACCGGTGCCGAAGGAGAAGGTGGAGCCAGTTCGTTAATCAAGGTGCCCGTCAGACTTGTCCGGTGGCGTGTCCACATCTTTATCATCGTGCTTACGTAAATAGCCACTGCTCGGTAACGTACGTGGACTAGTCCAAGACCTCCACGACTACGACGAAGGGTGAGGGTTTCGCATCCGACCTTAAAAAGCAGACCTCTGCTCACAAAATATCCTAGTTAGGCGACTTGCGCCCCAGTGATGAGGAAAACACGAGACCCAGCCCAGAAGCGGAGAAAATCTCCAACTCGGCAGGGAATCGAACCGGGCTCGTTGCACGGGAGGCAAGCACCTTACCACCCAGATAAGTAGGCGGAAGTAACCTATGGTAATTCGTTGGGAGGGTTTGAGTTTGGCTAATGTCTGGAAATGTAATGCTACCAATGAAGTACAGAGGAGGTGGTGGTACAGTACAGGGATGTTTTTCGTGGTTATGGTGCAGTCCTCTTATTGCGTTTAAGAAACGTTTAATGCCGAATGATGTGAACACATTTTACGGCATTGTGTGCTTCGTACAGCGGAGGAAAAGTATGGAGACGATAACTTTATCAGCATGAAAATACGCCCTGTCATAAAGCAGCATCAGTGAAGCAATGGTTTGTGGACAATAACATTCCCCCCCCTGAAGCATGGACCTTGCCGTTGGTGGGGAGGCTTGCGTGCCTCAACGATACAGATAGCCGTACCGTAGATGCAACCACAACGGAGGGGTATCTGTTGAGAGGCCAGACAAGCGTGTGGTTCCTGAAGAGGGGCAGTAGCCTTTTCAGTAGTTGCAGGGGCAACAGTCTGGATGATTTACTGATCTGGCCTTGTAACACTAGCCAAAATGGCCTTGCTGTTCTGGTACTGCGAACGGCTGAAAGCAAGGGGAAACTACAGCCGTAATTTTTCCCGAGGGCATGCAGCTTTACTGTATGATTAAATGGACAGTGTCTTGAAAGGAGGGTATAAGATGAACATCAACTAAAGCAAAACGAGGATAATGGAATGCAGTCGAATTAAGTCGGGTGATGCTGAGGGAATTAGATTAGGAAATGAGACACTTAAAGTAGTAAAGGAGTTTTGCTATTTGGGGAGCAAAATAACTGATGATGGTCGAAGTAGAGAGGATATAAAATGTAGACTGGCAATGGCAAGGAAAGCGTTTCTGAAGAAGAAAAATTTGTTAACATCGAGTATAGATTTAAATGTCAGGAAGTCGCTTCTGAAAGTATTTGTATGGATTGTAGCCATGTATGGAAGTGAAACGTGGACGATAAATAGTTTGGACAAGATGAGAATAGAAGCTTTCGAAATGTGGTGCTACAGAAGAATGCTGAAGATTAGATGGGTAGATCACATAACTAATGAGGAGGTATTGAATAGAATTGGGGAGAAGAGGAGCTTGTGGCACAACTTGACTAGAAGAAGGGATCGGTTGGTAGGACATGTTCTGAGACATCGAGGGATCACCAATTTAGTACTGGAGGGCAGCGTGGAGGGTAAAAATCGTAGAGGGAGACCAAGAGATGAATACACTAAGCAGATTCAGAAGGATGTAGGCTGCAGTAGGTACTGGGAGATGAAGAAGCTTGCACAGGATAGAGTAGCATGGAGAGCTGCATCAAACCAGTCTCAGGACTGAAGACCACAACAACAACAACAACATTCCTAAAATGCACTGGCCTTGGTTCCAGCCTGAACCCACTGGAGCATCTTTGAAATATGTTAAAACGTCGACTGCGCTCCAGGCCACAGCATCCAACATCACTAACTTCTATCGTTTCGGCTCTTGGGGAAGAACTGGCTGCCTTTCCTAGACAGCCACGGACACAGCTAATTGAAACTGTCCTCAGCAGCGTTCAAGCCGCCATAAAGGCGAAGAGTGGGCACACGCTGTGTTAATGGCAACTGATATGGTTCCGTATACTTTCACTAAGACAGTGTATTTACACTTGCTACCGACATATCATTACAGCATTGACACGCCGATTCGCTGCTGTACGGAAGACGGGAAAAGAACGTGTGCAGTGACTGCATAGGGTACACCGTGAAGGTCATTAGATGCGTGCGGACATGTCGCTCTGTCATGTTGAAATATCAGAGTTACAGCTAGCACAGAGCTAGTTTGAAACTGACGTACTGACGTGAGTAGATTATATGCGGTCAGCACTTCAGTCTGTTGCAGCAACAGACTGTGGGAGGGGTGCTCTGCAGGCGACAGCGCGGAGAATCTGCCTCGTGCCCGGAGGCTTGCTTCAGTCTCTGGGAACTGAACGGATCGTGAGCCGTGCTCTCTTGCAGGAAGCATCGATTCAGGTACGGTACATTTGCAAAATGATGTTCGTAGTTCAATATTTCGCGGCAAGTTCGTCCAGAACCCATCGATTAAGGAAATTTTCTGTTTCTGTGACCATCATATGCCAGTTATGACTACCAATACTCACTTCTACACCAACAACTAAACAAGACATGTCATCTAGCCTGCTCTTTATAGCGTCCCCAGTGCTATATTACGAAAAGACTTAAAAAACAGTATTTACAAAGAAGAGACATTTAAAAATTGAATAATATATTTTTATCATGTAGCCGTAAAACAATAATTTCTCTGTCGAGAAATGCAAGGAAATGCAATGCAAAGAAATAATTTATGACAAAATGATCTAAAGAGACGACAAGATACGCTCTTTTGTTAATTTTTTTAGTCGACTTCACTTCTTCACTTGTCTTGATGATGTACAGACGGACATCTTGCGAGTGCTGGCAAATATAAGCATATTTGTATGAGTTAAGCATATAATATACTGATTTAATATTATTGTGCACTTTTAATTTGTAAGAGGTGATCCCGATTTCATGTCCGCCTTCCTTGAATTAACCTGCATTCAAGTAATTTACAGTTCAACCATCGCAGCGGTCGATGCAGCCAACGACGCCATTACGTGGCGATATTAACTTATGAAAAATTAGCGAAAGCGGAAAATTCGCCCGCTGTTAACATAATATTAATTTTTCTCCACAGCCGCCTGACGTTGCAGAAAATACTTAGCTTTAAGATTCTTATTTTCAGTACCATAGCCGAGAGCCAGAGCCAGGACTCCGACTACAATACAATGGTTAACGGAGGTAAGAAAAAATGCTCTCGCGCGTGTGTGGGCCGCAATTGTAATTAATAACTAAAGATCTTTTGCTTTAAAGTGAACTGACTAGCCGAGGAAATTAATATGAAAGGTTTATTCCAATGTTCAACTTATATGCTCATGTGTTAAGATTCTGCGAGTCTAACATTCATTGACGTAACAAATAATTTGAGATTAATATTGTTAAAAAGGAGAACTTAAGGAAAGCATTTAATCGTAAAATCAAAATTAAATGAAATATCATTTTTATTAAGGCTCACGACAGTCGGCAACAATCAAAAAATAATAATAACAATAACAATATATTAAATTACGACGGGGACGGACGCGAGATTGGCGCCGCAACTTTGGGGCCCGATCAAAGAAAATATGAAATTTACTAAATCTGACTCCATTGTAATGAATGTAATTATGTATGTGTGTAATTGTTGTAAAATATTAATGCTTATATGAATTCTTTTACATGTACAACAACAAAACCACACCCTGAGGAGATCTGGAGAAGAAAAAGTGTAGAAAAGAAAAAGGATTGCGAGAAAGAAAAATAAGTAAGGTAAGGCCTATTGTGCAAGCATCCTGTGTAACTCTGCGCGGAATATCGAACCCATGTGCACATGAGATACCTTCGGTGTTTTGTGTGTTTATGTGTTTATTTTTGGAGGGGATAATTATTCGTTTTGTGTATTTATGTGTTTATTTTTGGGGGGGATAATTATTCGTGTGTGTATCAGTGTTAAAGATTTGTCAGTGGCTTAAAGTGAATTTATTATGGGTAAGATAGGACAAGCTAAAGCATCCGTACCAGACGAACAAAATTTTGTTAATATGGAAAGTGAGGGTCATTTGCAATTCGCAAACGAATCCCAAGCCACCGCCTCGGATAACATAATTTCCGGAGCGGGGGGCGAGGATCTGTGGACGGTGAATGACGCTCCACAGCAGAATGGGAATAGAGTAACAACTCCACTGCCTGGGCAGGGGGGCCAATCGAGTGCTAGATTAAGCGGGGCACCAGTACGCTCACCGATTGCAGACCCTTTTGCTGAATTTCTGCGTAGGCTCGAAGAAAGAGATAGGGAAAGAGAAGAAAAACTGGCTCAGATGCTGCATGAGCAGGAGAAAAAATTAATACAAAATCTCAATGAGCAAGAGCAGCGCAGTGAAGCGCAGCTAGATAGTATCCAAAGCGAACTTGCCGAGAAGCGGGACGCTTGCAAAGAGATCCCCGATCTTGTGCAAAGCTTAGCCGGCGAGATGCAAAAATTACAGATATCGCAGGCTAGGCTTGAAGACTTTAACCAACCGCGTGGATAATGTGGAGATAGATGCACGGAAAAGTATTGACGCATATTTGGAAGTGCAAGCTCAAAAAGTCGAAAAAGAATTAATTGAATGGCTAGAAATAAAGGATCGCGAGATATCTGCAAAGATTGAAAGCGACGTAAAAGCAGCTGTAGAACAAGCGACTGCGGCCGCGTGTGTAAATATTGACGCTAGCGCTGCCGCACTACATGTCGAATTAGATCAAGTCCCGTGTGACAGCGCAGTTGCCAAATTGGCAACAGGAGGTCGCGCGGAGACTGTCTGCTTTGGAAAGCAATGTAAACAGTGGCGGACAGATCATGAATCAGACTCCGCGTACTGATTACTATAATAACGCTGACGGTAGGCAGGGTGCGAGTGCGCAACCGCAACCTAATCCGAATTATGAGCACGAACAACACGCAATACCGTGCAGCGCACATCACGAAGTAATGAATGTCACAGAATGTAGCAATCAGATGTGCAAAAAGGAGGACAATGTAATAAAACACAGGACATTCCAACCCTTCGATAGCGAAAAACGAAATGTCCACCCTGTTGTATTTATTAAGAGCTTCAGGAATGTGTTTCCCAGGACATGGACGGAAAGACAAAGAATACAGTTCGTAGTCTCCTTTATTCAAGGTGACGCGGCACTGTGGGCCACCGACGATGCAACAGTTTGAAGGTGCATTCTTGCAAAAATTCTGGTCCGATAGCGTCCAAGAAAGACTACGAAAGGAGTTGTACAGTCCAGAAATGTACAATCCTAAGATGGGAGCGTTAACGCAAATATTTCGAAAAGTATATAAACAAAACCAGGTACTGGGACGAGCCAATGTCCGATCGTGATATAATCAGATTAATAAAAATTAGCCCGCATCTCGTGGTCGTGCGGTAGCGTTCTCGCTTCCCACGCCCGGGTTCCCGGGTTCGATTCCCGGCGGGGTCAGGGATTTTCTCTGCCTCGTGATGGCTGGGTGTTGTGTGCTGTCCTTAGGTTAGTTAGATTTAAGTAGTTCTAAGTTCTAGGGGACTGATGACCATAGATGTTAAGTCCCATAGTGCTCCGAGCCATTTGAACCATTTGAACCAATAAAAATGAAGTTGCCCAGTGAAATTAAAAGATATTTCATCAATGTGCCAGAATACGATATAGAACAATTCATGGAAATAGTGGATTCTGTTGACTTATTGATCGAAGATATGAAAACCGAAAACAAGTGGAACCATGCAGGCTGTAATCAACAAAAAGCCGATTACAATAGCAGCCACAGCAACGGTAGTAATTTAGTACCAAATGGTAACGGAAATAGGCAAGAGCACCGGCAACAGAATCGAGGCACAAACAATGGCAATGGTTATAACGGCAACGGTTATAATCGTCAAAATCGAAAGAGACATCATGATGGACGCATGAGTAATGGATATAATGGTAACGGCAATCCGCAATGGCAGAATAACCGAAACCAGTGGCGTGGCCGTAACGAACCGACACCACAATGGCAACAAAACACAGCGCCACAATGGAACGCCAACCCAGGTCCATGACAGAGCATGTCAGGAAGTTACAACCGACCACTGCAAAACCAGACCCATACACAATATCAAAATACGCCATCGGCGAGGCAGGGCGGCCAACCCAACAGTAGCAACAACAACAACCAGAACCACAATGTGAGGTTAGTGGATGTGACAGACAACTGTCAACCCACTAATGCTCATCCGTTAAACTAAAGACAGCCACAATACGCTCTCCGTTGTCGGCTGCAGGATGGTGTAGTGAGAGCACATTCACGAATGACAGTCATAAACTTTGTATGCTGAGATACAATGAGGGAATAAAAATAGAAAAGGAACTTGTAGATATACCGCAGAAATGTAACCGAACCGACAAAAGTGTTGTGCAGGCTATATTGCAAGCAGATATGTACGGAGCACCAATACAGATAATAGTCGATACCGGTGCGTCAACCAATGTCATGAGTGCAAATTTTTACAAGTACTTGAGTCAAAATAATAGAATACCCGTATTGCCAGTGAAGAATTGTCGTGTAACAGGTGCAATAGGTGCACAATCTCATATCATAAAGCACCAGGTGCAAGCTGAGTTTACGGTAGGAAATGAAGCAATGAAAAGCTCGTTCCTAGTAGTTAAAGGATTAGGTGTTGCTTGCATCCTGGGGATAGAATTTTTACGCCAGAGGGACGCAAAAATCGACCTCTTGTGCGGGGAAGTAAGCCTTATGAATGAGGGTAGACGTGTAGTTTTGCCATTGTTGAGGACACGGGAAGTGCACGGTAAATATTGCCGGAACTTTCAGTCGAGATTCGAAGGAATACAGGTAATGAATTTATATTCTGACTTAAGTACAAGACAAGCATATTATAAAGAATTTATTACTGAAGACAAAGAGGAAAAAAGGAAACTGATAGCCATGAAAGTCAGGGAGTCAGAACATTTGACTGAAGCACAACAAAACGAATTGACTCAGCTACTTACAGATTATGAGAATGTGTTTTCGAAAAAACCTGGTGCTATCGAGGGCTATACCTATAACATCGAAGTGGTACCTCACGATACTTTCTGTCACGCAAACTACACCATCCCGTGGTCAAAGGAGGAAGCAATTACGAAGGAAATAAGAAAAAATACTTACAAAGACTTAAAGAAGTTAGCGCAGTAGAGCACCTTTTACATATGTGAATAATAGGTTAAGTTTGTATTTTTCTCTGTGTGTAAATGTTCATATTTTAGTGTAACATTTAAAGACAATGAGGCACACAAGATTAGTGCGATTCAATTTTGTAGATGTTAAGGAATAACAGTATTTTTAAGCAATTGCATTTTGAAAGAAAAAAATGAACGTAGGTTTAAGAATATTTTACAGATTTCATGTTTAAAAAGGCTTTGAAAAATATTTTTAAAAAAATTCAACAGCATGTAATGATGAAAGAATTTTTCATTAGTGTGTCATGAATATTTTTGAACTGTAGTAGTAATGCAACTTATGAAATTCAATATTATAGTGTATATGTTGTTCCATGTATTTATGTCTATACCGATCTTGAAATATGCTCAATCATAATTTACTTAACAATATCAGTGCAGGGTGTACATCACCCAAGGTACCTCATATGTTGTGGACAAGGTACAAAGCAAATCAGTAAACGCGACTACCGCTAAGCACTGTTAAAATATATTGCCATCTGCTAAGGCAGAGATTTGCACGAATTTGTAGTGTAAACAAAAGTCACAAATCTAACATTAATCTAGGAACTTGCACGCTAGGCCTAGATTATAAAATGTGTACAGTAATGCGAGAGGCAAAGTTTTGTAAAGTCGAGCCTGGCTCTGGAGGGCAAGTACGCAATGAGTGGGCAGACATGACATGGGGACTTACCTCAGATGAGACGGAAATACAATTGTATAGTCAAAAAATCTGAAGGCAAGTACCACTCTAAGTGGAAAATGAAAAGAGATAATTAGTGCGAGAGACTGGTAAAATACAGCACGAGCCAAAATCCAGTTCTGACTGAATGAAATACATTAGTGTTTGTGAACTAATCGAAACAGTTACTTCAAGCAGTGTGAAAAACTGTGAAGGTGAAACTGTGATACGGACAGTGAAGTGCTAGTATTGAACGTTCAACAGCGGTAAGGACGCCAAACGCCAATATTACGCACGAAAAACTGTGAATTTGCTTATAAATGTAAACTGTTAACGTGAAGTGAACCCACAGTCAATATTTTTGGGACAGACTGTAGTTTCAGTGAGCACAATAATGTGAGATTGGAATGCGATGCGTGGACTGTTGCAAAACAGCGACCGCAGAAACGGCGAATGTTTGTGCTAAGCTCGTACTGGGACGCTCACCAGTGCCTGTGAGTGCGGCGAAAACATAAATAATTGTATCAAGACAAAAACTGACGTGTAATGGAAACAGTGGCACAGCAAAACTTCATTCACGGGAGAAGATCCATGTCATGTCTTCTGCAAGACAGTGCTAGCTTGACACTTGGAAACTGGCGAAAACTTAACAACAACTGCCGCACTAATAAATGCTTCTTTCCCACTAGCGTAATCATCTGCAGCGGGAAACAAATATTACGTTGTTTGTGTGTATGTTTCATGTACTACGTCGGAGATGCGTAGCAGAGCTGACTCCTGCCAACAAGCGCGGGGGGGGGGGGGGGGGGGGGGGGCGAATATCATCCCACTCCGCCACGCCCGGGCGAGACAGAAGCGCATCGCCAATCGTGCATCAGCTGATTCTGACGTTCCGCCACGGCGTGAGACACGCTGGCGTCGAGCGGGCGTTGACCTCTCCGCAGCCGCCAAGAACGCCGAGCACCGAACACACCAACCGACGCCGTCGCGAGCTAAACGTCGCGGCGTAGATCATCAACGACACCGCAATCAATTGTTATAATGACCTCATTTCTTTGCATAGTGCAACAAAAAAATATTTGTAATGTATGCACATCCTGTACTCCAATGACATCCCAGAAACATTTAAGTGAAAGTGATCAAAGCAATTAGTCTGTCGCTCCGCCGAGGTTTTCCCAAGGTTTCCCTACGGCCGCGCCAATTGGGGAGCGAACAGTTGACACCCCTGGGACTTCAAGTTTATGGACTAACTCGTGGTTGTATACCTTTGAACACTGCAAAAGTTGCAACCCTAAAAAGAAGCAGCCAAAATGAAATTAATTGTATTCTATGTCCTTTTGTACATGACTGTATACGTAACCAATTGTATATTATATTGTTATGTAGATAACTTCATCTGTATTACACTTTGTGTGCAACACACCTCAGTAATTACAACATACGATGTGACATATGTAAACTGTGAAAGAAAAATCTGCGTGTGTACACTGTGGACATGAAAGAGGAAATATTTATGTCAAAAAACACGAACATATTTTATAACATAAACATTTCGGGGGGCAATATAGCGTCCCCAGTGCTATATTACGAAAAGACTTAAAAAACAGTATTTATAAAGAAGAGACATTTAAAAATTGAATAATATATTTTTATCACGTAGCCGTAAAACAATAATTTCTCTGTCGAGAAATGCAAGGAAATGCAATGCAAAGTAGTAATTTATGACAAAATGATCTAAAGAGACGACAAGATACGCTCTTTTGTTAATTTTTTTAGTCGACTTCACTTCTTCACTTGTCTTGATGATGTACAGACGGACATCTTGCGAGTGCTGGCAAATGTAAGCATATTTGTATGAGTTAAGCATATAATATACTGATTTAATATTATTGTGCACTTTTAATTTGTAAGAGGTGATCCCGATTTCATGTCCGCCTTCCTTGAATTAACCTGCATTCAAGTAATTTACAGTTCAACCATCGCAGCGGCCTATGGAGCCAACGACGCCATTACGTGGCGATATTAACTTATGAAAAATTAGCGAAAGCGGAAAACTCGCCCGCTATTAACATAATATTAATTTTTCTCCACAGCCGCCCGACGTTGCAGAAAATACTTAGCTTTAAGATTCTTATTTTCAGTACCATAGCCGAGAGCCAGAGCCAGGACTCTGACTACAATACAATGGTTAACGGAGGTAAGAAAAAATGCTCTCGCGCGTGTGTGGGCCGCAATTGTAATTAATAACTAAAGATCTTTTGCTTTAAAGTGAACTGACTAGCCGAGGAAATTAATATGAAAGGTTTATTCCAATGTTCAACTTATATGCTCATGTGTTAAGATTCTGCGAGTCTAACATTCATTAACGTAACAAATAATTTGAGATTAATATTGTTAAAAAGGAGAACTTAAGGAAAGCATTTAATCGTAAAATCAAAATTAAATGAAATATAATTTTTATTAAAACCCACCACGTAAGTCGGCAACAATCAAAAAATAATAATAACAATTACAATTACGACGGCCGACGGACGCGAGATCTTACAGGCGAATTATTTTCTGCCACTCCGCACGAGCTTTCTACGTTTTAACATGACGAGTGACGGAACATAAATTACCCATAACAAGAAGCTAGGTGACATGGCTTTCCAACGGTATAGGTTAAGGTGGCAGTTACAAAGAGTAGCAAAACTGTGACATTGTCAATCGTATATGAGTAGCTGATGTCCCACATTTAAAGATATCCAGTGCGAGGTTTTTGTTTAAATAAGATTTTTAGGAAATCGTTATATGAACCTATATTCTCTGTTGTGATGTTTTCGTACCTTAAGATGATTTGAAAGACCGAAATTAATTGTAGAATAAAATAGTTGTAGGTTAGGGTTAGGTTAGTGGTGTTTAACGTCCCGTCGACAACGAGGTCATTAGAGACGGAGCGCAAGCTCGGGTTAGGGAAGGATGGCGAAGGAAATCGGCCGTGCCCTTTCAAAGGAACCATCCCGGCATTTGCCTGAAACGATTTAGGGAAATCACGGACAACCTAAATCAGGATGGCTGGAGACGGGATTGAACCGTCGTCCTCCCGAATGCGAGTCCAGTGTGCTAACCCCTGCGCCACCTCGCTCGGTAATAGTTGTAGAATAAAAAGCAATTCTCCTAGTAGTTGTTAGTGTGTCTATAAGTTATGAGTTGCGTACAGTATAGTGTGAAGCGCCACTTAGAAAAAAAAAATATGAGTAACCCCAGCCCTATCTATAAAACTGCTTTAAAGTTTGCTCTCATTCCCTAATACTGAACGAATATACTCTGGGGAATTTGTGCGCCGCGAGTTACTCTGCCTTGAGACACATACGAAGTTTATAACTTTAATGCTTGATATATTGCGACAAACCTTCAACGTAGGATTGTACGTCGTAATGACTAAATTCTGGGAGCATTTGAAATTTTTAAATTCGGTCAATAAGTATATGCAATACTGAAAATCAAAAGTTTTGTCGTCCCTGGAAGCTGTTCAAATGGTTCAAATGGCTCTGAGCACTATGGGACTTAACATCTATGGTCATCAGTCCCCTAGAACTTAGAGCTACTTAAACCTAACTAACCTAAGGACATCACACACATCCAAGCCCGAGGCAGGATTCGAACCTGCGACCGTAGCGGTCACGCGGCTCCAAACTGACGCGCCTAGAACCGCACGGCCACACCGGCCGGCCTTGGAAGCTGTTAGTCAGGCAACCTGCTACTAGGTAAAAAAATAAAGAAGGTGCAATACACTCGTAATCGATTTTGTATAAACATAAACAATTCCATTTGCACATTCACTAGGCTCTCATACCTTTTCTGCAGTATGTATTTACCCAAAATAAAAATAAAACTTATGCACTTCAGAAAGTAAGCTACACATGTCGTCCAATGCAGACCGATAGTGGATAGTTTTAGTCGTTTATTAATGTGTATATAGCAATTAAAACCGCTTTATGTAAAATTACACAAATGCTTAGGTTGAAGGATTAGACGAAACAGCAGCTGACTAGTGTAACGGGAACAACTGTGGGCTTTTTTCAAAATAGATGTTTTTCTGCAAATATGCACATACAGATACTCTTTGGTTCACACTTAAGTCTTTGGCAGAAGATTCTCCACCGTTCCTCTCTCCTATATAGAATGAAATCAGCAAAGTGTTTTGGCATTCGAAGGATAAAGTTGATAATTGTAATTTCGTAAAAAGATCTCGCCGCAACGAAAAAGCCTTAGTTTTAATGATTACCAACACAACTCGTTTATCATATCCGTGACCCTCTTATTCCTATTTGGTAATAATACAAAACGAGCTGCCCTTCTTTGGAGTTTTTCCATGTCCTCCGTCAATCCTCTCTAGTAAGGATCCCATACCGCACAGAAATACTCCAGAGGAAAACGAATGAGCACAGTGTAGGCAGTCTCTCCAGCAGGTTTCTTGTCTATATCATTTTATCCGTTTTGAGCAGGCAGCTTTATTAGACGATAAAGCGCAGCGTCATCTGTAGACAATCTAAGTGAACTACTCGTATGGTCTACTAAATCGTTTATGTGTATTGAGAATAGCAGAAGGCCTATAGATATAATTATAAACATTGAGTCGTTTACTTTGTATAGATAGTAAAAGTAACCTAGAATTATTCCCATAATCGTTAATGTAAGTAGACTGACCCCAGTGACAGTTTATTATTAATATACCATAGACAAGTAGTCTGTAGCGGCTGCTTCTGTCACATAATGCTTAATATGAGTCGCCACACGTGCCTGAAGTCTCTTCGTCATTCCTTTACGATGGTATTTATGGAACACGATACGTGAGTAAATGAATCATTTAGTTAAATATGTCTTCTTTATTTGGAATATTCTCAGTTGTGGACTCTGCATGTAAATGAATAATCATTTGATAAGTCATTACTTAAGTGCGATTGCACTACTAGATAACAACAAGTCTATGATGTCTCATGGTTGATAATGTACGGCTTCCAGTCACGTGACATTGTATCTACTAAACTGGTACTTGGACAATGTTACATTGGTGCTAATAATAAAACTGCGATACTAGCAAACTGCGTCAAGTGTGCTTTCCATCAAGACCTAAATATCACAGTAATCTGAGTTTAACTTTTGTACGTCGAAGATGCATAGGTTCCTGCTCTCTGCATAGTTAAAAATAGACTGACATCGCTGAATCAATAACGCATTGTGATTGCAAGGTAAGAGAGCTCCATAAAGTTTCTTATATCCTCTTTCTTTTCCTTTTCATTTTTTTACATTACAGATACTTGCTTACTTCTTTGTACAGCGAACGGAAAAGAGCTCCATTTCTTTAAGTATTCCGATTGTTCGTCGTAGTTTTGCATTTAAACAGGAAAGAAACAGAGGTAATCAAAAGATAAGTATATCTCTGCAGATTTATGATTATTTTCCCAAGTTTCTGGCTCCAAGTGGTATTGGTTACGTTCTCGCTTGAAGCGCACTAGCGACAGCACCCAGCCAACTTTCCCCTGTCTGCGTTATTCGCCATGGCTGTCCACGTCTTCCTTTGCCGATTTCTCTGTGTGACATCGCTCCCTCTGATTTCTCCGTTTCTTATACTGTCCAGGCAAGTTACTCAGCGTGACTTCTATTGATCACGGCTCATGGTTGACATGTTCGCCCCGATAGCTGAGTAGTCAGCGTGTCAGATCGCCGTCGTACGGGCCTGGGTTCGATTCCCGGCTGCGTCAGAGATTTTCTCCGCTCTGGGACTTGGTGCTGTGCTGTCTTCATCATCATTTCATCCCCATCCGGCGCGCAGGTCGTCCAATGTGGCGTCGAATGCAATAAGACCTGCACCAAGGCGGCCGGACCTGTCCCGCAAGGGGCCTTCCGGCCAATGACGCAAAACGCTCCTTTCCATTTTTCCATGGTTGACATCTGGCTTGTATTCCTAGCAGTACCAGGTTCATCAATTGTTTGTTCTGAAGCTTCTTCTCACATTCCTTTCGAGCTATAAACAAATTAACACGTATAACACATGTAAATGGTAATAATATCTGTGGAGAAAACAAGAATTTAGTGAAATATATCTTCAAATAACTACTCAATCTGTCTGTATATAGTATGTCTTACAGTACTAAAAAGTTCTTGTACAGTGTTTCAAGCCCAGTACATGATGGATTTTGAGCTAATACGGATGTCTTTCAATCCTTTCCAGTCTAACACTGAGAAAGACACAGTTCCCCTAAGATTTACATTCTCATTACATTCGATCGGTGCGTGAAGTTTTATTTTGAATGTGAAGACTGTCCTAATGCAAAACACTAGTTTATTTACTCTCATCCAGACGTTTCGCTATCGTTCTGGCATGGTCAGTGTGTTGTCTTTTTATTGCCCTTACACTACCCACAGATGAAAAAGAAATATTTTTTAAAAAATAAATCTGGCTCACTAAAATTAAATCCACATTTTGCATGAGACGGTTCTAAGATTCGTCGTGTTGGTGTGCGCAAAGACAGAGAGGAGCAGTGAGTACTACTACAGCTGTTCACGACGACCCTTAGTGTTCTTTATTTTTACGAATGGTGAGCATAAAGTGTACCTGTTCTTAGTACTTTCCTGTGTGAATACAATCAAGATCTGTAGTGGCAAGTGAGGTACAGACGCTTGCTGATAACTGGTACTAGGAGCAAACAACGAATGAAGCAAATCTGCGTCACATTTTTGGAGTACTGTCTCTCTCAGAACAACCCTTGCTGTTTGGTTTTATTTAAATGTTTAATGAAGCAATAATGAGCTCTTATAGCAAAGTGTAAACCGGAAATGTGACAAGACTGGCAAAATGTGAAAGAATTATGATTGTGTCCTTATTTGCTGGTTTGAATCGCGAAATAAAGAAATAGAAACACCTGACAACGAGAAGATTCCGTGTTATAATGGTGTCCTGAAGGGAATGTTAGATGTGATCCTCCTTCCATAAATACCACTAAAGTATGCTGCACGCATTTGTGTTTGGGGAACTGCCCGTTATAAATTATCGCAGAACACTAAGAGAACACAGTTTCAGGGGCAAAACAGAGCAAAGCTGTCCTGCGCCAAAAGTTGATTAATAGCGCACTAACTAGGCTGGCTGACAATTAAAACTGTATTTTGTAACGAATAAAAAAAATATTTCGTCCACAATTTTTTTCCTCCAGATATTCGCTCTTCGTAACGGATGGGAATACATAAATCAGCATTGTCCTCTTATTTGGAGCTCCGTAAGTCAGTTCCAGTAATGCTACATTCTTCTGATAACGTAATTTCTCCGTGTGATTATTCGTCACCTATTACTTATTTATTTCTCTGTGGCTTTTGTATTGGACTAATGTATGAATCAGGACAATTGTTCTCTTTTATGACTCCATCTTTCGGTATTACCATTTTTAACACGGAAATAGCTATGTTTAGGAGAAAATTTCCATCAAGTGATGGGTTACGAAGAACTAATGGAAGCAGGAGAGCGGAACAAGCAGTAATGACGTTGTGAAGGAGGGTCGTGATTCGTGCCTGAATAGCTGTGACGGTAAGATCATTGTGCGCGAATGCAAGGTTCAGGGTTTCAGTCCCGATCCAGCACACAGTTTTAATCGAATTACTTGTGTGCAACCGAGAGTTCTACAGAGGTGTTGTTCTCATTTCATGCGCAATATTTCTATGATCGACAGAGTAGACTTCTTCAGATGCTACTAGTTTTGATGTTATGTGTACACCCCGACTGGATCCCACTCAGATTGTGAACAATTGTTGACCTCGCGCCGCTATTTATAGTCGAGTTCGACTCCCGATACCCACTACGCCCTTTGATACTCTTCTGTTTTTCAGACCTCGCACTGATATTGTGTGAAACGGAAAATTCCCTCAGTGTTTTCCAACTTTTGTGGATAAGATGGTAGGCGAGGTCTTAATAAATTGAGTTCCACATCCATAACCTAATTTTAATTGTTACCTGTGTTCCTGCTTAATAGGTTATCTGACATCTTTGTTTCGATATACTCCTTAATTATACCGTCCCAGGAACTTGCCGTTTGCACCGTGATACTTGTTTAATCGTATTTCATTTCACGTTTATATTCGAGGCAGCACTCGGCGACAGCTGATTTGTTTGGTTGTTTTGGTCGGGTGTGTCGCAGATGTTCCTTTCATCTCTCCTCGACTGATCTCATAGTCTGTCCCGCGTAGGACACGAAACAGTCGCATGGATTGCAATAAGACACGGCTTTCTATCTCATCTGAAGAGAATGAAATACATTGGATGCCCTGTTTCGATAGGACTCCACCGATCTTTCTGAATACTGGGTCTGCATAAGGTAGGTAGCGAATTGTGGCTTCTCTTCCTGCGTCTCTCGTTTCGGTCTCTCTCTCAGATGTTTTTGATTTTGACTGCTTTTCCCGTTCCGTTTAGTGATATGAATACCCATTCCTTCGGAAAACTATTCGTAGGTGTTGTTAATTCTTCGGCGATGCTCTCCTTGTCTGAAAGTGTTCAAGCTCTATGGACCAGAGTCTTTAGTACCGAATTTCTTTGTGACAGATGGTGATGGTTCGAGGCGTAGGTTTTCTATATACGCTGTGACTCAGGGATCCGTCCGTTCTTCTCTTAGCTAAACCGTCGAGAAAATACCGTTGGTCCCCTATCTGAAGTTCCATCATGATTTTATATTACTACGGATAGAGTTTAAATGTTGGAGGAACTCTTCAAGCTTTTCCGTTCCTTGTGGCCACACAAGAAATGTGTCGTCCACGCACCGACAGAAACTCGTTGGTCTCAACTTGGCCATTTCTAGTGCTTTTGCTTCGAAGTGTTCCATGTATTGGTTCGCCATACCATCGGTTTCTTCGCAATATTTAATCTGTCATAAAGTTTAAAAACAGCGTAGGCTCCACCGCAGACTGGAAGATTCATTCTGACTATTGGAGTGGTAACGCTATAAGTCACTACAAACCATACAACATTCGTTAATTATCAACAGAGCCGAATAGAGACAGAAAGATCCTTTATAATTTAGCTACAATATAGCAGGTCAGCAGCTGGAAGCACTTAATTCCATAAATTATCTGGGAGTAGGCATTAGGAGTGATTTAAAATGGAATGACCATATAAAATTAATCGTCGGTAAAGCAGATGCCAGACTGAGATTCATTGGAAGAATCCTAAGGAAATGCAGTCCGAAAACAAAGGAAGTAAGTTACAGTGCACTTGCTCGCCCACTGCTTGAATACTTCTCACCGGTGTGGGATCCATACCAGATAGGGTTGATAGAAGAGATAGAGAAGATCCAACGGAGAGCAGCGCGCTTCGTTACAGGATCATTTAGTAATCGCGAAAGTGTCACGGAGATGATAAACTTCAGTGGAAAGCTCTGCAAGAGAGACGCTCAGTAGCTCGGTACGGGCTTTTGTTGAAGTTTCGAGAACATACTTTCACCGAGGAGTCATGCAGTATATTGCTCCCTCCAACGTATATCTCGCGAAGAGACCATGAGGACAAAATTAGAGAGATTAGAGCCCACACAGAGGCATACCGACAATCTTTCTTTCCACGAAGAATACGAGACTGGAATAGAAGGGAGAACCGATAGAGGTACTCAAGGTACCCTCCGCCACACACCGTCAGGTGGCTTGCGGAGTATGGATATAGATGTAGATACAACGGGTTGTGAGGAAGAAATTAAGATTAGGCCTTAACTTACCAACGATAGTCTTTTGAGAGTCTAAGAAAGAAAACTAAATACGCTAGGAAGAAGTTTAAGAGCCATTGGAAATAATGTCCAAATAACTTACGCGAATGCAGTCGGGTAGCGACCTCGACAAACGCCGATTTTTCAACAAGTGAAGTAAATTCAGCATTCGATACGTCAGACACACAAGTTATACTAATCATAACTGTGTTTCTTATGTAGTACTCCCAAGTTTTCTGATCACATTGACAACGTCAGAACGGTTTTGTTGCAAGTGTTCAACGTGTTTCCTTTTGGTGATTCTGCAAATCAGTCTGTAACCATCTACTACGTAATCTGAAAGCCACCACCATACGATGCATGGCGGAGGGAAACTTGTGCCACTGTTAACCACTGCCTTTCCTGTTACACTCGCAAATGGGGCGAACGACGAACGGTTGTCTATATGTTGGTGGCCGTCGGATCGTTCTACAATTTGTCGTAAAAACAATGTTTCGAAGAAAACAGTCTCCTTCGATCCAGGGATTTCCATTTGAATTCATGGAGGACTCTCGTAACAGTCGCTTGTGATCGAATCTATCTGTAACAAATCTGGAAGCACGCCTCTGAATTCCTTCGATGTCTCCCCTTAATCCGACCTGATGGGTATTCCAAACACTCGAGTAGTACTCAAGAATGTGTCACAGAACTGTTCTACAGGCGGTATCCTGAACAAAAAATTCTCCCACTTCTAGAATTCCCCCTATAAATCGAAATCGAACATTCGCCGTCCCTACTACCGTCTTCACGTGCTAGTTCCGTTTCATATCACATTGCAACGTTATGCCTAGATATTTAATCGACATGACTATCAGACAAAGAATTACAGATACTCTATTCGAACACTGCAGGATAGGCTTCTACTACCTGTACTACCTGCATCAAGTTACGTTTTCTACATTTTAAACAAGTTTCCATTCATCACACCAAACAGAAATTTTATCTAAGTCATCCTGTATCCCCCTAAAGCCATCCAACGACGACACTTTCCCGTACCCTTCAGCATCATCAGCAAACAGTCACAGGCTGTTGCTTACACTATCCGTCTGATCGTTCACGTATGTAGAGAACAAACGCAGTGCTATGTCACTTCCCTGGAGCACTCCTATCGACACCTGTGTCGCATCCCACACGCGACATAACGAACCAATACCAAAGAAAGGCGAAAGATTAGTGTTAACGTTCCGTCGACAACGAGGTAAAGCTCATGGCAGTTTTTACAAGGCACTGCTAACTTTTAAAATGCAATTTCTGTTTAGATCACAAAATAATTTTGTGATCTGCACGTGAAGTCATTTTAATACATATACGGTAACGATCCTGGTCTCATATGAGGAGATTCTTTCCTTCATTGGTAGTGAACTTTCTTGCCCATATGTGAAATATCGCGCATGCCAATGGGACGCCCTAGGGGCCAGATCATCATATCTGCCGAGATTTAATAACGGGGTCGGTACTACACGCAGAGAAAAATGCGGTCTGAGGAACTGTCAGCTCAAGAAGAACCATTAGTCGCCGAGTGCAACAGACACAGGGCCAACTGTCCCTTATTTTATGTGCCGCTGACGAGACAATGCCACTTTACTCTGTCAGTTACATATTTATCTTGATGGTGGATGTGGCAATGGTGATGTGATTTAAGTGCGACTGATCCTAAGCTGTGTTTGTTCTAATGAATCATACTAGTCTCGGCGACCAAGACAACTGTAGTTCATGACAACCAGACATGTTCGCAGATCCCCTGAAAGAGGTCTTATGTAAAGGGACGAGTGCTTATTATTTGCAGTCCATGGTATTGAAAAGGACCGCGCGATGATCTAGTTGTGTTTCGTTAACGCCGTACGTATCACACTCATGGTGTAGTCTGAGGAGTCCAAAGTTGAAGCACAGTTGCATAACAGGCATTTCGCTAACAAAGAAGTGGCGTAAAGAAATTTCTGAAAAAACTCATTCCTGCGACCCTACGATGGCAGAGGAACCGTTGTCCGTGGCAGCAACACTCTCCCTCGCCATCATAGTAAATGGCCAACCTAAAAATTTCATTTTGTAATTCCGTGTTTCCACTGGAATTTGCTTTAACACAGTCGCTGGAGATCGAGGGTCAGTCTAAAAGCCACAGCAGTCTTTGTCTTGGTTTCGTGAGTCACAGGTTAAGGGCACACTAATCAGCATACAAATTGGCAAGAAATGTACTAAAGTCTTGCACACACAAATGATTAGAAGTCAGCGCAACGACACAAAATACATGGACGGAAAAGAAGAATCGCAGCACAAAGAAGGAGCTGTGTGGCATAAACGAAAGTTGGTAGGCGTGCACCTGTATCTGAAAGATGTCTATTAAAATTCCGCGTCAGTCGCGGGAAAATGGCGCCATGGGTTGCCAAGAGAATAACCATCAATGGCAAGCCGAATAGCTGCTTGCATAAGGGCCAGAGATGGGCCAACGCGTTATTGACTTCTCAATTTGTAAACCTCTCCCTTTCGAATAAATCATTCAGTTTTTCTGAAAGTGTAATCATTTGTTTGTCTGTACATGTACATCACATCTACTGATTTACATTCGGATTATTCCTTCGTGATGAATCGTTGCTCTTTTTTTTATATCCTTCCCGCTGTTGCATGTTTTCCACCTGTGCATGTTCTTTGGACAATGAGGTGGGTTGCGCTTTGGATTGTGATACAGATTACCCACACAGACTTGGATTTGTTTGTTTTATTCTCAAGAACTGTACCCAGTGCCGTTGTCACTCAGCGTTACGACAGCGCAAGACCCTTCTACTGCTGCTTATTGGGCTGCCTTCTTCTCAACAACTGAGCTCGGTTCTGCGACCGCTCAGTCACATTACCAAAGTGCAGCCTACCCTGTGGACTAGGATGTCTTCACATCCAGCACTGTCATTGTGTTATGACAGTCCATCTATAATTTTCCACTGTTCTCGTGAGAGAATCTGCCCTACAGAAAATTATCCCTACAGCACAGTGTGTATCTACGTTACTATGCTTTTAAATAAAGCATTCACATTATCTGATGTTACCAAGCGCGGTGGACTGGTGGTGAGGAACCTGGTGTGGCAAAGGGGAGGACGGTGGTCCAAATTTCCGTAGCTGGTCTGCATCGTTTAAGAGACGTACAGGAGGATTTGCTTTGCAATGAACACTGCCGATTCCTCTCTCTGAGACGGAACGCCTGTCTGTCCAGACACTGGCAGGTAGGCGCCCGAAAGACATTCAGTGAATGGACGAGAATTCGAATTCTACCACCCTAGACACCGGGGGCCTCTGGAGCCAGAGGCCAAGAAAGACGACACACGGTTTTCCCTAGCTTCTGTTGTTTTGTTTACCTGAGTAAGACTAACCGACGTCGCCCCAACACACGTTGTCAAGGTGGAGTGTCGGTAGACATTTGCAGATGTAAAGGTGCTTTTCGAAGACAGAGAACGCAAAAGGACAGTTTTATAGGATCTGAGACATTCACTAGCATCGGGGAACACAACTTGCAGGAGTATCTTTATTGACGCTCTTGTGTTGTCTTATTACGGTACGTGAGAGGCCAAAAAGGAGTTGTAGAATCGTTTTTCGCGAGAAGTGAAACTTGAGCTGATCAACTCGATACATAGCGCCGCCCATAGAGATCTTTGCGGAAAGCGAGGAGAGAGAGACATTTTCCTGCGAGACTCGAGAATGGGAACTTGCCTGTTCGTCATCAGGTACGAGACTTCGAGGAGACATTTGGGGGTAGTCAATACCTTGCTTCTGAGTGCAGTGAATTGTAATGGAGTCAATTCCAGAAGTCCGCTGTGTCTGCAGCTGCATCAATGTGGCACACGAACCTCTATGCCTGAAAATACTGCCGACCGCCACAAGTCGCACACCACTGTGGCAACGACACGCACTTAAACACTTCCGTCATAGTAGGCCTGCCAAAATTCCGTTCACGCAACCTAAAAGCACTTGTAACGATCGTGAGAGGTTTTAATTCATAAGGTACATAGTATCACTTTCTTGATTCATTAATAGTGATCGAAGACATTGTTTTTTTTTTTTTTTTTTGGTGCATGAGTTCGAAGTATTTTTGTTTTGCATGTTGGTCTTTCGGTTGCTATGGGTTTATTTATCGATTCTCGTGTTTATTTGTACTTCGCTGTTGCTATTTGAGTTTACGTGTTTTCCTTTGCCGGCTGCTGTGGCCGAGCGGCTCTAGCCGCTTCAGTCCGGAAACGCGCTGCTGCTACGATCGCAGGTTCGAATCCTGCCTCGGGCATGGATGTGTGTGATGTCCTTAGGTTAGTTAGGTTTAAGTAGTTCTAAGCCTAGGGGATGATGACCTCAGATGCTAAGTCCCATAGTGCTTAGGGCCATTTGAACCATTTGTTGTCCTTCTGTAATCTGGAAGTAGTGAGTGAAGCTGTGGACGGTAGAAAATGGAGCGCCAAGTGGAGAAATCGCAACATTTGCGACATACTCTTTTGTTTGAGTTCAGTAGAGGGCTGACAACAGCGGAGGCAGCCAGGCACATTTGCGCCACGTTTCGAGATAATGCCGTTGGATTGAACACGGTAAGAGAATGGTTTTCTCGTTTTAAAAAGGGTCGTTTTGACATTAGTGACTCTCCACGTTCAGGAAGACCTTCGGTGTTTGATGAAGATCGTTTAAACCCATTAATCCACAATGATCCACGTCATTGTACTCGAGAACTGGCAAATGCGATAAACTGTGATCATTCCACTATCGTGCGGCATTTCAATGCAAACGGGAAGGTTCAAAATCGGGTGTTTGGGTACCGCGCTCTAAGCAAAATTCACAATGCCCATATGTGCATCTCTGCTTACTCGTCATCAATTGGCTCGTGAACAATACTGACCAAATCTGTCCTGTATCGCTACGGATGACGAGAAATGGTGTATTTAGACAAATGTAAAGAATAGAAAGGAATGGCTGAGCCCAATCAAAGCAGCAACCCCCCCGCACAAAGACCTGTGCACATCCACAAAAGATAATGTTATGCATCTGGTGGGGCAGCAACGGTGTGGTGTACTAGGAATTGCTTCCCTGAGCTGTTACCATCACTGTTGACATTTATTGTCAAGAACTGAGACGCATTCCAAAAAACGACACCTTATTCACCTAATCTTGCGCCCTCAGATTTTCAGATTTTCCGTTCTCTATCGAAAAACCTTGAGAGAACATGGCTCGACGAGTTCTTCGCCGTGATTTTTACAGCCGCGGAATCGAAAAATTACCCCAGCGTTGGCAGACTGTTGTAAATAGTGGAGGAGAATATATTATTGATGACTAAACTCCCTGTTGTGCGTACCTGTTGTGTTTATTAAACTGATGGTAAAACGCTACGAATTGCTGCACCAACCTAATACACAAGCGGGACAGAGACGAATGGGGAATGAGGCATTTCGCAAATGGGTAAATCCTCACATAAAAGCGACTTTTACAATGTGCAGATTTTTACTATGGTCTGGCGCCAGTATACGAGCTTCTCGGAAACGGCGAAGTTGGTCGGCTGTTTGCGTCTTATTGTCGTGAACATCTGTATAAAGTGGATGAAGGACGGTGAAATCACGAGAACGCAAGAAAGGGATTAGGCGTCCACGCTTCATCGCAGGACGTGGACGTCGCAGGTTTATCCTCTCTATAAAGCAGAGTAGGCGATTATCGGTGGCAGATACGAGACAGAATACAATGCTGGCGCAGACACACGAGTTTCATAGCAATAAATTGTTCAGTGCACATTCTTGAACATGGGATTTCGCAGCATACGACCGACCCGTAAGTGTGCGCATGTTCAGACGAAGACATCTCCAATTACCATTCCAGGGTCACGAACCATCGAGATTGTTCTGTGGGTCAATGGGAACGTGTCACCTGGTCGGATGAATCCCGTTCCTTGTTAGATCAGCCGATGGTCGTGTTAGGATATACTGTCAGCCAGGCAAATAGCTGCTCCAAACATGCACCACGCCACGAACCCAGGCCGTCGGAGCCAGTATTATGGTACAGGGAACATTCATCTCAGCTTCCATGGGCCCTGTCGTCGCAATCGAAGACACCATAACAACTGCAGGCTACGTGCGGACCACCTGCATCCCTTCGTGCTTGATCCCCGACGGCGATGGAATCTTTCAGCAGGACGACTATCCGTGTTACTAGGCTAGAATCGTGCTAAAGTGGTTTGGGAAGCATGACAGTCAAGTGACGTTGACGTCTTGGTCGTTAAATTTGCCTGACTGGGACTTTCTCAGGTGCCACTTCCGTGTCCACAAACCAGCGGTTAGCAATTTACGGGGATTTGCGTGACCTGCAGTAGACGTCTGGTGCCACATACCTCATAATACCCACCAAGTAATTACTGAATCCACGCCTCATATAACTGACACTGTATTGCGTTCCAAAGATGAACTAACACAGGTTTGAGCATAATGTCTGGCACATTAGTGTATACACTGAGGTGACAAAAGTCACGGGATACCTCTTAATATCGTGTCTGACCTTTTGCCCGATATAGTGCAGCGAATCGACGTGGTATGGATTCAAAAAGTCATTCAAAGTCCGCTGAGAAATATTGAGCCATGCTGCCTCTATAGCCGTTCATAATTGTGAAAGTGTCGCCAGTTCACGACTTTGTGCACTGACTGACCTCTCGATTATGTCCCATAAATGTTCGATGGGATTCACGTCGGGCGATCTGGATGGACAACTCATTTGTTCTAATTGTCCAGAATGTTCTTCAAACCAATCCGAACAATTGTGTCCCAACGACTTGGCTAGGGTGACCAGACATCTGGATTAATCCGCACATATCCTCTTTTTTAGCTCTTTGTGCGGGGTCCGGGCGGATTTTTACAGTGTCCGGCTTTTTCGCAAAGTTGAGCGTATACAGTTAAATTTACAATTCGTCCCGTTCTATTGCTCTTTTCTTAAATACTTTAACTATTAGCACGGCCTTCGTGACAAACAGGCACGAAGGCGGTGTTAGTAGGTGGCACCAGGATCGTCGACGTTATCGTTGATCTACCTATAAGCGAATGCAAATATCGATTATTTAAAATTTTCGTTTTGAAGCGGAATGTAAGATATGTGGAGCTGGAAGGTACGTCTCAGTAGCCAGTAAAGGAAAGAAATAACTCGACAGATTAACTGTCATGGTTTTATTTCATTGTTTCATAATCATTCAATTTATTTGTATTCGGAAGGTTAATGTGCAGTTTACATGTCGTCAGTTGCTGCTTGAATTGTAGATGTTGGTAGCAGTGCGGCGAATGAAGGGATGTGAATGGTCTTACGTTTTTCGCCTTGTAAACAATTCCGTGTTGTTGACATAACAAAACAATTGACGCCACACTGTCACCACAATCAATGTTTTAAATTTTTTTATATTGCTCAGTTAACCACCACCTGACCATCAGTAACAATTAACTACTAGTTTTACGGTGACTCCCGGCAGTCACGTGACTTCTGCAAAGCTGACGGTTGGTATCCTCATCTGCAGTTGACCCGTTTGATGTCCTCTTTTTTCTTCCTTTGTCCTCCTTTTTGTAGCTGTTTGTCCACCTTTTTAAACAATTGCATCTCGTCACCCTAGACATGGCGCATTTTCATCTCTCGCGTAATTATATATACTCCGTAGATTAATAAAATAATAATTAGCTGGTGTGTGATGAGCTCTTTAAAACGGTTCAGATTTGGTTTTGGTTTGGATTTAAATTATTTTTTGAATTTGATTTTTATGCTTTTCACAACTAGTTGGTCAATAATGTTTAATCATAAGCAAACTTTTTGTTCATGTTAGTTACTGTAATACGAGCCAATCTTGAAACACATTGCATTTAAGTTAAGAACTGAAATAATATTTTTGTATTTTGCCTCGGCTACTATTGTTAACAAGCATGATATCTTTGATTATCATTTGTAATTGCCCACACACGCGAGATAATTGTTCTTACCACTTTTAACAATTAACTCTAGTCCGAGTCGTGGCTCTGGATCTCGGCCAATAACTGAAAATGAAAATCTTAAAAACTACGTCTTCGGCCACTGCGTCGGACGGCTGTGGAAAAAATATTTATTATATTATAAGCGGGCGATTTCTTCGCTTCGGCAAATTACATGAATTAAGATTACTACGTAATGGCGTCTGTAGCTGCAGCGGCCGCTGCAATTGTTGCGCTGAAAATTACTCGGAATATTGACATTTAAAGGAAACAGACATGACACAAGGTTCACCTTCTACAAATAAAAGTTAACAATGACATTAAACTATTATATTGTCAGATTAATATTACTAACGCGCTTACATTCAACACCAGTGAATCAATATGTCCGACTTATAACACGGCAGACAAGAGAGTGAACTGATAAAAAGAAGACAATTGAACACAGTTCTTCTTTACATTAATTTTCATTGTTAGTGTGGTGCATAGTTATCACTCGTTGCACTCGAAAGTTTATGTCAACATTTTATATAACAATAATACTAATTATTCAAATTATCTGCCGCCTGAGCGGCCAGTATCGCACTCAATATAATATTTAGCATCGAGATAAAAGCTCTCGTCCATATTAATTGTTTTAAATATTTGTGTTCGAGTTTTTTCCAATACTTTCACTGGGGATGGCACACATCAATAACATTTCCATCGTTGTTTGGGAACATGAAGTCCATGAATGGCTGAAAATGGTCTCCAAGCAGCCGAACACAACCATTTCCAGTCAATGATCGGTTCAGTTTGACCTGAGGACCCAATCTACTCCACGTAAACACAGCCTACACCATTATGGAGCTACCACCAGCCTGCACTGTGCCTTGTTAACCACCTGGGTCCGTGGCTACGTGAGGTCTGCGTCACACTCGAACCTACCGTCAGTTGTTACCCACTGTAACCGTGACTCATCTGACCAGGTCACAGGTCCAACCGATATGGTCACGAGCCCAGGAGATGTCGTGCTGTTAGCAAAGGCACTCGCGTCGGTTCTCTGCTGCCATAGGTCATTAACGCCAAATTTCGCCTTACTGTCCTAACGGATATGTTCGTCGTACGTCCCACATTGATTTCTGCGGTTATTTCAGGCAGTGTTGCGTGAGTGTTAGCACTGAGAACTCTACGCAAACCCCGCTATTCTCGCTCGTTAAGTAAAGCCCGTAGGTCACCGCGTTGTCCGTGATAAGAGATAATGCGTAAAATATGGTATTCTAGACACACTTTTGACCATGTGGATATCGGAATATTGAATTCCCTTATGATTTCCGAAATGGAATGTCCCATGCATCTAGCTCCAAGAACCATGTCCCGTTCAGAGTCTGTTAATTCCCGTTGTGGAGGATAATCACGTCGGAAGTCATGTGTACGCGACACTAGTTAAAAAAAAAAAAAAAAAAAAAAAAAAAAATGGTTCAAATGGCTCTGAGCACTATGGGACTTAACATCTACGATCATCAGTCCCCTAGAACTTAGAGCTACTTAAACCTAACTAACCTAAGGACATCACACAACACCCAGTCATCACGAGGCAGAGAAAATCCCCGAGCCCGCCGGGAATCGAACCCGGGATCCTGGGTACGGGAAGCGAGAACGCTACCGCACGACGCACGACCACGAGCTGCGGACCGCGACACTAGTGCCATCTGTATACTGTATATCGCTCTTCCATGACGTTTATCACCTCAGTGTACCCTACAATTAGCAATTTAGCATTAAGCTTGGTTTTCAATTTCAACTTTTGCACCTTTTTTGGGATCGGCAGTTTCTGAGTTTCGTCGTCTAATGATGAATTCCTTTGCATAAATGCTTCGCGAACTGAAAAACACCCAGTAATAACAATGAATTATTTATATCGTCGTCTGACTCGCTGCTGAACGCTTCGATGTAACGGCTCTTGGATGAAAATTTTACAACTTAGCTCTCTTAGGACTAATAGTTGAACTTTTAATTTCAGTTACGTTTACAACACTGCTTCTTGATTTAAACATTCGCTTAATTAAGAGGCTATATTACGTGAAATATTTTACTGTGGAGGTTTAGTTGGGAGTCGACTTTTTTCAGTAGGAGAATCGAGACAATCTCATCCAAATCGGGATACCTGATTACTGCAGCTGACGCATCCAATTCCTTAATTTATTGCTATTCTGCAAATACGTCACTGAAGTTCAAATGAATTGTAATTAATAACTGTAATCTCGATTAAATCAAAATTCCATCACTATTATCTACGTCTCGACGTACTCTTCGTTCCTTCTTTATTTTCTTCCATGTTATGGCAATGGTTTAATGCCCCTCCGGCACTCTGATATATGTGAAGCTAGCCACAAGCTCGGAAAGACCTAGAAAAACTACAGAAAATCTACTAAAACAGCATACCTAATCGTATACTCGTGTCGGTGATTGAAAACTTGGAAATGACAAGGCCATCGAAACTGTCGAAACGTGAAGATTTAAAAAATTGCTCAACAAAAAGCAACCTTGCAAACACTAATATTTCAATTAACACGTAAAACTTGCTGTGTGTAAGCAGCGCCAGACTAACATTCACTGGAAAAACGTAACAAAATGTAATTACTCCACGAAGGAAGCTTACAAAAAGTATTATTACTAACAAGTTAGGATTAGTACAGGGGACAGAGAAGATCCGAAGAAGAGAGAATATTTCATTTATTAAGAATGAGAGATTCAAGGATCCGCATATCGAACTCCAGTGGGAGATGCTAAAGGGAGTCGTCGTACATCATGGAGTCGTTTACTGTCAAAATTCCAAAAGTGTATGCTCCAAGAAGAATCAAGAAACATATCCACCTGCTCTCATACACGTCTCGCAAAACGAAAATTATAGTAAAATTAGACCATCTACGTAACTGTCGAGAGTCGCTTCCATCTTGCACCATTTGTGAATAGAAAAGGAAAGAGGAGACATTAATATTGATAGCAGGAGTATCCCCCACCACACACCGCTAGGTGGCTCTCGGAGTTTAAATTTAATAGCATAGTTGTGAAAGCAACGGTTCACAAGAACCCCTCGTTATTAGAACGTCACTGTGCACAGAAGTTGACCTGGCCGCAGTGACACTCTTACTACATGTTCGCAGCGAGGAAAGAGGATGACTACGCTAGTGAGTCTCGCTACTTGTTTATTTGTTGTCAGGAGGCATCCGAGGCAGTGGATCTAAGGTATCTGAGAGTTACAGGTTAGGTGCTGATTGTATTGTCATAAGGGGCGGGGGTATTTACGACGACAGAAAAGGAACTGCTGAGACACCTTACCTTTACAATTGCCCATCAAAGGCAAACGACACTGTAACATTTTTCGCAATTCCCCTGAATGTATCTGTTCACTTTTTTTAACATTACAATGAAGGTAATACATCCCTCCCCATTTCCTTCTCTCGCAATTGTTGTCAAATCTCATGGACACCTGACTTGACACATTTTCTGTTTAATGCATTTTTTTATGCTGTCGAAAGCTATGTGCTTGTGTCGGCTGTGTTCCTACTAGTCTTTGAAAACACTTCATTCTTGGCTGCGTAGATTGCCCTTTAAACTGGGCACTTCGACAATGTGCAGTAATGCTTGATGACTACGGGCATTCGCGTGAACCGCCATGTATCATGAGCTAGATATAAGGAAACGCTTCGGCGGCCAGTTTGTGAAGTACTGAACCGAGCGATGTACGAGAGGTGTTCAATAACTAATGCAACTCATTTTTTTCTCGGCCAACTTCGGTTCAAAAAATGCAGAATTTGTTGTGGGATACTGTGGAGTATTCCCGCTTCAGCCACTATAGTTTCATGAAGTTCCCATACTTTGCAGAATGACTGGCGAGACCTGGCAAGGAACAAAAGCCGTCGTAGGGCGAGGCGTTTGTAATCATAACGAGGCGACACAAACCTGTCCGATCTCGCGCGTGCGGGCTGGCCGCATAGAACTGTGACTTCTGCAATGTTGGGACGTATGGACAGTCTCATTCGAGTTGATCAACGGATCACAATCAAACATTCCGCTGCTCAACTGGAAGTCTCTGTTAGTAGTGCTGACACAGTCGTGCACCACTTGGGGTTCTCAAAGGTGTGTGTCAGCTGCGTACATCGGCGCCTAAGAGAAGATCATGAAGAGCAACGAAGGACAATTGTGCGGAATTGCTTGCTCGTTACGAGGCTGATCGAGACAATTTTTTGTCCGAAAAATGTTACAGGCGAAGAAACATGGGTTTATCACTTCGAACTGAAAACGAAACGGTTATGCACGGAATGACGCCACACCACCTCTCCTCAAAAAAGATGGAAACGAACTTCTCGTTCTCCACGACAACGCAAGGCGTCACAGCACTCCGCGCACCCCATAGGTCACAAAACTTCAATGGACTGCTCTTCCTCATCCACGCTACAGTCCAGATCTCGTACCTTCCGACTTCCATCTATTTGGCCCAATGAATGATGCACTCCGCGGAAAGCAATACGCGGATGAAATGAAATGTCGTGTGACGAGGGCCTCCCGTCGGGTAGACCGTTCGCCCGGTGCAAGTCTTTCGATTTGACGCCACTTCGGCGACTTGCGCGTCGATGGGGATGAAATGATGATGATTAAGACAACACAACACCCAGTCCCTGAGCGGAGAAAATCTCCGACCCATCCGAGAATCGAACCCGGGCCCTTTGGATTGACATTCTATAGCGCTGACCACTCAGCTACCAGGGGCGGACAACTACGTGGATGATGAGGAGGTTATTGATGCAGCAAGACGCTGGCTCCGACATTGACCAGTATAGTGGTAATATGCGGGCATACAGGGCGTCCCAGTAATGTGGCGTAGGGCCACCGCATTGAACGGAGATTTTCTTGAAAAATAGTGTTGTAGCCGCAAGACTGGGGAATAACATGACGTATTAAAAGAGTGGGGAATAACGCGATATATTGGAATCGTGAATACAACCAACCTGCTTTCAGAAAAAATGCGTTGCATTGCTTATTGAACGCCGCTCGTCTTAAAACGGAAAGATGATGCCTGGACGCGAACGCATGTAAGTCATACGAAATTTTGAGTTATGGAAAGTAATTAGTTTCTGAGGAAACGTCCATAAACTAGGTATCGCACTACCTGGAGGTCAGAGTGTAAGTGCCAGTTTGCTTTTTTAAATGAAAGCAGTTTGTTCAACATCCCATTACAACTACTGACAGCCATGGGAGAGACAGGCCTAACAAAACTCTACCATCTAGCGAGCAAGATGTATGAGACACGGGAAATACACTCAGACTTCAAGGAGGATATAGTAATTCCAATCCCAAAGAAATCAGGTGTTGACAGATAGCGAAATTACCGAACTATCAGTTTAATAAGCCACGGTTGCAAAATACTAACACGAATGCTTTACAGACGAATGGAAAAACTGGTACAAGCCGACCTCGGGGAAGATCAGTTTGGATTCCGTAGAAATGTTGGAAGACGTCAGGCAATACTGACCCTACGACTTATCTTAGAAGAAAGATTAAGGAAAGGCAAACCTACGTTTCTAGCATTTGTAGACTTAGATAAAGCTTTTGACAATGCTGACTGGAATACTCTCTTTCAAATTCTAAAGGTGGCAGTGGTAAAATACTGGGAGCAAAAGGCTATTTACAATTTGTAGAGAAACCAGATGGCAGTTATAAGAGTCCTGGGACATGAAAGGGAAGCAGTGTTTGGGAAGGGAGTGAGACAGGGTTGCAGCCTATCCCCGCTGTTATTCAATGTGTATATTGAGCAAGCAGAAAAAAAAAATCGGTGTAGGAATTAAAATCCATGGAGAAGAAATAAAAACTTTGAGGTTCGCTGATAACATTGTAATTCTGTCAGAGACACCAAAGGACCTGGAAGAGCAGCTGAACGGAATGGACAGTGTCTTGAAAGGAGGATATAAGATGAACATCAACAAAAGCAAAATAAGGATAATGGAATGTCGTCGAATTAAATCGGGTGATGCTGAGGGAATTATATTAGGAAATGAGACACTTAATGTAGTAAATGGGTTTTGCTATTTGGGGAGCAAAATAACTGATGATGGTCAAAGTAGAGAGGATATAAAATGTAGACTGGCAATGGCAAGGAAAGAGCTTCTGAAGAAGAGAAATTTGTTAACATCGAGTAAAGATTTAAGTGTCAGGAAGTCGTTTCTCAAAGTATTTATATGGAGTGTAGCCATGTATGGAAGTGAAACGTGGACGATTAATAGTTTAGACAAGAAGAGAATCGAAGCTTTCGAAATGTGGTGCTACAGACAAATGCTGAAGATTGGACGGGTAGATCACATAACTAATGAGGAGGTATTCAATAGAATTAGAGAGAAGAGAAATTTGTGGCACAACTTGACTAGAAGAAGGGATCGGTTGGAGGGCACATTCTGAGGCGTCAAGGGATCACCAATTTAGTATTGGAGGGCAGCATGGAGCTGCATCAAACCAGTCGTTGGACTGAAGACAACAATAACATGTTCAAATACTGGATATATTCACCACAGTAGTGAAATACAGACAATGAAGTGTTTGCGAGTGTTATTGTTGTGAAAGCAGTTCTAGAAGCTGATTTTTTGTTGTTGTTAATTATAAACTAGTGATTTGGCGTACTTCACAATAAAAGGGAGCTACGATAAAGAATAAACAGTGCGAGTAGATGCCAACAACTAGAATTGGCTGGCACTACAAATTTAATATATGCAGTATTCGTACACACTGCTTTCATTTAAAGCAGCATTCCGGCACTTACACACTGACCTCAGGTAGTCTGATATCCAGTTAATGGCTGTTTCATCAAAAAATCTGGAGCTAGCCTTACAGTGGACCACACGCTTTTCGGGCGTTGTCTGTGATGCTGTGATCGTCAGAACTATTTGTGAGCACATAAGATTATCATATCATGTCTATTGCAGGCTTACCGACGCAAATCGCTGATTCTTGCTCATTCACACCACTACTCAGGCACAACTGACATGTAAGCAGATTTTTACGCCGTCTCGCGTAGCTGAGTGTGACTTCTTAAGTTTTAACCGCTACGTTCTCGTCGGTATCGATGAACGAAATTTTTGTTAGCTTAGAATTATTACTTAAAATTTACCTTTTTCTTACGGTTGTCGTTTCCGTCCGATTCGGGTGATGCGAGTAACACAAATACACTTGTCATTTCAATCGCATAACAAATGGAATTTCCAAAATATGAGGTTCTCTGTCCTTTGTGACCAAGGTAAGGGATAATTACAAGGCATGTACAGCTTTTCGCAGAACAGCGGAAGATCACGTAACAGTAATTGGCACATACCGCCCTTGAGCACGCTAAAATACACACTGCGGTCATGGTATACCATCGAACACGATGTGATGCAATGCATTAACTGCCGCTCTCGAAAAGCTGTATTCATATTTATGAACAAAAACCATCACCAAAATAATGCTGTGCCGCGACTCTTAGTAAAGAGTGCAAGTAAGCAAAATACTTCTCGGCTCTTCTAAACAGATTAGCGTAATTTTTTCTGGCAGTCAAACTCAATTTACAGTCAAACAGTGCAGGAAAAATAAGCAAGGAAAGAAAGAGTGTCTAGTGTGTACTAACAGCAGAGGAGTCTTAGTTTTGAGGTGTAAATTTGCAACTATTGGCTGTACTGTACTTGGTAGCACAGATCTCGCCCCTTCAGTGCAGAAACAGTAAACAAGAGGGAATATCCTGTGTACACTGCCTCCTTACGTTGAGTCGTATACTGCTGCGGCCGGCTACTTATGTCTTTGATAGATGATTGTGGCTCAGAAGAGTTAAGTGAAAATATTTTTATGTTGGTTCATATTTCAGTGTTGCAGTGCGAAGGAAAGGAAACAAAAGAAAATAAGAAAAGAAAATTTTGTGTCCTTCAAATGGTTCAAATGGCTCTGAGCACTATGGGACTCAACTGCTGAGGTCATAAGTCCCCTAGAACTTAGAACTACTTAAACCTAACTAACCTAAGGACAACACACACATCCATGCCCGAGGCAGGATTCGAACCTGCGACGTAGCGGTCGCGCAGTTCCAGACTGTAGCGCCAGAACCGCTCGGCCACCAGCGGCCGGCTTTTGTGTCCTGCAGGGGTAGGCATACATACATCTACATGGATACTCTACAAATCACATTTAAGTGTCTGGCAGAGGATTCTTCGAATCACCTTCACAATTCTCTATTATTCCAATCTCGTATAGCGCGCGGAAAGAACGAAAACCTATATCTTTCCGTAAGAGCTCTGATTTCTCTTATTTTATCGTGGTAATCGTTTCTCCCTATGAAGGTCGGCGTCAACAAAATATTTTCGCATTCGGAGGAGAAAGTTGGTGACTGGAATTTCGTGAAAAGATTGCTCCGCAATGAAAAACGGCTTTGTTTTAATGATGGCCATCGCAAATCCTGTATCATTTCAGTGACACTCTCTCCCCTCTGTCGCGATAATATAAAACGTGCTGCCCTTCTTCGAACTTTTTCGATGTACTCCTTCAACCCAATCTGGTTAGGATCCCACACCGCGCAGCAGTACTCTAAGAGAGGACGGACAAGCTAGTGTAGGCAGCTTCCTTAGTAGATCTGTTACATTTTCTTAGTGTCCTGCCAATAAAACGCAGTCCTTGGTTAGCCTTCCCCACAACCTTTTCAATGTGTTCCTTCCAATTTAAGTTGTTCGTAATTCTAATTCCTAGGTATGTAGTTGAATTTACGACCTTTAGATTTGACTGATTTATCGTGTAACCGAAGTTTAACGGAATCCTTGTAGCACTCACGTGGATAACCTCACACTTTTCGTTATTTAGGGTCAACTGCCAATTTTCGCACCATGCAGACATCTTTTTTAAATCGTTTTGCAATTTGTTTTATCTTCTGATGACGTTACTAGTCGATAAACGACAGCGTCATCTGCAGACAACCTAAGACGGCTGCTCAGATAGTCTCCCAAAGCGTTTATATAGATAAGGAACAGCAAAGGACATACAACACTACCTTGGGGAACGCCATAAATCACTTCTCTTTTACTCGATGACTTTCCGTCAATTACTACGAACTGTGACCTCTGACAGGAAATCACGAATCCAGTCACATAACTGAGACGACATTCCATAAGCACGCAGTTTCACTACAAGCAGCTTGGGTGGTACAATGTCAAAAGCCTTCCGGAAATCCAGAAATACTGAATCAATCTGAAGAGTTAGTTGTGTTTCACAAGAACGATGTTTTCTAAATCCATGTTGATTGTGTATCAGTAGACCTTTTTTTGAGTTAATTTATAATGTTCGAACACATGTTCCAGAATCCTGCTGCATATCGACGTTAATGATATGAGCCTGTAATTTGGTGGATCACTACTACTGCCTTTTCTGAATACTGGTGTGACCTGTGCAACTATTGCATCAGCTTACTCTGAAAGGAACCTAATTGATATACAGTCTGGACCAGAAGACTTGCTTTTGTTAAGTGATTTAAGTTGCTTCACTACTGTGAGGATATTTACTTCTACGTTATTCAGGTTGGCAGCTGTTCATGATTAGAATTCTGGAATACTTACTTCGTCTTCTTTTTGAAGGCATTTCGGAAGGCTGTGTTTAGTAATTCTGCTTTGGCAACACTGTTTTCGATAGTATCTCTTTTGCTATCGCGGAGAGAAGGCATTGATTGTGTCTTGCCGTAGCATACTTCACATGAGACCAGAATCTCTTTGGATTCCCAGGTGACTGCTGAATATGCTTTAAAACATAGCGAAAAGCTATGGTCTAAATTAAGAGTTTTATTACAGTCGCGAAAGACGGTATATAACTTATATGACCTGTACAATCGCGACTGCGGAAAAAGGAAACCTAAAAATAAAACAAAAAAGACAAAAATATTTACTCGTTTAACGCGGCGATAATTCACTACACCTCGGAGAATAATACAAAAATTAGTTGCTACTGGCAAATAGGGGCAGTACTTTATAATCGCTTCCCTGCAACTATGAGTGGTAGCCAAATGAAAACAGAAGACTCGTCACAGTGGAACCATGGAATGGTTCCATTCAAAAGCAATCACCACAAGCGTTAAGTCATTTATCCCACCGGGAGACGAGACGATCAATTCCCGTTTCGTAGAACATGGTCAGCCGCTGTCCGGGTTATATCCAGAGAGACTTTCGGCCTTGAACCGCATTGGCTAGAGTAGAATTGTCTTCAGTGATGAGTCCCGCTTCGAACTGAATCCGATGACCAGCGGAGGCGTGTCTGGAGACTCCTCTGAAGTAATTTCTCTTGAGTAAATTATCCAGTTTTTCTGAAATTGTAACCATTTCATTGTCTATACATGTACATCACATTTACCGATTTCCGTCCAGTTAGGATAATTCGTTCGTGGTGTGTCGCTATTTTCTTAGTCTTAGAGTGAATTATGAGGCTAATTTGTTCAAGCTAATTTGCCTAACTCGCCGCTCAACAACTATGGAAAATAATGAAGCGTGATCAGATATACCTACGACAAGTAGGCAGACTACAAACGGAATATCTGGAGCAATTTTAGTTAATTATAAACTAGTCAAATAAGATTTGCACATGCCTCGTGACTTTCATAGGTTTTTTTTTTTTTTAAACAGAATTCTGTTACTCAAAACTCCCTCGTCCATAGAAAATCCAGCCAAATGTGTAAGGGGGTGAAGGTGAACTTGAACGCTTAGTGCAGTTCGGTAGCGTGGACTCTGTCTGAGGGGGAGGGGCAACAACGTGGCCTGTGTAGGCTACAACCTATGATTGCACACCTCTTTGGTTCAGTCCATCCACGTGCCTCTAAGAGTTGTTCCAAGCTTTGAATGTCCGGTCTCTGTCGCTGTAATGCAAGAATGGTTGTTAACACAGGATGCGGCCCGCCGAACTGGCTTGTTCCAGAGGGACATCTTTCGAATATTCAACCACTGCACGCTGATAACGTGAAACGGGAGCAAATAGAAATTAGCGTGGTCAGTAAGTGTGACGTATTCGAGGAGGTTACCGAGCTCGCAGGAATGAAAAGTTAGACAAGGCCGAAGAACTAAAACCCATCGCTAAGTGGATATTACCCCACGCAAATTACAAGAATTAGGACGGGAGAATCAGAGACTGAGAACAGAATGAAGTAAAATGAGCATAACATATTATGCTGAAAGAGTGGAAACGAGTCGCGACGTCCGGATGGAATCCCAGTTCGGTTTTACAGAGAGTAATCTTCAGCTTTGGCCCCTTATTTAGCTTGCATTTGTAGCAAATCTCTCGTCCAGTGCAAAGTACCAGGCGAATGAAAAATGTGCAGGTGAGTCCTATATATAAGAAGACATATAGAGCAGAGATTTAAAATTACGGACCAATATACGCTACTGGCCATTAAAATTGCTACACCACGAAGATAACGTACTACAGACGCGAAATTTAACCGACAGGAAGAAGATGCTGTGATATGCAAATGATTAGCTTTTCAGAGAATTCACACAAGGTTGGCGCCGGTGGCGACACCTACAACGTGCTGACATGAGCAAAGTTTCCAACCGATTTCTCATACACAAATAGCAGATGACCGGCGTTGCCTGGTGAAACGTTGTTGTGATGCCTCGCGTAAGGAGGAGAAATGCGTACCATCACGTTTCCGACTTTGATAAAGGTCGGACTGTAGCCTACCGCGATTGCGGTTTATCGTATCGCGACATTGCTGCTCGCGTTGGTCGATATTCAATGACTGTTAGCAGAATATGGAATCGGTGGGTTCAGGAGGGTAATACGGAACCCCGTGCTGGATCCCAACGACCTCGTATCACTAGCACTCGAGATGACAGGCATCTTATCCGCCTGGCTGTAACGGATCGTGCAGCCACGTCTCGATCCCTGAGTCAACAGATGGGGACGATTGCAAGACAACAACCATCTGTACGAACAGTTCGACGACGTTTGCAGCGGCATGGCCTATCAGCTCGGAGACCATGGCTGCGGTTACCCTTGACGCTGCATCACAGACAGGAGCGCCTGCGATGGTGTACTCAACGACTAACGTGGGTGCACGAATGGCAAAACGTAATATTTTCTGATGAATCTAGGTTCTGTTTACAGCATCATGATGGTCGCATCCGTGTTTGGAGACATCGCGGTGAACGCACATTGGAAGTGTATATTCATCATCGCCATACTGGCGTATCACCCGGCGTGATAGTATGGCGTGCCAATGGTTACACGTCTCGGTCACCTCTTTCTTATTCGCATGGACGGCACTTTGAACAGTGGACGTTACATTTCAGATGTGTTACGACCCGTAGCTGTACCCTTCATCGATCCCTGCGAAACCTTACATTTCAGTAGGATAATGCACGACCGCATGTTGCAGGTCCTGTACGGGCCTTTCTGGATACAGAAAATGTTCGTCTGCTGCCCTGGCCAGCACATTCTCCAGATCTCTCACCAACTGAAAACGTCTGGTCAGTGGTGGCCGAGCAACTGTCTCGTCGCAATACGCCAGTCACTACTCTTGATGAACTGTGGTATCGAGTTGAAGCTGCATGGGCAGCTGTACCTGTACACGCCAGCCAAGCTCTGTTTGACTCAATGCCCTGGCGTATGAAGGCCGTTATTACGGTCAGAGGTGGTTGTTCTGGGTACTGGTTTCTCAGGATCTATGCACCCAAATTGCGTGAAAATGTAATCACATGTCAGATCTAGTATAATGCATTTGTTCAATGAATACCCGTTTCTCAACTGCATTTTTTTCTTGGTGTAGCAATTTTAATGGCCAGTAGTGTACTTATCAGTTTGCTGCAAAATTCTTGAACACATTCTGAGTTCGAGTATAATAAATTCCCTTGAAACGGAAAAAATCTTCTGTCCACATATTATCACCGATTTAGATACTAACGCTCGTCTGAAACTCATCTTGCCCTTCTCACACATATCCTGCGAATCATCGATGAAGGGCAACAGAGAGACTCCATATTCCTAGATTTCCGGAAAGTGTTTGACATGGTACCCCACTGGAGGCTATGAACGAAGGTCCGGGCATACGGATTAGGTTCCCAGATAAGTGAGTGGCTCCGAGACTTTTTAAGTAATAGAAACTAGTACATTGTCCTCGATGGCGAGAGTTCATCAGAAACAAGTATATGTTACGAGCGTCCCAGGCAAGTGAGATAGGACTGCTCTTGTTCTTTATAGACATAAATGATCTGTCGGTCAGAGTGAGTAGCTATCTCGGACTGTCTGCTGATGACACTTTAGTGTTCGGAAAGTGTCTTCGTTGAGTGACTGTAGGCGGTACAACGCGTCTTAGACAAAATTTCTAGCTCGTTTGATGTAAGGCAGCATGCTCTATATGTAGAAAAATGAAAGTCAATGCAGAAGAATAGGGAAAAAAAACATGCTACATTTTATCCACTAATGCTACAACTTGCCATCAGGTTCCAGCTCACAACGAACAGGTTTTGTGACAGTAGTTTTTAAAGACCAGAAGATGACACCAAATCCTCTCGAAACCGGTTGTCGAAAATAATTAAATATTTATGCGATTTTGGTTATAGGAAGACTTTTACCAAAAAAACTCGTAATGTTCGAATACAGCATTAGTAGTTTGTTGCTGTCACAGTAACATCGAACGCTGCAAAGCGATATGAAATGGAATACGCACGTAAGGACTGTAGTTGGGCTGGGGAATGGTCGACTTCGGAGCGCGTGTACAACACTTGTGTAAACCATTCCTGAGTACTACTGGAGTATTTGGGATTCACACCAGGTCGGAATTAAGGAAGATATCGAAGCAATTGGAGGGCATGCTGCTAGACTTATCAGTAGGTTGTATCAACACACGAGTATTATGGACATGTTTCGTGCACTCAGATGGATAAAAAAAATTGGAAATTTGTGGTAAGTCCTATGGGACCAAACTGCTGAAGTCATCGGTCCCTAACCTGACACATTACTTAATCTAACTTTAATTTACGCTAAGGACAACACACACGGCCATGCCCGAGGGAGGACTCGAACCTCCGACCGGTGGAAGCCGCGCGAACCGTGACAAGGCGCCCTAGACCGCACGGCTACCCCGCGCGGCGCACTCAAATGGTAATCTCCGTAGGGAAGACGACGTTCCTTTCGCGAAACACAATTAGGGAAATTGACAGACCCGGCGTTTGAAGCTGAGTGTAGTACGACCTAAGGCCGCAACGTATATTCCGCGTAAGGACCACCCAGATGAGAGAAATTAGGGCTCATTTGGAGGCATATAGATATTCGTCTTTCCCTCGCTCTATTTCCAACTGGAAACGAAATGACTAGTCGTGGTGCGAGGTACCCTCTGCCATATTTGTATAAGATGTAGATGCTACTGTAACTGGCTAGTCCGCCGTTGTGGAACAAAAACGAACTGAAGTAACCAATAATACTGTATAAACCTCTAATCCATGAAATAGACGCAATCACGAAGTCCCCATCAAGGCACAGTGTGGTGCAAGATGGAAGAGGCATACTACTGAAGGAAGCCATAATTTATCTTGACATGGGGGCTGTGAATAGAGACGGAAATCCGCCCACGTATGGCAGCAGAGTCGGAGCAAAATCAAACGTAGACAGCACAATAGCTAAAAAACGTGTGGCTGAAGTGGTCCACTCTGGGCAGTAAAGGGAGGCGTCACAAGAAGTGACCACAAAAGCGTACTTTTCACATTAAAACGATGCAGATAAGACCGTAGGGAAGGGGATACATATTAAACAATACACTGTAACGTGAAGAAGGCTTGCTGGAACCAGTTGGGGAATCCAATTCTCTGTCTGTAACCCATAGTTACGCGTGATAATATAGACAGAAAAGCAAAACACTTAGTCAGAGGAATGCCAGTAGCGATATAACTAGCAATATCTGCAGTCATGCATACTCGATCGAGTAGACGAATTCTATGAAATGCAGCCTCCAAAGATTAAGTACAGAGATTAGAAGAGCAACAAGATTTTATCAGGAAAACCGCACTGTGGACGATGGAGCTCACAGACTGGAACTGTGCAAGGACCAGAAGCTAAGCTTGCGAGCCGCGTGGTCTATGGCGTCTTGTAAGGGGTTCGCGCGGCTTCCCTCGTCGGAAGTTCGAGTGCTCTTTCGGGCATGGGTGTGTGTGTTGTCCTTAGCATAAGTTAAAGTTACATTAATTAGTGTGTAAGCCTTGGGACCGATGACCTCAGCAGTTTGGTCCCGTAGAACCTTACCACAAATTTCGAATTAAATCGGCCGCCCATAGCTCAGTTCGTCAGTGCACCTGACGATGGCGACATGTCTGGTCGCTGAAATATTGTGCCCGTTGGACAGTATGAACCGGCAGTATACCCGTGGACTGTTCGAGCAACAAATACGCCGGGAGAAACTGAAGAATCACGTGTTTCATTATGTTTGTGAGTGTGCGTAGGCTTGGGGACAGGGCAGAAGCGCTCTAGCCAATCACAGCGATCGTTTCCAAAAAGGACACGTGGAGAGTGGAGAGACGTATGGAGGTCGGGGAGGAGAATCGTTTCCAGAGAGGACAGGAGAGAGTTCAGAACAGTGCGGCGCGAGGGACGGTCGCACAGGACACGGAGAGAGTCCGGGACGGTATGGCGCGACAGACGCACAGTCGCAAGAGAGACTTGGAGAGTGTGGAGCGGTTTGCGCGTGGTCCCGGCAGATAGAAATACTTCGCAGTGCCGACTTGCGCACTTGTATTTCCGTGGCTTCTCCAGTGAAGACGTAGTGTGCGTTTAGAAGTGAATATCTCGCGAGCTATGTTGCTGTTTATAACTAATTACGTGCAGTAGGAATCTATTGTTTCCCTGTTATTCAACTTATATTTTATTTAATTGCTGGACCATCGACACCAATAAGAATTTTACAGTAATAAAGAGCATTCTTAAAGGTACTTCTGCTATCGTACCCATCATTTAAAGTCGTTAAGATAGTACCTGCAGAATTTTATAAATTGCAATCTTTCGTTTATAAATTTCTACGTTACATTCGCAATTGTCGAGTGATAGGGGCCTTTGACCATTCGATTCATGTGTATATTCATATTGTACTCTGTAGACTCAGCAGTATTTGGCTTGTAATGTGGTAACTACGTATCCCACCCCCTAGACAACGAAACCAGCCAAAACTTATAATATTTCAACATTTAGTCGGTGGGAACGTAGTTGAGGGCCACAACACATCATTATTTTGAAAGTACGCAATCTGCACACTCAAGGTTCTGAGATTCTGGGCCTTGTGTGTTCATGCAGCGACGGTAGAACGGTAGACATGAATATCGCAATGCGCCGTGGGTCCAGGTCCTAGGTACCCTGCAATCAGGGAGCACAGGAGATGAATGTGCACAGAAAGACTGCTATCTGGACTGAAGTGGATGAATATTTGAGGTTCCTTCACGATGTCCTCTGCAATGCCGGCTGTGAATTAACGGACCGATCTGCCACTGAGTGGCTGTGAGGAATCTCTGATGAAAAAACGGTTAAAGAGACAGCTTTTTGGGTCATAGATCAGAATAGCCAAAGTTACCTATTTGTTCTGTGTTTACTATCTTGGCAGAAGGGCGCTAAACTGAGTAGTGTGCCACCACTCGTTAACCATCTCTCTTTCCTTTTGCTTCCCTCCTCCATATCAGCTTTCTTACCTGTTGCTTCAGTGACGCACGAAACAACTAGATCACGGGCCAATAAACAATAGAGGTGTCGGAAAGCGACTTGGGGGAGCGCATATAGCACTCTGAAACGCTGCACACATTGTTGTCCATGTCCATGGTCCAAGAAACGATTTGCGGTTTTCTGCATAAGTACCGTAACTTTGAACACCTGGATCTCGCTTAGAGCTAATGGTACGAAAAAAAAATTATATTTCCCCCCGAAAACATCATCTTCAGAATATCTGGGAAAAATTTGGACAAATTTCAGGAACAAAAATTATAGAAGTGGCCATCCCTAAAATTGGTATTCAAATCTCGTTGTTGTTTCGCAGAAATCGCCCATAATAAGTGGCGCTTTTATTAGACGTCTAAGGTCCACCCTATACCACACCTAGTGGAAAATAACTAACCGCCTTGCTGAGTTTGCCTGGGATGGAGGAAGCGTGTAACATTTAAATTTTTAGCCTGTGCTGTAGGATAGCTACAGTATTCCTATACTTCTGATAGGTATACAAATGGTTGCTAGGTCAATGGCTATCCAAAATACTTGACCCCTTATCTCTGTGATCAATAGATTCTGAGGTATGACCACCTGAAAAACCGCGTTTACGCGCGCGGAATTTTGGAACATATTAGTATTGTTTACTGTCGTGCGCGGACCTATTCCGATGTGATTCAACACTGATAGGATTCTTCAGCTCTCTCTCATTATGCAAGTTGAGGTTTGGAGACATCCTCGCCAATGCTCGGGATCTCTTTGCATAAATGGCGAGATGCTTCAGTAATTTACGAGGGCATGCTGAAAAGGAATGCCTCCGAATTCTTTACGTGAAAACTCTTTAAAGATTTTAAATAAAACAAACGTTGTTAACATTCCACATCTTTATTCTTCATGTCTATATCTTTATTTCTCAATATTGTGACGCTTCTGACGAACACATACCTCCCAGTGAGAGATCAGTTTGCCTACACTGGCACTATAGTGTTTGACTTCGTTGACGGAGCCACAACCTCACCTCTGCCTGCACCGCTTTATCACTATCAAAGTGAAGCCCTCGTTAGTACTCTTTAAGTTTTGGAAACAGATGAAGATCGGATGGGGTCTGTTCGGGACTGTATGGAGGATGTTCGATGACAGTTGAAGCATCCCCAACTCTCTTGTGGTTCCCTTTCTAGGTAGCCTACTCCACATAGACGTCTGCTCGTAGATACGAATCGTCGGTAGGTTTTCCGGCTTTACTTCCCGACGTGACAGCGACGACTCTCCGATGAGGCGCGGGCCTTGTGTTTTGCTATTACTGCGAGTCTTGTAAATATCGCTTTTATTTAGTAATTTGCCCGGCAAAAACTCTCCACTTTTATGATTAAGACAGCCTGCGCCACCTTTCGGAGGGAGTGTGGACGCCAAAGAGTCACAAAAGTTCATATTAAGCAGTCCGTAAAACACGTAAACGTTCACTTCAGTTAGCGTGTTAGTTAATGCCTACCCTCTCCGCTAGATGGTGCTGACTTGCTGCTGAATAGCTTTGGTTCCGTAAAACCTTCACTGATTAGTACTAGGGAAATGAAATAAGTACAACACTCTTGTATTTCACTTTCACTCTATATTCAAGGATTAAGATGGTGATATATGATAGTCTATTTAAAAGGTTCCTAGCCTGGAGGAATCTAAATAGTCCGCAAATGCCGATATGCACGCGCTCTACGTCCAGATTCGCAACTAACGGCACACGACACTTTCAAAAGTCCACACGTTGATATCTGAATACCGGTACCTCTGAATTCACTCGTATCAGCAGATAATTGGAGTTTCTGTCGTCTATATGTCCGTAAAGTTCCAATCTAGCATTAAAGTCCTAAAATCCTCTTAATACTCCGTTGCTACCAACAGTCAGAGATCGTACAACACATCACTTTTAATCTCCGTAATATTCTAACAGTTTATCGTGAATCTTAACACGTGTCTCACTGACTGACACGGGTTCCCGTCCCTTTAACGAAACAATCAAGGAAAAAAGGCGGCGATAATGACGATCAGGCCTTTTTATAGGTTTTTCATCACAAGAGTTTAACGTCACTGCCTTCCGTGGCTTTGCTGTACTTAGACGTTAAACTACTTGCTGATATACTATAATTTTGATCTTCAATTACCGTACTTTGATTCTACACTATTTTCCCCTCTAAAAATTCTATTCTTAATTTTAAATTATTCTTTCTATAGCATTCATCACTGTAAATTGAGCCGAGGTGTTACACAGTGAACCCAAGGCGCCAGATTGTTGCAGACGTCGCATTGCTCTTGTGTGGTCTGCCATCGTCAAGCTCAAGGAGAGGGTACTCCGTGTGTGGATGAACTCTCCGAGTCTAAACACGATTACAGCACACTGTTTCTTACAAACCAACGTAGTTACGTTACACACCGCCATGTTACATTCTACAACTCGGAGCCCTCTAGTGATACAAGGCTACAAATAAGCAGACATCAAGAATAAAGATGTAGAGTGTTAATAACGTTTGTTTTATTTAAAAAGCTTTAAGAGTTTCGCATAAAAAATCGGAGGCATTATTTTTGAGTTCGCCCTCTACAACGATGGCCTTTTATTTCTCAAGACAAAATTAACTGGTTCAACACGTGTTTTTACAGTCAGAGTCATAACATCACAGCAACAACGAGTGCTGTGGTCTACGATTCATAGATGCACTTATTTGGGCAGGAACTAAGGTAGTGGTTCCCAACCTGGGGATAATTACCCCTGAGGGGTAAAATGAAATTTCCTGAGGGGTAAAAACTAAACGATTAGATTCTGTTTCAGTCACGAAACCAAATTATTTTCAGAAGGCCATTACTATTGGTTATTAAGTTATCAATAATTGCTTTTTCTCAGTCGGTAGCATTAATGTGGTGAAAGTTACAGGTTCCGCACATAGTCTGCCCATTACACACATATGTTGTGCTTTGCCCCGTACACTGCTAATGATAAAACTGAGACATACTCAACAAATGCTAAATATCTTAAGAAAATGTTTCCTCCGAGTTGTCGATAGTGCCTGCAGTAGTCCGGAAGTTGATTCATTACTCGCTTCGAAGCAGATAAATGAATTAATTGACAGCACGACACAGCAATGACTACATAAGGAGTACTATAATGCTGTACACAGTTTTTCGACACAAAGCATCAACAGCCTGAAGTCGCCCAACTTCTGCCAGTTCAGAAGTAATGAGTGCAGCAACGAAGTGATTTAGGAACATTAAGTATAGCGCCCACATCTGAATTTGTTTGATTTTAAATGGGGTGCGAGCATGTCTCCTTCTCTGTAGTATCTATCACCACCCCATCCGCCCATCCACAGAAAAATCCCTCCACTTAAAAAAGTAAAAAGGGAGCGGGGGGGGGGGGGGGGAGGAGAGATTCATTGGGACTGAAGTGACCAACGATTCTCCCGCTTCAGGTTTCGGTTTCTCTGTCGTCGTGGCCTGTTCCTTTCTCTGTCGTGTCTAAGACGACGTTGGTCAGTATAAGAAATTTCAGGGGGGAGGGAGGCGGAGGTTCGTTGGATTTGAAATTCCCAGCCAGCTTTCTCGCCCCGTGCCATTTTCTGCTCTGTGCTGCGTTAAATATCAAACACCCACACAGTCATTCAACATCAGTCACTCATGGAACACAGAATAAAGAAAATTAAAAACGGCATCCACAGATATAAATGAAATGAAATACCTATCTTGGATAACAGCAAGAACAAATGCTTGTTTCGTAAACAACTCACCTTAATTCTTTGCATAGTCTCCTTTGAAGGAATATAATATATACTTCGTCCAGCGATCCTCCAGCTTTTGCACCGTATCGGAAAAAATAGGTTCTTTCAAACTCTACAAAATACTCGTTGACTGAAACTATCGTTTCCTCATTTGATGAAAATTTCTTCCCAGCAAGCCAAAGTTGCAAGTTAGGGAACAGGGAGAAGTCACTTGGGGCTAAGTCTAGTGAATAAGATGGATGAGGAACCATTTCAAATCCCAGTTCATTCCCTTTCACCATTGTTATAATTGATTTGATGGATGGTGCATTATTCTGGCGAAAGAACACTTTTTGTGGGCCAGTCTTGGTTTTTTTATCAGGAAACTCAAGTTTCAGACGAAAACAATGAAGCATAATAGGATCTAGTTATGGTTTTGCCTTTTTTCCATGTAATCTATAAGGATTATTCCTTGGCAATCCCAAATAACCAGCTAATAAAATGCTCTTTCCCTTCTTCGGTTTCTCTGTCCTCGTGGCCTGTTCCTTTCTCTGTCGTGTCTAAGACGACGTTGGTAGTATAAAAAATTTCAGGGGGGAGGGAGGCGGAGGTTCGTTGGATTTGAAATTCCCAGCCAGCTTTCTCGCCCCGTGCTTCTTCGGTGGATTTTCGCCAGCCTTTTTCCGTTGTTTTGACTGGCGTTTTACACTGAGAGCCAAGAAACTGGTACACCTGCCTAATATCGCGTAGGACCCCGCGAGCACGCAGAAGTGCCGCAACACGACGTGGCATGGACTCGACTAATATCTGAAGTAGTGCTTGAGGGAATTGACACGCTGAATCCTGCGGAGCTGTCCATAAGTCCGTAAGAGTACGAGGGGGTAGAAATATCTTCTGAACAGCACGTTGCAAGGCATCCAAGATATGCTCAATAATGATCATGTCTTGGGAGTTTGTGGACAGGGGAAGTGTTTAAACTCAGAAGAGTGTTCCTGAAGTCACTCTGCAGCAATTCTAGACGTGTGGGGTGTCGAATTATCCTGCTGCAATTGCCCAAGTCCGTTGGAATGCACGATGGACATGAATGGATGCAGCTGATCAGACAGGATGCTTAGGTACGTGTCACCTGTCAGAGTCGTATCTAGACGTATCAGGGGTCCCATATCACTCCAACTGCACACGCCCCACACCATTTCAGAGCCTCCAGCAGCTTGAACAGTCCCCTGCTAACATGCAGGGTCCATGGATTCATAAGGTTGTTTCAATACCCGTACACGTCCATCCACTCGATACAATTTGAAACGAGACTCGTCCGACCAGACAACATGTTTCAAGTCATCAACAGCCCAAGGTGGTGTTGACGGGCCCAGGCGATGCGTAAAGCTTTGCGTCATGGAGTCCTCAAGAGTACATGAGCGATCCTTCGGCTCCGAAAGCCCATATCGATGATGTTCTGTTGAATGGTTCGCACGCTGACGCTTGTTAATGCCCCAGCATAGAAATCTGCAACAATTTGCAGAAGGGTTGCACTTCTGTCACTTTCAACAATTCTTTTCAGTCATCGTTGGTCTCGTTCTTGCAGGATCTTTTTCCGGCCGCAGCGGTGTCGGAGATTTGATGTTTCACCGGATGATTGATATTCACGGTACACTCGTGAACTGGTCGTACGGGAAAATCCTCATTTCATCGCTACCTCGGGGATGCTCTGCCCCATCGCTCATGTGCCGACTTTAACACCATGTTCAAACACACTTCAATCTTGATAACCTGCCATTGTAGCAGCAGTAACCGATCTAACGAAACTGCGCCAGACTCTTGTTGTCTTATATAGGCGTTGCTGACCGCAGCACCGTATTCTGACGCTTTACATGTATCTGTATTTGAATACGCACGCCTACACCAGTTTCTTTGGCGTTTCGGTGTAACTATGTTATGTAATGATGGATCTAGGTACCATCAACAGTCATAAATCGGCGTAAAAAGTCTTTCCAGACCTGGTGTTGAAATGTTTCGCCGGATGTGCTTCTTTTGGTCGACTGTGAGCAATCGCAGCACCCACCTCGCACACACTTTCTTCACAGCTAACCTCTGTGCAGAGTATTACGCACTCGCGCAGTTGATATGGCTACAGTCTCATAAATGTCTCGAATTTTTATTCGGTGGTCTTGCATTACCACAGCAGGGATTTTGTCAACTGTTTTGTTTGTTATGAGCTCAATTGGACGGCCAGAGCGTGCTTCGTCTTCGGCGCTTATCCGCGCTCATTTAAATACATTAATCGAAAAGTAAATGTCTTCAATGATGGTGCTGCGTCGGCGTGAACTTCATCCAATTCTGTTTTGAATTATGCGAAAGTCCAACCCTCCAAATAACAGCACAAAGCCCGGTTTCCTTCATTTTCAATCGCAGTCGATACACTGACCAAATTAGATGGCTGTCAACAGGGAACTGTATGCTGTACATTATTGAAATTCTTTATACGATCTTTGGAATAGTCAAGTTTACGAAACATGAAGGTCCAACAACAATGTTGCATTTTATCATGGAAATTACCAGGCTTATCAAAACACTCTCGTATAATCATAATTTTGTCTTTTTTTAACTTTATAGTCGTTATTATTGGCCAACGGACTTGCCACAGTGGTAGACCGATTCCCGTCAGATCTGTCAGCGCTGTCAGGTTTGGCTAGAACGTGGATCGGCGACCGTCCGGTCTGCCGAGCGCTGTTGGCACGCACGATGCACGCAACTTGAGGAGCTACTTGATTGAGAAGTAGCGGCTCCGCTCACGAAAACTGACAACGGCCGGGAGAGATGTGTGCTGACCACACGCCCCTCCATATCCGCAACCAGTGACGCCCATAGGCTGAGCATGACACGGCGATCGGTCAGTACCGTTAGGACTTTCGAGACCTGTTCGGACAGAGTTTAATTAGTAGTTTAGTCGTTATTATTGAACTTATAGTGAATGTAGAAATATTATTGTAGACAAAAATACGGCCTACTTTAGAGTACTAGGTATCTGAAGGGTAAATAAAAAAAATAAAATAATATTTCAGCCAGTATCGTCAGACACAAAACACGGAGACTTGCTTGTTAGTGGTCGCCCACGGTCAACGGTACCAGATGATGACCACTATTGACACTCATGGCACGTAGAATCCCCAAAAATACTGTTTCAACATTAAGCGCTGCGTTTCCGAAGGCAATTGAGAGGGCCGTGTCAATCCAGATGGTACGAAACCATCTCCACACGATCGATTTGGTCTCTAGGCGTCAAATATGAACGACAGAACAAAGCTACTGAGCATTGCGGTGCGGCCGAAAGTAGGCAACGCAACACCAAATGGTTCAAATGGCTCTGAGCACTATGGGACTCAACTGCTGAGGTCATCAGTCCCCTAGAACATAGAACTACTTAAACCTAACTAACCTAAGGACATCACAAACATCCATGCCCGAGGCAGGATTCGAACCTGCGACCGTAGCGGTCTTGCGGTTCCAGACTGCAGCGCCTTTAACCGCACGGCCACTTCGGCCGGCCAACGCAACACCGGTAAAGGTACCTAGATTAATAGTGTCGGTTTCTCTTCATCAAATAGAGTAAGGTTTGGGTAACACCTGACGATCGTCGTAGTGAGGGTAGAGGCGGCCAGGTCCTAGTAGAACGCCTCAGGCGTGTAGCGCCACATGTTCAGCAGCCAGAGGGATTGGTTAATTTTTGAACGGGTATCATGTTGGACACCTTCCACACAATTCAGAGTGAGTTGAGGGCTGTGCAGTATCAGGACATTATACTCCAAACTAATGTAAAAGCCGGCCGCGGTGGCCGAGTGGTTCTAGGCGCTCCAGTCCGGAACCGCGCGACTGCTACGGTCGCAGGTTCGAATCCTGCCTCGAGCATGGATCTGTGTGATGTCCTTAGGTTAGTTAGCTTTAAGTAGTTCTAAGTTCTAGGGGACTGATGACCTCAGATGTTAAGTCCCATAGTGCTCAGAGCCAATTCAACCATTTGAACTAATGTAAAATCACACAGTCAAGCTTTCGCCGATAGGTCCGTCTTTCAAGAAAATATCAGCTTGCCCACAAGGTGAACACCTCCCCCAGAAGGCAGAAATCAACCGAAGGGAATGTCCATCGGTGTCTCCTGACGTTAACCTGATTGACCATGCCTGGGAAACTTGAGTTTCTTCCGGCATATAAAATGTAAACACTAGCGCCACCAAACAACCAGTGATGGCCACTGTCAGAAATTATCAGTAGAGAGTATTAATCACCAAAAAGCGAGGTAACATTAACTCTGTCTCTCTGTTGTTTGACACGGGAGAGAGCAAGATTCCGGGCAGAATTTAGACAAAACCTTCCATTTCAGTTTATAAGATCACTTGATAATTTAATCTCAATTGCTTCGTTAAGAACACTGTGTCAAAGCTGCAACTGCAAGCCAGAATCTGCGTGCTACATTCCAAAGGAAGACCAGTGCCACGGCAATGTTCTGTAATAGCAGATTTGGTCGCCTGCTGTATGTGCGATGCTTACACTCAGTACAACGGTCCTCCACGGTGTTGCTGGTCTGACCAATGTATGACATGCCACAGCTGGAAGGGATTTGTAGACAACCGCCTTACGCAGACTAAGACCGCCCTTTAGAGGCCTGAAAAGGGCCTTGATCTTAGAAGTCGGCCGAAAAACATATTTCGTATCATGTTTCCTCAGAATCGTCTGCGTATTGTTGTTTGGCCTCTTGCAAGTGAGAATTTAAAAGGCTTTTTAGAACAGCTGATTTCAGTCCATCCAGCATTCGCTTCACGATGGCGGTGGAAATAACACGTGGCTCTGTCGCTAGTGATCTGTCCGTCAGATAGGGACGTTAAGGTCAGCGACCTCCTGAGTGTTCCTGGAAAGAGCAGCCTATGCGGCACCAGATTTCACCCTCTCCATTCCTTTGATACTTAACAATGCAAAATTGACAACACTCTATACAAATATTCATCAGAGTCATCCAGACAACAGAGGTACACCCTTGAGACTTCATAAAAGGTTGAAGGAAGGCAACAGGAAACATCAGTCGCCCAGAATCGTGACAGAGGATTCTCAGACCTGCTGTCAACACCAATTTTCGCAGTATAGAACTGATTTTCATTTGGAAGGTCACGAATGCATTAAGTTATCGCTATGTTTCAGTGTATATTGTTGAGCCTCATAATACACGAATGAGACATGTGAATATGTGGTGTTCTGCTGTTACCATCAGTGATCTAGAGCAGACTACTACGAACTGCAAGCACTACAAATGAAAATTACTACTGGTTGGAAATTGTAGGACAGAAATTAAACTCGTTCTTCAACTGACTTTTGGACGCATCATTCAGAACGTCATCTCTCCAAGATTTTTTTCCAATACGTTCTTCTCAATGCACAGCAGATATCTATTATACCCATCTTGCAGTAAACTTGTAATGTTGATGCATTAAGTTGTTCTGAAAGCGGTGCTGATATTAAAGATAATGAAAGCGGGTTAAAAGCTGTGAGCTATCTGGGGAAGTTAACCTTGCATTACTGAGCAACTGTTCCACCAGGTATCCAGTCTAGCTTAGCAGATTTCCAACCAGACTAACATCAATTATAATCTTTTAATAGTCACCTTACGACAACCGGTGATTATATATATATATATATATATATATATATATATATATATATATATATAAAGAGAATTTAAATAAAAAGAAATAAATCAGTTTATATTTGGACATTTATTTTAAAATTGATCATTGTTCCGTTAAAATTTCAGCATATTAAACTTGATTCATAACTAAACTGGTGCCTTATTTACGATTGTGAAAATGTGAGTTTGTAATCTTACGGAACACATCAAATATGGCGCCAAAATTGTGAGACTGCATACAACACTGCATTCATAAAATAACACACGAAGAACATTGAAACATATGCAAGAGTAAATTAACCACAACCAACCAATTCAATTTTCACCCAAAGAAGTTACGTTCGTAGCGCAATCCTGTCCTTCATGAAATTACCACACACTGGTATACTAAATTCATACTAACTCTCTGTGAAATCTTCCTGAAAAGAATAGCTAAGGGCTACTTTGATGATTACACCACATGCTTCACGTGGTCAACTTGATTTACACAAAGAGTGTAACTCCAGAATAATTTTGATGAACAAAATAAATTACTTCGAAACGCAATTTACAAAAGAAAAACCTCGAGCTGGTTACTATTGTCTTACTATTAACCTGATGGGTCAAACAATTGTATAAGCACGTGGTACTGGTCTCACAAAATACACACCACGTGGGTTGAACATAAAGAAAAGTTGCTATATTGAAAAATATTGTCAAGACGAGACATTATAATCTCACGCACATTCGCATTTAAGACTGATGATCTTAGAGTTACGTATCATCAACACATGGTTCCACTTTACACACAAAGTAGTAACAAAGCAACTACTGGAAGGTATTCTGAACTTTACACTCGAATTACACTGTGTTGCAATTTTAGAAAAAAAATGGTTCAAATGGCTCTGAGCACTATGGGACTCAACATCTTAGGTCATAAGTCCCCTAGAACTTAGAACTACTTAAACCTAACTAACCTAAGGACATCACACACACCCATGCCCGAGGCAGGATTCGAACCTGCGACCGTAGCAGTCCCTCGGTTCTGGACTGTAGCGCCGGAACCGCTAGACCACCGCGGCCGGCTGCAATTTAAGATAACATTAGATATTTTAGATCTAAACCTGAAATAAAGGTGATTAAATTTTCAGTTAGGCTGAACTTAAGAAATCCATTGTCCTACGGACTTAGCAGAGATGCGCTTAGCCAGAGATCTTACCACTTCAGACGCTCACCATGGCACGACTGGCCTAGGCCCCTACCGAGGGTGCTTAACAGATACAAACGGAAGTGACCAGAGAGGCAGCTTCCTATACCAACATGACAAGGGAGAGACAGGGCCATACTAAGAATAGAAACCTCTTCGCTTTTAGAAAGCATAGCTACCCGTTTCGACGTTGGTCCTACTGTTCTCTAGCAGACAGGCTTGTCTGCTACCGTCAAGCATGCAACTAGAAATACATTTGCTCATTCATCCTTTCACACAGAAGGGAAGGGGGATGATAGTACCTTATCATATACAGTATGTAAAAGAAAGCGGATGTAGGTTCCGTATGAGACTGTGTGACATGAATTACATATAAACTGTGTTTTAAAGTGTAGTAGGGTGACAGATCGTTCTTGATTATGTGTGAAAGTAACACGTTCCACTGCTCAGTCTCCTCCCAGATAGTCAGAAACACCACAGTAAATTTAGAAGTGGAATGTATAACGTAAATGACAACAGATTTAAGAAATTAACATGAAAGGAATCCAACAGAGATCTTTCAAACTGAGGAACCGGACTGAAAAAAAAAGTCACACAGACATCGAAGATAAGGTTCAGGTACCGGCCTTAATATGCCAGAAATGTAACGGCTGCTGTCCAAATTACCAGCTATGAGAAATGGAGGAGATGGTGTTGTGAATTCAACGCCACCGCCACATACTGGTCCTATATGATTACTGTATAATGTAAGCAGTCTAGCGAAATTCATTCACATTGAAGTCTCCATATACAGATGAGTCCATTTTGATGCTGTATGCAGAGAGGTATTTGTTTGAAAAGGCGATGGATCGAGGGGTGTGGTCGGGTGCTCCACTGTCAGCGCGTCTTTCTCTCGGCTGTCATGAAAACTGAAGTTGCAACACAAAGTCGCCGAGTTGATAGCTTGTGGTGCTCCAAATGTTGCCGCTCTATTCGTGTGGATACGTGTCTTGCTAAAATCACGCCGCATAATCCAAGATCTGTGACGTGGCTGTACGATCCTGCACAGCTGAGTGAACAATATGTCCGCTCTCTCAGGATATAGTCACGTGGGACCATTGAGCTCCTGCATGGCCTTGAGTAAGACCCTCCTGAAGCCATTGGAACCATATTCGCATGATGGCTGTTGGATACCGATAAACGTGAGCAGCAGTGTTGTCCAATGACCAACAACAGTCTCAATAGGCATCGATCATATTGCTGTCGAACTGCAGATCTTTTCACAAACAACCAGCATTCAAATGCGATTTCTGATCAGCAAACTTGCAACGCAATCTTTCCTTATATACGGAAATATACATAATGTTTACAGCATTTTTCCTACCTCTACCTCTACATCTACGTCTACATGGATACTCTGCAAATCACATTTAAGTGCCTGGCAGAGGGTTCATCGAGCCACCTTAACAATAATTCTTTATTATTCCAATCTCGTACACCACACCATATGCACGGTTGTGGTGAAATGGCTGTCATTTGCATATCCAGGCATGTAAATACATTTCATGCCAATTTTACGTTTCTTGCATGCCTCTTCGTGGGTTTGCAATTTTAGTGGTCAATAGTGTATTTCTGTTGATTCAGTCATAGTTACAGGTTTTTATTCATTTATTTATTGCTCATTGGTGTGGGTTCCTGTAGTCATGTCCTAGTTCATGAACTACGGGCAACGTATGAGTGGCCAAGTAAGTGGTCCCGACAGTCGGGATACCAGTTACTTTGGAATAAGGCTGGGCATCTCGGACATATTCTGAGTTGTGGTCACCTTTGTGCTCGTACGGCAAAGACTACCAAATCCACCGGTTAGTCCCTCAACCGATAGGGGTAAAACTCACTGGGACTCGGGGCAAGTAAGGCTAGCAACCGGCTTCCCTGGTACTTTAAAAATGATGCTGGCAACAATCAGAGCAAAATGCCTCGGACCTTTGGAGGTGACGGAGTCCCACCTCTAACTGACAAACCAGGGACTCCTAAGATACGACTCGGCAAACAAATGGTAATGAGATGGGGAGCTATTAATATCAATGGGGGCTACTCTGGGAAGAAGGTAGAACTGGCAGAGGCTGCAAGTAAGATGGGGCTGGATGTTTTAGCTGTTAGTGACATTCGGGTAAGGGGTGAGAAAGAAGAGGAAGTGGGAGAATACAAGGTCTACCTGTCAGGAGTCAAAGCAGGAATAGCACGATGGGGTGTAGGGCTTTACATCAGGAAAGAAATGGAATCCAGCGTAGTTGCAATAAGGGATGTAAACGAACGACTGATGTGGATAGATTTGACACAGTGTCTAGCAAGAAAATTAGGATTGTGTCAGTATATTCGCTTTGTGAAGGGACAGATCAAGATAAGATGGATAGTTTGTATGATGCACTCAGTGATGTAGTTGTTAGAGTAAAGGACAAGGACAGTGTTCTGCTCATGGGTGATTTTAATGCCAGGATTGGAAATCGAACAGAAGGGTATGAAAAGGTTATGGGTAAATTTGGAGAGGATATGGAGGCCAACAGGAACGGGAAACAACTCTTGGATTTCTGTGCCAGTATGGGCTTAGTAATCACAAACTCCTTTTTTAAACATAAGAACATTCACCGGTATACTTGGGAAGGCAGGGGAACCAGATCTATCATTGACTATATAATAACAGATGAGGAATTCAGGAAGGCTGTGAGGGACACACGTGTATTCAGGGGATTCTTTGATGACACTGATCACTATTTAATCTGCAGCGAAATTGGTATTGTGAGGCCGAAAGTGCAGGAGGTCAGGTCCATATGTAGGAGGATAAGAGTGGAGAAACTTCAGGATAAGGAAATCAGGCACAAATACATAACAATGATCTCAGAAAGGTACCAGTTAGTTGAATGTAGTCAATTACAGTCATTGGAAAAGGAATGGACAAGGTACAGGGACACAGTACTACAAGTGGCTAAAGAATGTCTTGGATCAGTAGTGTGTAAAGGTAGGATGAAGCAAACAGCTTGGTGGAATGACACAGTCAAGGCAGCCTGTAAAAGGAAAAAGAAGGCGTATCAAAAATGGCTACATACTAGAACTCAGGTAGACAGAGAAAGTTATGTTGAAGAAAGAAACAAAGCCAAACAGATAATTGCAGCATCCAAGAAGAAATCTTGGGAAGACTTTGGAAACAGGTTGGAGACTTTGGGTCAAGCTGCTGGAAAACCATTCTGGAGTGTAATTAGCAGTCTTCGAAAGGGAGGTAAGAAGGAAATGACAAGTATTTTGGACAGGTCAGGAAAACTGCTGGTGAATCCTGTGGATGCCTTGGGCAGATGGAGGGAATATTTTGAAGAGTTGCTCAATGTAGGTGAAAATGCGATCAGTAATGTTTCAGATTTCGAGGTAGAATGGGATAGGAATGATGATGGAAATAGGATCACATTTGAGGAAGTGGAGAAAATGGTCAATAGATTGCAGTGCGATAAAGCAGCTGGGGTGGATGAAATTAAGTCGGATCTCATCAAATACAGTGGAATTTCAGGTCTTAAATGGCTACACAGGATAATTGAAATGGCGTGGGAGTCGGGACAGGTTCCATCAGACTGGATAAAAGTAGTAATCACACCAATCTTTAAAAATGGAAACAGAAAAGATTGTAACAACTACAGAGGTATCTCTTTAATCAGCGTTGTGGGTAAAATCTTCTCAGGTATTGTTGAAAGGAAAGTGCGAGTATTAGTTGAGGACCAATTGGATGAAAATCAGTGTGGGTTTAGGCCTCTTAGAGGTTGTCAGGACCAGATCTTTAGCTTACGGCAAATAATGGAGAAGTGTTATGAATGGAACAGGGAATTGTATCTATGCTTTATAGATCTAGAAAAGGCATATGACCGGGTTCCTAGGAGGAAGTTATTGTCTGTTCTACGTGATTATGGAATAGGAGGCAAACTTTTGCAAGCAATTAAAGGTCTTTACGTGGATAGTCAGGCAGCAGTTAGAGTTGACGGTAAATTGAGTTCATGGTTCAGAGTAGTTTCAGGGGTAAGACAAGGCTGCAACCTGTCCCCACTGTTGTTCATATTATATATGGATCATATGTTGAAAACAATAGACTGGCTGGGTGAGATTAAGATGTGTGAACACAAAATAAGCAGTCTTGCATATGCGGATGACTTAGTTGTGATGGCAGATTCGATTGAAAGTTTGCAAAGTAATATTTCAGAGCTAGATCAGAATTGTAAGGACTATGGTATGAAGATTAGCATCTCCAAAACGAAAGTAATGTCAGCGGGAAAGAGATATAAACGGATTGAGTGCCAAATAGGAGGAACAAAGAACAGGTGGATAGTTTCAGGTACTTAGGATGCATATTCTCACAGGATGGCAACACAGTGAAAGAACTGGAGGCGAGGTGTAGCAAAGCTAATGCAGTGAGTGCTCAGCTACGATCTACTCTCTTCTGCAAGAAGGAAGTCAGTACCAAGACTAAGTTAACTGTGCACCGTTCAATCTTTCGACCAACTTTGTTGTATGGGAGCGAAAGCTGGGTGAATTCAGGGTACCTTATCAATAAGGTTGAGGTAACGGATATGAAAGTAGCTAGGATGATTGCAGGTACTAGTAGATGGGAACAATGGCAGGAGGGTGTCCACAATGAGGAAATCAAAGAAAAACTGGGAGTGAACTCTATAGATGTAGCAGTCAGGGCGAACAGGCTTAGATGGTGGGGTCATGTTACACGCATGGGAGAAGCAAGGTTACCCAAGAGACTCATGGGTTCAGCAGTAGAGGGTAGGAGGAGTCGGGGCAGACCAAGGAGAAGGTACCTGGATTCGGTTAAGAATGATTTTGAAGTAATAGGCTTAGCCTCAGAAGAGGCACCAATCTTAGCACGGAATAGGGAATCATGGAGGAATTTTATAAAGGGGACTATGCTCCAGACTGAACGCTGAAAGGCATAATCAGTCTTAAATGATGATGATGATGATGATGATGATTGCTCATTTAGCCTGAGCACACGGGCGTCCTATGGCCCTCTCTTACCGGAAACAGCAAATACAGAAGATGTTACAGAAACATTCACAGGAATAATAACAATAATAATTGACACTATAAATGGTAATAACTAACAATAATAATAATACTGAAAATAATAGTTGACAGTAATAATAATAAAGATAATAATAATAAAGGGCATTAAGAATGCTATAGATTACCGCAGTAAATTTGAATACCTGTTTGTTATATAGAAGCAGAATTAATGAAGAAAGAGGAGAACATTGAAAAGACAGTGACAGTGCCTGTTAGCAAAGAACAGAATTTAAACAAAGAATCCTGCAGATACGGAAGAGGAAAAAGTTGTGGGGGAGGGGGGGAGTGGCGAGAGTGAGCTGCAGTCTAGTTCAGTTGGTTCAAATGGCACTACGGGACTTAACATCTGAGGTCATCAGTCCCCTAGACTTAGAACTACTTAAGCCTAACGAACCTAAGGACATCACACACATCCATGCCCGAGGCAGGATTCGAACCTGCGACCGCAGCAACAGCGCTGTTCCGAACTGAAGCGCCTAGAACAGCTCGGCCACAACGGCCGGCCTGCAGTCTAGTATATGGGAGAGGTGGCTATTGCGATAGAAGGTGGACCATTAACTGTCTTTTGAAGTTTGGAAGGAATTTCATGTCTCTGATATTTTGAGGAAGATAACTCCGAAGTCGGGTTCCTAATGATTTACAAAACATGGCTGTGTTATTTGATGGTACAGGAAGGATTTTAGTTTGTTGAATGAGTATTTCTGCTATGTTGTTTAAATAATAATGTGGCGGTTGAAGTTAAATAAAAGGGAGTGCAGTGACGAAAACGATAGAGCAGACATAGAGTATGGTAGTTTATTTATTTATTTACGCGTCAAGTTCCGTAGGACCAAACTGGGGAGCAAATTTCCAAGGTCATGGAACATGTCAGTACATGAAATTACAACATAAAAGTAATTTTCAGTAAACGCAGTCAACAATATAACATAAGAATCAGCTTAATTTATCAAGAAACTCCTCAACAGAATAGAAGGTGTGACCCATGAGGAAACTCTTCAGTTTCAGCTTGAATGAGCGTGGATTACGGCAAAGATTTTTGAATTCTTGTGGTGGCTTACTGAAAATGGATGCGGCAATATACTGCACACCTTTCTGCACAAGAGTTACGGAAGTCCGATCCAAATTCAGGTTGGATTTATGGCGAATATTAACTGAGTGAATGCTGCTATTCTGGGGAATAAGTTGATATTGTTAACAAGAAACGACAGTAGAGAATATATCTATTGAGCGGCCAATGTCAAAATACCCAGACTAGTGAACAGGGGTCGAAAAGAGGTTCGCGAACTTAAACCCTTTATTGCCCGAACCGCCCGTTTCTGGACCAAAGATATTCTTTTAGAATGGGAAGAGTTACCAGAAAATATAATACCATACGAGATAAGAGAATGAAAATAAGCGAAGTAGACTAATTTTCATGTCGAACGATCACTTACTTCAGATACCGTTCGAAAAGCATTAAGCCTTTGAACAAGATCCTGAGCGTGGGCTTTCCACGACAGTTTACTATCTATCTGATCACCTAGAAGTCTGAACTGTTCAGTTTCACTGATCACATGCTCATTCTGTGAAATTAAAACGTCAGGTTTTGTTGAATTATGTATTAGAAACTGTAAAAACTGAGTCTTACTGCGATTTTGCGTTAGTTTATCATCTACAAGCCATGAATTTATGCCATGAACTGCACTGTTTGAAACTGAGCCAATGTTGCACAAAACATCCTTTACTATCAAGCTAGTATCATCAGCGAACAGAAATATTTTAGAGTTATCTGTAATACTAGAGGGTATATCATTTATATACTTCTAGTATTTACGCTTATCGGCTTACAGCTGTGATAGCCGGCCAGGGTGGCCGAGCGGTTCTAGGCGCTACAGACTCGAACCGCGCGACCGCTACGTTCGCAGGTTCGAATCCTGCCTCGGGCATGGATGTGTGTGATGTCCTTAGGTTAGTTAGGTTTAAGTAGTTCTAAGATCTAGGGGACTGAGACCTCAGAAGTTAAGTTCCATAGTGCTCAGAGCCGTTTCAAGCATTTGAACCAGCTGTGATAATTATTAGTAAACCGATGTGATGTCGAAATATTGTACGTCACAAATATATCACGCACTGGCATTCATCGCTAGTTCTAGCCTGTGTGTACGAAATTTTTTGGAGAACAGCACCACCATTGTCAAGTATGGGGAGTATTAGTGACTGTACAATCTTCTTTTTAAACTCAGATACTTTTTTTATTTATGTAGTGAATGAAGTGACGCTGACACTATCTTACAGACTGCAGTTGTGTTTTCAGTCCAGTCTAAACGATGGTCCATAATTAACCCCAAGTTCTTAGTAGAAGAGGTAAACGTTATTTCTGTGCCGTCTAGGATCAAGGGTGGAAGAGATTCTCTGAATTACGTGGTAATTAGTCTTTTATAGGTGACTAAGACTGTTTTTAGATGTGTAAAGTTTCATACCTACGCTCTAAGCCCACTCGGATAAGGCGAACTTTGTCTTGCAGTTAAGGTAAAGTCATATCAGTCACTACTTCATCGTATGTTAATATGTGTAACTTAACCTCAAGCCCGTCGCCTATATTATTACACAAATTTCAGAATGCTCGAGCGATTGCTCGACTATTTTACATACAGTAATCACAAACAACGAAAATGGCTATCTAAAATTACATAAACTTACTTCAACCGCTTTCTTGCCGTTCTCACGAACTATGAGCTCTGTGTAGGTACTAGAAGGAGCTTGTACTTGAAAACACAGAGCTGCCGCATAATTTACGTTGCGTCGCTGGACCGTGACGCACTGCATGTCCCTCGTGAGTGTGCAGCGACTGCGCCTTTAAGATGGTGGCTGCTCAAACAGAAAGCGTAAACACCGATAGACGACTCTGCACATCCGTGACTCACTAGCAAGCGTCTCCGGCAGCAAGGTCGCTATGAATGAAAAACAAAAACAGCCGTTGTTTATACTTCTCGTTAACCGGTTTTGGGCTGCAAGAACGTCAATAGGCAACAACTGATCGTAGCAGCCAAAGACGATGATAGTGTGGCAGAGACCAGATTCGACAAACAGACACTAAGTTAGAAATATATTCGAAAACTTGAAACAACTATCACAGTTATGCATGAGAGAGCTTGCCGACAGTCTGACTGCTTTATGGTTGTCTGCCATGCTAAACACAGGACTCACATCGATTCCCTCCAATGTCGGCATTCAAACTTACGGCTTTCCATTTTTTGATGGTGATGAAATCATGTATTCATGTTCGCTTTTCATAATTATTGAGCTTGATAAAATAATCCAATAATTTGTAGTTACTTTGCACACTTCCTGCAGAAACAGCGCGAAGTATGAACCAAACGAAGAATTTACCACACTATTAACGGCCACGTGCGTGGAACACCGATCGCAGCCGAAAAGACTTTGATTCCTTATGTCATAATGTGTTTTAAAAAAGAGTGTGAATCGCTATTGATAACTAAAACTATGCCAGGTTGCACGTACAACCACGTCACTGCCTCGAACCGTTAGAAGCAAACAAATTTGTGACTCCCTTTGCTATATGAAATCATCAAGACGAAAAGAATTCAACACAGCAAGATAATATGATCCAGCGAGTTGCAAACACCTTCACAAGTTATTGTGCGCATATACTCTGTTTCTACCTCGCGCAAAAATACAGAATGGAATTTCAGATCAGTCAGCAGCTACGTAGAACAAACCAGTGCACCATTTCTTGATATATTATAACCTATCTATTGCCATTCATAAACTGTTCACCGCGGGACAGGCGTAACAACAGATTGACAGCTACCTCAAGAATAATAATAATGCCGTGTGACGAAAGCCCCCCGGCGGGTAGACCGTTCGCCTGGTGCAACTCTTTCGATTTGACGCCACTTCGGCGACTTGCGCGTCGATGGGGATGAAATGTTGATGATTAGGACACCACAACACCGAGTCCCTGAGCGGAGAAAATCTACGGCCCAGCCGGGAATCGGACCCGGGCCCTTAGGATTGACAATCTGTCGCGCTGAACACTCAGCTACCGGGGGCGGACTACGTCAAGAATGATAACAATGAGCAGAAAATACACTAAGGTGACGAAAGCGATGGGTTAGTGATACGCGCATATACAGATGGCGGAGGCACCAGGTACACAATGTACAAAAGGGCAGTGCATAGGCGGAGCCGTCATGTGTACTCAGGTGATTCGTGAAATGTGATTATGGACACACGACGGGAATTAACAAACTTTAAATGCGAAATGGCAGTAGAAGCTAGACGCATGGGACATTCCATTTCGGAAATGGGAATTCAATATTCAAGATCCACAGTGCCAAGAGTGTGCCGCGAATACAAAATTTCAGGCACAACCTCGCAAGATGGCCAAAGCAGTGGCCGACGGCCTTCACCTAACGACTGGCGTAGAGTTGTCAGTGCTAACAGACAAGCAGCATTATGTGAAATAACCGCAGAAAACAAGATGGGACATACGAAGAACGTATCCGTTAGAACATTGGTGTTAACACAGGCTATGGTAACAGACAACCGACGCAGGTGCCTTTGCTAACAGCACGACCGGTTGGACACTATACGACTGGAAAAATGGTCGCCTGGTCAGATGAGTCCCGATTTTAGTCGACCCAAGTTCTCAACAAGGCACTGTACAAGCTGGTGGTGACTCCATAATGTTATGGGCTGTGTTTACACATAATGCACTAAGTCCTCTGACCCAATTGGACCGATCATTGAGTGAAAGTGGTCATGTCCGGCCACTTGGAGACCATTTGCAGCCATTCATGGACTTCATGTTATGGATGACAATGTGCCATCCCATTGGGCCAGCCGGCCGCGGTGACCGCAAGGTTCTAGGCCCTTCAGTCCGGAACCGCGCAACTGCTACGGTCGCAGGTTCGACTCCTACCTCGGGCATGCATGTGTGTGATGTCCTTTAAGTAGTTCTATGGGGACTGATGATCATAGAGTCATTTGAGCCATTTGAGCCATTGGGCCACAATTGTTAGCGATTCATTTGACAAACATTCTGGACAGTTCGAGCGAATGATTTGGCCACCCTGATCGCCAGACAATAGTCATATCGAACATTTATGGGGCATAATCGAGAGGTCAGTTTGTTCACAAAACCCTGCGCTGGCAACATTTTCGCAGTTATTGACGGCTATAGAGGCAGTATGGGTCAATGCTTCTGCAGGGGATCTCCAACGACTTACTGAATCCATGCCACGTCGAGCTGATGCACTACGCTTGGAAAAAGGAGGTCCGACACGATATTAGGAGGTATCCCATGACTACTGTCACCGCAGTATAATTTCTACACGTGGCAGAAGGTAAAGCAAAGAATGAAACACTTCATGCATATATAAATAGCCTGTCTGTGCACAACTGATTCTCATAGTTTAGTAAGAGCTCTCTTTCGACAGATGTAATAATCCTCATTGTAATAATACTGGTAATTAATTGCAAACAGAAGTCCTCAGTTCACTCATCGTCGCCTTCTATGAATCCTGCATGCGAGAAGATCACGATCCAAGGTCTGAATGACTCAGTGCTCGGTTATTCGCGCGATGCTCGTTGCTCATGGTCATCGGCTGCGACGACAGCAGACTTGTTCTTCCGCATTGTCTATGAATGCTGCTCAATGTAGTCCGCTATGTAAGCCTCCCAATAAAGTTCCTTGACAAGAAAACATGCATATAGACAGGCAAAAAACTACTAATTACCATTTCTCAGCTGTACCAAAAGTATACTTCTTTAATTTTCAACTAGCTACGGTTTGACACGGTCTCATCGAAAAAATGAATTTTTTCGTTTATTGAAACTACTACAACTATCGTCATATAACAGCCTTTGCAGTAAAAGCGAGCTACGTTGCGAAACATGCAGCATTCACCTGTTTCCGCTGCATCTCTTCCGGCAGACTAATGTGCTGTTTGTTGTTCATAAATCAGCAGTCTTGACCACTGTTGACAATTTATGCTCAAATTTCCTCTCGCTCACTGATAGTGTTTCTCAGAGACGTGCATTTAAGTGGGTAAACATTACTACTATAGCTTTCTCATGGGTCCGATATAACGATAGTAGATCAATTACATTAATTATTCGATAGAGCTATGCCGAGGAGAGAATCCGTGAAGTGCAACGTGTCAGAGGGACAAAATACAAAAGACATAATTCACAAAAGAACTGATGTTCAAGTTCATTTAACAAATCCCAAATGAGGTGGACCTCACTGATGTGGAACAAGTAAGAAAGTTGGAACGGCTTTTAACTTACAAATTAATGATATAATTGTGATTAAAGTATACATGAACAAATACTGTTGATTACAATAAAGGAACAACTATTCTCTATGTTATTTTAGGTAAGATTCGACAAAAGAAAAGAGTTAACAGTATTCATTCATACTGATCACGTTCCTGTACTTAAGATATGCCAAGTATACCATCGCAAAGAATTCATAATTTGGATATTGTTAATAATGTTTCGGTCAGTTAACTTTGATAATAAATTCGTGGACTAGAAGGAGTTGGCTGCCAGTAACTCGCTCAGGCTCCTCTTAAACGGACCATAATACTAGATATACTTCTTATGCTTGTTAGTTATTTGTAGGTAATGTCCCGAATAATTGGCATCTTTTCTTGACTAAAGCAAGCGGCTCTATGTCTTCATGTAGACTGACATTAGCTGTTAGTGGTAAAAATACACAAGTGCATAATTCACCAGAAATTGCAGTAAAGAATAAACAAAACAAAACACCATCCGTACAGGCCTTGAAGGGCCAACAGTACCGGCCGGCCGCCGTGTCATCTTCAACCCTAAGACGTACCAGATGCGGATCGGAGGGTCATGTGGTCAGCACACCGCTCTCCCGACCGGTGTCAGTTTTTGTGACTGGTGTCGCTACTTCTCAATCAAGTAGCTTCTCAGTTAGCCTCACTAGGGTTGAGTGCACCCTGCTTGTCAACAGCACTCAGCAGACCTGGACGGTGAACCATCCAAGTGTCAGCCAAGCCCGACAGCGCTTAACTTCACTGATCTGACATTCTCTCCCTCCCGCTCACTCTCTGTCTCTCTCCCTCCCTCCCTGCATCTTTGCTCGATTCAATTTTTTGTGCATTTCTGTATCCGTACGGTAGCGTCCTTTGTCTGACAGTCATCTCGCTGGTTCCTAAAACAACTATCAGCTTCCTCCTCATTTCTGAATTTTCTAGTTTCAAACACTCCCTTATCGTTCAAAATGGTTCAAATGGCTCTGAGCACTATGGGACTTAACATCTGAGGACATCAGTCCCCTAGAACTTAGAACTACTTAAACCTAACTAACTTAAGGACATCACACACATCCATGCCCGAGGCAGGATTCGAACCTGCGACCGTAGCGGTCTCGCGGTTCCAGACTGTAGTGCCTAGAACCGCTCGGCCACCCTGGCCGTCGGTTTGTATTAAGGATACGAACGAGTATTCTGGAACTGAGGCAACACGTCCATAAATATCACCATTGACATGTAAGAACGTGCCTGAGAAGAGATGGATCATCGTGTAGACGTATAGAGTATCAAAGGTGCACTTGTAATGAAAGTAAAAAAATAACATAAAATAAAAATACAGAGAACTATGTAAAAAATACGTTTATGAGCTTTGGTTCACGATAAAATAAGATTCGAATTCCTATATCAACCGCGCTGTGTACTGGATGAGTCAGAAGGAAAGGTATACGCTTGAAAGAGTGATAGTTTTGGTGATTCTGAACAAAAAAATAGTTTTGGTGATTCTGAACAAAAAAATTCAAATGAACATTTGCCCTTTTCTTAACCATTTCAGTGCTCACGGCACTTGCGCATGGTGGGGTGACGAGTCCTGAAGCTATACACGGTGTTTATCTCACGTCTCGGTAATGCAGTAGTTCCACCAGTATACTACAGTTTGTTACGTGTACAGTCAAAACAGTATGGGTCAGTGTAGTGAAAATGCCACAGGTCTTCACACTTGCAGAGTATGGTGACATGATCTTTGTCTACAGATTTTGCAGTGGGAAGTCCACAACCGCAGTTCACGAATATAATCGGGCATTTCTTAATCAGAGAGTTCCGGGTAGCTGGGTATTTGCCAGAGTGTTTGACAAACTGCGTTCATGTTGTATCTGAACGTCTCGTCCTACAAGATTTCAGTGATGTTGAGAACTGTAAAACTCTGCCCAACTACGAGCTGTAGAAAAATTGCTGCACAGGTTGGTATTCCACAAACACGAGTGATGCGTACAGTACTTGAGCAGTTATCTGCATGCAGGAGACGATACCAAACAAAAGGAATTTTGTCAGTGGGTCATTGCCAATGAACGCTGTATTCCATGTATTCTGTTCACTGATGAGTCAACATTTACCTGCGACGGCGTAAATAACAGCCGCTGCTCTCCCTCGTGGCCAGATGAAAATTTGCGTGCTACTCCATTAAACAAATTTTCAACGACGTTCTCAGTGAATATATGGTGCGGTATTGTTATTGACAAACTCATCGGTTCAGTTGTTTTAGATAACAATCTTAATGGAGTAAGGTATCTTGATTTCCTTCAAAATGTGTTACCAGAAAACTTGGAGAATATTCCTTTGACAACACGACGTCGTCTGTAGTTTCAGCGCGACTGAGCTCCTGCACATTCCGAACGGCCAGTGACACTGTATCCCAATGAAACGTATCCTGTGCGTGGGGTCGGTCGTCGTTGAGTCGTTTCTCGGCCACCGATGTCACCGGATCTTACTCCATTAGATTACTGTTTGTGGGGTTGGCTTAAGAGCGAAGGCTACAAGCGCAAAGTGGACACAAAGGAGCAACTTCTCGCTCGTATTTTACATTTGTGTGCTCAAGAAAAGAACCGTACGAATGTGTTCAGATCAGCAACACAGCAGCTGTCTACGAGAGCTGCAAAATGCTTTGCAGTTGAAGGTGGACACGATGAACATATCTTTTACGGGACTGTACACAACTAAAAAAAAAAAATTAGATCACAATGTTTCATTTAGTATCATCTGCATCTGTTCTGTTCCCCGCACTTTTCATTAGTTTCCCCGGAAACGTTAAGAACATGACATATGTTCGTATATATATATATATATATATATATATATATATATATATTTTTTTTTTTTTTTTTTGGAGAATCACTAAGGCTGTCACCCCTGAAAGCACGTGCCTTTCCTCCTGACTCACCTTGTATTTGGTTTTTTCACTGAGAATTCGCATTTGACAGCTGTTCGTTTGTGAAAAGATCGTGTTGTGTCTCGTGTAAGAAGCAGAGACATCTACCACCACATGTCGGAATCCGACAGTGTCAGGCCGTGGCCTACTGAGACTGCAGTTTACCGTTCTGAGACATTGCTTCTCGCAATTGTCAGGACCCTACGACTGTCAAGCAGGTATAGAACCAATGGGCTCAGGAGGTCTGTACTCAACGGCATGCAAGCTTAGCACCCCAGAGAGCGGACATACACAATAAGAGAAAAAGAGAAAAAAGCCGACTCTTTTTTCTCTTTTTCTCTTATTGTGTATGTCCGCCCTCTGGGGTGCTAAGCTTGCATGCCGTTGAGTACAGACCTCCTGAGCCCATTGGTTCTATATATATATATATATATATATATATATACAGATTAAATGCATACTATGGACATATCTGATTTTTATGAATTTTGCAGCGAATAAATTATTTTTTCACGTTTAATTCACAAATCCCGTAAATTGTGAGCCAGTGGTGTCGTGAACTTACGTCTGGTATCCTTGGCTATATTCGTCTTCTTCCGACATAACTATTTATCTCTTGACCGTGTGTATAACATTAGTTCTTAATTCGACTTCCTCTTCCGATGCAGGCCGCTTGTTGCTCTGACATTGAGATAATGCGCGGGAGAAAGGAAAACTTTCGTGGTTTTGCACAAAAACGAACTTTCAGTCTTAGTATTTTCACAGGATTATTATTCGGACAACACACTGGTTCACAAGAAAAACGTCTTCTCGCCACGAGAACTAAAGACAGAGTCTCTCTAATGATTGACCAAAAAAAATGACTGGAGTTTTTATCATTTGCTATTCGCCTTCGAGCGTAGCAAAATATATCTTTATCGACGCTTGCAGCGGCCGCGCTAATCATTATTATCATCATTGGTTTTCAATTTTTGTCGTAGCTTGTTGGGGCTTTTCCTTTTGCACCTATACAGGATGTAGCAAAGGAGTGATCTGGAGCTGTGGATCGAGCAACACCTATGGCAATCCGATGGAGCTGTAGATCGCGCGATACCTGTGGCAATCCGATGGAAAGATTTTGAATTTGGCAAATCCATCTTGTCTGGTGTCGGCAGTCAAACACGGAGGAGGCGATATTGCGCTATGGGGCCGTTTTTCGTGGCTAGTGTGAGCGCCCCATAGTTCGTTTAACATAGCGCTAAATGCGGAAATATATGAACATCTTCTACGGTATTGTGGACTGTAGTTTGTATCAGCAGGAGAGTGCATCCTGTCATAAAGTAGCATACGCGAGGCAATGGTTTGTGGATAAAACATTCCTGAAATGGACTGGTCTCCCCAGAGCCCCGATCTGCGCCCAATGGAACACCGTGATGAGCTAGAACGTCGACCTCGCTCCAGACCCTAGCGTCCCCTATCTGGTTTCGGGTGGTCAGGAAAAATGTGCTGTTATTCCTCAACAGACATCCAGAGACCTCATGAAATTTTCCCCAGGAGAAATAAAGCCGTCAGGAATGCGAAGGCTAGACACACCCTATCTAGTGTCCACTAACAGCAGGCCGGACATGTGCGAAATAAGAAAGTTAACTGAGTTTCCTCTACATGTAAACAAAAATGCATATCAGCCAGGCAAATTACGTGAAACAGAAGATGGGAAAAGCACTAAGCTTTAAGGAAATTGTTTTCTGCATCTTCTAGGACATCGAAGCAGCTTTTACAGTACGACGTTCGAATCCATTGTTAGAGCTGTAAAAGAGCATGGCATTAAGAATACAATACGTAGATGGATTAAGACCACGATGGGTAAACGAAAGGTAGACGCTACCCTATTGAATGAGAAAATGCTGACGAACCCCACGATAGGGTAGCGGTGATCGAACTCATCGAAGAGTTAAATACTAGCGATTACTTTTGCCAAGGGTAAGCAGACGATTTATTCATACTAATACTTGGCAAATTTGCTAGTACAGTTAGAAAAATGGCACAATATGCATTGAACATTGTCTAAACTGGTGCAAGAAACAGGATCTAAGGGTTAGACCCAAGAAAACTGCTGTAGCACTGCTCACGAGGAAGCATATCCCGGACACGGAATCTCAAGCTTTTCGACGAAATTCAACTAACAGAGGGGGCGCTGAAGTATGTAGGGGTAACCATGGACAGGCCCAACACATAAAGAATATACACACATCAAGAAAAGTTTTGCATCACTTCGGTTCCGAGAGTTCCAGAACCTGTACAGAAAACTGGAATAGAGATCAACATAAACATCATTTTCGCCCTTTTTATTGCTCATGAAACCACACATGGCATGTTGTACCACCGTAGGCGAGACCTTCAGAGGTGGTGTTCCAGATTTCTGTACACACCTGTACTCGTAATACCCAGTAGCACGTTCCTCTTGCATTGATGCATGCCTGTATTCGTCGTGGCATACTATTAACAAATTCATCCAGGCATTGTTGGTCCAGATTGTCACACTCCTCAACGCCGATTCGGCTTAGATCCCTCAGAGTGGTTGGTGGCTCATGCCGTCCATAAACAGTCCTTTTCAATCTATACCAGGATGTTCGATAGAGTTCACGTGTGGAGAATATGCTGGCCACACTATTCGAGGGATGTCATTATCCTGAAGGAAGTCATTCACAAGATGTGCACGACAGGAGCGCTAATTGTCGTCCCTGAAGACGAATGCCTCGCCAATATGCTGCCCGTATGGTTGCACTATCGATCGGAGGATGGCATTCACGTATCATACAGCCGTTACGGCGCCTTCCATGACCACCAGTGGCGTACGTCGGCCCCACGTAATGCCATCCCAAAACACCAGGAAACCTCCACCTTGCTGCACTCGCTGTACAGTGTGTCTAAGGCGTTCGGCCTTACCGGGTTGCCTACAAACGCGTCTCCGGCGATTGTCTGGTTGAAGGCATATGCGACACTCATCTGTCAAGAGAACGTGATGCCAATCCTGAGCGGTCCGTGCGGCATGTTGGGACCATCTGTACCGCGCTGCTTGCTGTCGTGGTTGCAAAGATGGACCTTGCCATGGACGTTGGGAGTGAAGTTGCGCATCGTGCAGCCTATTGCGCACAGTTTGAGTCATAACACGACGTCCTGTGGCTGCACGAAAAGCATCATTTAACATGGTGGCGTTGCTGTCAGGGTTCTTCCGAGCCATAATCCACAGAAAGCAGTCATCCACTGAAGTAGTAGCCCTTGGGTGGCATGAGCGAGGCGTGTCATCGACAGTTCCTGCCTCTCTGTGTCTCCTCCTTTTCCAAACAACATCGCCTTGGTTCACTCCGAGACCGAGCGAGGTGGCGCAGTGGTTAGCACACTGGACTCGCATTCGGGAGGACGACGGTTCAATCCCGTCTCCGGCCAACCTGATTTAGGTTTTCCGTGATTTCCCTAAATCGCTTCAGGCAAATGCCGGGATGGTTCCTTTGAAAGGGCACGGCCGATTTCCTTCCCCATCCTTCCCTAACCCGAGCTTGCGCTCCGTCTCTAATGACCTCGTTGTCGACGGGACGTTAAACACTAATCTCCTCCTCCTCCTCCACTCCGAGACGTCTGGACACTTCCCTTGGTGAGAGCCCCTTCTGGCACAAAGTAACAATGCGGACGTGATGGGATCGCAGTATTGACCGTCTAGGCATGGTGGAAATACAGACAGCTCGAGCCATGTACTTCCTTCCTGATAGAATGGTGAAAGGTGGCTACACTGTGCCACTGCGCCAGAGAGTGCGCCAAAGAGTACTATTAAGCCGCCTCCACAGTGCGTGTTTAGAGTTCGTAGAAGTCAGTGTGTATTAAGAGCTCATGGCAGTCAGTGCTTGTTAGGAGATCGAGGAGGACAGTGCTTGTCATGAGATCGTAGAGGACAGTGTGCTTGTTATGAGATTGTAGAAGTCAGTGGTTGTCGAGAGTTCATAGCAGTCAGTGCTTGTGAAGAGATTGTAGAGGACTGTTTTGTCGAGAGCTCGTGGTTGTTGTGAAGTTGGAGCAAGATGTTGTAGTAAAGAGTATAGTTCCATGTCTTATGCAGTGATTTGATGGGAGAGATAGCAGATGTTATTGTAATGAGTGCATTTCGTCAATATATGAAGGTAAAATTTATAATGTTCCTTTATTAGTTGTGTATCTGAAATAATGTGTCACTACAGGTTCAGTCAACAAAGCATCTGGCTTGTGTTCTTGGATTAGAGTGTAATTGTGATTTTTTTTTGCGTAATTATAGTTTTTCTAAATTTCTTTTGTCACGTCAGTATAATTGGTATCAAAATTCTTGTCTTGTTGGAAAAGAACCGTGCCAGATGTGGACGTTGAGTCACACTCCCACATACAGAACAGTTACTCTTGTGCTCATTGGTTTCGTAGATTTTTATAGTTGCTGGGGTCTTAATTAATTAACTGTGTTTACGGAAATTTTCTTATATTGTTCTTTGCAGTCAGATAGCGTAAATATACTAGTCAGGGCCAACCGTTTACGAGACACTGCGTAATCGGACATACAGCTACAAAAATTAAAAATATTTTCAATCATTTATTTAATTAAGCCCCCATGCACGTGGCGACCGCTGCTTCGGATCGTCCCTTGGATTCTTCTGATTGTGAAAATTGTAGACTGTAGTATTGTTGTAGTAATTTGTAGTTAGTAATTGTAGTCTATTTTGCATGTGTAGATTTGGTAATTGTCATTCTTCTAATGGTATTTTTTTTCTCAGAATTAAATTTGTTGTCTTGTCAACGGTTTGACAATTTTGTGCAACTATTTCAATTGTTCGATTGATCGTGTTTGAGGGAGACATTTCATGTGAATAGTATTGTTGGAGATAAGGAGGCATTGTGTAATTTTCGTATAGTGACGAATTTTTTTTTATGTTTTGTAAATGATTACGCGGTCAATGAAACAGGCAAAAATGATGAATAGTCAGAATAACGAAATTGTTAACATGGCGAACTCACCAACAGAGGAAAACAGTGTCATGAATAATGTAGTGGAAAACAATTTAATAAGCAAGGAAAATAGTCCGGTAACAGTTCAAAATGTTTCTCAATCAGAAAATTCACAGATTACGAGATTAACGACAGAAGAGATAGAGCAGTTGATGGGTGCAATATTAAATCTGGGATCACAAATGGAAACAATTAAAACTGATATGGGAACAATGGGAACAAAGTTAGACTCACTGGGATCACGAATGGAAGCAATGATAACACGGATGGGAACTATGGAAACTCGGCTAAGATCTGAATTTAAAACAGAAATAGGAACAGTTAAAACCGAGATGAAAGCAGTGGGATCACAGTTACGATCTGAATTAGAAACTGATATGGGAACAATGGAAACACAGTTAGGCTCACGAACAGGGACATGTTTCAAATACATGAAAGACGAATCAAATAAAGAAATTAGAGAAGAAGTACAACCGATTTTGAAGGCTCACAATAATAGCTTAATTTCAACAGAAATTAGACAAGAGGAACAGGGCAGGGAACAGGAAGAAAAAGATCGCGTGATAGTACAGAAATTTTCAGAGTTAAATTTACAACGTGCAAACGATAAGGAAGAAATAATTGAAAGAACCGAGGAATCCGTACCAAATGACATAATAAATAACTTAACGCAACAGTGTGAACAGTTAACTACTAAATGTGACAATACCGAAACCCGAGTCGCGACACTTACAGAAGACGTAAATAAACATAAAGAACAATTAAGTGACTCATCGGAAAGAGTTGAGGAGATCTCAGATAAATTGGCAAGTGTTAGTTTAGCAGAAGGGTGTGAAGAAAGTAATTTATTTCATTTACGAGATGCAACAAGAGAGCGCCAGGCGCGCGAACTTTACAATAATCGACATTCGGACTGGGACAGACGCGGTAGGTCTTTGTCGCCACGAGGCGAAAACTTTGATTATAAACACTTTTTGACTGTCCGGAAATTTAAGATCTTCCGCAATTCTAAGAATGACATACATCCGTGTGCATGGCTAGATCAATTTATGTACGCCCTTCCACCAGATGTGCCACTAAGTCACAAACTAGAAATTATGTGCAGCTATTAAAGTCCTCAGGGGATTCACTACTCTAAGTGAATATGTGCCGTAGCGAGCATAGGGCCCCGAGCTGTAGTGGTGCTATTTCTCTTTTAGCTTTCTGCACCGCTGCCTACTCTTTTACTATTCTTTGCATCTGTCAAACCAGCTCTTCGACTATCAATCTATCTAGTGAGTAAGTGAACAATAACCGGATTTGACTAATGTACCCAAAAGTGACTTCGGAAATTACCGTTTGGACTTACAGTATCTTCAGCAGAATTCATTCGTAGTTTAAACGAAATGTTACCTGTTTATCTTCGTGACAATATTATTTCATATCTTGACGATATTCTTATTGCTAAAAGTTCTTGGAGTGAGCACAACAAAATTTTGGATTCATTATTACGTATTTTTGCACGAGTTGGCATTATAGTGAACTTAGAAAAATCTGAATTTGGTCGTTCTCAGGTGAAATTTCTCGGTCACATTATTTCTACAGAAGGTATTCTTCCTGATCCAGAGAAATTAGACGCTATTCGTAATTATGCTGTTCCTAGCACAAAACGTGACGTTCGTAGTTTTCTTGGTGTCTGTAATTTTCTTCGACGCTTTGTTAGTTTGGACGATTTGGCCACACCTCGTTTTTGCGATCTATCTGGAAAGTTCTTTTTAAACGAAAATCGGTCGACAGCTTCGTTTGGTTAGTTTGTATTCCTGATGAGTGGGTCAATAAATTGATTTGGTATACGCATTTCAGTTATGCACACTTTGGTCCCAGAAAATGCTTTCACAAATTACGAGAAAATTGTTACTTCAGTAATATGGAAAAACGTATTCGATCTGTTCTTGCCAAATGCAAATTATGTCAAATGGCTAAGCCTCCAACGATTTCTCACAGAGCACCGTTGTTTCCTGTCATTCCAGCGAAATTAAAGGAGATGGCTGCAGTCGATTTGTTTGGTCCAGTGGTTCGTTCTACTAATGGTTTTGCGTACATTTTCGTAGCAGTGGAACTGACATCAAAATATGTGTGTTTTACACCTTTACGCAAAGCAACAGCTCGTTCAGTATCTAACGCTTTTATCAAACATTTTCTTAAAGAAGTTGGTCATGTTGACAAAGTTATATCAGATAATGGATCACAGTTTCGCTCTAAAATTTGGCTTCGTACTCTTCAGCGTCGTAAAATTAAACCAATCTTCATTTCACTTTTTCACCCTCAATCTAACGCTTCAGAGAGATGGATGAAGGAAATCAATAAATTGTGCCGTCTTTATTGTCATCAGAATCACAGAACTTGGGATCAGTATCTTCATATTTTTCAAAACATTCTGAATGAACTTCCTAATGACTCAACTTCTTTACCACCTCTATTGATATTAAAAAATAAAGCACCGACAAATCGCATATCTGAAATCGTTCCTTTTCCGCCTTCACGGAAACTGCGGCATTCTGAAGTTGTTAACCTGGCTCTACAAAATATTGCATCTGCGGCTGCGAGAAGAGAGAAATCAGCGAAACGTCCTGGTCGTTTAAAAACTTTTTCAGTTGGTCAGAAGGTATTAATTAAGTCCCACCGTTTGTCTCATAAAGGAAAAGGCTTGTGTCGCAAATTTTTTCTGCTTTATAACGGTCCATATAGGGTTCGCAAAATTATTCATGATAACACTATCGAAGTAGAAACTCTTAAATCTCGACGCTCTAAGGGAATACATCACATATCTAACGTAAAAAGTTTTGTGGAATGACATACTTTGAGAAACCAACAGCTACATGTAAACACGCAGAGAGTACAAGGATACCGCGCTGTGTTTTGGCGGCGGCACATACTCAAAGCAACAGTCAAGTCTGCGCGCCGCACAAGGCAGTCGTTGACCGCAAACAATTGCTTCCTACGTCACGCGCCTACAGCTGATCGAGCGCTCAGTGCGAATGCACTGACAGACATAAACAAATACACAGTTTAATTTCTCCGACTAAATTCAGTATAAAGCTATAGTGACTTGATGAATTCTGTTATTAACATTCAGTATTTTGCAGGATACGGTTCTATAAAGTATTTAAGAACTTCAGGTAAATTCTGTGCGTGTCCGACGTTAAGACGACCTGCTATCGAGAAAATTTCAAGAAGAATGTCATTTCGAAGAAGAAACTAAAACTAAAAAAAAAAAGGGTAACTATTAATTGAGTTTATTTTTCAGGTTACAAATTTCCACTTAGGTACGTACTCTAGAAGTAATTTGCTGCTTGCGATTACGTGATTCATACTTTGTGCTAAATTTCATGTTCTATGAATTTACGTGTGAAGCGACGTGCTTGCGTATGTTAACTGATTTTGACAATGATTATTAATGAACTGGGTTGTGACTTGTATATATTATGCATCGCTTGGCTGCACTGCTTTTTCACTGATGTCATATTTTTCTATTATGTGCCTGCTGTGCTTATTTATTTAAATTATAATTGTCATCTGATTAATTGTGCTGATGTGTTTAGGTATGTAAGTTATACTTTGTGATTTATCTGCTAGCGCCTCCATGTTTACTTATTAAGATGACATATGAATATTTATTTGCTTATGCTGATGTATGTTGTACTTTGTCATTTATCTGCTTGCGCATCCATGTTTACTTATTAAGATGACATATGAACATTTATTTGCTTTTGCTGATATGATGCTAATGACATGTTTACTGCTTTACGTACGGATTATAATTGTAACCTGATTAATTGTGCTGACTGTGATTATGTATGTATGTTGTACTTTGTCATTTATCTGCTTGCGCCTTCATGTTTACTTATTAAGATTACATATGAACATTTATTTGCGTATGCTGATATGATGATAATGACCTGTTTATTACGTAAGATATATGTTTGCTGCTTTTTGTATGGATTACATATTTACACATTTCTGTTTTGTTGCCATAACTGCTCTTTAATTTGGTATATAGCAATGCTGTTGTACAGTGTACAAACATAGAGTTTAGGTCACACTACTGTATTAATTATAGATTGTTCGCTTGGCAGAGCCTCGTTGTAAGGATTGTGCTGCATCCACTTGTTGACATTGTGTTCTCTACTGGTATATTTACTCGCTATTGCATGTTTTGCGTACGCTAAGTGCCTTATATTTTTAAGATAAGAAAATTAACTGCTATAATTCGACGAACGACATTAGTACAAGAGAGTCATTGAAGTCACATGAGCTGAGGTTTTATGGAAGCTGTATAAATTTATGCTAATAGGAAGGAAGCTAACGACATGACATACCATTACGAGATTTAGACCATTAACAATTATTAGACTGCATTTTTCGTAAGCAATTGAAATAGGAAGTGACACTTGACACAAGAAATACTCCACATGTTTGCTTCTGTTTGCCATAATTCTTGAAGTGGTGTACACACTGTGAAATATTATGATCATTCACACTCCGTAATCGTACTTAATTACTGAGAGTTATTCGAACTAAGTCTGTTAGAGGTCATGTATGCATTTCTTTGTTTATAATTTATAATGAGTAGAAAATTTGGGTCAGATGGATTACACAGAGGTTGTGTGTGGACACTGTGTCTTCGGATTGTATGGGATGCTGAATTGAAGTTGCATTAGGATTTTATCTGTTCTTGTTCGAGGAGACTGACTAGAGGAAAGAGTTGTTATTGAAGTGAAATGATATTGGTGCTGAGGTTTATATTTATCGATGTATTATTATAGGTATTGAGAGTATATGAAGTTGTTTGTGGACAAGAGGTAAGGTAAATGATATTGATGATAAGACGTATTGAAGAGGTATTATTGAGGTATCATTGAGATTATGTGATGCAGATGATTATTGGAGTTTTGGTGTATAAGAGGTAAAGTAAGTGAGGAGCATATTTTTTTTTTTTGTTGGTCTTATGGAACAAGGAGGATGAAGAGAGCGGACTAGAACACTAAAGTAGAAGGAAGATAGTCTATACACACACTTTGTTAAATAACTAAGCAGTATATACTTTTTTGTTTGGAGAGAGGAAGTAATTGCATATCTTGGCTCACTGACAGTTGTTCAACAACAGTACATTTTGATCTGGCTTGGCAAACATTGGTCTTGACATGATGACTATGACGTTGACTAACTATTATTGACTAATATACATTGCTGCCAATACTACTTGATACACATGATGAACATCAGATTTAGACAGAATTTCATTTACACAATTAACACTATTCAGTTACACAGTAGTACTTAATGTGGATGAGAGATGAGTGAGTGTGTTCTGTGTGTTTTCCTTTCCTAATCCTACCCACATATCTCCTGAATATGATTTTATTGTTTGTAGTGGCTTGCACTGACACCCATGAATATTATAGGTTTACTGGTATTTGTGTATTGTAATAGTTCATAGGACAATTATCTGACATCATTTGTGAGTTTGTTATGATTTATATGTTACTGTAAAAGCTTTTGTATGTGCATTCAAACTATTGTTCATGCCTGAACTGTCTGATTAGTGAAGATAAATATTCTGAACTGTTACCTGCACTTTTCAACATGATGTGTGACATTAGGACATGTTTAATTTCTGCTCATAAACTCTGATGAACAGTATGATTAGTGCTAGTGAATTTTATCGAACTGCTTCTGCTGAGAGATGTGACTTTTTGCTGTCTGCACCTACTCAATATTGCTGGGTGCCTCTGATGGACTGCTTCTACTGAAATAATGTCACTTGTTGCTGTCTGCACCTGCTCTCAACATTGCTGGGTGCCTCTGATGGACTGCTTCTACTGAACTAATGTGACTTGTTGCTGTGTGTACCTCTTGAACTTTACTGGGTGCCACAGATGGAACTGCTTCTACTGAAATAATGTCACTTGTTGGTGTCTGCACCTGCACTCAACATTGCTGGGTGCAACTGATGAACTGTTTTTACTGAAATGAAGTCACTTGTTGCTGTCTGCACCTACTCAACATTGCTGGGCGCCTCTGATGGACTACTCCTACTGATATGGTGTCACTTGTTGGTGTCTGCACCTGCACTCAACATTGCTGGGTGCAACTGATGAACTGTTTTTACTGAAATGATGTCACTTGTTGCTGTCTGCACCTGCACTCAACATTGCTGGGTGCAACTGATGAGCTGTTTCTACTGAAATGATGTCACTTGTTGGTGTCTGCACCTGCTCAACATTACTGGGTGCAACTGATGGACTGCTTCTACTGAAATGATGTCACTTGTTGGTGTCTGCACCTGCTCAACATTACTGGGTGCAACTGATGAGCTGTTTCTACTGAAATGATGTCACTTGTTGGTGTCTGCACCTGCTCAACATTACTGGGTGCAACAGATGAACTGCTTCTACTGAAATGGTGTCACTTGTTGCTGTCTGCACCTGCTCAACATTGCTGGGTGCAACTGATGAACTGTTTTACTGAAAAGATGTCCCTTGTTGCTGTCTGCACCTGCTCAACATTGCTGGGTGCAACTGATTGACTGCTTCTACTGAAACGAAGTCACTTGTTGGTGTCTGCACCTGCTCTCAACATTGCTGGGTGCAACTGATGAACTGTTTTGTTCATGCCTGAACTGTCTGATTAGTGAAGATAAATATTCTGAGCTGTTACCTGCACTTTTCAATATGATGTGTGACACTAGGACATGTTTAATTTGTGCTCATAAACTCTGATGAACTGTGTGATCAGTGCTAGTGAATTTTATGGAACTGCTTCTGCTAAGAAATGTGACTTTTTGGTGTCTGCACCTACTCAACATTGCTGGGTGCCTCTGATGGACTGCTTCTACTGAACTAATGTGACTTGTTGCTGTGTGTACCTCTTGAACTTTACTGGGTGCCACAGATGGAACTGCTTCTATTGAAATAATGTCACTTGTTGCTGTGTGTACCTGCTCAACATTGCTGGGTGCACCTGCTCAACTTTGCTGGATGCAACTGATGGACTGCTTCTACTGAAATGGTGTCACTTGTTGCTGTCTGCACCTGCTCAACATTGCTGGGTGCAACTGATGGACTGCTTCTACTGAAATGGTGTCACTTGTTGCTGTCTGCACCTGCTAAACTTTGCTGGATGCCACACATGAAACTGCTTCTACTGAAATAATGTCACTTGTTGCTGTCTGCACCTGCTCAACATTGCTGGGTGCAACTGATGGACTACTCCTACTGAAATGATGTCACTTGTTGGTGTCTGCACCTGCTCTCAACATTGCTGGGTGCAACTGATGAACTGTTTTTACTGAAATGAAGTCACTTGTTGCTGTCTGCACCTACTCAACATTGCTGGGTGCCTCTGATGAACTGTTTTTACTGAAATGAAGTCACTTGTTGCTGGGTGTACCTGCTAAACTTTACTGGGTGCAACTGATGAACTGTTTTTACTGAAATAAAGTCACTTGTTGCTGTCTGCACCTACTCAACATTGCTGGGTGCAACTGATGAACTGTTTTTACTGAAATGATGTCACTTGTTGGTGTCTGCACCTACTCAACATTGCTGGGTGCAACTGATGGACTGCTTCTACTGAAAAGATGTCACCTGTTAGTGTCTTTTTTTTGTATAAACTAATCATTGCAAGCATATTATGTGAACATTTGTATAAACTGATTTTTTGTATATTGTGTAAACTATTATGTAAAGTCACATGTATGAAAAGAAGTTGTATTGCTTACTGTATTTCATATGTTAGGTTAGTGAAAGGTAAGTGCAAAGCCAAAATTTTTAACTAATTATGTGATGTTTAGGTATTAATATTATCTTTTATTTTTGTCTGTATTTTCTGGACGAATTTGGTGGTATTTTCACCACCAATGCTGGCAAAAATACCATCAAATTCTGGCCTGTGGAGGAGGGGCATATGAAAGGTGGCTACACTGTGCCACTGCGCCAGAGAGTGCGCCAAAGAGTACTATTAAGCCGCCTCCACAGTGCGTGTTTAGAGTTCGTAGAAGTCAGTGTGTATTAAGAGCTCATGGCAGTCAGTGCTTGTTAGGAGATCGAGGAGGACAGTGCTTGTCATGAGATCGTAGAGGACAGTGTGCTTGTTATGAGATTGTAGAAGTCAGTGGTTGTCGAGAGTTCATAGCAGTCAGTGCTTGTGAAGAGATTGTAGAGGACTGTTTTGTCGAGAGCTCGTGGTTGTTGTGAAGTTGGAGCAAGATGTTGTAGTAAAGAGTATAGTTCCATGTCTTATGCAGTGATTTGATGGGAGAGATAGCAGATGTTATTGTAATGAGTGCATTTCGTCAATATATGAAGGTAAAATTTATAATGTTCCTTTATTAGTTGTGTATCTGAAATAATGTGTCACTACAGGTTCAGTCAACAAAGCATCTGGCTTGTGTTCTTGGATTAGAGTGTAATTGTGATTTTTTTTGCGTAATTATAGTTTTTCTAAATTTCTTTTGTCACGTCAGTATAATTGGTATCAAAATTCTTGTCTTGTTGGAAAAGAACCGTGCCAGATGTGGACGTTGAGTCACACTCCCACATACAGAACAGTTACTCTTGTGCTCATTGGTTTCGTAGATTTTTATAGTTGCTGGGGTCTTAATTAATTAACTGTGTTTACGGAAATTTTCTTATATTGTTCTTTGCAGTCAGATAGCGTAAATATACTAGTCAGGGCCAACCGATTACGAGACTTGCGTAATCGGACATACTAAAACACTAAAAACTATTTTCAATCAAATATAAATTTAATTAAGCCCCCATGCAATGGCTGGAAATGATCAGCTGTAGGACCCCCTCCGACTACTAGGCGCCGCTCATGCATGGTTGTTTACATCTATGGGCGGATTTAGTGACACCTCTGAACAGTCAGAAGTACAGTGTCTGTGAAACAATATCCACAGGAAACGTCTATCTTCAAGAGTCCCTGGGAACAGGGGTGACGCAAACCTTTTTTTGATGTGTGTATGTTCCAAGGCAAAAAAATGTTCTTATGTGCAGTAGAAGAGCCCGTGCTAAAAACCGGGATCTAAGTCCCAGGAATATGTACTGGAAGTACACCGCTATATAAAAGCTATTATAAGTTGTGGGGTTACAGTACGGTAGAATAAAGTACAACAGAGGGTGGCTGCTATCGAGCTTAGCAAGGTGCAGGGATTTCCCTGCTTAGCCGTAACAGGGGGATATAGCAGCACACCCACTGCTGGAATGGACACCATGCTGGACACTTGCCCATATACCTTTGGGTTACAACAGAGGCAGCAGCAGGTGCTTACAGGTTAAACACTGGAAATGACTGGAAACATTTAGGAAATCGAGATTCCCACACAGTGTAGCAAATGTGGTAAATATAGGAATGGTCGAGGAAATGTCAACTGACTATACAGTAACTTCCGACTGTTTCACTAAACCTTTCAAGATAATAACTGGAAGAAGGAGCAGTGGAAGAACGAACGAAAACACAGTCTGTTTAGTGATGGATTGCAAACAAACGAAGGTTATTTGGCTGGGATATACGGGCTCCAGCCTAGTCCTGAGAGAGCAATCTGTCCAGGGAAGCTGACCACGATCTTCCAGGTGTAAATATCTGCTGTCGGAGCACGGAGGAGAATTTGCGTAGGTACCACAAATATTGTGGCGTCTACATTCGTTCAGACAACCAAGCAGCTCTGAAAACTCTGTTAGCATCTACAATGAGATCAAAGATCGTTGCAGAATGCCATGAGGCCCTAGTGAGACTAAAGGGGAAGCAAACCTTCTGTGGGCCCCTATTCACTCAGGAATTAATGGCAATGGACAAGCTGTCAGGCTGGCCAGGACAAGTGCAGTGACTCCATTTGTTACACGAGAACCTGTCTTAACCGTCACTAAGGCGATGGTAACAAGAAAACTACATAGCTGGATTAGGAGGCAGCACACGGTATATAGGACTAAGGCCCAAAAACAGAAACATGGCTAGCTCATGATGCCGAAGCTATGTTTCAAGAGAAGTTCTGTATTCCTGGGATTACACAGGAGACAAATTAAACTCATGGTAGAACTTATGATTGGCCATGAGATCTTTGAGAGACACCTACACATCTTTACGCATGATGTTTGTAATTACACAGTGGACAAATTACATCCAATTACCTCGTCTTTTCACCACTATTTTCATGCCCCCCTCCTTTTTTTATTTATTTATTTTTTCAATTTTTTTCAAGCCGAACACATCACTGAAGCACTTGCTACAAATGTCACAACTATACACTATTTTCGCCTTGTGTTTAAGTTTTGAATGAGATTGAAATGCTCACTGATTCGAGAAATTCATCCCACATTTCTCACACTTCACACAGTTCATTTGGTGTGAAAGTTAATTTATTTGAAAAATAACGCTACTTCCACAACTATCCGCACATATTTTCCTGCGACTAATAGACAGCACACTAAACAGTTATGTTGTCGAGCTCATCCAAAGCAGTTGGGTATTACGAAATATACACTACTGGCCATTAAAATTGCTACACCACGAAGATGGCGTGGTACAGACGCGAAATTTAATCTAAAGGAAGAAGATGCTGTGATATCCAAATGATTAGCTTTGCAGAGCATTCACATAAGGTTGGCCCCGGTGGCGACACCTACAACGTGCTAACATGAGGAAAGTTTCCTATCGATTTCTCATACGCAAACAGTAGTTGACCGGCGTTGCCTGGTGAAACGTTGTTGTGATGCCTCGTGTAAGAAGGAGAAATGCGTACCATCACGTTTCCGACTTTGATAAAGGTCGCATTGTAGGCCATAGCGATTGCGGTTTATCGTATCTCGACATTGCTGCTCGCGTTGGTCGAGATCCATTGAGTGTTAGCAGAAAGTGGAGTCTGTGGGTTCAGGAGGGTAATACGGAACGCTGTGATGGATCCCAACGGCCTCGTATCACTAGCAGTCGAGATGACAGGCATCTTATCCGCATCGCTGTAACGGATCGTGCAGCCACGTCTCGATCTCTGAGCCAACAGATGGGGACGTTTGCAAGACAACAACCATCTGCACGAACGTTCGACGACGTTTGCAACAGCATGGACTATGAGCTCGGAGACCATGGCTGCGGTTACCCTTGACGCTACATCACAGACAGGAGCGCCTGCGATGATGTACTCAACGACGAACCTGGGTGCACGAATGGCAAAACGTCATTTTTTCGGATGAATCTAGGTTCTGTTTACAGCATCATGATGGTCGCATCCGTGTTTGGCGACATCGCGGTGAACGCACATTGGAAGCGCGTATTCGTCATCGCCATACTGGCGTGATGGTATGTGGTGCCACTGGTTACACGTCTCGGTCACATCTTGTCCGCATTGACGGCACTTTGAACAGTGGACGTTACATTTCAGATGTGTTACGACCCGTGGCTCTACCCTTCATTGGATCCCTGCGAAACCCTACATTTCAGCAGGATAATGCACGACCGCACGTTGCAGGTCCTGTACGGGCCTTTCTGAATGCAGAAAATGCTCGACTGCTGCCCTGGCCAGCACATTCTCCAGATCTCTCACCAATTGAAAACGTCTGGTGAATGGTGGCCAAGCAACTGGCTCGTCACAATACGCCAGTCACTACTCTTGATGAACCGTGTTATCGTGTTGAAGCTGCATGGGCATCTGAACCTGTACACGCCATCCAAGCTCTGTTTGACTAAATGCCCAGGCGTATCAAGGCCGTTATTACGGCGAGAGGTAGTTGCTCAGGGTACTGATATCTCAGGATCTATGCACCCAAATTGCGTGAAAATGTAATCACATGTCAGTTCTTGTATAATATATTTGTCCAATGAATACCCGTTTATCATCTGCATTTCTTCTTGGTGTAGCAATTTTAATGGCCAGTAGTATAGCAAAGTCTTCGTCCCAAAGCCTTTGACACATTTTGCTTTCGGCAGCACTGCTAAGCAGCTACGCCTGAAGCGCCCCTAAATCGAGATGACCGGCTCGTGACGGGAGGCTCGCGTGTCGCTAGCCGCAGCGCATTGTTTCAGCCGGCGTCCGCAGGCCGCGTTCCGGTTCGCTCTGCCGCGTTGCGCTGCGGAAGCGGGTTGGTCCGCCCACAGCAACGTACAGTGTTGCGCAAGGCCGCTTTCGCTGGCCCGGGTGGCTGCCACGCCAGAGCGCTAAACGCCGCGCGACGCCCCGCCGCTCACACACGACATCCGCACGGCCGCGCAAGTATCTCCTGCCGCCCGCACTCACCGTGTTATTGCACTACCGTGTTTGTGCCACTCGTCGCTTGGATATGCCTTAATTTTTGGACATCACTGAAGCACAACAAACATACTACTTAGTCACTTATTTACTCACGAAGCGCTTCTAGTACTGCTGCTGCCAAGTCTACAATCCGCAATGCACCTTTAAATGTATGGCTGAGGGTATTTTCATTACCAACGTAACTTCCCCGTTTCTTGTTCTTGATAAGCCTACGTGGGAGCTAGAATCACTCTAACCCTTGAGTTCTACATCTACATCTACATTTATACTCCGCAAGCCACCTAACGGTGTGTGGCGGAGGGCACTTTACGTGCCACTGTCATTGCCTCCCTTTCCTGTTCCAGTTGCGTATGGTTCGCGGGAAGAACGACTACCGGAAAGCCTCCGTGCGCGCTCAAATCTCTCTAATTTTACATTCGTGATCTCGTCGGGAGCTATATATATATATATATATATATATATATATATATATATAGAGAGAGAGAGAGAGAGAGAGAGAGAGAGAGAGAGGTGGAGCCCCTCCACGCTCACACCGGCATGATGGCCAACACAATAGGTCTACTGCCATCTCTACGGGTTAGTATTCACTAAAGTCGGTGTCGCAGGATGTGGGTACTGCGATGTTTGCGTACGTCTGGTTAAGGTTAACCATTAATACGCGCTCATCTGGAGACAGATTGGATCGAAGTCGAACGAAGGGTGGCGGTTTGAAGGGCAGAGGGAAAAAAGTGCCAAGGCAAGAGCCAAGAGAAAAAACCTCTGCGATAGTCAAGTCGGGTGGTAAGAGCAGTAGCGGATGTCTTGCTGCCTGCGATAGGTCGTGCAAGGATAGGCTTTGTTAGTAGTGGGTATCATGCATGTCGATACCTTTGACGTTGTGCGGTTGTGTTGCTCTGAGGCTGGCGCTGGGTGCTGGTGCAGAGTTCTCGATCAGCGTCAGCAACCTGCAACAGTTAGGTTTATTATCGTTTTTGTGTCCGATAGGTCATATATCGGAAGCACAGCGTATGGTAATGTTGGCGGTTTGTTTGTGCATCAGTGGGCGAGCTCGTCGGTGTCCCTGCTGTGGCCTGTTGGTCGGCTCTAATAGCAGCTGGTAGTTGCCAGTCAGTGTTGCTGATATGCAGTGGCTTACCGACGTTTGTCGCTTGTTTGCGTATGTCAGTTCACCTTAGGTGGCTATGCGCTAGCTAGTAGTGTCTTTGGCCGCTTGTGCTTCCATCTATGGTTGTGATCGTAGTTTCCCAGAGTGATGATGAAAGGATTGTTCGAGTGTCTCGAGTTCCTGTATAGTCGTGTGGCGTGTTTTTTGAATACTTCCTTGAGGGTATCAAGGTGGTATTCATGGTGAAGATCCACGGTGCGTGTGTAGCGTGGAGCGTTGCTAATGATTCGTAGCACTTTGTGCTGTACGATCTGCAGGCGGCGCAGTCGTGTAGGAGCTGCATACCCCAGACGGAGCTGCGTACGTCATCAGAGGTCTAATCAGTGTCATGTATATGGACCTCGACACCCTCCTATTCAGTGTGCTTTCTCTGTTGAGCATTGGGTAGAGCTGTTTGAGCCTCGCGTGCGCTCTGTTGGCAGCATACTCGATGTGGTCCCCCCATGTAAGTTCCCGGTCCAGCCAGACACCTAGGTATCTGACTTTCTCTCGGAAACGTATTGGGTGTGTAGTATTATCGGTCTACAGTGTTGATGTTTGCGCTGTAGTTTCGGTCTGCGTGTGAACAGAACTGCTTCGCACTTGTCGACGTTTACTTTAATACGCCATCGCTCCAACCAAGGCTCAGCTGTGCTGAGTGCTGTCTGTATTCGTGAATTAATGTTCGATGGTTTCCAATCTTGCGCAAGGATGGCGGTGTCATCCGCGTAGATGGCTAACGTCGTGTTTTGTGTTGCTGGGAAGTCATTAATGTACAGGTTGAACAAGATGGGCCCTAGGATGCTTTCTTGGGGTACTCCAGCTTGGATACGATGTTGTGTTATTTGTTTATCCTGCACGTTAGTGCTGAAACACCTGTTCGTGAGATATGAGTGTATGAGACGTACGAATCCGTCCGGGAAACCAGCTTCGCTTAGTTTGCGTATGAGTCCGTTGTGCCAGAGACGGTCGAAAACCTTTTCGATGTCCAGGAACACGGCCCCTGTGACTTTGTTCATGTTGTAGCCGTGTGTTATATGTTCGACTACGCGGAGGAGTTGTTGTGTTGGCGAGTGGTGATTCCTAAAGCCGAATTGCTCCGGTCTTAGGGTGTCATTGGCGATGCAATGCCTAGTGATACGTTTTAATATTACCTTCTCAGCAATCTTGCTGAGCGAACACAGCAGACTGATGGGTCAGTAATTTTGTGGGGGGGAGTGGTCTTTCCCTGGCTTCCTGAACATCAGGACCTTGGCCGCCTACCGAAAGTCGGGAGGTATAAGTAGGGGGAAGCAATATATTCGATACCTCATCCAGAAACGCACCCTCTCGAAACCTAGAGCGCCTCTCTTGCAGAGTCTGCCACTTGAGTTTGCTAAACATCTCCATAACGTTATCACGCTTACCAAATAACCCTGTGACGAAACGCGCCGCTCTTCTTTGGATCTTCTCTATCTCCTCTGTCAACCCGACCTGGTACGGATCGCCGGCCGATGTAGCCGAGCGGTTCTAGGCGCTTCAGTCTGGAACCGCGCGACCATTACGGTCGCAGGCTCGAACCCTGTCTCAGGCATGGACGTGTGTGATGTCCTTAGGTTAGTTGGGTTTAAGTAGTTCTAAGTTCTAGGGGACTGATGACCTCAGATGTTAAGTCCCATAGTACTCAGAGCCATTTGGTTTTTGGTACGGATCCCACACTGATGAGCAATACTTAAGTAGAGGTCGAACGAGTGTTTTGTAAGCCACCTCCTTTGTTGATGGACTATATTTTCTAAGGACTCTCCCAATGAATCTCAACCTGGCACCCGCCTTACCAATAATTAATTTTATATGATCATTCCACTTCAAATCGTTCTGTACGCATACACCCAGATATTTTACAGAAGTAACTGCTACCAATGTTTGTTCCGCTATCTGCCGGCCGCTGGTGGCCGAGCGGTTCTAGGCGCTACAGTCTGGAACCGCGCGACCGCTACAGTCGCAGGTTCGAATCCTGCCTCGAGCATGGATGTGTGTGATGTCCTTAGGTTAGTTAGTTCTAAGTTCTACGGGACTGATGACCTCAGATGTTAAGTCCCATAGTGCTCAGAGCCATTTGAACCATTTTGTTCCGCTATCATTTAATCATACAATAAAGGATCCTTCTTTCTATGTATTTGCAATACATTACATTTGTCTGTTTAAGGGTCAGTTGCCACTCCCTGCACCAAGTGCCTATCCGCTGCAGATCTTCCTGCATTTCGCTGCAATTTTCTAATGCTGCAACTTCTCTGTATACTACAGCATCATCCGCGAAAAGCCGCATGGAACTTTCGACACTATCGACTAGGTCCTTTATACAGGGTGTTACAAAAAGGTACGGCCAAACTTTCAGGAAACATTCCTCACACACAAAGAAAGAAACAATGTTATGTGGACATGTGTCCGGAAACGCTTACTTTCCATGTTAGAGCTCATTTTATTACTTCTCTTCAAATCACATTAATCATGGAATGGAAACACACAGCAACAGAACGTACCAGCGTGACTTCAAACACTTTGTTACAGGAAATGTTCAAAATGTCCTCCGTTAGCGAGGATACATACATCCACCCTCCGTCGCATGGAATCCCTGATGCGCTGATGCAGCCCTGGAGAATGGCGTATTGTATCACAGTCGTCCACAATACGAGCACGAAGAGTCTCTACATTTGGTACCGGGGTTGCGTAGACAAGAGCTTTCAAATGCCCCCATAAATGAAAGTCAAGAGGGTTGAGGTCAGGAGAGCGTGGAGGCCGTGGAATTGGTCCGCCTCTACCAATACATCGGTCACCGAATCTGTTGTTGAGAAGCGTACAAACACTTCGACTGAAATGTGCAGGAGCTCCATCGTGCATGAACCACATGTTGTGTCGTACTTGTAAAGGCACATGTTCTAGCAAAAAAGGTTCAAATGGCTCTGAGCGCTATGGGACTTAACATCTGAGGTCATCAGTCCCCTAGAACTTAGAACTACTTAAACCTAACTAACCTAAGGACATCACACACATCCATGCCCGAGGCAGGATTCGAACCTGCGACCGTAGCGGTCGCGCGGTTCCAAACTGTAGCGCCTAGAACCGCATGTTCTAGCAGCACAGGTAGAGTATCCCGTATGAAATCATGATAACGTGCTCCATTGAGCGTAGGTGGAAGAACATGGGGCCCAATCAAGACATCACCAACAATGCCTGCCCAAACGTTCACAGAAAATCTGTGTTGATGACGTGATTGCACAATTGCGTGCGGATTCTCGTCAGCCCACACATATTGATTGTGAAAATTTACAATTTGATCACGTTGAAATGAAGCCTCATCCGTAAAGAGAAGATTTGCACTGAAATGAGGATTGACACATTGTTGGATGAACCATTCGCAGAAGTGTACCCGTGGAGGCCAATCAGTTGCTGATAGTGCCTGCACACGCTGTACATGGTACGGAAACAACTGGTTCTCCCGTAGCACTCTCCATACAGTGACGTGGTCAACGTTACCTTGTACAGCAGCAACTTCTCTGACGCTGACATTAGGGTTATCGTCAACCGCACGAAGAATTGCCTCGTCCATTGCAGGTGTCCTCGTCGTTCTAGGTTTTCCCCAGTCGCGAGTCATAGGCTGGAATGTTCCGTGCTCCCTAAGACGCCGATCAATTGCTTCGAACGTCTTCCTGTCGGGACACCTTCGTTCTGGAAATCTGTCTCGATACAAACGTACCGCGCCACGGCTATTGCCCCGTGCTAATCCACACATCAAATAGGCATCTGCCAACTCCGCATTTGTAAACATTGCACTGACTGCAAAACCACGTTCGTGATGAACACTAACCTGTTGATGCTACGTACTGATGTGCTTGATGCTAGTACTGTAGAGCAATGAGTCTCATGTCAACACAAACACCGAAGTCAACATTACCTTCCTTCAATTGGGCCAACTGGCGGTGAATCGAGGAAGTACAGTACATACTGACGAAACTAAAATGAGCTCTAACATGGAAATTAAGCGTTTCCGGACACATGTCCACATAACATCTTTTCTTTATTTGTGTGTGAGGAATGTTTCCTGAACCTTTTTGTAACACCCTGTATATATTCTGAAAAGCAATGGTCTCATAGCACTCCCCTGTGGCACACCAGAGGTTACTTTAACGTCTGTAGACGTCTCTCCATTGAGAACAACATGCTGTGTTCTGTTTGCTAAAAACTCTTCAATCCAGCCACACAGCTGGTCTGATATTCCGTAGGCTCTTACTTTGTTTATCAGGCGACAGTGCGGAACTGTATCGAACGCCTTCCGGAAGTCAAGGAAAACGGCATCTACCTGGGAGTCTGTATCTAATATTTTCTGGGTCTCATGAACAAATAAAGCGAGTTCGATCTCACACGATCGCTGTTTCCGGAATCCATGTTGATTCCTACAGAGTAGATTCTGAGTTTCCAGGAATGACATGATACGCGAGCAAAAAACATGTTTTAAAATTCTACAACAGATCGATGTCAGAGATATAGGCCTATAGTTTTGCGCCGGTTCACGATCTTTTCGCGAAATATACGTAGGAGTTAGCAATAAATATACTGACTCTTCTACAAACGTACGCTCTCGAAATTTTAATAGTAATTCACTCCCTGATCCACAACGCCTTTGGGAATATGGCTTTAGGTGATTCCTTGGTGATATGACATAATTTCAGGGTTAAAGCAGAAGAGTAAATGTACCAATATCTACATCCACATTTACATCTATACTCTGCAAACCAGAGGGTACGTTTCAGTGTACCAGTTATTAGGACTTCTTCCCGTTCCATTCACGCATGGAGCAACAGGACGACGATTGTGTGAATGTCTCTGCGCGTACTGTGATTTTTGTAATCTTGTCTTCACGATCCCTACGGAAGCGATACGTAAGGGGTTGTAGTATATTCCTGGAGTCACCATTTAAAGCCGGTTCTTGGAACTTTGTTAGCAGACCTTCTCGGGTTAGTTTACGCCTGGCTACAACAGTCTGCCAGTTCAGTTTCTTTAGCATCTCGGTAACACTCTCCCATGGGTCAAACAAACCTTTGACCATTTGTACTGTCCGTCTCTTGTATATTCAATATCCTCTGTTAGTCCTATTTGATATGTGTCCCAAACACTTGAGCAATATTCCGCAAGGGGTTGTACGAGTGCTTTGTAGGCAGTCTCTTTTGTAGACTGCCTTTGTAGACCTTCCCCAGTATTCTACCAATGAACCGAATTCTACCACATGCTTTACCCACAACTGAGCCTGTGTGATCATTCTACGAGGGCTATCCACAAAGTACATTACGTTTTGGAATTAAAAATAAATAAAGCATTGGAAAATTTGTTTGTTATATACAGATCAAAGCCACACTTAAATACTACTTTTCTACACAGTTGCCATTTAAATTAAGGTACTTATCGTAGCGATGGACGAGCCTGGAAATTCCTTCGTCGTAAAATTCGGCCGCCTGCGCCTTCAATCACGTGGTTACCTCTTCCTGAAGCTGTGCGTCGTCATCAAAACGCTGCATAGCCAACCACTTCTTCATTGCTGGGAATAAGTGGAAGTCGCTCGGTGCCAGGTCGGGACTGTAGGGCGGATGAGGAAACAACTCCCACTTAAAAGATTCGAGAACTTCACGAGTGGCATTTGCCGTGTGGGTCCGGGCGTTGTCGTGAATCAGCAAGATCTTTGAGCCCAACTTTCCCCTGCGCTTGTTTTGTACTGCTCTTCTGAGGTTGTGCAGAGTATGGTAATACCTTTGAGAGTTTATTGTAGTGCCTCTTTCCAGGAAATCCACAAAAATCACACCTTTTCTGTCCCAAAAGAGGTAACCACGTGGTTGAAGGCACAGGCGGCCGAATTTTACGACGAAGGAATTTCCAAGCTCGTCCATCGCTACGATAAGTGCCTTAATTTAAACGGCAACTATGTAGAAAAGTAGTATTTAAGTGTGGCTTTCATCTGTATATAATAAAAAAATTTCCAATACTCTATTTATTTTTAATTCCAAAACGTAATGTACTTTGTGGATAGCCCTCGTATTTCATATTCCTACAAAGTGTTACACCCAAGTATTTGTATGAACTGGTCGATTCCAAAAGTGACTCATTGATATATTGTAGTCATAGGATACTACGCTTTTTCGTTTTGTTAAGTGCACAATTTTACATTTCTGACCATTTAAAGCAAGTTGCCAATCTATGTGCCACTTTGAAGTCACATCAAGATGCGACTGAATATTTATGCACCTTCTTTCAGACAAAACTTCACCATAGATAACGGCAGCATCTGCAAAAAGTCTGAGGTTACTATTAATATTGTCCCCTAGGTCATTAATACACACTGTGAACAGCAAGGGTCCCAAAGCATTTCCCTGTGGCATACCTGAAGTTACTTCTTCATATGACGATGGCTCTCCATCCGAGACACGCTGCGTTCTCCCTATCCAAAAGTCCTCAACCCACTCACAAATTTACTTGATACCCCATATTATCGAAATTTTGACAAAAGGAGAACCCCGATCGGGAAACGACCAAGCGAAAGTTATAAGCGAAAACCGTTGTGAAACGTCTGATAGTGGATCTCTTCTACTGCATGCCCTTTGTTTTCCATAAATTGGGAGAAGATAGTACGTACTAAAACAAGAAAAAAGATCCAGTACAAATGGGCTCTAAAATACAATCTTTAAGAGCTGTGGGCACTTGTTCAATAGAATACAGCTGTTTCACAGTAGCAAGATGAACAAGTGCTCATAGCTGTTAAGGTATGCAGAGACCATGTTCAATGGACATTTTGTCTTGTTTTGGTCCATGGTACCTCCTTCCAAAATATGACGAGCAGTGAGCTTGTAGCAGAACGGGTCCAATGTCAGAGATATCGGAACAATTTGTGCTTATAACTTTCTACTCGTTCGTTTTATGCGTGCACAGCTTTCCGTTTCCGGTTGTTCGTGCAATTTCAACTGGGAAAATCGCTCAGTAAATAGAGAAATAACAAAACAAAAATACCAGCATACATGGCATCTTTCACGCTTGTCCGTATACTAAAAATATTTTTATCCCAAGAGGTACGATGAAAACTAACTAACTCCATGTATTGACTGGAAGAGGTCTTCGTGTACAAAGAAAAACTAAAACGTTTTAGCTCTCAAGGAAAAGTTACAAAGTGATTCAAAAAATATATAAGGGTTGAATTGGTGAAGAACGTTGAAAAGCAATCTTAATTTTCAAAATTGCCTTTATTTATCTAGATCGGAAGTTGATAATATGACCGGTTTTGATTGTGCTAGCAATCATCTTCAGATCATAAAATATCATTACAGGGTGTAACTCGTCACATATTGTACAATCGATTACTGAGTCTGTTGTGTCTAGACAAGACAGCCTAGACACAATGAGAGGAAGCCGAAAGGCACGCGCTACGCTCACGTAGATGGGCGTGAGGTCTGAAACAGGATACGTAATGAATGCTATAAAGAAAAGTACGTAGCTTCTGGAATACTTAACTTTAATCCATCCTTTTGGTACATCTGGAGCTTGTGGCGATACAAGTGAGACTCTTTAGATACATGTAATGTTACTAATGGCGCCTTGCTAGGTCGTAGCCATGGACTTAGCTGAAGGCTATTCTAACTATCTGCTCGGCAAAGGAGCGAGGCTTCGTCAGTGTAGTCGCTAGCTACGTCGTCCGTACAACTGGGGCGAGTGCTATTCCGTATCTCGAGACCTGCCTTGTGGTGGCGCTCGGTCTGCGATCACACAGTGGCGACACTCGGGTCCGACATGTACTAATGGACCGCGGCCGATTTAAAGCTACCACCTAGCAAGTGTGGTGTCTGGCGGTGACACCACAGAGTCATTGAAAAGTTCTGATGACTCAGTACTTGATTGTACAACATGTGACTTGTTACACTCTGTAACGACTTTTTATGATCTGAAGATGGTTGCTAGCACTATCGACTGGGTCATATTACTTTATAAAGTCGTGACTAGAAAGATAATGATTGTACTGAATAAAAAAATTAAATGAATTCCATGTGTAATGTTACTCTTCAAATGAAAAATTATCTGACCCCTTTTTAAACATGATATGTTGTCATTGTTGACCTAGGTGGAGATACAGTTTTGTGTATTTCAAGTTGTTTCTGTTAAATACGCAGTTCTGTAACGATTGCGTGTCAGAGTGTAACCTTAAACAACCATAAGTCTAGAGTTCTGTGAATAAATACTAATATGCTTGTAATTGGATAACTATATCTAGAATTTTCTAACTAATGTACAAACGTAAAACCTCAAACTCTTGAAATGACAATCAATTCACTAAACGTATCCTACTTATCGCGGTTCCTTTATTAACAAGGGTTTAATAAGAGAAACATTAATTCATAATGAGGTGTAATCTTTAAATAAACCTTTAAAACAGACGGGGACTATACTCATAGCCTTTCAGTAAATAACGAAATTAGAGTACAGTTTAAATCGGCGACGAGGTCATTAGAGACAGACTTCAAACTTAAATAGAAAAAGGAAATCGGCCTTCTTTCTCTAAAGGAACCACCTCGGTATATGCAACATATGGAGCACAGAAACCAGGATAAATCTAAACCAGGATTGCTATCCCGAGATTTGAACCTGCTCCTTCCTACAGCGAGTCCTGGGTGTTCACTGTGCCACAATCTCGCTCGATGTGCTTCACTGATCAAAATACATGTTATAATTGCAGCTTTTAGTTAGCATTTGATTTAAACCAAGACGTTGGTGCAAACTCTGATGACCAGGAGAGTAGGCTCCCCTTTGCGGTGAAACACCGGTATTCGAATACTGCAAAATCTAATAGCAACCCACTACCATGTGGTAGTCATCTTGGCTACAGAAGCTATTTATTTATTGGTATTTAGCCACAATCTCGATTAACTCCAATCATATTCACAGCTTTTACAAGGGGTGGCCAGAAAGTAAATTCCCATCGGTCGCGTTGCGGAAACCACAGTAAAAGTCCACTGAAGCTTTGCACATATGTGTGGAGCAGTGTCTCTAGTATGCCTGCCGATCGTGTCACGTCGCTCCTTTCAATTCTGCAAGCACAATGAGCATGTAGATGCCTAGAAACTAGTGCCTATGAGGGCCTGCTGAGAGACTTCGCCTGATGTCATGCAGCCCACGCAACATAACTGCCATGCATTCCCTTCTTCATGACAGTTCTCGGCCGCACACTGCAGGGCAATGAAGACACTCCTGCAGCGTTTTCAATGGGAGGTGTTTGATAACCCACTATGCTCCCTTTGATTTTCATCTCTGCTCGCATGAACCACTGGCTTTGAAGACAACACTTTGGCACAGACAACGAGTTCCAGACCTGTGTGGAGAAGTGGCGGACAGTGCAGGCGGCTACTTTCTATGACGAGGGTACTGGAAAGTTGATGCAGTGCTTCGGCAAATGTCTAAGTAGGAGTGACGACTGTGTAGGGAAGTAGCTGGAAGGTGTAGTAACAGTTGTAACTAAAACATTTTTGATTTTCACTGTGGTTTCCATTCCACGAGCGATCGGAACTTAGTCTCTGGGCAATTCCTGTAGCACATAAGGACGTTTGGTACTGTCGATTTAGATCTACATTTACGTCCATATAACACTCTAGTGAGGTGCATGGTAGAGGGTACTTGTCATTGTACTCCAATCATTGCTTAAAACGCTCAGTGTACTCTGTAATTAGTCTAATGTCTTCGCGACCCCTTCAGGAGCTATACATAGTGCAGTGTAACGACGTATAGATTTGTTTAATTGATTTACTTTTGACATATGACCATGTGCAGACTTCGTCACCTACGTCAGTTACAATCCACTTCAAAATTATTTATATTCTTTTTAAATTGTCTCAGAATGGTTCTTGAACGAAACTGTAAAACATCATTTGAGTCGTATGCACAGAATTACGTCACTCGGGCCAATTGGTTTGCGTAAACTTTTTCAATTTTAGACGTCGTTTGTTTCTCCTCAGAATTTATATTGATACACGTTATCAGATTTAATCGATAATAGAACCACATTGAATAAACTTTTTGAGATTCAAAGTCGCGATGAACGCTGTCAAAATTCAATCATCTTGTCAAATATATTATTAATTCATTCACATAATTCTTCATAAATAAATCCTCGGAACACGTATTTCAACTTTAATAGCATCCACTAGTTTATTATCTTCCTACATATAGACGTGAATCTGAGCCTTGACAAGACAAAACTAACAGTATCAATAAGATTAAACTCTCTACGACGTCATTGTTGTACAAAACATTACAAATTATTCATTTTCAATTTTTAGAAGCACGACGCAACAAATCGGTTTCAGAATCTTCTGTCGCTCTTTGGCTGTCGACCCGCGACGTATAGTGGCCAGCAGTTTTCTCTCCGGTCCCGGCAACGAAGATGTTGTCTCCGTTCGTTGCGCCGCCCTCTCCGTACATGAAACATAAAAAAAAAAATACAAAACTATAGACACTTCACAACCATTACAAATATTACAAAAATACATAAACAAAACTAAATTAAACTTATATTCATCTGCAAACTGGGCTGACTGGTGCATGGTTGACGCTTCAATTTCGTCCCACTACAGTAGGGGCTTGCAGTATTTTCCTAGATTCTTCAGTTGATGACAGTCCTTGAAAATCTGAAAGCATGCTTTCACGGTATAGTTGGAGTATATCTTCCAACGTTCACCAGTTCCCGTTTTTCGGCGTCTGCCTGGCGAACAAACCTATGACCATGCTTGGTGCCTCTCTTCGCATGTGTCCAATATCCCCTGTTATTCTTATTTGGTATGCATTCCACGCAGTTGAGCAGTATTCTAGGATGGGAAAGATGCATATTATGTAAGCAGTTTTCTTTGTAGACTGACTGCATTTTCAAAGTATCCCAGCAATGATTCGTAGTTTGCCACCTGCCTTACCTACGACTAAGTCAATATAATCATTCCATTTCATATCCACATAAACTATTACGTCCGATATTTGTATGAATTGAGTGATTCTGTGTTTCACTGATATATTTTTGCGTTTTTCTAGCGCACAAATTTACATTTCTGAACATTTAAAGCCCGTTGCCGATGTTTGTACTGCTTTGAAGTCTTTTCAAGATGTGACTATCATTTGCGCCGGTTTTTCCGACAGTACTTCGTTAGTAATCCTCCCGGCGATTCACTACATTGAGTTCGTCATTTCTGTCCGGGATAAATAGGCTGTGTAATACTACTACTTTGGCCGGCCGAAGTGGTTCTAGGCGCTTCAGTCTGGAACCGCGCGACCGCTACGGTCGCAGGTTCGAATCCTGCTTCGGGCATGGATGTGTGTGATGTCCTTAGGTTAGTTAGGTTTAAGTAGTTCTAAGCTCTAGGGGACTGATGACCTGAGCTGTTAAGTCCCATAGTGCTCAGAGCCATTTGAACCATTTGAATACTACTACTTTCGGCCTCTATTTTTTACACCAGCATCACTTGTACCAATAAAAATGCTACACTGCATGTGCATTTAACACAGTTATGCGCAAGACGCAGTAACCATCTGTTCCATTAGTTCTTGAGCAGAGGCTCGGGACATCATTATTTCTATTTCCAACATTTTAGTTGATCTTCCACTGTCAAGGTAAGTCGATAACAATGGTTGAAACGATATCATACGAAATACTCAAGGAAGAACTAATTATAGTTCAAAGAAAGGAACAAAGAAAAGTTAGAAGACTTCTACAGAGGTAGTGCAACAAGATAGAGATAGTAATCGGTCCTTTTGTTGTCATGAAACTGTACCGACATCAAGTAAACCAGGAGAAAACTGGACTCCAACGTCGCTTCCGCAAATACGAGTGGAGTGCCTTAACCAGTGTGGCGCATCGCAGAGATTATTCATAGTTGGCGCGTATCGTTTAAACGTGCGACGCACAGCCTGTACAGATGGCCGGTAACGAAGTGCGATTTTGTACATCACTTCTTGAGCGTTGTTGTTTGATAAAAAATACTTTTAGCAATGAGCACATATTGTACCTGTTCCAAATAATATTATAGTATTCTTTTAAAAGTCTTGTTTAGGAATCGGATTTCTTGCTAGAAAGAGTACCGTATATAGTTGCCAAACTTTTGGTAAAAATGGTACTTGTGTTTTTCGTAAACAGTGTAAAATAGATACAGTTACGAGAAGACAAAATTTGTTCCGTAAGTGCAAATGAGCAACACAAGCATGACTACAGCTGACGGAAAACTGACAAACACGCAGGAGACACCCACTCACTCACTCTCTCTCTCTCTCTCTCTCTCTCTCTCTCTCTCTCTCTCTCACACACACACACACACACACACACACACACACACACATACACGTACACACCGTATGATGACCCAGAATAGCCGAACCTATTTACTAAGGTTTGCTTTCTTTATGCCAGTTGATACTTTTCCTAATTTATGCACTTCGGCCGACCGCGGGTGGCCGAGCGGTTCTAGGCGCTTCAGTCTGGAACCGCGCGACCGCTACGGTCGCAGGTTCGAATCCTGCTTCGGGTATGGATGTGTGTGATGTCCTTAGGTTAGTTAGGTTTAAGTAGTTCTAAGTTCTAGGGGACTGATGACCTAAGATGTTAAGACCCATAGATGTTAAGTCCCATAGTGCTGATGACCTCAGATGTTAAGTCACGTAGTGCTCAGAGCCATTTGAACCATTTTTTTTTGAACATGGTAACTAATTAAAATTGGAAGGCAGGCCAACATCTGATGCTACCTTCAGTGGAAGACCGATAGTATGAATTCTGTGTTCTGTGTGTTACACGTCTTACGTATACGTGGGGGTTTCGGGAGCTGTGTCAAAGTATACAGCGCATCAGACGTTCGTCGAAAATTGGTGACACTTACAGCAAAGGGGCGGCATGTGAATGAATTATTTGTAGCTTCTATTCAGACAATCACATATTCAGTTCAATATGTGACCAAGTCTGTGATGAATAGGAAAACTGACGGGCATCCTGGAAATGTTTCGTGCAGAGAGTGGAGGGAACAAACGCTTCACAGCGACAAAAATTGCGCGTTTACAGACATTTTACGAGCAATGCGGCATAAAATCGTTATCGTAACAAGCATTAAATTTGGCTGAAGAGGCAATACAAAAAGCGATCCCACGCTACGGTAAGTGTGTGACTTTCCAACAATGGAAACATTTCTGTATTCAAGCACTCGAAGATACGTACTTACGTGTACGAAAGCACCATTGATGATGTAACACATGCGAGGTTTTTATGTTTGCGTGTCGTAATTCACTCTTCGAATGACCGTCGTACGTTTGTTATGCTTTTCGCATCATCACCGTTCGACATTCTAAATCAATAACTGTTATTTTGAGCCAAATACTTACTCTGAAAGACAACCAAATAGCATTACAGATTGTTGCATAGTGTTCTGAGAAGGAGAATTTGAGTGTACCTGCGGAATACGGTTAGTTAGAGTGATATCTCGACACCTTAAGCAGCAGATTTCTTGTGTGTCGCTTTATATTTTCATATCTTACAACATCTTCGTCCCTAATCCCAGTCGGCCGCGGTGGCCGTGCGGTTCTGGCGCTGCAGCCCGGACCCGCGGGACTGCTACGGTCGCAGGTTCGAATCCTGCCTCGGGCATGGGTGTGTGTGATGTCCTTAGTTTAGTTAGGTTTAAGTAGTTCTAAGTTCTAGGAGACTTATGACCTAAGATGTTGAGTCCCATAGTGCTCAGAGCCATTTGAACCCTAATCCCATCTTCAGGAGACCAGAATACCTTTGAGTATCTTAAGTTAGGTTCTATGTTGCTGCATCTGCCATCTACCGAAAATTAGTAGATTCCTTGTCTGCAACTATCACAGGCGATTTACAATATAACGCTGTCACACAGTACTGTTCCGGACTTCACCAAATGTTTGGGACTACTCTTATTATATTTTCGAAATAACGTATCTACTAGTTACAACAATGAGCCCAATCATAAACAAATTAGGCACGCTCGACAATCATGGATTCTGCCACCAATCTGCAGACAAATGCTGGATCACATTGTATTGCTAAATATTGTGGAGTGTCTCTGTTTTGTAAATTACCAAACAAATTTAATTGATTGGTAACTCATTTTGTATTATAAACTGAATGTGAGCCTTGATTTAACGTAACTCGAAAGCCGCAATGGTTCTTATGAAAGGGCATAGTCGATTACCCAAACATCGCCAATCCGACCTGTGTTTCGTCTCCAATGAGCACCACGTTGTCGGTTGTCGTTAACCTGTAATCTTTCTTCCTTCTAGAGCTTAAATCGAGGCACACTGCCACGAATTACAATAATATCAAAAACCTGGTTTACAGTTTTGTTGTGCAAGGAGCATGGTGACATACCAACTAACCAAAAGTAGAACTGAACACTGAAAACTTCGTCATGCGTGAGAGACTAACAATAGGCACCTGTTTTCTACGTATCACTAGGTATGTTAGGACTGTAATATCACGTGTCTGTGCTTTGTATCAGGGCGATGTTCCATATCAAGCAAAGCGCGAAGGTGTTTTAGGAAGAATACGTGTTTAGCTCTGGGCCATTTGCATAGCCAGACGTGTCAGAAAAGAATACAAAAGAGGTAGTGTGTGTGTGTGTGTGTGTGTGTGTGTAGCCAGACAGAGGTAGGGAGATACGTTGTGACGTAAGTTTGAGATGTTCACGTCTGAATTTAAGGCCTCTGTTCAGGATATTGGGGCACAGGATATGTTTATAACAGCTGCGCAACTTAACGGCGACACGGAAAATTAATTTGTATCTCTTGCTAGAGGTGGGAGCACGATGAAATCGACGTCATGTGATCTGAGGGACGCGATATTAACTAATACTATTAGTGTTAGTTTTATTTCAAGTCTTAATCGTTCTGATACCTAATTTTCAGTTTTAGGGCGAAATTACGTGAATATGAATATTTGTTGTAAATATTTTCGAACGTCATGTCATAGCTCTAATACAGTGGATTTAATTATGAAAGGATATAGTTTCAGATCATGAACCAAAAAATATGAAAATATGAATGTCACATATAAAATTGAAATATGCTAATCGTTTAGCTATAAGAGTTATTCACCTTAAAATACTTAGAGGATAAGCATCAGTCGGTCGAGAAACAGAAAATTTTTTGTACTTATTGTCAAATTTAGTTGTTGGGGCTCGACACGTTTTCAAGCTCATGGAACATTAAAACTGGCAATTTCAGAATCTCTTGGGAAAATTTCTGTGGCACCCCAAATTCGATTAGCACAGATAAAGAAACTTATAAAAATGATAGTTTAAAACTGATTGATTAACACATGCTCTGATGCAAAAAGACTGAAACAGTTTGCAACAGAGAGCTACAAGTTTTTAAACCACACAGCTGACGTTCCCATTGTTCAGTACTGTTTCTTTGAGCCAATCTAGGAGTTCTTATACAACATAAGTTTGTAACGCCAGCAATCAGTGCACCTACATTAGCCTGAACAATCCGGTTTTCATACACCCGCCGATCACTAAAATAACGTGAAATCCCGGTGATGAATAAAATTTTCATTTTCTAGATTTCGAAAATACTTGGAATTTAAGTGCTGAACAGTTCCTTATCACTAGGCTATACTCCACTTTCCTTAATCAAAGCATTTAAAATTCCCCCGAGTGTCTCTTGGACTAAGAAGAACATGTGACACCGTTGAAGGCGATTCATCAGTCTATCAAAGTGCCTGGCTAAGCCGTCTTTGTGTTACTCAAGTGTGAAGAGTGTTTATGTTTTGTAACTAGTATCATGCTCATGAAAGTAATCTTCCGAAGTGCAAAATGGTTCAAATGGCTCTGAGCACTATGTGTCTTAACATCTGAGGTCATCAGTCCCCTAGAACTTGGAACTATTTAAACCTAACTAACCTAATGACATCACACACATCCTTACCCGAGGCAGGATCCGAACCTGCGACCGTAGCAGTCGCGCGGTTCCAGACTGAAGCGCCTAGAACCGTTCGGCCACACAGGCCGGCAGTTACCATGTATTTACATGATTTCCCCCCTGATGAACTAACGCCAACTGCCGCCAGACGTTAACGTGATGTAAACTTAGATGTAAGTGAAAGGTTCCTAATCTACATCTACATCATACTCCGCAAGCCACCTAAAGGTGTGTGGTGGAGGGTATTTTCGGTACCACTATCTGATCCCTCCAATCCTGTTCCACTCGCGAATAGTGCGTGGGAAGAGTAATTGTCGGTAAGCCACTATACTGGCTCTAATTTCTCGAATTTTCTCCTCGTAGTCAATATGCGAGATATATGTGGGGGCAAGTATTCTTTTGTTTGACTTCTCCTGAAAAGTGCTGTCCCGGAATTTCAATAGTAAATGCCTCCGTGATGCAGAACGTCTCTCTTGTAACGTCTGCCAGTGGAGTTTGTTTAGCATCTCCGTAACGCTCTGTCGCCAGCTAAACGATCCCGTGGCGAATCGCTCCGTTCTTCGTTGGATATTCTCTATTTCCTCTATCAGCCCTACCTGATAGGGATCCCAGATAGATGAACAGTACTCAAGAATCAGGCGAACAAGCGCTTTATAAGACACTTCCTTCGTGCATGAGTTACATTTCCTTAAGATTCTTCCGATGAATCTGAGTCTTGTGTCTGCTTTTCCCACTATCTGTTTTATATGGTCATTCTACTTAAGGTCGCTCTGGATGGTTACACCTAGATATTTTACAGCAGACGCTGTCTCCAGCTGTTTGTCATCAATAGTGTAGCTGTACAGTGGTGGATTTTTTTCCTATGTATGCGCAATATGTTACATTTATTTACGTTCAGGGTCAACTGCAAGACTCTGCACCATTTATCAGTTCTCTGCAGGTCGTTATGCAATTCCTTACTACCTTCTGGCGTTGCTACTTTAGTATAAACAACTGCATCATCTTCGAATAGCCTTAAAGAGCATCCGACGCTTTCTACTAAATCATTTATATACACTACTGGCAATTAAAATTGCTACACCACGAAGATGATGTGCTACAGACGCGAAATTTAAGCGACAGGAAGAAGATGCTGCGATATGCAAATGATTAGCTTTTCAGAGCATTCACACTAGGTTGGCGCCGGTGGCGACACCTACAGCGTGCTGACGTGAGGAAAGTTTCTAACCGATTTCTCATACACAAACAGCAGCTGACCGGCGTTGCATGGTGAAACGTTGTTGTGATGCCTCGTGTAAGGAGGAAAAAAGTGTACCATTACGTTTCCGACTTTGATAATGGCCGGATTGTAGCCTGTCGCGATTGCGGTTCATCGTATCGCGACATTGCTGCTTGCGTTGGTCGAGATCCAATGACTGTTAGCAGAATGTGGAATCGGTGGGTTGAAGAGGGTAATACGGAACGCCGTGCTGGATCCCAACGGCCTCGTATCACTAGCAGTCGAGATGACAGGCATCTTATCTGCATGGCCGTAACGGATCGTGCAGCCACGTCTCGACCCCTGAGTCAACAGATGGGGACGTTTGCAAGACAACAACCATCTGCACGAACAGTTCGACGACGTTTGCAGCAGCATGGACTATCAGCTCGTAGACCATGGCTGCGGTTACCCTTGACGCTGCATCGCAGACAGGAGCGCCTACGATGGTGTACTCAACGACGAACCTGGATGCACGAATGGCAAAACGTCATTTTTTCGGATGAATCTAGGTTCTCTTTACAGCATCGTGATGGTCGCATACGTATTTGGCGTCATCGCGGTGAACGCACATTGGAAGCGTGTATTCGTTATCGCCATACTAGCGTATCACCTGGCGTGATGGTATGGGGTGCCATTGGTTACACGTCTCCGTCGCCCGCATCTCGTGGTCGTGCGGTAGCGTTCTCGCTTCCCACGCCCGGGTTCCCGGGTTCGATTCCCGGCGGGCTCAGGGATTTTCTCTGCCTCGTGATGGCCGGGTGTTGTGTGATGTCCTTAGGTTAGTTAGGTTTAAGTAGTTCTAAGTTCTAGGGGACTGATGACCATAGATGTTAAGTCCCATAGTGCTCAGAGCCATTTGAACCAACACGTCTCCGTCACCTCTTGTTCGCATTGACGGCACTTTGAACAGTGGACGTTACAGTTTAGATGTGTTACGACCTGTAGCTCTACTCTTCATTCGATCCCTGCGAAACCCTACATTTCAGCAGGATAATGCACGACCGCATGTTGCAGGTCCTGTACGGGCCTTTCTGGATACAGAAAATGTTCGACTGTTGCCGTGGCCAGCACGTTCTCCAGATCTCTCGCCAACTGCAAACGTCTGGTCAATGGTGGCCGAGCAACTGGCTCGTCACAATACGCCAGTCACTACTGTTGATGAACTGTGGTATCGTGTTGAAGCTGCATGGGCAGCTGTACCTGTACACGCTATCCAAGCTCTGCTTGACTCAATGCCCAGGCGTATCAATGCCGTTATGACAGCCAGAGGTGGTTGTTCTGGGTACTGATTTCTCAGGATCTATGCACCCAAATTGCGTGAAAATGTAATCACATGTCAGTTGCAGTATAATATATTTGTCCAATGAATACCCGCTTATCATCTGCATTTCTTCTTGGTGTAGCAATTTTAATGGCTAGTAGTGTATATAGTGAACAGCAACGGTCCTATCACATTTCCCTGTGGTACTCAGGATATTACATTTACATATGACGATTTAACTCCGTTAAGAGCGACATGTTCAGTTCTATCTGCAAGAAAGTCTTGAATGCAATCACAGGTCTGCTCCGATACCCGGTAAGCTCGTATTTCTTTCATTAAACGGCAATGTGGGACGGTTTCAAATGCCTTACTGAAATCAAGGAACACGGGATCAGCCTGAGCGCCGTTGTCCACTGCGCTGTGAATCTCATGGAGGAACAGAGAGCAAGCTGAGTTTCGCAGGATCTCTGTTTGCGGAATAATGATGGAATAATCCTCAATACCAGTCGAATAATAAATAATTTGTACGCAGCTTAAAGGTGTTGTTTAAAATAACGTCAGTTATCAAGTATTGTTTGCCCACGATAAGTTGATGATTGGCGCGGTGGCTGTCGGGAACAGCCGTGCCCCCCGCATTAGGCTGCCAAGGGGAGAAGAGCGGTGAAGAGAAGACAGCATCGTGCTGCCACCACTACCCGCGTTTTGCGCTTAACACAAAATCGAAGGCAGTACTCGCGGAAATATTGCCCGCTTAAGTGACACTTCCGTCGGATCGGAAATCACCTAATTTGTTGACATATTCATGCTCGAGAATCTTACCTACAACTTACGTACTATTCATAAATCGCAAATAATGAAAAATGAATGTACAACTTACGACGCTATGAATCGAAAGTCAAAAACCGATTTTTGGAATCTATTTGCACATTGCATTTATTAAACACAGCACAGCAGTAATATTTACAAATTCTAATTAACTCTGCCTGAAAGAATTGTTTAACACTTCGACTTAATTATTATCTACTCGTCGGTAAGGTAATTTTCAAAACTTCGAAGACAGATGAACTGACTTATCAAAAGTGCATGTCGTCTGATGTTATCTAGAATCGTAAGTAGAAGGTTAAAACGAAAGTTTTCTCCACATAACTGAAATATTCGTATATTGCCTGGATCTTCATGAAGTGTGTGGTTTACAGTGAAAGTGATCGGTTCCAGTTTTTAAACATTTATTCTTCCGTTCGTAACAGCTGATCAAATCCATCATGACACACTGCAAAGAGGCCGAGTTGTACAGTATGTCTTCGTAAAACAACTGACTGTTCACAAATCAAGAAACGTACTTTTTCACAACTTTAAATCTGTGTGAAATAATATTCAAGTAACTAACACAGGTTACACTTCGCGATATCAGCTCAAACTGCCCGTCCCAGCAGCTTTTTTTTTTTTTTTTTTTTTTTTTTGCACTTTTCATTCCCTGCTCTGATGGAGGAGGGCGGACTGTTTGAGGGTATGCTGGCGTCCCTTTTCAGCCGTGGGGTTTTTACATGGTTATTTTTATTTTGTACAATTTATTTTTCCTGCAAGTGCATTTTTATGATTTGTTGACAATTTTGTTATTGCAGGTTTTTAGCAGAATGGAAACATTATAAACAAGTATATTAATATAATAAAATTTAAAACATAATAAAATTTAAAACATAATAAAAATTAAAAATTTAAATTTACAGTAAAAGAAAAGGTGATGAAAGTAACATAAACAATTTTGTTAACATGATGCAATTTAAGTTTACGAGAGATGAAGATAAGTGTAGATGAATGAGGATAAGTTAATCAGGTATGTTAGCAATGAAGGAGCATAGATACGTAGAATACAAAATAAATGGGGTATAAAAGACATATAGTATGTAAATTATGGGAATTTATTGGATGATTTAGTTAGGTACATGTCTTGTTCTTATGTGTGTGGTTGATAATGTGGTGTGTGGAGTTGATGCATGTATATATATAGTTAGTCTGTGTCTGTTACAGATTCCGAGCGTAGCTGGCTTTACAGGTGTATATATGCATATACATAGCTTAATTTGAGGGATACATAACAAATAGGTGTATGTAATATATTATTTATCCTGTTTCATCTTTTCCTTTCCCTGAGAGGGGGTGAGCGCTGTTTGGTGTTGTTTGGATTGTTTGTGTTTCCTGTGGTGGATTGTTTTGAGTGTGTGTGTGTGTGTGTGTGTGTGTGTGTGTGTGTGTGTGTGTGCGGTTGTGAGTGTGTTTGTGGTTATTCTGTTGTTCTTTCGTCGAGGTGAGTTGGTGTTGTTGTACCTGCGGTTAAGGGTAGTAGGATAGGGATGAGGTTAGGGAATGTTTTGGCTGTGTTTTGGGCTATTGTGCGTGATGGGGGAATGTATTTGTACTTCGGTTTTCTGTTTTCTCCTGCGTTTATGGTGAGAATGTCCTCCATGTCCGGTCTGTTGTGGATTATGTGATTTCCATATCTCGCCCTTAGTTTGGTCATTCTGGTTTGGAGTGGTTCTATACCAGAGCTCGTATATACTTCGTTGCTGGGGGTTGTAGGGGGTAGCTTGGTGATGCTGCGTATTAACCTCCTTTCCGTTTTGTATAGTTTTTCCGCTACGTGGGCCTGTATTCCCCCGAGTTGGGCGACTGCGTATTCGAGTATTGGTCTTATGAATGTTTTATATGTATGTAGGACTGTTTCGTCGCTGCAGCCGTGGAAGCGTCCTTGAACCTGTCTTATTAAGTTTTGTCGTAGTCGTGTTTTGTTCAGAAGGTGATTTAGGTGCGTTTTCCAGTTCAGGTGTCGGTCTAAATATACTCCTAGGTATCTGGCTGAGTTGGCCAGTGTGAGTGGCGTGTTCCATAGTCTTAGTCGGATGTCGTTGTCGTCTTGTTGTCGTTTTTCGGTCAGATGTCTGTGTTTGAAAAGAACTGTCTGTGTTTTGTTGGGATTGGGCCGAATTCGCCACTTGGTCATCCATTGCTCTAGTCGTGTAAGGTAGTCGTTCGTCTTTCGTTGTACAGTGTTTGTTCTTAGTTCGGTGCACCAGTAAGCTGTATCGTCTGCATACAGTCCTACGGTTTCGGTTTGTGTCCTGACAGTGGGTATGTCTGCTGTATATAACGTGTAGAGTAGGGGCGATAATATTCCGCCTTGGGGGGTAAAGGCTTCGGATTTTTCTTTTTCTACATGTACTATGCAGGTTCTGTCGGTTAAGTAAGCTTTTATAATTCTTGTCATTTTCGTTGGGATTCCTATTTCTGTTAATTTGTAAAGTAGTCCGTTGTGCCATAATTTGTCAAAGGCGCGCTCGATGTCCAGGAGTACAGCGAGCGTGCAGTGTCCTTTGTTAAACCCTTTCGCTATGCTGTCAGTCAGTCTCAGTAGGGGGTCGTTGGTGGAGTGCTTCTGTCGAAAGCCTGCCTGTATAGGGGGGATTAGTCCTTTGTCATCTGTGTATTTCCGTATCCTGTCTGCCAGTATCCGTTCATATGTTTTTCCTATTACGTCTAGTAGTGATATTGGTCTGTATGAACGGGGGTCAGTCCTTGGTTTGTCGGGTTTGGGGATCATTATAGTTCTGCTGGTTTTCCAATTTGTTGGGATAGTTTCGTGAGTCATGCAAAAGTTCGCTGCTTCCCTATTTATATATTCTAAACAATGGATGTTCACTTGGACCATTATTACTTAATAGTGACAACATATTTTAATCGTATTTACAATTAAAAGTTCCAAAGCTAAGATGTTCTGATTACACAGAATAATACGTCTAAAATTACAAAATTGAATAATATGTGAAATTTATAATGTACAAATGTTTTTAAATGTGAAAATTCCATCTAAATATGAGTACAATAATGAACTTCACAAAATTAATTAATACACGCTAATTATACAACGACTCACATTCCTAATAGTAATTGAAACTAAGAGGATAAAACGAAACAGGTTTTGATTGACAGAATTTGTAACACATGCCTAGAATTTTATAATTAGGCGTATATCTGGTTACAACAATACGATTTTAATTAATAAAATCATTAAGACGGAATGTTCTTTACAGCTTTCATCTTAAATTTACGTTTTACAATATGTGCCTTCATTTGCAAGCGACAGAATAACTTCTTGAATGAGTAAACTGCATTTGTAAAAGTCCAATTATTTGAATAATTACAATTGGTGATTAATACCGTATATTTTATTCCTACCATTTTCACTAATTCAAGTCTTTCCCATTACTATAATGAATGCCACAGTTTGTTAAAATACATCGTCGTTTGTTTTATTTTGTAATAGTGTCTGCTAATTAGACTTCAATTTAGTGTCATTTTTATGAAATTCACGAATCACCACAATACCAATCATTTTAAAGAGACGTATTGTACTACACGATGTCAGGGAATCGGAGTTTTCATTAAGTCTTTGTATATTAGGTATATTACAATTGTCAAAATGATGTTCACTGCAGATCACTGTAATTTCTGTTTGATTCAAGATCATTACCATCAGCATCACCATAACTTGAGTGCGTAGTACTGATGATAACTTAATCGATAATCATTCCCATTATTCCATCTCATGCCCAATACTCTTGCTCCAGCTGCTGCTCTTACTTGCCAGTCCTGTGCAGTAACTGAAAGGAAAGGAAAGCAGTATTAACAAATTCTGCAATATTTCCTTCGGCTTGTCGCCAGTGACATTGTTCTCCCTGAAATGTTGTTTTATTTTGGCCCATGTCAATTCTATAGGATTTATATCGCAGTAGTAGGGCAGTGAACGGACCGTTTTTGGCTTCTGCTCTCAGTGATTTCACGGCTGGTTTGTTTTCGTTTTTAAACAACATTTAAAGTCTCCCTCATTGAGTCGTTGCAGTTTATTTGCCTGCCTCGCAACCACTCTAACATCTTAAACCTGGAATCATATTTATTCGGCATTCTGACGAACTTCCTGTTGTGGTATGGCGTATTATCGTGCAATCATAGAATTGGGTGCAATATAGGAACTGCCATGTCTGCAAACACCCCCCCCCCCCCTCCGTCGTTATCCCGTAGTTTCGTCAATTTCAAGAAATTCCAGTTCGAGCCCCGGTCTGGCACACAGTTTTAATTTGTCATGAAGTTTCAAATCAGCGCACACTCCGCTGTAGGATGAAAATTCTTCTAGTTTCTTACATCTTACTGCAATTACTTGCCAAATTTGTCATTAAGTGAACATTTTTTTCAAACCTACCGAGATTGTGTGTGTTCCCGATGCGAAAATGTCAGTGTCGAAAATGAGAGTGGGAAAAAGACAGATGAGCCGAAAAAAATGTACCATTGGACCCCTCAAACACACATAATTGGCACCACCAGTAAAAGAAGCGCGAAATGAGTTTACCAATCAATTTGTTTCACTGGAAGGGAAAGCAGAATGGCGATATAAACGTCTTTAAATTTTAGCTTTTTTTTTTTTGTAATGTTACCGTAAACATAAATGCATTACATTTTTGGTAAAAGTAGTAAGTACTGCTTGCAAAAATCGAAGACTAATTAAAGGGCAGTCTCTTGGTGAGATACTGCGCCGCATTTTTCTTTCCTGTTATTCGGTATTTGATTATACAAGAGATGTTCGAAATTTGCATATGTTGGTCAAAGTCTTTAATCTAAGTGACATGTTCCGATTTTAATTAACTGAATAGTGTTTCTTGGTAACATCAATATGTACTCCTATAAAATTTTTCGCATTTTTTAATATTTGTGTTTCGTTACGATTTTTATTAATTAATAATAACGCAACAAGTGAAGACTGTTTAGATTTTTAAGAATAACTGCACTTCTGCAACAAGTACTTGCAAAATGTTCGTGAAATATACTTGCCCCGGTGACTTGACAAGCAAACTTGAGTAAGATTTCATTCTAATATAAACACCTCAGCAAGTGCTTACATAAGTTACTTGCTAGTAAACACAAGCCTTTCGTAATACTTCGAGTCCAGGGGCAGCTTGACGTTGGCAGCGCTCGAAGACAAATGAATATCTTTCAAGTGGTGTCGTATTTCTCTGCTTCTGGCAGCACTAGCGTAGTTGTCAACTTATGTATCGCATGTGGAAGCTGCGGAGCGTTACGCATCCGAAATGTTCCTTCGAGACGTGTAGACATGCTGAGCTGTACACAGTCCACACTGGACTGTTCACAACTGGAGACACATTGAACTCTACAAAACTGTAGTAAGAATAAAGGTTCATCTCCATTACACAGCGATTTCGGATCGCCAAAAAAAAATATCTTGTGAAAAATTTTCCAGTTCAAAAAAATATATGTTATGCAAGGTACAAGGGTGGTGCAAAAAATGGTTCAAATGGCTCTGAGCACTATGCGACTTAACTTCTGAGGTCATCAGTCGCCTAGAACTTAGAACTAATTAAACCTATCTAACCTAAGGACATCACACACATCCATGCCCGAGGCAGGATTCGAACCTGCGACCGGAGCGGTCGCTCGGCTCCAGACTGTAGCGCCTAGAACCGCACGGCCACTCCGGCCGGCCAAGGGTGGTGCAGAACAAGTCTTGCTTTTCATCTTTTCCACCAGTTGAGACAAATTATTATGCTTTAGCTGTGTATAAAAATGCCAGTTATTGTATGCACGTTGTATTAGTTGATTGGGATAAATCTTATCCCTTAATTTCAATAAGTATATTTCAAACCTAAAAAAATAGATCATACCGGATATCTTAAAACAACATAACGATTCAGTACCGAAATTCTTGGAATTCAACAAATAAATCCTCAGACATCACTGTGAAATAATCATCAGGCAGCACTGTGAATAGTATATAAGTTTCCATGATTGTGTGAAATTAACTGTTTTATTCGTTACCTTTGCATCTTGTCCATTTGTAAGACATTAGAGCACAAAAACTGGCGAGGAATGATTTCAGTTTCGTTATTGCTTCGACAGATGCTGCAAGCATAGTAACGAATCCTTTATCTCTACAATCATCCTGAATCAATTATCTTTACTGTTATCCTTTCAGCGTAGAAATAGGAAATCGTATGATACCTGTGTTGTAGGTGCTACGGATTGGGAAAATTCTTACGTTTGTTGAGAGCCTACCTTCTCAATGGTACCGTTGCTCCGTGGTCTTCCTGCAAGCCTCGGTATTCTTAAGTCTTTGCTGTCACTGGAAAAGAAACATTCATGTTGCCCTCGTACTGATGCTCAGCAATAGCGTGGGACTCTTCTGGAAACTTTGTATTGTTGAGAATTGCGTCACGTCGTGGTTTGTTATTTACTCTTAAGAGGATAGGCGGGAAATTATCGCCATATAATTAAGGAGCCTACTGCCTTAGGACTCGAAAAACAACTAACTGAATCTATGGAACCAAAGGGTATAAGTGTGACCCAATGTTGCGGCCAAGGCTATGACGGATTATCCGTCATTAATGAGGTGTGGAAAAAACTTAGCGCTTAAGACGCTGTAGAAACTAAATAAGAAACAACCATTAATTCGATACATTTGAGAGTAACTACACTGAAGAAGAGTTTCAATGATGTTCTCAAGGTTCTAACACAATTTTAATTAATTAGAAATACACTCCTGGAAATGGAAAAAAGAACACATTGACACCGGTGTGTCAGACACACCATACTTGCTCCGGACACTGCGAGAGGGCTGTACAAGCAATGATCACACGCACGGTACAGCGGACACACCAGTAACCGCGGTGTTGGCCGTCGAATGGCGCTAGCTGCGCAGCATTTGTGCACCGCCGCCGTCAGTGTCAGCCAGTCTGCCGTGACATACGGAGCTCCATCGCAGTCTTTAACACTGGTAGCATGCCGCGACAGCGTGGACGTGAACCGTATGTGCAGTTGACGGACTTTGAGCGAGGGCGTATAGTGGGCATGCGGGAGGCCGGGTGGACGTACCGCTGAATTGCTCAACACGTGGGGCGTGGGGCCTCCACAGTACATCGATGTTGTTGCCAGTGGTAGGCGGAAGGTGCACGTGCCCGTCGACCTGTGACCGGACCGCAGCGACGCACGGATGCACGCCAAGACCGTAGGATCCTACGCAGTGCCGTAGGGGACCGCACCGCCACTTCCCAGCAAATTAGGGACACTGTTCCTCCTGGGGTATCGGCGAGGACCATTCGCAACCGTCTCCATGAAGCTGGGCTACGGTCCCGCACACCGTTAGGCCGTCTTCCGCTCACGCCCCAACATCGTGCAGCCCGCCTCCAGTGGTGTCGCGACAGGCGTGAATGGAGGGACGAATGGAGACGTGTCGTCTTCAGCGATGAGAGTCGCTTCTGCCTTGGTGCCAATGATGGTCGTATGCGTGTTTGGCGCCGTGCAGGTGAGCGCCACAATCAGGACTGCATACGACCGAGGCACACAGGGCCAACACCCGGCATCATGGTGTGGGGAGCGATCTCCTACACTGGCCGTACACCACTGGTGATCGTCGAGGGGACACTGAATAGTGCACGGTACATCCAAACCGTCATCGAACCCATCGTTCTACCATTCCTAGACCGGCAAGGGAACTTGCTGTTTCAACAGGACAATGCACGTCCGCATGTATCCCGTGCCACCCAATGTGCTCTAGAAGGTGTAAGTCAACTACCCTGGCCAGCAAGATCTCCGGATCTGTCCCCCATTGAGCATGTTTGGGACTGGATGAAGCGTCGTCTCACGCAGTCGGCACGTCCAGCACGAACGCTGGTCCAACTGAGGCGCCAGGTGGAAATGGCATGGCAAGCCGTTCCACAGGACTACATCCAGCATCTCCACGATCGTCTCCATGGGAGAATAGCAGCCTGCATTGCTGCGAAAGGTGGATATACACTGTACAAGTGCCGACATTGTACATGCTCTGTTTCCTGTGTCTATGTGCCTGTGGTTCTGTCAGTGTGATCATGTGATGTATCTGACCCCAGGAATGTGTCAATAAAGTTTCCCCTTCCTGGGACAATGAATTCACGGTGTTCCTATTTCAATTTCCAGGAGTGTATTACGAATGAATTGTAGCTATAGGTCTTAAAACATTACTGAATCCTATAGGTTCGTTGTCCAGTGCAAAGTACTAGAAAGTTACAGTATTGATCCTACTGCCTTGAAACCTGATGGACGTTGTAGCTGCGTATAACCACTTAGGATCGATGCTGTCAGAAAGGACCATTCGACAAAAACAGCAAAGAAGCACTTCGACAAATTTTGCGAGCACAGGAGGCCGAATAGCCCGTAACTAGACTTAGAATGACTATTTATTTATCCAATGGTTGGCGACATTTATTCGCAGCTAAATACCTGGTTTTAAGGATTCCTATGTCATCTGCTCGTGACATTTCTCTTCCGTTGCCAGCATAGCTAACGTAGATAATGACTTTATCTAAAATATGTTTCGAAACTGTTAATGTACTGCAGCAAGCGCCTCGACTTTCTCCTGATAATAACATATTCGTAGCAGCGTATCGTACTTTCCTCTTGTGTGTATAGCTAAAATTTATTTTACGTTATTACCTTTGATTACTTTGCGACAAATATTTTTTCGTTTGTGCAATTTATGTAATTTGTTCGATGCATAAAATTCGCATACTGGAAACTGCCTATTTCACATACGGTTCAAAATTTGACCAAAGATATGATGTCATATTCGACATGTTGATTATGTAGTCTGACGCATAGTCACGTAGTTCATGCATGAGTAGTGAAAGTAAACACATGGTATCGTAATCTAAACATAATCACTTTTTTTCTCACAGCATTTATGATATTCTTGTGGATATTTTTTAAAGGTTACATATGTCGTTCCGAAACAACTGAAATCAAGCTCTGGATTATTTTAATAAATATAGCAACCAGCCACTTTGTTATGCATTTTTATTTAAACTAATACGCTTTAACTATGTACTGACCGACGACCTAAATATGTAGTACGCTAACTGAAGATGGGTGAAAGCTCGAAACGTGCTTTAGTGACTTCTTAGTCTTTATTTTATTGTTAGCTTTGGTTCCGTGACACACTGCAAATGTTCCATGACGACTTGGATGTTTTTCCAATGAGAGTTCTTTTACAAAACAGGGCAGACATTTAAAAGCAAAAATTGATTTAAGTTTTAAGACATATGAAAAAAGAAATAGACTATATTGTGCATAAATAAGAACAGAAATTGATAACAATTTTCATTAAACGGGGTTTTCAACAGTGAAAAAGTCAAGTCTGTATTAGGAGAAAACCACAGTTTGTTGACGTTCTCTAAGACCTAGAAAGAAAAAATGCAATTTATAAAGCAAGGAGGCCCTATGTATTGCCTTCTAAATATCGTTTGATATATAAGTATGTACTGTATATATTTTCTCTAGCAAATAAATGTGGATATTTTGAAATGCCTAGACGACACATTTCCTATTCATATTTTACTTCCAACGGGGTCCTTAGATAAAATATTTTTTGAATGATAATCTGCTGTACAGGCTGTGGTAATTTGCACTGGGATATTCTTTTGTTTTGTCTTTTGCATTGATGTCAAGTCCCGGCTGTCTCCATCTTCCAGTGCGTAAAGGTGTATCTTTTCAAAAATAGCGATCAAGACGGACAATAATATGGACATGTTCGTGTTACAGTTTCACTTGACCATACTTTGTTAAAATACAGCTGGACTGGAATATAAACATGAAACCAAGTGTTTCTTGAATAGCTGTGGCGTAACAGCTGACTCAGTGACGAATGTTACTTCACAGCTGTTCAAGAAACACTTGCTTTCATATTGTTTATTTTGAGGTCCGACCGTCAAACTGCATGTTAACAGTGTATGATCAACGTTTAAATTTGGCTTTAACCCAAATGTGTCCGTTTGACAGGTTATACGAGGACTGCCCAGAAAGTAATGCGCCGCATTTTTTTTCTCAGCCGAAAACAATGCCACGAATGCGAAACGTTACGTATGTATTAGTTCAAGTCTCCTGAGTGAGCACGCTAAGTTTCCGTCACTACCGACAGATAGTGTAGCTGCAGGACAGTTTCAGAATGGCATCTGTAGGTGATGTACGTTACAAGCAACGTGCCGTCATTGAATTTCTCACTGCAGAGAAAGAAGCTGTGAGGAATATTCACAAATGCTTGTGCAAAATCTATGGAGCATCCGCTGTCGACATAAGTACAGTTAGTCACTTGACACGGAGGGTGAGGCCATTAGAAGGCAGTTCGGCGGAGCTCCACGATTTGCAGCGGTCGGGGAGACCATCCGTTGCTGTCACACCTTACATGTTGCAATGAACTGATGTTGTCATCCGCGAGGACAGATGATTACGACTCGGCAGTTGGCGTTGCTTCTGTCAGTCAACAAAGGAAGTGTGGGTGCAGTTATCCGCACTCTTGGACATTCAAAAGTGTGTGCAAGATGGGTCCCACGGAGGCTGACGGTGGATGACAAATCACCCAGAAAAAACGTTTGTCTTGATTTTTTGCAACTTTTTAAGCTGAGGGGGAGGCCTTCTTGTTCCGGATTGTGACATGTGATGAAACCTGGGTTCACCAGTCGATGGAATGGCGCCATTCCCACTCCCCACAGAAGAAAAAATTTCGAAGCAACTGCTTCCGCTTGTAAGGTAATGATCACCGTGATCTGGGACTGTGAAGGTGTGGTTCTCATTGATATGACGCCAAAGGCGGTACCATTAATTCAGAAACATATGTCAACGCATGAACAAAACTCAAGAAGCGCTTCCGGCGATTTCGGCAGCACAGCAACCCAGGAGATGTTTTGCTGCAACAAGATAACACTCGGTCCCACACAAGTCTGAGGATTTCTGAACACATAGCAAAACAGGGTTGGACAGTGTTACCCCAACCACCCTGTAGCTCTGCCCTAGCCCCTCCGGACTTCCACTTGTTTGGGCCATAAAAGGATGTCATTCATGGAAGACATTTTGAGGATGATGAGGAGGTTATTCGCACAGTGGAGCACTGTCTCCGCCACCAGGACAAGGATTGGTACCGACAGGGCATACCCGCCCTTGTTTAGAGCTGGAGGAACGCCATAGAAGGGGATGGAGAATACATGAAACAATAGGGTGCGTAGATAAACACCATTCTTTCGTGTGTGTAATTCTCTTTATATCCAATAAAAAATTGTTGAAGAAAACAAATGCGTTATATTACTTTCTGGGCAACGCTCGTACCATGCACCTGAAAATGTGTAGTTGTAAAAAAAAGGGCAGAACAAAATCGGTCCGTGCACGACAGTTCCAAAAAGCCGTGCGCAAAAATTCGGTTTTTCAGGGAAACATAACTCGGGTTCTATTGATCACAGAGATAAGGGGTCGAGCATTTAACATAACCTTTGACCACTTATTTACCTATCGGAAGAACGGGCGTACTGTAGCTATTCTACAGTACAGAGTCAAAATTAAAACTTTACACACTTCCTCCAACCGAGACAAATTGCGTAAGTCGGAGGGCTCTTTAGTACTGGGTGTCGTCTAGGTTGGACCTTCGGCGGCTTTGTTCAAGCGCCCGGTTGTTGAGTGCGAAAAGTACCAGTTGTGGGGATGGCCACTTCTCCAATTCTGTTACCTGGCACAACACCGAAATTTTTACCATATGTTCTTAAGGTGATGTTCTTAGGGAACCTTGAAACGTTTTTCAATATCATTAGCCGTTACGGAAATCCACAGGTTCATATTTATCGTACTTATGCACGTAACATCCGGTCTGAAGAGCAAATGTAGTTATACCTGACGCAGTGAACACATGGTTAGGGTTCAAGGATCATTGCAAGGATTTTGAGGCCACACGACTGGTTTTTTTGGGAGGCATTTTTTCAGTAATAAAACATTATGACGCTCTGTCTCTGTATAATGAGAGGCAATAGCATTTATACTCTTTTAAGATACAAATCATAAGTCGGGTATTTGCGATGAATTGAGACCGACGAGGAAAAGCTTCCAAAAAAATGTAAAGCAAAAGACTTTATGTTAACCTTATACATTGAAGCGCCAAAGCAACCGGTATAGGGATGAGTATTCAAATACAGAGATATGTAAACAGGCAGAACACGTCGCTGCGATCGGCAACACTTACATAGGACAACAAAAGTCCAGCGCAGTTGTTAGACCGGTTGCTGCTGCTACAATGATAGGTTATCACAATTTAAGTGAGTCTGAACGTGCTCTCATAGTCGGCGCATGAACAGTGGGACACAGCATCTCCTAGGTAGCGATGAAGTAGGGATTTTCCCGTACGGAATCAGGTAAACATCAAATCTCCGACATCACTGTGCCCAGAAAAAGAGCCTGCAAGAACGGGACCAAAGACGACTGAGGAGAACCGTTCAACGTGACAGAAGTGCAACCCTTCTGCAAATTGCAGCAGATTTCAATGCTGGGCCTTCAACAAATGTTGGCGTGCGAACCATTCAACAAAACATCATCGATATGGGCTTTTGGAGCCGAAGGCACACTCGCGTACCCTTAATGACTGCACGACACAAAGCTTTACGCCTCGCCTGGTCCCTTCAACACCGACATTGAACTGTTCATGACTTGAAAATGTTGCCTGTAGGGCGAGTCTCGTTTCAAATTGTATCGAGCGGATGGACGTGTGCGTGTTTGGAGACAATCTCATGAGTCCATGGACCCTGCATGTCAGCAGGGGACTGTTAAAACTGGTGGAGGCTGTGAAACGGTGTGGGGCGTGTGCAGTTGGAGTGATACGGGACCCCATGATATGTCTAGACACTACTCTGACAGGTGAAACGTGCGTAAGCACCCTGTCTGACCACCTGCATCCATTCATGTCCATTGTGCATTCCGACGGACTTGGGCAACTCCAGGAGGAAAAAGCGAAACCCCACACGTCTAGAATTGCTACAGAGTGGCTCCAAGAACACTCTTCTATGTTTAAACACTTCCGCTGACCACCAATCTCCCCAGACATGAACATTAGTGAGGCATATCTGGGATGCCTCGCAACGTGTTGTTCAGAAGAGATCTGCACCCCTCATACTCTTACGGATTTATGGACAGTCCTGCAGGAACCATAGTGTCAGTTTCCTCCGGCACTACTTCAGACATTAGTCGAGTCCATGCTACGTCATGTTCCGGCACTTCTGCGTGCTGGTAGGGGCCCTACACGATATTAGGCAGGTGTACCACTTTCTTTGACTCTTTAGTGTATTATGCTTACTTATTTATTATTTACACTACTGGCCATTAAAATTGCTACAACACGAAGATGACGTGCTACACACGCGGAATTTAACCGACAGGAAGAAGATGCTGTGATATGCAAATGATTAGCTTTTCAGAGCATTCACACAAAGTTGGCGCCAGTGGCGACACCTACAACGTGCTGACATGAGGAAAGTTTCCAACCGATTTCTCATACACAAACAGCAGTTGACCGGCGTTGCATGGTGAAACGTTGTTGTGATGCCTCGTGTAAGGAGGAGAAATGCGTACCATCACGTTTCCGACTTTGATAAAGGCCGGATTGTAGCCTATCGCGATTGCGGTCTATCGTATCGCGACAATGCTGCTCGCGTTGGTCGAGATCCAATGACTGTTAGCAGAATATGGAATCGGTGGATTCAGGAGGGTAATACGGAACGCCGTGCTGGATCCCAACGGCCTCGTATCACTAGCAGTCGAGATGACAGGCATCTTATCCGCATGGCCGTAACGGATCGTGCAGCCACGTCTCGATCCCTGAGTCAACAGATGGGGACGTTTGCAAGACAACAACCATCTGCACGAGTAGTTCGACGACGTTTGCAGCAGCATGGACTATCAGCTCGGAGACCATGGCTGCGGTTACCCTTGACGCTACATCACAGACAGCAGCGCCTACGATGGTGTACTCAACGACGAACCTGGTTGCACGAATGGCAAAACGTCATTTTTTCGGATGAATCCAGGTTCTGTTTACAGCATCATGATGGTCGCATCCGTGTTTGGCGACATCGCGCTGAACGCACATGGGAAGCGTGTATTCGTCATCGCCATACTGGCGTATCACCTGGCGTGATGGTATGGGGTGCCTTTGGTTACACGTCTCGGTTACCTCTTGTTCGCATTCACGGCACTTTGAACAGTGGACGTCACATTTCAGATGTGTTACGACGCGTGGCTCTATCCTTCATTCGATTCCTGCGAAACCCTACATTTCAGCAGGATAATGCACGATCGCATGTTGCAGGTCCTGTACGGGACTTTCTGGATACAGAAAATGTTCGACTGCTGCCCTGACCAGCACGTTCTCCAGATGTCTCACCAATTGGAAACGTCTGGTCAATGGTGGCCGAGCATCTGGCTCATCACAATACGCCAGTCACTACTCTTGATGAACTGTGGTATCGTGTTGAAGCTGCATGGGCAGCTGTACCTGTACACGCCATCCAAGCTCTGTTTGACTCAATACCCAGGCGTATCAAGGCCGTTATTACGGCCTGAGGTGGTTGTTCTGGGTACTGATTTCTCAGGATCTATGCACCCAAATTGCGTGAAAATGTAATCACATGTCAGTTCTAGTATACGGTAATATATTTGCCCAATGAATACCCGTTTATCATCTGCATTTCTCCTTGGCGTAGCAATTTTAATGGCTAGTAGTGTATATGTGTCATAGTGTACAAATATGTCCAAGTATGTATATAAACTGTCAAAAATTTTCTGGCCTATAGAATTCATTTTAAATAAGTAGCCCCCTCTGCTGTCTTGGGTAAAAACTAGCGGAAAAATAATCTGTGACAGCACAAAATATGCGAATATGATCCTCTTTAAAAGACTTAGACAGAAAATTGAGGAACCAGCTGCCTCAATCCTCATTCCGCCTACCTCACCAAAAATTTTGGCTCGTGAACATTTTTGCACTTCTTTGCGCTGAAAGAGAGTACCAGCGACAGTGACCGTGGAACAGTGAGGAGACAGTGATGATGGGAGAGAAAACGTTTTAGTGAAAGAGTAAGAGAGATGGCTGGAGGCAATTGTAGTAGGAGCCAAAGAGAGAAGAGATACTGATGCTTAGTGAGGAAGAGTGGCTGTAAAAGAGAAAGAGAGATTGGTGGCGATAGAAAAAGTGGGAGCGAAAGAGAGAGGAGACAGTGGAGGACTGGACGCTTGCTCACCGAAGAACTTTAACACGTAGGTATTGCGCAGGGCGCATTCTGGACGGAGATTTTAAAGACTGGGCATAGGGGAAAAATAAGTTGGACCACCAGAAATTTTGAGCTGCGGTACGGTTGAGACAGTGGCAATGGGGAAAAAGGACAAACGGAGACAGTGTAAGTAAGAGAGCAGACAATGGCAGTGGGACATACTGTACATCAATGGAAGAAAAAGGAGACAGTGGGAGAGAGAAATACATACAGTGATCAGCCAGAGCATACTGACCACCCACCGAACAGCACGGATAACTGAGGCGACGCGTAGAGGCATGGAAGCAAGGTGCATTGGTAGGTAGCTGGAGGGAGTTGGCACCACTTCTGCACTCACAATTCACTTTATTCCCGTAAGTTCTGGGGAGGGAGCTGACGAGTTCTAACGCAACATTCAATCGGGTTCAGATTTGGCGAGTTGAGGGAACGGCACATCAATTGGAACTCACTCCATCACACTCCTTGCCTCGTGACATAGCGCATTGTCTTGCTGAAAAATGCCATGATCGTCATGAAGGGGTGTACGTGGTCTGCAACCAGTGTACGATATCCTTGGCCGTCATGGTGCCTTGCAGGAACTCCACTAGACCCATGGATACCCACATGAATGTTCCGCAGAGCATAACGGAATCACCATCAGCTTGTCTTTCGCCAACACCTAATGCTGATGGTCACGTGCCTATTTCAGTCGTAGTTGTCAATGTCGTGGTGTTAACATTGGTATATGCATGGGTCATCGGCTGAGGAGGCCCATTCTTAGGAGTGTTCGATGCACTGTGTATTTAGACACATTTCTGCTATGCCCGGCATTAAAGCCTGAAGTTATACCACTGGCCATTAAAATTGCTACAACACGAAGATGACGTGCAACAAACGCGAAATATAACCGACAGGAAGAAGGTGCTGTGATATGAAAATTATTAGCTTTTCAGAGCATTCACACAAGGTTGGCGCCGGTGGCGACACCTACAACGTGCTGACATCAGGAAAGTTTCCAACCGATTTCTCGTACACTAATAGCAGTTGACCGGCGTTGCCTGGTGAAACGTTGTTGTGATGCCAGGTGTAAGGAGGAGAAATGCGTACCTCCACGTTCCGACTTTGATAAAGGTCGGATTGTAGCCTATCGCGATTGCGGTTTATCGTATCGCGACATTGCTGCTCGCGTTGGTCGAGATCCAATGACTGTTAGCAGAATATGGAATCGGTGGGTTCAGGAGGGTAACACGGAACGCCGTGCTGGATCCCAACGGCCTCGAATCACCAGCAGTCGAGATGACAGGCATCTTATCCGCATGTCTGTAACAGAGCGTGCAGCCACGTCTCGATCCCTGAGTCAGCAGATGGGGACGTTTGCAAGACATCCATCTGCACGAACAGTTCGACGACGTTTGCAGCAGCATAGACTATCAGCTCGGAGACCATGACTGCGGTTACCCTTGACGCTGCATCACAGACAGGAGCTCCTGCGATGGTGTACTCAACGACGAACCTGGGTGCACGAATGGCGAAACGTCATTTTTTTCGGATGAATCCAGGTTCTGTTTACAGCATCATGATGGTCGCATCCATGTTTGGCGACATCGCGGTGAACGCACATTGGAAGCGTGTATTCGTCATCGCCATACTGACGCATCACCCGGCGTTATGATATGAGGTGCCACTGGTTACACGTGTCGGTCACCTCTTGTTCGCACTGACGGCACTTTGAACAGTGAACGTTACACTTCAGATGTGTTACGACCTGTAGCTCTACTCTTCATTCGATCCCTTCGAAACCCTACATTTCCGTAGGACAATGCACGACCGCATGTTGTAGGTCCTGTACGGGACTTTATGGATACAGAAAATATTCACTGCTGCCCTGGCCAGCACATTCTCCAGATCTCTCACCAATTGAAAACGTCTGAGCAATGGTGGCCGAGCATCTGGCTCGTCACAATACGCCAGTCACTACTCTTGATGAACTGTGGTATCGTGTTGAAGCTGCATGGGCAGCTGTACCTGTACACGCCATCCAAGCTCTGTTTGACTGAATGCCCCGTCGTATCAAGGCCGTTATTATGGCCAGAGGTGGTTGTTCTGGGTACTGTTTTCTCAGGAACAATGCACCGAAATTGCGTGAAAATGTAATCACATGTAAGTTCTAGTATAATATATTTGTCCAATGAATACCCGTTTATTATCTGCATTTCTTCTTGGTGTAGCAATTTTAATGGCCAGTTGTGCAGTTCCGTCACAGTTTGCCGCCTGTCCTGTTTTACCAGTCTGCCCAGCCTACAACGTCAGCCATCTGTAATGGGGAATGGTCGGCCAAACCCACGACGTTTGGACGTGGTTTCACCTTGGTTCGCCACTCACCACCACACTCCTCCAACACCCGTCATATCGTGCAGTTTCCAAAATCCTCGTGCCGAGCCTCCGGGCCATCACAACCTCCCCTCGGTCAAACTCAGGCAGATTGCGCGCCTTCCCCATTCTACACACGGACAGCACTCTCACTGATACTACACGCATCGTGCGTGTGTCTGATTAGCAGTCGCTCCTCGCCAGATGACGCTGATATAGCTTGGACGGGTTTATATCGATAGTGGGTCGGTGGTCATAATGTTATGGCTGATCAGGGTAGATAGTGGCAGTGTGAAAGGCATGCTGAGGTTTAAGGCTTACCTACAAACAGAGAATAGATTAAAGGAATTTAGAATAATCTCTGTTAAAAGAGCGCGAACATGTCCGTTTGCCAACATTTTTGGTGAGAAACGTGAAGTGTGGGTTGAAGCAGCTGGTTTCCCACTTTTCTGTCAGACTCTTTCAAAGAGCAACATTTTCGCTTTTTTTGTGCTCCGAAAGGCGTATTTTTCAGCTGGTGATTATAATCCAAATTACGAAAATCAGCGCTGCAGATTATCGTCATTCAAACAACTTTTCGTACAGTTTTAGTCCTCGGCAGTTTGGCATAACTACTCTGTTAAGAATATCCGTTATGAATTTTGCTACAGCCATTACTAAACTTTATCACTGCTAGTTTGTTTCGGATATGATATTCCAATTTCCGTATCACGGATGGACTCTCATAACCTTTCTTTAACAGTTCAGTACTGACCTAAGTGAAGTGCCGTTTTGTTGGCGTTTCGTCTAGAGTGAACACATCTCCACGTGACGGTAATGTCACCTCCATTTCCGTCAATGTCCAGTGTGAATCCAGGCGTGGATCCGGGTTCAGCTCTTTGCCGTCACAGGTTATTACCACCTCATCCCCGACCGCCGCCGTACCTCGGCCCACACACAAAGCTTTAGGGTCTGTCACATGGAGATCTCGGTACAGTGTATGTCCCCAAATGTCCCCAGTTCCTGTGTACACCTGTACTAGTCAGGGTACAAGTGAACATGTGAACTGTGAACTGGCGAGATAGAGTGTACCGAGATTGTTAATGTGATTCTGATTATGGCTGTGGCCGAAAAGCATTAAGGTGAATATATATATATATAACGATCAAGACGTACAATTGTATAGACATGTTGGGCTTTTAGTTACAACCTGGTCATACATTATTAAACTGCAGTAGGTTGGCTGTACTGTAAATAGCTGTCACGTAACAGCTTACTTAGTGACCAATGTTAATGCACAGCTGTTTAAAAAACACTTGGTTTCATATTGTTGATTTTGATGTCGGACCGTCCAACTCCATTTTAACAATGTATGATCAATGTTTCCATTTTGGCTGTAACCCAAATATGTCCCTTGGACGAGAAGATTTTAACAATAAGAAGAATAAACAATTAAGGTGTTTTAATGTAACGATAAAAACTCGACTACATGCGAGAATGTGGACATATTACAAGACAGCGCAACATGTTTTTTCATAACTTAAACCAGTGCTTCTCAACCTTTCTGAGGCCGCTGAGTGCAGTCAGCTGTGAGAAAGTTCCCCCCACCTCCAACGTCGGCAACATTAGTGTGTAACTAACTTTTATGTTTAGAATAATGGTTATTTATCGTATAATGAACAAATGGTTCTTCTCAGTTCTAATAACCTTTTCTTTTTCCTAGAATGATGAACCACTTAGCAGTGCAGTACTTGTAACTCCTCTACAGAAAAGAACGCTAACTATCCACATTGAGTATAGAGACTTGTTACAAAGAATGCTTCCACTGCACCACTTCTCTCACTAACAACTCTTACTACCCCCCCCCCCCCCCCCCCTCCCGACAAAAGCAACCGAATTAAAATGCGCTGCTACACTTACTGTTAGTAAATTACTTCATTACTGGACTCATTACTTCTGAACTGGCAAAGATTGGAAGACCTTATTCTGCCAATGCATTATGTCTGGGCACTGCTACCCCTACTACTACTACTAATAATAATAATAAAAATAATAACACTGTGTATGCCCTCCAGCAATTTAGTAATCGTTAGTTACTGTTGTGTTGTTCCGTCGATTAGATGGCTTATCTGTTGCCAAATGAATAATGAAGCAGTTTGTGGTCCACTGCGGGAACTACTTACAACTCGGAGAAGGCATTTTGATGAGATATAAAAGCATATGTGATATGCTGATATGTATCAATTTTCCTGTCATAAATGCGTGGCACAGAACATAATGCTTGTGTGTAGTAGGTGGCTATGTGAGGAAGAAGGTGTTCATAGATTCGTTTCATAGGTCTCAATCTCAACCAAATTGTGTCCCCAGGCTAGTGCTTGTATTTGGAAAAAAAGATAAGGGGTGAGAAGTTAGTAATCACTGTTACAGTCTTACAAAATAGTGATAATATTAATTCCTGCATAATTCTAATTCTTACGTCTAACCATTGAGATCAGAACACAAACACATTGTTTCAAAATTTATAGGAAACCTACAACTTCAGACAGAACAATATGTTCTTGCACGCAATACCCAGTAACACACAAATATGCTTAAGTCAGTGGTGAATCGTCTCATATCTCTTCCGAAGTCCAAAGATTTTCAGGTGCAGTTAGACATTATAAAATGTAGTATCTCAAGCAATGGGTACAATCCTTGCATAGCAAACGACGTCGAAAATTATTACCCCTCGTGTGTCCTGCCCCTGCTGCTCCTTCCACTGTCTGCAGCAAGTGATGTACAGTGCCGTACCTAGGACAAGTATCACACAGTGTAGCGAAAACACTCAAATTCTGCAAATATAGGATTTCCTAGTACGTGAGGCACACCACAGCACAGCGTATTTTCAATAGCAAATATAATACCCAATTACTAGCCAGCAGTGGTGCATATGAAATTTATTGTCCTGATAGTAATATGTCTTACATCAGTAATCAGGCAGAGACATAGCAGTTAGGAAGTCTGGAAATGAACGCAGCTGGAGGTCGCAGAATTATGACTCCATATTTGCTGAGCATGTACTGAGCGAGAGCCAAAGCTACCACCCACAGCCCCTTGTCCTTCTCTAAGCGAACAATGGCCCAAAACTCAAATTGTTGGAACCAGGGTAATCAACAAACATCTGGAGCACAGTTTTGATTTAATATTAAACGACCATACATAACTCAGTACTTCCCCACTTGTAAACTTCGCTTAATCCTCACAGTTTTCCGGATGCTTCCCACAACTCCTGTTCTTTTCTATTCCTCCATTTTCCTGTTTGTATTTATTTTATTATGATTGCCCACGTACCCCATTTATTCCGTTGTTACAATTGACAATTCTGCCTTTTACTCTATTCATGTATCCCGTTCTATTTGTAACACCCCTTCAAGTCATTCTTTAATATTCCTGTCAAGTGCTAATTTTATTATTTTTTGTTATTAATTTAATTTAAATTGTTACGTAGGCTTCGTTTTTCGAGTTTGGTATTAATGTTTTTCCTGGTTTGCTCTCTTAATATTTATTTACTGTTCAACTTTTTAACGTTTTAATTACATTCCTCTGCAACAAAAAGCATAGCATTTTCTGTGTGTTCACGCCTGAGTCTAGATGAATAACATCTATCCCAATATTGTTTGCAAATGTTGTAATTTCTTTGACGACGACAGTTGGTTGAAGTCTGCTGATGACCTTGTAAGCCTAAAAGCATTTAGCAAAGTAAATTAATACTGTACAATATATACAATATTGTGTTTTTCTTCATAAATTACAGTTACACAAAAAAGCTACGCACCGCGAAGGAATAATCCGAATGGGACGGAAATTATTGGATGGGAGGTACGTGCACAGACAAACAAATGAATACAGTTTCAGAAAAATTGGCTCATTTTTTCAAGAGGGAGAAAGAACTTTACAAACTGAACAAGTCAGTAATGCGTTGGTCCACCTTTAGCCCTTATGCAAGCAATTATTCCGCTTAGCATTCGTTGACAGAATTGTTTGACCTTCTCCTGAGGGATATCGCGGAAATTCTCTCCAAATGATGCATTACATCGTCAAAATATCGAGCTGCTTGGTGGGTCCTGCCCATAATGCACCAAACGTTTTCGGTTGGAGAGAGATTTCGGCGACCTTGCTGACCAATGTAGGGTTTGGGAAGCACGAAGATAAGCATAGAAACACTCGCCGTGTGCAGGAGGGTATTATCTTGCTGAAATGTAAGCCCAAGATAGCTCTGCATAAAGGGCAACAAAACAGTGCGTAAAACATCGTCGACGTACTGCTGCGCTATATAGATGCGCAGATGACAAACAGAGGGGCCCTACTATGAAAAGAAATGGCGCGCCAGACCATCACTCCTGGTTGTCGCGCCATATGGCGGACGATAGGCACGTTGGAGTCCACCGCTCTCCGGCCCCAGACACGTCGTCGGCCTGGGATAACGCTGAATGGAGCAGAATTATTTTCAGTGATGTGCCCTGCTTCGAACTGAGCTCCGATGGACAGCGATGGAACACCATCCTGAACGTTCAGAAGGCTCTAAGCCCTGTAGGACTTAACATCTGAGGTCATCAGTCCCCTAGACTTAGAACTACTTAAACCTAACTAACCTAAGGACATCACACACATCCCTGCCTGAGGCAGGATTCGAACCTGCGACCGTAGCAGCAGCGCAGTTCCGGACTGAAGCGCCTAGAACCGCTCGGCCACAGTGGCCGGCCCTGAACGTTCCTCGCCATACTGCCGGACAACCAGGGGTGATGGTCCAGGGTTCACTTCTTTTCACAGCAGAACGCCTTTGGTCGTCATTCGAGGCACTCTTACAGCACAGCCGCAACTCGACAATATTTTTATGCCAATTTTCTTGCCCTTCACGGTGAGCCATATTGGGCATGTTTTAGTAAGACAACGCTCGCCCGCACACGGCGAGAGTTTCTACTGCTTGTTTTCGTGCTTTCCAAACCACACCTTGGTCAGAAAGGTAGCCGAATCTCTCCTCAATCGAAAATGTTCGGAGCATTACGGGCAAGACCCGCCAACCAGCTTGCGTTTTTGACGATCTAACACGCTAATTGGACATAATTCGGCACAATATCCCAAGCAGAATAAGTGCCTGCATAAGTGCCAGAGATGGACCAAGGAGTTATTGACTTGCTCAATTTGTCAAGCTCTTTCTCTTGAATAAATTACCCAATTTTTCTAAGACTGTAATCATTTGTTTGTCTGTAAATGTACATCATTTTGTTTAGAGAATGTACACTCCTCGAAATGGAAAAAAGAACACATTGACACCGGTGTGTCAGACCCACCATACTTGCTCCGGACACTGCGAGAGGGCTGTACAAGCAATGATCACACGCACGGCACAGCGGACACACCAGGAACCGCGGTGTTGGCCGTCGAATGGCGCTAGCTGCGCAGCATTTGTGCACCGCCGCCGTCAGTGTCAGCCAGTTTGCCGTGGCATACGGAGCTCCATCGCAGTCTTTAACACTGGTAGCATGCCGCGACAGCGTGGACGTGAACCGTATGTGCAGTTGACGGACTTTGAGCGAGGGCGTATAGTGGGCATGCGGGAGGCCGGGTGGACGTACCGCCGAATTGCTCAACACGTGGGGCGTGAGGTCTCCACAGTACATCGATGTTGTCGCCAGTGGTCGGCGGAAGGTGCACGTGCCCGTCGACCTGGGACCGGACCGCAGCGACGCACGGATGCACGCCAAGACCGTAGGATCCTACGCAGTGCCGTAGGGGACCGCACCGCCACTTCCCAGCAAATTAGGGACACTGTTGCTCCTGGGGTATCGGCGAGGACCATTCGCAACCGTCTCCATGAAGCTGGGCTACGGTCCCGCACACCGTTAGGCCGTCTTCCGCTCACGCCCCAACATCGTGCAGCCCGCCTCCAGTGGTGTCGCGACAGGCGTGAATGGAGGGACGAATGGAGACGTGTCGTCTTCAGCGATGAGAGTCGCTTCTGCCTTGGTGCCAATGATGGTCGTATGCGTGTTTGGCGCCGTGCAGGTGAGCGCCACAATCAGGACTGCATACGACCGAGGCACACAGGGCCAACACCCGGCATCATGGTGTGGGGAGCGATCTCCTACACTGGCCGTACACCACTGGTGATTGTCGAGGGGACACTGAATAGTGCACGGTACATCCAAACCGTCATCGAACCCATCGTTCTACCATTCCTAGACCGGCAAGGGAACTTGCTGTTCCAACAGGACAATGCACGTCCGCATGTATCCCGTGCCACCCAACGTGCTCTAGAAGGTGTAAGTCAACTACCCTGGCCAGCAAGATCTCCGGATCTGTCCCCCATTGAGCATGTTTGGGACTGGATGAAGCGTCGTCTCACGCGGTCTGCACGTCCAGCACGAACGCTGGTCCAACTGAGGCGCCAGGTGGAAATGGCATGGCAAGCCGTTCCACAGGACTACATCCAGCATCTCTACGATCGTCTCCATGGGAGAATAGCAGCCTGCATTGCTGCGAAAGGTAGATATACACTGTACTAGTGCCGACATTGTGCATGCTCTGTTGCCTGTGTCTATGTGCCTGTGGTTCTGTCAGTGTGATCATGTGATGTATCTGACCCCAGGAATGTGTCAATAAAGTTTCCCCTTCCTGGGACAATGAATTCACGTGGTTCTTATTTCAATTTCCAGGAGTGTATGTTGTTCTACCAAGAAGCACAGAAAGAATCAGTTAACACGATCAATTTAAAAAGTGTAGTGCCTGGAAACTTTCACGACTTCAACAACATCGTAATTTGCCATCTAAAATCGAAATGAGCACGCACCAGTCTACGTGATTCACTGAGCACTACATCTGTGAACTTATGTCTGCAGACTTTGGCTTTGCGGGCCTGTAAACGAAGTGTATGTCATTTCTTTCAGTTTTTCTGCCAACGCTCGGAAAGTCAGTCTTCCAGCTAGTTGTTGTTGTTGTTGTTGTTGTTGTTGGTTTTTTTTTTTTTTTTTAAGTCTAAGTCCCTTCCCTCTCTGTCTTCCATTACTCGACAGTCGACTGCCTTTAGTTCATCTGTTCCACCTGTTGACTCCAAACTGTGTAGGATTTGTAGTTGACAGCAGGTATGCTCAGTGTGTGCATGTGCTCTTTGAACTGGCTACCATGTTACCGCCAGACCGCAAGTCTGTCAATATGGGCAGGCCCTTATGAAAGCAATTTAAAAAATATTTAATTTTTTATCCATTTCTGACAGTGTTTCTTCCGTGACTGTATTACTTCCGTAAAATAAAGAACAACCGCCTTAAACTACAATTGTGATTTTATTTCAATGCACGATGCGTTTCGAGTCCTGGGGGCACATCTTCAGGTGCTTTGACAGCCCACATCGATTATTTTTCCAGATTTAGGTTAATTCTGTGGTAATAATACAGTGGTATATTACAAAGGGGGTACATTGTGAATATAAGGTTACAAGACTCATACAAATCGAAAAATAACTTACTGTCTTCAATGAAGGATACATGGTTGTTGAAGTACAAAACATGGTTCAAATGGCTCTGAGCACTATGGGACTTAACATCTGAGGTCATCAGTCCCCTAGAACTTAGAACTACTTAAACCTAACTAACCTACGGACATCACACACATCCATGCCTGAGGCAGGATTCGAACCCGCGACCGTAGGGGTCGCGCGGTTCCAGACTGAAGCGCCTAGAACCGCTCGGCCACATTTTGAAGTACAGTATGAGTAAACATGTTTATGTACATATATAGTATTCATTGAACAGCACAGTTCGTAAAAACAAGTCAAAGAATTTCAAATTTAAAGATAGAACATTTAATAGTGCAACCATTTGATAACATAATCCACGTTTGACACATTCACTAATATTTGTTTTGTAAATGATATCATGTATAACTTATAATAATGGCTTTGCTTCTTCTTTAAATAATAACACTTTTGTATTCATAGGAATGCAACTTTTTTTTATTTGAAATTCTTTGATTGTGACTTGTGTCTACAAAATGTGATGTAGAACGAAAAGTGCATGTATGTACATGAACACGTTTTATCATACTGCGCTTCAGAAAACCTGTATCCACCACTAAGATCGTAAGTTATTTTTCGATTTCTATTGGTTTCGTAAATTTATGTCACAATCTGTAATCTTGCCAGGAGCAGAAAAAATGTAATTGTCGTGTGACTAGAGCCTCCCGTCGGGTAGACCGTTTGCCGGGTGCAAGTCTTTCGATTTGACGCCAATTCTGCGGCTTGCGTGTCGATGAGAATGAAATGATGATGAGGAGGACAACGCAACACCCACTCCCTAAGCGAATAAAATCTCCGACCCAGCCAGGAATCGAACCCGGGCCCTTAGGATTGACATTCTGTCGCGCTGACCACTTTTTTTTCCCACTTTGTTCGTTGTTGATCGTTGTGTTTGGTCGTTGCGGACGTCACATGACATCCGTTCAAGTTCGTTTGTTCATCCTTCCACTCAGTTTTTTATTTCAGAGGCCAATCGGCTCTCTGACACTCAGCTACCGAGGGCGGACGCCAGGAGTAGAATTAACCTACATCTGGAAAAATAGTCAATGTAGACTGTCAAAGCCCCTAAAGATGAGCCTCAAGGACTCGAAATGCATTGTGCATTGAATTAAAATCACGATAGTGACTGAAGGCGGTTGTTCCTATATTAAATATAGCTTACAATTTCTGGAATTCCTTACCACTTTGGTAAGCTTAGATTTCACGATACTTTATTCTACTAAAGTTACCTGCGAAATTTTGAAACTGAAGTATTTTTTTGGGTGTGGGGGGGGGGGGGCTATGACGCAATCCCCCCCCCTCTCTTCCCCTTTGTTCCGCGCCTACGTGAACCGACCTTTAATCGGTGCTGTCGAGTGCCCTGCACCTGTCGATCAGGCCGTTAGTCATCCGGAAGCGGGGAAGGGTGCACTCGACTCCGACGGGTCCGCCCACTGACTCACGAGACAGCGCGGCCGGGCCGTTCACTCGCGCAGTATCCGCTAGCGAGGACGCGGATTAGAGAACGCCTCGGAGCAGCCAGCGCTGTTGTGTAATCGAAACAGAACCAGTGCGGCCTCTGTCAGACTGCTGACTCACGATTTGTATGTGTAATAGGGTAACAGCGGCGGACCGATACCGGAACGGGCGGCGGTCGTCGTGGGGTTTCCGCGAGCTGGTCTGCTCGCAGCATAGCCGCACACACACACGCAAGGTGAGCGAGCGAGCGTGGCCGCGCAGCCGCGCCGGGTCGATGACGCACCAGTAGATGCGTGGCCTTGCCGCCGTCACCACCACAGCCACCAGCTGGCGCGGACGCTCACAGTCGCCTCTAGCGTGCTGGCGGCTGCACTCGGCCGCCTTCTGCAGAAGACCGCTGGCCATGGCGTCGAGCGCTCCCTTGTCGGTGTTGCTACTGCTGCTGGCCACTTCGGCTGCCTCGCCGGTGCTGCACGGTTACGACGAAGTCGACGGCTCTCCCGTGGACGGGCACTCCACTACCACCCTCCACGATCCGAGTGACTCCACCTCGCGGCACGAAACTGTCGGCTCTGGACGCAGCGACTCTGTATCAGTAACACACAGACAGCCTACGTCACGAGTTAGCCCAGATGGAGAATACGCTCCTCCTCGAGAACTAAACGCTGTCAGTGGGTGGAGTGACGAAGTTACGGACGACAGCCTATGGAACTTCATTGTCAGTCCATCAGATACGTATGAGCATGACGAACAGCAGCCACCAATTGCTGTTGGCAAGAACGGATCACCTGTCGACGAATTCACAGATGATCCAAATTCCGAGGACGCCCATTTTGGTGAGAGTGTTACAAACTGGGAAGAAGGCACTGGTATTTATCTGGACGGAGGAAATTACAACAAAAGTGTGCAGGAATCTGATGCGGAAAGCTTCGAAGGAGAGATGGGCGAGCAGACACCTGCACCGGGGAGGAATGCTAGCAAACTCGGCCCAGAGGTGGGCAGCGAGGAGTTCGAGCAGTCGCTGGGTGCCGCGCTGAACGAGACGCTGCGCAAGATGAAGGAGGTGCTCGCCGGGTCTGCTCCCCAGCAGGACGGCGGTGGCTGGCGGTCGGCGCTGTCGCGGCTGCGCGTCAAGCGCAGTGAGGACCAGAGCGAGGACGACGAAGACCTGCCGGTCAGGAGCCTCAACGACATCGTCGACGTGTTCCTCATCATAGCGCGACAGTCCCTGGAGGACCGCGGCCTCGACCAGGTGAGCATCGCCAGCCAAAATTACACCGTGAAAGAATGCGTTAAGAGGGGTAGGACGTCAAACGGGCCGACTTGGAGCAGGAGAGGCACCACAGGACATTTTAATTTCCACTGTCTATACTTTTACAAGTAAATTTATAAAACTTTGTCAGCATGACCAGGAAGGATTCAGGATTCACACTCGTAGCAGCGGAAGTTCAAAAACATAACAAAATAATTTTTTTTACATGTGAAATTTCATCATTTTTCCACTTACTATTGGCTGCATTTGTTGCTATAGGTACCCTTTTCTTCATAAGTAAGAGAGACTGTTCGATGAATTTTGCACAGCATTCAAACCATATTTACAGGTGTCTGAAACTCTAGAATCTATTTAATTTATGAAAAAATGAATGAGCTGTTACGTTTTAAACTTTATGTTTAGAAAATAATCAAATTTTGTAGTTAATTATCTCAATTTTTACCACAGTTTTTAATAGATTTGGAAAATTCTAGAGTTTCATACACCTGTAAGTATGGTTTGTATGCTGTGCAAAATTCAACAAAGAATCTCTCTTACTTGCGAAGAAAAATGTACCTATAGCAACAAATGCAGCCAACAGTAAGTGAAAAAATGATGAAATTTCATATCTAAAAAAAATTATTTTGTTATGTTTTTGCACTTCCACTGCTATGATTGTGAATCCTGAATCCTTCCTGGTCATGCTGACAAAGTTTTATGAATTTATTTGTAAAAGTATAGACAGTGGAAAATAAAATGTCCTGTGGTGCCTCTCCTGCTCCAAGTCGGCCCGTTTGACGTCCTACCCCCCCTTAATAATCGACTTTGTACTATAATGGGCATGTAAATTAACCGATAAGTCTGTAGAACCTTACCAAACAATCTTTTAGAGAAACTGACACTCTGGCATCATCGACTCAGCCTGCTTTGTGATGTTTTTGTTGTGGTTCAAATGGCTCTGAGCACTATGGGACTTAACTTCTGAGGTCATCAGTCCCCTAGAACTTAGAACAACTTAAACCTAACTAAGCTAAGGACATCACATACATCCATGCCCGAGGCAGGATTCAAACCTGCGACCGTAGCGTTCACGCAGTCCCAGACTGAAGCGCCTAGAACCGCTCGGCCACCCCGGCTGGCGTTTTTGTTGTGGTCTTCAGTCCAATGACTTGTGTGATGCAGCTCTCCATGCAACTTCCCCTGTGCAAGCCTCTTCGTCTCTGAGTATCTACTGTAACCTACATCCTTCTGAATCTGCTAACTGTATTCATCACTTGGTCTACTTCTACGACTTCCCTCCCATCCTCCTCCACCACCACCACCACACTGACTTCCAATACTAAATCGGTTGTCTCAAAATTTGTCCTATCAACCGATTCCTTCTTCTAGTCAGGTTGTGCCACGAATTTCTTTTCTCTCCATTTCTGTTATGGTATTCGGCCGAACGTTGGTCACCAATGTATTGGCGTTCGGCTTCTCACCCACACAAACGAACGGCTTGGGGCGAAGGGATTCGCCATGTGGAATCGCAGTTGGCTCTGATAACTTGCCGACTTTGCTCCCATTTTATTTTTGTTATAAACTAGCTTTATAATTACAATTTCACCTGCCGATATTATGAGGGAAGAAGAGGATTTAGCAGTCGCCGCATCTGCTGCATATGTTTTAGTGCAAGGAGATGATTATCAGAAAAAGAAAAAGAAACATCGCTTGGGGCGACCGCTCTTTTAAAAAGTAGGGAGCAGAATGGTGCGGTAAAACTAGTGTATCACCTTAAAGCTGACGTGGAATAAGGGCTATTTCGTAAATTTTTCCCGAATGGAAGATACACATTTCGAACTGTCACTGAATTGTGTAGGCCCTAAAATTTCCCAAAAATGACACCTCTTTTAGGAGAGCTGTGCCAGCAGCAGAAAGATTAATGGTCACTGCCAGTTGAGTTTCTCTATCTTTGTCATGCACGGCGAAAAGACGTCAGTTCGTTGTTGTTGCCTTCAGTGCAAGCTTCTTCATCTCCCAGTACCTACTGCAACCTACATTCATCTGAACTTGCTTAGTGTATTCATCTCTTGTTCTCCCTCTACGATTTTTACCCACCACGCTGTCTTCCAATACAAATTTGGTGATCCCTTGATGCCTCATAACATGTACTACCAACCGATCCCTTCTTCTAGTCAAGTTGTGCCACAAACTCCTCTTCTCCCCAGTTCTATTCATTACCTCCTCAATAGTTACGTGAACTATCCATCTAATCTTCTGTAACACCACATTTCAAAAGTTTCTGTTCTCTTCTCGTCTTAACTCTTTATCGTCCGTGTTTCACTTTCATACATGGCTGCACTCCATACAAATACTTTCAGAAACGACTTCCTGTCATTTAACTCTATATTAGATGTTAAAAAATTTAAATTTCTCTTCTTCAGAAACGCATTTCTTGCCATTGCCAGTCTACATTTTATATCCTCTCTACTTCGGCCATCACCAGTTATTTTGCTGCCCAGATACCAGAACTTATCTACTGCATTAAGTGGTTCGTTTTCTAATGCAATTCCCTCAGCATCACCTGATTTAATTCGAATACATTCCCTTTTTCCTTCTTTCGCTTTTGTTGATGTTCATATTATAGCGTCCTTTCAAAACACTTTCCATTCCGTTCAACTGTTCTTCCAAGTCCTTTGCTGTCTCTGACAGAATTATAATATCATCGGGAAACCTCAAAGTTTTATTTCTTCTCGCTAAACTTTAATTCCTTCTCCAAATTTTTCTTTGGTTTCATTTACTGCCTCCTGAACGTTATATACAATGTATTCTTGAGAATCAATCTAACTATTAGTGCTGGTCAGCAAGATGTATGAGACACGCGAATTACCCTCAGACTTGAAGAAGAATATAATAATTGCAATCCCAAAGAAAGAAGGGGTTGACAGATGTGAAAATTACCGAACTATCAGTTTAATAAGCCACGGCTGCAAAATACTAACACTAGTTCTGTACAGACGAATGGAAAAACTGGTAGAAGCCGACCTCGGGGAAGATCAGTTTGGATTCCGTGGAAATGTTGGAACACGCGATGCAGGACTGACCCTACGACTTATCTTAGAAAATAGATTAAGGAAAGGCAAACCTACGTTTCTAGCATTTGTAGACTTAGAGAAAGCTTTTGACAATGTTGACTGGAATACTCTCTTTCAAATTCGGAAGGTGGCAGGGGTAAAATATAGAGAGCGAAAGACCATTTACAGTTTGTACAGGAACCAGATGTCAGTCATAAGAGTCGAGGGGCATGAAAGGGAAGCAGTGTTTGGGAAGGGAGTGAGACAGGGTTGTAGCCTATCCCCGATGTTATTCAATCTGTATATTGAGCCAGCAGTAAAGGAAACAAAAGAAAAATTCGGAGTAAGAATTAAAATCCATGGAGAAGAAATTAAAACTTTGAGGTTCGTCGATGACATTGTAATTCTGTCAGAGACAGCAAAGCACCTGGAAGAGCAACTGAACGGAATAGATAGTGTCTTGAAAGGAGGATATAAGATGAACATCACCAAAAGCAAAGCGAGGATAATGGAATGTAGTCGAATTCAATCGGGTGATGCTGAGGGTATTAGATTAGGAAATGAGACGCTTAAAGTAGTAAATGAGTTTTGCTATTTGGGGAGCAAAATAACTAATGATTTTCGAAGTAGGGAGGATATAAAATGTAGACTGGCAATGGGAAGAAAAGCGTTTCTGAAGAAGAGAAATTTGTTAACATCGAGTATAGATTTAAGTGTCAGGAAGTCGTTTCTGAATGTATTTGTATGGAGTGTAGCCATGTATGGAAGTGAAACGTGGACGATAAATAGTTTAGACAAAAAGAGAATAGAAGCTTTCGAAATGTGGTGCTACAGAAGGATGCTGAAGATTAGATGGGTAGATCATATAACTAATGAGGAGGTACTGAATAGAACTGGGGAGAAGAGGAGTTTGTGGCACAACTTGACTAGAAGAAGGGATGGATTGGGAGGACATATTCTGAGGCATCAAGGGATCAATTTAGTATTGGAGGGCAGCACGGAGGGTAAAAATCGTAGAGGGAGACCAAGAGATGAATACACTAAACAGATTCAGAAGGAGGTAGGTTGCAGTAGCTACTGGGAGATGAAGAAGCTTGCACAGGATAGAGTAGCATGGAGAGTTGCATCAAACCAGTCTCTGGACTGAAGACCACAACAACAACAAGTTCTAGGGGACTGATGACCTCAGATGTTAAGTCCCATAGTGCTCAGAGCCATTTGAATCATTTGACTAAACCCCATAGGGATACCAAATTTCAGGGATATTGGTCGCTACGATTCACGTGCTGTTCGAAACAATCCTAGATATGAGGAGATACTAAAAGAAACCGAACTTATTTTTTAACTTATTTATTCACATTTTAAACACAAGCCTTCAATCCCCTTCAAAGTACTCTCCACTTGCACTAATACACTTGTCTAATCTTTTATTCCATTTTTCAAAACATGATTTAAATTCAAATTTTGTGACGCTTAACAGCGCCTCCGTCGTTTCTTCTTCACCTTAGAAACATCAGCAAAACGCTTGCCTTTCATTTCGCTTTTCATTCTAGCAAACAAAAAACAAACAAAAAATGCCGCGCGGGACAAGATCGGGTGAGTATGGGAGTTTGAGGAACGGGTCAAGAACTGTCACACCACCAGGACTGTGTGAGCAGGGGCATTGTCATGATGGAAAATCCAGTCACCCGACTGCCACAAATCATGTCGCTTCCGCCGCACACAGTAGGAAAAAAAAAAAAAAAAAAAAATGTTCAAATGGCTCTAAGCACTATGGGACTTAACATCTGAGGTCATCAGTCCCCTAGACTTAGAACTACTTAAACCTAACTAACCTAAGGACATAAAACACATCCACGCCCGAGGCAGGAATCGAATCTGCGACCGTAGCAGCAGCGCGGTTCCGGACTGAAGCGCCTAGAACCGTTCGGTCACAACGGCCGGTACAGTTTCGCAGTCTTTTCAAAACTTCCAAGCAGAAAGCCTTACCCTGTGCAACAAACTCCGAAAGTCACCTGTAATAATTTTTGAAAAAAATTTTTCGTCATTTCGGGTGTCTTCTTTCAAAGCATAACGTTCTTCCACAGGACCTTGTTTTTTGTTGAGCTGTCAGCAGTCGAGTCACGAATTCGAGAGCCATTCTTTTCATTCCCAAATCTTCTGTCACGGTGCACTGCACTGAGTCTCTCCTGACAGCTCAATAATTTCTTCAATGGTCCGTCATCGATCTTCGTTGATGACTGCATAAATGTTTTCAACATCTTTGTGTGTTCAGGACGTGGAAGGAGGGCCACAACGAAGTTTGTCGTCAACTGACATTTAACCAGTTTTAAACGGGAAAACCACTCAGACACTTGAATTTTCCCCACAGCATCGTTCTTGTACGCCGGTTTTAACAGTTCAAGAGTTTCTATTCCACTTTTTCCGAGCAAAAATCAGATTTTCACCGTTGTAGTCTATTCACGAAAATCAGCCATTGCAAAACCGATGTTCACACTAAACACTTTTCACTATAAATTCTGCCGAAACTAGTACTGACCTCCTTCAGCTATAGCACTCGGCTTGCTGGATCTGTAATGTGGGCTCTATGTGCCTTAGTGGGAATACGTGGTAGTACAAAAGCTCCGCCCACCAAAACATTAGTTCGGTTTCTTTTGTATTTCTATCGGATTAAGATCACGTGATTTAGCGGGTCAGTTGACGTGGAATAGAATGCATGAGGATTCGTCCAGTGAGGAAAGTGGACGTGCAGCTTTGTGAAGACGGCTGTGGTCATTTTCGAGGAATACTCCTCTTGAAGATACAGAAGAAAGGACAACATTCGGTCACCGAGAATGTTGAAATAAACACCCTCTTTCATGCCCACAGCAACGTGAATGAGTGGACCCAAAGCACAGTGCGAAAAACACCTGAAAAAGATCACATCATATTTCCAGCCTAAACTACATCAAACCACACTGCGGGTTAAACTCTTCATTGGATCGTCGTCCACCCCCGGTATCAGAGTGGTCAGCGCGACAGAATGTCAATCCTAAGGGCCCGGGTTCGATTCACGGCTGGATCGGAGATTTTCTCCGCTCAGGGACTGGGTGTTGTGTTGTCCTGCTCAACATTATTTCATCCCCATCGACGCGCAAGTCACCGAAATGGCGTTATTCAAAAGACCTGCACCCAGCGAACGGTCTACCCGACGGGAGGCCCTACTCATACGACATTTACGTTGGATCGTCGATACACTCGACGCCTTGCATCATTTGAAAAGAGGCAAAATCGCGCCTCTAGTCAGATAATACCCAATTTCTGTGTTTTTATGCCACTGTAAGCAATGGCCTTTTGTGAGGTGTCGGACTCCAGATGTTCATCCCATGCAGCTACCTTAGCAGCGCTCGCTAGGAAACTGCTTGAGACGGACCTGCAGTCACTGACAGGGTGCGACTCTCGCTTCCAATCTCTGCCGATCAGTACGTTCTTACGCCTCCTTACCTTGCTGCAAGTAGTAAACCAATCCTTCTGTTAGCGTCAAAAAGATCATATGCCATTACTGGCCAGGAGGCTACGTCTGCCATTGTTCGGGCGCCTGGTGCAAGTCTCTCTGTTTGACGCCCGTTCTGCGACTTACACGTCGACAAAGATGTGATGAATGACGAGGTCTACACAAACACCCAGTCTCCCGAGGTCTACACAAACACCCAGTCTCCCGAGCATAAAAAAAATTTATGACTCGGCCGTGAACCTGGGAGCCTGCAATTTAGAGACAATGGCTGTAACCACTCACCAACTGAATCCGCATTGATACACCAACCAGTCACGCAACTTTATTCACGCTGTGTTCATGCACAAAAACATGACAGCCCATTTCTGTCACTTCTACACGCCAGGCCATGTTACTGGGCTGAGCTGATTCCATACAATCGACAGCCATAACTAACATAAGCGGTGGACGGTCAGGTGACTGTCTGGTTCAGTTCTAGACTATCTGCAGCGCTCCAAAGCTACCGGTGTGATGTATTAAAAAAGCACGCCGTCTTCAGGCCACAAGTGGCCCATCGGGACCCTCCGACCGCCGTGTCATCCTCAGTTGAGGATGCGGATAGGTGCGGCGTGTGGTCAGCACACTGCTCTCCCAGTCGTTATGAGGTTTTCTGTGACCGGAGCCGTTACTATTCTGTCGAGTAGCTCCTCGGTTGGCATTACGAGGCTGAGTGCACCCCGAAAAATGGCAACAGCGCATGGCGGCCCGGATGGTCACCCATCCAAGTGCCGGCCACGCCCTACAGCGCTTAACTGCGGTGACCTGACGGGAACCGGTGTATCCACTGCGGCAAGGCCTTTGCTGATGTATTAAGGGGGCGACTAATATTTTGCTGGCGATAATATCGACTGGTCCATCCTTGCTTCCTAGGAGCTGTGAGCGAAGGTCTTTAGACATATCCTGTGCCAGTCTCTGTGAAGATTAATATAACCGTTGCTACTTCGAAATTTTGTTCAGAAAAACGGTATCTTTAATCCGGCCGGAAATACCTTTGTACCTTCCACTACTTACACCTGTAAATCCTCAGAAGTCGCAGTTAGCGGATTTACTATCCGTAACGGACCGTCAAGCAGACAATGTAATTAATGTCCAGAAATACTAGCCTGACCACGCGTTTTGTAAGGAGGCGTAATTTTTGTGTTTCCCTCTTCCCCCAAACATTTATCTGCTTCGTATTCGAACTATTTTACGTAGCTTAAGGCCCCACTGCACGCTGTTAACAAAGATACGAGCATAAGGAATAGGTTCCCAGATATGTGAATGATTCGAAGACTTCCTAAGCAATTGTTCCCAATACTCTGTCCTCGATGATGATGTTTATCAGAGACAAGAGTAGCGCCAGGAGTACGCCAGGGAAGGGCTGTTTGCTGATGACGCTGTGGCGTATGGGAGGATGTCGTCGTCGAGTGACTGTAGGAGGATACAAAATGACTTCGACAAAGTTTCTAGTTGGTGTGATGAATGGAAGCTGACTCTAAATGTAGAAAAATATAAGTTAAAGCGAATGAGTAGGAAAAACAAAACAGTAATGTTCTGATACAGCATTAGTAGCGTCCAGTTGACTATGTCAGGTCGTTTAAACATCTGAGAATAACGCTACAAAGCGATATGGAATGGAACAAGCATGTGAGGCAAATGGTCGACTTCAGTTTATTGGGAGAATTCTAGAAAAGTGTGGTTCAGCTGTAAAGGAGACCACGTACAGAACTCTAGTGCGACCCATTCTTGCGTACTGCTCGAGTTTCTGGGATCCCCGCCAGGTCGGATCAAAGGAAGACATCGAAGCAGTTCAGAGGCGTGCTTCTAGATTAGTTACCGGTAAGTTCGAGCAATAGGCGAGTATTACGGAGATGCTTCGTGAGCTCAAACAGGGGTCCCTGGAGGGAACACGACTTCCTTTTCGTGAAACGCTATTGAGAAACTTTAGAGAACTGGCATTTGAAGTTGACTGCAAAAATACTCTACTTTCGCCAACGTATAATTCACTTGAGGCCCACGAAGATATGATAAGAGAAATTAGGACTTTTACGGGACCATATAGATAGTATTTTTTCTTCCCTTATTTGCGAGTGGGACAGGAAAGAAAATGACTAGCAGTGGTACCGGGTACCTTCCGCCATGCACCATGCTGTGACTTGCAGAGTATGCATGTAGATGTAGGTGTAGGTGTAGGGCCGCCTCTGGTTAAATGATGCAGCAATTAAGGATCATGAATACGTATATTCCATTTTGCGAAGGAAAAATGTGAAGGATGTTTTATTCCAGTTTATTACACTATCATTCGCTTCACAATAGTTCTACAAGCGAATGATTTGTGATTCACCAGAGGTCAACAACACCTTGCCCTATGCCCTCTTTAAGTTTATTCAGAGGACGTGTATAAAAACTTTCGTCTGTTTCCCTCCACCGCTCGACACTCCGCACTTCAGCCATTCATTATCAGGCAAACAATTCGCTTTGTTGAGGAATGTTAATGTAAGATACAGATATAAGATAATTTACCAACAAACTTCGTGAATAAAAAAGTGAACAAATTTCTTAGTCAATCTAACACTTACACTTTGCAAATTATTTTCATTTACGTAAATACTTGGAATTTTCATGCAATTCATTTCTGTATTCATATGGTAAGTTTCATTTACAGCGAATCCTCCTTTTGAGCTTGTGGTATTTCACTAGAGAATCTTTGTAACAAATTTATGCTCAACTTAAGTATATGTCGTTTTTTCACTTACTTTGCATTTCCAATATCAACTACAAGGAAATTCACTTACATTCTTATGTCTTTATAAATTGCTCAGATATGCAACGTTAGAGGAGAAAGTAAAAAGTAGTTAGTCCTTCAAATTAGACATCAGTGCATCAGAACGGAATACATCTGTCTCTAGTTACCCTACCGTCGAAGGGGCGCTCAAAAATAAAGATATAAAGGGCGATTCAAAAATAACTGTGCATACGTCGTAGGAGTAATGTATGTATCAAAGTAAGCGTAAAATATTGCATCTACGCGATTACTCTGCTATTCACAATATAGTGCCTGGCAGAGGATCCAATGAACCACTTTAAAACTGTCTCTCTACCGTTCCACTCTCGAGAGGCGAGCGGGAAAAACGAGCATTTAAATTTTTCTGTGCGAGCCCTGGCTTCTTATTTTATCGTGATGATCATTTCTCCCTATGTAGGTGGGTGCCAACAGAATGCTATCGCAATTGGAGAAAAAATTGGTGATTGAAATTTCATGAGAAGACCCCGTCGCAACGAAATACGTCTTTATTTTAATGATAGCCACTCTAATTCACGTATCATGTCTGTGGCACTATCTCCCCTACTTCGCGATAATACAAAACGAGCTGCCTTTCTTTGTATTTTTTCGGTGTCACCCGTCAGTCCCATCTGATGCGGATCCCACACCGCGCAGTAATACTCCAGAATAGGGCGGACAAGCGTTGTGCAAGCAGTCTTTTTAGTAGATCTGTTGCACCTTCTAAGTGTTCTGCCAATAAATCGCAATATTTGGTTGGCTCTACCCACAACATTATCTATATGATCATTCAAATTTGGGGTATTTTTAATTGTAATCCCTAAGTATTTAGTTGAATTTACAGCCTTCATATTTGCGTGAGTTATCGCGTAATCGAAATTTAGCAGATTTCTTTTAGTACTCATGTGAATAACTCACACTTTTCTTTATTCAGGGTCAATTGCCACTTTTCGCTCCATACAGATATCTTATCTAAATCATTTTGCAATTCGTTTTGGTCATCTGATGACTTTACAAAACGATAAATGACAGCATCGTCTGCAAATAATCTAAGACGGGTACTGAGATTGTCTCCTATGTCATTAATACAGACCAGGAACAATAAAGGGCCTATAACACTTCCTTGGGGAACGCTGGATATTATTTCTGTTGTACTCGATGACTTTCCGTCTATTACTACGAACTGTGACCCTTCTGACAGGAAATCACGAATCCAGTCGCACAGCTGAGGCGATATTCCATAGGCACGCAGTTTGGTTAGAAGACGCTTGTGAGGAACGGTGTCAAAAGCCTTCTGGAAATATAAAAATATGGAATCAATAAGTAAAGGTAAAGGGCTAGTTGTGTTTCGCAAGAACGATATTTTTAAATTTGTGCTGACCATATGACAATAAATCGTTTTCTTCGAGGTACTTCATAATGTTCGAAAACCCTACTGCAAATCGACGTTAGTGATATGGGCCTGTAATTCAACGGATTACTCCTACTTCCCTTTTTGGGTATTGGTGTGACTTGGGTAATTTTCCAGTCTTTAGGTACGGATCTTTCTGTGAGCGAGCGGTTGTACATAACTGCTACCAAATATGGGGCTATCGTATCAGCATACTCTGAGAGGAACCTGACTGGTATACAGCCTAGCCCGAAGCCTTGCTTTTATTAAGTGATTTAAGCTGCTTTGCGACACCGAGGATATCTACTTCTATGTTTTTCATCTTGGCAGTTGTTCTTGATGGATTTCAGGAATATTTACTTCGTCTTCTTTGTTGAAGTTTTGGAAAATCGCGTGTAATAACTCTGCTTTAGTGACACTGTCATCAGTGACTTCACCGTTGTTATCGCGCGGTGAAGGTATTGACTGCGTCTTGCCATTGATGTGCATTATGTATGACCAAATCTCTTTGGGTTTTCTGCCAGATTTCGAGACAGTGTTTCGTTGTGGAAATTATTAAAAGCATCACTCATTGAAGTACGCGCTATATTTCGAACTTCTGCGAAACTTTGCCAGTCTTGGGGATTTTGCGTTCTTTTAAATTTGGCATGCTTTTTTCGCTACTTTTGCAACAGCGATATGACCCGTTTAGTGTACTATGGAGGCTCAGTACCATCACTTATTAATTTATGTGGTATATATCTCTCAATTGCTGTCGATACTATCTCTTTGAAAACATTCCACGATTTTTCTGCCCTTACATGATCAGATCATAAGGAGTGCAGACTGTCTCTTAAAAACAAGTTAAGAGCATTTTTATCGGCTTTTTTAAATAGATATACTTTGCGCTTCTTTTTGATGGTTGTAGGAGTTACGGTATTCAGCCTAGCAGCTACTGCTTTGTAGTCGCTAATTCCTGTATTCGTCACGATAGTCACTATTTGTCCAGGATTATTTGTTGCTAAGAAGTCAAGTATGCTTTCGCAACCATTTACGCTTCGAGTGGGCTCATGAACTAATTGTTGAAAATAATTTTCTGAGAAAGCATTCAGAACAGTTTCGGATGACTTTTATGCCTGCGTCCGGCTTTAAACTTATAATTTTTCCAGCATATCGAGGGTAGATTAAAGTCACCACCGACCTTAATTGTATGAGTGGGGTACCTACTTGAAATGACACTCAAGTTTTCTTTGAACTGTTTAGCAACTATATCTTCTGAGTCGGGGGTCGGTAAAACGACCCAATAGATAGTTTAGTCCGATTGTCAAGTATAACCTCTACCCATACTATTTCGCAAGAACTATCTATTTCAATTTCACTACAAGGCAAACTATTTCTGACAGCAATAAATACTCCACCACCTTTCTGAAAACTGTTAGATCGTTTGAAAAAATTTCTGCTGAACTTATTTCCGGCTTTAGCCAGCTTTCTGTACCTATAACTATTTGAGCTTCAGTGCTTTCTATTAGGGCTTGGAGCTCTGGTTCTTTCCCAACACAGCTACGACAATTTACAACTACAATACCGATCGTTTCTACAAGTAACTTACTGTGTTTTACCTGCCCTCTTTTAGACAGACGTCCTTTCTGTGGTTCCCTGAAGCTCTATGCCTAAAAAACCGGCCAGTCCCTTCCACACAGCCCCCGCTACCCGTGTAGCCGCTTCCTGTGTGTAGTGGACTCCTGACCTATTAGGCGGAATCCAGAAACCCACCACCCGATGGCCCAAGTCAATGAATCTGCAGCCCACACGGTCACAGAACCACCTGAGCCTCTGATTCAGACCCTCCACTCGGCGCTGTACCAAAGGACCACAGTCAGTTGATGCTGCAAATGGTGAGCTCCGCCTTAATCTCGGAAGCAAGACTGGCAGTCTTTACCATTTCCGCTAGCCGCCCAAAACCATAGACAATCTCCTCCGATCCAAAGCGACATACGTCATTAGTACCGACATGAGCCACCACCTGCAGTTGGCTGCGCCCTGTACTCCTCATGGCATGCGGAAGCAGCCTTTCCACATCCGTCAGGACTCCCCCCAGTATGCACACCGAGTGCACACTGGCTTCCTTTCCCACTTTGGCAGCCATGTTCCAAAGGGGCCGCATTACGCGCCTAACGTTGGAACTCCCAACTACCAGAAAACCCACCCTCTGTGAACTCCTAGACCTTGCGGGCCGAGAAGTTTCCCCTGGACAGGGTGGACGACTGCATCTGGCTCAGAGATATCGTCAGCCACAGATAACTCCCAAAATCTGTTCGTCAAACGAACCGGGGAGGCTATACCATTGGCCTCTCAGGAAGTTTTTCGCTGCCTGCCAGACTTTGGAATGATCTCCCACTCGACCACAGGTGAAGGGTCAACCTCAGTGCAGGCAGTATCCGGGGCAGACACAGCAGCGGACCGAACACGGGACACGTGGGACGTGCTCGACGTCTCTCGCATCCCCGAGTGCGATCCCCCACAGTGATGCAGCTTGGCAGCAGCCTCAAGCTGTGTGCCGGAAGCCTACGCAGCCTGGAGCTGTGAGCGAATGGTCGCCAACTCAGTTGGCATCTGTACACGGCAGTCACAGTTCCTATCCATTACTGCAGTCGCTCCCGTTTGAAGCTCGTAAAAACATACTACAAATTGTCAGTAGGCTGTTTAGGTTTTTATGTTGGTAACGCCACGTAGCGCTCTATATGAAAATCAGTGACTGCGCTGTGTGAAGTCCGTGGCTGGTTGGCATTGTTGGCATATTCGCTATTGTAGTGTTGGGCAGTCGGGTGTGAACAGCGCGTAGCGTTGCGCAGTTGGAGGTGAGCCGCCAGCAATGGTGGATGTAGGGAGAGAGATCGCAGAGTTTTGAGAGCGGATGATCTGGACGTGTGTCCATCAGAGACACTAAATTTGTAAGACTGGATGTCATGAACTGATATATATATTATGAATTTTGAACACTATTAAGATAAATACATTGTTTGTTCTCTATCAGAATCCTTCATTTGCTGACTATGCCTATCAGTAGTTAGTGCCTTCAGTAGTTAGAATCTTTTATTTAGCTGGCAGTTGTGGCGCTCGCTGTATTGCAGTAGTTCAAGTAACGAAGATTTTTGTGAGGTAAGTGATTCATGAAAGATATAGGCTATTGTTAGTCAGGGCCATTCTTTTGTAGGGATTATTGAAAGTCAGATTGCGTTGCGCTAAAAGTATTGTGTGTCAGTTTAGTGTTGATCAGAATAAGTAAAGAGAGAAATGTCGAAGTACGTTCAGTTTTCCTCATCTGTTTGAAAATCAAATAACGTAAGGGGTTTATCAGTTCAGCATTCATAAATTTTTCTAAGTGGACGTTTCAAAATGAACGGTGTACTCGGCTTGTTAGCAGCAGGAATTCGAAGTGCTCTCTCACTAACAGTCTCAAAAAAAAAACAAAAAAAAAAATGGTTCAAATGGCTCTGAGCACTACGGGACTCAACTTCTGAGGTCATCAGTCCTCTAGAACTTAAAACTACTTAAACCTAACTAACCTAAGGACATCACACACATCCATGCCCGAGGCAGGATTAGAACCTGCTACCGTAGCGGTCGCGCGGTTGCAGACTGACGCGCCTAGAACCGCTCGGCCACTCCGGCCGGCAAAACCCATTTCATGTTCTAAAAACTGTCGATACACTCTGTGAGTCAGGCGTTGTGTAATAAAATTCGGCACGAGTAACTGAATGTCCACAATATCACACCAAATGTTCACTGCAAAACGATTTTGATATCGTCGTACTATAGTTGCTTGAGTATTCTCATGCGAGTGTTCATGATACCCGCATGGCCAAAGAAGCTCTTATCCGTAAACAGTAACCGACGACCGAACAGTGTATCAGCAACATGGCACTGACAGAAATTCTGACGTTAGAGTTGTCTACAGGTATGTGTTCCTGTATATTCTGCAGGCGAAATGGGTGAAATTGCTGTCTCCGAAACAGGCACCCTAAATTTGATTTGAGGAACCCCTACAGTAGCACTAATACGGCGGCTTCACCTACCATTTCTAGGATGTTCTCAACACCTATTCCATCCACTCGAGGCCGACCTACCTGTGGCTCACCACAAATGCCGTATTCCCTTAAACGTCTCTCCTCAGCTGTAAAAGTCTGACGATTTTGTACTATATGTTTGTAAATAGTTCCATACGCTGTCGTCCTGCTGATCGTGCATTGCCTCCTGCTACGCCGTAAAGAAGGCGTAGATCCGCCTATTCACCGTTTGAATACGCCTTAGTACTGTACACAACGACTGCACTCCATGGACTGCCGACATAATCAGTGTACGTAGTACATCTGGTACCGCACCACTACAACAGCGCCACAGAATACAACGGACCGTATCGACGTCAATTAAACAAAAGCATTTCATGCGAAAATCAGCCTAGTACTGTAGAGAATACTACGAAGCAAGCGAATACGATAGGCCAAAAGCCTGCACTGGCCCATGAGTAATGCCTACCAAAAATGGCATTACGCATCATAACTCGGAAATAAGACAATTTCAGACAAAATTTTATTTAACATTTTACTCTTATTTTGATGCACATATTACACCATCGAAATGTGTACAGTTACATTTGATTCACCCCGTATATTGGGGTGTACAAACTTTTCCGTTTTCACGGAAGTATAAGTAAACGAAGCTGCTATTTATGCCTTTGGTATCCTTTTAGACGGCATACGTAGGGAACACAATGTGTCAAACAAAACAAATGAGACTGCAAACATTGTTTAGAAACTACGCTGCTGGCCATTGAAACTACAAGATTTTACTTATTGTGTATAACAGTGTAGTAGGAAGAACAATATTAAATTTGAAGGTTATAATGAGAAATTTAGTACACACAGCTGTCACTTCTGGCAGCAACAGCGGCTCTATCACGGCTGGACAACGAGTCGAACTAAGCTTGGATGACAGATACGAGCACATTATTCCATACTGCTTCAAGTCTCTGCCATAGTTCGTCAATCGTATCTCTGCAACCCATGACAAGATGTTTGCAATGGGTAAGAGATCTAGACAACGCGCTGGCCACAACAACAAACGGTGAGGCGAGTTCGTTCTTCGCACTTCTAACAGATCATTCCACCCGCGGTACCTCAATAAGCTTCTTAGTGTCTATCTGCTTCACTCTATGCTGGTGGATAGTTGTTCACTCGACCAAAAAAGCGTCGAATAAAATTCAACTGAATACCTACAAAGGCCGTATAACCCAATCTTGTACGCAGCTCTGTAATTTCGTAAGAGTATCGTGTTATGTATGAAGCGGAAATATGGGCCTCATGGAAAAAGGGTGACCAGGCTGAGTCACGCAATTTGACTCTTAGTCTGATCACGAGGTGTGGCCATTAACTGCACGCGTTGATCACGTAGGCTGACGTGAGGATCAATGCACTATACTTGAGAGATGTATCTGGAACATCTTAGGTGATTAGAAAGCTAGTAGGCAGGAATACAATTAAATACTCAGCTTTAATTCAGCATCAGCGGTGAACGTCGATCTTGACTTTGTACAATAATATTTACAAGTGCAGTTGTAGACTGAACTGCGAATACTTCTTTACAATTCTGATTGCTTCACACATATAGGTCAATTGTCAATGCATAAACTGTATGTGGCGCCTGGCTAGGTCGTAGCTACTGACTTAGCTGAAGGCTTTGCTAACTAGTGTCTCTGCAAATCAGATCTCTGAAGCTATAACAAGTGAACCATTCCTATTAACCCTGTGGTGCATGAATTTCACTGCAGTGGACAACTTTTAATGGTCTTTTTTTTGTTTTTTTCTTTATTGTGATTTCATTCCCCTGCCCCATATGGGCAGGCGAGGGCTGTCAGCAGCACAATCCGCCGCTCTTCAGCCGAGTGACATGACAACTAAAACAAGAATAAAATAATACATACATAAGGAGGTAAAAAAGGGGAACATAAAACAGAGGAAGGGGAGAAAATGGAGGTAAAAATACACTGACATGTACACGTTCATTGGGGACAGTTAAAAAAGTCACCAGAAAGTTAAAAAACACAGTTGGCGATTCTTAAAACACAGAGAAGACACTGGATGCGCATGCACAGGTTAAAAGTTGGCCACAGTATTAAAAACACTCTGAAACAACACACTTAAAACCCACTTGGAGCACACACGACGAAGAATAAAACTACCAGGTGGGACCTGCCGAGGGAAAGGTCAGAGAGAATGGAAAAGGAGGGGAGAGCATGGGGCAGCTGGGGAAGCGGCGGGATGAAGAGAGGAGGGGCAACCGTGGGTTCACGAAGAGGCAGGAGACACATGGGGCGGGAGAGGAAAAGGGAAGACAGGGCAGGAAGGAGCGCAGAGACACTGAAAGAAGGCACAAGAGACGGAGGGGGAGTAGGAGGGGAAATCCGCTCAGAAGGAGGGAGGGGAGGAGAGGGAGCCCTGAGGACGAGGCAGGAAGAGGGGGTTAGAGTTGGTAGGAAGGGTAGATGTCAGGGCGAAGCTCATCATCCAGGAGTGATAGACGGTGGAAGTTGTGTTGGGAAAGGAGATGGAGGGTGTGGAGATGGAGAGAGGGAGGGACACAACGGTAAAGGCGCGGCAACTGGTTGGGAGTGGAGAGGAAGGGAGACACCAGGGGGTGAGGGGGATCAAGGCGGTGGACTTTAATGGTCACTTCTCTGGTGTTTTTAATCAATCATGAGGCTGCAAATGCATGCAGGACTCAACACCAATAGGGAGTGTCCACTGCAGTGAACTGTGTGCATTTGCAGCCTCAGGACTGATTTAAAATGCCAAAGAAGCGACCATTAACAGCTGTCTACTGTAGTGAACACTATGCGCCACATGGTTAAAGTCGGCTGTAGAACTGGCCAGTGCACTAGCTTGTCTCCTAAGATCAGCCGAGTGGCGGCGCTCGGTCTGCTAGCGTCGACAGTGGCGACTCGCGGGTCCGATGTGTACTGACAGACCGCGGCCAATTTGAAGCCTACAACCTATCAAGTGTGGTGCCTTGCGGTGACACCACATATCGGTCGTGCGGTATTTTACAGTACTTTGCAGGGAAGTATTTGGTTGTCTCATAAGTTCGTTCGTTTTGCTCGCGCATTCCATTTATAGTGCCTGCATACCGTGCACCCGCCATGCCCCCCAGGGTAACACAGTTAGTTGTCTATCCGCCCCTACCACGAAGAGGTCGCCAAACACATGTGCAACTGGAGCACCTTTGGATATGTTAGTGTGTGTTTCTGCATCGATACTTCTCAATCTACCATACGGAGCGTGGCAGAGTGTACTCTGTACCACTACTAGTCATTTCCTTTCCTGTTACAGTCGCAAATAGAACGAGGAAAAAACGATTGTCTTTATGTCTCCGTATGAGCCCTAATTCTCTTATCTTGTATGTTGGCGGCAGTACAATCGTTCGGGAATCAGCTTCAACTGTCGATTCTCTAAATTTTCTCAGTGGTTTTTCTCGAAAGAAACGTCGCCTTCACTCCAGGGATTCCCGTATGAGTTCGCAAAGCAACTTCGTAACACTTACGTGTTGCATGAACCTACTGACAACAAATTTAGCAGCCCACCACTGAACTGCTTCGATGCCTTCCTTCAATCCGACCTAGCACGGTTATTAAACACTCGAGCAGCACTCAAGAATAGGTCGCACCAGCGTCCTTTATGCTGTCTCCAGAGTGACACATACCCTTGCTCCATAACAACTTATGGGACAGAAATGTAAATCAGGAGACTGGTGATCCGGAACTGTATGCCACCGCCTTCTGTAACAACGCTCTCCAGGCGCTGCCTGACCTTAGTAAACTGAGCCCTGGGGTGACAGCTTCCTCCCCTGTTCGTGGCTCACGGATATCAGCTTCCTCCAGTACTTGGGGCAGTGATTAACCTTACCCTCTCGCTTCATCACTGGACTTACGATCAAGCGTCTAATAAATATTACGGATAGACGAGGAGATTACAAAGTTAAGTGGGAATCGTGGAGCGGCTAAAATAAATAGTGATATTAGATGAAACCCTCAAATAGATACAAGAAGTTCACTTAATTAATTAATGTGATAACACTGAAATGATAATCAAAGCGCGCTTAAACTGTTCAATCTTTAGAGGTTATTGGACTGGTAGTAACGACACGGTCAACAGGAGAAAATCGCACACAATCATTATTGTAATACATTGGGAGTCACTTGTAATACAGTTGTCTGCCTCTGCCAAACTGCGGAAACTTTGCTGTAGCATAGACGTCAGAATGCAGCTGGACATGGTTCGTTCCTGAGTCAGTGATGTTTGCCACTTGCTATATGAGACTAGGAAAACGAGAGAGAGAGATTCAGTTGAAAGGTGCTACGAAAGCAACAGGACGTTTAGTAATAGAGTTGTGTCGTCGAGCGAATAACAGTATGCTTAAAATGTTTGCTCCTCGGAAACAGGCAGCCTCCTCCAAACTTCTAAGGCTTCACAATCAGGAGCACTCCTACATGTCGTGGCAACGTGTACTGCCTTCTTCATTGTGGTTCAAAAGGAGCAAGTCACTGTTCTACATCTACATCCATACTCGGCAAGCCACCTGACGGTGTGTGGCAGAGGGTACCTTGAGTATCTCTATCGGTTCTCCCTTCTATTCCAGTGTCGTATTGTTCGTGGAAAGAAAGATTGTCGATATGCCTCTGTGTGGGCTCTAATCTCTCTGATTTTATCCTCATGGTCTCTTCGCGAGATAAAACGTAGGAGGAGAAGGTATGTTCTCAAAACTTCAACAAAAGCCCGTACCGAGCTACTGAGCGTCTCTCTTGCAGAGTCTTCCACTGGAGTTTACCTATCATCTCTGTAACGCTTTCGCTATTACTAAATGATCCTGTAACGAAGCGCGCCGCTCTCCGTTGGATCTTCTCTATCTCTTCTATCAACCCTATCTGGTACGGACCCCACACCGGTGAGCAGTATTCAAGCAGTGGGTGAACAAGCGTACTGTAACCTACTTCCTTATGGTAATTCCATTTTAAATTACTCCTAACGCCTACCCGCAGATAATTTATGGAATTAACTGCTTCCAGGTGCTGACCTGCTATATTGTAGCTAAATGATAAAGGATCTTTATTTCTATGTATTCGCAGCACATTACACTTGTCTACATTGAGATTCAATTGCATTCCTTGCACCATGCATCAATTCGTTGCAGATCCTCCTGCATTTCAGTACAATTTTCCATTGTTACACCCTCTCGATATGCTACAGCATCACCCGCAAATAGCCTCAGTGAACTTCCAATGTTATCCGCAAGGACATTTATATATATTGTGAATAGCAACGGTCCTACGACACTCCCCTGCGGCACACCTGAAATCACTCTTACTTCGGAAGACTTCTCTCCATTGAGAATGACATGCTGCGTTCTGTTATCTAGGAACTCTTCAATACAATCACACAATTGGTCTGATAGTCCATATGCTCTTACTTTGTTCATTAAACGACTGTGGGGAACTGTATCGAACGCCCTGCAGAAGTCAAGAAACACGGCATCTACCTGGGGACCCGTGTCTATGGCCTTCTGAGTCTCGTGGACGAACAGCGCGAGCTGGGTTTCACACGATCGTCTTTTTCGAAACCCATGCTGATTCCTACAGAGTAGATTTCTAGTCTCCAGAAAAGTCATTATACTCGAACATAATACGTGTTCCAAAATTCTACAACTGATCGACGTTAGAGATATAGGTCTATAGTTCTGCACATCTGTTCGACGTCCCTTCTTGAAAACGGGGATGACCTGTGCCCTCTTCCAATCCTTTGGAATGCTAAGCTCTTCTAGAGACCTACGGTACACCGCTGCATGAAGGGGGGCAAGTTCCTTCGAGTACTCTGTGTAAAATCGAACTGGTATCCCATCAGGTCCAGCGGCCTTTCCTCTTTTTAATTGTTTTTCTATCCCTCTGTCATCTATTTCGATATCTACCATTTTGTCATCTGTGCGACGATCTAGAGAAGGAAGTACGGTGCAGTCTTCCTCTGTGAAACAGCTTTGGAAAGAGACATTTAGTATTTCGGCCTTTAGTTTGTCATCCTCTGTTTCAGTACCATTTTGGTCACATAGTGTCTGGACATTTTGTTTTGATCCACCTACCGCTTTGACATAAGACTAAAATTTCTTAGGATTTTCTACCAAGTCAGTACATAGAACATTACTTTCGAATTCATTGAACGCCTCTCGCACAGTTCGTTTTAGGAACTGTTTAAAACCCGGTTCCTAAAGAATGCGGTTGACAAACATGCTGCTTTACGACAGGTTCCATTGTCTTGCTGATACAATCATCGACTCCGAACTGCTCTCGTACTGTAAGCAGTACGCAATGCTGCAAAAGTCCGCATTTTTCGTTTTGTTAAGCGCAATCAAAGGGCCACACCATAACCACGAAAAACAACCCCATACCGTAAGACCATCTAATGCGTACTTCACTGCTGGCACTACATACGGTGGGCGGTAACATTCTCCAGCCGTTCGCAAAACGCAAGTCCTGCCATCGGACTGCCACAGGGTATGGCGTGATTCATTACTCCAAACCTCTCGTCTCGAGTCAACCAGAATGCAGCAGCGTCTCTCTTTATCCACCCCAAGTGTCGTTTAACATGGTCTGCAGAAATGTATAGCTTATGAAGAGCTGCTCGACCACCGTACCCCATTCTTTGTAACTCCCTACGCACAGGCATTGTGCTAGTTGGACTCACGAGTGATTCCTCACACTGGTTTCATTCTATGTTTTAGAACTACCCCCAAAAACACTCGACGGTTCCTTTTAGTCAGAACACAATGTCTGTCTTGTCTTGGTTTACTTGGGGTTGTTCCTCCGCTTTTCCACTTCAGAAATGCTGTTCCACTGAGACAGCAATATACACTACTGGCCATTAAAATTGCTACACCACAAAGATGACGTGCTACAGACGCGAAATGTAACCGACAGGAAGAAGATGCTGTGATATGCAAATGATTAGCTTTTCGGAGTATTCACACAAGGTTGGCGCCGGTGGCGACACCTACAACGTGCTGACATGAGGTGAGTTTCCAACCGATTTCTCATACACAAACAGCAGTTGACCGGCGTTGCCTGGTGAAACGTTGTTGTGATGCCTCGTGTAAGGAGGAGAAAAGCGTACCATCACGTTTTCCACTTTGATAAAGGTCGGATTGTAGCCTATCGCGATTGCAGTTTACCGTATCGCGACATTGCTTCTCGCGTTGGTCGACATGACTGTTAGCAGAATATGGAATCGGTGGGTTCAGGAGGGTAATACGGAACCCCGTGCTGGATCCCAACGACCTCGTATCACTAGCAGTCGAGATGAAAGGTATCTTATCCGCATGGCTGTAACGGATCGTGCAACCACGTCTCGATCCCTGAGTCAACAGATGGGGAAGGTTGCAAGACAACAACCATCTGCACGAACAGTTCGACGACGTTTGCAGCAGCATGGACTATCAGCTCGGAGACCATGGCTGCAGTTACCCTTGACGCTGCATTACAGACAGGAGCGCCTGTGATGGTGTACTCAACGACGAACCTGGGTGCACGAAAGGAAAATCGTCATTTTTTCGGATGAATCCAGGTTCTGTTTGCAGCATCATGATGATCGCATCCGTGTTTGGCGACATCGGGGTGAACGCACATTGGAAGCGTGTATTCGTCATCGCCATACTGGCGTATCACCCGGCGTAATGGTATGGGGTGCCACTGGTTACACGTCTCGGTCACTTCTTGTTCGCATTGACGGCACTTTGAACAGTGGACGTTACATTTCAGATGTGTTACGATCCGTGGCTCTACCCTTCATCCGATCCCTGCGAAACCCTACATTTCAGCAGGATAATGCACGACCGCATGTTGCAGGTCCTATACGGGCCTTTCTGGATACAGAAAATGTTCGACTGCTGCCCTGGCCAGCACATTCTCCAGACCTCTCACCAATTAAAACGTCTGGTCAATGATGGCCGAGCAACTGGCTCGCCACAATACGCCAGGCGCTACTCTTGATGAACTGCGGTACCGTGTTGAAGCCGCATGGGCAGCTGTACCTGTACACGCCATCCAAGCTCTGTTTGACTCAATGCCCAGGCGTATCAAGGCCGTTATTACGGCCAGAGGTGATTGTTCTGGGTACTGATTTCTCAGGATCTATGCACCCAAACTGCGTGAAAATGTAATCACATGTCAGTTCTAGTACAATATATTTGTCCAATGAATACTCGCATTTCATATTGGTGTAGCTATTTTAATTGCCAGTAGTGTACAATCTCACTGTCCACATTATAGAGTCCTTAAATAGTAAAATGTCACCAACAGGAATTTTCTGTGACTTGTCCAAAGCATTTGATGGTGTGAACCATGACATGGTACAGAAATTACAGTTCTATGGTATAAATGGAATAGAATATGAGTGGTTTAAGTCCTACCTACAGAACAGGAAGCAAAAAGTTTCCTTATATGGGTCAAGTGATTTAAATAAGTTGCCACTTCATCTAACTGTGGTGAAATTACATTAGGTGTTCCATGGGGTTCAATCGAGGGTCCATTCTGTTCTTGATATATGTGAACGACCTCCCTTCCTATCTGAAACAAGAAGCTGAACTGACGCTGTTTGCTGATGATACAAGCATCATTATTAATCTGGTAAAAGAAATTCCAATTGAAAATGATACAAATAAGGTCTTTGGAAAAGTCATTAACTGGTTTTCTGCAAATGGGCTTCCTCTAAACTTTGAAAAAACACAGTACATCCAATTTTCTGCTGCAAAAAGTACTGTTCCTTCAATAAATATAACACATCAACAGAAGTTAGTAGACAGGGTAGAGTATACTAATCTTTTGAGTGTACACATAGATGAGAATCTTAATTGGAAAATTCATATTTTGGATCTTCTAAAGCGACCAGGTTCAGCAACTTTTGCAATCAGAGTAATTGCCAATTTTGAGGACATAGGAACAAGTAAGCTAACATACTTTGCATACTTTCACTCTCTGATGTCATACAGAATAATATTTTGGGGTAACTCAACATTTAGACAAAAAGTATTCACTGCTCAAAAGAAAGTGGTTAGAATAATGTGTGGGGCTCATAGTCGCACATCTTGTAGGCATCTTTTTAAAAGATTGGGAATTCTTACAACAGCCTCACAGTACATTTACTCACTAATATAATTTGTTCTCAACAACATGGACCTGTTTAAAAACGACAGTGACATTGATGCTTATAATACCGGAAAAAAGAAAGACTTACACTATCCTTTACTCAACCTATCATTAGCACAGAAAGGGATAAAATATGCTGCTATAAAAATTTTCGACAAATTACCAGATGAAATAAAATGTCTGACAGGTAGCAGTAATAGCTTCAAAAATAAATTGAAATCATATCTCCTTGACAACTCCTTCTATACCATAGATGAATTCTTGAATAGGAATAAATAAATCTATAAATATAGTATATGCATTTTGTGCCATTTAAGGTAATGGGGTAAATAATAGAAATATTAATCCTTAACACTGTATCGTAATATATATATATATATATATATATATATATATATATATATATATATATATATTGTTTATATATATTTTGTTTCATATGTGCATTTCTTGTGACTTGACCCGTTCCACATCATAACGGCCACCGTACCGTGCGATTGATCAATGGAACATGCAACCAACCAACTAACTAACTAACAATCCCCTCACATCGATTTGGGCAGCTTTAGATGTCTAGAAATGTCCATGATGGATTTGTTACCTAGCTGACTTCCACTGACCGCTCCATATTCGAAGTCACTGAGCTGTCCTCACCGACCCATCCTGCAGTTGCTCTTTTTCTACCGACAACACAATACTTTCTGCCTCCCTTTATACTGGCTGCCATGCCTCTGCTGAAATACGGGGCTATCTGGATACTGTAGATCAGCTAGCGTATAAGCGACATCGGTTGTTGTTGAGATGTTTAATATAGTAGTAAATGCAATCAAACGGGCACATGTGGTTCGAAGAAGGCTGGAAGAAACGGCCTTGTGCCGAAATGTGAAGGAATTGGTAAGTGTTGTCTGGGCTCCGCCTAGGTGAGGAAGTTTCCCTATTGCGCAGAGCCCCGACTGCCACCGGACATGGTCCGTGTCTGAGCCAGCAATGCTTGTTGCCTGCTGGCCGAGATTAGATTTCACCTTCGTACGAAAGGAAAAGGCAACCAGTCGCCCTTGCGAGCATCCCCGAGAAACCTCAGTTTGTGGGACTGCTTCTGTAATCGGCCAGTCTGTGTAACTTTACGTAAGTAATTTTTCGCCATTGGGAAGCATATATGCACTTCAACACGAACCCAGCCCACCGTATACCCCAGCGTAAATTTCGATGAAACGTATAGATTTCTAAACTGTAAGAACTCTCTCTTTTTTGGAAATAATTTCCTGCCTAATATGCTTCCAACTCTCGCTGTAAGTAGAGTTTCATTATAATAAAATTTCAAAACAATAGTTGGAAATGATATTGAACTTCAATCTTATAGACGTCACAAGAGGTCTTAAGGATGCACCGCCCTAGCATAATTTGTGCATCACACTGGCACAGAAATTTGTATTTTCAGAAGGTTAAAACCATTTTTTCTGTATTCTGTAATAATGTATGGGTCATCATATTTAAAATTTACAGAACAGTGAATAATTCCCCTGTGTGTGGATATCACATTTAAAACGAATTCGTGCACCATGTTCACAAAAACAAATTTCTGTTCCCACGGGGCACGAATTCGTTGTAAATGTGATACCCAGACGTTCGTCACCGACGTACATCTGCATCTCCTCGATCTGATTACTATGTAATTGACTGGGAAATTGGGTTTAACGTCCCGTCGACATAGAGGTCATCAGAGCTGTAATTCATACTTTGATGCCTAGCAGAGGGCTCATAGAACAACTTTCCCACTGTATCTCTATGGTTCCACTCTCAAACAGCGTGTGATAGAAATGAACACCGAAACCTTTCCGTGCGAGCTCTAATTTTTCTTATTTTATTACGATGATCATTTCTAGCTGTATAGGTGGGCGTTAGTAAAATATTTTCGCATTCGGGATGACAAAGTTGACCATTAAAATTTCGTGAAAACATCTCGTTTCGGAGAAAAACGGCTTTGTTTCAACGATTTCCACCTCAACTCGCTTATCATATCCGAGGAACTCTCACTCCTCTTTCGTGACAATACAAAATGAGCTTTCCTTATTTGAACTTCTTCGACGTCATTCATCTATCCTACAGGATAAGGATTCCGTACCGCGCAGCAGTATTCTAGCAAAGGACAGAGAAGCGTAGTGTAGGCAGTCTCTTTAGTGGATTCGTTGCATCTTCTTAGTGTTCTGCCAGTGAGACGTAGTCTTTGGTTCGCCTACCCCACAATATTATCTATGTCATTGTTCCAGCTTAAGTTGTTAGTGATCGTAATCTCTAGGTATTAAGTTGAATTGACAGCTTTGTGATTTGTATGACTTATTGCGTAATCGAAATTTAATGGATTTCTTTTCGTATTTTTGTGGATGACCTCACACTTTGAGTTATTTAGGGTCAGTTGTCACCATATCTATACGAGCATCTTGTCTAAATAATTTTGCAGTTGGTTCCTATCTTCTGATGTCTTTAATAGACAGTAAATGACAACATCATCTGCAAACAATCTAAGAGAGCTGTTCAGATTGTCTCCTAAATCGTTTAGATTGATTAGGAGCAGAGGGCCTAAACACTTCCTACGGAACTTTCAGATAGCATTTCGGTTTTACTCGATGAATTGCGTCGTTTAGGTTATGAGAATAACAAGACTTTGTGTCAAAAGTTCTAAGTTTGGGTCTGATGATGACAGAAGTCGAAACATGCTTTAAAATAATGCAATGAATTAAAATTTAGTAAGCTCTTTGGACAATATTGTTCGTAACAGTTTTTAGTGGTCGCGGATACATTTCAGGTATTTCCTTTTTTGAAATGAATCTTACCGACACATGAATTGCTAATTGTTGAAGAACCCGCAAACATGAGTTAGGCTAAGTTATCTGAGGCTTTCTTGACTTAGCTGCTCGTCAACTTCAGGTACTATTTCATGATATAGTGTGCTTACGAGTCACATGTATTCAGCTTTCTCTAATTCCCACGGACATTACATATTAGCTTTCTCACTGTCGATATTAAAACTAAACCTATGTCCATCTTCAAGAGCTGAAGATCACGAGCTAATGATCGGTTGCCGTGTCAATCTCTGCCAATTTGTAATTTGGATGCAGCGCGAAGGGACAAGAAAAAACGTCTATGGAAAACTCTTATAATAAGAAGTGACAGGCTTACGGGACATCTACTACGGCGTCCAGGAATGATTAATTTGTTGCAGCAGTTGGAAAAAAATATCAGTCACTAGGCACAGAATGGATTCAAATGGTTCAAATGGCTCTGAGCACTATGGGACTTAGCATCGGAGGTCATCAGTCCCCTAGAACTTAGAACTACTTAAACCTAACTAACCTAAGGACATCACACACATCCATGTTCGAGGCAGGATTCGAACCTGCGACCGTAGCGGTCGCGTGGTTCCAGACTGAAGCGCCTGGGAACCGCTCGGCCACACTAGCTGGCCAGAATGGATTACGGTATACGTTGAGTGTAGTAGCTGCACAGAGATTAAAAGATTAGCACCAGATACGAAAGATTGATTGATGATTAAAAATGGAGTGATGTATAGTCAGCACATAACTTTCCCAGCAGTTTCTCAGTCTTGTGACTTTGTAGATGTCAATTGTTACTCAAGTGACTTCTCAGTTGCCCTCAAACTGCAGCGTGCACTCAGTTCCCGCACTCCCACAAATGAAAAAATCCTGATGGTATCGAGAATCGAACAAGTATTCTCTTTGTGGCAGTCACTCACCATGCAACTACCAAAACGGACTTACTACCTTATTAGAAATCAAAAATAAGAAGCAGATGAAATATTTTCCGTTTCTCAAAAACAAGTATAACTGAAGTGTTAACGTTTATACTGACATTATACAAGTATTGACTAGCAAAGGCATATCCTCTCATGTGACAGCACAATCAACTATTCTGATCTCTGCACCGCGTCAAAAACCATTCAGTAATAATGAGTATGCCCAAGTATGAAGAACTTCTTACAAGGGAACGTCCCCATCGCACCCCCCTCAGATTTAGTTATAAGTTGGCACAGTGGATAGGCCTTGAAAAACTGAACACAGATTAATCGAGAAAACTGGAAGAAGTTGTGTGGAACTATGAAAAAAATAAGCAAAATATACAAACTGAGTAGTCCATGTGCAAGATAGGCGACATCAAGGATCGTATAACCTCAGGTGCGCTATGGTCCCGTGGTTAGCGTGAGCAGCTGCGGATCGAGAGGTCCTTGGTTCAAGTCTTCCCTCGAGTGAGAAGTTTAATATTTTTTATAATCAACTTCGCTCTCCAAAATTCGAGGACATGTTCAGATTTGCTTGGACATATGCAGGATTTGACGGTCTACACACGGAAAAATTTGAAAACGTTAAAAACATATGTTTTGACGCAGCACAAGGAAAACTGTGCGACTGTGAAACTGTTGCATTTATTTGTTGCAGTTTATGTGACAAACTCTTATGTTTTCATCACTTTTTTGGGAGTGATTATCACATTCACAAGAAAACCTAAATCGGGCAAGGTAGAAGAATCTTTTTACCCATTCGCCAAGTGTACAAGTTAGGTGAGTCGAGAACATATTCCTGTCATGTGACGTACATGCCGTCACCAGTGTTGTGTAGAATATATCAGACGTGTTTTCCTGTGGAGGAATCGGTTGACCTATGACCTTGCGATCAAATGTTTTCGGTTTCCATTGGAGAGGCACGTCCTGTCGTCTACTAATAGCACGGTTTTGCGGTGCGGTCGCAAAACACAGACACTAAACTGACTACAGTGAACAGAGACGTCAATGAACGAACGGACAGATCATAACGTTGCGAAAATAAAGTAAATTTTTCACTCGAAGGAAGACTTGAACCAAGGACCTCTCGATCCGCAGCTGCTCACGCTAACCACGGGACCACGGCGCTCCTGAGCTCAGGTTATCCTTGATGTTGCCTATCTTGCACATGGACTACTCAGTTTGTATATTTTGCTTATTTTTTTCATAGTTCCACACAACGTCTTCCTGTTTTCTCGATTGATCTGTGTTCAGTTTTTCAAGGCCTATCCACTGTGCCAACTTATAACTAAATCTGAGGGGGGTGCGATGGGGAGGTTCCCTTGTTAGGTACTATACGAAATAGAAACACCTTCCATGATACCTGTTCGTCTAGCGGGTAACTATCGCTTCATCCTCGTGCATCGAATAATTACTAACAGCAAAATTCAGGCTGTGTCTCTAGATACGTGGAAAACAGCAACGAACAAAACGAAATCTGGGAAAAGAAAAGGAGTGATTCATGTCCGTTACCTACTTATTCCCGGTAACTTCATAGGAAGGAGCTGTAACGATATGACGCTGACATGTCATCTGTTGTACTCGTTCGGGGTTCTAGGGATTGGCTGAACGGTCTCTTCCGCATTTCAGAGAATCCATCGAAGAGTGCGAGGAATCCGACAGCCGGTTTGCTGTCACATGACCCAGAACATTAGTCTGCTACTGCAGTTAAGCAATAACTCTCCCTCCGGTATGCCTTCTTACGCCACGCCCTCTAACTTTTTATCGCAATATAGATCACATCAGGTCTTTCAGTATTTATCTTTAAGCCCTGGACAGTTAGGAGATACTGAACAACTACCCTTGAACTTTTGAAAGCATTCGTTTCTGAAGTGATTGGTGTGTAAAGTGTTATATTGTTCTGCTGCTCTTTCTTTTTGTGAATCAAAGTATATCAAGAGCGAGTTAAAACTGTGCAAGATCATATAATAATGTAAGATATGTACTGGGGCCTACCAAAGGGACATAAAAAGAGTATGAACAATACTAGAGCCAAGCAAAAAAAGTCATTGTGATGTTCTCGTAACTTATTACTCTTAAATTCGGCCTACTAGCGTTGCCATGCGTCCGGCAAATTATTTCGGACAGCGGAAGACAATATTAATGTGATGGTGTAGAAGACAATTCGATGCTTAATGTCATTAATGATGTACTTATGGATCAGAATCTCCAGCGTGACTACAATTCACAGTCCGTAATAAGTTCGATACTGTGCCACCGAATGCGAGTATGAAAGGAAAACATAACCCATTCGTTGAAGAGTGATCGTTTTATTCTGCAAATATTCTACTTATTGATGATACTGTATTATTACCACACTCGTACGATAAGAAAATGAAAGGTCCTCAAAGAAGTAATCGACGTTTGCCAAGCACGATTGGCTGTGACTACCATAAAAGTGGGTCTTACTTTATGGTGTACTTAACGTTCCATAAAATATTCACAAGTCTCTTTATTGTAGACACTCATTGCGGTGCTGCTTCGCTCTTTTGCTGGACACAGATTGCTACTCAATGGTGGCTTAGGAGCACGCAGCAAGAAACATTTGTTATTTTGTTTCTCTGTCGGTTATTTTTACAAAAGTAGAGGACAAGTGAACATATGTAGAAATGGAATCGAGAGACGATCAGTCACAAAAGGAAGGTAATTTAATGCTTTCTGTAGTGATTTTTGTAAAGTTAAATCTTTCTTATTTTAACACTTTTCCCAACACTCTCCTAGAAACGCAGTTTCATAGAAATTTACGGAATACAAATACACTACAGTCCCAATGAAGAGATGATACAACGAGTGAACGAAGATGTAGCTCGCTTTTTATTGAAGAATTTTAATTTGGATGCTAAAGGGTCATATAGAGCCACTAGTATCATACAATGAGTCGTAAATTAGAGCATTTGCAGTATGTGCTCTTATTATAAAACATGTGGGATGGACATTTAGCAGTGCGATGAATGTCAGGGTATAGGCTTTGCACGCCCCTAAAAATAAAGCATTTTTTGCATTTTCCAGAGCCAAACTGGTAGCTCTTATAGTACATGCCTTAGCAGATCCTACCTAACGCGTCCCTTTCATGGACTCCTGCTCTTGTCTGTTATTCCGTACAAACCTCCACTTCGTGTTTATCTTTCCAATTCACATTTAACACTCATCTATAGGACCACATTTCAAATTATTGCATTTACTTCTTCTCCGGCTTTATCTGTCACTTCCATTGAATGCTGTGTTTCAAAAGAACTGTTTCAGTAAAGTTTTCCCTAATAAGACGTCAACATTTTATACCAACGAAGCTCTTTTGTCGAAGGAATCATTCTTCGTATATATGAGATTGCATCTGATGTTATTCTCACTCTACTCTCCTTAAATTCTTGCTTCGTAGACAACAGAGTTCCTTCTTTCTCTCTTTCTGCTGTCTCTTCCTGAAAAATGGTTCAAATGGCTCTGAGCACTATGGGACTTAACATCTAAGGTCATCAGTCCCCTAGAACTTAGAACTACTTTAACCTAACTAACATAAGGACATCACAGACATCCATGCCCGAGGCAGGATCCGAACCTGCGGCCGTAGCGGTGTCTCTTCCTCAGTTTTGGTCATAGGGAAAGTACTATTTCCCATTTTCCCACGTACTATTCTTCGTTTCTTTTCTGTTTGCTTTGCTAAGAGTTACCCATTGCATTCAAATTTCTTCTGTGTTTTCTAGAAATGGGCTAATTAGTGCTTTTTATGGAACCATTCCTTTTGAGATAGTTCTTCATACTGAAATAACTACGTAGTTCATTTTTAATATTAAAGTACTGGTAAATAAGAGCACTTGGAAAAGCCCTTAAACTAACAGATTAGAAAGTAAAATTTTATTTCCTACAAATATTGAATGGCGTTAAGGAACAAACCTAGCATGAATATTTCTAAGAACTTTCCTTTTTGCCAGAAAGGACTGAGCGCTTTTAATTTTAACATAGGCCTTTACTTGGAAACCTGGGTAGTGGGAAGCAGTAAATATTAAGTTATTCTCATTGTCACACATGCAGCTACCGCCAACCTGTACGACCTAACAGCAACTGCGTTAAAGGGGTACAGTGAGGGCCAAGGGAGGGGAGGTGAGAATAGGAGATTGAACTGAACTAAGTGAACTAACGGAAGAGTTTTGATCATTCAATCTGGTGTAGTTCACACAGTTCGGAACTAACAGAACGGTTTCAGTTTTATAATAAAAAATTGGTTCAAATGGCTCTGAGCACTATGGGAGGTCATCAGTCCCCTAGAACATAGAACTACTTAAACCTAACTAACCTAAGGACATCACACACATCCATGCCCGAGGCAGGATTCGAACCTGCGACCGTAGCTGTCGCGCGGTTCCAGACTGAAGCGCCTAGAACCGCTCGGCCACTCCGGCAGGCCAGTTTTCTAATCAGTAGAATTCACGCAGTTCACCGTTATGAGTTCAGAATTACTATCGCTCAGTCAAGAGAGTGGGGCGTACTCAGCATCAAGAGAGAGGAGATTTATGGATGCGCAGTCTAACTTCCAGAAGGTAGGGGAGGCGAGAATCAAAAGAACGATATTTCACTAAAAGAAAGACTACTCTGGACAGTTCCTTTCCAGGAATGGTTCATTTGAACTAGTGCGTTTATCAACCACACATCGCTCGTGTTTTCCTACTACCTTCACTTTACCAAATCTCATTTCATTTGATAAATCCATGACGATAAGTCAGTTACACGTTGTTAATAGTGGTGAATGCCTGAAATAGATCAGTCGTCTAGAATGACGGAAATGGAAGGTGTTACACAGTGAAGCATCATTCCGACACTTTATCGAATTTTGTTATGTTCGTCACTCAATGGACAGTAAGTGAATAAACGTTCATTCTACTCAGAAATGATATCGATCATCAGCATCAGTATGAGATGTCACCGCCTCGGGCACGAATACACTCTTGCATTCTTTTTGTCATCTTCAGCAATTCCTTGTCATACCTGAAACAAATGCTGTGTCACATCGTGAAGATTACTGGCTGGAGGCTTCTATGAAGGTATAAGTTTTTCTCTCGCACCGCAGACATGGTCTATGAGTGATATATCAGGGGACCTGGGACACTACTCAGGATCCGTACGTACATTATTCGAGGCATTTGCCATTTGAGCTGAAATGTGTGGTCTAGCATTATCTTGCTGAAAAACACCATTGAGTACTCTGGTCACGAATGATAAGACAATCGGATTTACCATTCTTGCCACTACTGGCGAGTGTTCAGCCCCCCCCCCTCCCTTAAAAAAACCAACAAATCAGTTCTGTTTTTATTTCATATAGCTTGCAATACCATGATTCCAGAAATTTGAGAGGTATAGAACCATGGAATCGCTGCTCCCCGCGACTTTTTACCAGATACTCTGCAGAAAACGTTGACATGGAGCTGACAGCCACAAACACGAGCGAGGCTCGCCGCTTAACGCCACAGATTGCCACTCAGTCTCCCAACTGACTCTCGCTCCGCACCACGCAATCTTTATCTGTGGTATGGTGTCAGCGGTAAACAATGTATTGCAGCTTGAGATCTCAACCCATCTGCCAGTAATCTAGAACTGAGTATTCGTGGTGGCACTCTGCCTCTGATGTCTGTCGGGATTACAGCTGTTGTCATCCGTCTATGCATTGGAATCAGTCGAACGACCCCACCATATTCTCGTGGTGCAGCGGTTCTGGAAGGATCAATGGCTGTTCTTCTAGCCATATTGTTTTCCTGAATCCATCTTGTCGACGCTCGTTGTGACACAGCCAACTGTCTTTCTGATCTGCGGGTATTATTTTCCCATACCCTCATACTGTAATAATGCCTTCTTCCGACTAGTGTGTGTGTGTTTTTTTTTTTTTTTTTAATGTTTTAGAATCATAAGTGCCGGCCGTTGTGGCCGAGCGGTTCTAGGTGCTTCAGTCCGGAGCCGCGCTGCTGCTACGGTCACAGGTTCGAATCCTGCCTCGGGCATGGATGTGTGCGATGTCCTTAGGTTAGTTAGGTTTAAGTAGTTCTAAGTCTAGGGGACTGATGACCTCAGATGTTAAGTCCCATAGTGCCCAGAGCCATTTGAACCATTAGAATCAGAAGTAAAATGTGACGAAACAAGGTCGCATCACTTTGCCGACAGCAAGAGAACAATAAAATCATGAAAATGTAGACTTAATATTAATTATTTGAATTCTCCTGCTTCGTGTGACATCTTGACTTGATTAAATATCTATCATCTTTATGAAACTGAAACATCAGGCGCATAAGTCGTTGACGAAGAGCGGAAAAGTTTGCTGACACAAAACCGCGTCTAATGTTATTGGTCGGACTTCGTTAACGTTGTAAACTGCAGGCTCGAATGCTGTACGTTGAAATTTTGAAACAATGGCGCTCGATCGTGAAGTCACCAAAACAGTCACTTCGAACAAATTGATAGGGTGAAAATACATAAAAGTTTTAGGATTAGTGGGGCGTGGCGCTGATTACATTACTTAAGATAAAATATAATGCATTTTTAAAGCATTTAGTTGCAGAGCCTTCTCTTCTGGAAGCTCTTACAGGAAGCAAAACAAGCGTGAACCGTACGTCGCGTTTGCATTTTAAAACAACAGAACAACGATAATTGCACAGATAGCTGAATACCCACAAGAGATATACTTTCTACAGTACAGTTGAGTCTTTGACATCGAGGCATAATGATTTGTTACAATAGCAATGATTGGACCTTTCACAAAGTTTGAAAGATGGCAAGAACCTGCACGTGTTACGTCGTCAGGCCATTCTGTGTTGCTTCAAATGGTTCAAATGGCTCTAAGCACTATGGGACTTAATATCTGAGGTCATCAGTCCCCTAGACTTAGAACTACTTAAACCTAACTAACCTAAGGACATTACACACATCCATGCCCGAGGCAGGTTTCGAACCTGCGACCGTAGCAGCAGCGCTGATACGGACTGAAGCGCCTAGAACCGCTCGGCCACAGGGGCCGGCCTCTATGTTGCTCTTTCCACCTGAAGAGATACAGTACTGTTAGAATAACAGACTGTCATCATGTACTCTCACCATTGGTTATCCACTGAAATAGCCTTTTCTGTACTAAAGATAATCTCGTATAAGGATGAAATATGTTAATCAATATATTTCACTGGTACGAAAACATTGGAGTATCGGTTTGGAAGCGCTCAAGGTGTCAAATTGTGTAATACTATCCGTCCGGGTCAGGGCATAGCAGGTATGATTATTTGGATTCCTGGATCGGCAAGAGCAGTAGCCGGTGAAGGCCAGGGTCCAGATGCGATTCCCAATCTATAATCAGCAAGTTCGGTAATGGCTACGTGAACTTCTTTCAGATTCAAGGATAATTGAATTTTTCATCATCATCGTCATCATTTAAGACTGATTATGCCTTTCTGTGTTCAGTCTGGAGCATAGTCCCCCTTATAAGATTCCTCCATGATCCCCTATTCATTGCTAACATTGGTGCCTCTTCTGATGTTAAGCCTCTTACTTCAAAATCATTCTTAACCGAATCCAGGTACCTTCTCCTTGGTCTACCCCGACTCCTCCTACCCTCTACCGCTGAACCCATGAGTCTCTTGGGTAACCTTGCTTCTACCATGCGTGTAACATGACCCCACCATCTAAGCCTGTTCGCCCTGACTACTACATCTGTAGAGTTCATTCCCAGTTTTTCTTTGATTTCCTCATTTTGGACACCCTCCTGCCATTGTTCCCATCTACTAGTACCTGCAATCATCCTAGCTACTTTCATATCCGTAACCTCAACCTTATTGATAAGGTAGCCTGAATCCACCCAGCTTTCGCTCCCATACAACAAAGTTGGTCGAAAGATTGAACGGTGGACAGATAACTTAGTCTTGGTACTGACTTCCTTCTTGTAGAAGAGAGTAGATCGTAGCTGAGCGCTCACTGCATTAGCTTTGCTACACCTCGCTTCCAGTTCTTTCACTATGTTGCCATCCTGTGAGAATATGCATCCTAAGTACTTGAAACCGTCCACCTGTTCTAACATTGTTCCTCCTATTTGGCACTCAATCCGTTTATATCTCTTTCCCACTGATATTACTTTCGTTTTGGAGATGCTAATCTTCATACCATAGTCCTTATATTTCTGATGTAGATCTGAAATATTACTTTGCAAACTTTCAATCGAATCTGCCATCACAACTAAGTCATCCGCCCAACAAAATATTATCGGCTTTTCAATCGGCGAATATCTTTCAGGATCTGCAGTCTGTCGTTATCGGTAGCTACTATCAGTGTCAAACAGTACTGACCATGATCTGCAGCAGCCTTTAGCTTCCGTTGCCAGATAGGGACATTGTACAGGGTCGCAATTCGACTGTTAGCCTTTGTTCTGTTTCCTCTTGTTTACGTGGGCCAACAGCAGTTTGGTGTAACCGTAGCATCCACGCTCTGTTAATCTGCAGACTTTCGTCCATCCAGTTAAAACTGTTGTGTAATTTACTGTAGTACTCTCTCTAATTAAACACGAGTGATAATTTTTGTAACTTTGGCCACAGCTTTACGTTACTGAAATGGTTTACGTAACAACTACCTTAAGGTATGTTCGACGACGTCATAGTTCTTGGTGTCCCTCAACTTCAGCAGTCTCTTGTGTTTCAGATTAGATTAGATTAGATTTACTTTCATTCCCATTGATCCGTAGTGAGGAGGTCCTCCAGGATGTGGAATATGTCAGAAAAACAACAATACATGATAAATATTTACAATAGTGTTTAAGCTGGTACCGTTATTATGAAATATACCTTACTGCCGCATGTACTCTCTCGACAGAATAGTTTCATTTTTATATTTTCACTTCAGTAAATTGAGAAATTCTTTTATTACTTTTCTGCTATCGATTGATGAATGATTTTTTTATTCCACAAAGGTTCTGCAATACACGCAGTTATTGCCTTGTCAGCATCATTAAATATCAGTTGAGGTAACTACCATCGTTGAGTAATGGTATTAACACAACTTCAGTAGCGATAAAATACATTAAGTGAATGGTACTAGCCTTTATATTTTCACTACAGTAAATTGAGAAATTCTTTGATTACTATTCTGCTATCGATTGATGAATGATTTTTTTTATGCCACAAAGGTTCTGCGATACACGCAGTTATTGTCCTATCAGCATCATTAAATGTCAGTTGAGATAACTACCATCGTTGAGTAATGGTATTAACACAATTTCAGTAGCGATAAAATACATTAAATGAGCGGTTCTAGGCGCTTCAGTCTGGAACCGCGCGACCTATACGATCACAGGTTCGAATCCTGTCTCGGGCTTGGATGTGTGTGATGTCCTTAGGTTAGTTAGGTTGAAGTAGTTCTAAGTTCTAGGGAACTGATAACCTCAGATATTAAGTCCCATAGTGCTCAGAGCCATTTGAACCATTTTTTATTAATGATACTCTTCGCAATAGGTAAATGAGATGCGATGCAGCATACTACCGATGTTGCAGAATGGTGTCTTTTTACATATCACCAGATCTGGGAGACATAATTTTGTCCCTGACTTGTAAATAGGTTTCATCATGTTTTGCAAGTCGTCTTACATGCGATCTTGCCAACGAACCACCAAGCAATCTAAATCAGAAACGCCTCCATATGCACTCTTCTTAAGGCCATATCTGTGAGGCAGTAGTTTGTGCACAATAACATTCCTGAAATAAACTGGCTTCCTCAGAACTCCGATCTGAACACAATGGAACACCTTAGTGATGAGTCAGAATGTCGACTTCGGTCCAGAACTTAACGTCAAACATCATTACCTTCTTTGGTTTCAGGACTTGAGGGAGAATGGCTCGCCATTCCCCGACAGACGTTCAGACACATCAATGAAAGTATCCCCAACAGAGTTCATGCCGTCGTAAACGCAAAGCTTGGACACACCCCATATTACAAGCTACACTACTGGTCATTAAAATTGCTACACCGAGAAGAAATGCAGATGATAAACGGGTATTCATTGGACAAATATATTATACTAGAACAGACATGTGATTACATTTTCATGCAGTTTGGGTGCATAGATCCTGAGAAATCAGTACCCAGAACAACCACCTCTGGCCGTAATAACGGCATTGATACGTCTGGGCATTGGGGCAAACAGGGCTTGGATGGCTTGTACAGGTACAGCTGCCCATGCAGCTTCAACACGATACCACAATTCATCAAGAGTAGTGACTGGCGTATTGTGACGAGCCAGTTGCTCGGCCACCATTGACCAGACGTTTTCAACTGGTGAGAGATCTGGAGAATGTGCTGGCCAGGGCAGCAATCGAACAGTTTCTGTATCCAAAAAGGCCCGTACAGGACCTACATTATCCTGCTGAAATGTAGGGTTTCGCAGGGATCGAATGAAGGGTAGAGCCACGGGTCGTAATACATCTGAAATGTAACGTCCACTGTTCAAAGTCCCGTCAATTCGAACAAGAGGTGACCGAGACGTGTAACCAATGGCACCCCATACGATCACGCGGGGTAATACGCCAGTATGGCGATGACGAATACACGCTTCCAATGTGCGTTCACCGCGATTCGCCAAACACGGATGCGACCATCATGATGCTGCAAACAGAACGTGGATTCATCCGAAAAAATGATTTTTTGCCATTCGTGCACCCAGGTTCGTCGTTGAGTACACCATCGCAGGCGCTCCTGTCTGTGATGTTAGGTCAAGGGTAACCGCAGCCATGGTCTCCGAGCTGATAGGCCATGCTGCTGCAAACGTCGTCGAACTGTTCGTGCAGATGACTGTTGTCTTGTAAATGTCCCCATCTGTTCACTGAGGGATCGAGACGTGGCTACACGATCCGTTACAGCCATGCGGATAAGATGCCAGTTATCTCGATTGCTAGTGATACGAGGCCGATGGGATCCAGCACGGCGTTTCATATTACCCTCCTGAAACCACCGATTCCATATTCTGGTAACAGTCATTGGATCTCGACCAACACGAGCAGCAAAGTCGCGATCCGATAAACCGCAATTGCGATGGGCTACAATCAGACCTTTATCGAAGTCGGAAACGTGACGGTTCGCATTTCTCCTCCTTACACGAGGCATCACAACAACGTTTCACCAGGCAACGCCGGTCAACTGCTGTTTGTGAATGAGTAATCGGTTGGAAACTTTCTTCGTGTCAGCAGGTTGTAGGTGTCGCCACCGGCGCCAACCTTGTGTGAATGCTATGAAAAGCTAATCATTTGCATATCACAGCATTTTCTTCCTGTCCATTAAATTTCGCGTCTGTAGCACGTCATCTTCGTGGTGTAGCAATTTTAATGGCCAGTAGTGTAGTAATAGATGTCCATATACTTGTGATCGGACAGTGTATAACAGAAAGACACGCCAAATGTAGCCGTGCAGAGCATGTGATTTTTGTTATTCAAGTACAACGATGGTCACATCGATCTGTGCACCTGAAAATGAGCGTATGCTTGAAAGTGGCCAGTTCCGCTTAACAAAGCACTTATTTAAGAGCAAAGATGTCATGCTTTCTTATGCTTAATGCAGTTGTTTACTTGTATGAAGTTAAAAAAATGCAGCCTACACCTGAACTCTTACCCTGTGAGATGGCTCCTTATCCAGCAGTCCACATGGCAGAGTGACGTCAGGAATGCAGTGAGTGACCATGCACACGCCTGCCCACTGCACACAGCACTTGGCTTGTCACGGCGGTGCGGATCAGGGCCCGCTATAGTGGCTTCATCCGCCCTGTCTCTGCTTCGGCACAACGGGGTCAAGGCCACGCGTGCCGACTAAAGCAGACCTCCAGCTCGTAACGGTTACAAATGGTGCTAGAAAGCCTTTAACATTGCAAGACTCCAAGCAAAGTAGTCACAAATTGTTCATACAAAGGTGCAGTGATAAGTCTAGTCTATTTCTACCAAAAGGTTTATAAATGGAACAGCAACTAGCCACAACTATGATTATAAAAAGTGTATCAGAATCAAACCATGACTTCTTACAAATCCATTGCTTTTTTTTCCTCTCGAACTAGTAGAGATCGAAAATTATTTGTTCACAATTTGGTAAATTTACTAGAGATTTAGTTCTTTAGACCTCTATCAAAACACTCATGAAAAGATTTTAAATTATTAAAACTTGGAATGTGATGAAAACTTACGTTCTGTATGACGAGATCGGTCCTGCGTTTTTGTTATGGATTTTAAAATGAACACAGTTGTGGACGTGAACTATGTGAGTGCTGCTCAGTCCACTGGAAAACTCTTTACATCACATCATTCTCTGTTTAATGACAGTACACAGTATATACATTTACAAAACGTGGCCCAGCTTCACATGAGTAACATCAATAATAAAATAATGGCTCTGAGCACTATGGGACTTAACTTCTGAGGTCATCAGTCTCCTAGAACTTAGAACTACTTAAACCTAACTAACCTAAGGACATCACACACATCCATGCCCGAGGCAGGATTCGAACCTGCGACCGTAGCGGTCGCGCGGCTCCAGACTGTAGCGCCTAGAACCGCTCGGCCACCATGGCCGGCCATTAATAATATTTTAAAAGATGTTACAGTGGTAAAGATGTTACGTTACCGATCCTGTGAGAGTTTGTGGGTGCAGTAAAATATGTCTTTGCTAGTGCAGTAAAATAAGTTGAAAAATCGGAAAGAAAAGAAAATTATTTATAATGCTTTCTAATAAGGCATTATATTGAATGGTTAAGATTAGACATGCAGAGGTTCTATACAAGCAATACCAAACACGGTGAACAGTACATAAGCACACTAAGTTTTCTGTTACTGTGATAAAGCTAAATTTCAAAATGGGTTCTGTAGTTGCATTTCATATTATAAATAGTAATGTTTTAATACCTCAGACTATAAATATCGTTTAAAAGTGAATTTTACATAAAGGTTTAAGTAGTTAACATGACATTCATACAAGCTGGGAAAAATATTTTTGTAAACCAAGTTTTAAAAGTACTACAGCTACCTTGGGCTGTTGGAATTTTTTTTTTTTTTGGTCATCAGTCTACTGACTGGTTTGATGAGGCCCGCCACGAATTCCTTTCCTGTGCTAACCTCTTCATCTCAGAGTAGCACTTGCAACCTACGTCCTCAATTATATGCTTCACGTATTCCAATCTCTGTCTTCCTCTACAGTTTTTGCCCTCTACAGCTCCCTCTAGTACCATGGAAGTCATTCCCTCATGTCTTAGCAGATGTTCTATCATCCTGTCCCTTCTCCTTATCAGTGTTTTCCACATATTCCTTTCCTCTCAGATTCTGCGTAGAACTTCCTCATTCCTTACCTTATCAGTCCACCTAATTTTCAACATTCGTCTATAGCACCACATCTCAAATGCTTCGATTCTCTTCTGTTCCGGTTTTCCCACAGTCCATGTTTCACTACCATACAATGCTGTACTCCAGACGTACATCCTCAGAAATTTCTTCCTCAAATTAAGGCCGGTATTTGATATTAGTACACTTCTCTTGGCCAGAAATGCCTTTTTTGCCATAGCGAGTCTGCTTTTGATGTCCTCCTTGCTCCGTCCGTCATTGGTTATTTTACTGCCTAGGTAGCAGAATTCCTTAACTTCACTGACTTCGTGACCATCAATCCTGATGTTAAGTTTCTCACTGTTCTCATTTCCACTACTTCTCATTACCTTCGTCTTTCTCCGATTTACTCTCAAACCATACTGTGTACTCATTAGACTGTTCATTCCGTTCAGCAGATCATTTAATTCTTCTTCACTTTCACTCAGGGTAGCAATGTCATCAGCGGACCGTATCATTGATATCCTTTCACCTTGTATTTTAATTCCACTCCTGAACCTTTCTTTTATTTCCATCATTGCTTCCTCGATGTACAGATTGAAGAGTAGGGGCGAAAGGCTACAGTCTTGTCTTGCACCCTTCTTAATACGAGCACTTCGTTCTTGATCGTCCACTCTTATTATTCCCTCTTGGTTGTTGTACATATTGTATATGACCCGTCTCTCCCTATAGCTTACCCCTACTTTTTTCAGAATCCCGAACAGCTTGCACCATTTTATATTGTCGAACGCTTTTTCCTGGTCGACAAATCCTATGAAAGTGTCTTGATTTTTCTTTAGCCTTGCTTCCATTATTAGCCGTAACGTCAGAATTGCCTCTCTCGTCCATTTACTTTTCCTAAAGCCAAACTGATCGTCACCTAGCGCATTCTCAATTTTCTTTTCCATTCTTCTGTATATTATTCTTGTAAGCAGCTTCGATGCATGAGCTGTTAAGCTGATTGTGTGATAATTTCGCACTTGTCAGCTCTTGCCGTCTTCGGAATTGTGTGGATGATGCTTTTCCGAAAGTCAGATGGTATGTCGCCAGACTCATATATTCCACACACCAACGTGAATAGTCGTTTTGTTGCCACTTCCCCCAATGATTTTAGAAATTCTGATGGAATGTTATCTATCCCTTCTGCCTTATTTGACCGTAAGTCCTCCAAAGCTCTTTTAAATTCCGATTCTAATACTGGATCCCCTATCTCTTCTAAGTCGACTCCTGTTTCTTCTTCTATCACATTAGACAAATCTTCATCCTCGTAGAGGCTTTCAATGTATTCTTTCCACCTATCTGCTCTCTCCTCTGCATTTAACAGTGGAATTCCCGTTGCACTCTTAATGCTACCACCGTTGCTTTTAATGTCACCAAAGGTTGTTTTGACTTTCCTGTATGCTGAGTCTGTCCTTCCGACAATCATATCTTTTTCGGTGTCTTCACATTTTTCCTGCAGCCATTTCGTCTTGGCTCCCCTGCACTTCCTATTTATTTCATTCCTCAGCGACTTGTATTTCTGTATTCCTGATTTTCCCGGAACATGTTTTTACTTCTTCCTTTCATCAATCAACTGAAGTATTTCTTCTGTTACCCATGGTTTCTTCGCAGCTACCTTCTTTGTACCTAGGTTTTCCTTCCCAACTTCTGTGATGGCCCTTTTTAGAGATGTCAATTCCTCTTCAACTGTACTGCCTACTGCGCTATTCCTTATTGCTGTATCTATAGCGTTAGAGAACTTCAAACGTATCTCGTCATTCCTTAGTACTTCCGTATCCCACTTCTTTGCGTATTGATTCTTCCTGACTAATGTCTTGAACTTCAGCCTACTCTTCATCACTACTACATTGTGATCTGAGTCTATATCTGCTCCTGGGTACGCCTTACAATCCAGTATCTGATTTCGGAATCTCTGTCTGACCATGATGTAATCTAATTGAAATCGTCCCGTATCTCCCGGCCTTTTCCAAGTATACCTCCTCCTCTTGTGATTCTTGAACAGGGTATTCGCTATTACTAGCTGAAACTTGTTACAGAACTCAATTAGTCTTTCTCCTCTTTCATTCCTTGTCCCAAGCCCATATTCTCCGGTAACCTTTTCTTCTACTCCTTCCCCTACTACTGCATTCCAGTCGCCCATGACTATTAGATTTTCGTCCCCCTTTACATACTGCATTACCCTTTCAATATCCTCATACACTTTCTCTATCTGTTCATCTTCAGCTTGCGACGTCGGCATGTATACCTGAACTATCGTTGTCGGTGTTGGTCTGCTGTCGATTCTGATTAGAACAACCCGGTCACTGAACTGTTCACAGTAACACACCCTCTGCCCTACCTTCCTATTCATAACGAATCCTACACATGTTATACAATTTTCTGCTGCTGTTAATATTACCCGATACTCATCTGACCAGAAATCCTTGTCTTCCTTCCACTTCACTTCACCGACCCCTACTATATCTAGATTGAGCCTTTGCATTTCCCTTTTCAGATTTTCTAGTTTCCCTACCACGTTCAAGCTTCTGACATTCCACGTCCCGACTCGTAGAACGTTATCCTTTCGTTGATTATTCAATCTTTTTCTCATGGTAACCTCCCCCTTGGCAGTCCCCTCCCGGAGATCCGAATGGGGGACTATGCCGGAATCTTTTGCCAATGGAGAGATCATCATGATACTTCTTCAATTACAGGCCACATGTCCTGTGGATACACGTTACGTGGGAATATTATGTTGGTTTAAACGGAGAGAATATTTCTTGGAAATTATTTAGAAATGAGGTGTTGGATGACTCTGTTAATTCAGAATATATTAATCTCAGTCTACACTAGAAGAGTCATTGTGCCACCCTTATCTGTAAAGTGTAAGATCTGAAGGTTGTTTTCTGTATTGCCTACTACATGATTATTTTGTGCAAGATGGGTGGTAAAAACAGATATGTGTAAGTTATTCAGTCGTAGGACACCGAAGTGTTTCTCATACTTTCTCTCAAAATTTTTACCTATTTGGTCAGTGTAGAATTTGCGGCAATTATTACAGTTCATTTTATAGATTCCTGACCTTTTTTGGGGATACTAATTCGTGGAAGTCTGTGTACAGCTCTCTATTTGAAGTTTATTACGAAGGTCGTCCACAAAGTAAGTTCCGTTTCTATTTCTATGCGCGGCATTGCTACGATCGCAGTTCCGAGCATGCGCGGCATTTACTCTGACTCAAGGAGAAGACATGTACGCCATTTTCAGAGATCGCTGCTGCCGACGTGTGCTTTGTTGAGCTTCTTTATATGTCAACCGTAATGGAAAATGCCGCAGCGTGTGAAATCAGATCTGTGATTCGTTTTCTAAATGCAAAGAAAGTTAAACCAAAGCCTATGCAAATCTGCGAGGTTTACGGACAAAATGCTATGAGTGATTTAATGGTTAGTAGATGGGTCAGGCTGTCCAATGAAGGGCGTGATCAAGTGCACGATGAAGAACGAAATGGACGCCCGACTGTGGTTGCTGATGAACTGGTTCACACACTTGAAGAGAAGATTAAGCACAAACGTAAATTTACACTTAGTGCCCTTGCTATGGAAGTTCTGCAAATCTCACGATCACTAATTCATGGAATTGTTACCGAAAAACTGAAATTTCGAAAACTTCACTCACGTTGGGTACCCAAAATTCTTACTGAACAACACAAAAAACAACGGATGGGCAGTGCATTTCAGTTTTGACACGCTACAATGAAGAAGGCGATGGTTTTCTTTCTCAGGTAGTCACGGGGGATGAAAGTTGGGTATCATACGACACCCCTGAAACAAAACGGCAATCAGTGGAATGGAGACACACTTCATCCCCAACGAAGGTTAAGCCTAAGCAAATCTTGACACCTCGAAAAGTCATGTTCACCGTTTTTGGGACAGAAAAGGCATTTTGCTGATTGATTTCTTACCACGAGGCCAAACAATCAATGCACATGGTTACTGCGATACCATTAAGAAATTGCGCCGCGCAATACAGAACAAGCGCCGAGGATTACTACTGTCAAAAGGTGTTTTTTTTTTCTTTTCACGATAATGCCCAACATCACACGACGAATGTGACTAAATTACTCTTACAGGAATTTCACTGGGACGCTTTTGATCATCCTCCATACAGCCCGGACCTCACTCCTAGCGACTTTCATCTCTTCTTACATCTAAAATCTGTCCTTGGTCGTCAACACTTCAACGATGATGACGAGCTGAAAGAACATGTTACCACATGTTTGAATAAACAGGTGGCAACCTTCTATGAAGAAGGCATACGAAAACTTGTGCCATGCTGTGCCAAGTGCCTACAAAATTTCAGAAGCTATGCAGAAAAGTAGTTTAACAGTTGCAGATTTTTGTACAATAAGCACTTTTTCTGTATCTGTACACGTTTGTTTTATGTAACCAAACAGAACTTACTTTAGGGACATACCTCGTATTAGTGAAAAAAAAACCGATTTTGACATTCTTCTTTTTGAACAAATTGGAAATTGTATATGAAGTTGAACCTACGTATGGTATGACTCCATACTTTGTTGATTTTGTGTCCTATACAGTTGCTGTAGATGTTGTTTGTTCCACAAATTGATTCCCATAAATTCTTGTTTTTATTTTCTGGGAGAGCTTACCTATTATTGAAACATCATATGCGTTACTATAGTTACATTAACGAGGTCAAATGCGTCATATTGTTAGATCAAATATGCGTTTAAGATGAGAGAAACGTCTCTAAGCTCCTTCCTGACGCTCTATTAGTCACGAAAGTATTATAACATTTACTGTTTAAAACAACTGTTGCATTCACAAGACAGAAATTAAGACCAAGAAGCAATCATGAACAGTAGTCTGCTAATGTTCTGGGACATCCGATATGGATGCTCCGGCTTCAAAGCAATGTACAGCGTGAGTCTGTAGCGCCATCTCCCCTTATTGTACCTCCATGCAAGAAAAGTTCGTGGAAGGACATATGGAAATCGTGTTTGGAAACGTTACTGTTTAGTGAAATACACTGGCGACGTTATGAGACTAGATGAAACACAAATCCACCATTACACTTCAGACACGAAGCTGCAGCCAAAACAACTTGCTGACGATAGCGAAATTGCAAAAAAATAAAATACGAAGACTCATATGTCGGCGGGAAAAGTGATGACGTTTCTCCTTTGGGGCTTACACGATTACTAATAATGGACTATTTATGAAAGGTTTAACCAGTGATTGGCTCTTTTTGTGCAATGGTATTGGACTAAATGTGTGGTGAGTTACAACTGAAATGTTAACGTTCAGAGAGATTCTGAGGAGCACTTCAGCCTCAGGATGCTGTGGGCACAGTGCGACCTTCTTTCTCAGTCAATGAATCTCAAGGTGTTTTAAGCCGAAAGCAAATGTGGGGATACCAGAGTATGCTACACCACCACCCGAAGACATTATAAGGCCGTTTTGATCCTGAGAATGTAAGACCAAACGTGTGACGTGGACTTCCAGCAGATGGTTTTTCATCACGACTACACTCCAGCGCATCACTCAGAATTATATATTGGCTATTTAGCTATCGTAGGTCTCAAAATTCTTTTTAATGATTATATTTGCCCATGTGACAGTCAAGTTTAGACAGACTGCAAGGACGGTTGAAAAATTTCCTACATATGAGGGGCTATGAAGATTCCCAACTGTCGTGTGGCATAAACTGTGTGGTATGAATAGTTTCGAAGGATGATTTCCTAAACTACGACTGTTACACAGTAGCCCACTACAACGGAGCCGGCCGGAGTGACCGAGTGGTTCTAGGCGCTTCAGTCTGGAACCGCGCGACCGCTACGGTCGCAGGTTCGAATCCTGTCCCGAGCATGGATGTGTGTGATGTCCTTAGGTTAGTTAGGTTTAAGTAGTTCTAAGTTCTAGGGGACTGATGACCTCAGAAGTTAAGTCCCATAGTGCTCAGAGCCATTTGAACCATTTTCAACTACAACGGAAATCGGTCAGAGCAGGTCCATTCTTCTCGACAACATACGAGGCGGTGTCGGTCAGACCAGGGTTAGATGAACACATAATATCAGTGTTATAGTGGAAGTGGAAATTTCAGGGAAAGTATACCATCACTGATGATAGTGCACCTTCACTGGCCCATTTAGTCAAAGTGGATTACTGATTTCAGTTCTGTCAAACAATACAGATTGACTAGGGATAGTTCACTATACCTAGTGAAGGTGTACCTTCAATGCCAAGAGGTAAGGAATGTGAACCATGGCTGTAATATCAAAATAATCGTTCTTCGAAAGTTGCATTTATCACCTGTAGTTTGAAAACATAGTCATATTATATAAAATTCATGTATTGCAGCGAGGAAGTGCACCATGGCACTTTGATCTGCGCAATACATTTTTCTTTGTGCAAAAGCATCTCAGAGTCTGATATTTTTGCTGCCAGTTGCATTTGAAGAGTCCCTGGCCGCTTCCCATTGGCTGAGACGTCGCAACTGTCCCCAGGGCAACAGTTTTCTCTTCTTCCTTTGACATTATTCGTAGAGACAAGTACTGAACTGGGACATGAAACAAAATGTTGAAGTTGTAGCCGTTGGGGCATATCGTATCGTCCCTCCCATAATCATTTAAAAACAAACAATTTATTACCGTGCGTATAGCTGGCTCAGCACACCAGCTCTCGTTCCGATCCGATAGAAGCCATCGGCCGTTGTCTCGAGGACTACAGCCAAGATCGACCTAGCATCTCCTCTTTCCCTGTCGAAGTCTGGAACTGGAACTTTCACAGAACAGCCCACTGTTGTAAAGCAAAAATCTGAACACTGCCGCATTCCTTGCGCTTGTTCTTCTAAGCACTTGTACGCTTCAGGTCTGTGTTTTTTGATAGCACGAGTTGACTCGTCTAAATCAGTCGGACAGTAGTCATTATTGTATCAGGAATACTTTCTTTTCTCTGTTCTCAACCTCTGTTCCTATTGGTATGTTATCCTCTTGCAATGGAGATTTACTGTGTTCATTATCCTGCAACGGTTCAGTCCCTATCTCACTGCTAACTATCACTTGAGTAATTATACTTTCAGGGTCATCCTCAGAATGAATGTCCATCAATGCTTCAGGAGGCAAACTTGTTGAAGACAAACCACGTATAGGAGGGCAGCCAAACATCGCTTCATACGGAGATCTTTTAATTCCAAAATGTACAGCGCTATTCTTCATTAGCTGCACAAATCTTAATGCACGGCTACACACGGCGGTGTTGTGCTCCTGCATCCATATAGTTAGCATATTTTCTATGTCTTGATTTGGTCGCTCTACGCTGCCTTGGCTCTGACTGTGTCTAGGTTTACCATGAGCAATATTAAAATTGAGCCATAGTTCAGTTAACCTGTTCATTATTTTGCTAACGAACTCTCTACCACTGTCAGACTGTAATACTGAGGCAGCGCCTAACAACATAAAAATGTCAATAATATTATCGCATACCTCTTCAGCTGGTTCGGACTTCAGTGGCCTGAGAACAACGAATTAAATGAGGTGGTCCTGATAAACCATTACGAATTTGTAAACTCCATCTGATTGCGATTGGAAGTCGATGAGATCAACTTGACATCTGTAATTAAGCCCCTTGAGCAGCATTGGCTCACTACTATTCCTTTTTTCTGACCTTTTTGCTCACACAAACTAAGATAAATTTTGACATCTCTGTACGTGATATTACAGATCTTTGACTTCAAGCTTTTCATCATTCGGTCACGTCCACCGTGGCCAGTCATTACATGAGCGTCATGCAGAATATCATACAGTTCTTCATCATAAACATAGTATTTAATCTTACCTTTTTCAGTTACAGGTTGTATTAATTTGGTTACTCCATTCACTTCCAGCACTTCACATCTCTTCAAGAACTTGTAGTCGTTGCCGTCCCTCTTTCGTCCACATTTTAGTGATTTAGCCTTGCTGATAAGTGACTCGTACTTTTCTCTGTTCATGAAGACAGAATTATAACTGAGATTTCCCTGTTCCTCTCTAAGACGTTCGTAGAACACTGGTTCAATCTTAACTGCACTCGTGCACTAGTGTAAACCGTAACTACACTGAGGTTAACCATAACTGCACTGCTGTATAACATAACGATAACGAGCTGACAACAGTTACACTCAAGCTGATGCGTGGTAGCATTGTTAATAACCCGGGAGCAGCAATGTTACACCTTCACTAGTGGATTTTTTTTTTTTTCAGCTTATGGTAAGCTCTCACTGATAATTTTAGTGGTGGTGTACATCCACTAGGGAAGGTGTACTTTCCCTAAACTTCCACTTCCACTATAACATCAGTATTTAGGGGGATCACACTAAAACTGACGTGAAATGGGAAGATCGCCAAAATCATTATTACGGAAGGTGAATGGAACGCTTAGAATTGAGGAAGGACTCTGGGACGGTGCACTGCTTCTAGAGTAGTGGTCCAGTGTCTTGAGTCCTTATCAAGCAGACGTGATAGTGGACACAGAAAAAATTAAAAACCGCGCTGCTAGAATCCTGACAGGTCAGTATAACCAACACAACAGTGTAACAGATATGCTCATGGAATTTAAGTGGGAATCCTTGGAAGAAAGAAGATGAAATTTTCGCGAAAACGTGTTGGGTAATTCCAAATAAAAGACAGTCTCTGCTGCAATATTTATTGATTAATCAAGCGTTTCGCACTCTTAGCACATCATCAGATTCCAATTTCGAATTGACCCTCTTGGAGGAGCTCAAAGTAACGAAACTTCGTAGGTCATCTGGTCAGTAAAATCTAAATCTACTATGATACTATGAAGTCAGTTTTGCCAAAGTTTACTCGATTTAGTTTCAGATTTATTCTATGTTTGTTTTTCGCATCTCTCGCGCACTTGCACCGCTTCCCCCCCCCCCTCCCCCCTCTCCCCACCTCTTTCACTGTGTTTTCGTGTTCCCTTACGTTTGTCCTCCAAATTGGTTTTTAACATTTTTTTTTTCAGTTCTAGCGGTTTCCTATTGTTTCCCCGTCCCATCTTCGTTCCCCTCCCCCCCCCCCCCCAATTTACAACATACTCGTATAATCCCTTATCCCCCTCCCTTCTTCCCCTCCTATTTTCCCTGCACTCTCTGTTCTCCCACTCCTCATTTCCTTAGTTTTTGCTATTTCTTTTTATTCATTTATCTTAAGACCTCCACATTCGATTACTCTTTTGCTAATGACCATTTTATTGTTGTTTATATTTTACTAATCTTGTTCTCACTGCCATTCACATTTTATAATTCGTATTACTCTTCATATTTTGCTTATATAACATGAAATGCTTTTATAGGCTCACTGCTTAATTTCTCGATTTTTTGTCATTGCCAGCCATGGTGGCCGAGCGGCTCTAGGCGCTGCAGTCTGGAACCGCGTAACCACTACGGTCGCAGGTTCGAATCCTGCCTCGGGCATAGATGTGTGTGGTGTCCTTAGGTTAGTTAGGTTCAATTAGTTCTAAGTTCTAGAGGACTGATGACCTCAGAAGTTAAGTCCCATAGTGCTCAGAGCCACTTTTGTCGCTTCCTGTTGTGTGTTTCATTATTACACTACCGGCCTCTAAAATTGCTACATCAAGAAGAAATGCAGATGATAAACGGGTATTCATTGGACAAATATATTACACTAGAACATCCCCTAGTGCCCTTCTGCCACCCCCCCCCCCCTGCCCACTCCCCCCCTCCCCCCTCTATGGACTAGGGCCAGCACGAATTGCTGTAGTGACGTAGGACTAACCACACCGGCGCTTTAGATCTCACCCTGTAAGAGTAGCACGCCATGGAGGGTTGATAGTTCATGTCTCCTGTGCCAGTATACCTGGATTTTCTGGTTCTTGATGTGTCTTTGATCGAGGGGCCATCTCGGCTGATTCAAACGATGGGGTCCCCTGATGACTTGGTCGTCTGTGGAATGGTTGGCCACCAGCGTCGTGTCCAGTGGGAGGCTGACTACTGCTGCTTCTGCCTCGTTGCCTAAGTAGAAATATACTTCTGGGTCCCCCTCAAATTCTGGGTGCAAACCTATTGGTAACTGGGACAGAAGATCAGCATTAGCATGGTGTGCCGAAGAATGGAATTGGATGTCATAATTATAAGCTGATAAAAATAGTGCCCATCGCTGTAGGCGGCGAGTAGTCTTGATGGAGATGGATGCTGAAGCCATGAAAAGGGCTAACAACAGCTTATGGTCTGTCAGCAATGTGAATTTCCTATCATATATGTAATCATCAATGTTTTTGAGGCTGAAGATAATGGCGAATGTCTCTTTCTCAATCTGGCTATCGTTGAGTCTTGGAGATGAATGCAATGGGCCGCTCGATCGTACTCTCACTGGTAGGTGACAGTGCTACACATCGCTGCTCTAGGCTACTCAGTTTACGTGAATGTAAAGCGATTCATGGCAGTCTTGTATTACCACTACAGCGAGCACAACGTATCACATCGGATAATATAAGAACGAAAACAGAGTATCCTAGCGGAGCGACTTGTAACACTGCCCCCTACCGGCGAGGCTGATATCGACAAGCCTAACCGCTGCACGTGCAGTGAGGTACGTCATTTGGTGACGTCACATGTACATCATCTGTCATCCGCTTCTGGAGTATTTCCCGACATTTGCGGCCCCTTGTGTTCTATATTAAATTACTTGTCTGAGCGGCATCTACGTCGTTTCGCAGGTTTTTAACGTTAATAAGAATCACCGTGTATGTTGTAAATAGTAACGACCCTCTCACACATCGTTGGGGTACATCCGAAATTACTTTTACATTCGTCTCGCTAAGAAAAGCTTGTTGTGTCTGATAGAAAGTGATGAATCCAGTCACAAATCTGGTCCGGTACTCAGTAAGCCCATATTTTGTTCATTAAACAACAGTGCGACATTGACCCACCAGGGTAGCCGAGAGCGTTAACGCGCTGCTTCCTGGACTCGGGTAGGCGCGCCGGCCCCGGATCGAATCCGCCCGGCGGATTAACGACGAGGGCCGGTGTGGTTTTTCGGCGGTTTTCCACATCCCGCTAGTTTAATACCGGGCTGGTCCCCACGTTCCGCCTCAGTTACACGCGTCGCAGACATTTGAAACACATTCGCACTATTTCACGATTTACACTAGGCGCAGACAGCTGGGGTACACTGATTCCATCCCTGGGGGGTACGTGGTGGCGGCAGGAAGGGTATCCGGCCACCCCTAAAAACTAACCTTGCCAAATCCGTTGTAACCACGCCGACCCTGCGATCGCTGCGGGACTATGGTGTAAGCGAAAGTAAGTAAGTAAGTAAGCAACAGTGCGAAATTCTGTCGAATGCCTTCCGGAATTCAAGGACACTTTATCAATGAAGTTGTCTTTTTCACTTCTCCTGTACAACTCCTATTCCACTGACGAATTTCTACTTAAAAACAGGCAGCCAGTAAACAAAAAAGTTGTTGTTAAGTGTAATTGAATGGCTAGGAATAAAATAATAGTGTGTTCATTAATGTCAACACTAATTATGCGTACATATCCAGTAAACTGGCTCGTTCCACTACAGTTCGATAAAAGAATCGTTCAAATGATCTGTGGAACGCGTAACTAACTGTCTAGAAAGTTCTGCATTCCATGGACGAACAAAGACAGCTGTGTTTCACAAGCTGTTACGGAATCGATATTGAGTTTTATAAAGGCGGGTTATGTTCTCTGAATTCGTCACACTGCCTGAGCTTAAAACATGCTCCATAAGTCTACCACGGATTGACGTCGGTGATATAGACCTACAGTTGTTTGCGCCTATCCGAAGACAGATGGTTTATGGTAATCTCTTTGACTTACAACATGCAGTTATCAGAAGTGATATTACCCCACACCAAGGAAAGAACTGTGAATAGAATAGTAGCTCGCAAGTTGTTGTTACCTTGTCAGTGACCAGTCAGGCTGTGGTTCAAAAATGGTTCAATTGGCTCTGAACACTATGAGACTTAACATCTGAGGTCGTCAGTCCCCTAGAACCTACTACTTAAACCTAAGTAACCTAAGGACATCACACACACCCATGATCGGGGCAGGATTCGAACCTGCGACCATAGCGATAGCGCGGTTCCAGACTGAAGCGCCTAGAACCGCTCGGGCACTGCGGCCTGCGGCTGTGGTCTGCCACCAATTCAACAACAGTTTGGTGATTATAGTACTTCGCTGTTACCCGAATCTGGCCACGATCAAATGAGCCTACTTCCTGAATATTGCAAGAGATTGCCACTCTGCTGTTCAGTACTAGGCCTGACGTCATCACTGTTACGTATCACACCAAACTATTCCATTTCATGAGGAAGCAAGTGCCAATTTTTGCAGTACGACTCCCGAAAGCTGTGTTAAAGTACAGTTCCCTTTGCAGTACTGCGTAAATGTGAGAGATAAATAGAACAGGCATCTTTTTTTACTTACTGTACTGGAAATTGAAATGAGCCGTTTGGCGTCATAAGCCGGGAGGCCCCTTGCGGGGCAGGTCCGGCCGCTTATTACATTCGACGCCACATTGGGCGACCTGCGCCCCGGATGGGGATGAAATTACGAGGAAGACCACATAACACCCAGTCCGTGAGCGGAGAAAATCTCCGACCCATCCGGGAATTAAACCCGGGCCCGTAGGACGGCAATCCGTCACGCTGACCACTCAGCTATCGGGGCGGTCACTTACTGAACTGCATGCATGTGATACAGGATCTCCCTGCATGACCTATTCATTTATACCAATTACAAAACACATCTGGAGTAATCAGCGTGTTGGCATCCTCTGTGTTACGTATCTGCTAAACAGCACCTGGGGCACTTGGCTAATTCAGCAGTCCCATGGACAAAAGTGCATAAACATTGCCTGGATTCAGAACAAGTAACGTGATAGACTTCCACGAACACGCAGTGGACTGAATACTGCAATGCTGTCTATTTGCTCGAAGTTAAATCTAAATAATGCGTACATGAATTCCCTTTAGGTCTAATCGACGTTCCTCGTCACCAAAGTCAAACTCAGTCCCATACTCAGCCAATGAGAGTTGTAAACAATGCAAGCATCCAACAACGATGAAAATTTCTTCAACCCCGAAGTTTTAGCTGGGTGCATCTACGTCGTATAATGCAGTGTGCTACTGTACTCGGCTCCGGAGGTGAGTTTCATCTCTGGCGAAACACATTTTAACGCTTCAGGTATCTCCATTTTCAACGAATGGATACCAGTTCCACGTAACAAAGAAAACTCCTTGACTAAGTGAGATTTCTGGAAAACCTGTTCTACTGTTTTGACATCATTCATTTTACCCAAATACGCACGAATTATAACTTCCTCAGCTAAAACTGTCTCTGTTCTTAGAGACTATCAGCGTATGTTGACACACAATTTGTTGACATTTAGTACTGTTTTTCCATCGAACGAGTTTGGGCGTTATATTCTCATAGAATTTTGCGAAGCATCGTAGTGTTGAGCTTCCTTAGTAACAAATACATTTCCATGTTTTATTTCCGCATTGCCATACGCAACTGTTTCAGGCTGTACTAACTGCGCAATGTAATGTAACAGAGTTTCGTTGACATTGTACTTGAAGAGATGTTTAGTCATCATATTTCTGAAGGATATGCCTGGAGTGTAAACAGGACGAGAAAACATCAGCATACTGATACCGGTGGTTATAATATTAAAAAAAATTGTTCAAATGGCTCTGAGCACTATGGGACTTAACTGCTGTAGTCATCAGTCCCCTAGAACTTAGAACTACTTAAACCTAACTAACCTAAGGACATCACACACATCCATGCCCGAGGCAGGATTCGAACCTGCGACCGTAGCGGTCACGCGGTTCCAGACTGGAGCGCCTAGAACCGCACGGCCACTCCGGCGGCGGTTATCATCAGACGGTGTTGCGAGTGCTGCACTGAGGGCTATATACGTCGCAGGACGCGAAAACATCTCAGGTACGTTCATTAGTCGGTGGGTTGTGCCGAAAGAGATAACAGTTCTAGTAAGTGCCATCAGGTGAAAACATGGCGCTGTAAGCAGTCGGAATGTGGTGTGGCTGCAGGAAAAGGAGAGGAACGATGAAACATATGATAGCGATGGTTCTGGCACGTTTATTAGGAGATAGTCACAAGTTACAGCAATGTGTTCAGTATGATCTCCCGACTCAGCAACATGCTGCATTCATAACAGAGCACTGTCGACAGTTGCTCGCAGCATATCTGATGCAATGAGAGTAATATGTTGTCGTATGCTATCCTTCAGATCAGGAAGAGCCCGAATACACCACTGACAGATAACATCTTTCAGAGACCCCTCACAACCAAAAATCTACTGGATTTATATCAGGGGATCTGGAAGGACACACTTCTTGAAATTGCCTAGAGATTTCTCGAAGCAAATTTTTCTATTGGTAAGCAACATGTGGTGTCGCCCCATCTTGCATGAAAATAGTGGTGTCGGCACAGTTGCGTTCTTGCAAAGCTGGAATCACATATTGCACAAGGAGGTCCTTATAAAGTGCAGATATCATTGTACATCTAACAGGCCCGAACATGTGGCGCAGTGGAAACCCATATGCGACAGTTCTGTGCATTCACGACATCGTGCAGTGCAAAATGTGCCTCGTTTGTCCAAAGAATATATCCCGCCCACATGTATCCATTTCCACGCGTGCCAAAAAACGAACGGCAAAGTCCTGGCGTTGTAGCCTATCTTGGGATCTCATGTCGTGCACAATCTGAATCTTGTAGGGACACTAGTGTAAAATGCGCCGCAAAACATTCTTTAATTGTTGTCCAGAGGAGAGACAATTCCCGTTACACAGCTCGAGCACTGACTACAGAATTTGAGAAATCTGCTGCATGGTAGGCTATAGCTACAGCAGTTTCGTCAGTAACTGACGTGGTAATGGGCGGCCTCCATCTCCCTGCTGCACCACATAATTCACGTGTTTCTTCAGTTTTCTTGATCATATTGTTTAGCCCATTTATTGACAATTGGTTTCTTTGCAACTGTTTCTGTCGGAGATTGGGTTTCGGTTGTTTGGGGAAGGAGACCAGACAGCGAGGTCATCGGTCTCATAGGATTAGGGAAGGACGGGGAAGGAAGTCGGCCGTGCCCTTTCAAAGGAGACATCCCGGCATTTGCCTGGAGCGACTTAGGGAAATCACAGAAAACCTAAATCAGGATGGCCGGACGCGGGATTGAACCGTCGTCCTCCCGAATGCGAGTCCAGTGTGCTAGCCACTGCGCCACATCGCTCGGTCTGTCAGAGATATTCACGCAATGCACCGCTGATATTCCTGCCGTTATAATAAAACAACTTTATCAACAGTGCACGGGCTTCCTTCTCAATAGCCATTGCGTTTCGTACACAGAACGTCAACCTTTACAACGTTTTACACCAACAGTCACTTCACGAAAGAAATCAACACACATGGACATGTGACAAACAACATACTGACTTCAAAACAAGAAACATTTCTTATTCTGATTGCTTACAGCGTCATATTTTCACTGGGTGGCAGAAAGTGGAACTATTATTTTTTCAGCATACTCCTCGAACGCTCCGACTAATGAACGTACCTACGATGTTCCAACGTCCTGCGATGTACGTAGCTTACTTGTAAGCACCTGGTATATCACTTCAGTAACGACCGAGGTTGATTCTGTACTTTTTATGACCATTCATAATGGTTCTTTCACCCTTCACCCCACTTTTAATCAAGGATGTAGCATGATAGAGACACTGTCATATCAAGTGTAGGGTCAGAGACGCGCAACAGTGATTAATGCACTGAATTATTATTCTGGAGGAAGCTTGTTAATTAACCGTTCGGTCAATCTGATTTGTGTTTTCAGTATTTTTAATACATTAACTCAGGCCATTGACAGCATAGTCTCACTAATAAGCACACGGAAAATTTCCTCCCGTGCAATAGTCCAATGAGTAAGCACTTCGCTTGTTAATAACCAAGATCGCTGATGGGACAGTGAACAGTAACTTTCCTCTTTGAGGACAGCGAAATGACGTCTGAATCAGTTGTGAACTATGTGCAAGGAGCGATAGACCTACGGGATTGTGTGAAACATCAAGGCCTACTGGTCCGCTCTAGTGGAATAAGACTGATCTGAGGAAACGTGATGATGTCAGCCACTAGGAAGCCATTACTCAACTCTTCTCCCAGTTATGGTTAAGCCAAGAGCAAAGAAACTTTTTCGCTTACGAGCTCATCTGCCAGCACACCTCTCCTCCTAAAAATTTCTGTCCACAAGACACATGTTCGTTCCTTTTGTGGATACATTACCAATACACTTAATAATCGTCTACTAACTGCAGTGTGATTCGTACGCTTATACGTGGCAGCGTTCGCAAAACTTGCATAGTAGTTGTGACTATCTTATGCGATGATGATATAAAGCGAGAGCCAACACGACCACAATTACTTACGTTTATGACCACCAGTTTTCGTCTGTTTTTGTGCCATTGATCAGATGTAACAGCTTATTCCGCCAATAGTGGAAGCAGTTAGTGTTTGCCTGAAGTTCTTATCTCCTCCCAGTTTATCGCTGATTTTATTCCACCCCTGTAATTTGTTACAAGATTTCAAAGAAACGCACCATAGATTGTCTTTGGCGGTTCCCAGACATGATATGTCTTTTTGTACAATGGACGGTGCCTGCCGGTACTGAACAAGTAAATAGCTCTACCCCAAGAGACATAGCCCATCAAATTGGGTGCTGGGCTATAATTACACACATTTGCGTTTGGTTTCCTGGTATAGAAAATGAACTATAATTGTTCAACAGAATAAACGCGATGGAGCTATTGAGATACATTTATGATTCTACACAGAAAGTGAGAAATAATTTGCTCCGCTTCTAACTGCAGTCTGTCGTAAGTCAGTGCAGTAACGAGGAGATCCAAATGATTGGAAAAATACGTGGGTTATTCCCACTCTCAAGAAGGGTCGTCGAACAGAGGCGCAAAACTACGTCCGTCAGTTGTAGAATTTTGGAAGTTGTTTTATGCTTCTGTATTATGACATTTCTGGAGGCCAAAAATCTCCTCTATTTGAATCAACATGGGCTCCGAAAACAGCGATCGTATGAAGCACGGATCGTTCGGTCCGTCCACGAGACTCCGAAGGCAGTAGATACTGGAGACCAGATTTATGCCTTCTTCCTTGACTTCTGGAAGGTGTTTGATGAAATCCCGCATCCTCACCTAACGAACAAAATGCGAGCGCATGGAATATCAGACCAGTTTAGTGATTAAATTGAAGACATACTTTCCAATAGAATTCGCAATGTCATTTTTAACAGAGAAAAAATTTTTAATGTAAAAGTAACTACGGGCCTGTTCCAAGGGAGCGTCAGATGATCGTTACTGTTCACAATATAAGTACACTACTGGCATTAAAATTGCTACACCAAGAAGAAATTCAGATGATAAACAGGTATTCATTGGACAAATATATTATACTAGAACTGACATGTGATTACGTTTTCACGCAGTTTGGGTGCACAGATCCTGAGAAATCAGTAGCCAGAACAACCACCTCTGGCGGTAATAACGGCCTTGTTGCGGCTAGGCATTGAGTCAAACTGAGCTTGGATGGCGTGTACAGGTACAGCTGCCCATGCAGCTTCAAAGCGATAACACAGTTCACCAAAAGTAGTGACTGGCGTATTGTGACGAGCCAGTTGCTCGGCCACCATTGACCAGACGTTTTCAATTGGTGAGAGATCCGGAGAATGTGCTGGCCACGGCAGCAGTCGAACATTTTGTGTATCCAAAAAGGCCCGTATAGGACCTGCAACATGCGTTCGTGCATTATTCTGCTGAAATGTAGGGTTTCGCAGGGATAGAATGAAGGGTAGAGCAACGGGTCATAACACGTCTGAAATGTAACGTCCACTGTTCAAAACGCCGTCAATGCGAACAAGAGGTGACCGAGACGTGTAACCAATGGCACCCCATACCGTCACGCCGGGTGATACGCCAGTATGGCGATGACGAATATACACTTCCAATGTGCGTTCACCGCGATGTCGCTAAACACGGATGCGACCATCATGATGCTGTAAACAGAACCTGGATTCATCGGAAAAAATGACATTTTGCCATTCGTGCACCCGGGTTCGTCGTTGAGTATACCATCACAGGCGCTCCCGTCTGTGATGCAGCGTCAAGGGTAACCGCAGCCATAGTCTCCGAGCTGATAACCCATGCTGCTGCAAACATCGTCGAACTGTTCGTGCAGATGGTTGTTGTCTTGCAAACGTCCCCATCTGTTGACTCAGGGATCGAGACGTAGCTGCACGACCCGTTACAGCCATGCGGATAAGATGCCTGTCATCTCGACTGCTAGTGATACGAGGCCTTTGGGATCCAGCACGACGTTCCGTATTACCCTCCTGAACCCACCGATTCCATATACTGCTAACAGTCATTTGATCTCGACCAACGCGAGCAGCAATGTCGCGATACGATAAACCGAAATCGCGATAGGCTACAATCCGACCTTTATCAAAGTCGGAAACGTGATGGTACGCATTTCTCCTACTTACACGAGGCATCACAAAAACGTTTCACCAGCCGGTCAACTGCTGTTTGTGTATGAGAAATTGGTTGGAAACTTTCCTCATGTCAGCACGTTGTAGGTGTCGCCACCGGGCGCCAACCTTGTATGAATGCTCTGAAAAGCTAAACATTTGCATATCACAGCATCTTCTTCCTGCCGGTTAAATTTCACGTCTGTAGCACGTCATCTTCGTGGTGTAGCAATTTTAATGGGCAGTAGTGTAAGTAGTTGACCTAGTTGCCTAGAGGCTGTTTGTGGATGATGCTGTTATATGTAGAGAAGTCACAACATTAGAAAATCGTAGTGAAATCCAGGAGGACCTGCAGAAGTTCGACACTTGGTCTGATATCCCTGGATGCGCTGCTCTGCTCCTTGCGGCTCGCCCGTGGATGGTGTCGCCCGTGGCGGCTATCGGAACTTCGCTCTGTCGTCGCCCTACATTGCCCTGTCTCCTGCTATGACTCCAAGTCACACTCTGTTGTCGTACTGTGAATTTCTATCTGGCTGAAAGCTGCGAGATCTTTCTGTTATATGCCACAATCATTACAGAAACCTTAGTACACCCTATTTAATGTTTTGTTTTTCTACCCGACACCAGGCACCAGTTAAACTTTTTCTGTCGCCTCCCAAACGCTATAGTTGGAATATGGTGACAGGGTTTGAGGAGAAGGAGAAACAGTCGGTTGGTATAAGTGAGAGGGAGTCTTGACCTGACAATGTTTTTAAAACTACCTTATTGCAAAAGATAAGGATTGGAATTGGTACTGAATGACGAACACTATGAGTGTTTTACAACTTATGATTTTATTTAGAAAATAGCCTCAACCTAGTATACATTTGATCTAAATGAACTGTATCCACGAAAGACGGTGGCGGTAACTAAGCACGTTCCATCTGTTAAAAGAACCTGTCCGTTTTAACTGTATGCACACACAAGACACGCAGGAGTCCTCTGCTATCCAGACAGAGCTTCATCCGCTGTTCCGAAGATAATTCTGCTCAGTCCTGCTTGGCTACTAACTTGGGCTGTTTCTGCCAGTACTGCTCTCTCTCCAGTTCCACTAGGGCCTGCCTGTCCTATCTATCCTCTACCTCTTTCTGCTCCAACTGCCGTGGCTCTGCCTTCGGAGCATGTGCATCTGAGTTTTAATCGATTTTGCCTTCGCCACCGCCAGTCCATTACTTGACTTAACGATGAAGAGTCCTCGCCATCTCATTGGTTCTAATTGTGAACTGCTTTTCAGAAAATGAGTGGATGGAGCGAGGCGTCTGTTGTAAATTCGCGCCATGAACCTGCTATAGGCTCTTCTTGACGTATATGTGGCTCTTCCAGAGGCTCTGCCCCTTATTCCTCTCTTACGCCCTCTCTGAATTGATATTTACAGTTAACAGTGTGGCTTTTCAAGCGCAGTTGGCGTCTTTATGGCGTCACCAGCTGAAGACATTTCCTTCTTTTACGTGACTTGAAACATTTGACATTCTATGTAACCCTGTTGTCGTGCTCTGGTGCTCAATACTGACTGCGTGCCTCGTGAAGCCTTCCTCTGTTATTAACTCGTAAGACCTGGCTGTCATTCCCGTATCTCTTTTTCCAACAAACAGCTCAGTTCATACATACAATACCAGGAACAAAAATGATTTGCACAAGGACTTAAAAGCACTTACTTTAGTTCAAAAGGGGGTCCACTACGCAGGAACACTCATCTTCAATAATCTGCCAGCAAACATAAAAAATTTAGTTACAAATAAAGATCAGTTTAAAAGGAGCCTGAAAGACTTACTAGTGGCCAACTCCTTCTACACCATTGACGAATTTTTTAATAGAAACAAATGATGCATTGTATATACTCATACTATTAGTATTGTTATTTCAGCTTTAAAAAAAATTGACATGTTCCACATTCACGAGGATCTCCTCAGCACGGATCTATGGAACAAAAAACTAATCTAATCTAATCTAATCTGGATACAAGACAATTTGCAGCCTGTTAAAACGTTTACAGAAATACCCGTGGTGAAATTTTAATCGGATATTGCAGAGGCGAGGTGCCTAGATGTTGAAAGTGTTCGGGATTTTGTGGAATAGGGAGCCAATGGGTGAGTTAATCCTTGTTTCTTGACTTTTGTGTCTTGTTGTTTCCTCCCATTCCCATTGACTGTTTGTTATTATGAGTCTATTTAGTTCACGCTGCCATTCTGAAACTGGTATTGCAGTTCAGGTGGTAGGCCCTGTCATTGAATGTCCCTTGGTTAAGCAGTCGATTGCTCTGTTGCCAGGGATCCCACCGTCCGGTTTCGCCCAAGTGAAGTTAAAGGTATTGGCTCACACTCGCTCGAGCCTTGGTATCCGCAGACGTGATACTGCCTCTATACACCGCAGTGAGAACAGTCATGGGATACCTCCAAATATCGTGTCGGACCTCTTTTTGACAGGCGTAGTGCAACAACCCGACGTGCCGTAGACACAACAAGTCGTTGGGAGTCCGTTACAGAAATACTGAGCCATTCTGCGTCTATAGTTGTCCATAACTGCGAAAGTTTTGCTGGTGCATGAGTTTGTGCACGAACTGACCTCTCGAATACGTCCCATAAATTTTCGATGGGAGTCATGTCAGTCGATCTGGGTGGCCAAATAATCCACTCAAATTGTTCTTCAAACTAATCGCGAAAAATTATGGCCCAGTGACCATTCCATAGTTGTTTGGGAACATGAAGTCCGTGACTGGCTGCAGATGGTCTTCAAGTAGCCGAACATAACCATTTCCAGCCAACTATCGGTTCAGTTGGACTACACGACACAGTCCATTCCACGTAAACACACGCCAAACCATTATGGAGCCACCAACAGCTTGCACAGTGTCTTGCCTTGTTGACAACTCGGACCAATGGCTTCGTAGTGTCTCTGCCACACTCAGACCCTACCGTCAGCTCTTAGCAACTAAAATCGAGTCTAATCTGTCAACACCAAGGTTTTCCGTTCAAATTCAAAATGGTTCAAATGGCCCTAAGCACTATGGGACTTAACATCTGAGGTCATCAGTCCCCTAGACTTAGAACTACTTAAACCTAACTAACCTAAGGACATCACACACATACATGCCCGAGGCAGGATTCCAACCTGTGACCGTAGCAGCAGCGCAGTTCCGGACTGAAGCGCCTAGAACCGCTCGCTCACAGCGGCCGGCGGTTTTCCGTTCATCTAGGGTCCAACCGACACGGTCACGAGCCCAGGACAGGCGCTGCAGGTGATGCCGTGCAGGCGCGTCGAGCGTCTGCTGCCATAGCCCGTTAGCGCCAGATTTCACCGCACGGTCCTAATGCATACGGTTGTCGTACATTGATTTCTGCGGTTATTTCACGCAGTGTTGCTTGTCTGTTAGCACCGACAACTCTACACAAACGCCGCTGCTCTCGGCGGTTAAGTGAAGGTCGTCGATCAGTGTGGTGTTCGTGCTGAGAGGTAATGTCTGAAATTTGGTATTCTCGGCACATTCTTGGTTCTGTGGATCTCGGAATACTTAATTCCCTAACGATTTCCGAAATGGAATGTCCCATGCGTCTGGCAAGAACTACCATCTACATCCATACTCCGCAAGCCACCTCTGATATTATTCTCATGGTCTCTTCGCGAGATATGCGTAGGAGGGAGCAATATACTGCTTGACACCTCGGTGAAGGTATGTTCTCGAAACTTCAACAAAAGCCCGTACCGAGATACTGAGTGTAACACTTTGGCGATTACTAAATGATCCTGTAACGAAGCGCCCTGCTCTCCGTTGGATCTTCTCTATCTCTTCTATCAACCCTATCTGGTACGGATCCCACACTGGTGAGCAGTATTCAAGCAGTGGGCGAACAAGTCTACTGTAACCTACTTCCTTTGTTTTCGGATTGCATTTCCTTAGGATTCATCCAATGAATCTCAGTCTGGCACCTGCTTTACTGACGATTAATATTATATGGTCATTCCATTTTAAATCACTCCTAATGCCTACTCCCAGACAATTTATGGAATTAACTGCTTCCAGTTGCTGACCTGCTATATTGTAGCTAAATAATAAGGGATCTTTCTTTCTATGTATTCGCAGCACATTACACTTGTCTACATTGAGATTCAATTGCCATTCCCTGCACCATGCGCCAATTCGCTGCAGATCCTCCTGCATTTCAGTACAATTTCCCATTCTTACAACCTCTCGATATACCACAGCATCATCCGCAAAAAGCCTCAGTGAACTTCCGATGTTATCCACAAGGTCCTACGACACTCCCCTGCGGCACACCTGAAATCACTCTTACTTCGGAAGACTTCTCTCCGTTGAGAATGATATGCTGCGCTCTGTTAACTAGGAACTCTTCAATCCAATCACACAATTGGTCTGATAGTCCATATGCTCTTGCTTTGTTCATTAAACGACTGTGGGGAACTGTATCGACCGCCTTGAGGAAGTCAAGAAACACGGCATCTACCTGTGAACCCGTGTCTATGGCCCTCTGAGTCTCGTGGACGAATAGCGTGAGCTGGGTTTCACACGATCGTCTTTTTCGAAACCCATGCTGATTCCTACAGTTATGTTCACGGACGAGTCCACGTTCACGTTCTAAGTCTTAATTCCCGTCGTGCGGCTGTAATCACATCGGACAGCTTTTCACATGAATCAGCTGGGTACAAGCGACAGCTCCACCAACGGACTGCCCTTCTATACTTCGTGTATGCTGTGGCCTTCTCCACCAGACATCACGGCGCCTAGAGTATCAGCAACCAAACTGACAGCCTGTAGCCGCGCGTTGCCCGCGTCGCGGGCACTCCGAAGCACTACATAACCGACAGGCAATATTGATAAACGGCCACAGCAACAACGACAACAACAACACCACAGCAAAGACACCAGCGGTCACCAGGGGCCACTACCGGTCCACATAAACATAAGGAAGAGGTCGTTGCAGATCCCGGAACTATTTTCACACGTCAAACCACCTGATGGAAAATAGTTCCGAGATAGAATGAGATTTTCACTCTGCAGCGGAGTGTGCGCTGATATGAAGCTTCCTGGCAGATTAAAACTGTGTGCCCGACCGAGACTCGAACTCGGGACCTTGCCTTTCGCGGGCAAGTGCTCTACCAACTGAGCTACCGAAACACGACTCACGACCGGTACTCACAGCTTTACTTCTGCCAGTACCTTGTCTCCTACCTTCCAAACTTTACAGAAGCACTCCTGAAAGAAAGGATATTGCGGAGACATGGCTTAGCCACAGCCTGGGGGATGTTTCCAGAATGAGATTTTCACTCTGCAGCGGAGTGTGCGCTGATATGAAACTTCCTGGCAGATTAAAACAGTGTGCCCGACCGAGACTCGAACTCGGGACCTTTGCCTTTCGTGGGCAAGTGCTCTACCAACTGAGCTACCGAAGCACGACTCACGACCGGTACTCACAGCTTTACTTCTGCCAGTACCTCGTCTCCTGCCTTCCAAACTTTACAGAAGCTCTCCTGCGAACCTTGCAGAACTAGCACTCCTGAAAGAAAGGATATTGCGGAGACATGGCTTAGCCACAGCCTGGGGGCCGAGTTCGAGTCTCGGTCGGGCACACAGTTTTAATCTGCCAGGAAGTTTCAGTTCAGAGATACTCATCCGCCGAAGCGCTATAAAGGCCGGCGCTCGGCCGCAAATCGACCGCACCATCTGCCGACGCCATATTCCTATTCGGCTCCCGCAGGTGTTGGTCCTCGGTACCCCAGTCCCTTGGACTCGTACTCGTACTGCAAAGTACTTGGGCGTTACCCTGGACCAGCGCCTCACCTGGCGCCCCCACATCGATGACATGCGTCGAAAGACGATAGGGCGACTATGCCAGCTCTACCCCCTCATCAATCCCACCTTTTCACTCCCTACACACCTTGCTGTCAGATTGTACACCTCCCTTGTTCGTCCCATCCTTGAATATGCGACGGTGGTGTGGGGCAATGCTGCCCCCACCCACCTCTGACGACTCCAAACTGTCCAGAACCGGGCTCTCCGGCGTGCCCTCCGCCTCCCCTTCGACTTCCCTACCCAAGAACTCCACATCCTGGCCGAGGTGCCTCTCCTTCAATCCCGCATCCTCTCCGCTGCCACTTCCTTTTACCTGCAAACCCGCCACTCTCCCAATCCTTTAACCCTTTCCCTGGGCACCCGTGTCCACCGTCTGGCCACCACTCGATGGCCTGACCTTCTCTTCCGCCCCCCATGACTCCACATTCACTAGCCACCTCATTTCGTATCAATTACTCTTTCTCACATCATCGACCCATCTCCACACCACGTCATGCCATTCAGCCCCCCCCCCCCCCGAACACACCACCCCCGCATCCCCCAACGTTGGCCTAATCCGGACAGGCCGATCCTCTTTCACTTCTCCATCTGTCACTCTCTGACTTCTTTCTCTTTCCCCCCTCCCACTCCAACGCCTCAAGATTGTCTGCCACCGCCATCACCGACGCCGCCACGAAGAAGAGGCCAGGATAATGGCCTTTCGCTTTCATTTAACTCCTACTGTCCCTGCTCCTCTCCTTTAATCTGTCTTTTAGCTGTAATTGCCGGCTAGCCAATGGGCTGTTCGATTTCCTCACACTCCTACTGTCTCTTCGACTGGCCTGTCAGCTTTCATTTAAATACCACGCCGGCCAGTCAATTGGGCCGTTCGTTTTCCTGCCTCTTCTACTATCCCTCTGACTATTCTTTCAACTTTATTAAAAAAAACACACAGCACAAAAGTCAAATCAAAAACTATAACCACCATGTCATCTCCACACCACCACACCATGCAAGAAAGAGAAGCGCCCCAGAGGCGCTAAGACATCACTCCCAGCACAGGGTCCAAACCACTGTCATGTGCGTCTGCGTCTGCACATCGACCGCCAGCAGACTTGGATAGCTGCCGCCCCGGCAGCCCGGCTTGGATCTTCTCGCTGATCTCTGGATTAGGCTTGGTATATCGGAAAAGTCTCTGGCGGAGACTAGTAGGAAATTATTTCAGTTGCTTTCTATCTTATTCTTGTATCTAGTTGTGATTCGAAGACGGATCATTGTTTTGTGTTGGTGTTATACTTGGAGAATTTCTTTTGGTTAATGGAACAGTCCAATAAATTGTTTTCGGACCTTGATCGTTAGTTTCTTCTGCTTACGCAGCCATATCAGTGTACGCGATAGTAACGCCATCTGTGTTTGCATATTGCTGTCTCATGGCTTTGTAAAGTCGCTGTACTCTAGTACTGTTTAGGCAGAAGAGTAGGCGTGACGTAACGAGGTGGCGGCTGTCCGGCAGGTGAAGATCCCGCCGCTGGAGCGGACGTTCTCGCGCTCGCTGGGGGTGGGCACGCTACGCGGCTTCTTCCGCGGCGACGACGGCTGGGTGCGCCGACTCACCACCGTACACCGAGTCGGAGACGTCCGACTGGACCGCGGCCGGCGGCCTCCAGGTGAGCAGCTCATTCTCCTTACCTTCTCCATACACTCACGATTTTATTTATCTACTAGCTGACAAACCGGGCGTTGCTTGGGTGTTCATTTTGCCAATTTTCTATTGGAAACGAAAATAAAAGTAATATACACTCAGGACAATATTATGGAAATGGAAGAGGCCGTAGGTGAAGATGAAATGGGAGATATCATACTGCGTGAAGAGTTTGACAGAGCACTGAAAGACCTGAATCGAAACAAGGCCCCGGGAATAGACAACATTCCATTAGAACTACTGACGGCCTTTGGAGAGCCACTCCTGACAAAACTCTACCATCTGGTGAGGAAGATGTGTGACAGGCGAAATACCCTCAGACATTAAGAAGAATTTAATAATTCCAATCCCAAAGAAAGCAGGTGTTGACAGATGCGAAAATTGCCGAACTGTCAGTTTAGTAAGTCACGGATGCAAAATACTAACGTGAATTCTTTACAGACGAATGGAAAAAATGGTAGAAGCCGACCTCGGGGAAGATCAGTTTAAATTCCGTAGAAATGTTGGAACGCGTGAGGCAATACTGACCCTACGACTTATCTTAGAAGCTAGATTAAGGAAAGGCAAACCTACGTTTCTAGCATTTGTAGACTTAGAGAAACTATAAAAAGGTGCTAATTTAAGGAGATGGGACCTGGATAAACTGACTAAACCTGGGCAGCAGACGATCAAGTAGGTAAAAAGACGAGGGCTAATATAAATCCTTGGGTAACAGAAGAAATATTGAATTTAATTGATGAAAGGAGAAAATATAAAAATGCAGTAAATGAAGTAGGCAAAAAGGAATACGTACAAACGTCTCAAAAATGAGATCGACAGGAAGTGCAAAATGGCTAAGCAGGGATGGCTAGAGGACAAATGTAAGGATGTAGAGGCTTATCTCACTAGGGGTAAGATAGATACTGCCTACAGGAAAGTTAAACAGACCTTTGGAGAGAAGAGAACCACTTGTATGAATATCACGAGCTCAGATGGAAACCCAGTTCGAAGCAAATAAGGGAAGGCAGAAAGGTGGAAGGAGTATATAGAGGGTTTATACAAGGGCGATGTACTTGACGACAGTAGTATGGAAATGGAAGAGGCTGTAGATGAAGACGAAATGGGAGATAAGATACTGCGTGAAGAGTTTGACAGAGCACTGAAAGACCTGAGTCGAAACAGGGCCCCGGGAGTAGGCAAAATTCCATTAGAACTACTGACAGCCTTGGGAGAGCCAGTCCTGACAAAACTCTACCATCTGGTGAGCAAGATGTATGAGACAGGCGAAATACCCTCAGACTTAAAGAAGAATATAATAATTCCAATCCCAAAGAAAGCAGGTGTTGACAGATGTGAAAATTACCGAACCATCAGTTTAATAAGTGACGGCTGCAAAATACTAACGCAAATTCTTTACAGACGAATGGAAAAACTGGTAGAAGCCGGCCTCGGGGGAGATCAGTTAGGATTCCGTACAAATATTGGAACATGTTAGGCAATACTGACCCTACGTCTTATCTTAGAATATAGATTAAGGAAAGGCAAACCTACGTTTCTAGCATTTGTAGACTCAGAGAAAGCTTTTGACAATGTTCACTGGAATACTCTCTTTCAAATTCTGATAGAGGGAGCGAAAGGCTATTTACAATTTGTACAGAAACCAGATGGCAGTTACAAGAGTCGAGGGACACGAAAGGGAAGCAGTGGCTGGGAAGGGAGTGAGACAGGGTTGTAGCCTATCCACGATGTTATTCAATCTGTATATTGAGCAATCAGTGAAGGAAACAAAAGAAAAATTCGGAGTAGGTATTAAAATCCATGGAGAAGAAATAAAAACTTTGAGGTTCGCCGATGACTTTGTAATTCTGTCAGAGACAGCAAAGGACTCGGAAGAGCAGTTGAACGGAATGGATAGTGTCTTGAAAGGAGGATATAAGATGAACATCAACAAAAGCAAAACGAGGATAATGGATTGTAGTCGAATTACGTCGGGTAATGCTAAAAGGTATCAGATAGATTATATAGTGGTAAGCCAGAGATTTAGGAACCAGGTTTTAAACTGTAAGACATTTCCAGGGGCAGATGTGGACTCTGACCATAAACTATTGGTTATGAACTGTAGATTAAAACTGAAGAAACTGCAAAAAGGTGGGAATTTAAGGTGATGGGAGCTGAATAAACTGACTGTACCAGAGGTTGTACAGAGTTTCAGGGAGAGCATAAGGGAACAATTGACAGGAATGGGGGAAAGAAATACAGTAGAAGAAGAATGTGTAGCTTTGAGGGATGAAATAGTGAAGGCACTAGAGGATCAAATAGGTAAAAAGACGAGGGCTAGTAGAAACCCTTAGGTAACAGAAGAAATATTGAATTTAATTGATGAAAGGAGAAAATATAAAAATGCAGTAAATGAAGCTGGCAAAAAGGAATACAAACGCCTCAAATATGAGATAGCCAGGAAGTGCAAAATGGCTAAGCAGGGATGGCTAGAGGACAAATGTAAGGATGTAGAGGCTTATCTCACTAGGGGTAAGATAGATACTGCCTACAGGAAAATTAAACAGACCTTTGGAGAAAGGAGAACCACTTGCATGAATATCAAGAGCTTTGATGGAAACCCAGTTCTAAGCAAAGAAGGGAAAGCAGAAATGTGGAAGGAGTATATACAGGGTTTATACAAGGGCGATGTACTTGAGAACAATATTATGGAAATGGAGGAGGATGTAGATGAAGATGAAATTGGAGATATGATACTGCGTGAAGAGTTTGACAGAGCACTGAAAGACCTGAGTCGAAACAAGGCCCCCGGAGTAGACAACATTCCATTAGAACTACTGACAGCCTTGGGAGAGCCAGTCCTGACAAAACTCTACCATCTGGTGAGGAAGATGTGTGACAGGCGAAATACCCTCAGACTTCATGAAGAATATAATAATTCCAATCCCAAAGAAAGCAGGTGTTCACAGATGCGAAAATTACCGGTCAGTTCCACAAGTCACGGCTGCAAAATACTAACGCGAATTCTTTACAGACGAATGGAAAAACTGGTTGAAGCCAACCTCGGGGAAGATCAGTTTGGATTCCGTAGAAATCTTGGAACACGTGAGGCAATACTGACCCTACGACTTATCTTAGAAGCTAGATTAAGGAAAGGCAAACCTACGTTTCCAGCATTTGTAGACTTAGAGAAAACATTTGACAATGTTGACTGGAATACTCTCTTTCAAATTCTAAAGGTGGCAGAGGTAAAATACAGGGAGCGAAAACCTATTTACAATTTGTACAGAAACCGGATGGCAGTTATAAGAGTCGAGGGGCAGAAAAGGGAAGCAGTGGTTGGGAAGGGAGTGAGACAGGGTTGTAGCCTATCCACGATGTTATTCAATCTGTATATTGAGCAAGCAATGAAGGAAACAAAAGAAAAATTCGGAGTAGGTTATAAAATCCATGGAGAAGAAAAGAAACTTCGAGTTTCGCCGATGACATTGTAATTCTGTCATAGACAGCAAAGGATTTGGAAGAGCAGTTGAACGGAAGGGATAGTGTCTTGAAAGGAGGATATGAGATGAACATCAACAAAAGCAAAACGAGGATATTGGAATGTAGTCGAATTAAATCGGGTGATGCTGCGGGAATTAGATTAGGAAATGAGACACTTAAAGTAGTAAAGGAGTTTTGCTATTTGGGGTGCAAAATAACTGTGATGGTCGAAGTAGAGAGGATATAAAATGTAAACTGGCAGTGGCAAGGAAAGCGTTTCTGAAGAAGAGAAATTTGTTAACATCGAGTATAGATTTAAGTGTCACGAAGTCGTTTCTGAAAGTATTTGTATGGAGTGCAGCCATGTATGGAAGTGAAACATGGACGATAAATAGTTTGGACAAGAAGAGAATAGAAGCTTTCGAAATGTGGTGCTACAGAAGAATGCTGAAGATTAGATGGGTAGATCACATAACTAATGAGGAGGTATTGAATAAGATTGGGGAGAAGAGAATTTTTTGGCACTACTTGACTAGAAGAAGGGATCTGTTGGTAGGACATGTTCTGAGGCATCAAGGGATCACCAATTTAGTATTGGAGGGCAGCGTGGGGGGTAAAAATCGTAGAGGGTGACCAAAAGATGAATACACTAAGCAGATTCTGAAGGATGTAGGTTGCAGTAGGTACTGGGAGATGAAGAAGCTTGCACAGGATAGAGCACCATGCAGAGCTGCATCAAACCAGTCTCAGGACTGAAGACCAAAACAACAACATACACTCATGCTCATAAATTAAGGATAATGCTGATACATGGTGAAACAACGCTCTGGTGGGCGGTTTGCGGGCTTAAATCACCTCGGGGTATGACCATACAGTGCATTTGACCTGCGGTCGACCCACGGTGGCGCTGGCAGCAGTCCACATACGCAGAAGTGTGTTGGTGCAGCGAGTAAGTGTGCAGACATTTTCAGAGGTGCCAATGGTGACTGTGTGCTGAAAATGGCTCAAAGAACACATATTGATGACATTACGAGTGTTAGAATACTAGGGCGACTGGAGGCTGGTCAAACACAGCAGGTCGTAGCACGGGCCCTCCGTGTGGCACAAAGTGTGATCTCCCGATTATGGCAACGATTCCAGCAGACAGGAAACGTATCCAGGCGCTACAGTATGGGACGTCCACAGTGTACGACACCACAAGAAGACCGATATCTCACCATCAGTGCCCGCAGACGGCCACGGAGTACTGCAGGTAGCCTTGCATGGGACCTCACCGCAGCCACTGGAACAGTCTACAGACGACTGAACAGACATGGTTTATTCGCCCAGAGACCTGCAAGGTGCGTTCCTCTGATTCCTGGTCACAGGAGAGCCCGTAAAGCCTGGTGTCAAGTACACAGTATATGGTCAGTGGAACAGTGGACCCAGGTTATGTTCACGGACAAGTCCAGGTATAGTCTGTACAGTGATTCTCGCCGGGTTTTCATCTGGAGTGAACCAGGAACCAGATACCAACCCCTTAATGTCCTTGAAAGGGACCTGTATCGAGATCGTGGTTTGATGGTGTGGAGTGGGATTATGATTGGTGCACGTACACCCCTGCATGTCTTTAACAGAGGAACTGTAACAGGTCAGGTGTATCGGGACGTCATTTTGCACCAGTATGTCCGCCTTTTCGGAGGTGCAGTTGGTTCTACCTTCCTCGTGATGGATGATAACGCACGGCCCCACCGAACTGCCATCGTGGAGGAGTACCTTGAAACAGAAGATATCAGGCGAATGGAGTCGCTTGCCTGTTCTCCAGACCTAAACCCCATCGAGCACGTCTGGGATGCTCTCGGTCGACGTATCGCTGCACGTCTTCGAACCCCTACGACACTTCAGGAGTTCCGACAGGCGCTGGTGCAAGAAAGGGAGGCTTTACCCCAGCAGCTGCTCGACTACCTGATCCAGAGTATGCCAACCCGTTGTGCGGCCTGTGTACGTGTGCATGGTAATCATATCCCATATTGATGTCGGGGCACATGCGCAGTAAACAGTGGCGTTTTGTAGCACATGTGTTTCTGGACGGTTTTCTCAACTTATCACCAATACCATGGACTTACAGATCTGGGTCGTGTGTGTTCCCTATGTGCCTATGCTATTAGTGCCAGTTTTGTGTAGTGCCACGTTGTGTGGCACCACAATCTGCAATTATTCCTAGTTTATGAGCATGAGTGTAGTAATCATTACAATGTGCATAGTATTAATTGTCCACTCTAGGATGTGTCACGGCACGGAGGCCCATGGCTGCAGATGTTGCGATAAAAGTTGAATGGTCTCCGTCAGTGCTGACAGCTTTTACAGCATAGCCAACCTAGTCAACTACAATTCGCAAACAACAGTATGCAGTGTAGCCGCGCGGGATTGGCCGAGCGGTCTGGGGCGCTGCAGTCATGGACTGTGCGGCTGGTCCCGGCGGAGGTACGAGTCCTCCCTCGGGCATGGGTGCGTGTGTTTGTCCTTAGGATAATTTAGGTTACGTAGTGTGTAAGCTTAGGGACTGATGACCTTAGCAATTAAGTCCCATAAGATTTCACACACAGTATGCAGTGTATTTAGGGTAATTTCCATTTATTGTTCCTTCTCAGTTGCACATTTTTAATTAGATTACCTGTTTAGATCACTCATGATTATCTTGAGATCTAAGTAGCAGCGTCAGCAACCCGTTTCGTCTACTCAGAACCACATTTCAGAGTACTTTGATTCTGAGTAGACAAGACGGGTTGCTGACGCTGCTGCTTAGATCTGAAGATAATTCAGAGTGATCGAAACACGCAATCTAACTAAAAATGTGCAGCTGAGAGGGAAGAATAAATGAGAATTATCTTAAATATCTATACAGCTGCTGCATCTCTCAAGACGATTATGTCGACTATAGCGAACGTGCACTGTGTTCAGCGCAACTGCGCAATCGTAAACGAAAGCAGACATAACAACGGAATTAGAGTTCACTGTAATGGTATTGCCTATCTAACTAAATTTGAAATGGCTCGGATTTGTTGATACATTCGATGAAGATACTCTTTGCACACACGATTTAAAGCTAAAGTTGGTACATACCAGAAACGAAGGCACGTCGGTTCGACGTCATACGTCTTCTACCAACTTCTATTGAAACAGTTATTCCCATCCACGCACGGTAACTCATAAAACAGTGAACAACTGAAAAGGTGGGAGGAAGAAAGCGCTAATGCACAGAAGCGTACATTTTAGTATTCATGTTGTATGTCTGGTTAAACTCAAAGGCAAGATCATATAAATACAATAAGACAAAACAATTTATTGTGTGCTCATAATGAAAGAACCAGTTTCATAACGCTGCAGAAAGGGAACCACTGCTCAAAATGCCGTGAAATTCGAGCAGCATATTACTGAAGCAGGGAGAAACGTCATGGAAAAACCAAAAATTTAATGAAAATTGTACCAATAGATTGGGCTGTATGCATCTTAAAATGACAATGAACCGCAAAACGACGGCTAAGGTTTGAGTTGCACACTACACTACACATCGGAGAGGAAAAGTCTATTTTTAATTGCCCTGAGGCCAAAAACCGCAAAAAATGCAAAATGACATCGGTTTCTAGCTGTCATGAGACTGGCGCAAGACATGTTCAATGTGCTGTCCACCATTTTCTTCCACAAGTTGAAATCGAGAAGCAGAATGTTCCACAACAGAACGGAGTGTTTCGGGCGTCACGTTCAGAATGCGTTGCGCAGTGAATGCCTTCAGCTCAGCTACGTTCATAATGAAGCACTGAACACAACATATTCCAGATAACCCTACAGCCAGAAATTCAAAATGGTTCAAATGGCTCCAAGCACTATGGGACTTAACTTCTGAGGTCATCAGTCACCTAGAACTTAGAACTACTTAAACCTAACTAACCTAAGGACATCACACACATCCATGCCCGAGGCAGGATTCGAACCTGCGACCGTAGCGGTCGCGCGTTTCCAGACTGTAGCGCCTAAAAACGCTCTGCCACTCCGGCCGGCCAGCCAGAAATCACATGGACTAAGATCAGGTGATCTGGGCGGCCAGGCTGTAGGCAAATGAAAAATGCTGAAGGTTCGTAACGACGTTGGTGCGAAAAACACTCTGATAGCGTTTACAGGTGACGGTACAGGTAACAGCACCCGCACAACTCATCTCCTAGAAACATCACGGCCCTTCGATACACGATGCCGTCAACCCGCACCGCAAGGTCACCTTTGCAGAATAAACTGGTACTGGTTGATGTGCGTGCGGATTTTCCGTTGCCCATATTCTGCAGTTCTGCTTACGGCCATGTCATTGGGGATGGAAATGTGCTTCGTCTGTCCACAGAATGTCCATGGCCATTCTTTGTCCACTTCCGCGCAGGCAAGGAAGCAACTCCTGAACATGGGTGGCTTTGTATGGATAGCAATGCTAAACGCTTCGTAGCATTTTATACATTGTGCTCGCAAGCGTGCCAAACGTTCGGACAATTCCCCGTGCGCTGTATGTTTGCACACCACCGCTCCACCCCTCTTGCAATGCTGTGGCCATACCTTCGATAGACGTCGGATCAACTGATTTCCTCCTTCTGTCACACTGCACTTCAAAAGAATCTCTCTTTTCGAATTTTGCAATCATTTGCTCCATATCCTTAGCAAACAGACTTTTTTCATACCCTTGAGTGTCCAGAACTTCTGCAGGGCTCCTGCCGCACAGTCACCATTCTTGTAAAAGAGCTTTACCAGCAGCGCGCTATCCTCCACGTAGATAGTCATGGTAGGACTCTCGGACGCAAACTGAGGAACAGCCGTGTGCCAAGCGCGACTTGTTGGTGTGCATATTCAGACGCTTACAGCACCAACTATTAGTCAAATTTTCGTTTTTTTTTTATTCCATGACGTTTCTCATTGCGTCAATAATACGCTGTTCAAATTTGATGTCATTCTGAGCGGTGGTTCTCTTTGTACAACGTTTTGAAACTGAAACTTTAATTATGGACACACTGTATATACAAGGTACTCGGATGTTCCCGTAGCAAATTTCTAGGACCTGTGGTGGGGAGTGGATACATAACATTTTGAATTGGAACCCATATCCGGAAACGTCATCCAACGCTACAATGTCATAGGCTCCGGGGCCTGTAAATGTATGTACACTACTGGCCATTAAAATTGCTACACCACGAAGATGACGTGCTGCAGACGCGAAATTTAACCGACAGGAAGAAGATGCTGTGATATGCAAATGATTAGCTTTTCAGAGCATCCACACAAGGTTGGCGCCGGTGGCGACACCTACAACGTGCTGACATGGGGAAAGTTTCCAACCGATTTCTCATACAAAAACAGCAGTTGACCGGCGTTGCCTGGTGAAACGTTGTTGTGATGCCTCGTGTAAGGAGTAGACTTTGATAAAGGTCGGATTGTAGTATATCGCGATTGCGGTTTATCGTATCGCGACATTGCTGCTCGTGTTGGTCGAGATCCAATGACTGGTAGCAGAATATGGAATCGGTGGGTTCAGGAGGGTAATACGGAACGCCGTGCTGGATCCCAATGGCCTCGTCTTATCCGCATGGCTGTAACGGATCGTGCAGCCACGTCTCGATCTCTGAGTCAACAGATGGGGAAGTTTGCAAAACAACAACTATCCGCACGAAAAGTTCGACGACGTTTGCAGCAGCATGGACTATCAGCTCGGAGACCATGGCTGCGGTTACCCTTGACGCTGCATCACAGACAGGAGCGCCTGCGATGGTGTACTCAACGACGAACCTAAGTGCAGGAATGGCAAAACGTCATTTTTTCGGATGAATCCACGTTCGGTTTACAGCATCATGATAGTCGCATCCGTGTTTGGCGACATCGCGGTGAACGGTCATTGGAAGCGTGTATTCGTCATCGCCATACTGGGGTATCACCCAGCGTTATGTATATGGGGCGCCATTGGTTACACGTCTCGGTCACCTCTTGTTCGCACTGACGGCACTTTGAGCAGTGGACGTTACATTTCAGATGTTTTACGACCCGTGGCTCTACCCTTCATTCGATCCCTGCGAAACCCTACATTTCAGCAGGATAATGCACGACCGCCTGTTGCAGGTCCTGTATGGGCCTTTCTGGATACAGAAAATGTTCGACTGCTGCCCTGGCCAGCATATTCTCCAAATCTCTCACCAATTGAAAACGTCTGGTCAATGGTGGCCGAGCAACTGGCTCGTCATAATACGCCAGTCACTACTCTTGATGAACTGTGGCATCGTGTTGAAGCTGCATGGGCAGCTGTACCTGTACAAGCCATCCAAGCTCTGTTTGACCCAATGCCCAGGCTATCAAGGACGTTATTACGGCCAGAGGTGATTGTTCTGGGTACTGATTTCTCAGGATCTATGCACCCAAATTGCGTGAAAATGTAATCACATGTCAGTTCTAGTATAATATACTTGTCCAATGAATACCCTTTCATCATCTGCATTTATTCTTGGTATAGCAATTTTAATGGCCAGTAGTGTATGTACGGGGTGATTCGACGACGAGGTCACAGACTTTCAGGGACGATGTAAAAGAATAAATGTTTCAATTTAAAGTACGGGTCCCTGTACCGGAAATGAACGAGTCGAAAGTCATAAGCGAAAACCGTTCTGATACCTCTGACAGTGGAACATTTGTACCGGTACTGTTGTTGCTAAAACTGTAGGGTACGCGTCTTTCAGAGGTGGTAGTATGGACCAAAACAAGAAAAAATGTCTAGTAGGCATAGGCTCTAACTATGAGCAATTATTATTTAATAAATGAGTTGTTTTTCACTTTAGCGAAGATGAACAAGCTATCATAGCTCTTCAGGTATGCATTTTAGAGCACACGTTTACTGGATATTTTTCTTGTTTTGGGCCATTCTACCTCCCCTGAAAGTTGCATTCCACACTTTTAGTAACAACAGTACCGCTGCATGTATTCAGCTGTTAGAGGTATCAAAATGACTTTTCGCTTATGACTTACGCCTCGTTCGTTTCCGAACCAGGGACCCTTGCCTCAGATTGATAGAGTCGTCCTTCACCACCATCGTTGGAAGTTTGTAACATCATCACGGAATGACCCTGTTCGCAGGAAATCGAACTGACTGGAAACGGAGGAAAAACGATCTTACGGAAATTTGTCCAGAAATGGACGGTGTAGGCGCAATGACAACAAATCGTCCCAGAACACAGTACAGAGCTGCATTGCATCCAATTCACAACAGAAGTTCAAAGTGGCCTCCATGGGACGCAATGGACGCGTTCAATGGTCGCATCGTGGAATGCCGCACTTCGGCTTACACCAGTGTTGGCGGGCCACTTGCCTGGAGTTCGTACTACGGTTCGTCTCGATACCCTGTAGAACGCGGTCCTCCAAATCTGGTGTACTCACAGTCCGCCGTCTCCCTGCACGTTCGTCTGTCTGGAAGGCTCCGTGATCACACAGACGCCCAAAAAGGGCTTTAAATGCTGTGTGATGTGGTTTGTGTCTGTAGGGATACTTGTTTTGGTATAGCCGCGCTCTTCGTTGACCGTTTCCGTCTGCTTGACCGACCATCTCGGCTTGTTCTCGACATGAATACCTAACCCTTCTGCTGCTTACAGTACGCTGCATCAATCACACAGCCTGCAACACACAAGGAACACAGAATTTGGAGTTGGAACAGCTGCTTGGGTCGGGTGCGGGGGCTCATATTGGTGTGGTTCCTGTTGATTATCTCAGTAGGTGGGACTATACCAGGCACGGCCTACATCTCAACAGGAAAGGGAAGGGGAAACTGGCTGGGGTAATAGCAGGAAATTTAAGGTGGGGAGGCACTGCCATGAATGGTAAAATACCAGTGGTTACAGGTGTTGGAGCAGCACCTTTTTTAGGATAGGTAAGACAGAAAGATGTCAAGTTCTACGAGAGGTCAGGATTGAAACAAATCTCCAGTTTAGGAAAGAAATTAAACAGCACAATTCTAGCACATTTGATCACCAATCACAGCTATCAATTATAAATTTTCACCAATCACCAGAAATTTTATCTCCACCAAGTTGTATCTCAGTCCTAGGTAATTGCATTGATGAATTAAAGTCACCCAACCCAGTTGACATAATCTGCCTCTCTGAACACCATGTGACCACTGGTATAGGAACTAGGCCTAAGCACAATGAGAAACTCAGACAGGAGAGTACTGCAAATGTTAGAATAAGGAAAGGTTCTCATAAAAGTATAATTAAAAATAATGTAAGTATATTTCGTCAAAATATTGGGAGTTTAAAGAATAAAGTAGATGAGCTTCTGGTTTGTTTAGAAGATTTAGAAGCTGAGAATGAAATAGATATACTATGCCTGTCTGAGCATCACATTGTTACTGATATGGATAAGGTAAATGTAAGTGGATATAAGCTCTCTGCACATGTAATGAGAGAAAATATGGAGAAAGGAGGAGTTGCCATATATGTCAAAAGTTATCATTGTGCAAAAAGTATAGAAACAAAAAAGTTTTGTGTAGAGAAACATATAGAAGCATGTGCCTGTGAGCTTAAATTAAATAAAGGCACATTTATAATTGTAACTGTATATAGGTCCCCATCAGGAAATTTTCATCTATTTCTGAAAAATTTGGACTCCTTGTTGTGCTATCTGTCAGACAGGGGGAAGCAAATTATTATTTGTGGGGACTTCAATGTAGATTCTCTGAAAGAGGTCATTTTTGACCTTGAAGTATTACTCGGTTCTTTCAATTTGCACGCGTTATTGACTTTCCTACTCGGGTGGTAAAGGATAGCAGCTCACTGATAGATAACTTCTTTATAGACCAAGATAAGTTTAACCAGATAAATGCTCAGCCTGTTGAGAATGGTCTTTCTGATCATGGTGCACAGCTAGTTACAATATATGACATAGCTCCATTCAGCAATACTAAACAGTCCTCCAAAGCAGTACGTTCAGTCAACGATTTAACAATTGCAAATTTCAGGGAAAGCCTACAGCAGTTAGACTGGGATGAGGTGTATCGTGAACCTGATGCCAATTTAAAATATAATGTATTTCATGACATTTTTGTAAATGCATTTGAAAACTGCTTCCCCAAGAAAATAGTTAAATATACTCGTAAGAAACCTTGTAACAAACCATGGCTTACTAAGGGTATAAAAATATCTTGTAACCGGAAAAGGGAAATGTATCTGACAGCAAGAAAGAGTAGTGACCCAGAAACTATCAAAAATTATAAAAACTACTGTGTTATATTAAGAAAAGTTATTAAAAAATCCAGGAGTATGTGTATCATGTCTGAAATCAGCAACTATGATAATAAAATTAAAACAATTTGGAATATTATTAAAAGAGAAACAGGTCAACCAAGAGCAGAGGAAGACAGTATTACCATCAAATTGAATGAAAACTTTACGAACAAAAAGTCAGAAGTTGAAAATATTTTTAATAATCATTTTCTAAATGTTGTGGATATAGTATGATCCAAGTGTTCATTAGAAGATGCTAGGCTGTTAATGGAAGAGGCCATACCTATGCAATTTGATACAATTGAAATCTCACCCACTTCTCCCTCTGAAATTACGAAAATAATAAACTTGCTTAAAAGCAAAAACTCACATGGAATTGATGGCATTTCCAGCAAAATACTAAAAGCTTGTTCTCAACAGATAAGTAAGATTCTCAGCCACCTGTGTAATAGCTCTCTGGAACAGGGCATTTTCCCTGATAGACTGAAATATGCTATTGTTATACCTTTGCATAAAAAGGGGGATAGATCTGATGTCGACAATTACCGTCCAATCCCCCTTCTAACAGCTTTATCCAAAATTTTTGAGAAAGTAATGTATTCAAGAGTAGCTTCACATATCTGTAAAAACGAAGTACTAACAAAATGTCAGTTTGGTTTCCAGAAAGGTTTTTCAACAGAAAATGCCATATATGCTTTCACCAGTCAAATTTTGAATGATCTGAATAACCGAACACCACCCATTGGGATTTTTTGTGATCTCTCAAAGGCTTTTGATTGTGTAAATCATGAAATTCTGCTAGACAAGCTCAAGTATTGTGGCATGAGTGGGACAGTGCACAAATGGTTTAATTCGTACCTAACTGGAAGAGTGCAGAAAGTTGAAATAAGTAGTTCTCGTAACATGCAAAGATCAGCACATTCTTCAAACTGGGGAACTATCAAGAATGGGGTTCCACAAGGGTCAGTCTTGGGTCCTTTGTTGTTCTTATTATATAGTAATGACTTGCCATTCTATATTCATGAAGAGGCAAAGTTAGTTCTCTTTGCTGATGATACAAGTATAGTAATCACACTTGAGAAACAAGAATTAACTGATGAAATTGTCAATACTGTCTTTCAGAAAATTACTAAGTGGTTCCTTGTAAACGGATTCTCACTGAATTTTGATAAGACACAGTACATACAGTTCCGTACAGGGAATGGTATGACGCCATTAATAAATATAGACCTTAATCAGAAGCATATAGCTAAGGTAGAATATTCCAAATTTTTAGGTATGTCCATTGATGAGAGATTAAATTGGAAGAAACACATTGATGATCTGCTGAAACGCTTGAGTTCAGCTACTTATGCAATAAGGGTCATTGCAAATTTTGGTGATAAACATCTTAGTAAATTAGCTTACTACGCCTATTTTCACTCATTGCTTTCATATGGCATCATATTTTGGGGGAATTCATCACTGAGGAATAAAGTATTTATTGCACAAAAGCGTGTAATCAGAATAATAGCTGGAGTCCACCCAAGATCATCCTGCAGACATTTATTGAAGGATCTAGGGATATTCACAGTAGCTTCTCAGTATATATACTCTCTTATGAAATTTGTTATTAACAACCAAACCCAATTCAAAAGTAATAGCAGTGTGCATAACTACAATACTAGGAGAAAGGATGATCTTCACTATTCAAGATTAAATCTAACTTTGGCACAGAAAGGGGTGAATTATACTGGCACTAAAGTCTTTGGTCACTTACCAAATAGTATCAAAAGTCTGACAGATAACCAACAAGTATTTAAGAAGAAATTAAAAGAATTTCTGAATGACAACTCCTTCTACTCCATAGAGGAATTTTTATATATAAATTAAGAAAAAAAAGAAAAAAATATTTAAAAAATAAAAAAAATAAAAAATAAATAAAAACAAAAAACACAAAAAAATAAAGTTGTTATATTAACTTAAGTATGTTGTTAAATTAACCTAATTATGTCATGTATTAGAAAATTCGACTCGTTCCACATCATTACGAAATATCGTATTCATGATCCATGGAACTAGTATTAATCTAATCTAATCTAATCTAATCTACACGTGGTCAGAGGAGCGTTCATTCGTCAGCACCATCTACGGTGGCGACGGTGCGTTTCCGGAGACATGATCACAGGACCCTCCATTACCAGTCGCGAATCCGCCGCTGCAGTTTGTTGGTTTTATTTATGTTCACCCTGTATACGTTCGGCCACGGCATTGCCGCAGTGGATACATCGGTTCTCGTCAGATCACCGCTGTTAAGCGCTGTCGGGCGTGGCCGGCCCTTGGATGGGTGACCATCCGGGCCGCCATGCGCTGTTGCCATTTTTCGGGGTGCACTCAGCCTCGTCATGCCAATTGAGGAGCTACTCGACCGAATAGTACCGGCTCCGGTCAAAGAAAACCATCATAACGACCGGAAGAGCGGTGTGCTGACCACACGCCCCTCCTATACGCAGGATGACACGCCTGTCGGACGGTCCCGATGGGCCACTTGTGGCCTGAAGACGGAGTGCTGTACACGTACGTTTACAGGCGCCGGCACCCATAACTTTGACGATCTGTAACGTTCTTGGATGATGTTCCCGCACATGGGTTCTTATGTAAAACTTGAGTCTACTAAGTGCCCTCTACAACCTCTAGAAGTGTGTTACACGAATTGTGGAACACCCTGTACATAGAAACTTCCATTTATTTTTCACATCTAAAACGTTTTAAATTCACTGTAATAAACCACCTTTCTGTTTCTTCTTTTTCCGTCTCATTTAATTTTTATTTTCAACTGGATGAAGAGTGGGTTGGCTGTACCACTGATACCCTACCCGGAGCCCATATGGGACGCGGGGGAATGGGAAAAAAACGGAAGGAAGGAGGGCGAGGTCTGAGTTAAGTGACGTCAGCATATTATAATACCGCAGCTGGGTTTTGAAGGTGTGTGATCCAACCTGTGTACAATTTGCGAATGCGTCAGATTATAGACTACTGGCCATTAAAATTGCTACACCAAGAAGAAATGCAGATGATAAACGGGTATTCATTGGACAAATATATTATACTAGAACTGACATGTGATTACATTTTCACGCAATTTGGGTGCATAGATCCTCAGAAGTCAGAACCCAGTACAACCTCCTCTGGGCGTAATAACGACCTTGATACGCCTGGGCATTGAGTCAAACAGAGCTTGGATGGCTTGTACAGGTACAGCTGCCCATGCAGCTTCAAAGCGATAACACAGTTCATCAAGAGTAGTTACTGGCGTATTGTGACGAGCTAGTTGCTCGGCCACCATTGACCAGACATTTTCAATTGGTGAGAGATCTGGGGAATGTGCTGGCCAGGGCAGCAGTCGAACATTTCCTGTATCCAGAAAGTCCCGTATAGGACCCGCAACATGCGGTCGTGCATTATCTTGCTGAAATGTAGGGTTTCGCAGGGATAGAATGAAGGGTTGAGTCATGGGTCGTAACACGTCTGAAATGTAACGTCCACTGTTCAAAGTGCCGTCAATGCGAACAAGAGGTGACCGAGACGTGTAACCAATGGCACCCTATACCATCTCGTCGGGTGATACGCCAGTATGGCGACGACGAATACACACTTCCAATGTGCGTTCACCGCGACGTCACTAAACACGGATGCGACTATCATTATGCTGCAAACAGAACCTGTATTCATCCAAAAAAATGACGTTTTGCCATTCGTGCACCCAGGTTCGTCGTCGAGTACACCATCGCAGGCGCTCGTGTCTGTGATGCAGCGTCAAGGGCAACAGCAGTCACGGCCTCCGAGCTGATAGTCCGTGCTGCTGCAAACGTCGTCGAACTGTTCGTGCAGATGGTTGTTGTTTTGCAAACGTCCCCACCTGTTGACTCAGGGATCGAGACGTGGCTGCACGATCCATTACAGCCATGCGGATGTCATCTCGACTGCTAGTGATACGAGGCCGTTGGGATCCAGCCGGGCGTTCCGTATTACCCTCCTGGACCCACCGATTCCATATTCTGCTAACAGTCACTGGATCTTGACCAACGCGGGCAGCAATGTCGCGATACGATAAACCGCAATCGCGATAGGCTACAATCCGACCTTTATCAAAGTCGGAAACGTGATGGTACGCATTTCTACTCCTTACACGAGGCATCACAACAACGTTTCACCAGGCAACGCCGGTCTACTGCTGTTTGTGTATGAGAAATCGGTCGGAAACTTTCCTCATGTCAGCACGTTGTAGGTGTCGCCACCGGCGCCAACCTTGTGTGGATGCTCTGAAAAGCTAATCATTTGCATATCACAGCATCTTCTTCCTGTCGGTTAAATTTCGCGTCTGTAGCACGTCATCTTCGTGGTGTAGCAGTTTTAATGGCCAGTAGTGTACAAATTCAGGTGGCACATGGAAACAAAGGAATTATTAAGGAGAGGATATGCTGGCAGGAGCGAAGCTGTGGGGGCGGGTCGTGAGTCTTGCCTGGCAAGCTCGTTCAGTGAGAGCTTTCCCCCGAAGGTAAGGTTCCGAGTTCTGTTCCCGATCCAGCACACAGCTTTAACTTGCCGGGCTTCAGAACACGCAGTAGGTGGTGATGAAGGAATTGATTGTGTCTGGACAGACGGTGAGCCGTGGGACCTGCGCTCGGTTTCTGTGGCGACCAGCCTGGGCCTGGAGGAGCTGACAGTCGGCTTCGAGAGGTACGTGGCCGACGTGCGCGCCCTGCCCACAGTGTCGGGACGCCTGCTCGCCGACATCGACGAGAACTCCGTGAGTACCCGCTCCCTGTCTAGACACACCACATTCACTCCGGCTCACAGCCTCTCTAGTGCACGCCACACCGGCGGCTTACTTGTGAACGCTATACATTCACTCATCAACCAGTACAAGCCTTAAATAACAATATATCGCCAGCTGATATTTACTGTGACCTCTCCATGGTCTTCGACTGTGTAGATCGTGATACTCTTTTACAAGGGAAATTCCCCATCGTACCCCACTTAGATTTAGTGGTAAAATTGCCCAGTGCATAGCTCGTCAAAAACTGAACACAGATCAAGCATGAAAACAGGAAAAAGGTGTACTGAAGTGTGAAAAAAGAACCAAAATAGAAACAGTGATAGATCCATGCTCACGACCCGCAACAACGAGCGATTCGGAAGAATCACGGGTTCGTGATTCTGTGGTCACGGTGTTGGACGGCAAAGCTGGAGATCCGTGTTCAAATCTCCCTCGTGCCCCATTTCTTTTTTTTTTCCACGAAATTATAAACTTTCCGTCCGATCACTGACGTGTTTGTTCTCCTTCAGTTCTAGGCTCTACAGTCTGGAACCGCGGGACCGCTACGGTCGCAGGTTCGAATCCTGCCTTGGGCATGGATGTGTGTGGTGTCCTTAGGTTAGTTAAGTTTAAGTAGTTCTAAGTTCTAGGGGACTGATGATCTCAGAAGTTAAGTCCCATAGTGCTCAGTGCCTTTTGAACCATTTTCTCCTTCAGTAGTCTTGGCAATTGTCATACTGTACCCTGGTTGCAGAACATGAAACGTGTGGTGAGAATATGGTACCGTCGCAAATAAATGTGATGAACAGGGAGAGCAGGCGAGATGCCACATAGACCTCTCACAGAAACGAAAGCAACAAATAAACGGGTGTGAACTACGTTACAACAAAGGAATTCAAGAGTCAAAACCTCCAAACCGGAACGCAAGAACATGTGGTACTTGTCTAGAACAACTAGGAGGCACGTACGTCTCGAGCTCCCTTCCTTACAGCTCGTTGTTGCAAATGGACATTACACCATGATACAGACACGAACTTGAATACGGCGAACAGACACGTCAATCATTGGAGGGACAGTTCATAATTGTGTGAAAAAATGGGGCACAATGGAGATTTGAAAACGGATCTCCCCCTTCACAGTCCAACACTGTGACCACATAACAAAGATGACGCTATTCAAATCCGCTCGATGTTGCACAACTTGAGCTTGGGCCGTTGACTGTCTCCATTTTGTTTCTATTTTCACAGTTCAGTACACCGTCTTCCCGTTTTCGTGCTTGATCTGTGTTCAGTTTTTGACAGGCTATCCACTGAGACATCTTACCACTAAATTTGAAGGGATGCGACAGGGCGTTTCTCTTGTTATAAAACCTTAAGTTTTATAGAATTGATGGTTTTACACTCACCTGGTTTGAATCATACTTGACAAAGAAGGTTGTGTGAATAATTCAGACAATGTTGGAAAGGTGGAAAATTTTAATTATTGAGGCAAAAAAATCACAAAGGGGGTCCCACAGGGTTCAACTGTGGGTGCACTTCTATACCTTATATGTGTCAACGATCTTCCACTTACCATCCAACAAGCAAAACAGATACTTTTTGCAGACGATACTAGTGTTATAATAAATCCCACTAGACAGAAAGAATTATTAAGTCAATCTCTGAAAATAGTCACTTCCTAAAATTTGAAAAAAACCATATTACCTCCACTTCTGTACAGCAAATAGAGTCATACCAACAATTGATGTAGCACGTTAGCAGGAGTCAGTAAATAGGGTAGAATGTCCAAATTTTTGGGTGTAGATATTGATGAAAACTTGAACTGGAAGAAGCATATTACTGAGCTTCTCAAACAATCAAGTCATTGCTAGTCTTGGAAACAAATGTATCACCTTCCTGACATATTTTGCATATTTCCACTCAGTAATGTAGTATAGAATAATTTTCTGGGGTAACTCATCACTTACAAAGAAAGTACTGATTGCACAAAAGAGAGCAGTAAGAATAACATGTGATGTTCACCCACAGACATCATGTAGGTACCTCCTCAAGGACTAGGCATTTTAACTATGCCGTCACAATACACATTTTCGCTAAAGAAATTCGTCATTGATAATGCATCACAAATGAGAAGAAAATATTACCCATTGTTAAAGCTGTCAGCTGTCAGTGGTGAGACTTGAGTTCAATATGTAGCAATAAAAATTTTTCATCATTTGCCAAGTCACTTAAAATGTCTGACACTTAGCGAAGCAAGTTTTAATCTAATTTAAAATCATTTCTGCTGGACAACCTTTATTCCATTGACGAATTTCTACTTAAAAATGGTAGCCAGTAAAAAGAACAAAAAGAGAATTCTTGTTTTCAAGTTTAGTTGTATGAGTAGGAATAAAATGATAATGCATTCGTAAATGTTAACTGTAATCATTTATACATATTCTGTAAACTGGCTCGTTCCACATCATTTCGATAAAATAATCGTTTAAATGATCTATGGAACATGTATTTAGGTAACTAATTAACTTACTGAGATTAATTGTTTTGTTTGTTGAAATCATTGCGAGAGCCATGACAAAACAACTCCACTTGCTATGCAAGGTACGAGAGGATACCCAAAAGAAAATTGGAATAACATTGCTGTGGGCGTAGCCTGTGTAGTACGCATTTTTGCCGCTAGGTGTGTACAGTGCAACTCATTGCCAGCTCAGTGCTGTCTGTGTTGTCGTCCTGGCTTGTGTGCTCACCTGCAGTGATTGTTTTTGTTAGTGCTGTTTTGTTCTTGTTTCAATTTTTATGATGGCAAATATAAGTGAAGAACATCCAGCTGTGAAATTTTGAGACAAGTGATCAACTGTCAGAAGTTTTAAGAAGATTATGCAACAGTCTTCGTCAAAAAAGATCCGATTGGTGGCAAACAGCAGACTGATTCTTCTATCAAGACAATGCATTTCCACACAAAGCCATGTCTGTTAGACAGTTTTTGGCTAAAAATGGCACAGTTCCGCCGCCCCCCGCACCTTACTCGCCTGACCTGGCTCCGTGCGACTTTTTCTTGTTTCCACCACTGAAAGAGGCATGAACAGACACCGATTTGACAACACTGAGGAAGTTAAGAAAAAAACGAAGGAGGAGCTGTCAGTCATTTCTAAAGATGGCTGCAAAATATGTTTCAAACAGTGGAAGCACCAATGGTACAAATGTATCGGGTGTAATGGAGAGTATTTTGAAGGGCATAAGTTTGCTTTGTTAACAATTTGAAAATATTTAGCTTTTAAAAAATAATTCCGTTTTTTTGGGCACCCCCTATTATATCAGGCAGGCGAAATGCCCACAGATTTGAAGAAGAACGTAAAAATTCCATTTCGTAAAAGGCAAGTGCTGACAGGTGTGAATATTACTGAAATCAATTTAATAAGTCATGGTTGCAAAATACTGACACAGATTATTTACAGAAGAATGGAAAAACTGGTAGCAGTCGACCTTCCGAAAGTTCAATTTGGGTTCTGGAGAAATGAGGGCAGTTGCGAGGCAAGACTGGCCCTGAGGCATATCTTAGAAGTTATTCTGAAGAAAGGCAGATGTACACTTTTACCATTTGTAGATTTAGAGGTTGACAATTCGGAGTAGGAATTAAAATCCATGAAGAAGAAATAAAAACTGAGGTTTGCCGATGACATTGTAATTCTGTCAGAGACAGCAGAGGACTTGGAAGGGCAGTTGAACGGAATGGAGAGTGTCTTGAAAGGAGGGTATAAGATGAACATCAACAAAAACAAAACCAGGATAATGGAATGTAGTCGAATTAAATCGTGTAATGCTGAGGGAATTAGATTAGGAAATGAGACACTTAAAGTAGTAAAGCAGTTTTGCTATTTGGGGAGCAAAATAATTCATGATGGTCGAAGTAGAGAGGATATAAATTGTAGACTGGCAATGGCAAGGAATGCGTTTCTGAAGAAGAGAAATATGTTAACATCGAGTATAGATTTAAGTGTCAGTAAGTCGTTTCTGAAAGTATTTGTATCGAGTGTAGCCATGTATGAAAGTGAAACATGGACGATAAATACGTAGTTTGGACAAGAAGAGAATAGAAGCTTTCGAAATGTGGTGCTACAGAAGAATGCTGAAGATTAGATGGGTAGATCACATAACTGATGAGGAGGTATTGAATAGAATAGGGGAGAAGAGGAGTTTGTGGCACAACTTGACTAGAAGAAGGGATCGGTTGGTAGGACATGTTCTGAGGCATCAAGGGATCACCAATTTGGTACTGAAGGGCAGCGTGGAGAGTAAAAATCATAGAGGGAGACCAAGAGATGAATACACTAAGTAGATTCAGAAGGATGTAGGCTGCAGTAGGTACTGGGAGATGAAGAAGCTTGCACAGGATAGAGTAGCTTGGAGAGCTGCATCAAACCAGTCTCAGAACTGAAGACCACAAAAACAACAGTGTACTTGTCAAACGTTTCGGACGCCACAGACAACTGAACAATGGAAAGTAATTAACTTAGCGAAGCGAAGTATCGCGTTTACTTTATGCCCACGTTCTGAAAATGTTGCAATCTAGCCATTATTTATATTTTAAAATTTTGAAAAAAAAATTGTTTTTAGTGATTTCTTATACCAGACTCCGTAATTGTTTTCAATTTTTCGGTAAAACGTAACCCAAAAATTTAAAGTGTAGCAGTAAATGTTACTTTTCGCAAGAAATGTCAAATTTTATGTTTTCAGGTTCTGTATGTTGAGAATAAAACATAAAACTCAACGGCAATTGACGAACTTTTTTTTTTTTTTTTTTTTTTTTTTTTTTTTTTTTTTTTTTTTTTTGTGGCCGAAACGTACCGCTCCTCTCTATGTTGACATTACAGAATTTGCGTTGGTACTGCTAAGATTGCGCTAAAAGATGTTTTCAGGACCCTACATATACATCAGAACCCAATTAAAAAGGATGTCCTTAATAAGGTTTTTTTTTTTTAATTTCCTTGTGGTGAGCATGAATTACCCCACCCCCGCTTAGAAGGCTTTATGGAAAATACGTTGGTATTGCTAGGGTTAATGAACACGAAAAGATTCATGGTGAGCATTATCGTGTGTTCTTCCTAAAGCGAGCCTGAGCGCAGCCTTGCTTTCATGCAGTCCTCTGCCCCGCGCAGCGGCAGCTAGCTAGTGCCGTAGCCTTCTGGCAGCTGCGTGCAGGCCGCAAGCCTGTGATCACGTGCCACACGAGCGCTCTCCGATCTGCTAATTACTGTCACCCTGCCGGAACAAACTGCCCCCAGAAATTACACGTTTCGCTCTCGGTGCTGTCCTTGCAGGGAATTCATCGTTCTATTCCTGGGAAGCGTTGACTTCTGTCAAGGTCACATTAGGACATCACATGTTTTGAGTTATTACAGGTAAAGTCTGTCTTTACCCGCGTGGAACATTCCAGTTTCTAAATAAATGTCACATTTCGAGTGTGTGAATTCGATATTTCCAAAACCGGCTAGAGGATCCCAGCGTATCAAAAACTGTTACGGTAGATGTTCTTCCATGACAGACTGAACCTGGTGGGTATAATAAGTATACAAATACATAGTAATTTTAAAAAACTGATGATGGGATTAATGTGAGGTGTGAGATTTAATGGCGGAGCTCTCTTTCTAACATCAGTCCCACGCAAATGATACTTGAATGATCTGAGATCGATGAAACAGTTTTGAATGATAGTCTGTGCTTGTGTGTGAATTTCTGTGCAATGGAGGCGGCACAATAGCTAAAGATAATTACAAAGCGATTGCAGTGCAAGGGAAGCAGAATAAGACGCATGCACACTTCACGTACAATACTACTGTAAACTCCCAAGCCACTTAAAAATGAGAATAAATTCCTGAAACGCGTCGTGCTACGCATGAGGAAACCAAACTGGTGCAGTACATTAGTATTTAAATCCTTATTGGTACAGTTGCAGTAGTTCAAAAAAATATTGTTTGTGATGGGTAAAACAAAGTATCTAATCTTAATCTAATCATCCACAAGCAGTTGAGGGAAGTGATGGAAGATTGCTCTCCCATGTAACTTTACGAAGTGATGTACAGTGATTCCTTCATATTGAGAGACGTGAATTCATAGACTTCTAGCTGTGAGTGCTTCACTTCTAAACGGATTTTTCTTCTTTTCCAATTTAGAACTGACCAGCTAGTTAGTTACATTTACATGACTAGATCATGTTCACAATAAAATATATGAATTATTTTTGTATATGCAGCATACTGTTTATTGGGGCATATGGAACTGACACACAGTATTTTCCTCTTCTGAAGAACTTATCAACGACATAGAAAACAGTCAAAGTGTGACTATTATTATTTTACAACATACGTCTACAGTAAATTTATCACGTTTTCTTTTTCTGGATATTTTATCATAACGTATTTTTAGCTGTGGCCTAAACATCTTTCTGATGCAAGAATAGACTGACATTTTCAAACTGGACAAGTTTGTTGCAAAAATTCCTAATGCTAAAAACGTGATATTTTTGTGGCTTATCAAGAGACATACGCTGACCGGTGTGAAAAATGTATCATTTCAACGTCTGAAGTAAAATATATTTTCAATACTATTTGTGGCTTATCAAGAGACATACGCTGACCGGTGTGAAAAATGTATCATTTCAACGTCTGAAGTAAAATATATTTTCAATACTATGTTTTAATTTTGGTCATTTTTATGACACTAATCTGCTATTTTATGATAAAATATTGTGGCACCAATACATTTACATGTCTAACAATGAAAAAAAGGCTAATATAAACAAATTAAGCCAGAGGTGTGGAAGTAACACGAATGTATTCACACTTCAAGCAAATTTTGAGGAAGCTCATGAAGATAATCTGATCTGTTTCGATTTTCTTCACTTCACACTTCATGGACCTCTCTTCACGTCTTCAAAAGATGTATTACCTCTCCTTGCAGCAATCACAGCATCCAGACTATCAAGTATGCTCCTGATTAATGATGCGATGATCTCTTAAGGAAACTTTCTCATTTTTTCAGTATTTCTACCCATAGGTCCTGTGGGATATCTGAATAGTGCCGATGGGCCCTTCTTCCTAGCTGTTCCAATGCATGCTAAATAGGATTCAAATCAAGGCTTTGAGCAGGCCAGGCCAAAGCATGAATGTTCTCTTCATCCAACGACTCTTCTACAGTTCTTGCAACACATGGGCAGGCATTGACGTACACTGGTGTAAAATCATCACCAATAAATGGAGCGAAAGGTGCAACATGCTGCAAAAGGAATTCCTCCAAATACCGATACTGTATTCTATAAGGCTCCCAAACTCCACTCCTTACAGTCATACTGATTCCTGCCCACACCATCAAAGAACCATCATGAAAAAGTGTCCTGGAGGAGAATGTGCAAAGGCAATACCTTTCCCAGGCCTTCTACAGAACATTTCTCTACCCTTGCGTCATCGCTGGACAAATTGCGACTCATTGGCGAACAACACTTACTCTCGTCATTGCAATCTCCAGCCGCGATGTCCCCTTGACGAACGTAGTCAGCTCTCTGGCGAGTTCTGAGCCTGTAGCAGGTCTTCTGGACTGAAGATTAGCTCCTTCCAGTCTTCTTCAAACGGTTCTTTCCCAACACTGAGCCCTCGAATATGGTATAGTCGACTTTGTGCTTCAACAGCAGTGGTGCGACGGTTGCAGTGAATTTGAAGGTGTAAGAAGTGCTCTTCCCGATGTTGCTCCTCTCGGGTCTGATCCTGGCTTCCTTGCATGATCTGCAGTTTCACTGTATCTATCCGTGGAATGTAATGCATGCTGAGATCATCTTCCAACAAAGCGACAGCTTTAACAGCATCCTCCTTGCTTAACGGTGTGATTACTCCGGAAAACTAATTAAGATAATTGCAGAAAGATCCTATAAACACGTGTGATTGAAGGGGGAATAAGTACTACAAGAGTGGGAAAACATTATTGCCTCACAGCCTTGTGTTTTTCATGTTGCGCGGGAGATAACAACTGAGATTAGTTCAATAAACAACTGTCGCTTCGTTATTTGCTCGCAAAGCAACGTCAATAACTTATCAATAACGTACCCCATCAAAAAATGTACATGGGGCATTCAATGAGCCAATGAGAAATGCAATACATTTTTTTTCTTGGCCAGTTTCGGTTGACGTAATGCGGATTTCATTGTGAGACATCGCTTCAGCCCCTATAACTTAATGAAGTTCCAATAGGTGGTGACGATATATGTAGCCTTCAAAATGGCATCTGTAATGGAGGTGCACTTCAAGCAGAGAGCTGTCACTGAGTTTCTGAGTTCCTTTTTGCAGAAAACCAGAGAATCGCAGATAGTCATGGGCACTTTCAGAATGTCTACAGAGACCTGGCAGTGATCAAAAGCACGTGAGTTGTTGGGTGAGAGGTCTGTCATCATTGCAACAAGGTCGCGCAAACCTGTTTGATCTCCCATGAGCCAGCTAGCTGCACACAGCTATGACTCCTGCAATACTGGAACATGTGGACACTCACATTCAAGGTGATCAACAGATCACAATCAAGCATTTTGTTGCTCAACTGGATGTCTCTGTTGATAGTGCTAACACACTCATCTACCAGTTGAGGTACTCAAAGATGTGTGCCCGTTGGGTTCCCCACCATGTAACAGAAGACGTAAAGGACAATGAAGGACCACCTGTGTAGAATTGCTTAAGTATTACAAGGTTGATCGTGTCAGTTTTCTGTTCAACATCATCACAGGCAATGAAACATTGGTTCATCACTTCAAATGTCCGCCCCTAGTAGCTGAGTGGTCAGTGCGACAGAATGTCAATCCTAAGGGCCCGGATTCAATTCGCGGCTGGGTCGGAAATTTTCTCCACTCGGGGACTGGGTGTGGTGTTGTCCTAATCATCATCATTTTCATCACCAGCGACACACAAGTTGCCGAAGTGGCGTCAAATCGAAAGACTTGCACCCGGCGAACAGTCTACCCGATGGGAGGCCCTAGTCACATGACATTTCCATTTATCACTTAAAACCAGAGACAAAATGGCACTCCATGGAGTGGTGCCACACCACCCTCTCCTCCAAACAAAAAGCTCAAATCTGCATTCTCAGCTGGTAAAGTCATGATGATGGTCTTCTGGGACTCTGGAAGGGCTATTTTGTTTGATGTCCTTCATCATGGTGTAACAATCAGTTCTGAGGTGTACTGTGTTACCCTCAGGAAACTGAAGAAACTACTCAATGCAAAACCTCACACAAATCTGGGCACCTGAGAGGAGCTCATCAAAGTTTCTTTGGGCTGTTCTTCCTCTTCCCCCCCTATAGCCTGGATCTCTCACCTTTGGACTTCGATCTGTTTGGCCCAATGAAGGATGCACTCCACAGGAAGCAATACACGGATGATGGAGAGGTTATTGATGCAGCAAGACATTGGCTCTGATGTCAACCAGTAGAACGGTACCATGCAGGCATACAATCCTCCCCAGTAAGGTGGCGTAAGGGCGTCACATTGAACACAGATTATGTAGAAAACCAGGATTTTGTAGCCAAAAGAGTGGTAAATAATATGGTGTATTGGAGTCCTGAATAAAACCAACCTTCTTTCAGAAAAAAAGTATGTTGCATTACCTATTTAGCAGCTCTCATAGTAAAGAGCACTACACTTTGATTAAATCAGTAATTAAACATCATTTATTATGTGTTGCATGCACAAGCCACTAAGCATATAAAGATTCTGTTTAAAGCCACTGGAACTTCCTCTGTCTACTTAAACTGTAAAAGTGCTAAAAATTGTTTTAGGCTTTTTCAATAATATTTTAGATGGAAATCAAGAATAAAAAACAACAGTTGAAAAACTATTGATTTACTCTCAGTTGCACTATTTTCGTTCTATTACACGTGCAAACAGCTGTATCTTGGAAAACACTGAAGATAGAGCATATATTTATGTGATAATAATAATCAGCATGGTCCATTCTGTTTCTGCCTGAAATGCCGTGTGTAAAGTACTGTAGAAAACAGTTGACTGTTGTGTATTGTCATCACCTACAATCACTAAATGAAAGATCAGCATCCCTCATATACAATGGAGGGTGAAATATGGTCAAATTATGATGTTTGGAAATTTGCAAATGATTGGTCCCCTTCAATGTTTTATTATTAGTATCATTACTACAATTATTATTATTATTATTATCATTATTATAGTACTTCAGACACAGTGAAGTATGTTCAAAAGTCATGGAACAAAGAGAAGCAGACAAGTGATGAATGAGGAAATGAATTACAAAATGTGACATTATCACGGGATGACAAACAGACCACACACAGAGATTTGACAACTGTAAAGCTTCATGTTGAGTATGGAAACAGGATTGTTGTACTGTTACACCTGTGGGCTGCCAAATCTGTTGTGAGATGCTTGTACATGTTTCTTTGATGTCAAAATTCAGCATTTAATCATGTGGCCTAATGGTTCAATGATTTCCACAGATGAAATAATGCACAAAATCACTAAACAAATAAACAACATTCATTCATTCATTCATTCATTCATTCATTCATTGTGTTCCACAGTTGCAATCATGTACAACAACATTCAAGGGCATGGACTGCTTCAAGTTATTCATTAACAAAAGATAAGCAAACCACAGAAGCAATCTGTATACAGTATTAATAATAAACTATCAGTGTACTGCTTAATGCTATTCATGCTGAGAAACTGGATCATATAAATTAGAAAGAAAGCTTCTATTTTGAAAAATATTTCCACCCCCTTAGTTGCACTTAGAGAGGCAGAAGGATAGATAAACATTCCAATGTATGAGGCTCACAGTATACCATCATAATTTTGGAGAAACATCATCCACACAGTTCCGAAGACAGCAAGAGTCAACAAGTGTGAGAATTGCCTCAGAATCAGCTTAACAGCTCATGCATCCAAGTTGCTTACAAGAATAATACACAGAAGAATGGAAAAGAAAATTGAGGATGTGCTAGATGATGATCACTTTGGCTGAGAGAGGCATTTGCGGTTAATACTGGAAGCAAGGCTAAACAAAAATCAAGACACATTCATAGGATTTGTCAACCTGGAAAAAGTGTTTGATAATGTAAAATGGTGCAAGATGTTCAAAATTCTGAAAAAAGTAGGAGTAAGCTACAGGGAGAGATGAGTCATATACAATATGTACAACAGCTGAGACGGAATAATAAGAGTGGATGACCAAGAACAAAACGCTGGTATTATAAAGGGTGTAAGACAAAAATGTTGGCTTTCACCCCTACTGTTCAATCTGTACATTGAGGAAGCAATGACGGAAATAAAAGGAAGGTTCAAGAGTGGAATTAAAATTCAAGGTGAAAGAATATCAGTGATACAATTCACTGATGACACTGCCATCCTGAGTGAAAGTGAAGAAAGATTATATGATCTGCTGATCGGAATGAACAGTCTAATGAGTACAGAGTATGGATTGAGAGTAAATTGAAGAAAGACGATGGTAATGAGAAGTAACAGAAATGAGAACAGCGAGAAACTTAACATCAGGATTTATGGTCATGAAGTAGATGAAGTTAGGGAATTTTGCTACCTAGGCAGCAAAATAACCAATGACAGATTGAACAAGAAGGACATCAAAAGCAGACTAGCAATGGTGAAAAGGGAATTCCTGGCCAAGAGAAGTCTACTAATATCAAATATCAGCCTTAATTTGAGGAAGAAATTTCTGAGAATGTACATCTGGAGTACAGCATTGTATGGTAGTGAAACATGGACTGTGGGAAAACCGGAACAGAAGAGAATCAAACCATTTGAGATGTGATGCTACAGATGAATGTTGAAAATTAGGTGGACTGACAAGGTAAGGAATGAGGAGGTTCTGCGCATAATCGGAGAGGAAGGAAACATGTGGAAAACACTGATAAGGAGAAGGGACAGGATGATAGGACATCTATTAAGATATGTGGGAATGACTTCCATGGTACTAGAGAGAGCTGTAGAGGGCAAAAACTGTGGAGGAGGACAGAGATTGGAGTACATCCAGCAAATGATTGAGGATGTAGGTTGCAAGTGCTACTCTGAGATGAAGAGGTTAGCACAGGAGAGGAATTTGTGTTGGGCTGCTGGGCTGCATCAAACCAGCCAGAAGACTGATGAAAAAAAAAATAGACAGAAACTTGTTGAATAGCTTTGTACTGAAGTACATAACACCACTCTGAATCTTAGACAAGAAGCCAAAGTGTACATGAAAAATATTTTCATGCTTTGTAGAGCAGTCGAATACATTGCAGTTCAGTTGAAAATGATTTTTAGTGTCAATGAAAAAAATCATTAATCAGTAAATGTAGTGAAAAATATCATAAGGATTCCAAGATCCTTAACAAGGTTTCTCCAGAATATGTTATTATCTACTTTAACAATATTCTTGCTATTCAATTGTGCTTTGTAGATATTATATTTACTGTTGTTTCAGGTACAGTCTACACACTAGTTTCTTAATTAGTTTCTGTAAGTGTTGATTTTGTTTTAATTTGTTATCCATCTGGACCCCAAGAAATTGTACCTAGAATGTTTCATTTAGTGTATGACTGTTATTAATGTCTACTCCTGGTGCTAGCAGATCATTTTCGCTGTGGCCTCAGTGACCAGGGGCAGTAGTCAGGTGTGTGTGAATTGTGCTTGCATGAATGTGTGTGCATTTTCTACATTAGAAGAAGGCCTATTGGCTGAAAGCTCATATGTATAACAGTCTTTTTGTTGTGGTTGTCTGTGACTCAAGTTCTCCTCTATATGGTGAGTAGCAATCTATCCTTTGATAATGTTGTATTTTTTTCAAAATGGGGGCTTTTCTGTTAACTTCTATTAGCTTAAGATTAGTTCAGGTAAGTTCAAACAATTTATACGAGCTTAACATTAGTAACAACTGCTTCACTTATTAAATATATTCTTGGCTCTATTCACATCCCTAAACGTTCTCCTTTATGATGGAACCCTAAAAACACAATGAATGAATGAATAATACAAATTCACATCATACCCATAAAACATAGACAGTTATTGATAAATACATCTTTGTGTATGCAAATATTACATAACTTTTCTTATTTGGTATAACTGAAGTAAAAACATACCCATCTAATGGAGTAGAAATAACAAACTTGTAAACTGTTGCTAACAATGTTAATACAGACTTCTATGTCATAGTATTTATTTTTATGAAGTAGACATTTAAGTCAGTTGTACTGCATATATGCCGTGCATATTTCTGAACATGAAATTAAAATATGTTTAAATGCATAATAGTAGGATGTTTCTTCTTACACTCATTTCAGAGATAAAATGGTTAGCCTATATGCATCTTTTGTAACAAAACATTTAATAAAATCTCTATTACAAACAAAAATCAAAACATGTGTATCTTGTAGAACAGCAGCTGGTAAGAATTTGAAGAAACTGTTTATGACAGTTATGTTCCTTTTTTTTCAGGTACTGCTGAATATATCATTTAGTAAAAGAGATGATGATCCAAAAGGCTGTGATGTGGTCCTACAAGAACTGGATGTACAACGTTTGGAGGGAATAAATTTGAAGCTGACAGGCTTAGGTCCTTTTAATTGGCTCCTGTCACGTATAGCAACATGGCTTACAAAACATTCTCAGGATAAAGTGGCAGATGTTGTTGAAAAGGAACTGGCTCAAATTGCAAACAAAGAACTTCAAAACATACCTTGTGATGCTGATTTTATAACTGCAATAAGCATGCTTTGAGTCTGAACACCCATCAATGAACTGTCTTAACAAATACTGACATGTGAATAATTGGGTGCCAACTGTCCTCATTCTGAGAAACAGGACAAAGAGTAGATACAAAGTAGACTGCAAGTATCCAGGTTGGAGACATTTGCTGTATGAATGTGTTGCATCTGTCATTACAAATCTCATGTTTTATCATTGATCAACATACAAAAGCATTTGTCTTATACATTGAAACCAAATAAATAAGTAAAATTGTGTGTTCCTATATTTTTTTTATTAATATGATTATATTTACTTGATGTAATACAATATTTCGTGTGCTCATAATGGGCTCAATCCCAGCTGAGCATGATTCGTAACAAAAGTGTGTTCTGTTTCACTTTTTTTTATAGCTCTTTGATACATTTTTTATTTATGTCACATCACTTATACATCTCAAACATCTATTACTCTGTACAACATTTGAACATAGAAAACCAGCTCCAAGTTTTAAAATGTATATGCACAACACTTCACACAAGCCACATGGTTTAATTGTTGGTGTTTGGTGCAAATTTCTTAACTGCTTTTAGATATTCACTTTGTGAATAACTGTGCAATGTCCAGCAGAGATTATTTTTTTAGTATGCCATATGTTAGAATATTTCCCATTCCTTTCTCAGATGTATTTTGGAGAGAATAATTGCTTGTATGTGTCTGTGTATCCTGTTAATATTCTTCATGGACTCTATAGCAGTGATACCTAGGAGGTTGACAAATATTTGTAGTTTCCATTCCATTCTCAGAATTTTCCAAGTACTTTTTCCAGAACCACCCAGATGGTTGAGGGTGTTAATTCACTTCTTCCAGGGTTTGGGGAGGTGCACCAACCTAAGACTGGATTTGCCCTGTGCATTAACAGTGAGGGTCAGTGGTTGGGCAGCCTGGACACGGCATCTGGGTAGATTCCCCCTTCCAACTATATAAATACAAGGCCGGTTCCCACATCCCTGCTTCAGACACCATGATGCACAACCATTTAGAAAACAATCTCGCACTTGAAGTTGTGCTTGACTCTAGACACAGGCAGATAGGGTACATGAATACTGTCCCAGAGGAAAAGGTGTGTCATCAGAAAGGGCATCCAGCCACCCACTGTCACTAATGTTATGGGAAATGTGAAGGGTTCACTGCATTTGGGCATGGTTCTCTGCCAAAGATGGGATGGACTTGTGCAGCTGAAGAAGATCCTGGTGGGGATACAGACATAACAGTGCATTTTCTTCTTCATGTAATAGTCTGGTGTACTAGCAGATGGCAAGGCAGCACAGGGTATGGTGAACAAGTGCTGCCCAGGAGGCAATACTGAGTTGGCGTATCTGGTATGCTGGCACTGAGCTGGCAGCAGTGGTCAAACACTGCTCATGGCTTTGGGCAGCACTGAGCAGCTGGCTTTGTTGGCTGCCCAGCCTTTTTTTTTTAAAGAAACAGATTTAAAATTATAAGCCAAAAGCACCCTCTAAATATCAAGTTACAGTTTATTCAGAGGCAGAAAGAAACAAATTTTGAGTGTGTGATCTGGCACCAGCAGATTACAGTGACAGCTCCTGTTGACACAGACTGGCCAAATGCTGATGGACCTGTTCAGGTGAGCTTAAATACTTCTACAACTCACTGACTTTGTAGGAGTTGTGGAACTCACTGACTTTGTAGGAGGTGTGGCATTAGTGTGTCACACCGAATTATGTGAAAAAAAAGTGATGACTTGCTGTCATAGTTGGCAGAGGGTTGAGCTGCAGTTTATCCAAAAGTGACCAGCCTGATTTTGTTACACAGAAAGGTGTGATGCATTAGTAGTAGAATTCCACACAGCTTGAGGTCACTGACTGGTGGCTGTCTGACTACAGTATGTGCCCTAGTTACCATCCTGGGCCACCATCACTGACTCCAATTACTATTTAACTTATTACCTTTACTAACATTGCTTCAACCCATTGACACTGTAGTGGAACAGGACAAGGCAAGGCTGAAGAAAAAGAAGAAGAAGACAACGAAGACTTTTTCAAAGTACATTCAGTACCTTTCTGTTAGTACCTGCTCACTGTTATTTTTCAGCATTTCCATTACACACTCCTGCAGGTCAGTCAGAGTTATAACTAGTGTACAGCTGGTAGTTGTACACACTTAGTGTTCCTTGTCAGTCCGTTTTCATATTGATCCCACACACTTAATCAGTATGGTCCACACAAGTACTTCATAAAAATATTTTCTACAAGTTGTTTCCATAAGAGCATGCAAAAATGCAGTAGGAGATAGAGAATGCTCCACTGAACATTTTGAGGTAGGGAACCTGGGGTCGGAGAAGCTTGCTTAAGGTGATATGGAAGTAAATTTGTCAACTGCTCTGTCTAACATTACTGTTTTCCAGCTTATTTACCACTAACATGTGTACACATTTACACATGCTGTGCTGTTTATTTACATGTACATTCTTTATTTCCTGCAAGGAAACAAGGAGGACAAGCCTGATTATTAGGAAGTCATGATGCAGGTTTTGTTTACTTTACTTGTGCATAAGGTGACTCTGTTGTGTTAAATTTACATTGTCCCACAACAGAACATGTTCTGAATCTATGACAGACCCATTTATTACTCAGGGCTATTCAGAGACTTGCACTACAATAAGATGAAGCAGTATTGGTACAGTTTCTAGAACTCACTGACATGCTCCTTGTGTATGGGGCAGTACATTGCAGTGCTTCCACTGCTGAAAGGCTGCACAGGGAATAATTTGCTAACAGGCATTGTCCGCCATGAAGAGTGTTTATTTCTCTTGATCAACGAAAATTGACTCCTTAACCTCTCCCTTAAAACCCACATCCTTTCGTCTTTCCCTCTCCTTCCCTCTTTCCTGATGAGGCAACAGTTTGTTGCGAAAGCTTGAATTTCATGTGTATGTTTGTGTTTGTTTGTGTGTCTATCGACCTGCCAGCACTTTCGTTCGGTAAGTCACATCATCTGTGTTTGGGCCCAAACTCTTTGCCTTTACAAATGTCTGCTTGTGTCTGTGTATGTGTGGATGGATATGTGTGTGTGTGCGAGTGTATACCTGTCCTTTTTTCCCCCTAAGGTAAGTCTTTCCGCTCCCGGGATTGGAATGACTCCTTACCCTCTCCCTTAAAACCCATATCCTTTTGTCTTTCCTTCTCCTTCCCTCTTTCCTGACGAGGCAACCATTGGTTGCGAAAGCTAGAATTTTGTGTGTATGTTTGTGTTTGTTTGTGTGTCTATCGACCTGCCAGCGCTTTTGTTTGGTAAGTTTCATCATCTTTCTTTTTAGATATATATATATATATATATATATATATATATAGGGAAACATTCCACGTGGGACAAATATATCTAAAAACAAAGATGATGTGACTTACCAAATGAAAGCGCTGGCAGGTTGATAGACACACAAACAAACACAAACATACACACAAAATTCAAGCTTTCGCAACCAACGGTTGCTTCATCAGGAGAGGGGGAAGGAGAGGGAAAGACGAAAGGATGTGGGTTTTAAGGGAGAGGGTAAGGAGTCATTCCAATCCTGGGAGTGGAAAGACTTACCTTAGGGGGAAAAAAGGACAGGTATACACTCGCACACACACACATATCCATCCGCACATACAGAGACACAAGCAGACATTTGTAAAGGCAAGGAGTTTGGGCAGAGATCAGTCGAGGCAGAAGTACAGAGGCAAAGATGTTGTTGAAAGACAGGTGAGGTATGAGCGGCGGCAACTTGAAATTAGTGGAGGTTGAGGCCTGGCGGATAACGAGAAGAGAGGATATACTGAAGGGCAAGTTCCCATCTCCGGAGTTCTGACAGGTTGGTGTTAGTGGGAAGTATCCAGATAACCCGGATGGTGTAACACTGTGCCAAGATGTACTGGCCATGCACCAAGGCATGTTTAGCCACAGGGTGATCCTCATTACCAACAAACACTGTCTGCCTGTGTCCATTCATGCAAATGGACAGTTTGTTGCTGGTCATTCCCACATAGAAAGCTTCACAGTGTAGGCAGGTCAGTTGGTAAATCATGTGGGTGCTTTCACACGTGGCTCTGCCTTTGATCGTGTACACCTTCCAGGTTACAGGACTGGAGTAGGTGGTGGTGGGAGGGTGCATGGGACAGGTTTTACACCGGGGGCGGTTGCAAGGGTAGGAGCCAGAGGGTAGGGAAGGTGATTTGGGGATTTCATAGGGATGGACTAAGAGGTTACGAAGGTTAGGTGGACAGTGGAAAGACACTCTTGGTGGAGTGGGGAGGATTTCATGAAAGATGGATCTCATTTCAGGGCAGGATTTGAGGAAGTCCTATCCCTGCTGGAGAGCCACATTCAGAGTCTGATCCAGTCCTGGAAAGTATCCTGTCACAAGTGGGGCACTTTTGGGGTTCTTCTGTGGGAGGTTCTGGGTTTGAGGGGATGAGGAAGTGGCTCTGGTTATTTGCTTCTGTACCAGGTCGGGAGGGTAGTTGTGGGATGCGAAAGCTGTTTTCAGGTTGTTGGTGTAATGGTTCAGGGATTCCGGACTGGAGCAGATTCGTTTGCCACAAAGACCTAGCCTGTAGGGAAGGGACCGTTTGATGTGGAATGTGTGGCAGCTGTCATAATGGAGGTACTGTTGCTTGTTGGTGGGTTTGATGTGGACGGACATGTGAAGCTGGCCATTGGACAAATGGAGGTCAACGTCAACGAAAGTGGCATGGGATTTGGAGTAGGACCAGGTGAATCTGATGGAACCAAAGGAGTTGAGGTTGGAGAGGAAATTCTGGAGTTCTTCTTCGCTGTGAGTCCAGATCATGAAGATATCATCAATAAATCTGTACCAAACTTTGGGTTGGCAGACCTGGGTAACCAAGAAGGCTTCCTTTAAGTGACCCATGAATAGGTTGGCGTACAAGGGGGCCACCCTGGTACCCATGGCTGTTCCCTTTAATTGTTGGTATGTCTGGCCTCCGAAAGTGAAGAAGTTGTGGGTCAGGATGCAGCTGGCTAAGGTAATGAGGAAAGAGGTTTTAGGTCGGGTGGCAGGTGATCGGCGTGAAAGGAAGTGCTCCATCGCAGCGAGGCCCTGGACACGTGGAATATTTGTGTATAAGGAAGTGGCATCAATGGTTACAAGGATGGTTTCCGGGTTAACAGATTGGGTAAGGATTCCAGGCGTTCGAGAAAGTGGTTAGTGTCTTTGATGAAGGATGAGAGACTGCACGTAATGTGTTGAAGGTGTTGATCTACGTAGGCAGAGATACGTTCTGTGGGGGCTTGGTAACCAGCTACAGTGGGGTGGCCGGGATGATTGGGTTTGTGAATTTTAGGAAGAAGGTAGAAGGTAGGGGTGCGGGGTGTCGGTGTGGTCAGTAGGTTGATGGAGTCAGGCGAAAGGTTGTGTAGGGGGCATATATATGCTAAGATGGCGACCGCTCAACAGAAAGCTTTTTGTGTTTTTGAGTACGGCAGAAGTGAATCGACGACAGTTGTTCAGCGTGCATTTTGAACGAAGTATGGTGTTAAACCTCCTGATAGGTGGTGTATTAAATGTTGGTATAAACAGTTTACAGAGAATGGGTGTTTGTGCAACGGGAAAAGTTCTGGACAGCCGAGAACGAGTGATGAAAATGTAGCACGCATCCAGCAAGCATTTGTTCGCAGCCCAGGAAAATCGACTCGCAGAGCTAGCAGAGAGCTGCAAATTCCACAATCAACTGTATGGAGAGTCCTACAAAAAAGGTTGGTTATGAAACCTTATCGTCTGAAATTGGTTCAAGCACTGTCGGCGATGGATCGGCCGCCAGGCAGCCCTTGACAGAGCACTTCACCACTGGCCTCCAAGAAGCCCTGATCTTACCCCCTGCGATTTTTTCTTATGGGGTATGTTAAGGATATGGTGTTTCAGCCACCTCTCCCAGCCACCATTGATGATTTGAAACGAGAAATAACAGCAGCTATCCAAACTGTTACACCTGATATGCTACAGGGAGTGTGGAACGAGTTGGAGTATCGGGTTGATATTGCTCGAGTGTCTGGAGGGGGCCATATTGAACATCTCTGAACTTGTTTTTGAGTGAAAAAAAACCTTTTTAAATACTCTTTGTAATGATGTATAACAGAAGGTTATATTATGTTTCTTTCATTAAATACACATTTTTAAAGTTGTGGTATTCTTTTTGAATCACCCTGTATATATAAAAACAAAGATGATGTGACTTACCAAATGAAAGTGCTGGCAGGTCGACAGACACGCAAACAAACACAAACACAAACACAAACAAACACAAACACACAAAATTCAAGCTTTCGCAACAAACTGTTGCCTCATCAGGAAAGAGGGAAGGAGAGGGAAAGACGAAAGGATGTGGGTTTTAAGGGAGAGGGTAAGGAGTCATTCCAATCCCGGGAGCGGAAAGACTTACCTTAGGGGGAAAAAAGGACGGGTATACACTCGCACACACGAGGCACATGAGGCAACAGTTTGTTGCGAAAGCTTGAATTTTGTGTGTATGTTTGTGTTTGTTTGTGTGTCTGTCGACCTGCCAGCACTTTCATTTGATAAGTCACATCATCTTTGTTTTTAGATATATTTTTCCTACGTGGAATGTTTCCCTCTATTATAACTATACATATATATATATATATCATTTATTTTAGTTTAATATTAATATTCACTTAAAGAATATAAACATTTGTCAATCAAGAAATATTTCAGTTTCACTTTCAATAAGTTCCCTTTGTGGCACCTTATAGAGCTTGGTTATCTGTTGTACCATATTTGACCACTAATGCATGGACTATGGTCTGTTGTTTTTAGCCGGCCGCGGTGGTCTAGTGGTTCTAGGCGCACAGTCCGGAACCGCGGGACTGCTACGGTCGCAGGTTCGAATCCTGCCTCGGGCATGGATGTGTGTGATGTCCTTAGGTTAGTTAGATTTAAGTAGTTCTAAGTTCTAGGGGACTGATGACCACAGAAGTTAAGTCCCATAGTGCTCAGAGCCATTTTTGTTGTTTTTAATTTTGTTCTTTGTCTGTAGTACCAGTCTTTATTTCTTGTATTATAGGCATGCATATCAGAGCACCTTGTTGCTCTGTTTTGATGTGTCACAAAAAATATAATTAATTTGTAAAGATACAGTGAGTAGACTGTGAGGTATTTATGATGAACAAAGATTTCCCTGCATGAATCTCTGTTCCCTAATCCATGGATAATTCTGATTGCTCTTTTCTGTAGGGTTAATATTCTGTTCATGTGTATGTCGGCAGCACAACCCCATATCTCTATCCCGTAATTAATCTGTTCAAAAATGGTTCCATAATTAATTGTTTTTATGTCTGATGTGGGACTACTTTTGATAACTGGCTGATTAGATATAATGAACTGCTGATTTTATTGCATAAAAATTTGATATGGTTAACCCATTACGAAATATCGTATTCATGATCCATGGAACTAGTATTAATCTAATCTAATCTAATTTAATCTAATCTACCATCCTAGATTTTCATCTAGGTGAATACCTAGAAATCTGCAGCCTTCTGTGTCCACTACTTCAATTCCACCTATGTTACTGATAGAGGTTTGGTGTGAGTTTGTAAGTTTAAATGGCAATAACTGAGATTTACTGATATTAACTTTCAAACCTTGATCTTGGAAATAAGTAGTTATTTGACGTAGTCCCTCAGTTGCTACCAACGTTAACTCATCATTTTGTTTACCAAGAAATATCAGTGAGGTATCGTCTGCATAGGTTACCAATTGAGAGTTGAAAGGTTGCTCTATCTCATTTATGTACACTAGGAAAAGGAAAGGGCCCAAAATTGAGCCCTGGGGTACACCTTGTGTGACTGTCTCATACTTGGGCTGGAAATTAATGATCTGATTATTAATTTTGTAAGTCAGCTTTGTACACTGCTTGCAGTTAAATAAATATGTACCCAGCAATTGCATGGATGTAGCATTTACATTGTATGACTCAAGTAACTCATGGTTTACTGAGTCAAAGGCTTTAGTAAGGTCTAGAAATATGCCAGCTGTTTGCATTCCTTAATCAAGGGCACCATACATTTTGTGAAGAAATTCCGTAATTGCTGTGATAGTACTATGATCTTTTCGGAATCCATGTTGTGTCTCTGTTAGGAACTTATTTTTCAAGAAATAGTCACTAAGTTGTGTCAGCAGCACAATTTCAAATACTTTGCTGAAGACAGGTATTAATGATATGGGCCTGAAATTTGAAACCTCTTCCTTGGATCCTTTTTTATGCACTGGTTTAACTGTGCTCCATTTCAATACATTTGGAAATGTATATTCTCTCATACTGCAGTTTACCAGGTGGGTGATTATTTTAACTAATTCCTTATTACATTTTTTAATCACGATTCTACTCAAACCATCCCATCCAGATGAGAACTTATTCTTTAGGTTATTTATTATCCTGCCTATTTCTTTTTCACTTACTTGTTTGAATTCAAAAGGTGGCTCTTCAAAGGGGCAGAGCTTTACCTCACTACTCACAATTGTGTTATTAATTGGACTAACAGCTGCAGATATAAAGTATTTATTGAAAACATTGCAGACTTTATTAGGATCTTTAATTGTGTTTCCTTCATGTCTTATATTTACAATTTCAGTTTCTGGCTTCAGTGTGGCTTTGCGAAATTGATTTACAATTCTCCATGAGGTCTTGGCTATATTGTCTGATTGAGCTATTTCACTGCTGTATATCTGTTTTCTTAGATTTGAAAGCTCTTTCTTAAAGATTTTCTTGGCTTCGTTGTACTTGGCCTTGAAAACCTGCAGGTTTGTTGACTTGTGTAACACATCCAGGTCCTGGATGTTTTGCCTGAGTTTTATCATATTTGCTAGAAGTATCAGTCTGTTGGTTTTTGCACTTTGGTTATGGGTGAACACTCTTTGTATTTTTTTAACAGGGCAGCATCTGTCAAAGTGTCTTAGCATAGTATCATAGAATTTGGCCCATTTGTTTTCAGATCCTTCAGTCTGGTAAACATGATCCCAGTCCTCTATAGCTAATTTATTTCCTAGGCCAAGGATGTTACCCTCTCTTAGGATTCTTTTACTTTCGATAACTTTTGTCATTTTTGGGATGCTTGTGTTTACATACTCTACAAGCTGGCATTTGTGGTCAGAGTAGTGAAAATCGATATTCCAGCACCTAACACTGTCTTTAATATGTTTACATAGTATAACGTAATCAATTCTGCTAGATGTGGACTTCGTTACCCTGGTATCACTATTTACTACATTTACGAGATTATATGAGTTAAGAGTATCTATTAACCTCATATTACACAAACTGGAAGATTTTGCCTCAATATTCAGATCACCAAGTACAGTTAGGTCACTGGGACCACAACGTCCCACTACTCTACTAAATATGTCTATGAAGCTAACTACATCAGCCTTTGGTGGATGATAAATCCCAATAACGTTATGTTTTCTCATAACCTCTCTACACTCTTTGGTGTGGACTTCAATGCCTGTCACTTCAATCAAGCCTTCTCTGTTGTACTGGTCTGGATTGTTTATTTTCTTGTACTCGAGATTCTCACTAATGTAAACTGCCACACCACCACCCTTATGTTGCTGTCTACAATAACTATTTGCTAAGGAGTAGCCCTCTAGTTTACAGTAAATAATTTCATCAGATTTTAATCCATGCTCAGTTAACACTACTATATGAGGTGACTATTCATTTGCAAAAACCTGTAATATATTAAGCTTACTTCTAAGGTACTGTATGTTTAGGTGCATGAGCCTTAGTGGTATTTTTAACTGGTCACTCTGATCATCTTCCTTTAAAATGCACTGAGTTAGTTCACTTACATAAGTTCTGGATCCAGGCATTAAAAGTGTTCCTGTTCTTTGGCAATCTTGCATTTCTCAATCTACTACCCAACCTGGCTTCTGTCTGTCTAGTTGTCAAGGTAGCTGTAGAGGTGCCTTCTTGCTCCGTACAGTCCGGGGAGTTGCTGAACTGCCTGGTCTTGCAGTAACTGGAGTTGTATACTCCACCACATTTGGTTGAGTAAGTGATGCTGAAGAGTCTGCAGTTGATGCCACAGCTTCTGTTGTTTTAACTAGCTGGCTTGGCAAGTTGTTTTTACCCAGTCCTGGGAATTTTTTAGTTGCTTTACTTTCCCACAAAAACATGTCACTTTGAACTCTGGGTTTTATTGATCTTGAGGATCTTCTAGGAGCACAATGTGTTTCTGGACTTTTGAATATCCTGTTGCTGCAGACTGATCTTCCTACTACATTTTTCATTACTGTCCTCTTGATAACATTGTGGTTGATTTCTGGTACTGTAATTTTTTTTGCTGTGATATTATTTGCTCAGTTCCATCTGGATCCTTCCACTCAAGTGATATTGCAGGCTTTAGTTGATTTTTTGGAGAGATGACTGCAAGTAAAGTTTTGGCCATTTCTTCCTTGCCATTAGCATTTAGGTGTAGTCCGTGAGAAGTGTACCAGTCTCTGTTCTCAGGGACTGTTAAAAAATGAGTGTTTTGGAAAGATTTCACTATTTTGACTATTTTCCTATTTGTTCGCCTGGTTTCATTGTTCACACAAGACCAGTTTTCAAGATCATATCTATGGGGTATCCGTACTATGATTACATTTGTGTGCTGAAGCTTAATTAATGCTGATGTTATAGCATTTAATACCTTGTCTGCTTCGTTTTTGGCTACATCATTTGTGCCACCCCAGATTATAACTGTGCCATTCATTGTGAGATTCTGTAAGTTGTTACAGCTTCCAGGTATTGAAGTTAATGGTGCACCTGGTATAACATTTCCTTGGATTACGAAATTATTATGACTTTGATGCATTAAGTTAGCTGCAACTGATCGCCCATGGCTGTCTGCAAACACTGTTATTCTTTTTTTGTGTTTAGGTGAGCTTTTTATGTTACTGCTGTGTGTTGTACGAATGTTTCTTGCTACTTATGCTGTTTTTTTGAACTATGAAGTTTTTATTTACCTCAATGCTTTGTTGTCCACAATTTTCATCTTTTTGTAGCACATAAAACCTGTTCCTTGTCGTAATGGAATGAGTTGGAGCAGACCCCACTACAAGTACTCATCATATTGCATGTGAAATAGGCACAGCACATGCTAGCATGTGGCAAGTACTGCACAAGCAACAATTACAGCCATATCACCCACAACGAGTTCATTCAATGCTTGTGACTGACTTTGCACCGACGATAACATTGTGTCAATGGTTGCTACAACAATGGATTGATTGACCTGATTTCCTCCAGATTGTGCTGTTTACTGACTTGGCCTCATTTGATCATGATGGTATTCTGAACAGCAATAATAGCCATGTGTGGGATGAGGAAAACCCCCATGCTGTAGTAGAGTCACACCATCAAGTATATTTTGCTATGAATACCTGGGCTGGCATTGTAGGCAACAGTCTCATTGGGCCATATCTTCTACCTGGCCATCTGAATGGTCACCTGTACTTGAGGTTCATACAAAGAGTTCTACCTGAGTGTTGGAAAACATACCCTTGGCTGTTCATGACAGGATGTGGACACAACATGACAGCGCACCACCTCACTGCAATGCCAATGTCCGCAACCATCCCAGTGCTGTATTTTGTGGTTGCTGGATTGGAAGGGGAGGTCCTATTCCATAGCCTGCAAAGTCACCTGACGAATCCCCTTGATTACTTCCTATGGGGATATCTAAAGTCATTTGTGTGTGAGACTCCAGTGGATACAGAGCTGGAATTAGTTGCTAGAATTGTAGCTGCTTGAGACATGCTTTGAAACACACCAGGGATATTTGTCAGGGTGCATTAGAATCATGTTTGCCAGTGTCATGCTTGCATTGAGGTTGATGACCATCAGTTTCAGTACTTTTCATAAGATACGACATAAATGGTATGTTCATTGTGTCAATAATGGTATTTGCAGTTAAGTACAACTAATGTAAATAAAAAAGTACACAGTAATGTGATTTTATTCCTATTATCTCCTTAAGCTGGCTTCTCTGACCCCATGTTCTCTACCTCAAATTGTTCAGTGGAGCATCCTCTATGTCTTGTCAAATTTTTGCATGTTCTTACAGAAACACTGTGTAAAAAAGTTTCAGTATCTTACAAATACAGGGTGTCTCAAATCTTTTGGGTGAAATTTAAGTAGGTGATAGTGGGTAGACAACTGATTATATTAAGATAGGGGAATTAGTGTTTGGAAATGCATATTTGTTGTTTTATGGACATGCATGGAATGTACCACATAACAAACATGTAGCTCATAGTAATTGTTCAAAGTGACGACTGCAAGTGTCAAAGCACACATGCCAATGGCGCATGAAGTTTTGCTGCATTCTCTTGAAGAGTAGTGTCTGTTGTACCAGGAGACAGGCAGCTTGGACCTTAGCAATCAGGTCTTCATCCACTTCTATGGGGTTTCATACACCAATTCCTTGATGTAACCCCAGAGGAAAAAGTCCAAAAATGTGAGATCCAGCGGTCATGCTAGCCATGAGACAGGATCTCTGCTCTCAACCCAACAATGAGGATACATGTTGTTCAGGTGTTCACAGGCATTAACATCAATTTGGGTCATGTAATGTCAGTTGAAACAACACTCTTTCATGGACAACAAAGGGTACAGTCTCCAAGAACTGTGGTATAAAATCTAGCAGGAACACCACACAACATGGACCAGTCAAGTGGGAAGGCAGCAAATTGGGTCCTATGAGGCGATAAGTGATCTTGGGCAAAGCCCACCCATACATTGACAGAGAATCATTGCTAGTGGCCATCAATGAGGGTACTGTGGGGATTGTCCTCACTTAAGTCATGGCTGATGCGGCTGTTTAAAACACCATCACGGGTGAATGAGACCTTATCTGTGAACAATACAAACTGTACAAAGTTCAGCACTACAGCATTGTGATGGGTAATCCATTGACAGAAGTGAATTCAGGGCTCACAGCCCATTGGTTCAACTATTTGCACAAGTTCTTTATGACAGGGGTGTAATACCTGTTTCCACCAGTGCTCTCCACAATATATCCTTTGAAGTGTGTATTTCCCAAGCAAGTTGACAGGTGCTTATTGCTGGGTGGTTGGCCACACAATCCAGCACCATCTCCTCAAAGTCTGGTGTTTGGACATGTCTTTGACAGGAACCTTGGCAAGCTATCTGTGGTGTGAATGACCTTGTCTCTCACAAGTTGGTATCCACACAGTATCTGTACATTTGTGCTGAACTATTGGCCACATTCTGGTGCACCATACATTAAATGCATGTCTGCCAACTCCTGTAATGAGCAACGTTCCATCTTTATCCATGCATCACACAATGTACACAGTAACACATCTCACTGCGGATGACATCACAAGCTATGTGATGCAACGGAGAACTGATTCCAGGGATAGTGATATCCATGCAACAGAAATTAATGTGCCAGTGTGGTTCATGCAGTTGTCACATGACACACATGCTATGAGCTAAGTTATGTACAGCATATTTGTTTGGTGGTCAATGGTTTACACTGTTTATCACTCGCTACCTGTTCCAGTGTACATCAGACCTGGGATCTTTGCAGGAGTGCAGCAGAACTGCATGCGCCATTGCAACGCATGCACTCAGACCGGCAGTCATTGCTTTGAACAATTACTATAAGCTACATTGTTGTTATGTGGTTGCTTTGAACTATTACTATAAGCTACATTGTTGTTATGTGGTATATGTCCATCACATAATAAATGTGCATTTCTATCGTTTGGTCACCCATCTCAGTATAATTGGTTGTGGACCCATTACCACCTGTTTCAATTTAACCCAAAAGGCTTGAGACACCCCGTATATCAAAGCCTGATGCTATTTGCTTTACCCATTAGTTAGGTTTTCACTAAGTATTCTCTACATGGAAAGCAACATTTGACTCACACATGAAGATCTGCCAGAGAAATAGTATCCTGATAACATGATCTGTATTGTTGTAAGGGCCTTTCATTGTGAAGACCACAAAGTGTTTATGGGAATAACCAGAGCAAAATGGTTTAATAATAATGGCACTTTGTGAGAATGGAGTTTCACTTCCATAACAGAATGTAGAGTCTCACAAAATACTATAAAAAGAGAATATAAAGTCCTGTTGGGAGAGGTCTTCTGAATTCTGTGATCATAATAAAAGATTGATATAAGCTTATCTGTTTGAAACATTACCAAAGCAATAGCTGAACATGACTACAGCCTATGAACAGTGACCAATTAAAGTACTACTCTTTAACTTTTATAAAACTCAATACTGTGTACTTTTAATCAAATAAAAATTACCTATTGGCACCAGATCATTGACCTTAATGATTATGACCTAGATATAGCCTCAGAGTCCAGAGAGACAGAGAAAAAGACAAAGGGTCAGAGCATCACAAGCCTAAATGTTCTCTGGAATGGTTTCTCTGGAATATAGAGTAGGATTGAACGAAAGAATTACCAGAAATGTATTCTCTTTTTCTTTCTTTACACAGAAATTAGAGTGCCATTTTGAAGCCCTGTTTCATTTAGCATATCAGATATCAAATAATGCATACACATTACAAACTGCTACTCTCAAGTTATCCTAAAGGCCATAAATGTAACATATTGCATGATGTGTCTACATTTTGTGGCGTGCACCGCAGCTGTAGCGGTTATAAAGCTAAGTACTGACAAACTTATTTGTGCACTGTTATACAGTTATTAAATTTAATAGTTTTCACTGGTGTTTTGTGCTGTTTGTGGTGAAATAACGATTTAATGAACTTTTGGAATCATTCGCTCACTGTGTTTTTTAGAGTTTTCTGTGCATTGAAATCGATTAGTAAATTTTGTGCTTTAGTTTTAAACTGATGTTTCTTATTATTTCTAGTGAAATATTTCAGTAAAATTTTCATCCAGTGTTTTAACATCATTTAGTGTTCCAGTGGCCATTTGAATTTTTTGGTTTTAGCTAATAATTTTGTGAAGTTTTGTTGGTATTGGAATTAGCTGTGGTGTAGTAGTATTAATACAAGTAGTTGCTTTCTTAGTTGGCAGAGAATTTTGAGACCATTATTGTTAGTTCTATAAATAGGTCTACTGGTGTAACTGACTTTGGTAATGTAGACATATAGTTTTTTCAGTAACTGTAAAATTTTACCATGAGTGAGAAGTGTGAGCTCTGTCGCAGGTTTGCGAGTAGTGGGTTACGGTGTGGGATTTGTTCAAGGTATTTTCATTGGGTGGAATGCAGTGGGGAAGCCAGTGGTCATTTTAGTGAGATCCTCTCCTGAGAATGCAGAATCTGTAGTAGAAATAAGTTGATAGAGGAGCAGGAGTGTAAGATCTGTGCCCTTCAGGTGCAGTTACAACCCACAAAGGAGGAACTAGGTAGGGTGAGGAGGGTGAAGGGTGGTGGGGAATGGGAACTGGCAGTTGGCAAGAAGGCAGCTAGGAAGAGGAGAAGAGGTATTCAGACAGTTTTACTTTGTGTATATGCAATAGATTTGACCAACTGTCAGAGTTGAGTGGAGAGGAGCCTCTTGTAGCTGTAGATGTAGGGAACATGCAGCAGTCCTCAGCAATTAGGAAGCCTAGGTTAATTGCAAAGTCTAGTAGAAAGAAGAATGTTCTGCTGGTAGGTAGTTCTTACAGTAGAGGTGTGGGCCAGCATTTGCAGGAAGTGTTGGGGAGTGCGTACCAGGTCACCAGGATTGTGAAGCCTAGTGCAGGGTTGGCTCAAGTGACTGACAGCATAGGGGAGATATGTAGGAATTTTATGAGGGAGGATCAGGTAGCGATAGTGGGTGAAGCAGGGAACAGTCTTGATAGGGACGGGGAATATGATGTAGGTGGTGACCTGGTAAAGATAGCTACTCGAACTCGTGGCACTAATGTGCATTTCATGCAACTGTTTCAGCATCGTGATCGGCCTCACCTTAATGCAGCGTTAATGTGGGGCTGGGGAGGGCACTGATGGTGGAGGGCATGGGTCACATCTCAGTGGTGCCAGTTGGGTCTATCAGTAGATTGGGTTTCATGAGGCATGGCCTGCACCTCAATAGGTATGGGAAGGGGAGGCTGGCAAAACTTATAGGTGACAGTGTAGTGGGTGGTGGTGGTGGTGGGGTCACTCATGGAAAAATTCCTGTAGTAGTTGGCGTTAGAGCTGCACCTTTTTTAGATTGAAGTCAGCTGATAGGTACACCTGCTTAAAGGAAGTCCCTCTAACTAAGGGCTCACCTTCTGAGGATGTAATGTTTCCAAGTAGAGAAGGAATTAGCATATTTCATCAAAGTATAAGAGGTATTAGAGATAAAGTTAGTGAACTGCTTATAGATGTTGTCTCTGAAATTATTGGTATATCAGAGCACCACTTAAATAAATTGACAATTCAGAGGCTTCCTTTACCAGGATACAAAAAATGGTTCAAATGGCTCTGAGCACTATGGGACTTAACATCTGTGGTCATCAGTCCCCTAGAACGTAGAACTACTTAAGCCTAACTAACCTAAGGACATCACACACATCCATGCCCAAGGCAGGATTCGAACCTGCGACCGCAGCGGTCACGCGGTTCCAGACTGAAGCGCCTAGAACCGCACGGCCACACCGGCCAGCTACCAAGATACAGATTAGCTAGCTGTTTCTCAAGGAGTTCCTTACCAGTTGGGAGAGTGGCTATGTATGTAAAAAACAATATCCCATTTGAGTCCATAGACGTATCACGACATTGCACTGAACAGATATTTTAATGTTGTGCAGGGGCAGTTGAATTTAGTGAAACTAAACTTCTATTCGTTGTTGTTTATAAGTCCCCCAACTCTGACTTCAGAGCATTTCTGCTCAAGCTAGAGAGGGTTCTTGATGTACTTTGTAGGAAGTACCAGAAATTAGTTATATGTGGTGACTTCAGTATAAAATTTGTATTTGATGGTGCAAGAAAAAGGATGTTGGTAGATCTCCCAAATTCATATGATCTGGTACAGACTGCATTTTTTCCAACTAAGGTGCAGGGGAACAGTAGCAAAGCCATAGACAATATTTTTATTCATTCTTCATTATTAGATGGGCATTCTGTTAGTAAAAGAGTGAATGGCCTTTCACACAATAATGCACAAATTTTAACACTAAAAGGCTTTTGTACTCAAACCAATGTCATATTTAACTACAAACCATGTATGAAAGTTAATCCAACAGCAACAGAGAGTTTTTTTAAATCTTGTCAAGGAACAAGAGGGGCAGAATGATTATAGTGCCGATAACATAGACAATAAATACAATGCTTTCCTTAACACATTTCTCATGCTCTTTGAGAGTTGCTTTCCATTAGAACAGTCTAAATGGGGTATTATCAGTAATAGGCAGCCTGGGGGGGCTGACTAGTGGGATAAGGATATCTTGTAGAACAAAGCGGGAATTATATCAAAATGTTAGAGGCAGTCACAATCAACCTGCAGTAGCCCATTACAGACAGGACTGTAAGATGCTTAAAAATGTTATTAGGAAGGCAAAGAGTATGTGGTGTGCAAATAAAATAGCTAATTCACAGGATAAAATTAAAACCATATGGTCAGTTGTGAAGGTAGTGTCTGGTCAGCAGCAGATGGTCGGTGATATACAGTCAGTTTGCAGTAAAAATATTTCTGTTACTGATAAATCAGATATATGTACACTATTTAACAATCATTTTCTGAGCATTGCTGGTGAATTAAATAAAAATTTAGTTTGTAAAGTAAATCATATAACATTCTTGTCAAATGCCTTTCCAAGACTGATGTCTGTAATACTCCTCTGTGATACAGACAAGAGGGAGATTGAGTCAGCAATTAAATCACTGAAGACTAAGGTCTCTTATGGTTATGATGGAGTGTCTAGTATAATATTAAAGTACTGTGCTGCACATGTTAGCCCTGTATTTAGCCATATTTGTACTTTTTCCTTTAGGAATTGTCAGTTTCCTGAGCGATTTAAGTACTCAGTAGTAAAGCCACTTTATAAAAAGGGAAAAGGGATAACGTAGATAATTTTAGACCTATTTCTATGCCATCAGTGTTTGCAAAAGTTATTGAAAAGGCTATGTACGTAAGGATAATTGATCATTTTATAGCAAATGATTTGCTATCAAATGTACAGTTCTGCTTTAGAAGTTTTTTAACAACTGAAAATGCTATATTCTCTTTTCTCTGTGAGGTACTGGATGTGCTAAACAAAAGGTTTCGAACACTTGGTGTAGTTTTTTATTTAACTAAGGCATTTGATTGTGTTAATCACAAAATATTGCTCCAAAAGTTGGACCATTACAGAATACAGGGAGTAGCTCACAATTGGTTCACCTCTTACTTTAGCAACAGGCAGCAAAAGATCATTATTCACAATGTTGATAATGGCTGTGATGTGGGATCTGGGCGGGGTACTGTCAAGTGGGGGGGAGGGGGGGGGGGCAGGGATCAGTGTTGGGGCCACTCCTGTTCCTTATTTATATAAATGATAAGCCCTCTAACTCCAAAATATTTCTGCTTGCTGATGACACTAGCTTGATAGTAAAGGATGTTGTGTGCAACATTGGCTCGATTTCAAATAGTGCAGTACATGACCTAAGTTCATGGCCTGTAGAAAATAAACTAACACTAAATCACAGTAAGACTCAGTTTTTATAGTTTCTAACACACGATTCAACAAAACCTGACGTTTTAATTTCACAGAACAGGCATATGATTAGTGAATCTGAACAGTTCAAATTTCTAGGTGTTCAGATACATAGTGAGCGGTTATGGAAAGCCCATGTTCAGGATCATGTTCAAAGACTTAATGCTGCCATTTTTGCTATTCGAAGGGTATCAGAAGTGTGTGATCATTCAACACGAAAATTAGTCTACTCTACTTATTTTCATTCGCTTATGTCGTATGGTATTATAATTTGGGGTAACTCTTCCCATTCTAAAAGGATATTTTTGGCTCAGAAACAGGCAATAAGTGGTGTAAGTTCACTAACCTCTTGTTGACCCATGTTCATGGGTCTGGGTATTGGGTATTTTGACATTGGCCTCTCAATATATATATTCCTTACTGTCAGTTCTTGTTAACAATATTAGCTTATTCCGATGAATAAGCTGCTTTCACTCAGTTAATACTTGGCAGAAATCAAACCTGCATTTGGATTGGTCTTCCTCAACTCTTGTGCAAAAAGGTGTGCTGTATACTGCTGCATCCATTTTCAATAAGCTACCACTCGAATTCAAAAATCTTAGCAGTAATCCACTCTCTTACAAATTGAAACTGAAGAGTTTCCTCATGGATTACTCCTTCTATTCTGTCGAGGAGTTTCTTGAAAAATTAAGCTGATTCTTATTATATTGTTGATTGCAATTACTTAAACTTATGGATTGACTTTTTTTGGGTTCATGAACATTTATTTTTATCTGTTATTACTTTTATGTTGTAATTTCATGTACTGACACATTCCATGACCTTGGCTATTTGCTCCTCAATTTGGTCCTATGGAACTTGACGTGTAAATAAATAAATAAATAAATAAAATACATAGGAAAGGAAATTCACTACTTTATAGCTACACCATTGATGGCAAACCAGTGCCACAAAATATCTAGGAGCAACTATCTGGAGTGACCTTAAGTGGAATGACCATATAAAACAATTAGTGAGAAAAGCAGATGCGAGACTCATGATTCATAGGAAGAATCTTAAGGAAATGTAACTCATCCACGAAGGAAGTGGCTTGAGTATTGTTCATCCATCTTGGATCCCTACCAGATGGGACTGTTAGAAGAGATAGAGAATATTCCATGAAGAGCAGCAAGTTTCATCAAGGGATCATTTAGTCAGCACAGGAGCATTATGAAGACGCTCAACAAACTTCACATCACATAGGCTCAGTCATAGGCAAAGGGAATGACAGACTTCCATTTAGTTAGCTCAGTCAACAAGAGAGATTGTTCACAAAATAGTTATGTGGCCTATCCTACAGTTTGCTCAGGTGTGTGGGATCCACATCATGTACAACTAACAGAGGATATTTGAACATATAAAAAAAGGACAGCATGTATGGTCACAGATTTGCTTGACCCTCAAAGTTTGGATTTTGTCTTAAGATTTTACTGCTAAATACTATTTAGCTTGCCTTTACTCTTAACCATGACTACCACCACCTTATAAAAGTCAACATTTTCATTTTAATAATATATGAGGGCATGCTGAAAAGTAATGCCTCCAAATTTTTTATGTGAAAACTCTGAAAGTTTCTGAAATATAACAAATTTTATTTACATCTACATCTGTATGCTTCATGTCTACATATTTGCAGCTCTCTGCTGCTAGAGTGCTCCAAGTTTTGCATGTAATATGGTAGAATGTAATGTAACTATTCTGGTGCATGAGAAACAGAGTGCTTTAATCATGTTTCAAATTCTAAGAGTTCATCCACTCATGGATCAGACTTTCCTTCAGCTTGATGATTCCAGAACTCATACAAGTGCTGTGACATCTGGAACAGCCCAACACCTGGTATTCACTGTCATCAATCATCCTCCATTCGCTCCCAACTTGGCCCCATCTGATTTTCTTCTGTTTCCAAAACTTAAAGAGCGCCTTTGGGGGGTTCACTTTGATAGTGATGAAGCAGTGCAAGCAGATGTCCAGTTGTGACAAAGTCAAACATTCTACAGTGACAACATCAATAAACTGTTCTCTCACTGGAAAAAATGCAGGCTGATTCAAACAGAATATCACAACTTTGAAAATCAAGAATTCTGCAGAGAAGGAAAGGAGAGCTATGCACTGTCTGTCATCACTTGAAGCAAGCTCTGAAGTTTCATTTGGTTGCTCATTTGGGCACTAGCTGTGCTGTTGAGCAAGTAACCTTCATTTCTTTTGTCAGTGTAATGATGGCAACTACTCAACAAAAAGGTTTTTGTGTTATCAAGTATGACAGAAGAGAATCAACAACAGTTGTTCAGTATGAATTTCAAACCAAGTATAGTGTTCAGCTTCCTAATAGGTTATGTATCATACATTAGAACAAAACATTCACAAAGAAAGGGTGTTTGTGCAAATGGAAAAGTTTTGGATGGCCACACTTGAGTGAAGAAAATGGTGGCTGCATTCAGGAAACATTTGCTTGCAGTCCAGGAAAATTGACCCTCTGAGCTAGCAGAGAGCTGCAAATTCTGAAACCGACCATTTGGAGAGTCATAAGGTAAAGGTTAGTAATGAAACCTTTTTATCTACAATTGGTTCAAGCCCTTTCTGTAGCTGATAAGGTAAAAAAAATTGAGTTCTGCAAGTTTGTCTTTGAGCAAATGGAAGTAGATGACACGTTCATTTTGAAGCTAGTGTTTAACAATGATGCAACATTTCACGCAGCAGTGAAAGTCAGTTAGCACAATGTCCATATATGGGACACTGAGAATCCACAGGAAACAATTCAGCATGAACATCATTCACCTAAGGAGATGATTTTCTGTGGCACTTCAGCCAATAAATTTTTTGGTCCTTTTATCTGTGAAGATGCAACTATAACTGGGCAAACCTATCTGAAAATGTTGCAGAACTGGCTATTCCCGCAACTCAATAAAGAAGCACATCATTTCATATTCGTGTAGGATGGGCACCACCCCATTGGCACTTATATATCTGTGCCTGTTTAAACATAAGGTATTCACAACAATGGATCAATCACCAGGCAGCTCATGTCAGCACCCTCCATCACTGGCCTCCAACAAGCCCCAGAAATTTTTTTCTATGGGGGTGCGTTAAAGATATGGTGCTTCAACCAGTGCTACCGGCTAATATTGAAGAATTAAAAGAAGGAATAACTGCAGCCTTCCAAACTGTTATGCCAGAGATGCTACAGAGAATGTGGAATGAGTGAGTATCAGGTTGATATCACTTGAATGTCTGTATTGAACATTTATGAACTCATTTTCTACTGCAAAAAGCTTTGTTAAGTACTCTTCTTATTGATTAATTATCCAAGGTTCCATCAAGTTTCTTTGATTAAATACAGATTTTCAAGGTTGTGGTATTCTTTTTGAATCACCCTATACAGGGTGTCACTAAAAGGTACGGCCAAACTTTCAGGAAACATTCCTCACACACAAAGAAAGAATATATGTTATGTGGACATGTGTCCAGAAACGCTTACTTTCCATGTTAGAGCTCATTTTATTACTTCTCTTCAAATCACATTAATCATGGAATGGAAACACACAGCAACAGAATGTACCAGCGTGACTTCAAACACTTTGTTACAGGAAATGTTCAAAATGTCCTCCGTTAGCGAGGATACATACATCCACCCTCCGTCGCATGGAATCCCTGATGCGCTGATGCAGCCCTGGAGAATGGCATATTGTATCACAGCCATCCACAATATGAGCATGAAGAGTCTCTACATTTGGTACCGGGGTTGCGTAGACAAGAGCTTTCAAATGCCCCCATAAATGAAAGTCAAGAGGGTTGAAGTCAGGAGAGCGTGGAGGCCATGGAATTGGTCCGCCTCTACCAATCCATCAGTCACTGAATCTGTTGTTGAGAAGTGTACGAACACTTCGACTGAAATGTGCAGGAGCTCCATCGTGCATGAACCACATGTGTCGTACTTGTAAAGGCACATGTTCTAGCAGCACAGGTAAAGTATCCCGAATGAAATCATGCTAACGTGCTCCAGTGAGCGTAGGTGGAAGAACATGGGGCCCAATCAAGACATCACCAACAATGCCTGCCCAAACGTTTACAGAAAATCTGTGTTGATGATGTGATTGCACAATTGCGTGTGGATCCTCGTCAGCCCACACATGTTGATTGTGAAAATTTACAATTTGATCATGTTGGAATGAAGCCTCATCCATAAACAGAAAATTTGCACTGAAATGAGGATTGACACATTGTTGGATGAACCATTCGCAGAAATGTACCCGTGGAGGCCAATCAGCTGCTGATAGTGCCTGCACACGCTGTACGTGGTATGGAAACAACTGGTTCTCCCGTAGCACTCTCCATACAGTGACGTGTTCAACGTTACCTTGTACAGCAGCAACTTCTCTGATGCTGACATTAGGGTTATCGTCGGCTGCATGAAGAATTGCCTCGTCCATTGCACGTGTCCTTGTCGTTCTAGGTCTTCCCCAGTCGTGAGTCATAGGCTGGAATGTTCCGTGCTCCCTAAGATGCCAATCAATTGCTTAGAATGTCTTCCCGTCAGGACACCTTCGTTCTGGAAATCTGTCTTGATACAAACGTACCGCGCCATGGCTAATTGCCCCGTGCTAATCCATGCATCAAATGGGCATCTGCCAACTCCGCAATTGTAAACATTGCACTGACGGCAAAACCACGTTCGTGATGAACACTAACCTGTTGATGCTACTACTGATGTGCTTGATGCTAGTACTGTAGAACAATGAGTCGCATGTCAACACAAGCACCGAAGTCAACATTACCTTCCTTCAATTGGGCCAACTGGCGGTGAATCAAGGAAGTGCAGTACATACTGACGAAACTAAAATGAGCTCTAACATGGAAATTAAGCGTTTCCGGACACATGTCCACATAACATCTTTTCTTTATTTGTGTGTGAGGAATGTTTCCTGAAAGTTTGGCTGTACCTTTTTGTAACACCCTGTATATTCATCACCAAGGTGACTATGTTGAGAAATAAATATGGGCACATGAAGAATAAAGATGTATAATGTTAATGACATATGTTTTATTTAAAAAGCATTAAGGATTTCCACATAAAAAATTTTGAGGCATTACTTATCAGCACGCCCAAGGCTTTCTGCTTCTCTGTCCTAGCCATCTCACTACTTCTCTTAGTACAACAATACAATAGGCATGCAGTTTCATTTGCAAGTACGTATATTGTTTGTATGCACACAATGTGTTCTTAACACAAGTTCCTCTACATTCAACACTTATACCCACAATCTCATCTGATGCAGTCCCCAACAATCAGTCTTTCCTTCACATCCCATACAGTAATTCTCCCCTAACCTGCAGTTTTGGGTGGCTTTCCCGAAATCTACCCCTTTTCCTAGACCTCTCCAGTTATTTCCTTCACCCTTCTTTATTCCCCTTCAACCCTTCCGCCTGAAGAAGGAGCTGCTGGCTCCGAAAGCTTTCCAATTACGGACTTCTTTTATGTGTGTGTTCGGCTGTCGATTGGTGGAGTAGATTTTTTATCTATTCAATTTTTTTATATATTCTTCTCTCTTCTAAATCTTCATTATTTGAAGCAAACAAACATGAACACCTTATTTAATTTCAATAATTTTTTCTTAATTATTTTGAGTAATCTATTACAACTCTGGTAAGTTTCCCCTTTTATATAATACCAGAGTCTCAAAATACTTAGTATTCTACCCTTTGTGGATACTATTAACAACATCACCTTGCTTGCAAAAGTATCTCCTACACAGACATACATTTGTTTCACAGAATGGTGTCCCCACATGCATTACATCAACCTTCCCTCAGCACTGGTGTAGGTCCTCCTTCCTTGGTGCTCCTACCCCATTTTCTTCCATAGCACATATATTAGGGTACAGTATAATGTTTAAAAATTCATAGGGTTTACCTCTGGTCTATGTTCTAAAGTACTCCTTTACACCAACTTAGTCAGTAATTATTTGAACTGATTTACAGGCATCTTATTCTGTTAGTACTGTATTTAGTACCAATGAGGTATTCATTATAAAAAATATTGGGTTACCAAAAAACAGATGTTGACTATAGTTGTCATTAAAGCACAAAATTATATTTGATATGATACTAATGTTAGTATGTCATGAAGTACATTAGTAGGACCTTTTCTAATCTGCCCCTCGTCAATGTTATATCACTAGCATCATTAAACTGACAATGCACTGCATTTCACAGCAAATTGTGATACTAATTAGTCATTTTATATCGAGGGAAAAAAAGAACTTTAAGTGCTGTGTAATGCTGTAATCATGCGTTACCAGGTACAATTTTCTATTAGCACACTTGCAATCCTGCCTGATTTGGAAAAAATAAATAAATACCTAAATAAATTGGAAATGAAACTGAGAGAGAAAAGAAGGGTCTCATGATGAGGGTTACTAAGTGTGGAAAGAGGAGAGGATAGAAGCGACATCAAAAAGAGGAAAATAAGAGACACAATGATGTCGAGACCTAAGGCACAAAGATGACAGCCCCAAAGATGGATAGCCTTTCCATCCTCTGCCACAAGTTCTGTCCCTTATGGATACATTACTGGTGAGTCAGAGGATAGTGATGTTTGTTGATCTTACAGATCAGATACCAACAGCTTCATCCCAAGAGACCCAAAAAGAGGTCTCTAGACCTTGCTCTTTCAGGGCATGCTTGTCGTATCTATATTTATTTATTTATTTATTTATTTATTTATTCTTTGCCCATTGACTCCAGCTGAAAATTCAGCTGAGAGTATTGGGTGTGTCATACAATAGGCTATTAACATCAAACTTGATTTCATTATATATAAATGAAACAAAGGATTAAACAGAGATAGTCCATAATCATACAAAGGTATTACATGTTTCACATTATATGTACACACAAATTCAAACGACATACATGATAATTTTTAAATGTACATTTCAGTAATGATATAACATATTAAACACCAACTTAGTATTCACTCAAACTGTATATACATTTCTCTGTGAGATATAGTTTCAAATGATTTTTAAAACATTTTAGGTCTGCTTTTTTTTAATGATTTTGGAGAGTTTATTAAAAAACCTCTTGCCTGCTTCTTCTGGGGCAGTCATAGAATAAGCTAATATTGTTAACAAGAACTGACAGTAAGGAATATGTATATTGAGAGGCCAATGTCAAAATACCCAATACCCAGACCCATGAACATGGGTCAACAAGAGGTTAGTGAACTTACACCACTTATTGCCTGTTTCTGAGCCAAAAATATCCTTTTAGAATGGGAAGAGTTACCCCAAATTATAATACCATACGACATAAGCGAATGAAAATAAGTAGAGTAGACTAATTTTCGTGTTGAATGATCACACACTTCTGATACCCTTCGAATAGCAAAAATGGCAGCATTAAGTCTTTGAACATGATCCTGAACATGGGCTTTCCATAACCGCTCACTATGTATCTGAACACCTAGAAATTTGAACTGTTTAGATTCACTAATCATATGCCTGTTCTGTGAAATTAAAACGTCAGGTTTTGTTGAATCGTGTGTTAGAAACTGTAAAAACTGAGTCTTACTGTGATTTAGTGTTAGTTTATTTTCTACAGGCCATGAACTTAGGTCATGTACTGCACTATTTGAAATCGAGCCAATGTTGCACACAACATCCTTTACTATCAAGCTAGTGTCATCAGCAAGCAGAAATATTTTGGAGTTAGAGGGCTTATCATTTATATAAATAAGGAACAGGAGTGGCCCCAACACTGATCCCTGCCCCCCCCCCCCTCCCCCCCACTTGACAGTACCCCGCCCAGATCCCACATCACAGCCATTATCAACATTGTGAATAATGATCTTTTGCTGCCTGTTGCTAAAGTAAGAGGTGAACCAATTGTGAGCTACTCCCTGTATTCTGTAATGGTCCAACTTTTGGAGCAATATTTTGTGATTAACACAATCAAATGCCTTAGTTAAATAAAAAACTACACCAAGTGTTCGAAACCTTTTGTTTAGCACATCCAGTACCTCACAGAGAAAAGAGAATATAGCATTTTCAGTTGTTAAAAAACTTCTAAAGCAGAACTGTACATTTGATAGCAAATCATTTGCTATAAAATGATCAATTATCCTTACGTACATAGCCTTTTCAATAACTTTTGCAAACACTGATGGCATAGAAATAGGTCTAAAATTATCTACGTTATCCCTTTTCCCTTTTTATAAAGTGGCTTTACTACTGAGTACTTAAATCGCTCAGGAAACTGACAATTCCTAAAGGAAAAAGTACAAATATGGCTAAATACAGGGCTAACATGTGCAGCACAGTACTTTAATATTATACTAGACACTCCATCATAACCATAAGAGACCTTAGTCTTCAGTGATTTAATTGCTGACTCAATCTCCCTCTTGTCTGTATCACAGAGGAGTATTACAGACATCAGTCTTGGAAAGGCATTTGACAAGAATGTTATATGATTTACTTTACAAACTAAATTTTTATTTAATTCACCAGCAATGCTCAGAAAATGATTGTTAAATAGTGTACATATATCTGATTTATCAGTAACAGAAATATTTTTACTGCAAACTGACTGTATATCACCGACCATCTGCTGCTGACCAGACACTACCTTCACAACTGACCATATGGTTTTAATTTTATCCTGTGAATTAGCTATTTTATTTGCACACCACATACTCTTTGCCTTCCTAATAACATTTTTAAGCATCTTACAGTCCTGTCTGTAATGGGCTACTGCAGGTTGATTGTGACTGCCTCTAACATTTTGATATAATTCCCGCTTTGTTCTACAAGATATCCTTATCCCACTAGTCAGCCCCCCCAGGCTGCCTATTACTGATAATACCCCATTTAGACTGTTCTAATGGAAAGCAACTCTCAAAGAGCATGAGAAATGTGTTAAGGAAAGCATTGTATTTATTGTCTATGTTATCGGCACTATAATCATTCTGCCCCTCTTGTTCCTTGACAAGATTTAAAAAAACTCTCTGTTGCTGTTGGATTAACTTTCATACATGGTTTGTAGTTAAATATGACATTGGTTTGAGTACAAAAGCCTTTTAGTGTTAAAATTTGTGCATTATTGTGTGAAAGGCCATTCACTCTTTTACTAACAGAATGCCCATCTAATAATGAAGAATGAATAAAAATATTGTCTATGGCTTTGCTACTGTTCCCCTGCACCTTAGTTGGAAAAAATGCAGTCTGTACCAGATCATATGAATTTGGGAGATCTACCAACATCCTTTTTCTTGCACCATCAAATACAAATTTTATACTGAAGTCACCACATATAACTAATTTCTGGTACTTCCTACAAAGTACATCAAGAACCCTCTCTAGCTTGAGCAGAAATGCTCTGAAGTCAGAGTTAGGGGACTTATAAACAACAACGAATAGAAGTTTAGTTTCACTAAATTCAACTGCCCCTGCACAACATTAAAATATCTGTTCAGTGCAATGTCGTGATACGTCTATGGACTCAAATGGGATATTGTTTTTTACATACATAGCCACTCTCCCAACTGGTAAGGAACTCCTTGAGAAACAGCTAGCTAATCTGTATCTTGGTAGCTGGCCGGTGTGGCCGTGCGGTTCTAGGCGCTTCAGTCTGGAACCGCGTGACCGCTGCGGTCGCAGGTTCGAATCCTGCCTTGGGCATGGATGTGTGTGATGTCCTTAGGTTAGTTAGGCTTAAGTAGTTCTACGTTCTAGGGGACTGATGACCACAGATGTTAAGTCCCATAGTGCTCAGAGCCATTTGAACCATTTTTTGTATCCTGGTAAAGGAAGCCTCTGAATTGTCAATTTATTTAAGTGGTGAAACTTCCTGGCAGATTAAAACTGTGTGCCCGACCGAGACTCGAACTCGGGACCTTTGCCTTTCGCGGGCAAGTGCTCTACCAACTGAGCTACCGAAGCACGACTCACGCCCGGTATTCACAGCTTTACTTCTGCCAGTACCTCACTAAAATGACCACTGGCTTCCCCACTGCATTCCACCCAATGAAAATACCTTGAACAAATCCCACACCGTAACCCACTACTCGCAAACCTGCGACAGAGCTCACACTTCTCACTCATGGTAAAATTTTACAGTTACTGAAAAAACTATATGTCTACATTACCAAAGTCAGTTACACCAGTAGACCTATTTATAGAACTAACAATAATGGTCTCAAAATTCTCTGCCAACTAAGAAAGCAACTACTTGTATTAATACTACTACACCACAGCTAATTCCAATACCAACAAAACTTCACAAAATTATTAGCTAAAACCAAAAAATTCAAATGGCCACTGGAACACTAAATGATGTTAAAACACTGGACGAAAATTTTACTGAAATATTTCACTAGAAATAATAAGAAACATCAGTTTAAAACTAAAGCACAAAATTTACTAATCGATTTCAATGCACAGAAAACTCTAAAAAACACAGTGAGCGAATGATTCCAAAAGTTCATTAAATCGTTATTTCACCACAAACAGCACAAAACACCAGTGAAAACTATTAAATTTAATAACTGTATAACAGTGCACAAATAAGTTTGTCAGTACTTAGCTTTATAACCGCTACAGCTGCGGTGCACGCCACAAAATGTAGACACACCATGCAATATGTTACATTTATGGCCTTTAGGATAACTTGAGAGTAGCAGTTTGTAATGTGTATGCATTATTTGATATCTGATATGCTAAATGAAACAGGGCTTCAAAATGGCACTCTAATTTCTGTGTAAAGAAAGAAAAAGAGAATATATTTCTGGTAATTCTTTCGTTCAATCCTACTCTATATTCCAGAGAAACCATTCCAGAGAACATTTAGGCTTGTGATGCTCTGACCCTTTGTCTTTTTCTCTGTCTCTCTGGACTCTGAGGCTATATCTAGGTCATAATCATTAAGGTCAATGATCTGGTGCCAATAGGTAATTTTTATTTGATTAAAAGTACACAGTATTGAGTTTTATAAAAGTTAAAGAGTAGTACTTTAATTGGTCACTGTTCATAGGCTGTAGTCATGTTCAGCTATTGCTTTGGTAATGTTTCAAACAGATAAGCTTATATCAATCTTTTATTATGATCACAGAATTCAGAAGACCTCTCCCAACAGGACTTTATATTCTCTTTTTATAGTATTTTGTGAGACTCTACATTCTGTTATGGAAGTGAAACTCCATTCTCACAAAGTGCCATTATTATTAAACCATTTTGCTCTGGTTATTCCCATAAACACTTTGTGGTCTTCACAATGAAAGGCCCTTACAACAATACAGATCATGTTATCAGGATACTATTTCTCTGGCAGATCTTCATGTGTGAGTCAAATGTTGCTTTCCATGTAGAGAATACTTAGTGAAAACCTAACTAATGGGTAAAGCAAATAGCATCAGGCTTTGATATACGGGGTGTCTCAAGCCTTTTGGGTTAAATTGAAACAGGTGGTAATGGGTCCACAACCAATTATACTGAGATGGGTGACCAAACGATAGAAATGCACATTTATTATGTGATGGACATATACCACATAACAACAATGTAGCTTATAGTAATAGTTCAAAGCAACCACATAACAACAATGTAGCTTATAGTAATTGTTCAAAGCAATGACTGCCGGTCTGAGTGCATGCGTTGCAATGGCGCATGCAGTTCTGCTGCACTCCTGCAAAGATCCCAGGTCTGATGTACACTGGAACAGGTAGCGAGTGATAAACAGTGTAAACCATTGACCACCAAACAAATATGCTGTACATAACTTAGCTCATAGCATGTGTGTCATGTGACAACTGCATGAACCACACTGGCACATTAATTTCTGTTGCATGGATATCACTATCCCTGGAATCAGTTCTCCGTTGCATCACATAGCTTGTGATGTCATCCGCAGTGAGATGTGTTACTGTGTACATTGTGTGATGCATGGATAAAGATGGAACGTTGCTCATTACAGGAGTTGGCAGACATGCATTTAATGTATGGTGCACCAGAATGTGGCCAATAGTTCAGCACAAATGTACAGATACTGTGTGGATACCAACTTGTGAGAGACAAGGTCATTCACACCACAGATAGCTTGCCAAGGTTCCTGTCAAAGACATGTCCAAACACCAGACTTTGAGGAGATGGTGCTGGATTGTGTGGCCAACCACCCAGCAATAAGCACCTGTCAACTTGCTTGGGAAATACACACTTCAAAGGATATATTGTGGAGAGCACTGGTGGAAACAGGTATTACACCCCTGTCATAAAGAACTTGTGCAAATAGTTGAACCAATGGGCTGTGAGCCCTGAATTCACTTCTGTCAATGGATTACCCATCACAATGCTGTAGTGCTGAACTTTGTACAGTTTGTATTGTTCACAGATAAGGTCTCATTCACCCGTGATGGTGTTTTAAACAGCCGCATCAGCCATGACTTAAGTGAGGACAATCCCCACAGTACCCTCATTGATGGCCACTAGCAATGATTCTCTGTCAATGTATGGGTGGGCTTTGCCCAAGATCACTTATCGCCTCATAGGACCCAATTTGCTGCCTTCCCACTTGACTGGTCCATGTTGTGTGGTGTTCCTGCTAGATTTTATACCACAGTTCTTGGAGACTGTACCCTTTGTTGTCCATGAAAGAGTGTTGTTTCAACTGACATTACATGACCCAAATTGATGTTAATGCCTGTGAACACCTGAACAACATGTATCCTCATTGTTGGGTTGAGAGCAGAGATCCTGTCTCATGGCTAGCATGACCGCTGGATCTCACATTTTTGGACTTTTTCCTCTGGGGTTACATCAAGGAATTGGTGTATGAAACCCCATAGAAGTGGATGAAGACCTGATTGCTAAGGTCCAAGCTGCCTGTCTCCTGGTACAACAGACACTACTCTTCAAGAGAATGCAGCAAAACTTCATGCGCCATTGGCATGTGTGCTTTGACACTTGCAGTCGTCACTTTGAACAATTACTATGAGCTACATGTTTGTTATGTGGTACATTCCATGCATGTCCATAAAACAACAAATATGCATTTCCAAACACTAATTCCCCTATCTTAATATAATCAGTTGTCTACCCACTATCACCTACTTAAATTTCACCCAAAAGATTTGAGACACCCTGTATTTGTAAGATACTGAAACTTTTTTACACAGTGTTTCTGTAAGAACATGCAAAAATTTGACAAGACATAGAGGATGCTCCACTGAACAATTTGAGGTAGAGAACATGGGGTCAGAGAAGCCAGCTTAAGGAGATAATAGGAATAAAATCACATTACTGTGTACTTTTTTATTTACATTAGTTGTACTTAACTGCAAATACCATTATTGACACAATGAACATACCATTTATGTCGTATCTTATGAAAAGTACTGAAACTGATGGTCATCAACCTCAATGCAAGCATGACACTGGCAAACATGATTCTAATGCACCCTGACAAATATCCCTGGTGTGTTTCAAAGCATGTCTCAAGCAGCTACAATTCTAGCAACTAATTCCAGCTCTGTATCCACTGGAGTCTCACACACAAATGACTTTAGATATCCCCATAGGAAGTAATCAAGGGGATTCGTCAGGTGACTTTGCAGGCTATGGAATAGGACCTCCCCTTCCAATCCAGCAACCACAAAATACAGCACTGGGATGGTTGCGGACATTGGCATTGCAGTGAGGTGGTGCGCTGTCATGTTGTGTCCACATCCTGTCATGAACAGCCAAGGGTATGTTTTCCAACACTCAGGTAGAACTCTTTGTATGAACCTCAAGTACAGGTGACCATTCAGATGGCCAGGTAGAAGATATGGCCCAATGAGACTGTTGCCTACAATGCCAGCCCAGGTATTCATAGCAAAATATACTTGATGGTGTGACTCTACTACAGCATGGGGGTTTTCCTCATCCCACACATGGCTATTATTGCTGTTCAGAATACCATCATGATCAAATGAGGCCAAGTCAGTAAACAGCACAATCTGGAGGAAATCAGGTCAATCAATCCATTGTTGTAGCAACCATTGACACAATGTTATCGTCGGTGCAAAGTCAGTCACAAGCATTGAATGAACTCGTTGTGGGTGATATGGCTGTAATTGTTGCTTGTGCAGTACTTGCCACATGCTAGCATGTGCTGTGCCTATTTCACATGCAATATGATGAGTACTTGTAGTGGGGTCTGCTCCAACTCGTTCCATTACGACAAGGAACAGGTTTTATGTGCTACAAAAAGATGAAAATTGTGAACAACAAAGCATTGAGGTAAATAAAAACTTCATAGTTCAAAAAAACAGCATAAGTAGCATGGAACATTCGTACAACACACAGCAGTAACATAAAAAGCTCACCTAAACACAAAAAAAGAATAACAGTGTTTGCAGACAGCCATGGGCGATCAGTTGCAGCTAACTTAATGCATCAAAGTCATAATAATTTCGTAATCCAAGGAAATGTTATACCAGGTGCACCATTAACTTCAATACCTGGAAGCTGTAACAACTTACAGAATCTCACAATGAATGACACAGTTATAATCTGGGGTGGCACAAATGATGTAGCCAAAAACGAAGCAGACAAGGTATTAAATGCTATAACATCAGCATTAATTAAGCTTCAGCACACAAATGTAATCATAGTACGGATACCCCATAGATATGATCTTGAAAACTGGTCTTGTGTGAACAATGAAACCAGGCGAACAAATAGGAAAATACACTCCTGGAAATTGAAATAAGAACACCGTGAATTCATTGTCCCAGGAAGGGGAAACTTTATTGACACATTCCTGGGGTCAGATACATCACATGATCACACTGACAGAACCACAGGCACATAGACACAGGCAACAGAGCATGCACAATGTCGGCACTAGTACAGTGTATATCCACCTTTCGCAGCAATGCAGGCTACTATTCTCCCATGGAGACGATCGTAGAGATGCTGGATGTAGTCCTGTGGAACGGCTTGCCATGCCATTTCCACCTGGCACCTCAGTTGGACCAGCGTTTGTGCTGGACGTGCAGACCGCGTGAGACGACGCTTCATCCAGTCCCAAACATGCTCAATGGGGGACAGATCCGGAGATCTTGCTGGCCAGGGTAGTTGACTTACACCTTCTAGAGCACGTTGGGTGGCACGGGATACATGCGGACGTGCATTGTCCTGTTGGAACAGCAAGTTCCCTTGCCGGTCTAGGAATGGTAGAACGATGGGTTCGATGACGGTTTGGATGTACCATGCACTATTCAGTGTCCCCTCGACGATCACCAGTGGTGTAAGGCCAATGTAGGAGATCGCTCCCCACACCATGATGCCGGGTGTTGGCCCTGTGTGCCTCGGTCGTATGCAGTCCTGATTGTGGCGCTCACCTGCACGGCGCCAAACACGCATACGACCATCATTGGCACCAAGGCAGAAGCGACTCTCATCGCTGAAGACGACACGTCTCCATTCGTCCCTCCATTCACGCCTGTCGCGACACCACTGGAGGCGGGCTGCACGATGTTGGGGCGTGAGCGGAAGACGGCCTAACTGTGTGCGGGACCGTAGCCCAGCTTCACGGAGACGGTTGCGAATGGTCCTCGCCGATACCCCAGGAGCAACAGTGTCCCTAATTTGCTGGGAAGTGGCGGTTCGGTCCCCTACGGCACTGTGTAGGATTCTACGGTCTTGGCGTGCATCCGTGCGTCGCTGCGGTCCGGTCCCAGGTCAACGGGCATGTGCACCTTCCGCCGACCACTGGCGACAACATCGATGTACTGTGGAGACCTCACGCCCCACGTGTTGAGCAATTCGGCGGTACGTCCACCCGGCCTCCCGCATGCCCACTATACGCCCTCGCTCAAAGTCCGTCAACTGCACATACGGTTCACGTCCACGCTGTCGCGGCATGCTACCAGTGTTAAAGACTGCGATGGAGCTCCGTATGCCACGGCAAACTGGCTGACACTGACGGCGGCGGTGCACAAATGCTGCGCAGCTAGCGCCATTCGACGGCCAACACCGCGGTTCCTGGTGTGTCCACTGTGCCGTGCGTGTGATCATTGCTTGTACAGCCCTCTCGCAGTGTCCGGAGCAAGTATGGTGGGTCTGACACACCGGTGTCAATGTGTTCTTTTTTCCATTTCCAGGAGTGTAGCCAAAATAGTGAAATCTTTCCAAAACACTCATTTTTTAACAGTCCCTGAGAACAGAGACTGGTACACTTCTCACGGACTACACCTAAATGCTAATGGCAAGGAAGAAATGGCCAAAACTTTACTTGCAGTCATCTCTCCAAAAAATCAACTAAAGCCTGCAATATCACTTGAGTGGAAGGATCCAGATGGAACTGAGCAAATAATATCACAGCAAAAAAAATTACAGTACCAGAAATCAACCACAATGTTGTCAAGAGGACAGTAATGAAAAATGTAGTAGGAAGATCAGTCTGCAGCAACAGGATATTCAAAAGTCCAGAAACACATTGTGCTCCTAGAAGATCCTCAAGACCAATAAAACCCAGAGTTCAAAGTGACATGTTTTTGTGGGAAAGTAAAGCAACTAAAAAATTCCCAGGACTGGGTAAAAACAACTTGCCAAGCCAGCTAGTTAAAACAACAGAAGCTGTGGCATCAACTGCAGACTCTTCAGCATCACTTACTCAACCAAATGTGGTGGAGTATACAACTCCAGTTACTGCAAGACCAGGCAGTTCAGCAACTCCCTGGACTGTACGGAGCAAGAAGGCACCTCTACAGCTACCTTGACAACTAGACAGACAGAAGCCAGGTTGGGTAGTAGATTGAGAAATGCAAGATTGCCAAAGAACAGGAACACTTTTAATGCCTGGATCCAGAACTTATGTAAGTGAACTAACTCAGTGCATTTTAAAGGAAGATGATCAGAGTGACCAGTTAAAAATACCACTAAGGCTCATGCACCTAAACATACAGTACCTTAGAAGTAAGCTTAATATATTACAGGTTTTTGCAAATGAATAGTCACCTCATATAGTAGTGTTAACTGAGCATGGATTAAAATCTGATGAAATTATTTACTGTAAACTAGAGGGCTACTCCTTAGCAAATAGTTATTGTAGACAGCAACATAAGGGTGGTGGTGTGGCAGTTTACATTAGTGAGAATCTCGAGTACAAGAAAATAAACTATCCAGACCAGTACAACAGAGAAGGCTTGATTGAAGTGACAGGCATTGAAGTCCACACCAAAGAGTGTAGAGAGGTTATGAGAAAACATAACGTTATTGGGATTTATCATCCACCAAAGGCTGATGTAGTTAGCTTCATAGACATATTTAGTAGAGTAGTGGGACGTTGTGGTCCCAGTGACCTTACTGTACTTGGTGATCTGAATATTGAGGCAAAATCTTCCAGTTTGTGTAATATGAGGTTAATAGATACTCTTAACTCATATAATCTCATAAATGTAGTAAATAGTGATACCAGGGTAACGAAGTCCACATCTAGCAGAATTGATTACGTTATACTATGTAAACATATTAAAGACAGTGTTAGGTGCTGGAATATCGATTTTCACTACTCTGACCACAAATGCCAGCTTGTAGAGTATGTAAACACAAGCATCCCAAAAATGACAAAAGTTATCGAAAGTAAAAGAATCCTAAGAGAGGGTAACATCCTTGGCCTAAGAAATAAATTAGCTATAGAGGACTGGGATCATGTTTACCAGACTGAAGGATCTGAAAACAAATGGGCCAAATTCTATGATACTATGCTAAGACACTTTGACATATGCTGCCCTGTTAAAAAAATACAAAGAGTGTTCACCCATAACCAAAGTGCAAAAACCAACAGACTGATACTTCCAGCAAATATGATAAAACTCAGGCAAAACATCCAGGACCTGGATGTGTTACACAAGTCAACAAACCTGCAGGTTTTCAAGGCCAAGTACAACGAAGCCAAGAAAATCTTTAAGAAAGAGCTTTCAAATCTAAGAAAACAGATATACAGCAGTGAAATAGCTCAATCAGACAATATAGCCAAGACCTCATGGAGAAAGTACAGTATACTGCATTCATCACAACATGGTTTCAGAGAAGGGAAGTCAACAAAAACAGCATCAACAGATATAATTGAGCACATTCTTAATTTACTTGACAGGCAACAAAAGACTTGTGGGATCTTTATGGACCTATCTAAGGCATTTGATTGTGTGAACCACCCAAAATTAATGATAAAATTATATCAGTATGTAATTAGAGGAAAATGCTATGACATACTTAAATCATACATTACAAATAGGAAACAATGCACAGAAATCAGACATACTAGTGGGGGAAATATAACAAACTACAGATCAGAATTACAAACAGTTAAACACGGTGTGCCTCAAGGGTCTGTGCTTGGGCCAATACTATTTATACTCTACTTAAATGACTTCCCTAGCTATATAAATCAGAAACTTATAATGTATGCTGATGACACAACAATCATTTGCACAGCTGACACAAAGGAGGAGCTTGAGAAGGAGCTCTCCTGACTATCGAAAATGCAAATAAATATTTAACACAAAACAACCTGTTTATGAATCAGTCTACAACAATGAATGTAGTATTTCAGACCAAGCATAGTGAAAATTATAATATAAATGTTAATGTAAATGGAAAGACTATTAAAGAAGTAACCAGCACAAATTTTTTAGGAACTATAATAGACAAACATTTGGGATGGGGGGAGCACATAGATGCACTGTGTAAAAAGGTAAACAAACAGATCTTCATCATGCATAAAACAGCTAAGACTGTGGATGATAAAGTCCTCAGATCAATGTATTATGGACTTGTCTTCCCACATTTGTCTTATTCAGTTCATGTATGGGGAAGTGCACAAGCTGGCTACCTAAAAAGAATATTCACAATTCAGAAAAGGGCAGTGAGATCCATTGCAAAAATACCACCAAGACAGACCTGTAGGCAAGCTTTTGTACACTATAATATTATGACTGTATATTCACTGTACATATACCAAAGCATAATGGCGGTACGGTCAAGTGATAAACACCTCCTAAATAAAGGTATACACAAACACGGTACAAGAGGAAATGAAAATTACTACACGATAAACAGCATATATCATCTGAAAAATCACTGACACCTTTACCAAGAATTTACAGAGGAGTAGCACTACATATTATCTGCATTTTTCATAAATTAACTCTGTTTTTGAGTTTGCTAACAACTACAATTAACATCAAAACATTTTAGGAAACTAGTGATCTTACCACAGGTTTTTGGATCACCTCAATAGAAATCTCATTTTGTGTCTATGCTTCAATTCTTATAGGGAATTAGCAACTTTAGCTTCATAGATTAAAAGATGATCAGTGGGTTTAATTTAAAGTTATTTTTTCACTGCCTTGAAATACATTGCACCAGCCAAAATGCAGCCCCCTGTGAATGGTGTTCTCAAGCATGGGGTGAGTTGGCTGACATTCATAAGCAGCTGCTGCCCTAACTACTGCCAGCTTCTGCAAATCAGTATGTTGGAAGAGCTCCTGAGAGTTGTGTACCTTTGATACCTGTACCAGAGATGCCTCAAGTAATATCCTCTTTTGTCAATCCTGTCTCCTCTGCAGAAAGTGCAAGATCTGTTATTACCCATCCACTTAACTGTGAGAAGCATGTCAGTGGTAGATCTAGGTGTCCTGTATAGGATGGATGAGGAAGAGGGAGGACTCAGCGTGTTCTACTGACCCCATAACCAACAAGTTTGAGTTACTGTCTTTCACTGAAACTGAAACTGAGCTAGTGGGACTAACTTCGCCTGTTTTGGGGAAACCTGTTTTGTCCAGTGTTAGGAGGAGGCAAACGAAAAAGGGTTGGGGTCTATTAATCACCAGCAGTTCATACATACAGTGAATGTTGGTATCCCTTAGGGAAATGGTACCAAGGGACAGGAAAGGGCACCAGGTGTACTCAATGTGTATGCCTGGGGTCCTCATTTAATATGCTGTGGAGGCTGTTCCAGCAGCTATTGAGGGAACAGGGTGCAACCAACTGCAGATTTTGGTGCACATTGGGACAAATGATGCCTGTCATCTGTGTTCCAAATTCATTGTTGGTTCTTTCCAATGACTGGCAGAGAAGGTGGAGAAGGCCAACCTTGTGTGTGGAGTTTCAACAAAGCTCACAATTTGTAGCATTGTCCCCAAAACTGATCATGGCCCTATGGTTCTGAGTTGAGTGGAAGGACTGAAGCAGAGACTTTGAAAGTTTCGTGACAAGCTAGGATGTGTCTTCCTGGACTTGAACCATAGGGCTGAGAACTGTAGGATCCCTCTAAATAGGTCAGGTGTGCACTACACCTCAGGGGCTGCTACTGACTGTGTATAGGGTGCACAGAAGAGTTTTTTAGTTTAGGTGACTCTCCATCCAATCCAGATAATGATATCTGTAGGAAACCAAGAAGTATCAGTGTAATGTCAAAAGAAATGCCTCCCATAGGTGAGAGAATTAAAATCCTAATGGTAAACTGCTGAACTACTCACAACAAAAAGCCAGAGTTTGAAGCTCTCACGAAAAACAGTGAAGCTCATACAATACTAGGTTCAGAAAGCTGGGTGAAACTTCAAACTGAGATTTTTAGGGAAAATTTAATGGTATATCAAAAGGACAGGCAAATGGAAAATGGAGATGGTGTATTTGTTGCAGTAGACATGAAACACAAATCCACCAAAATAGAAATTTAAGCTGTATGTGAGACTGTTAGGGCAAGACTCAGTATCAGGGGTTGGCATAAAATAATAATTGGATCCTTCTATTGCCCACCAGACTCATCTCCTGATGTAACCAAAAGGTTTAAAGAAAACCTTGTTTCACTTTAAGTAAGTTCCCAAATCATACTGTAACCATCAGTGGAGACTTTAGGCATCCAACAATTAATTGGGAAAATTACAGTTTTGTGAGAGGTGGGCATGACAAGACATCATGTGAAACTTTACTAAATGCCTTTTCTGAAAACTACCTAGAGCAGATAGTTAGGAACCTCACTCCTGATGGAAATATATAGGATTTAATGGCAACAAATAGACCTGACCTCTTTGAGGATGTCCACATCAAAACTCATATCAGTGACCATAGTGCAGTTGTGGCAACCATGATTACCAAAGTACAAAGGACAACTAAACCAAGGAGAAAGATACACATGTTCATCAAACCAGATAAAAAATCAGTAGTGCCACATCTCATTGAGGAACTTGAAACTTTCAGCAGGGGCTCAAATTCAAAAGAATAGTTGACCCTGCACAGGACAGATATGTACCCAGTAGAACAGTTCATAATGGAAGGGAACCTTTACGGTATACAGTCACTGTAAAGAAACTTTTAAAAAACGGAGATTGCTGCATAATAGATGCAAAACCAAGAGTAGGGCTATAAATAGAAAGATACTAAATTAAATTCAACTGGCTGTTAAGAGAGATGTGCATGATCCTTTCCATGAGTACCATAGCCAAATAGATTAGATTAGATTAGATTTACTTTCATTCCAATTGATCCGTAGTGAGGAGGTCCTCCAGGATGTGGAACATGTCAGAAAAACAACAATACATGACAAATATTTACAACTAAAACAAATAAGCTAATGTACCATTCCACAGGTCCCAAGTGGAATGATAGTCATTTTTTAATGAACACTAAGAGTCATTTTACAAATACTATTGCACTGAATTTAAAATAAAAAAGTTTTTTATTTATTTATAAGGTAAGAAACATGTAATACAACTACTGTAATACTTATTTACAATGAACACATTACTGCACTGAAATGGTGCAGAAGTTAGATTATACTTACACACTTACACACACACAAGCACACACACACACAAATTTTCAGTGAACACATTACTGCACTGAAATTGTGCAGAAGTTATGTTGTACTTATATACAAATCAGTTGGTTTTCCTAAGAAATTCATCAATGGAGTAGGAGGAGTTGGCCACCAATAAATCCTTTAGGCTTCTCTTAAACTGAATTTCATTGGTTGTTAAGCTTTTTATGGCTGCTGGCAAGTTATTGAAAATGTGTGTTCCTGAATAATGCACACCTTTTTGTACAAGACTAAGTGACTTTAAATCCTTGTGAAGATTATTCTTATTTCTAGTATTGATTCCATGAATTGAGCTGTTGGTTTGAAAAAGTGATATATTTTTAATGACAAATTTCATTAAGGAATAAATATATTGGGAAGCTGTAGTTAGTATCCCTAGTTCCCTAAACAGGCTTCTGCAGGATGTTCTTGAGTTCACACCACATATAATTCTTACTGCACGTTTTTGTGCCCGGAAAACTTTAGCTTGGCTTGATGAATTACCCCAGAAAATAATCCCATATGACATTATGGAATGAAAGTAAGCATAGTATGCCAGCTTTTTCATTTTTATATCCCCTATGTCTGACAAAATTCGCATTGCAAACAGAGATTTGTTAAGACGCTTCAGCAGTTCTGTGGTGTGCTCCTCCCAGTTGAATTTATTATCAAGCTGTAATCCCAAGAATTTAACACCGTCCACTTCTTCTATCTTCTTGTCATCATATGTTAGACATATACTCTTGGGACACCCCTTACAAGTTCTGAACTGCATGTAGTGTGTTTTTTCAAAGTTTAGTGACAAAGAATTGGCTAGGAACCAGTGATTAATGTCCACAAATATTTTATTGGCTGATCTTTCTAAGACTACACTTGATTTGCTATTTATTGCAATGTTTGTATCATCAGCAAACAAAACAAACTTGGCATCTGGTAATGTTACTGATGAAAGGTCATTGATATACACAAGAAAAAGTAAGGGCCCCAAAATGGAACCTTGTGGGACCCCACATGTAATTAGTTCCCAGTTGGATGATGCCTGATAGCTTGATACATGTCTCTTTCCTAATAACACCCTTTGTTTCCTGCCAGAGATATAAGATTTGAACCATTTTGCAGCATTTCCTGTTACACTATAATATTCTAGTTTACTTAAAAGGATATTGTGATTTACACAGTCAAATGCCTTTGACAGATCACAAAATATACCAGTTGCCTGCAATTTTTTGTCTAATGAATTAAGTACATTTTCACTGTAAGTGTAGATAGCCTTCTCAATATCAGAACCTTTTAGAAATCCAAACTGTGACTTTGACAGTATGTTATTTGAGATAAGATGGTTATAAAGTGATCTTCCACAGAATCCAAAGAACTTCTGATCATACGTGAAGTCTATTAGTAGCACCAAAGTAGTGTCCAGTCCCTAGTGAATGAGACAGGAACTGAAACTGAGGGTGGAAAAGTAAAAGCTGAAATGCTTAACTCCATTTTCAAATGTTCCTTTACGAATGAAAACCCAGGAGAATTGCCCCAATTTAATCCTCATACCACAGAAAAGATTAATGAAATAAGTATTAGTGTCAGTGGTGTTGAGAAACAGCAAAATCATTAAAATTGAACAAAGCTCCAGGCCCCAATCGATGTCAGATTCTGTACTGAATTTTCAGATGAGTTACCCCCTCTTCTAACTACAATATATCATAAATCTCTCAAACAAACAATTGTGCCCCAGTAGTTGGAGGAAACCATAGGTCACACTCATCTACAAGAAGGGAAGTAGAAGTGAGCCACAAAACTACCATCCAATATCCTTGATACTGATTTGTTGTAGAATCTTAGAACATATTCTGAGCTCAATCAAAATGAGCTGTCTTAAACAGAATGACCTCCTCAATGCCAACCAGCAAAGATTTCAAGAATATCTATCATGTGAAACCCAACTCCCACGTTTCTCACATGACTTAGTGAAAGCTTTGGTTCAAGGCAACTAGGTAGCTGCTGTATTTCTTGACTTCTGAAAAGCATTTTAATCAGTACCACACCTACACTTATTGTCAAAAGTATGATCATATTGGGCATCAAGTGAAATTTGTGACTGGATTGAGGACTTTTTGGTAGGGAGGACACAGCATGTTATCTTGGCTGGAGAGTCATAATCAGATGTACAAGTAACTTCAGGTGTGCCACAGGGAAGTGTGTTGGGACCATTGCTGTCCATGTTGTGTATTAATGACCTGCAGATAATATTAATAATAAAATCGGGATTTTTGCAGATGATGCATTTATCTACAATGAAGCACTGCCTGAAAGAAGCTGCATAAATGTTCAGTCAGATCTTGATAAGATTTCAGTGTGGTGCAGAGACTGGAAACTTGCTCTAAATGTTCAGAAATGTAAAATTGTGCACTTCATGAAACAAAAAACATAGCATTCAAGACCATAATATCAATGAGTCACTGTTGGAATTAGTCAACTCGTACAAATACCTGGGTGTAACTCTTTGTGGGGATTGAAATGGAATGATTACATAGGTTCAATCATGGGTAAAGCAGGTGGATGACATTGGTTTATTGGTAGAATACTGGGGAAATGCAGTCAGTCTACACTGGAGATTGCTAACAGACCACTCAGGTGACCAGTTCTAGAATACTGCTCAAGTGTGTGGGACCCATACCAGATAGGACTGACGAGGGATATGGACAGAATACAGAGAAGGGCAACACGAATCATCACAGGTTTGTTTAATCCATGGGACAGAGTCATAGAGATACTGAAGGAACTGAACTGGAAGTCTCTTGAAGATGGATGTAAACCATCCTGAGAAAACCTATTAACAAAGTTTCGAGAACCAGCTTTAAATGATTACTCTAGGAATAAATTACAACACCCTATTTATTGCTCACATAGGGATCATGAGGATAAGATTATAATAATTACTGCTTGCACAGAGGCATTCAAACAATCATTCTTTCTGTGCTCCATATGTGAGTGGAACATGAAGAAACCCTAATAACTGATACAGTGGGACATACCCTCTACCATGCACCTCATGATGGTTTGTAGAGTATAGATGTAGATGTATATGTAGAGTTTACAACTTTTTTAACATGTTGAATTTTTCTACCCCTTAATAGTGTATAGGGCAAAAGTATGAAATACATGTCAAAGATAATTCTTGTTCTCATTATCCCATCACATATTACTTCAAGCTTTTTGTTAGTTTGTTCCTATTATTTCTGACATGGTTTTTTTAACCTTTTCATTCTACTGCATTGTGTTTATTGATGTACAAAACATGTGATGATAAATCAAATTATGCTCCCTCTATGGGAGACATATTTTTGTAGGAGAACATAAAATTGCCTGATAAGAAAAACAAATGTATAACTCACAACTGCACAAAAGTTTTAATGCATAAATTACACCAAGAAAGGAATCTGCTGAGGAGTAAATAACCACTGATGTGCTGCATTTGTTAACCAGAAACTTTGCACTCAATGTATAAATAATCCCAGATAATCCCTTTAAGGGAGTATAAATAATGGCACGTAATCCATTCCCAGGAGGGGCACAGTTAATGATGCAAAATTCTCTGAAGGGGATATAGGTACAGACATGAAAATCACTGAAAAGGGTGGGGAGTGGGAGGTGGGGTGTGGGGGTTGTTGATGGATATACAGATATATGTAATGACCTGTACAGTTAATTCCCTCAAGAGGGTGATGCAGGTAACAACATGTAATTCTCTTAAAGGTAAGATATAGGTAACAACACGAAATCCTCTTAAAGGTGTAGAGGCAACGACAAGAAAATCCCTCAAAAAGGGGATACAGGTAACAACATGGAAATCTCTCTGGGTGGCATAAATAAGGACAAGAAAATCTCCTTTTAATACACACTGCAATGGAATGTGCTCCATTTGTTATTCATTGAGTGAGTCAATAAGCAGAGGGTACTGATAACCTTCTACTTCCTCTAGAGATGGGTCGCTTGTGAACTAATGGGTCCAAAGGAACAGTTCATCAAGATGAAGGGAAGGAGTGAGGAACGAATTCTAAGGAATGGTCTTTCATAGTTCACTTTGGTCATGGCTTTCTACTTGTAGATCCTGCGAATGGGAAACAGTCAGTCTCATTCCCGCAACAGCAGGTTGGCCAGTCTCATTCCTGCCTCGGTGCTATTCCTGTGTGTCTCAGTCTTCCTGGGCCGGACTCGTACTTCTTCGCAAGGCCACTCATTGCAGTTCCACTGCTGACTGCTCCTAGTTAGTTCAGTATCGAGTTGTTGTTCATTTTGTTTGATGCACATGCCCATTCTAATCTGTTTCAAACCTTTTTTAAAACTCTGGACTTCTGATTCATTTTGTATTCTATTCAGCATCCATGACCAGTAATTAAAATGTATTTTGTAATCATGTAAATTACATAAAAATTGCATGGTATGTAATACATACATCTTTTCAGGTAGCAAAACAGCATATCAGCTTACTTCAATATTTTGATAAACAGCTGAAGACATACTTACAATAAGGCAAGTTTTTTTGTTATTACACATGCAAAGGAAGTCGGCACGACACACACAAGTGGCCATTTTCAGTCTTTTTTTCTATTCCAAGGTAAAACAGCATGTTCATTGTTATGGAAGCCTACACTCCATAATCGAGTGTCTGGTTTAACATTTTGTAAAGAGAATATGATAACTTCTACAATATTATTTCAGTGGTACAGGGTGGTGCACAAAAAATTGACCCCAGGTACTAGACTGCTAGCTGTCACCCACAAATCGTCATCTATTGTTTCGAAGTTGTTGTTTGCATTAGTTTATCTGTTATTTCTTTACTGCCTAATTATTACATGTTTATTTATTCTGCTCAACAAATCATGTGTAATTGGCAGGGAATTTGTACTCGGGGCTAGTTTTTTGTGCATCACCTTATATTACTTCACTGTGATCAGCCACATAAAACTACAGTTCGCTAAATGAGAGGTTTTGCAGAATCATGAAAATTACTTCTAAAAGTGTGTGAGAATTCTGTAATGAATAAAAACCCTACTCCAGAGGGGAAGCAAGTGCCCCCTCTTGGCACCTTACATCTTCAGTCACCTATGCTACTAATTTTCAATTTTTCATAACCACCATTAACCATGCACATATGAATAGTAAACGAGTAAAAATGAATGGTTCCCAAAGAAGAGCTATCTCCAGTAAACTAGTTCCCGAGGATGAATGAGTTTGCCCATCTCTAGTTTCCTCAAAGTTGCATACCAAGAAATTATAGACAATGGCATAAAATTACCTCAAGCAGTTATAGAGAATGATGTATAATTCTCTAGCAATTGGGTGGACATCAGTAAGAATATATAATTCTGTCAGAGGGGATACAAGTAATGACATCAGAATCCTTTAAAAGTGGTTACAAATAATGACACATACTTTCCAAAAGTTCAAATGATTCTTTTATAGTTCAGGCAATGTTATAAGGCAGTTGACAGACAAAAATCTTATTGCTGATCAGTTCTACATGAAAGAATACTATCCCAGTGTCGACTGTAAGGTACTTACCTTACTTTGCCAAGTAGTAGCAACATACTACACTCTCCATCACATTAATGTGATAACTTGTTAACAGCCTGAATAACAACCTTTAGCAGTCCAGACCACTACGAGATTTGCAGGAAGAGAGTCAGTGATGTTTTATAAGGTACTGACAGGCATGTGGAGCCATGCCAACTCCAATACCATGGCCAGTTGTGCTAGATTTCTTGACTGGGGATTCATGGCGCAAACAGCCCAGTCAAAGTGGTCCCATGGAATCTCAATTGTGTTTAAATCTTGGGAGTTTGGTGGCCAGAAGAGTGTGGTAAACCCTACCTGGAGCGCTTCAAACCAAGCATGTACTCTGCGAGCTGTGCGACATGTTGCAGTGTCCTGTTGATACATGCCATTCTGCCAAGGAAACACAAACTACTTGTACAGGTGAATATGGTCACCAAGGATAGATGCATACTTGTGTTAATCCATTGAGCCTTCCAGAATGATGAGATTACCCAGAGGATGCCCTCCAGCCCGGTTCCTATTGACAATTGTTGCAGGGTGCTTGCTTTCAGAGATTTCATTCCATACATACCAATGGGCATTTATCTGATTGAGCATAAAACGTGATCCATCTAGAAAGGCCACCTGTTACCATTAAGTGGATGTGTATTTCCAGTATTGGCATGCAAATTGTAGCTTTTGTTGGCAATGAACAGCAGTCAGCATAAGTGCATGAAGCAGGTGCCTGCTGCGGAGGCCCATATATGGCAATGTTCACTGAACAGTCATTCAGGAGACACTATCAATAGCCCCTTGGTTCATCTGGGTGGTCAGCTGCTCAATGGTACACTTGTCCTTAAAATGTGTCTGCTCTGTCCTGAGCAAACCCTACAAGATGTGATTGAGAAAAATGTGTTTCTGTAAATCCATGATGAGTTTCCCTAAGCCATTGTGTTGTGTTGTATGTTGTGTATTGTAGGTTAGCTATTAGCCTTTCCATCATCTTACTGATCCTGACGTTAGACTGGCTAGTCCATAATTTTCATCAACATGTGGATCAACTCCTTTGTGGGTGGCAATCAGTATAAGATACATGTAATTGTAGGAGTAGACTGTGTGAGATATCAGTAGCAAGTTATTACTGACTTTAAAGTTATTGCCGTAGTATTACGAGCCCAATCTGGCTGGAGCCAAAACTCTTCTTTCCCATGCAAGAAGGATAGCCACATTAGAGACATTTACTATTCACAAAAATATTAACTGGAGAAAGAGTTATTAACTTCTGGAATGAAACATGTTGTGAATAAAACACTAATAGAGTGAAGCACAGTTTTCTTCTGGTATTAGATATAAAATTGTGGCTTGTGAAGCATTTTGTAAAAGCGTTAAATATAAACACTTATGCATTAACTAACATCAAAAGTTTCCCAAATCCAGGTTCAAAAACTGGAAGCAAGTATTAATCAAAGCTTTTTGGGCTTCCAGCCACATCAAGGCTTCTGACTGAGCTCTCCTCAGTCATTGTCAAGTAGTAAATGACTGCCATGCATCATGGCCTCGCCATTATATAACTGTGCTGCTGGTTGTGATGTCACTAGAGCTTGCTTCTTCACCAAATATGGTGATGTTTTTGTCTTGCACCCATCCACTTCAGTCTTGTGATGACAAGATTGTGACGGAAGCTGAGGCACTTTTCAGTAAACACTTATTTGTATGGTACTGACTTTTTCACAAATATGAACTGTATGATCCTTCTGTGACAGATGTTCCTCCATATAACAATTAAACATTAGTGTTTTTTGTGCAACTAAGTGCAATTGGAGGTGTAAATGGATTAACATTTATATTTAAATTATAGCTGAGCAGGAATTTCATTGCCATTGTGTTCTCTTTGTTTACAAGTAGCGTATTTGCAGTAAGGTAAGTTGACAGAATATTGTAACTGATTTTGTTACTGTTGGCAACAGTTTGTATATCACTACAACAGCAGACAAAGGATGTTTCTTCCATATAGCTTACAACATAGGAATTTTGGGATTCAGTTAAATCACTAATACACAAAAAGAACAGGAAAGGTCCTTAATATACTTCTTTGAGGCATGTCACAGTGAAGTGTCCTATAGGTTGACTTAGTTGTCTGCAACAGTTCATTTCTTTTATACATTACCTTAACACACTGTCTCCTGTCTTTTAAAAATGAAGTAAGTAGTACTAAGGCTACTCCTCTCATCATATATTCATCTAATTTATGCACTAAAATGTATGATTCATAGTATCAAAAGCTTTACTCACATCCAGAAAAAAGCCTGGTGGTGCCTGTTACCTTGTCTCCTTTATCCAGCTTGTTTAATATTTCATGTAGAAAAGTTTTTGCTGCTGCTGTAGTAAATTTTCCTTTTCCACAACCCTTGCTGTAGACTGTTCAAGATATTATGTTTGATGAAATATGCTTCAGCTTCATTTAATATTACTTTCTCTAGCAGTTTTCCAAGTTCCAACATTAATAATATTGGGCTATAGCTTTTGCATCCATATTTAATCCCTTCTTAAACACTTGTACAATTTCAAAGAGTTTCAAGAGGTTTGGCAACTCTTCACGGCAGAGGGAGGTGTTTTTAAGATGTTTCAATAGATTCATTAATTCTCTTCTGTATTCCTTTAGCAGCTTAGATGGAATGTCATTCCAGTTTCAAGACACTTTAGCTTGAAGTTTTGAGATGATTGCTAGAAGGTTCCTCTCAGTAATGTCATGAATGAAAATAAATGGCTAGTGTTTTTAACATTGAAATTGAGTGCTCAGACCTGTATTTCACTTGTGCCAATTGTACTGAACTTTAATACAAATTTATCGCACATTTCTTTTGGGTCACTTATTATTTCATTATTTTTTTAATGTTATTAAGCTGCTGTGTTCACAATATTGCTGATTTCGACACTCTTTATACATTATTTCCCAGGCTGTTTTACTAACACAGCAGGAGGTGCTTATTTGATATGTATTTTTCTGAGCTTTAAGGTTAGTCAAGGAATATCTATACTTTTTTGGAGTAGTATACTTTTTAAAAAACTATTTAATGTAGTCTCATCACCTTTATGTGCCTTTCTACAGAATAACTTTATGAGCTTGTACTTGTTTAGCCTGTTTCCATGTGATTCATTTTCCTTGCAACCCAGTTCACTCACTATGAAGAAATGCGGCTTAGTTTCATTTTGATATATGCCCCAACAGCTCTTCTTTATTCATTATGTACTGAACATTTTCATAAGTTAGTTAAGCTTTATTTCCCAGTGTAACACAATCACCTGCTATGGGTTAATTTCCTATACTTTACTGTTGCTTTTGTGATTGAGAATTTTGTTTACATTATTTTTTTCTGTGATAAATTTGCTTATGTCATTAGACAAAATATTTTTGCCTTTGAAAATTAAATGCATCCCATGTTTGATATGTAAGCATGTCTCCAGTTTACTTATATCCACTAGTTTGCATTTTCCAAACAAAGCACACATGTTTTATTTTAATGTTCATTTTTCATATCATTTTGTTGTATGTCGGGGCATACCTATGAGGTAGCATTGTGAGATTTATTAATTTCTAAGAATTTTTCAAGCTTGCTAAACAATTTTGTGCCTTGTTTCTTGCAATATTGTTGGTACCAGCTGTGCACAATCCTGTGGAAGACACCAAAATGCCATGTACTCATGAGAGACAGCATTATTAGCACCTGGCAGAGTGTTAAAGGGGCCTCATTGTAGGTCTCCACTTGACTGGATGGTCAAATTGTGCAATATCAAGATTTGTGGTGCATATGGATGTGACAGTTGCCCTATGTTAGACTGCATGGAAACTGGAGGCCAAGCATACTTGTCATTGAGGTTCCAGTTGACCACATTTAACCAGTATTTAAAAAAAAGTGAAGCACCCAAAATGGAAGAAGGAAACAAAAAAAACTTCACAGGTTGATACAGCATGTGTTGTTACTCCAGAGATTACATAATCAAGTCAAATTTATAAGGGACTTGGCAGTATAAACCTATGAATCATTATGACATTGTGGCCCTTCTGACCTGGATGCTTGCACTGATTTGATTGGGAAAGCATCATAAATCCATTGCATCCTCTCCTGAGGCAAGCTGGCCCACAACTACTGTGACAGATCCTTGACATCCCGGATACTGGCACTAGGAGTGAGTTGATGTCCGAGCTGCTTCCACACATCCACGCATGCCATGTTCTATGTGGGATAGGTCTAGGGATCTTGCTGGCTACAAGAGTACCTCAACATCACACAGATGGTTAATACAGACACATCTCATGTGTGGATGAGTATTGTTCTGGTGAAAAATGGCACCACAATACTGTTGCATGAGTAATAACACAAGAGGATGCAGAATGTCTGTAACATACAGCTGTGCTGTTGAAGTTCCCTAAACCACTACCAGCCATGACCTGGAATCAAACCCGATGGCTCCCCACACCATGATACCAGAAGTAACATCACTGTGCCTCTCAGAAATATTGGAAGAATGGGATTTCTCCACTGGTCACCACCAAAGTCACTGACAATGGTCATCCAGGGCAGTGCAGATCCACAGTTCATTGCTGAATATAATGTGACACCATTCATTAGTAGTCCATGCACCCTGGTCACTGCACCACTCCAAACACAGCCGTTTGTTGGTCACTGCACCACTCCAAACATAGCCATTTGCGTTGTCTTAATAGCAGCCGACATGTGAGAGGGTAATTTCCTAATCCAGATGCCACTAGTCTCTGATCAATGTTGTGGGATGACACAGAATGTTGCAGGGAGTCCATTACTTGTTCTTGGATGGTAGGCCAAGGTGTGAAATGGTTGCAATGAGCTTAGTGCATGATATGACAGTCCTCTCTTGTGGGGGTCAGACATGGTTGGCAGCAACCTTGACAATGAATATGTCTGCCCTCGCATTCCCATGAGGTCCAACAAAAGCCATTGTCATGTGCAAATGACCCACAAATCTGGATATTATACAATTCAACTAGCCAGGCAAATGGAGACTCAAAATAAGGTCCCTTTCAAACTCTGTCAGGTGCTCACAACACCATTTCACACAGGAATGTGCCATCTTCTTGTTCCTAACAGTGATCACTCAACATCTGACTCTGTTCATGCCTCTTATATACCCTACCAGGCCTGGTAACAATGCTGAAAGTGAACAATGCTAATGCAATTCTGGTGGCCATTCCATTTGCCACAAGAGTATTGCTGCTCTAATCATTTACATGCCTGTTGGTTTTTACATGTTCACAGTTACATTGACATCCAAGCATTTCTTCTGGGTACTTCACTTCTCATTTTTGAGGCTGTGTATATCATGATATGACCTGTCAGTTTAGAGGTCCTTTATCCATGTTTCTTCCATCAAATTGTGGATTTTCTGTGTTCATTCTAATCTCTGTGATATGTGATGCTCAATGAGCATTGCACATGTTGTGTCTAGGAGTCCTGCATACTCAGTTCACTAGGCAAACAATCAAACAACTCATATTAATGAGTTTTATTATAACAATTACTTAACTTTGGTCTGAGAATTCTTGTAGTTCTTCATACATGATCATCCACAAGCGCAATTACACAGATGTGTCGCAAGCAAATGGCGACACACAAAATAATCAGTCTTCTTCAGAGTAGGCAAGTAACACTTCTGGTCCTAGTGACTGCTACTAACAATAGTCTATCAACCAAACTGCAGTACCTGCTGATCTCAGACTGTGCTATATAGAGATAACTAATGAAGTGGCTGTAATGTGTCAGCTAACGAAATGACTAATGCTGAAGTTGCTATTGAAGTGCTGCCACCAGCCGGGCTGGCACTTACCTTCTCTTCACCTAGGGGCTGCTGCTGTAGCATTGTCATCCTGGAGAGAGGGCAGTCAGTGTGCGATTGGCTGACCTCTTCCCACAGCCTTCTCTTCCTTGTCATTCCCAACTGGCATGCCAATGCTGACTTTATGCCATAACAGCACGTGGAGTTTAATGCTTCCTTTGTCCCTTAGTGAGGAAGAGGCTGGAGATAAAGTGGGTGTTTAACATTTGTTACTACCAATCAGTGACACAGTGAGTGGTTTTTGTTGCTCTGTGGCCCACCTACCTGCAACTACAATATGTAATAGTCACCATCAAGTCTGCCATCAACACATTGTTACCCACATCGGTTCCTTGAATGAAGACATTCGTGGTATACCATTGATATGGTGCCATTTGAAAGCTCAGTTTCTATATTAGTTACAATCTTGCTACATTCAAATATGTTGCCCATTATGAACTCAACTCTCACAATGTCAACCAGTACAAGAGTTGGATATTTTCTAGTCAGTTGACACACTGAGATACTCCATTTGCTGTGGTGACTGGAGTGGTCTCTTTCCAACTCTAGCCTTCTCCAATTCAATAGTTTATGAATGTGTTTTACAATATATTGAACATTTCCTAATAACTTATTGGAATGCGGCCAGCTGACATCATCAACAATTTCTGATATTTCATCAGGAGTGCACCTTGCCATTTTCAAGGCATAACTGCAGCAACTAAATGCTGTGCAAGGAAATTTAAATCCTCAATTTCCAGAGTAACTCTGGAAAGATAACAGTCACACACACTATAAACACTGTTGTTCAGTCCTGAGACTGGTTTGATGCAGCTCTCCACACTACTCTATCCTGTGCAAGCTTCTTCATCTCCCAGTATCTACTGCAGCCTACATCCTTCTGAATCTGCTTAGTGTATTCATCTCTTGGTCTCCCTCTACGATTTTTACCCTCCACACTGCCCTCCAATACTAAATTGGTGATCTCTTGATGCCTCAGAACATGTCCTACCAACTGATCCCTTCTTCTAGTCAAGTTGTGCCACAAACTCCTCTTCTCCCCAATCCTATTCAGTACCTCCTCATTAGTTATGTGATCGACCCATCTAATCTTATTCTTCAGTAGCACCACATTTCGAAAACTTCTATTCTCTTCTTGTCCAAACTAATTATCATCCATGTTTCACTTCCATACATGGCTACAAATACTTTCAGAAATGACTTCCTGACACTTAAATCTAACCTCGATGTTTACAAATTCCTCTTCTTCAGAAACGCTTTCCTTGCCATTGCCAGTCTACATTTTATATCCTCTCTACTTTGACCATCATCAGTTATTTTGCTCCCCAAATAGCAAAATTCCTTAACTACTTTAAGTGTCTCATTTCCTAATCTAATTCCCGCAGCATCACCCGACTTAATTTGACTACATTCCATTATCCTCGTTTTGCTTTTGTTGATGTTCATCTTATATCCTCCTTTCAATACACTGTCCACTCCATTCAACTGCTCTTCCAAGTCCTTTGCTAGCACCAACATAAACCAAACATGACTCATGTCAGAAGTTATCAATAGTGAAATTAATAACCAACGGTAAGGTAGCATTAACTCTGTCCCTCTGTTTTATGACAGGGGAGAGAATTGGATTCCATGCAGAATTCAAACATCTCTATTTATCACATTGCTTGCTAATTTAATTTCAACAGTTTCCTTAATAACACTATCCTAAAAGCTGGAAGTGCATACCAGAATCTCCGTGTCATTATGTAACGTTTCTGGCTTTGCAGCCATCATATTCAGGTACAAAAAGCTCTTCTTAGAGCAGTTGAGAAGGCAGAAGTGGCAAGATGGCATAATGTGGTGTGAGGTACCAATGCAGATGGTTTATTCAGTATGGGTATCATGGGAAAGACTGCCTAGATTGTGGTCCTTCTACGTTATTGGCTGCTGCATTTGGAAGTCATGCACCAAATCTTCTATTATTAATATTAGACAAACTAAATAGCACCTTCACTTGCATTTCAAACTGAAGCATCACTCAACAGTGCGCTATCATTCTATTAGTTCACAAGCAGTAATAACCAGCAGAAGAATAAACAACTGCCAAACAAAAAAGCACATGAAGCACTTCGGTGATCTTTGAATTGTACCTGGCTTGGATGGCAGGCCAAGTGGTTCGGCTGTAAGATCAGAGCTGGTTCAGCAGTCTCAGAGGACAGACATGTTGCCTGCTGCAGTCAGTGTCAAGACTTTATTAGCAATGTCTAGTTTGTAAATGTGAGAGCTGTAATAATGGAAATACTGAGTACATTAATTTGTTAAAGAACAGAAATTATTTGTGACTCTAAAGTAGAACGTAATTGTGCACTTTCTCATGTTCTGCCAATATAAAGTGACTGGCATCCAATATAAACAAACTGATTGGAAATTTAATTATTTCTAAAACAACTGTTCCTCACTAAGAATTTCTTACAGCCCCAAGATAACAGATTCATGACGTACATGCTGTTTTCTGAGCAATGGACAACTATAGAAGACTGGAGGTTCAAGAACATTTATTAGAACTTTTGCATTCCACTCAGGGTGGTGTAAGCAAATAGCCACCTCGCATGTACTGCAATTTTAGTACAAGTGAGACCAGTGACACATCAACTGTGGTAAGATAGAGGAGGTATGAAGGAGAGATATTTTGAGGGAAGGGGTTTATCATATGCATATATATATATATATATATATATATATATATATATATATATATATATATATATATATATATAAATACAAAGATGAGGTGACTTACCGAACAAAAACGCTGGCAGGTCGATAGACCACAAACAAACACAAACATACACACAAAATTCAAGCTTTCGCAACAAATTGTTGCCTCATCAGGAAAGAGGGAAGGAGAGGGGAAGACGAAAGGAAGTGGGTTTTAAAGGAGAGGGTAAGGAGTCATTCCAATCCCGGGAGCGGAAAGACTTACCTTAGGGGGAAAAAAGGACAGGTATACACTCGCACACACGCACATATCCATCCACACATACAGACACAAGCAGACATTCTGTATGTGTGGATGGATATGTGCGTGTGTGCGAGTGTATACCTGTCCTTTTTTCCCCCTAAGGTAAGTCTTTCCGCTCCCGGGATTGGAATGACTCCTTACCCTCTCCTTTAAAACCCACTTCCTTTCGTCTTCCCCTCTCCTTCCCTCTTTCCTGATGAGGCAACAATTTGTTGCGAAAGCTTGAATTTTGTGTGTATGTTTGTGTTTGTTTGTGGTCTATCGACCTGCCAGCGTTTTTGTTCGGTAAGTCACCTCATCTTTGTATTTATATATAATTTTTCCCACGTGGAATGTTTCCTTCCATTATATATATATATATATATATATATATATTTTCTGGCATGCACTTCCAGCTTTTGGGATAGTGTTATTAAGGAAACTGTTGAAATTAAATTATCAAGCAACATGATAGATAGAGACGTTTAAATTCTGCATGGAATTCTGTCTCTCCCTCCCACTCTCTCCTTTTCAACTTGCCATAATTATATTCCACAGAATGGCCATTGCCAAGACAATGTTCTGCCATGGCAGATTTTCTCATCTGTGGTAATCATATGTGATGCTTATGCTCAGTACACTTGTCCTCCAGAGTCCTGATAGTCTGATCAATATACGACATGCCACAACTGCAAGGAATATGGTCGACACCTGGCTTATGCAAACCAAGTTATTTGAACATTGTATACACTGGGAGAAACTCAGGTCTCATATCAAACATTACTGAAACTTATAATACTAAATTTCTAAATTGTAAGGCATAACATAATTTTAATTGCAGTCTTTTGAATCTGTTTTCAGGTACCAAGTTCAAAAATGTATTTTGACAAAGTTTACATTATTTTCAGGATCTTTTTATGTTCTTGTGATTCCAGAACATTCACAGAATTGCACTGCTGGCCATTAAAATTGCAAGATCAAGAAGGATAGCATTTAGCAAAACTGTACTTATTTTACATGTACAAAAAAAAAAAAAACAGAAGAAGGACAATTACAGCTTATTGTCCTGTCAACAGCACAGTAATAAGAGATAGAGTAGGAGCTCAGATTATTAAAGGATGAGGAAGGAAACTTTTCAAAGGAATCATTCCACTTTTTCCTGGAGCCATTTATGGAAATCATGGGAAACCTAAATCTGGAGGGCTGGACTGGGATTTGAAGCATTGTCCTTCCAAACGGAAATCCAGAGTGCTAACCACTGCATCTTTCTTGGTTTTACATATGCAGTGTAATAGGAAGAATACACGTATAAAGTATAGGTGATTTTCTAGTATACAGGATGTGAGCTTTAGTGTACAGTACAGCCACACAGGCAGCAACAACTGCTCTAGCTCAGCTGGGCATCAACTCAAGCTGAGTGTGGATGGTAGTTACAAATACACTACTTCATGCTGCTTCAGTTCGGTGCCAGAGTTCATCAATTTTGTAGTATCTGGCAAGTGGTGGCATGATGTTTCAATCTCTTGGTAACCCATGATCAGATTTTTTCAGTGGGTTATAGATGTGGAGAACATAGTGGCCAAGGAAACAGTTGACTGCCCACTGAATCTAGGTAGGTCAGGTCAGTGGGGACAACATGTAGTCTTGCATTATCTTGTTGGAAGATAATATCATGGAGACCTCAGAGATACAATACAGTCACAAAAGTTGTTGGCAAGTGATGATTGAAGGGATCATTGTGTCAAAAATCTATGGATACCAGTCACCTTATGCTGGGGCTGATTTTGACTGGAGTAGATGTTGCTGGAACATCCAGCTGTTTTAATATATATTTAAGCATTTATATTGTTGTCTTGATAAGGCTCACTTGAAATCTAACCACAGTGAACACATGGTGAACCAGGGAAGGATTTCTATAGTCTGATCACTGGGGAGTGATGGGTAAAATATATTGAGCACTCAGTCATTGGGACTGGCGATGGGTGGCACAGCACTGCTTGTCTGTATACTGACGAGTGTGGACTGCCTCTGACACAAGAATCCAGTTGCACCAAATTGTGCAAGTACAGAAACTACAGTAGGTATGTGTATATGTGAAAAAAGTGGGAGTGATAACTTATTCTAATCTTCAGCACTACAAAGACTAACATGGGCATTTATTTCATGTAAAATCATTTTGGTCATTAGCCCATTCAAAGACTTGATTATCAAATTATTAATAGCATGTTTAGGTAAACATACATCAATTACAAAATTGTTATGAAAATTATGAATGGTGGTCAGGATGAAACAATCTACATTGAATGGAGGAATGGTCATGCGACCAATCCCTTAAATAAATGTGTGGGGCAGTACTTGTGATATTTCATCTGTCATCTTGCATCTGGAGTGTTGGTGAGGTATTTAATCTGGAGCTGGTAATGCTACAGGTGGTGTGTATGCTGCAAATGTTATTTCCATGTACTGGGACTTGTACATTGCGGTTTAACACATGCAGCACATCTGCACAAAGTAATATCAAAATTTGTACTCGTGATAGGCACTGTTCAGTTATTCAATAAGTTATTTGTTTGTGCCACAATTTGTGTATGTTGTGCTTCTCTAAAATATAAGTAAAAGCGGTTTATATAAAACATAAAATCAATCTGTTTCAATCAGCATTATTCTTCTTCACAATTTCGGCCAACTGATCCCATGTCAGTACATCTTTTATTAAATTATTCACTAATGTCTCACTGCTAATATAAGGCTTTAGTACATCATTATGTTGTGTTGTTGGGCTAAAGAGCGATGGTGTATGGCCACCCCCTATTGATGTTAGTGAGCCATACTCAAAGTTTATGGCTGTACATAGCCCACACCATGGGCAATGGATGAAAACATCGTAATCCCCCATGCCTAGCTACCCAGCACCTCCTGTCCCATTGCCTGGCCACAGAGAAGCATTCACCTCATGTCTCAGTACCAACCAGGACTGTAGTAACTGAACCACATTCTTCATCAGGGTTTCAATTACCTCTCATCATGCCATGAAATGAGGAGTTTCCTAACAAATACCCTGCCCACTCCTCCCACAGTGGTATTCTGCTGCCCAACAAACCTACACAATATTCTCATCCATTCCCACTCAATCACTACTCCCAATCCCTTGCCTCATGGCTCATACTCCAGTAATAGACCTAGGCCAAAAAGCTGTCCCATAGACCCTCCAACCACCTCCTATTCCAGTCCAACCACAAGAATTACCTATCCCATCAAAGGCAGGGTTATCTGTCAAAACCAGTCATGTAAGCTGCAACCACTGTGCTGCATTCTACATGTTTGTGGCAACCAACAATCTGTCTGTCCACATTACTGGCCACCGAAAAACTATGGCCAAGAAACTGGTGGACCACCCATTTCCTGAGCTTGCTGCCCAATACAGTGTTCTTTATTTCAGTGACTGCTTTGCAACCTGTGCCATCTGGATCCTTCCTACCAACACCAGCATTTCTGAATTGCCCACGTGGGAACTCTCCCTGAAATATATCCTATGTGCTCATAATCCTCCCAGGATCAAACTTTATTAATCATTGTCCTTCACTCACCTTTTGGGACGAAGAAAGCTGGGATAATTTTAATTCCCCTTTGTTTTGCCACCTGCCTCCTTAAATTTGTTTTGTTACTTTTAATTATTTACCATTAGCATACGTGAATATAATCTGCATTTTCATATGAGAGAAAGACTTGCCCTCAGTTTTAAAAGACTTTTACACCAGATCTAATTTTGTGTTTAATTTTATGTATGTAATTGATTTTCTAATTTATTTTGACTATTTGTAGTTAGTATCTTTCATAATAGGTTGAAATCCGTAACTTAAATTCTATTGCTAACTTACAAACAAATATAAGTTCTGTAACAATTATAAACATTTGGGAGACGAAACAATAGCATTCTTTAAGTATTTATTTGGCTCTATTTGAAAACATGTTAGCAAAGCCAGTCCTTAATTAATTCCAAAGTAATTTTCAGTTTTGTCAAAAGTATTGTTTGCATACTTATGTTTGTTAATTTCATAATTTTGACACATAATTCGGCTTTACCCTTATAGTAGAAGAAACTGTTAAAAAGAACCAATTTTTTTATGTATTCAGTTAATTTAATGAGTTAAGTTTTAATTGTAATTTCTGTAAATTTAACTCTGAACAATGTGTAGTTTCAGTACCTATTATTGTGATGATATATAAGGGCCTGATTTTTGGTCACGAGACAGCCAGTCCACGGCCAAGTTTCAGACAAGTAACCTGTGCTGATTAGAACAACAACAATGCTTCAAATTAACTGTGGAATAAGTGTTAAACAATGGTTATTCTTCAAGCACTGTGAACTTTGTGATTAGGTTTTACTGCTTGTAGATGTAGCAATGCACTGGCCATATAAATGTGATAAATGTGTATATGGGGGAGTGTGAAAAGTGAAAGTAAAAGACAGTGAAACGCAACTGTGCATCTGTCGTCTACATTATTTACAGAAGTCAGTGACCAAATTACAACCCCATATTTCAGCCAGTACGTCGACACCGAGGACAACAAATGAAGAAATAAAAGCAGATGGAACCGGTACATTTTCCTGTTCCCACTCCAGAAATACACAGCCTTCTATTTCACCATTGTATCCACAGTCTTTTCACTTCTCTCCTTTTACTGCTCCCTGCACCTATGCTCCCCTCCCCCCCCCCCCCACCAACACACACATACACACACCCTCTATCTAACCTCCTCCCGACTGCATCTAGCTAGCTGCCCTAGGTTCTCCTCACCTCATCCCTGATTGCTACCACAAGTAGCACTTTACTGTCCCTCACCCCTACCCTGCTATCCCTCCCACTCCCCGCCCCAGCCTTCGCCTTACCTCACCACCCAGATTGCTTCTTCGATCATGTGCCACTGCTCGTAGTCTGGCCTCAGCAGCCAAAGACACTGTTCATGTGTGTGTGAGTTGCAAGATCATCCTGCAAACACTTATTTAAAGAGCTAGAAATCTTCACTGTAGCCTCACAATATATATATTCACTTATGAAATTTGTTGTTAACAATCCGAACGAATTCAAAAGTAATAGTAGTGTACATGGCTACAACACTAGGAGAAAGGATGATCTTCACTACTCAAGGTTAAATCTAACTTTAGCTCAGAAGGGGGTAAATTATGCTGCCACAAAAGTCTTTGGTCACTTACCTAATAGCATCCAAAGTCTGACAGATAGCCGTAGAGCATTTAAAAGGAAATTAAAAGAATTTCTTAATGGCAACTCCTTCTACTCATTAGACGAATTTTTGGATGTAGTAAGTGGGTAATTTCCCAACCCCTACAAAAAAAAAAAAAAAAAAAAAAAAAAAAAATTGAGTGTCATGTAATATTTTGTGTAATGTAATATCTTATATAGAAACCTTTTATTAACCTGACACGTTCCACATCAGTACGAAGTGTCATATTCATGATCTATGGAACAAGTACTAATCTAATCTAATCTAACCTACCATCACCTGGTGAGGAATAACTGCTAGTCAGACACACACACACACATATATGGTTCATATAGTATCAGTGAGCGTGTTGTCTGTGTGTAGAATGGGGAAGGTGCATGATCTATCTAAGTATGACTGCCAGAGGCTCGGCACGAGCATTTCAGAAACTGCACGACTTGTCTGGTGATCGAGGAGTGGTGTGGTGAGTGTTTCAACATGTAGTGAAACCATGTCCAGACATCATCGGGTTGGGTGGCCACCCTCATTACAGATGCTGGACGCTGTAGGCTACGCAGGCTGGTAAAACAAGACAGGCAGCAATCTGTGGCAGGACGAACATCAGACTTTAATGCTGTGTAGAGTACGAGTGTGTCTGAACACACAGTACATCAAACACTCTTAACACCGGGCCTCTGCAGCCGATGACCCATACATGTGCCAATGTCAACACCGCGACATCGGTAACTACGACTGAAATGGGCAGGTGACCATCGGCACTGGCAGTGGAAGAGCATTCCATGGTGTGATGAGTCCCAATAACTTGTTCATATTGCCAATGGGAGGGCACGAATCCGTTGTCTTCCAAGAAAACAGTTCCTTGACACCTGTGCTGTGGGATGGAAACAAGCTGGCAGTGGCTCCATTATGCTCTTGGAAAAATTCACGTCAGGATTCATGGTCTCAATGAAACTTGTGCAAGACACCATGAGAGCCATGGGGTACAGTGGCTGGAGAACACGTGCGCCCCTCCACGACGATTATGTTTCCTGATGGCAATGGCAGCTTTCAGCATGATATTGCGCCATGTCACAAGGCAAGGAGTGTGATGGAGTGGTTCGAGGAACACAGTGGCGAGTTCCGATTGATGGTCTTGCCCCCCCTCCCCAACACGACAGATCTGAACCCGACCAAACATATCTGGAATGTTACTGAATGTGGTGTCAGAGCTCATCGCCTCCCTCCACGGAATTAACGGGAATTATGTGACTTGTACGTGCTGATGTGGTACCAGCTCCCTTCAGAGAGTTAGCATGGCCTCATTTCTTCCATGAAAGGATGCGTCGCCACTGTTATTCATGCTAAAGATGAACATGCCGATTAGTAGGTTTGTGGTCATAATGTTCTGGCTGATCATTGTACAGTCCATTAAACACCTTTTCACAGATAAAAGACTTTTCAATACTCTTAAGAATTAAATGACTCATGTCGGCTCGATGAGCACTGCTAATCTTTCTATTACTAGCTCAGAATTCATTGTTTTTATATTAGTTGTAATAGAAAATGAACTGTCACACGAATGTTGTAGAAAACTGCAGAAAAGCAATGAATGCTCTTTTACTTAGGTGTGGGTAATCTTGCTCAATATAAACCCAGAAGTTGCATAAATACCTAAGTTTTCAAGTGAGTTGTTCTCCAAGACTGCCAGTTCCTCCTCTTCAACATGTTCAGGTTCACAACTGCTGAAAAGAGCAAAACGATTTCTTATCAAGTCAAAGTGGTTTGTATCTAGTGTTGAGAATATCTGTTCAACTCTCTTCCAATTGCACTAAATGGTCGTGAATCAGTGGTTGTATTTTTTAACTAACTGCACATTTGGATGTCAATGGAAATATTTCAAAATTGTTGTCTTTTGTTTTTTCAACCATACCTCGATTTTATCTCAAAGGTCGAAATTTTGTATGTGAAGATAAGGAGATTTGCACCGTTCTCCTTTAGACTATCATTTGTATTCCTGATTGTATGAAATAAATGAGAAAGGAAAACTAGCTTTGTGCTCCAGAGGTCGCCTTCAAATTCATCCACAAACTCTGTTTCGTTTTCTTGCACAGATAACTACACCATTGTGATTAATTCTTTTATGGAACCTGTCATTGAAAGGGCACCATCTGTGCATAAGCCGTCACAGTTCTTTCGCAATCAATTGTCTCCGTGTATCCATTTATTATTATAAAAACGTCTTTACCTTTAGCAGTAAAGGAAATTTCCTTACAACAGAGATACTGTTCAACTGTGTTTCCTTCATCAAGAAACAACACGTGAAGGAAACAACCTGAGAGAGGCCACTTACATCGGTGGATTCATCGAAATGAATTGCAAACATTAAATTTGTTTCAATGTTTTCAGATATATCCTGAATACGTTTTCCAACTGTATTATCAGCCAATCAAATTTTTTTCATATTACATTCATACTAAGTGTCAAACATTGTTTTCACTGTAGCACAGCAAGCTGGAATGATTGCTTTCTATACAGATACTGAACTGCACACCCGGAAGCGTGTTTTTTTGCAGCAATCTCAGCAACAAGATAACCATCTTCTTGAGCTTTACCACAACTCTTAAATTTCTTAGTGAACAAAGAATTCTGCTGATTTTTCTGTCTCAGAATTTCTTTCAAATAGTTGAAACTTTTTTTCTTCTAAATGTTTATGTTTTGTTGAAATATGGCACAGAAATGTATTCGGTCCTTCGACATAGATACTAAGATTCAGTACCACCCGCTTGCATTTCAAAGTTTTCTTCCCAATATAACACTCTCCACCAGAGAACATCCTTCATCACCACAACACGTGAATCCCATTCCTAACTTTTCATTATACAGCCTCACTATTGTGTTCTTGTTAAAGCATCTTGGCGCTTAATACACAGATTGTGTGCTGTACAGTGTCGCCAACTCTCTAAAATAAAAATAAATGTGTCTGTGAAAAACCTGAAATAAAAAAGTGTATTATTGCGTAGTTCTATTTCACTAGATAACTCGAACTATATGAAGAACAATTTGATCCAATTTATACACAGGTAAGGCAAAATGTAATCAGCACTGACATTATTTTGATACAATTGTTTTCACTTCAGAATCAAGTTTTTGAAAAATAATTTACTCAGACTTACTCACGTAATGTACGTAATACAGTTTAAAACAACTTATATGCGTGTACGACGTTTCATTTTAATGGCTGTAATATCTGGCGAGGAAAGCACAAAAGAATAAAGGTTTGGATGTGGCCTTGCGCATCTCATTAGAGAAATGATTTCTGGATGCAGTAGTACTTCGAATGCAGATATAATAATCTGAGATTTTATTTCTATGATATGCTTCTACAATATAATGGTCTAGTGAAGCAGGGGACACAACCCGTCTGCTTTGACCAATCACGTCATACATTACTCATAGATAATAATGTCTTCACTTTCAGCTATAGATTAAAAAACAGTTCTGTGTTCCAGATAAGCGCCATCATTGTACACTAAAATAAGTGAATGTGATTTTAAAAGATATCGCTACATATTGCTCAAAATATTCTTCCTGTGCATTTGTTTAAATAATTGGATGTTTGCAATTCATTCGGTACTTAATTTCATTCTTAGTGATATTGAGGTAATTTGGACTACTGGTTTCTTATTTTAGGACAATTTTTAGTATCTCATTTTCGTTTGTAGGTATGGGTTTATCTGTTCCGATGAACCTGGATGATTTGAGAGGGTATGGGCGTAGACATGTTGGCCACGATTTGTTTTTTACAAACGTGTGGTCTGGTTACCGAGTATGTTCGATGTCGTTAGTGCGGCGAACATATACGCCTCACAAGTGCATCTCGTCGCCGTACTCACGGCTCATGAGTATGGCGCTGCAGCGAAGATCGGTCCAGTAGACGAGCGACGTGGTTCAACAAATCTAAGCTCGCCTTGAGAGACATGAAAATCACGTACTGTTGGTGTTTGAGATATCCTGTGTGGCTGTGTCCATGAATGTCGTGTGACTAAGCGTACAGTTGTGGACTCTTTTTGTAGGGTAGTTTGTGGGGAATACATGAAATATAGGGGGCCGCTGGGGGGGGGGGGGGGGGGGAGGGTGTTATGGTCGAAATTGACGAGTCCCATTTTGGCAAAAGGAAGTACAATGGGGGCTGTAGTTTCAGGTCAAGAGTGTGACGATGTAGTGTTCTAAAGTAGTACCCAATCGAAGGAAGGAACTTTTGGCCAGCTTAATTGAAGATCACGTTGCAGAGCGTTCCATTGTAATTTCATATGGTTTTTCTTCATATAGGGATTTAGGGGAAAGGGGTTATCAGCATCTCGTAGTTAATCACAAGGGGCTCATAGTTAATCCACAGGGGCTTGCACAAATAGCATAGAGGGTTATTGGTCAGCTGTAAAATCTCCTGTAGGGAAGGGGGAACGCCGGATTTCCCCACTTCAAAGTCACTTAGACAATTATTCATGGGGGCGTAGTATTCCCCAAACGTATTACCCATTCAAATGTTTTGTTAAACGTCTTGGGCAGATGTACCGTCCAAAATATGTTAGATAATTTCACATTAGGATGGGGGGTGGAGGTGTGAATGTGTGTGTCTGTGCGTGTATGTATATATATATGTGTGTGTGTGTGTGTGTGTGTGTGTGTGTGTGTGTGTTTTCATAATGTTTTGTTTCTTGTGTATGTGGCTATGTGATTCTTGTTGATGTCTTTCTAGGAGAGCTTTGGTTCTTTTATGAAGTTCCCGTGTGGTAAGTTCAGTTTTCCATTTTTTTCTTTTACTGCATTTGACTATTTTGACGTATTTCATTGTTGAATTACACCATTACGTACGTTTTCGTGTACTCCAGTACGTAATAGAAATTTCGGAGCTGTCGTTCTTCTTTCGTTTCCCAGCACAAATATCAGTATGATTTTTTCGAATCTGTACCAGCAATATTCAAGAATCAAGAATTTTATTCACCGTAGATCATTTTACAATGATATTGGCTTCGTCATACAAGATGTACTAGTACATACAGAATAATAAAATAAACTTCTGTCGATACATTATAGAATACATTTGAAGCATGGCAGTGTACCAAATTACAAAGGATAGCTTTTAAAAGTTAACGCAACAAGCTATCTTATAATCTAATATAATATGGTATTTTATTGTTTATAGTATAAACTTTGTAATTACACACAATTAACCACAGCACAAAATAATATGTTTAACTACAGACAACTTTTAAATGCTTATATTCTCCTCAGGCATCTCAAAGAATTCTTTAATGTCATAGAATGGATGATCTGACAGCCAGCTGTACCACTATTTTAAAAGAATTTGTATCCATAGACTGAACATGAACTGGCAGTTTATTGAGCATTTTGAGTGGGTTAACTTTGTGGGAATTTCCTGTTCTCGCTAATCTGTGGCGCGGTATGTCTAAATTACCGTTAGCCCTGGTGTTGTGTTCGTGCATTTCCCTTCTGGCAATAAATTCTGAAATATTATTATTATTATTATTTATATTAAAGGCGAAACGCCCGACACAACTAAAATTTGTATCCCGTCCTTCAGTTGACCTCTACACTGACACTACCTATTCGAAAAGAACGACATCTGTAACATTAATGAGATTTCCCTATATATGTCAACTGGAGAGCAGGATACAAACGTTGTGTATAGCTATATAGCTCAACTAAAGAATGGGATACTATTGTCACTGCTGTGATCAAAACTATAACCTTCAGTCGATACTATCAGCATCGAAGGAGAAAAAAAAATAGCCCATAGTGAAGTACGGGATACAAATTCTATATGTGTCGTCTTATTGCCTCTTCGCGTAGTTCAACTGAGGTACAGGTTGCAAATGTAACGTACGTCCATTTCCACGTTTTCGTTAGCAGTGTACATACATATACGTCAAAAGAAGTATAGGATATTAAATATTATGTACGTAGCTCCTTCTGCCATCGGTAGTACTACTAACTACGTAAGAACAGACTATTAGTGGTAGCGGAGGCGAAAGAAACAACACATGTAAAATTTGTATCCCGTGCTTCAGTTGACCGATATAGTTCAACTGAACAACAATGTTGACGAAAACGAAATGTGACGTGAGGTATTCTATGCTACCAATATTTCCCCTTCATTTTCCACAGAAATAGTACGATACAAACACGCAATATCCTTAACGTGAAAAAATTACTTGTCTTGACATATGTCAACCATGTTTTTTGTCTTTCGTATTCTTTTGTTTCTGAACACACTTGTCAGCTGTTAACACCCATAGAGTAAATTTCTCTGGTAAATGCTGACGTCATTGGTCGGGTTGTATCCCGTGCTTCACTAGACCCTAATATCACCTCACTTTTAAAACTTCGATATTCTGACGCAAAAATGTATTTAAATAATCATCTTCATGTCAGTTTCTTTCGCATAACTTTCTTTCTTTCACAATAAAAATATAAATAATATTTCTGCTAGGTACTCTCAGGACAGACTTCACAGTATATATGCACTGTAATATTGCATTATTTCTTACACTTAGCAAACTACTGCAGTGAATAGAAGTTCTCTGTTCCTTTCCTCAGTTCAGTCGCTGGCACATTGTTTATTGCAGCTGTGAAGTGAATGACGGGTGATTATCCTGCATAAATCAAAGTCTGTTTTACTTGGATCAGCCTTCTTCAGTAACCGCTGTCTGTTGTTTATTTTTCGTAGTTGCGTTTTTTTATCTTGTGTATGTGTATACTGGTGAGTTCATAACACACATCAACAGAGCTTTACTTTGTTTTGTTGTTCTTTTTAATACAATCTAATAATACATTTTCAGGGAATATTGAAGCGAGTTTTGATCTTAGTTCAATGTAAATACCTGTCATTTAATCAACATATGTTTTAATGCCAGGAAAACGTCAAAATGGCTGTGAAAAAATTCATACTTCCGGACCCCAGCTAAATCACACGATTTCAAACTATATGGTATTAAAAAGAAGCCAGGGTTCGCTCTTAAGTAAGCTGAGTAGGCGGCACTAGTTTGTAGTATTGAAATTTCATACACATTGCTTGACTGTTGCTCTGCATCTGATATTTCATATACTGCAAAATGTCCCTATGTGACAATAAATTTATCCATTTCTGATGACTTTTGTAAATTATTTCACTTTGAAAGGAGTAAAATAATACACACGTCACGAAGAAGTCTGAAGGAAAAGTGTACAACTCCAACTACCACCGCTCGCAGAGTTTAAGACATAAACCGAGAGCGCTAGGGTACAGAAGTAGAAGCGAGATATCTAGTGGCAGCTACATGCACCAAATAGTGGAATTCAAAATACTAATCACTCGTTTCATATCGGTGCGTGATCTACGGTTACACTGAACGAAGAGAAGAATGTCTTGCATTATTTTATCATAAGTTTTTAATTTGTTTTACATTCTGGATTTTCTACTCTTGTTACACCCCGAGGTTACGGGACACTTATTTTGGAAAGCTCTGGAGTGCAGTGTTTTACCAGTACAGTGACGTCATTGGCCTGTGCATACATCTGTATAGGTGATAGACAGCCGTGCTTCGAGCTTTTCTACGATGCAAGCTGGAAAAAGTACTGCCGTACATTCTGTTACGGACATTAATAAAAATTCAAAGTAAAGGCCTAACGATTGGCGATCTATTTAGCAAGTACATTCTAGAATCATTAAAAGAAACTGTCAGGCGCAGGCTGAAGACCAACTTAATCGATTGCTTTTGTGGAATGACTTCAATTCCTTGTGGATACTTCGCGGAACCGTGCGCCTGAAAACAGTTCTGGATTTCACCGCTAGATGTCGCTTGCGGTAGAAAAATCGAATCTGATGAAAAGTGATGGCGAATGTACTACTGTAATCTGTACTCCTGTAGCGGCGAAATAGGAATCAAGTACGTAATAGCTGGATTTATAACAAAATGTAACACTTCTGATAACACTGCAGAGGGTAAATTCCTTTGTTGTTCATCGTCATCGAGAAAGATAGAGAAAAATCGGTCAGAAGTTCTGTGACAGTATACCTTCTACTTTCGTGCTTGCAGAATTAAAACACCTACAATGGTTTGCCTTCTTCGAAGTTTTTTGAATGTTTTCTAACGTAAACACGTTTCAGAACTTCTATTCTGTAAGTATTGCTGCAGTGAGAGTGATTATTAGCGCCTTACGACTTGTTCAAAGCACTCGTTCACAAGGAAGAACCTTTCCATAAATTACGTCGTATATTTTACGCTACTGCTAGACATTTTCATTGCTAAATTTGATAGACACAGCATGTGATCTGCAAAACAGAAATACTTTTTAGACCTAAAGATGCACCTGTCGGAGAAGATATTTATCTTACGAAAAATTATTTGTAACAGCAACACAATAATAATGCAACTTGCCTCGAGTAGCCCTACTGTAAAGCTTATACGCTACGCTTTCTGTAAAATGAACAAGGAGCTAATAAAACAGTTCTTCTAAAGGGAAGTAATGGAATAGCATATTCGAAGGAAATTAAAACAGATACGTGGGAAAAAACGTCAGTAATGTACGTGAATGTGCAAAAACAAGTACAAAGGAGGTCGACAGGCTTAGAAAATAGAACAAGTAAACGTGTTCACATGGAGTTATCGTTAAAGGGACGTAGGTTGCTAAAAAGTGAACTACGGACGAAGGAAACTATTCCTTTAGTTCGCTGTCGTTAGCTGACGAAGAACAAAGCAAACGTAGGACAGCATGCGGGCACTAAACGGGAATAAACAGTTGAGAACATAGAAGACAGGAATTTATTGATGGGCTGGAAAAAAAATAGTTTTCTTTGTTAATGAGATCTTGCCTTTCTTTACGTATCCAACCATTGTACATGGTAGAGATGTTCGACAGTTTTACAAAGTAAGAAATATTTATGTAAAAACGAAAGTTTGCATCTGGTAAATGCTAACAATGTAAAATGAACGAGTTATATAGATGGTACAGTAGAATGCTAGACAAAACTCACATTTAGAATGAAATGGTACAATACGGTAACAGGCAACCGACACAAATAAAACATGTCAGTACCATTAACTATTGGAGTTACAGCAGCTTTGATAGAAAAGCTCACTTTTATCACAACTGTTACATTCTTCTGTAAAATGCTTTCCGCTTTAGCCGTCGTTGTTTGGTGTCCCTGGAGGTATTGAGTGACACACCGTGTGCTTGCATTGGCAGAATGTTGAATAATTGCATATACGTGTACGTGTTGTGTGTGTTTAAGTCTTATTGGGATGTCAATTACCTGCCTTAGTTGTGTAGACCTGTAGATGGTCTCTGTGTGTACTTTTTCCCTGGTATGCACCACATAAAATTTAGCAGTTTTTTTTAATATGGTGGTTTCTCACTCGGGAGATGCTCGTGGCTTCAAATAATTGAGCCGGTGCGGAAGGTTTCACTCGCTATAGTGTCGAGGTCTCTTTTTTTCTATTTCGAACCAGATTTGCAGCTCATTGTGGTCGATTACAACATTTCGATTATAATAGGCTGTTTCCTAAGTTCATGGATCTTTACAACTCCAGTAAAACTTAGGGGACGTTTTTCCAGAACGCTGCTCATCATCGTGGGTCCTGCTGCACAACTAATATTCCGATTAAAAACGAGCAAGCTTTTTCCCTGACGTTCTGAACGTCCTAGCAGCCGCCGCCCTTGCTGAGCACAGAGCCCCACATTTCCGGAGAAGGTTGGCAGGAGAATCCGTGCTGGAGCCCGTGCGGCCTTTCGCAGTTCGCACGCACCCAGCGGCCGCCTATCGACAACATGACGTCAGCGGCTATGAGGAAGTGAAGAGCTGGACTGCTCAGTCTCCCAGGGACAAGCTGACCGCCTCAACTCGCCGCAGCTAGCCTTCAGCCCGAGTAAAACTAGGCCTCTCCGTCTGCCAAGAACTGCGTCTGTTTCCCTTGTAGAAACTGTTACTGTCTTGGACGCCATTAAATACTGCCAAATCTGTTTTCCAGCAACTGCGTTAAGTGGGACGTTCATGGCATTGACCGAAAATTTCGATTTTCAATTAATTTTGTATTTATTAGTCTAACTCACGGACAATGAGTTCTACATCTACAGGGTGTTACGTGTCCGGAAACGCTTACTTTCCATGTTAGAGCTCATTTTATTACTTCTCTTCAAATCGCATTAATCATGGAATGGATACACACAGCAACAGAACGTACCAGCGTGACTTCAAACACTTTGTTACAGGAAATGTTCAAAATGTCCTCCGTTAGCGAGGATACATGCATCTACCCTCCGTCGCATGGAATCCCTGATGCGCTGATGCAGCCCTGGAGAATGGCGCATTGTATCACCACAGCCGTCCACAAGGGGTTGCGTAGACAAGAGCTTTCAAATGCCCCCATAAATGAAAGTCAAGAGGGTTGAAGTCAGGAGAGCGTGGAGGCCATGGAATTGGTCCGCCTCTACCAATGCATCGGTCAGCGAATCTGTTGTTGAGAAGCGTACGAACACTTCGACTGACATGTGCAGGAGCTCCATCGTGCATGAACCACATGTTGTGTCGTACTTGTAAAGGCACATGTTCTAGCAGCACAGATAGAGTATCCCGTATGAAATCATGATAACGTGCTCCATTGAGCGTAGGTGGAAGAACATGGGGCCCAATCAAGACATCACCAACAATGCCTGCCCAAACGTTCACAGAAAATCTGTGTTGATGACGTGATTGCCCAATTGCGTGCGGATTCTCTTCAGCCCACACATGTTGATTGTGAAAATTTACAATTTGATCACGTTGGAATGAAGCCTCATCCGTAAAGAGAACATTTGCACTGAAATGAGGATTGACACATTGTTGGATGAACCATTCACAGAAGTGTACCCGTGGAGGCCAATCAGCTGCTGATAGTGCCTGCACACGCTGTACATGGTACGGAAACAACTGGTTCTCCCGTAGCACTCTCCATACAGTGACGTGGTCAACGTTACCGTGTACAGCAGCAACTTCTCTGACGCTGACATTAGGGTTATTGTCAGCTGCATGAAGAATTGCCTCGTCCATTGCAGGTGTCTTCCCCAGTCGTGAGTCATAGGCTGGAATGTTCCGTGCTCCCTAAGACGCCGATCAATTGCTTAGAACGTCTTCCTGTCGGGACACCTTCGTTCTGGAAATCTGCCTCGACACAAACGTACCGTGCCACGGCTATTGCCCTGTGCTAATCCATACATCAAATGGGCATCTGCCAACCCCGCATTTGTAAACATTGCATTGACGGCAAAACCACGTTCGTGATGAACACTAACCTGTTGATGCCATTACTGATGTGCTTGATGCTAGTACTGTGAAACAATGAGTCGCATGTCAACACAAGCACCGAAGTCAACATTACCTTCCTTCAATTGGGCCAACTGGCGGTGAATCGAGGAAGTGCAGTACATACTGACGAAACTAAAATGAGCTCTAACATGGAAATTAAGCGTTTCCGGACACATGTCCACATAACATCTTTTCTTTATTTGCGTGTGAGGAATGTTCCCTGAAAGTTTGGCCGTACCTATTTGTAACACCCTATATATCTACATCCATACTCCGCAAGCCACCTGACGGTGTGTGGCGGGGGGTACTTGAGTACCTCTATTGGTTCTCCCTTCTATTCCAGTCTCGTATTGTTCGTGGAAGGAAAGATTGTCGGTATGCTTCTGTGTGGGCTCTAATCTCTCTGATTTTATCCTCATGGTCTCTTCACGAGATATACATAGGAGGGAGCAATATACGGCTTGACTCGTCGGTGAAGGTATGTTCTCGAAACTTCGACAATACCGAGCTACTGAGCGGCTCTCTTGCAGAGTCTTCCACTGGAGTTTATCTATCATCTCCGTGACGCTTTCGCGATTACTAAATGATCCTGTAACGAAGCGCGGTGCTCTCCGTTGGATCTTTTCTATCTCTTCTATGAACCCTATCTGGTACGGATCCCACACTGGTGAGCAGTATTCAAACAGTGGGCGATTAAGTGTACTGTAACATACTTCCTTTGTTTTCGGACTGCATTTCCTTAGGATTCTTCCAATGAATCTCAGTCAGGCATCTGCTTTACCGACGATTAAATTTATATGGTTATTCTATTTTAAATCACTCCTAATGCCTACTCCCAGATAATTTATGGAATTAAGTGCTTCCAGTTGCTGACCCCCTATATTGTAGCTAAATGATAAAGGATCTTTCTTTCTATGTATTCGCAGCACATTACACTTGTCTACATTGAGATTCAATTGCCATTCCGTGCACCACGCGTCAATTCGCTGCAGATCCTCCTGCATTTCAGTACAATTTTCCATTGTTACAACTTCTCGATATACTACAGCAGCAACCGCAAAAAGCCTCAGTGAACTTCCGATGTTATCCACAGGGTCATTTATATATATTGTGAGTAGCAACGGTCCTACGACACTCCCCTGCGGCACACCCGAAATCACTCTTACTTCGGAAGACTTCTCTCCATTGAGAATGACATTCTGCGTTCTGTTATCTAGGAACTCTTCAATCCAATCACACAATTGGTCTGATAGTCCACATGCCATTACTTTGTTCATTAAACGACTGTATCAAACGCCTTGCGGAAGTCAAGAAACACGGCATCTACCTGGGAACCCGTGTCTATGGCTCTCTGAGTATCGTGGACGAATAGCGCGAGCTGGGTTTTACACGATCGTCTTTTTCGAAACCCATGCTGATTCCTACAGAGTAGATTCCTAGTCTCCAGAAAAGTCATTAGACTCGAACATAATACGTGTTCCAGAATTCTACAACTGATCGACGTTAGAGATATAGGTCTATAGTTCTGCACATCCGTTCGACGTCCCTTCTTGAAAACAGGGATGACCTGTGCCCTTTTCCAATCTTTTGGAACGCTACGCTCTTCTAGAGTCCTACGGTACACCGCTGCAAGAAGAGTGGCAAGTTCCTTCGCGTACTCTGTGTAAAATCGAATTGGTATCCCATCAGGTCCAGCGGCCTTTCCTCCTTTTAACTGTTTTTCTATCCCTCTGTCATCTATTTCGATATCTACCATTTTGTCTTCTGTGTGAAAATCTAGAGAAGGAATTTCAGTGCAGTCTTCCTCTGTAAAGCAGCTTTGGAAAAAGTCATTTAGTATTTCGGCCTTTAGTCTGTCATCCTCTGTTTCAGTACCATTTTGGTCACAGAGTGTCTGGACGTTTTGTTTTGATCCACCTACCGCTTTGGCATAAGACCAAAATTTCTTAGGATTTTCTGCCGAGTCAGTACATAGAACTTTACTTTCGAATTTGGTGAACACCTCTCGCATAGCCCTCCTCACACTACATTTCGCTCTTCGTGTAATTTTTGTTTGTCTGCAAGGCTTTGGCTACGTTTACGTTTGCTGTGAAGTTCCCTTTGCTTCCGTAGTAGTTTTCTAACTTGGTTGTTGTACCACGGTGGTTCTTTTCCATCTCTTCCCAAAGTTTCAGCGATGAAATTGCATGCGAAGCGCCTGAAAAATAAATGTGTGACGCTTCCTTCCTGCCACGCCCACTTCATGATGCAACACTTCAGTACTAGTTCAGCGAACTATTATTCTGTTACTTTCAAGCAAACTTGCACAGGCTACATCTAGAAGGCTGTGAAATACACTGTCTGTTTTATATATTATGTGTCACTCTGTTTCGTGTCTTAGCAACAATTACAAAACATCTGCTTTTTTTTATGAAGAAACAATTCTTGTTTTGCAAAATTTTCACCTGCTAGAGGTGTCAGAATTGGAACTTTGTGATGCAGTTCTTGTATTTAATTATGGAAACGTAGAGAGGATGAGGGTATTAGAGAGAATGAGCTTTAAAATAGGAAATTTCACTCAAGATATCTTGAGAAAAATAGATTTACATCGCCTCTTTGCAGCTGAAAAGTCATTTGAAGATCCGGTAGAGGAAAGAAAGTAGAAACGAGGTGACATAAGAAAAAATACTTTAGGTTGAACTTTAATTGCATTTCCTGAAATTATGTTTTTTGAAGTTTATGTAGCTTTTTCTTAGAATCTATGAAGGCTGCAATTATGAAATTTTGTACACTTATTCCTATGACTCTCCCGCCGGAGGTTCGAGTCCTCCCTGGGGCATGGGTGTGTGTGTTGTTCGTAGCATATGTTAGTTTAAGTCAGTTTAAGTAGAGTTTAAGCCTAGGGACCGATGACCTCTGCAGTTTGGTCCCTTAAGAACTCACACACATTTGAACATATTTATTTCCATGAACCCATTAAATGATGTCTCAAGAATAAATTTTGACTGGTAAGTTAGGCTCTTTTGCTCAAAAATACTGGCGCTTGCGTTCGGAAAATACTGTTGCCTGACTCCTGTCCAAAATTTTTCACAGGCCGCACTGAGGGAAATCACAGCAGCATACCAGAGGCTACGAGAAGATTACGAGGTGATCGCTGATAAATAATATGGTCCTTGTGACGAGATGTCAGATATCAGTAACTTTCCGGAATGATAATCGTACATTGCTCCCCGCCTCGTATCTCATGTTGTGTCTGAATTGCTAACAGAGAAATTTGCAGCGTCCGAGTGAAATTTGGAACTAGTAAGAAAGTGAGCAGTGTTCAACCGGATTTCTAAGAAAACCCACATTCTACCGTCAGATTTTTAATTGCTACTTCGTATCTTATAACTGAACGTAAATATCAAGGAGTACTTTAGCCAGAGCCGGTTCAACAACATTTTTTCACACAAGTGACATATCATTTGCCAACCATTTCAACCCCCCTCCCCCTCCTCCGCCTCTCCCCCCTTTTGCATCGTACGTTCTCACCCGTGTCAATTTTCGATATACACATTATACAAATATTGCATTTGGGCGTCAGGGACGCCGCAAGTGGCCACTGATGATTGTGATACCTTCCGTATTGAAATCTTAAGTTGCGTCTCTGGCGTCCCTTTCAGCTAGGTGCCCCAAACGGTGGCCTAAAACCGGTCCTGAATGTAGCAGATTTCCTAGATTTTACTGCGATGAGATAGTGAAGACGATGGTGAATTGTTAGTGAGCTGTTTTTAGTATTATTGATAAAGACGGAAGCCCTGCTCGCCTGCTTGCGCCAACCAGTGTCATTTCGGTTATGTTTCTTCATTGGTTATGCACACTGTTTTGTATGTTTTCTTTTATTATTTATATAGTGCGGGGAGGGGGGTAGTAGACAGGACTTGCTTGTGAAGTAGCGACAGTAACGAAACAAAAACTTCGTTTTGCTGACTGTGAGTTAGTTATTTTCTTAGCGTTTGGTCCTGTATGTATTTATTATAAGTTGTAGTACAATAACAGATGCATAGTTGCTGCTAGTTTTATTTTATTTATCTATCAGGTTCCTTAGGACCACAGGAAGCAAAGGGACTTGATCAAGCAACAAAGCACTGCACAATTTGCAGAATATCGATTAGAATATTTTTAAGAAAAATTACTGATACAATATGAAAAAAAATCTATGAGAGAGCACACGAATAAATAAACACAAAACCCGAACGAAAGCTTAAATAACCTGATTTAGAACAGATGCTCAAGGCAACATGCTGTTCATCTACTAATGCTAAAATTTTCTCATACGATTCTTGTCTGGTGTTCAATGGTGGTAACACTGGATGAATCAGGATCCTTATGAAACTAGGATTTGATGCTGGTTGCTTCACCAAAAATCTAATGAGGAAGATTGATTATGCGCGTATTGCCTTCTGAAATGTCAGAGAAGCATATTGTCAAAAGGTCACTCCAGGAGGATCTGACTGCAAGGAAAGAGTTACACGAAGAGCAAAAAGACCAAATGTATACTTATGGCCAACGCTAAGGTACTTGTTCCTGGCATAAATGCTAATAGAATTTGTTTTCTGCATTTCCTGCGACTTTCATTTTTCAGAGTGTAAGGAACATTTCCTGCTGAGCGTTGCAGTTAAAAGGATGAAATTTGCTACAGACTTTATACATACTATAACACAACTTCCTGTGGTATAAAATTTTTTAAAGTGCGATTCTGTGAAATTTATTTAAATTTTTGTGAAAGAAAAACTGCTATGTATCACACACATAAATTTAAAAAAAATGTTGCGTGGACTCTAAGACTGATATTAATTACTAAGATTACATTTTGAAAGTCATAAATAAAGTAATCTTTGAGAGAATATTCCCCACGTGATAGTATGTGTTCCAAGAGTTTCCAGCAACGTCCTTATTAAATTATTTGTCAAAAAAGTGAAAAACCTATCAAACAGTAAAAGTTACATCAGCCTGTACGTACGCGTGTATTTTCTCACATGTCCCCCTTAAACGATTTGAAGAAATCACTATAAAGCTAAACCTAAATGGCTGGAGGGGGATTTCCTCTCGAATACGAGTGCAGAGTCTTAACTGCAATTTCCATGTATTGTTTATTTGTTGCACTACTTACGTACTGAGTGTCTCTGACAGTCGCAAAGGTTGGCAGGACGTTATTTCTCAGGAAAGCTGCCTGGCACTGTATTCAAACACGGCCGTGAGTTTCTTTATCTTATCAAGTTGTAGACAACATTATATTGTGACACACGCTTATATTTGATTCCTGATAATCCATGCTGCTTACATTCCATACTCGTGTGGTCGGAGACCCAGCGAGACTGCAGTTGCACTAATATGTTGTCTCTTGTTTTGATTTGTCAACAGGACGTTAAACTCTAATCTCGCTTTTGCTAATCTTTACTTTCGTGGAGCATGATCCATTCCCTATTCGCAAAAATATCATCTGTTGTAAAGATTAGTTAGTTTCAAATGTTCCTATACTTTTGCGAGTAAACAGTAAACAGCCTTGACAATCTGAAGCTGAACTACATGTTTTCAACAATCAGTTTAAGTCTTAAGAAACTTCCTCGCAGATTAAAACTGTATGCCGCACCGAGACTCGAACTCAGGACATTTGCCTAGCGCGGGCAAGTGCTCTACCCAAGCATGACTCATGACCTGCCCCCACAGCTTCAATTCTGTCAGTACCTCGCCTCCTACCTTCCAAACTTCACAGAAACTCTTCTGCGAACCTTGCAGAACTAGCACTCCTGGAAGAAGGATATTGCGGAGACATGGCTTAGCCACACCCTGGGGGATGTTTCCAGAATGAGATTTTCACTCTATAGCGGAGTGTGCGCTGATGCGAAACTTTCTAGCACATTAAATCTGTGTGCCATACCGAGACTCGAACTCCGGCACACAGTTTTAATCTGCCAGAAAGTTTAATGGTTCAAATGGCTCTGAGCACTATGGGACTTAACATCGGAGGTCATCAGTCCCCTAGAACTTAGAACTACTTAAACCTAACTAACCTAAGGACATCACACAACACCCAGCCATCACGAGGCAGAGAAAATCCCTGACCCCGCCGGGAATCGAACCCGGGAACCCGGGCGTGGGAAGCGAGAACGCTACCGCACGACCACGAGTTTTCTTCTGTCAAATGGTTCAAATGGCTCTGAGCACTATCGGACTCAACATCTGAGGTCATCAGTCCCCTAGAACTTAGAACTACTTAAACCTAACTAACCTAAGGACATCATACACATCCATGCCCGAGGCAGGATTCGAACCTGCGACCGTAGCGGTCGCGCGGTTCCAGACTGAAGCGCCTAGAACCGCTCGACCACACCGGCCGGCAAGCATGAAAGGATGCAGGTGGTCCACTATAATGTTCAAACAGTCCAACGCTGCCACGATATCTTCGATTATTACCACAGCTCCCAATGAAGCCAAGGTCATTTCCTCCGTAGCGTAATATTACATACAGTGGGATCCACATGTTTAATAAGAAACGTAATTCATCCAATCAGGTGACAGGTTTCCATTTATCTGTGGTCCAGTTGCAATGCTCCATGTCAACTGCAGTCATAATCGATGACATTGTTGGGGCAACATGTTAACACATAGGGGCCATCTCCTGTGCAGCCCCATGTTCAACGATAGACACTGAACAGTGTACTCAGAAACGCTTCCACATCCACCAGCGTTGTACTCTGATGTCGAAGTTTCCACAAATCGCCGCCTATCCTGTTTTATATAGCGGGAAAGCCACAAAACTCCAAATTTTGTGACGAGGCATGGGCACCCAGCACCTTGTGGCCTAGTCATGGTTTCACTTTCAACCATTTTGTACAGGTGCTCACAACAGTAGTACGCAAACTGCCAACTAACTTCGCCATTTCCGAGATACTGGTTTCCAGACGCTGGGCCATAAATATCTGCCATCTGTCAAAGTCGTTTATGTCAATGTATTTCCCCACTTGCAGCCAATATCGTCGCTAGAATGATTCCCCATTTGTCTACGCTCCGTTTATATACATTCTTTTCTGTGTCATGTGTCTGCAACGCCACCAGATAGCATTCAGTCACGTAGTCGGCAGTAGCCATAACTTTTGGCTCATCATTGTAGACAATAATGGACTCACACTGAGTGAATCACTGTGTAACATAATTTAGTGTATGAGTAAAAGCGGAGTTAACATATATATAACAGTCAACCCCAGTACCACATTTTTTGCACTTAGAAGTATTCTTATTGTATTAACCTGAAGACATAGACACTTCCTAATTTGTGAAAATTCGCACATCCTACTATTTTGGGAATATATTGTGGGGCAATGTGGTTAAGTGTGTAGGCAGGCTATGAGAGAATGAGGTAAGACTGTACTGTTGCCAGGTTTCCAATGATATCATCGATAATTTCACCGTGTAACATTGCCAGCCCCCCCCCCCCCCCCCCCCGAAGCCAATTCCCCTATGTAAAAATGGCGGGAAATTCAAAAATCCAAGATGGCGGATCTAGCTCAACTATCTTAAGTATACAATCAGTGATGGTAGACCTGATACCAGCCACTATGACATCAGAATCCAAAACGCAATGCGAGATAGCGGACCAGGCCATACGAGGCTAGCCTGTGTGATGTCATGATCCAAGATGCCAGATCTAGGCATACGAAAACAGCTTTTTCTAAGTATAGAATAAAAGTGGATGGAGACAGAGTTATGGCTCCAGCTTGCATGGTTGCCACATCACTAATGCTAAGTTAAGAATCCAAGATGGCTACTGCGTTTCACCTGATGTCAAAATGGAAGTAGGCCACTTATTGTGAGTATAAAATCTAGGAGCACAGTTTAAAACAGTGGTAACCCGGTTGTCTCAAGTAAAAAATTAAATGTAAACAATTTCCCCCATCCATCTGACATCACAGTTTGCTGGCACTGCTTGCTTGTTTAAACAATTTCCCAATACCCCACATACCAATGGCGGGAGATCAGTTGCCCTAAGTTAAGGCAGTGTCATATTAAATAGATATGTTTGTGTGTGTGTGTGTGTGTGTGTGTGTGTGTGTGTAGTAAGATGGGGTGAGAACAACTTCATCTTTATTTCACCTTTATCTTCAGCTTCATCTTTATTTAGACACAATGAGAGAGCCCCTGCCTCTGCCGACATTCCATCCCATGCTGCCTCACCGAGTGAGATGGCGCAGTGGTTAGCACACTGGACTCGCATTCGGGAGAACGACGGTTCAAACCTGCATCCGGCATCCTGATTTAGGTTTTGTGTGATTTCTGAGAATCGCGTTAGGCAAATGGCAGGATGGTTCCTTTGAAAGCGCACAGCCGACTTCCTTCCCCATCCTTCCCTAAGCCAATGGGTCCAATGACCACCTTGTTTGGTCTCCTCCCCCACATCAACAAACCAACCAACTAACCATGATGCCTCCCCACAGAAGCAGTCCCCACTTCACTGTGATATGTAGACCATTGTGCTAACAGAGATACCACCTGGCAAGGCAAAATGCACGTACCGTGCTGTCACTCCCCCAACTTCCCCCCTCCCTCCCCCCCTTTCACAATTGGCAGTCTCCCACTCTACCACAGACTACATCTGCTGTGAGTTACAAACTGTGGCAAATTAAAAAATCTGAGACAGTTGTTCCGATTTGTGCCACTGGTATGTTATTTGTCATGGAGATGCAGTCACTTCACCGCTCCTCTCAGATCACAATCCCTGTGTCCTAAGCTAAAGTGATGAGAAATTTGGAAATACAAGTGGCACACTTACACTTCATCCGACAATGAGAAATAGTGAAAAATTCAAAATCATTCTAAGTTTAAAGTGGCCAATGGCTCACATTTAGATCCCACACAAAGCTGTTATTTCAATTACCCTGGCAGCTAATTCAAAAATTCAAGCACCTTTGTCCTCTGGGAGAACTTGGACTGCAGAATGTTCAGGTAATATGTTTTTGAAATTCATCATCAAAAAAATAATATGCAGGAGTAGTGGCAGATATGAAACAAGCTGTCCTTCTTCATAGACAAGCCTCAGTTTCACTGGAGACACATTATTATTGTATGCATCATCATGTGACCACCACATTTGAGAAAGAAACATCTTTATACTACACTACTGGCCATTAAAATTGCTACACCACGAAGATGACGAGCTACAGACGCGAAATTTAACCGACAGGAAAAAGATGCTGTGATATGCAAATGATTAGCTTTTCAGAGTATTCACACAAGGTTCGGTGCCGGTGGCGACACCTACAACGTGCTGACATGAGGTGAGTTTCCAACCGATTTCTCATACAAAAACAGCAGTTGACCGGCGTTGCCTGGTGAAACGTTGTTGTGATGCCTCGTGTAAGGAGGAGAAATGCGTACCATCACGTTTCCGACTTTGATAAAGATCGCATGGTAGCCTATCGCGATTTCGGTGTATCGTATCGCGACATTAGTGCTCGCGTTGGTCGAGATCCAATGACTGTGAACAGAATATGGAATCGGTGGGTTCGGGAGGGTAATACGGAACGCCGTGCTGGATCCCAACGACCTCGTATCACTAGCAGTCGAGATGACAGGCATCTTATCCGCATGGCTGTAACGGATCGTGCAGCCACGTCTCGATCCCTGAGTCAACAGATGGGGACGTTTGAAAGACAACAACCATCTGCACGAACAGTTCGACGACGTTTGTAGCAGCATGGCCCATCAGCTCGGAGACCATGGCTGCGGTTAGACTTGACGCTGCATCACAGACAGCAGCGCCTGCGATGGTGTAATCAACGACGAACCTGGGTGCACGAATGGCAAAACGTCATTTTTTCGGTTGAATCCAGGTTCTGTTTACAGCATCATGATGGCGGCATCCGTGTTTGGCGACATCGCGGTAAACGCACATTGGAAGCGTGTATTCGTCATTGCCATACTGGCGTATCACTCGGCGTGATGGTATGGGGTGCCATTGGTTACACGTCTCGGTCACCTCTTGTTCGCACTGACGGCACTTTGAACAGTGGACGTTACATTTCAGATGTGTTACGATCCGTGGCTCTACCCTTCATTCGATCCCTGCGAAACCCTACATTTCAGCAGGATAATGCACGACCGCATGTTGCAGGTCCTGTACGGGCCTTTCTGGATACAGAAAATGTTCAACTGCTGCCCTGGCCAGCACATTCTCCAGATCTCTCACCAATTGAAAACGTCTGGTCAATGGTGGCCGAGCAACTGGCTCGTTACAATACGTCAGTCACTACTCTTGATGAACTGTGGTATCGTGTTGAAGCTGCATGGGCAGCTGTATCTGTACACACCATCCTAGCTCTGTTTGACTTAATGCCCAGGCGTATCATGGCCGTTATTACGGCCAGAGGTGGTTGTTTTGGGTACTGATTTCTCAGGATGTATGCACCCAAATTGTGTGAAAATGTAATCACATGTCAGTTCTAGTATAATATATTTGTCCAATGAATACCCGTTTATCATCTGCATTTCTTCTTGGTGTAACAATTTTAATGACCAGTAGTGTAATATGTAAGTTTAACCGTGACCGTCGAAAAACGTGACATATGTGACGAAAAGAATGATATGTTACGAGAGTAATGATCTGTAACCTAGTTGCGCGCAGCATTTCTAGATAAAAACACTATCAACAGTTTCATGCACAAGATCCCAACACCTCCTAGCATTCAAGACCCAGAGGCTAAGGCCGCGACAAGTCGCCAATTGGATAACAGGGACTGACATAGTCTGATGTATCACAGCAGCCTTCCTCAGCAAGGCACACCAAACCTTTCCAATTCAGACCACAAGACGGCGTGGTCATTGGCTATGGGACTCGCTGTCTGGCTATTTCTCAGTGCATGCACTCTGCAGTGTTATTCCTTTGCGCAAATGTATTTGTTGCTTAAAATGTCCTCACATACTACTGCTCTTTATAATTAGCTGAGAACGTTGAGTAGTTAGCTGAGAGTGTGTAGTAGCTAATAACCTTGTCAAATTTGAAAAGGACTACAATAATATAACAGTCTGATGATTTTTTTTTTCATTGAAACTTATCTGAAAAAGCTGAAAAGACAAGAAATTTGTACAACAGTTTCTACATCTACTGCCAAGTGAATGTAATGTGATGGACTTTCTACCAGGGCACTCTGACTTAAGACGACATTGTTGCTATTCAGATGTGTGGCGGAGCTCTTTCGATGGAACATTATTGCGAAAGTTTGAGGAATTGACAATTCCGACAGACTACAGAAAGATTTACTCCCGCGAACATACATCTCGCTTAAGGGCTGTGAAGGCAAGAGAAATGAAATCTCGTACAGAAACACATAGTAATTTTTCCATTGCTCTATTTGCGAATGGAACAGGAGTGAAATCAACAAGTTTTGTATTGAAATCGATGAATTTTGCGTCATACCTGATCCCCTAGTATTGAACTTGCATACTGAAGAACCAATGCAGTTATTAATGTTATAGCCCAATGTTAAGGCTAAATTGTGACGAAGTCCCCCATGTTTTAGTAAAATTGTAACAAATTGCTCGATGTTTCAATAGAATTATAACACGCTGCCATCACGTTTCAATGAAATTGTAACAAACAGCTCGATGTTACAGTAAAATTGTAACAAATTTCCCTCATGTTACAGCAAAATTGTAACAAATTTCCCTCATGTTATAGCAAAATTGTAACTAATTGCTTCCGCATGTTACAATAAAACTGTGACAAATGGCCCCTTGTTACAGCAAAAATTATAACAAAATGCCTTATGTTGTAGCAAAACTGTAACAAAATGCCTCCTTTTACAATAAAATTGCAAAACAATGCTCCATGTCAAAGAAAAATTGTAATAAAATGCCCAATGTTACAGTAAAATTCTAATAAATTTCTACATACATCAATATATACAGCAAAATTGTAAAAACTGCCCGAAGCATTGTGTTCTGTCCTGGCAGTCCCCACACTCTTTAACTACTGTAGGTTCAGAAATATTTCAAAGTGTAACTACAGTTGGGCGTATTTCATTGTTCCACAAGCTAGCAGGTTTGCAAAATTTCTCCAAGTCAACATGCATGGCTATTTCACTAATCATCTCACGACACTACTCATCTCACACACATTATGACCCTCTGCAACCTTGGCCAGCAAAAGACTTTCCCCATAAGTGCCCTTGTTGAAGGAACCACACCTGCATTCATCAGAAGCGTTTTAGAAGTCCTATTTAAATGTGTGGTGCACCATGTGCAGTGTAAAAACATAGTGAGGCGTGAACCCGCAGATGTAAATGTTCTGTGATGTCGTTGCATAAGGTGTCATTTGCAGATTAAAACCGCGTGAGTAATTACGTTTGGTTCTACATTGTACAGGTTTGACAGTAGAGGAGCAGGTCTGACGCAAAATCCGCTGATTTAGATACAAAAGTAATTGATTTCTGTGCAATATTTGTTGATTTTGGTACTGTTGTACTTGCAAATAAAGCGAAGGGAAGACAGCTCTCGTATTATAATCATATGGCATAATCTATTGAAATGAACGTCACATTTTTCCACTTTACAGCTTTTTCTGAGAATTTTCATTGCAAAAACATTAACAAACCGAAATGTCACTGCACACACTTCAAATTTTTCTTGGATTGTAGCTACAAAGTGGATTAGCGTGTTAGGGCATCTTAAGGGACTTACATAGTGTGTATGCCTCTGTAACTTACAAAAGAATATGCGACAGAAATATTTATTGAGATGGGTTCACATAAGAAATATTACTCTTCCTATAGGGCTATGAAAATAGTTTATTGAGTTATGTTCCATAGAGTTACAGCAATGAAAAGAACATTAGTTTTTTTCTATCATGTAGCTTATGTATTTAAACCATCTGTGAAGAAATAAGTGAAGTCACATTTATATCATGTTTTGTTTGGTAGCTGAAAACCTTCATAATGTTAGGGTGGGTTGCAACAAGCTGTACATAATATTTGGCTGTGCACAGATGGCTGTTGTGGTGGCGAAATGTTGATTTCAGTGACGTGTTTCAACGTGTGCCTATCTTCCTGAATGCACAACGCATTGCAACCTCCAAAACGATCTGCAGGCGGGCATGTGACGTCACCAGTTTCACGGAGCGATAAGCTTCCTCAGTGTGCTGCTAGGTGCCATGCTCGGTTAGAATGCCGACCATCACCTTACACCGCCATATACACAGCGGGTCAGACCGCACAAACAAACGGGGTTCAGTGTACTGCGGATAATGACATCAAATAAACATGGCATACACATCCAGCAAGTATGTTGGCATGTTGCTGATGCTCTACAATTCAGGTACTCTCCCTGAAAATGTCTATCTACACATCATAGGCCAATGTGGATGAAGGATGATGGTCACCCAGCCCATACTGTGCGTGATGTTGTGAAGGACCTGAACAACAGATTCCCTGGAAGATGGTTGGGCGCCAAGGTCCTCAGAAATGGCCCACACGGTCGCCTAATTTAACACCAACAGATTTCATGCCAATAAAGCAGTCATGGCATGTGCTGTGAGATATCCTGGTCGAAGAACTCCAGCAGCCATTACATTCTTACATGCTGCTGAACAACAACTTTGGGAAACAAGTACTTTTGAGAAGGCGCAGCAGTAATAGATGAAGACCAACAAAAAGTGAGGAGGTGGAGGAGTTTGTTTTAGCTTCAATATACCATGATTCTATGCCAGCTTACAACGCATTGCTTCAGTCAATAGTACTCATATCAGCCTTACATCTGTGTGGTGTATAGTACATGGTCATAGATTTCACCTGTACCACCTATCTCTGACACAGGCGCTGCATGCGAAGATTTCAATTGGAGAGTTAATTTCTGTGAATGGGCTATGTGCGATTCACTCTGGACACCTTATAAAGTGTTTCTCTGATGAAACCACGTTCACAAATTATGGTGCAGTGAAGTGTCATAATATGCATTACTGGCAGACAGAAAATACTAGGAGGCTATGTCTTGTCGATAGTCAATGTAGGCAGTCAATTAATGTATGCTGTGGAATCCTTGAGGATGAAACCATTGGTTGTCATTGCTTCGCAGGTCGGGTGAGATGTATCGAGTTTTTATATTCTACAATTTAGGTACTCTCCCTGAAAATGTCTGTCTAGACATCATAGGCCAATGTGGATGAAGGATGATGGTCACCCAGCCCATACTGTGCGAGATGTTGTGAAAGACCTGAACAACAGATTCCCTGGGAGATGGTTGGGCGCCAAGGTCCTCAGAAATGGCCCACACGGTCGCCTGATTTAACACCAACAGATTTCTTTTTTTGGAGATACCTAAAGACTCTTGTTTATGTAACTGAACCTGCAACCGCAGCTTACTTCAAATGGCCTATTAAAGAAGTTTGTCAATCTGCATCACTGCAACATTACATCTCGCCTGCAGGTCGTTTAGAAGGCGCATTGCATTGTGCATTCAGGAAGAAGAATACACATTGAAACACCTCACTTAAATCAATATTCCGTCACCAGAACATCCATCTGCACACAGCCAAGAAGCCAAGCATCATCTACAGTATGCTTCTTCCACCCCTAACACTGTCGAAGGTTTATTGCTCCCACACTAAACGTGGTAGAAACGTGATTTGTACACAGCTGGTTTAAATAAATCAGCTACAAGATAGAAAAAACTAATGTTCTATTTCAAATAAGTATCTCGTTGCTGTAAGTTTCTGGAAAATAATTCGATAAACTATGTTGATGACGCCGCAGAAAAAGTAACGTTTCTAATATTGACATATCTCAATAAATAATCCTGCCATCTATCACTTTGTTAATTACGGAGACCTACGCTTTATGTGAAACACGCTATATGTTCAAGTAAGTTATAATAATGTGGTGTGCAGGTACTGAGAGATCACTGGTCGGTGAGTCCCAACGCAACCAACAATACAGTCTAGCAGTGTGAATAGGAAGGGGTTGGGGCATCTCACTGGGGCAGGTCACTGTGACTCATAAAATTGGACTTGTGATATTCGCTATTTTTGACTTCATTAAGACAGCAAATACGAGTAGTTAATACTTTCAGCCAGAAGGCGGGCACTTGTTTGTAAATAATGGTTAATGTATAATGAGGCGACGCATGGCGACGGTGGAATTTTCTAAATAATGTAATTCGTCGTCTTTGGGCGGCAATATAAACAGAAAAATACGGATAGATATGCGATCCTTCACTATTTTGTTCGCTGGAGAACAAATGAAGCCTTGACCGCTAAAAAGACTTGTACTGTTTTTCTCAAGTAAGACGGACGCAGATTTGTGGCAGTCTGATCCAATTTGTACTAAATGTATAAAAACGTGTTATGTCTAAGTTTGAGTGAAGTGTAAAGAACTGTTATAACTTGCCGTGACGACGCACGAGCGACTCAAAGAAGTCAATGGCTATATAAAAGAGCGCTCAATGGACATGATACGGACATGAAAATCTACCGTCATTGCAGTACTAAGCTTAAGGTACGATATATGTTTTAGTTTATAATAAATATTTGTTCTGGGAATACTGAATCATTTAGCAGTGCTCATTCCTATCATCTCCTCAGTATTCTTTTCATTTTAATTATGCATTTTGCTAAGATTACAGACACGGAGATCAGCAGTCCAATGTGCGTGTTACATTGATAAAAAGAAAACTGTTTTATCGTCTTCTTGCATCAGCTTTAATATTGAATTTCCCTTTCGTGTGATGTTACAGTTGTTTTTGCGCCCTTAAGATCTTTCTGGTCCCTTAGGAAATTGTTTTGTCATGACAATAACTTCACAACCGGGTATGATCGTATCTACGATCATGAAGTAATTAGAAAGACGATAATGCGATTTCTTAATCAATAGCACGCTAGTTGTGACTGCCTCAAGCCACGCGAAACTGCAAGTAAAAACTAATCACATCTCATAATGCAATATTTTATGACAATGGTCAATCCATGATTCTTACGCCAATTGTGATTGATAAAACAGTAAGCTAAGTCTCAATTTCCAACTTTCCATTGAATAACAACATCACTTTTATTTTGTAACATCACAGACTGCATGAGTTAATGTTATCCTGTCTGTGGCCCTCCAGATCTAAGCTACAGGTCTTTGTCACTCGGAGTTGTTGGGATCATGTGCGTAACACTATTGAGAGTTTTCCGTCTCTAGATGTTGCTCACAGACCATTACTCTCATAACATTTCATTATTTTCGTTACGCGTATTTAACCGTTTTTTGATAGCCACTATTCAAGTTGTGAATTAGAATCAGTATGTTTCATTCTCAAAAGTGGTGTAAACATGATGGATGCATACAAGAATATGAACAATGGCAGTTTTTTAATAGCTGCCACCTCATAACTTTTCAGTGTGAGCTGAAACATAAGCATGCTTCTTGCGTTTTCAAATTTCCCCGTAATTTTAACTTACAACACATAGAAAGTGACATTGGAAGACTGGCGGGCTGAATGCAGCTCCATCACAAATGACGTACTGTCTTTGGTTTTGGAAATCGCCCCAATTTTTAACTCAGGGCAGGTGTGGTCTGTGGTAGTGAGGAAGATCACCAATCATGCACTTTGTTTCAGGCATTGAGGCAGCAGCGTGATGGTAAGTGCGTTTTGCGAACCCGGGTGGTGACACAGCTTCATGTGGCGTGGTGCTGGCGGCAGTTAGCCCTGCTAGTGTGGAGGTCTGAGCGGCTCAATGCAGCAGAGGCTGCTCACGTGAGGTGGTAGTGCAGTAAGTGGCAATCTGGTCAGCAGGGGCTCTGCCAGTCCAGCATCTGTTTAACTAAAGACACAATTACTATTAGACACACACACAGCATATGTCTAACGTGGCACCATCTTAAACTTGTGTCAACTGGACTCTTGCAATTGGCATGTACAGTAGGGGGGACAATTGTTTAAACAAACAAGCTGTGTCAGTGAACTGTGATGTCATAGAGGTGGGGAAATTGTTTGGCTGCCATTTCGAACCTAGGACAATTGGATTATCATAATTTTAAAATGAGCTCTTGGATTTTATACTTACAAGCAGCTCGGTTTCAAGGGAAAATGCAGCAGCCAACTTGGATATTCATAACTGGTCATCTTGGATCATAAACTTAGCATAAGTGATGTAACGACCATGCAGGCTGGTCCTGTATCCCCAGATCCGCCATTTTGAGTGCTGTACTTAGAAAAAGTGACTTGGCAATCGTGCAGGCTGACCTTGTATGCTCAGGTTGGCCATTTTCGATTTTGATAACGTAGATGCTGCCGTCATGTGCCCACATCTGTCATCCAGTATCACCACCTTGGAGTCTGATGTCATAGAGGCTGGCTTCATACAGCCAAATTCGCCACCTTATAACACCAGCTTGGATTCTGACATCGAAGAGGCTGGCCTCAGGTTTCCCACCTCTGGTTTTACTCTTAGAACAGTTGAACTAGATCTGTCATATCAGATTTTTGAACTTCCTGCCATTTTGCACTTAGCAAAACTGGGCTACTTTGAATTTCCCACCATTTTTAAAATTTCCTGTCAGGTTTTTCATTTCTCACTATTTTATACAATAGGACAATTTCCATTGTGTGTCATAGGAGAGGGGAAAGAGTAGGTGGAAATCTAGTAACGTGGCTTGGTGATGTCATCAATGATGTCATTTGAAACCTAGCAGCAGTGCAGCCAGGTCTCGTTCTCTCTGAGCTCTGCCCCACTTATGTGATCAATAAGAATTCATTTGCTTTTTGATACAGTTTACCTTTATGCTATCACAGGCTGATAATAAAAGTTAATTCTTGACTAACAGTTTTACGGAACTACACTATAAGATGGAAAAATGATGGTAATATAGATTTGGTTCCATTGCCTAGAGCAGAGAGAGAAGTTCTGTACTGAAAATTTTAACAAGTTTGGGAAAACATAACTTAGGTAACTATGTATATCTGCTTACTAGACAGTCCTTCAAAAATTATGAAGTGGTATTGCGAACACTTGCAATTCTCAAACATGCATGGAGAAGGAATTCTGCCATGGCCTTTCAAAGGAACCATCCTGCCATTTACCCTAAGTGATTTAGGGAAATCACAGGATACCTCTGTCTTGACGACCGGACGCAGGTTTGAACCGTCATCCTCCCAAATGCGAGTCCAGTGTGCTAACCACTCGGTACTAGGTAACAAAGTTCCAAGTTAGGTTGTCAGTGAACTTCCGGTGTGGTGTGATTGATGACCTGGTGATACGGCCTGTGTTTCTGCCAAATTGCATGACAGCCACAGCATATGCACATTTTCTGATAGGAGACCTACCTGCACTTTTGGCAGGAGTTACATTACAGCAACAACGGCAAAAGCACCTGCAACATGATGGATCAGACAAGTATTTGAATAACACATTTCCTCAATGGTGGATTGGCTGTGGCGGACCAGTTAACTGGTCTGCCAGTTCACCTGACCTAACCCCAGTAGACTTCTGTTTATGGGGCTGGTTAAAGGGAGATGTGTAGGCTGCAAAGGTAAGTACACGTGAAGAACTTATCACGGACACCGTTACCCGCATTAAAGCCCGCCGAGATGATATTCAATGTGCAATACAACACACCCTTCAACAAATTGACAAGTGCCTTCAGATAGGTGGGGGACTTTTTGAACATCTCTTGTAGGATGGATCAGTCATCTGTTCTACCATTAATCCGTCCATCACAGCGCCTACACAGCATTTCGGTAATTAGTATTTACACTCGTCTTCATAATCATTCATGGATGTGCGTAGTCTTCAAGCAACTCCACTTCCCTAACTATCGAAAATGGGACACATGTTTATAGGAGTTTTAGGTTTATTTTCACATGTAGAGTCACATCACAAATTATGTGATATTCCTTATGAATCACCCTGTATGTCAAGACATTTTTAAGAATCTTGGTACTCCTTTTACAGTTGTTTATGTGGCTGTACAGACATTCAAAAATTGTACTGCTGGCTATGTGTTTTGTTTCTCCCGATCTGTTGTGGACAATTTCAACAACTTAAGGAAACGCCACGAAAATTCCAAGGACCGCATTTCATCCACGTGGGCACTCATAAATTAGGCAGTACAAGAATAGATTTTTGTTTGAACAATGCTTTCATATTAAATGCCAATAAACAGATAACTTCCCCGAGCGTGCATTTAACTTCTTGAATGTGACCTTCGGTGGACATTTTGATATCCCTCGACTAAGGATGGAACTGTCTGTGATATATTCTTCAGAACAATTCCGGAACCAGCCAGTGTTTAGACGAAGTCAATGTCTCACTTCCTGTCGTCTCAGTGAAGCAACTCAGAGAAGGAACTAATTAAATTAATTTTAACCATTCATGCAACCAGTACTTCGACAGAAAGATCATTTTCGGGGTTGAAGAGAATCAAAACTTATCTTTGAAATGCACAGTAGCAAACCAGACTTTCTTATCTTACTTTGTTGTTCACTGGAAAACGATTGCTCAAATCCTTGAAATAATATGGGTCATTCTACGACTCCATGATTGAAGTTTTCGACAAGGAAGGATCCAGAATTGACCTGAAATATAAATAACCGGAACTTTTAATATCATCCTTATTGCACCAGCTGCGACATAGTTGCGTATATGGACAGTGACCCATTATACTGTCAAATGTTTTTTATTCCAGTCTTTGATCACAATATTACGGCCTTATCACTTTAGGACATGGCATAGAAAAGATCTGAGGATGGTCAATACTGACAGAAACCGGTCATCGACAAAAGAATTGATATTGTGATCAAAGACTGGAATAAAAAACATTTGATCATCCTTATTCACGGAGACACAGTAAATGGGATTTTCAGAGTATCCGGCATCGCTCAGTAGGCCTAATCTTTACGAGGTTGGGCCTCGTGCTTTAGTAGACGGCGTACATTATTCAGTGTGATACTAGGGCGTGATGTGACGCGGTAACGGATAACCGTAAACAAGAACATAACAGTAATAAAAATGAAAATAATAATTATAATAATAATTTCGCCTGCCGGTGTGGCCGAGCGGTTCTAGGCGCTCCAGTCTGGAACCGTGCGACCGCTACGGTTGCAGGTTCGAATCCTGCCTGGATGTGTGTGATGTCCTTAGGTTAGGTAGGTTTAAGTAGTTCTAAGTTCTAGGGGACTGATGACCTCAGATGTTAAGTCCTATAGTGCTCAGAGCCAATAATAATTTCAATGGCAATAGTGTTACTCTTAACAATTTTTTAAAAGCGATTGCAGTTACGAAAACCTCACCCCTTGCCAGTGGGCGTACAAATAAATAGCAGCGAGTAATTTGATATTGTATGAAGGTAACCAACAGTCACAAAGATGCATTCAGTCTCACGGCGCTCACAAAAAAGTCAAAGGAGATGTTATCTAACGTTCAAGAGGCGACACGTAATCACATGCAAAAACTTTACTAAAATGGTGTACGTGTACAGTCCATATGTATAACACTGGAAGTCTGTGACTCCTGCATGGAAACGTTTCTTCCTTGATAATACCCAGTTTACTTCTCGATATATTCATATCTTAGCTCAGTATTTTTTGTTTAGGTCTTTTACCTTATATAACTTTTATAATTCTAGCATATGTATTTTTGTAACTTCTGTAAAAAAAGTAGTTGCATCAATAGGACTAAAAATAATAATATTTTCATTAATTTTAACGCTAATAATGTATACATATCCTGTAAACTAACTGGTTCGATATCGTTTCGATAAAAAAAGGTCGTTCAAATGGTCTACGTAACTAATAAACTAATTAAGTAACGTTACAAAAAAGATCTCTTCAAAGCAAGTTTGTTTCAGCCATGATCTCTTCCTTCGACGTCAGTTTTCTCCATCCGAGCTATTTCCTTCTGTACATATTTTTATTATGTTTATATTTTGGTTTAAAAAATCCTACTTCTGAATGTCTTTGATATGAAAAAAATAACCGCCATCTACATTTGTACGGGAAGGTGTCGATCTCAAGAGCAAAGTGAATTTATCTTCTGTTATGTCGTCAGTGTTCTTAGAGACGCTGCAACGAGGAAAAAGTTACACGGTTTCATATACATCTAGGCCGTTGCGCAGAAACAGTACTAGGAACTGTCGAGGAAACGGAGGTAATTATTAAAACAGGTTTGCAGCATCCGTGGGTAAGTGAGGAGGTACCCGTGTTTTTCAGCATCCTTGTTCATGGGAAGAACCACACTTGTACTTTTAACGATTGCTCTCTGAAGATGCTAAATACGAGAATGTTCGCTTATTCACGCAAGAAAGAATGGTTGCCAGGTTGCAGTTGGTTTCAATAATGCCACAATTTACTAACTATGCGTATTGGAGGTAGCTGTCGGAGACCTTGAGGTTAGACGTTATAATAAAGGTTTCAAACCAACAACATTACGGGACTGGATATACAAGAGTACGTTTTTCGGAACGACAACCTCAGCTGGGACTGCAAACCCATGGAGAATGAAAATTAAGCCTCGATTCCTGCTTTGATGAGGACTGTAACCAGTTCCACTTATTGTAAGAACAGAGACCTATCCTGTAATTAGCCTACGCCACACCTTAAACAAATAAAATTACATCATGCTTCGTGACATTGTACTTAGCCGAAGACATCTTTCACCACTTACACAAAAATCTGGTTCAGTGATCAGCATGTCGATATCTAGAGCAAGTCAGTAATTACCACCATTCTGCAAACTTGGTAAATAACTCACCAATCCAGATAGCTTTAACCAGCAGCATTGGAAAGAGTGAATTGTGTAGGGCAGATCCCAGTGTTTGAAACTGTTCATTTCCGTGGAGAGTGACTTCAGACGCTATAGTCCCTGGCCGACGATACTATGTAGTGACTTTCAGCGGATTCGGATCAGAAATTAAGCAAATTAACCTTACCATTTAGGATCTAAATACTCGTGACTGTGATTAATTTGTGTATGAATGCCGCCTTCAGCCACGTAATAGCTAAATAATCATCCAGTACGTCTGGCCACATATAGATCCATCTCAATACGCTTTCTCTCTTATACGAGAGTAATCCCAAAAGTAAGGTCTCCCAATTTTTTTTATAAGTACAGAACTCTGTGTGACAATTGGTCACACTGTTATGAAGAGTGTTTCACGCGCTGTGTGTAAACATGCGTAAGCCGCGCTGACGCGCTCAGTCTTGGCTTGGCAGCCGTTGAGAATGGGGCTCCCGTCGGATGTTACCGCCAAGTGCGAATTGCGCGCAGTTATTCGGTTTTTGAACGCAAAGGGCACAGCGCCGATTGAAATCCATTGCCAATTGACAGAAGTTTATGGTGATTCGTGCGTGGATGTCAAATATGTTCGTAAGTGGTGTAGAGAGTTTGCAGCTGGTCGGACCGAAATTCATGACGAACAAAGGAGCGGAAGACCGTCAGTCTCTGAGGAGACAGTGTTGAAGGTTGAGCAAAGCATGCGTGAAGATCGGCGGATCACCCTGGATGATCTCTGCACGTTGGTTCCTGAGGTTTCCCGAAGCACCGCTCACAGAATTGTAACGGAAACATTGAACTACCGGAAGGTGTGCGCAAGATGGGTGCCACGCATGCTGACTGAGGACCACATGCGGCAACGAGTTGATGCTTCCCGCACATTTCTTCACCGCCTTGCAGCCGAACAGGACAACTTTCTGGACTCAATTGTCGCGGGTGACGAAACCTGGGCATACCACTTTACACCTGAGACCAAGTAACAATCACGCCAGAGGAGGCATCCTTCTTTGCCAAAGCCGCGGAGATTCAAACACAGTCTGCCGGTAAAGTCATGACAACCGTTTTTTGGGATCGGAAAGGGGTATTGTTGGTCGACTTTATGCCCACTGGGACCACAATTAATGCTAACAGGTACTGTGAGACTCTGAAAAAACTCAAACGGGCAATTCAGAACCGGAGGAGAGGAATGTTGAGCAACGGCGTACACATTCTCCATGAGAACGCTCGCCCACACATCGCTCGGCAAACAGTTGCTATCCTGCAACGGTTTCAGTGGAAAATAATCACCCACCCACCCTATAGTCCTGACTTGGCTCCCAGTGACTATTAACTGTTTCCTAGGTTAAAAGAACATTTGGCCAGAAAGCAATTCAGCTCCGACGACGAAGTGAAAGAAGAGGTTCAGAACTTTCTGAACAGCATGGCGGCGAGCTGGTATGACATGGGCATACAAAAACTGCCACAGCGTCTACAAAAATGCATCGACGGAAATGGTGATTATGTCGAAAAATAGCTAAATGTTCAAGCTGTAAACTGATGTAAACCATTGCAGAAATAAACGGGTCTATGTACTTATAAAAAAATAGGAGACCTTACTTTTGGGATTACCCTCCTAGTATCAACAGATATACATCCTAAGAAAAAAGTCAACGCACCACGAAGGAATTACCCGAATGGAACGAAAACCGGTAGATGTGCTGCACATGTACAGACAATCAAATGATTACAGTTTCAGAAAAAAATCAGTGAGTAATTCAAGAGAAAGAGCTTCACAAATTAAGCAAATGAATAACGAATTGGTCCACTTCTGGCCCTTATTCAAGCATTCATTCAGCTTGCATCGATTGATAATGTTGTTTAACGTCTTCCTGAGGGAAATCATGCCAGATTCTTTCCAACTGGCGCAACAGATCGTCAAAATCCCGATTTGGTTGGAGGGGACCTGCACATAATGCTCCAAATGTTCTCATTTAGGGAAATTTTGGGCGACCTTGCTGGTCAAGGCTGGGCTGGGCAAGCACGAAGACAAGCACTAGAAACTCCCGGCGTGTACGGGCGGGCATAATCTTGCTGAAATGAAGCCGAGGATGGCCTGCCATGAAGGGCAACAAAATGAGGCGTAGAATATCTATGCTGTAAGAGTGCCACGGATGGCAATCAAAGAGGACCTGCTAAGAAAGAAAAAGCACCCCAGACCATCACTCTGACCACCTTCTCATGGCGGGTGACCGCCGTGGACTGTAAGGCTGGTCCCGGCGGAGGTTCGAGTCCTCCCTCGGGCATGGGTGTGTGTGTTTGTCTTTAGGATAATTTGGGTTAAGTAGTGTGTAAGCTTAGGGACTGATGACCTTAGCAGTTTAGTCCCATAAGATTTCACAAACTTTTTTTTTTTTTTTGGTGACCCTCAGGTTGGCATCCTACCGCTATCTGGGCATTTCCAGACATGTCTTCACTGGTCATCGAGTCCTGGGATCTCACTGACGGGAGTAGAACTGTCTTCATATCAGTGATGAGTCCCGCTTCGAACTGAACATTGATGACCGTCCAGAAGGAACAATATATTAATGACTTGCTCAGTTTGTGAAGCTCTTTCTCTAGAATTAACCATCCATTTTTTCTGAAATCGTAATCATTTGTTTGTCTGTACATGTACAGATTTCCATTCCATTCGGCTAATTCCTTCATAGTGCGTCTTATGTTTCATTTTTTTTTTTTTTGGAGCGTATTTTTCAATGGTTTTTTGAATCAGGGTTGCAAATGCACTTGTGTAATGCTCTTGCTAACACTTGAAATCTAGGTACCGGCATTTTATCCATTAAAGAATCCTTACGCTTTTCTTAATATGACTGTCTGTGGTTGTACTAACGATGTGAAGTAGTATGGTTTTACTGGTCACTGTATAAGTTTGGTTTCTTTGGTTTTTTAAATCTGTAGCTTCCTCAAGCTACCCTTATCGAACTACTGAAAATGACTGTTCCTGGACACTTGTGAACAGATTTCAGTGTCTGCTCCCAGCACAAAGTAAACATGGCTGCAGTATGCCTGCCCAGCATCCTTCCCCAAACCCCCAAAGACACCTACATCTGCTTGCTTAACTTAAATGACAGGAGTGGCTTACTATTTGTGACAGAAGAAAGCCGGCCGCTGTGGCCGAGCGGCTCTAGGCGCTCCAGTCCGGAAGCGCGCCGCTGCTACGGTCGCACGTTCGAATCCTGCCTCGGGCATGGATGTGTGTGATGTCCTTAGGTTAGTTAGGTTTAAGTAGTTCTAAGTTCTAGGGGACTGATGACAGATGTTGAGTCCGATAGTGCTCAGAGCCATTTGAACCATTTGACAGAAGAAAACTCGTTACGGTTTGGTGAGATCGCATTCAGTTTTACAACTGCAAACCGACTGTGGAAGACTCTCAACAAAGCGCACCTCTGTACCGTGGGTGTGTCCAACCGTACTTCATCTGTGGACTCAAACGCATCTGCTGAAAAGAGATAAGTTTCTACGCTACAAGAGAGGGAAATTAGGTGTACATTTCAACGTCACAGAAACTTCCACTCGAAGAATTGGGACCTTCATGAATTGTATAGGGTGCACCAAAGCGCAAATTCAGTCATAGAATACATATTTTTTTGCATAGGGTCCGCCTTTAGCAAAACACAATTTTTGTTTTTATAACCGAAACATGTTTCACTGCAGTTTCAGCATCTTCAGTGGGCTTTTATTTTTCATCTGTTAAAGATAAACAATGTTCTTTTACTGTTTGTAAACATGTAACTATTAGTTTTTAAATCGTAATTACAGATATCTGAAAAAACACACAAATTATGAGTTCATACCATTTTACCACATAATGTGGTTTTTCTGATGTGTTGTGTTTCTACAGTGACTGTTTTGTTCCACAGTTTGTCATCTGCAACCACTTATACCTTACAGTAGATAAATTAAGCCAAAATTACGATTTGAAAAATTGTTGTTTCTATGCCTGATATTATTTAATTCAATGTGTGTGTGTGTGTGTGTCTATTTACGTAATGTTTCACTTACATTTTCTTTTTCTTCATCTTCATCACTCTCAAACACTATATATTGAGTTGCCACTGTCACTGTTTCACTGTTTACCAGCTGTAAAAACAAACATGGTGGAACAGTTGAAGGTGTAAAAACAAGATGGCTGACAGTCGAACAGTTAAAGGTGTTCCCGGCGGTTGTTCTGAATCTTTCAGAGGCGTCTGTGATTTTGTGTGTGTGTGCGTGAAAAGGGAGTCATAGAATTACACATTTTTCAGCCCACTTGATATAGCTGCAAAATAATGTTCAAACTATGCCACGAGGACCATCCAGGGTCAGTTCTAGGCTAAATAATGGGTTGTAAAAAATCTTGAGCTCTTTTGCAAGATGTCACACATCAGGGTTGCCACAGGTTCTGAAAATCAGGGAATATCAGGGAATTTCAAACACATCAGGGAAATTTGAAAAAAAAAACTGGAAAAATTTCGTTTTTGTCTCCGTAGATGAAAGGGTTTGTTTACTGTGGTGTCATGCATCGTCGCTGGCTGGGTGCAGCTGAGTACGTGCGCCTCTTCCCTACCCCCTCATTCCTACTGCTCTCCTTCCAACCACTGCCCTCAGCTAGCAGTCAGTGCTGCCACCACTTCTTGTCACTAGCCTAACACCTGCCGACGAGAGCCAGGAAGGCATGAGGAGTGGTTTGTTTGGATCTGATTCTGAGAGACTGTAGATGCAGCAGCCGGAGACGGCGGTCGAGTGAGCCTGAGTTGTGATTGAGTGACTGTGTGAATGTATGTGTACTCTTGTTTTCTGACAAATGCTATGGCTGAATATTTAGTTGTGAGAGTGTGATTGTTTTTTCTACCTACCTGTCTGCGGCTCAGCAATCATCTTCGTGGTGAGTTGCTACCTATCTTTGTTATTATTAATTCTCAGAGTATATGAACAAGTTATTTGTTTCATATATTGATCACCGTGGTCTCATTTCATCAACTAGCTGTCTGTGGCCCGTGAATACCTGACCGTACGAGCCAAAACCGCAGGCCGCTTCTGCAGGTAGCTCTAATGGATGAAGCCTGTCGATCTGAAGCCATTCGGTTCCCACTAATGACTGTCGTACTCCTCAGCAAGCCAGAGGCCATGGGTGATGGATTTCAGGAATTGCGACTGTCTCGCCAGAAGTACGTTGTACAGTGTGGCGTTTTATAGACATTTTATTTGTTCTAGTACATTTTGGCAGTAGTTTATATGTTAGAAAGTGTGGACAATAAGAAGATGAAAATTATGTCAGTTGCTGGTGGTTTGTACGCTATGTACTCATATATTTCTCGAAAGAAAAATCACAGAATACCTGTAAAATAAATAGGGCCCGGATTTTAATGACAAGTCATATTTTTTTCTGAACTGTAGGGTGAATTTTAGAACAATTTATACACAACTCTAGGCATTTTAGTATCGAAAAATGTATTTTGATTGTGCATATAAAGTCATAAAAATGGTTCAAATGGCTCTGAGCACTATGGGACTCAACTGCTGAGGTCATTAGTCCCCTAGAACTTAGAACTAGTTAAACCTAACTAACCTAAGGACATCACAAATATCCATGCCCGAGGCAGGATTCGAACCTGCGACCGTAGCGGTCTTGCGGTTCCAGACTGCAGCGCCTTTAACCGCACGGCCTATAAAGTCATATTTCAACAAATTTTAGTAATAGGTCAATTGTGGCTAACTTTTAATATAATAGGTCATGTTTTCGTCAACTTTTGCCAAAAATGCATATACCGTTTTTCTCGTATCTTACGGGACACACGAATAAGAAAATGAATATGTTGCTCACGAGACAATATTTAACGTGCTATTATGAAAGATAAACAGATAAATTAGTACACAGCTTTATTTCTCAGGACTGTAGCAGAAAATCGGTGAACCACAACAGTCGTTTCGCGAACATAAAACATTGTTGCGCAGAGTCGTCAATACGCTCTCAGACCCAACAAAGGCGGCTTCTGCTGTAATAATCATCGCAGTCGCACAGGTGTTCCCAGTAACCAGTTTGAATACAGCCTTTGCCTTGTTCAACATGCCTAAAGCAAAATACTCCGACAGGGTGAAGTTGCGAGGATATTTTCGAGAATTTGGAGAGAAGTTCTTTAGTACTGATGGGAAAATATTATTTTGTAAACTGTGTGAAGTTAAAGTTATTGCTGAAAAGCGCTTTAATGTGCAACAACACTGTAATACCGCTAAACACAGCAGCTATGTGAAACGATGTGCTGAAAATAACAGCAGGCACATGCTGTTATTTGAACAGACAGGTCAATCGTCAACTGTGCAATTATTCTACAAAGATTTTTGGGAGATGATGGTGTCCTGCAACATCCCATTGGAAAAGCTGAAGAATCCACACTTCAGACGGTTCTTGGAGAAGTACACAACACATCCAGTTCCAGACGAATCTACACTGAGAAAGAACTATTTAACCGTATGCTACAATGGTGTGCTCAACAAAATACGAATTACTATTGCTGAGCAAAATATCTGGCTGTCGATAGATGAAACTACGGATATTAGTGGACGATATATTGCAAATGTTGTTGTTGGTGTTCTAAAAGTTGGCCCTGGAGATATGTTCCTACTAGCGTGTGAAGCTCTGGATAGAGTAAACAATTCGACGATTGCTCTTTTGTTTGACAACTCACTGAAGCTACTGTGGCCGGATGGTGTGAAAAGAGACAACGTTTTGCTGCTTGTAACAGATGGTGCTTCATACATGGCTAAAGCAGCCAAAGGGCTTCAGATTCTCAACCCCAGTATGGTGTACGCCACTTGCCTTGCACATGCGTTGCACGGAGTTGCCGAAGAGGTGCGATCAAATTACCCTGACGAGTACAAATTAATTTCCTGTGGCAAGAAAATCTATATGAAGGCTCCGCTACGGGTGCAGAAATTCAAGGAACAAGAGCCTTCAAGCCACTCCCGCCTAAACCTGTTCTTACACGATGGGGCTCTTGGCTTAATGCTGCTGAGTATTACTGCACCAACTACACCCAAATAAAGATAATCTTTGTGAGCTTGATAGCGATGAATCAAGTGCCATCAAAATTGTGAAAGAAGTTTTTACGTCTCGAAACTTGGCATACATCAACCCCAATTTTTCAGTGATATCAAAAGCTATCAAACGACTGGAAGCTGTTGGCACTCAACTATGTGAGGCCCTGAGTATTGTGCAACAGTTGCAGATTCAGTTGGGTCGAGCTCGTGGTCATGTGCCTGACAAAGTGAAAACTAAATTTCAAAGTATTAAAAAACTAAAAAACCGCCTCGATTGCGAAAAAAGCACCTAGCGTTAAGTATTAACCCAGGTTTCGGCGTAGATAACTACACGTTCTTCAGAACAACAATAAAACCCACAAGTGCCTAAGAAGACCTTTGCCAATGATTAAAAGAACACCATAGCTATACATTTATAAACGAAAAAGAAAAGGAAAACACAAAAGTAAATATGTACAAAGTCAAAACCACAACTTAATGGTGTACGCTCCACCTCACACCGGCCTATGTTCGATGGGTCATGACCTGCCATAAACTGCACCTACAAACGGTCGCTCACTTACATGCCTGACTCACTATCTGTGCACATGCGCAAGACAAGGGAACTTACTTGAATGCACATGCGCATACGAATACGAGAAAGTTTATACATGGTTCTTAAATTTCATAGTGTTCTCCAACGGAACCCTGGATATTCTACACTGTGCAAAATTAGTGACAGTCTTTCAGAGAATGCTGCAACATTTGAAGATACTGAAACTCCAGTGACCTGGCTGCCTTCAAATACGCTTCAGTGACGTCTTGTGAAGTGGAGAGGAGCTCTTCCAGGTACAAAACTATCCTCAGCGACAACCGTAGATCTTTGACAATGGAAAACCTGAAAATACACCTTGTAATCCAGTGCAACTTTGCAGATACTGAAGATTGACATACGGAATTAAATAATGTGAAACGCTTTAAATACTATGTAGAAATAAAAACATTGTTTTACTGTTTCGATAGATGATCTTTTCACTGTACTTTGTGTTTAGAAAATAAAACATTCAGACATTCAAAAAATAAGTGCAAATTAGCCACAAAGCCTACAGAAAGAAAGAACTATACTCACAATATTTTGAGAAGTGAATTTTATATTACTTTACAGTGAATAAAATATTAAATAAACAAACAAGAATGCTTTAAATAAACTTCTATTAAGTCATATTTTATTTTTAAGGTCATATTTATGTAAGTTTTAGCTCATAAATGCTTGCATATTTCGCTGTTTTTTAGGTAATTAAAATCCAGGCCCTAAATATAACACAGTGGGTAATAACCGACAATAACGAACATAGTAGAACCAATATTTTATTGGCGGTCACCTACAGTGTTGGTTTACACAATTCTTTCCTGCCTTATACATTTCTGTTAAGAGGTCTACTTTTTTCTGAGGTTATTTCTGAAATCAGTGAAGGTATTTTAAATCTGTCTAGCAATTCCAAGGAAATGCGCACTTTTATCACAAAATGTGTTTCGTTTTACTGAAATAAAAGAACATCAGTGGTCTTAATGAAAAACATATATCATTTGGCTTGCTTTCTCCATCTAAAAACAGTTCATTACAAAAGATGTTGATGTCAGTACTTGCAATTTTCACTCACGACAGGAAACGCCATCTGATTGCAAGCTTTTTTTAAATATTTCCTCGTTTGCACTATTGTTACTTGTACCGTAGCTTCAAAGACAGATTGTCAACTTACCTGTTAACTTACCTCGAGATCTCAAAATTTGTCAGGGAAAAATGCTAAAACTTGTCTGGAAATCAGGGAATTTCACTTGGGGAAACATGTGACAACCCTGCACATGTATCTCGTCGCATGCTGAGCTTGGAGAAGACAGTTGAGGTAAATTGATCCTGTGGTTATATGTGTACATTTAATATTATATTAAGTGCTCAGTCAAACTCTTTAAACTGATTGACCACTTAATATAATCACAGGCTCCATTTACCACTACCACCTCCTCCAAGATTCTGCCCTTTAATCACCGTCCAGGCCCATCCTTGCCCTTCCCCCCACCCCCCTGCAAAAAAAATGTCAACTCACCCCCACACCTCTCACGTCTCTAGCCACATACGAGACAATTTCACTAACTCACACACAAAAAAAAGTGGTTGCACAGGTTGACAACGTTCACAACTTGAATGAAAACAAACGAATAGACATTAACACTATGGCAGTGCGAAATGAGAAACAGTTTAAGAAAGTGATGTGTAAATAATGCAGCGCAGGAAATACTGCATAATGGCAAAAACTGCCAAGTGCAAGTGTGAAATGAAGCTTTTCGATGCCAGCCGCTGCTAGTAAGGATGGAAGGAGCAGAATATGTAAAGAAATACCAGATGTAACTTGCAGACCAACTGTATAAACAAAACGCAGTTTTTAACCTAAAACGACCAAAAATTTATAAAAGTCTGTATCCAATTTGCAGAGTAACCGCGGAAGATGCTTTATAAATAAAAGCGAGACATGTCTGGTGTAATTCTTTTTAATTAAATTGCAGTCAGGTCCCGTTTTAATTAAATTGCAGTCAGGTCCCGAGTTCGAGTCTCGGTCCGCATACAGTTTTAATCTGCCAGGAAGTTTCATATCAGCGCACACTCCGCTGCAGAGTGAAAATCTCATTCAGCACGGCAAATAGCCGACAAGGAAGTTAAAGAGTAAATTCTGAAAAACTTCATCAGTGCTGGTACAAGAATTATTTACATTCGCCATAGATCTCAATAGGCCTTTCCATCATATTTAGACAGGTATAATGAAACAATTACGTTTTAGAGCTTACGTATAATTTAAGCGAAGGAACCAGAGTTGCGCCTTTTCCACAACCAACAGCATAAATCCGTTTATGATATCAGTATTCCAGTAACTCGGTTGACAACACAGCCGCTTTGTCCCTGTACCACTGATTTAAACTGAGTACCAGCTTATACCTAGGGGACTACACCTGCGAAATTCACTCTTAGCTGGTGTCGTTAAATAAATTCGACCCCAGTGACACTTCATATCCACAAAAGACACCATAATAAAAAAAAGCTTTACCACAGTCAACGGCCACCTCAGTCAGTTCAAAACAAAACGTAATCTGTGGCAAGATACCACCCAGGGATGCAATATTTACATATTATATTAAATAGCAGGAGATTACGAGTTACTATGTGCATTCTTCTTGGCACATTAAACAAAGGGACCATATATATTTAACATATTGTACCGCAATAGATGGCACCCGATTTCTTATCACCAAACAGAACCAGCTTCCGTCGACGCGTAAATGATGCGGCAGCCGATCTCGCACGAGAGCTATCAAGATATATCCACACATTCGCTTTGGTACAAAAGCTCATCAGAAACTTCCGTTATAGGATGATGATGACTGTTAAAACGATCACACGGCAGATGCACCTCGATGAATTACTTTCGTGTCAGGATCAGATCCGGAAATGTTCCAGACTAGCAGTGAAACGCCACAAGAGAACCGGAAAATTTATATGTGGCTACCAGTCACATGGCCAGCTCCGAACTGAAAAACGCGCCACCTTTACAACATGTCAGTCGTCATGGTGCGTGGGCCGTTGCCAGGAGACTCCCTGGCTAATCTACAGTGTGACCTAAAAGTCCGTTAACATTTAAAAATTAAATACTTCACGGAATAGTGTAGCTAAAAACTAAACTAAACTCCGCCCGAACATACCATGAAGGCCCAACGGTACTGACTAGAGAGGTAAAAGTTGACACAGACGCTTGAAGTGGAATATGGTTTTATTGGAATAAAAAAGTGCACAAAATGGCCAACATATGGCGCTTCATATGATAGAAGAGCAATAAGTAGCATAACAATTGATTTTGAGCATAGACGATGTTCTTTTTTAACAGATCCTTAGCATTTCGACCGTGATACATCAACAATACCTGTGATCAAGAGACAATATTGTGAACAGCACTGTACACCTTATCAGTGAGAAATTACTGTCGGATGTTGTCTTTTATCATCTCTAATGAGGTCGGACGGTCGCGGTAAACTTGCGACTTAAGATAACTCCACAACCAATAATCACACACATGACGGAAGTGGCGGCTCAGCATGCGATCCTCACCAAACGATATGCGCAAGAGATCCTTCACACATTTAGCAATATGGGTTGGAGCGCCATCTTGCATGAAAGTTGTACCGTCCGGCAGGTATTTAGCAGCCACGCTAGGAAGGATGCGATTCTGTAACGTATCGTCATACCTCGCACATATCACGTTGACAGTTTGAAAAGCAGCACGCCGCATTTCCTCAAAGAAAAAGGGTCCGCACACGATTGGGGTGGTAAGTGCACCCACACTGTGACTTACTCGTCATGGAATGGGGTTCCCATGACAGGGCTAGGATTTTCGGTCGCACAAATTCTGCAGTTGTGGATGTTGACAGACCGTCGTGTGCGAAATGGCTTCGTCGGACCACAACACATTAGACAATTAGTCGTCATCTTCCCCCATTTTTTCAAGTGTCCACAGCGTAAATGCTCTATGCGTCTGAAAATCTGTGGCTAACAGTCCACGATGACGATGGATTTTGTACTGATAGCATTGAAGGGTACGCGCTAGTGCTCTCCAAACAATAGTGCTTGGAATCGCGGCGCAACGTGCTACTTCACGAGCGCTGACTTCACCATCTGGAGATAGCCCACTGCAGTGTCCATTTCTTCCTGAGCTGTCCGAGCTCCAGTAGCACTTGTGTCTGGTTGTTCAGTGTGTGGCCGATCGCCTAAACCATCCGTGGCTTTGAATTTCGCAATCATTTTCTTCACAGCGACACTTTTCACGGAACTTTCTTATGGCGATAGGATTGTAAAGCTGCATTCTGATACTAAAGCTTCACCAACAGTGCCGTAAAGTCAACACGCCACGACTGCTGACGTTCCTGACTCCCTTTTTTTTCTTTATTGTATTTCAATGCCCCATCCGGGACGGGCTGGCAACAGCATATGCTGCTCTTCAGCCGAAAGACATTAATTATACAATAGAAGACATTTAAAATTACAAAGGGGAAATGTGGCGTACATAAATATGAAAAGGGGGAACATAATGGAAGACAAAGGACAAAAAGAGGGCGACTGTAAAATGGAGATAAAAAATCTTAAAAAAAGTATTGCACACAAAAAACCTCACACTGGGACAATTAAAAGAACACAAGGCGAAATATGGCTGGAGCAGAAAAGTAGCGACTGACGGCACACCACATAATGATCAATGACAGTAACACTATGTACAAGTCCAGGACACAGTTAAAATCACCGCTCTGGGCGCACAGGAGAACAGCACCAAACACAACACTGACATAGCACACTGATGACGATGAACAAACACAGAATCTGTCAGGGGCATGGAGATGAGGAAGAAGGGAAGAAGGGAGGGAGTGGTGGAGAGGGGGGAACGGGCAGGGACATTTAGAAGAGGGCTGGGGAGGGAAGGACGTGGGAGGGGCACAGTTGACGAGGGGGTGCAGGGACTCAGGGGGGGGGGAGGAGGAAAATCCACTCTGGGAGAAGGAAGGGAGAGGAAAAGGGGGGCCCTGGGGAAAGCAGGCAACAAGACCAGGCTACAGTTGGAAGGGAGGGTAGATGTCACAGCGAAGTTCAACATCTGGGAGGGGAAGGTGCTGATGAAGGAGATGGAGAGTGTGGAGGTGGAGAGAGGGAGGGATACATCGATAGAGATGCGGCATTGGATAGGGGGTGGAGAGGAAAGAGAAAACCAGGGGTTGGGGGGGGGGGGGGATCAAGCCCGCAGTCAGTGTAAAGGATGCGGAGGTGTTGGAGGAAAAGGAGGAGGTAGTGGAAGGGAATGAGGTCATACAGGAGTCATTTGGTCGAAGGAAGGCAGATATGGAAGGCAAGGTGGAGCGCATGGCGATCGAGGATTTGGAGGGCGTTGTAAAAGTGGGGGTGGGGGGGGGCGGAGATCCAGGCAATGCTGGCATTACAGAGGATAGGACAGATAAGGGATTTGTAGGTGTGGAGGATGGTGGAAGGGTGTAATCCCCATGTCCAGCCAGACAGGAGTTTCAGGAGGCGGAGGCAGGAATGGGCTTTCTGCTGGAGGGTTGCTGACTCCTTTCACTACAGCTCATTTTATAGACGATTCTCGTGCAGTGTCACTGACATGTTGCTGTCTAGCGCCATCTCCTGACCGGTGTTTGCACTTATTTTTGGTTTCAATAAAACCCCTTGTCACTTTAGGCATGTGTGCTAAGTTTTACCTCTCTACCTACATTATTCTGTGAAATGATGCATTTTTAAATTTAACTGACTTTCGGGTCACCGTGTACTTCCCAGGCCCCTCTGCCGTACAGCGCTTATGCAGCTTCTTCAAACCGGCACATGTGCAGTTTCCGCCCTCTCTCGGCGCGCCAAGAAAACTAGTCACCCAAAGGCATCGACGCTAGCTTACAATGTGTACCGATATGAACGTACTACAACCATTGGTCTCGAACTACAGTTTTTACATCTCACCGATCGAACTGACGATTCATTGATGCCGAAAGATATGACCCACAACCGATCCCTTCCTTTATTCAAGTTGTGCCATAAGTTTCTTTTATTCTCAGTTCGATTCACTACCTCCTCACTAGTTACTCGACCTACTCACATGATCATCGGCATTCTTCTGTAACATTCAAAACTTCTGTTGTTTCGTAGATCTTTCAGTCCCATGCCAAATTCTTCTCGCATCATAATACCTCCCATCTCATATTCGTCTAATATGTCTTCAAGTTCATTTTCCTTGTGCGTCCTTCCTATATATCCATTCCACTTCCCAGCTTTCCCTTCTTCGCTGTTAGTCGTGGCTTGTAATTTGAGCTGTGATATTCATACAATTGCTTCTATTTTCCCCACAGCTCCCTTTAATTTTCCTGTTGGTCGAATCTACCTTTTCCCTAGTCATGTATGCTTCTACAGCGTTACAGTTGCCCTCAAACTAATTCCACTAAGAAAATTTTCATTTTCTGCCTGTCTTATTTTTTGGACCTCTTGTATCCCCTTTCGCCTGTTTGATTTGCTACATTTCTATATCTTCTCCTTTCGTCAATTATATTGAATATCCCTTGCGTTGTCCATGTATTTCTATTGATCGTTGTCTCTTTGTGAATTTGATCCCCTTTATGCTGCTTACCACCTCTAAGCAACAATTCGCCACCAGACCTCCGAAGACAGATCGCCCTCCTTAAGGAGTACCAAAAATTACTTTAAATCCCCGAGCTTCCAATGCACTCGGACGTTCCTGCACTCCGAATGAACCGATTAAAATCCAGGCAACCATCTGTCCTGCTGGCAGAATCGCTACAGACAGCTACTTTCAGTATCAACAAAAAGTGGACAAAAATGTGGAACACTATTGCCCATGAGGAACATCAGACCCTCCAAAGACCTGACACAAGACCAGCCGGTATGGAACTAACGCGACGTGCCTGGAAAACAATCGGATCCGCACAGGCCACGGCATCTGTGCTGAAGAACTCTACCGATGGGGAAGCGCTTCATCTTCTCAGTGTGACTGTGGAAATGACCACCAGACGATCCATCACACTGTAACAAGCTGCAGCAGAAGAGCCTACCATGGGAACTTGGAAGATTTCCCTGTAGTGACAGAGGCAGCCTCGAATGGATCGACAAATTCGATATTAATTTATAGACTTGTTTTTTAAATTGTAAATTATGAAATTAATATATTTTTGTAAAATTTTGTAAAACATAAGAACATTCACCGGTATACTTGCGAAGGCAGGGGAACCAGCTCAGTCATTGACTGTATGATAACAGATCAGGAATTCAGGAAGGCTGTGAGAGACACACGTGTATTCAGGGAATTCTTTGACGACACTGATCACTATTTAATCTGCAGTGAAATTGGTATTGTGAGGCCGAAAGTGCAGGAGGTCAGGTCCATATGTAGGAGGATAAGAGTGGAGAAACTCCAGGATAAGGAAATCAGGCACAAGTACATAACAGTGATCTCAGAAAGGTACCAGTTAGTTGAATGTAGTCAGTTACAGTCATTGGAAAAGGAATGGACACGGTACAGGGACACAGTACTAGAAGTGGCTAAAGAATGTCTTGGATCAGTAGTGTGTAAAGGTAGGATGAAGCAAACAGCTTGGTGGAATGACACAGTCAAGGCAGCCTGTAAAAGGAAAAAGAAGGCGTATCGAAAATGGATACATACTAGTACTCAGGTAGGCAGAGAAAGTTATGTTGAAGAAAGAAACAAAGCCAATCAGATAATTGCAGCATCCAAGAATAAATCTTGGGAATACTTTGGAAACAGGTTGGCGACTTTGGATCAAGCTGCTGGAAAGCCATTCTGGAGTGTAATTAGCAGTCTTCGAAAGGGAGGTAAGAAGGAAATGACAAGTATTTTCGACAGGTCAGGAAAACTGCTGGTGAATCCTGTTGATGCCTTGGGCAGATGGAGGGAATATTTTGAAGAGTTGCTCAATGTAGGTGAAAATACGATCAGTAATGTTTCATATTCCGATGTACAATGGGATAGGAATGATGACAGAAATAGGGTCACATTTCAGGAAGTGGAGAAAATGGTCAATAGATTGCAGTGCAATAAAGCGGCTGGGGTGGATGAAATTAAGTCGGAACTCATCAAATACAGTGGAATGTCAGGTCTTAAATGGCTACACAGGTAATTGAAATGGCGTGGGAGTCGGGACAGGTTCCATCAGACTGGACGAAAGCAGTAATCACACCAATCTTTAAACATGGAAACAGAAAAGATTGTAACAACTACAGAGGTATCTCTTTAATCAGCATTGTGGGTAAAATCTTCTCAGGTATTGTTGAAAGGAAAGTGCGAGTATTAGTTGAGGACAAATTGGATGAAAATCAGTGTGGGTTAAGGACTCTTAGAGGTTGTCAGGACCAGATCTTTAGCTTACGGCAAATAATGGAGAAGTGTTACGAGTGGAACAGGGAACTGTATCTATGCTTTATAGATCTAGAAAAGGCATATGACCGGGTTCCTAGGAGGAAGTTATTGACTGTTCTACGAGATTATGAATAGGAGGCAAACTTTTGCAAGCAATTAAAGGTCTTTACATGAATAGTCAGGCAGTAGTTAGAGTTGACGGTAAATTGAGTTCATGGTTCAGAGTAGTTTCAGGGGTAAGACAAGGCTGCAACCTGTCTCCACTGTTGTTCATATTATTTATGGATCATATGTTGAAAATAATAGCCTGGTGGGTGAGATTAAGATATGTGAACACAAAATAAGCAGTCTCGCATATGCGGATGACTTAGTTGTGATGGCAGACTCGATTGAAAGTTTGCAAAGTAATGTTTCAGAGCTAGATCAGAAATGTAAGGACTATGGTATGAAGATTAGCATCTCCAAAACGAAAGTAATATCAGTGGGAAAGAGATATAAACGGATTGAGTGCCAAATAGGAGGAACAATGTTAGAACAGGTGGACGGTTTCAAGTACTTAGGATGCATATTGTCACAGGATGGCAACATAGTGAAAGAACTGGAAGCGAGGTGTAGCAAAGCTAATGCAGTGAGCGCTCACCTACGATCTACTCTCTTCTGCAAGAAGGAAGTCAGTACCAAGACTAAGTTATCTGTGCACCGTTCAATGTTTCGACCAACTTTGTTGTGTAGGAGCGAAAGCTGGGTGGATTCAGGTTACCTTATCAATAAGGTTGAGGTTATGGATATGAAAGTGGTTAGGATGATTGCAGGTACTAGTAGATGGGAACAATGGCAGGGGGTGTCCACAGGAGGGTGTCCACAATGAGGAAATCAAAGAAAAACTGGGAATGAACTCTATAGATGTAGCAGTCAGGGCGAACAGGCTTAGATGGTGGGGTCATGTTACACGCATGGGAGAAGCAAGGTTACTCAAGAGACTCATGGGTTCAGCAGTAGAGGGTAGGAGGAGTCGGGGTAGATCAAGGAGAAGGTATCTGGATTCGGTTAAGAATGATTTTGAAGTAATAGGCTTAACATCAGAAGAGGCGCCAATGTTAGCACTGGATAAGGGATCATGGAGGAATTTTATAACGGGGACTATGCTCCAGACTGAACGCTGAAAGGCATAATCAGTCTTAAATGATGATGATGATGATGATATGTAATCCACAATTGCTAGTCGCCATTCATATGTAATGCCGTAGGCTAAATAAATAAATAAATGATCATCTGCTACCTTTACTCTATCATCCCTCAAGGCTTACTTTGTGTCCTTACCCCCGTTTCAGTCAATTGTTGTCTAATGTTCCATTTGAAACTCTCAACAATCTCTGGTTTTTTAACTTACCAAAATCCGGTTTCCTTAATTCCTTACCTCTCTTCAATTTCTGTGGTTTTTATCTACAGTTCGCCGCGCGGGATTAGCCGAGCGGTCTTCGGCGCTACAGTCATGGACTGCGCGGCTGATCCCGGCGGAGGTTCGAGTCCTCCCTCGGGCATGGGTGTGTGTGTTTGTCCTTTGGATAATTTAGGTTAAGTAGGGTGTATGCTTAGGGACTGATGACCTTAGCAGTTAAGTCCCATAAGATTTCACACACATTTGAACATTTTTTAATCTACAGTTCAGAACCCACAAATGTGCTCGGAGTCCACATCTGCCCCCGTAAAATACGACTTTGAAACCTACGTCTTATCGTAGCACCTGTGTCTCCAGGTCTCTCCCACGTATACAGCTTTCTCTCATTATCCTTAAACCAAACGCAAAACTGCTCTGTGCAAAATTCTACCAGGCGAGTTCCCGCTTCATTCCTCCCTCCCAAGTTAATCTTCTCCTATTCTTTTCCTGCTATCAAATCCTTGTCTCCAATGGTAATTAAATGTTCGTTTATTCATCTTTCTTAAAAATGTGAATAATTTCTTTTATCTCATCATACATTCATGTTATCGTCATCATCTGCGTAGCTAGTGGATATAAAGACTTGTGCTACTGTGGTCGATGTTGCCTCCGTTCAAATGGTTCAAATGGCTCTGAGCACTATGGGACTTAACTTCTGAGGTCATCAGTCCCCTAGAACTTAGAACTACTTAAACGTAACTAACCTAATGATATCACACACGTCCATGCCCGAGGCGGGCGGTTCCAGACTGTAGCGCCTAGAGCCAGGCGGCCACTCCGGCCGGCTGTTGCCTCCGTGTCTATCTTGGCTTCCGTTCACTCTGACGTTCGTAGTAACTTATACACAAGTCAACCCACCTCTGTCCGCCCCGATACCTGAGTGGCACCGGCACGTTAGCTCAGCGTGTTCGGTCAGAGGGTTAGCTGCCCTCAGTATTGTTGTTGTTGTGGTCTTCAGTCCTGAGACTGGTTTGATGCAGCTCTCCATGCTACTCTATCCTGTGCAAGCTTCTTCATCTCCCAGTACCTACTGCAACCTACATCCTTCTGAATCTGCTTAGTGTATTCATCTCTTGGTCTCCCCCTACGATTTTTACCCTCCACGCTGCCCTCCAATACTAAATTGGTGATCCCTTGATGCCTCAGAACATGTCCTACCAACCGATCCCTTTTTCTGGTCAAGTTGTGCCACAAACTTCTCTTCTCCCGAATCCTATTCAATACTTCCTCATTAGTTATGTGATCTACCCATCTAATCTTCAGCATTCTTCTGTAGCACCACATTTCGAAAGCTTCTATTCTCTTCTTGTCCAAACTATTTATCGTCCATGTTTCACTTCCATACATGGCTACACTCCATACGAATACTTTCAGAAATGACTTCCTGACACTTAAATCAATACTCGATGTTAACAAATTTCTTCTCTTCAGAAACGCTTTCCTTGCCATTGCCAGCCTACATTTTATATCCTCTCTACTTCGACCATCATCAGTTATTTTGCTCCCCAAATAGCAAAACTCCTTTACTACTTTAAGTGCCTCATTTCCTAATGTAATTCCCTCAGGATCACCCGACTTAATTAGACTACATTCCATTATCCTTGTTTTGCTTTTGTTGATGTTCATCTTATATCCTCCTTTCAAGACACTGTCCATTCCATTCAACTGCTCTTCGAAGTCCTTTGCTGTCTCTGACAGAATTACAATGTCATCGGCGAACCTCAAAGTTTTTATTTCTTCTCCATGAATTTTAATACCTACTCCGAATTTTTCTTTTGTTTCCTTTACTGCTTGCTCAATATACAGATTGAACAACATCGGGGACAGGCTACAACCCTGTCTTACAACCCTTCCCAACCACTGCTTCCCTTTCACGTCCCTCGACTCTTATAACTGCCATCTGGTTTCTGTACAAATTGTAAATAGCCTTTCGCTCCCTGTATTTTACCCCTGCCACCTTTAGAATTTGAAAGAGAGTATTCCAGTCAACATTGTCAAAAGCTTTCTCTAAGTCTACAAATGCTAGAAACGTAGGTTTGCCTTTCCTTAATCTTTCTTCTAAGATAAGTCGTAATGTCAGTATTGCCTCGCGTGTTCCAGTGTTTCTACGGAATCCAAACTGATCTTCCCCGAGGTTGGCTTCTACTAGTTTTTCCATTCGTCTGTAAAGAATTCGTGTTAGTATTTTGCAGCTGTGACTTATTAAGCTGATAGTTCGGTAATTTTCACATCTGTCAACACCTGCTTTCTTTGGGATTGGAAGTCTGAGGGTATTTCGCCTGTTTCATACATCTTGCTCACCAGATGGTAGAGTTCTGTCAGGGCTGGCTCTCCCACGGCCGTCAGTAGTTCCAATGGAATATTGTCTACTCCGGGGGCCTTGTTTCGACTCAGGTCTTTCAGTGCTCTGTCAAACTCTTCACGCAGTATCGTATCTCCCATTTCATCTTCATCTACATCCTCTTCCATTTCCATAATATTGTCCTCAAGTACATCGCCCTTGTATAGATCCTCTATATACTCCTTCCACCTTTCTGCTTTCCCTTCTTTGCTTAGAACTGGGTTTCTATCTGAGCTCTTGATATTCATCATCATTTCATCCCCATCCGGCGCGCAGGTCGCCCAATGTGGCGTCGAATGTAATAAGACCTGCACCAAGACGGCCGGACCTGCCCCGCAAGGGGCCTCCCGGCCAATGACGCCAAACGCTCATTTCCATTTTGCCCCACCTCTGCACGTGACGGCCGACCTAGTACAAACAGAAAAATACAGTTAGTCCTGATGACCTCAGGTTTACGAGAAATATATGTTTTAGCTGGAAAGTTTGGTCACTTCAGATGGTGTATAGCTTCCCGTTCTTTGCTTATCTTTCATAATTTTCTACAAATAATTTTTATTCGGAGTTATTCTCTTCTAACTCTATCTCTTAGCAGCTTACTTTATCTGACTTTATTTATTAACTGCAATTTAATTCACCGGGTTGGGAGCAACCTTATAAGAAAATTTATGAACAATAAAATAAGACTATGAAAGCAAAAATAAAGCAATTCAAATGGATTGCATAATACACAGAATGTCAGTGTACAAGACAGTAAAGTACAGCGAGGAAATCCTGCATAATAAGAAAGGTTTTACGACAACGAAGCTTTTCAACTTAGATTCGGAAATCCGAGGTATCTCGCTTAAATGTTTTAGAAACCTATGAAGAAGTGCACACGTTCCTGTGTGATTGGTAAAGCAACGTCTCCGGATCGTTTTTGTACCTAGTGTCCACGAAGTGAACGCGGCAGTTGCTTTACAATTAGTCCATATTGTTAACTACATATCCCATTAAGGGTTGTATGTACAGGCGTGGCAGCGCTTTAATTTCGAGACAGTTTAACAACGGCATTGTAGCTCGTTCTGACTGAACTTTTTGGACAATGAATATTGTTTGTGAAAGCAGAGAGTTAACGCAAAGTATGATATCACTGGCTGTATTTTTTGCAAACATTGCTACACAATTTTGTAATTGTCCCATTACATACATGTTTTATCCCCCCTCCCCTGAAGTATTAAATTACGTGGCTCAGTGGAACATACTGAATCTACTGCTGAGTGATGGGAGGAAGGTGTCAACTGGGAAAAAGAGGCTCTAATTAATATTTTTGGAAAACAAACAAAAAGTTGCCTACCAACTGGCAAGGAGATCCGAGCCGCCACTCAGAATCACATTTTGCAGAATAGAATGCCCGGGAAACTAATGTGGATGCGGTGGTGGAACAAGAGGCGTTACACTGTCTGATCGAAACTATTCGGACACCTGTTAGTGGACCTTAATATGAAGTGTGTCCACCCTTTGCCTTTATGACTGCATGAACTCTGCTGGGGATACTTTCAATGGGGTTTCCGAATGTCTGCAGATGAATGGCAGCCCATTCAACCTCAGCAGCCGAAATCATAAAAGGTAGTGATGTTGGATGCTGCGGCCAGGAGCGAAGTCGACGTTCAAACTCATCCAAATGCTGTTCCATTGGATTCAGGAGTGTTACTGTCCTCAAACCATTGTCTCAGACATTCTGCTATATGACAGGCTCCATTGTGATGCTGATACAAACAGTCGTCGTCTCCGAACTGTTCTTCTACTGTCTATCTATATCCGGATCCCGCTCCAGCTACTGCCAGGTCTGGGTGCTGACGAGTCCTCTCCATTTGGCTCGGTCCTCCCACCACTTTTCTTCCTCCACTTGCTGCCACGTCACACCTCTTCTTTCCACAGATATTCTCACTCCCATTTTCCACCATGTTCTTGGGCGCCCTCCAGGTCTTTTTCCATCCATCTTTAGTTCTTCCATAATTTTGGGGAACCTCTGCGCATGCATCCTCTTCACATGCCCATACCATCTTAATCTCTTTTTTTCAATTTCTTCTCTCATACTTTCTTGTTTAAGGTTCTTTCTAATCTCTACGTTCCTTACTCTGTACATTCTTGTTTTTCCCTTAACTGCTCTGAGAAATTTCATTTCCTCTGCTTGCAGTCTGCTCCAGTCCCTTTCTGTCATTGACCATGTTTCTCCACCATAGGTGACAATAGGGAAGTAATAATTCTTATACATAAGGAGTTTTGCTTTTTATGAAACTTTCATATTCCAAGTCAGGTGTTTTATTGTTTGGTAGAAATTGCCTCCCTTCTGTAACCTCCTATTAATTTCGTTGGTTATTATTCCATCCTTAGATATTTCACTCCTTAAATAAGTGTTCTACCCCTTTGAGGGGTTCTCCATTCTCCTTTCTCTCTTCCAAATACCATTACTTCACTCTTATCTTTATTTATTTTTAATCCATACCTTTTTATTATTTCCTTCCACACATCAAGTTGTAACTGTACATCTACCTCTTTATCACCCCACGTTACCATATCATCTGCAAAAATCATCTTTTTGTCTTTTTTTTTTACTATATCTTTAATTGCCCTATTCATTCCCTCCATCACAACATTAAAAAGTGTAGAAGATAGAATACTTCCTTGCTTAAGTCCTTGTATTATTTCGAAGTATTCAGAGTTCCCCCAATGGTGTTCTAATTCTACAATTGTGTCCTCTGTACATTGTCTTTATTACATTATTGTATCCATCTTCTATATCTATCTTTTTCATTTCTTCTTCATTCGTCTACTGTACACAGTACAAAATATTGTTAAATGTATTTTTATACATCCACATTTAGAGTTTTCTGAAGATCCATATTTCACTTTTGGTACTATGCATGATGGTAGGTAACGTTCCCCAAGTATTCGCCAAACCCAAACCCATCGGATTGCCATAGGGTATAGCGTGATCAGCACTCCAAATCACTCGTTTTCAGTAATACGTTGTCCAGTGAAGTCGTTCTCTGCACCACCTCGAGCGTCGCTTCGCGCTGACTGCAGAAAAATGTGGGTGATGAGAAGCTTATCGACCAATCTACCCCAATCTTTTTAGCTCCCTACGCACAGTCATTGGGCCTCCTGATACCACTTGGAACTCACGAGTGATTCCTTCAGCTAATTTCTTGTGGTTTTTTTTACAGTCGCCCTCTGCAATGCTCGATGATACATGTCCATCTGTACATGAAGCATGTCTTGTCTAGATTTCGTTGTAGTTGTTCCTTCGCGTATCCACATTACAGTTATATCACCAACAGTCCACTTGGGTAGCTTTAGAAAAGTTGGAATGTCCCTGATGGATTTATTACTCACGTGACATCCAGTGACCAGTGCATGTTCGAACCGTTGAGCTCTCCCGACTGACCTATTCTGCTGTTACTGGTTCTCTACTGACAACACAGTACATCTTGCCTCCTTTTATCCTGGCGGGTCCATTTCTCGTGACATCTAGTGGTCAGTTCCGCACTACATAGGGCTGTCCGGATACTTTTGATCGGATAGTTTACACAACCCACCTGCTGACTTTTTTTTTAAACAGAAGTAACTAAAAATTAATTGTAAAGTAGTAGTCCTTGTTTTGTGTTAATTCACTGATTAATGGCTTACTTCAGAGAGTGAACTGATATGAAAGTGTGCTAATTTTATTTTAAGTCAGTTTGCATAGCGTGCAGTTTTTAAATCGTTGTCTGAAGCTACGAATATCATTAACTGCTTGAATTAAAGTGCTCGTGTTCAGTTGTTTAGTTAGAGATACCGAGTCGTCACAACATTTTTATTACAGTCAGATGCTAGTGTGGGACTGCATTTATGATCTCATACTGGTAAATGTAAATTTCCAAGGGTTTTTGAACTAGGCCCCTTAATGCTGTGGTTCTCCCAGACGATACTTATACACTGGACCGCCAAACAAAATGGTACAGGCATGCGCATTCAAGTACAGAGATATGTTAACAGGCAGAATACGGAGCTGCAGTTGTTAAATCGGTCGCTGCTGCTACAATGGCAGGTTATCAAGATTTAAGTGAGTTTGAACGTGGTGTCCTAGTCGGCGCAAGAGTGATGGGACACAGCATCTCCGAGGTACCGATGAAGTGGAGATTTTCCTGTACGACCGTTTCACGAGTGTACCGTGAATATCAGGAATCCGGTAAAACGTTAAATCTCCGACATCGTCGTGGCCGGAGAAAGATTCTGCAAGAACGAGACCAACGACGACTGAACAGAATCGTTCAGAGTGACAGAAGTGCAACCCTTCCGCAAATTGCTGCAGATTTCAGTACTGGGCCATCAACAAGTGGCAACGTGCGAACTATTCTACGAAACTTCATCGATATGGGCTTTCAGAGCCGAAGGCCCACTCGTGTACCTTTGACGACTGCACGACACAAAGCATTACGCCTCACCTGAGCCCGTCAACACTGACAATACTCTACTGATGAGTGGAAACATGTTGCCTGGTCGAACGAGTCTCGTTTCAAATTGTATCGATTAGATGGACGTGTATGGGTATGGAGACAACCTCATGAATCCAAGGACCTTGCCACCAGGGGACTGTTGAAGCTGGTGGAGGCTCTGTAATGGTATGGGGCGTGTACAGTAGGAGTGATACGGGCCCCTGATACGTCTAGATACGACTCTTGACTGGTGACATGTACGTAAGAATCCTGTCTGATTACCTGCATCCATTCATGTCCATTGTGCATTCGATGAACTTAGGGAATTCCAGCAGGACAATGCGACACCCGACTCGTCCAGAATTGCTACGGAGTGGCTCCAGGAACACTCTTCTGAGTTTAAACACTTCGGCTGGCCACCATACTCCCCATACATGAACATTATTGAGCATATCTGGGATGTCTTGCAACGTGCTGTTCAGAAGAGATCTGCACCCCTCGTACTCTTACGGATTTATGGACAGCCCTGTAGGATTCATGATGTCAATTCCCTCCAGCACTACTCCAGACAGTCGAGTCCATGCCACGTCGTGTTGCGGCACTTCTGCGTGCTCGCGGGGGCCCTACACGATATTGGGCGGGTGTACCAGTTTCTTTGGCTCTTCATTGTATAACACAAGTTTTTGGTGAATGAGCACAGCTTGTTAAGCTGCGACAGAGATTTTGCAATTTGAGAGAACGAAAGAGAGGTTAAGCAAGGCTTTTACTACGGAAGATTTACATAAGATTGTAGAGTCATCTAAAGCTATGAAACCACTCCATGTAATTCCATTGGATTGAATTCTTTACTTTGATTTTAAAGATGCTGTTGAAACATTGTTGCGAATGGTGGTGCGTAAGGTTTCCAAACGCAGTATGATTAAGATGTCTCATACACACCCTCTCAAAAAACTATTAAAATTCTTACTCTGAAACAGAATAACGGAAAAATGTCAATTTATTCAAAAGAAGAAAGACGTTGGCTGACTTATACCATGCTATAGTTCATCCGAAAAACCAGTCATGTTTATCTATTGCAAAACAGAAAGCCCTGGTGATGACATTACCATTTCCTCCAGTGCAGGAAGTTCTGGTAACCTTTGCAATATCTGATCCCAAGAATGAAACGGTGCAAGTAAAAAACTGGAGTCAAAACTGAGAGATTCTTTTCTTGAATTTAATTTTGTTATTCTCTTGCAAAAAATTTAAAAGATGGAAAAAATGGTCAATGTTTATTACATACAGCTGTATTTCTGTGCTTGTAGTATCATAAATACCAGTACAACGTAATGTCTCGATATTAATGACGCTTGAAACAAGAACTTTCTTACTGGCATTTAGTACCAATCAGTTTTCTGATATGGCACCTAGATAGTTTAAATCGTTTATTTTCCAATTTCTCTCATTTTGTGCAGTGATGAGGTGAGCAGAGTGATTCTGTGTTATCAGTTCACATTCTGGTTTTTTCCGATAAAATACGTTATGTACAATGTTGAATCATATTATTGTTTCGTTCTTTTCTTTTTATACTGTCAGCTGTATGTAAACTGAATGGGATATACACAACGCCAAAGGTAAATTAACGAGTTGTTTTGTAGTAAGGATAATGTTTTGATACATCTGCATGAAAATAAGAAGAAATACGCTCTTCAGTTGATTAATTCCTGTATCTTCATCTGTTTGTTTCTACAGGGTGTTCAAAAAGTCTCTTCGCAGAGCCGTATGGTAGTTAGCCGCGCGTGCCGTATGATTGTTCGCCTGCCTGGGTTACTTCCCATCATTCCACTGTTTCGTTTATCTCAGCGATTTTACTGAGTTTCAAAAAAATGGTTCAAATGGCTCTGAGCACTATGGGACTCAACTGCTGTGGTCATAAGTCCCCTAGAACTTAGAACTACTTAAACCTAACTAACCTAAGGACATCACACACATCCATGCCCGAGGCAGGATTCGAACCTGCGACCGTAGCGGTCGTGCGGTTCCAGACTGTAGCGCCTTTAACCGTTCGGCCTACTGAGTTTCATTTCGGTATATTCACTGCGGTATACGGCACGCGCAGCTAACAATCGTTCGGCACTACGGAGAGACTTTTTGAACACCCCGTATATGCGGACGTATGCTTGGATCCGTCGTACCAGCGTTGTTAAAAAAATGTGTATCTCAACCGTACATTAAAAGTGTTATAAAAAGTTATTAGAAAGGTTAAATTAATTCGCATATGTGAGATGTGCGTCCCTGTCTGTTCATCATTTCGCCTGCCGCCGAGATCCTGCATCAGGAGGTTCGGACCAGACAAGAGGAATTTTTCGCGAGCAGCGGAGGTGCGATCCTGCATCGGCATTGTTGTAATCAAAACTACGCACAATGGAATTAATGTGAAGCAGTATGTGATACAAATTATGAATATTGACCTTGAATGTATTAATACTGAAGGTCTGTTGATATTATGATCAGTTAAAGTCACCCAGGATTGTGTATAAATTCAGAAATTACCTTCCAATTTCTTTCAACTATCCTTTCCAATCAATTTTTCCCTGTTATTCAAGCAGCAATTATTAACCATTACACCCCTCATATATATCCCACTTCCAGTACAACAAGAGGGAGATTATTTTTTGAGTCTCCTGATAAATTAGATATTTGACACTTAGAAAGTTTGATATTTCCACTCATCAGTTATGTATTTGAAGTCAATTATGTATTTGACACGTAGGAACATTCCTTGAAAAAAATCAAATGGTTCAAATGGCTCTGAGCACTATGGGACTTAACTGCTGAGGTCATCAGTCCCCTAGAACTTAGAACAACTTAAACCTAACTAACCTAAGGACATCACACACATCCATGCCCGAGGCAGGATTCGAACCTGCGACCGTAGCAGTCCCGCGGTTCCGGACTAAAGCGCCTAGAACCGCTCGGTCACCGCGTCCGGCTACAGAGGTCCAGTGTGGGCTGTAATTATCGTATGGCAGCGAAACTTGGCAGATATTCTAATGCATTAATGTGGAACCGATTTACTCCGGGGAAAAAAAATTAGTTCTAATTTTTGCCACCGTGTGCAAATCTGGCGCTGTGAATGCAAGAAAGATGTATAGAAATGTTTCAGTGTGCAATGGATTAGTAACAGGATGTGGGCAGAAAAGGTAAAACAATTGAAAAAGGCACAGTTGACTTTATTATTAACTCGCACTTACACAATTTGTTCAATACGAGCGCCAGAGATGTCGAGAAGACGGTGCTCAGCGGCAGATTTGTACCTGGTGGCCAAAATTGTTGTGGTTCCTAAGTACACCGGTACCACGTTACCATATCTACCATGTTTCGCTGCTACACGATAATTATGATACACACTGGACCTACGTCAGTAGTTGCAGTCTAATTATAACCACTCAGTACTTCCACAGTTTTGTGATGAATTATTTTCAAATAATGTATTTCTCTGAACTCGAGTTCCGTGAAAGTTATGCGTAAGCGATGTACTAAGCACTGATGTAAACCAATTATTAATACATTGAAACTTTTTATATATTTCATAGTCATTATCAAAATCCTAAACAAATGTGTGATGTCCAAAGCAGTGGTGACGGGAAGTTGTACTTGCGGCGCCTTTGAAAGTGAACCGTACTACCTAGAAACTAACCTTGGAATCGTGCCTGATCCATGCACCTCATACAGCGATGCCACAGGCTCCGCAATGTTTGGGAACATGCAGGCGCACTGGAGGAAATTAACCGTCCGAAATTTTGAAATGCAAAGAATAGTATTGGATTATGTACCTATTACTAAGCACCGCTTAAATAATAGATTATTGACATACAATTGTGTGTACTTTCGAACACTTATGTATTTGAAGTGAATTATGTATTTGACACGTAGGAACATTTCTTGAAAAAAATCAAATTGTTAAAATGGCTCTGAGCACTATGGGACTTAACTGCTGAGGTCATCAGTCTCATAGAACTTTGAACTACTTAAACCTAACTAACCTAAGGACATCACACACATCCATGCCAGAGGCAGGATTCGAACCTGCGACGGTAGCGGTCGCGCGGTTCCAGACTGAAGCACCTAGAACCGCTCGGCCACTCCGGCCGGCCATTCCTTGAACTTGATGTAAAGTTAGTGCCAGACTTGAAAATGGTCGCTTGACCAACAATAGTTGTCTGGAAACAAATATGTATTGCAACGGCTTTGGGTGGTTCCACGACGTTGTTAAAATCACAGGATATAATAGAGCAGATATGTGCATTGGCATTTTTTTTTAACGTCGAATTACAGAACCGTGAAAGTAATATACGCTTGAAACTCAGGTCACAGAAGCTCAGTCGCCAACGAGATCAAGGGCACGAAGCAATTCACTCCATGAGAGAAACGCAGAAATATCGCCATCTGCTAAGAACAGACCCGCTACTGCTACAGCGTGATGGACTATTTTACATTCGTTATCTAAAAAATGTGAAAAGAGTAGAAATAAAAGCGACCATCTTTACGGCAGCTTGACCACAGACTGGTATCGCCGTCGGACCGTTGACCGCGCGGCGCCTCCTTGACCCGCGCGAGGAAGCAGGCGCGAGCCGTGCCAAGTCCTGGCTCTGCCACTTTCTCCTCTCCTCTCCTCTCCTCTCCTCTCCTCTCGGCCACGGCGCCAGCCGCCTGTCCACAGCACCAGCGCACAGTCGCACGTGTAGACATATACTGCCGGCCACTAAAACTGCAACGCAATGGAGGCAGCGTGCAACACAATAAATACGTAAACTGCGTTTGATCATTTCATCTTTAAGCAAATGATTACAGTTTGATAAAAATTGGGTGGTTTATTCTAGAGAAACAGCTTCACCAATAGAGCAAGTCGATAACGTGTTGCCCCGCCTCTGGCTCTTATACAAACAGTTCATCAGCTTAGCATTGATTAATAAAGGTGATGGATGTCCTCCTGAGAGATATCGTGCCAAATTCTGTCCAATTGGCACGTTAGGTCGTCAATATTTATTATTTTTTTATTTACACGTCAAGTTCCGTAGGACCAAATTGAGGAGCAAATCTCCAAGGTCATGGTACGTGGTCATGGAACGTGTCAGCACATGAAATTACAACATAAAAGTAATAAAAGATAAAAATTAAATGTTCATGAACCTGAAAAAAGTTAGCCCATATGTTTAAGTAAATGCTATCAGCAATACAATAAGAATCAGCTTAATTTTTCAAGGAACTCCTCGATAGAATAGAAGGAGTGACCCGTGAGGAAACTCTTCAGTTTCGATTTGAAAGCGCGTGGATTACTGCTAAGATTTTTGAATTCGAGTGGCAGCTTATTGAAAATGGATGCAGCAGTATACTGCACACCTCTTTGCACAAGAGTTAAGGAAGTCCGATCCAAATGCAGGTTCGATTTCTGCCGAGTATTAACCGAGTGAAAGCTGTTTATTCTTGGGAATAAACTAATATTGGTAACAACAAACGACAATAACGAAAATACATATTCAGAGACCAATATCAAAATACCCAGACTCGTGAACAGAGGTCGACAAGAGGTTCGTGAGCTCACACCACTTACTGCCCGAACCGCCTGTTTCTGAACCAAAAATATCCCTTCAGAATGGAAAGAGTTACCCCAAAATATAGTACCATACGACATAAGCGAATGAAAATAAGCAAAGTAGACTAATTTTCGTGTCGAACGATCACTCACTTCTGATACCGTTCGAATAGTAAAAATGGCAGTATTAAGTCTTTGAACAAGATCCGGAACGTGGGCTTTCCACGACAGCTTACTTCATTCACTTTTTTCATCAGATCAGAAATAAGCTGCTACTCACCATGCAAAGTCTTATTGAGAGTGTTCAAGTGTGCAGTCAGATCAACTAAAAAGGCGAGGTCTGCAATCCATTTTGGATCTTCTAATTTTGGCTCTGCCTTTCCTTTTTCCTTCAGGAACTCAACAATAGCGAGTCTTAAATTGAAAAATCTTTCGAGGCATGATCCTCGACTTAACCAACGTATTTCCCAGTGGTAAATAACATCTCCGTACTCTTCGTTCAGTTCCATGAGAAACTGTTGAAACTGACTACCAACTTCATCACGTGCTCCAAATTTGCATACTTAGCACAAAGAGCTTCTTGGTCTACAAAATAATGAATTCCGTACAAATCTTCTGTCGATCGTCCAAGTTTTTTACGCAACAATGCTACAAGCCCATTTTGAGCACCTCGAATTGCTGGTGCTCCATCCGTGGTGAATGAAACTAACATTTTCCAATTCAGGCCAACGGCTTCAACTGCCTCTTCAACTGCTTTTAGCAAGTCGGTACCCCTCGTTGTGTGTTTCATTGGTACTAAATCTAACAGTTCTTCCGTCACGTGCAAATTTGTGTCGACTCCACCAACATAAATCGCTAGTTGTGCTATGTCCGAAATGTCGGTCGACTCGTCCAAAGCAATCGAGAATGCAATAAACTTGCAGGCGCTATCAATTAACTGCCTGTCTATCCGCTGCCATACCAGCTATGCGGCGAGCTATTGTCTGTCTGAAAAGACTAATTTCACTAAACTTCTTTACTTCCAGTGGCGTCAAGAGTTCCGCCGCCTCAAAAATACACTCCTTGAAATCACCATCACTGAAAGGCTTATTCGCTCTTGCAATTTTGAGCGCTATTTTGTAGCTTGCTCTTAAAGACAGGTCGCTACGTTCGGTTGCAGGTTAAAAAAAGGAAACAAAAATTGAGTGAACTCTAAATTCGAATTCTAACGACAAAAATGTACAAATACTAACATCAGAAACAAAGATTTGTAAGTGGTACTCGCGTTCGGTCCGTCTCGCTGCATAACACTACGTCTTCTTAATTCCGCCAACTTGTTTGATCTATCAACCCAACTAAATCATTAAGTCCTTTGTGTGTGGTGTTATAATGCCAATCTATTGCAAATCTGCGGTGCCCGGCGAGTATGCGACTGCATAATAGACATTGAGAATTTTCATCCTTCTCTTCGAAAAAATATTGCAATTCCCATTCGGCTCTGAAGGCTCGTGACGTTCTGTCACTACCCCGCCTCTTTGTGAGCGTTTGTTCCATTGCAACAACCACTGTACAGTACTTATAAACTTCCTACGAATCGCTAACAAATAGCGAGGAATAAACATGGCTGCCACTACGAATCAACTAATGCACCCTATGGCAGATGAAAAGATGCATCGCACAGCTAATGTCGCGCCATGCCGAGCAGTGCCGCGAAAAACCGAGGAAAGCCGAGTAGTGGCGAGGCGGACCGAGCCGTGGACGGCACGCGTGCAGCACATCTGTGCACACGTGCAGTTTGGCACGCCGTGGCCGTCCCTGGCTTACTATCTATCTGAACACCTAGAAATTTGAACTGTTCAGTGTCTCTAATGATATGCCCGTTCTGTGAAATTAAAATGTCAGTTTTTGTTGAATTGTGTGTTAGAAAGTGTAAAAACTGAGTCTTACTGTGATTTAGCGTTAGTTTATTTTCTACAAGCCATGAACTTAGGTCATGTACTGCACTATTTGAAACCGAGCCAATGTTGCACACAACGTTCTTTACTACCAAGCTAGTGTCATCAGCAAACAGAAATATTTTAGAGTTACCCATAATACTAGAGGGCATATCATTTATATAAATAAGGAACAGGAGTGGCCCCAACACTGATCCCTGGGGCACCCTCCTCTTGACAGTACCCCACTCAGGCCCCACATCACAGCCATTCTCAACACTGTGAATAATGACATTTTGCTGTCTGTTGCTGAAGTAAGAGGTGAACCAATTGTGAGCTAAGCCCCGTATTCCGTAATGGTCCAACTTCTGGAGCAATATTTTGTAATCAACACAATCAAATGCCTTAATTAAATCAAAAAATATGCCAAGGGTTTGAAACATTTTGTTTAGCCCATCCAGTACCTCACAGAGAAAAGAGAATATAACATTTTCAGTTGTTAAACGACTTCTAAAGCGGAACTGTACATTTGATAGCAAATCGTGTGATATAAAATGATCAATTATCCTTACATAGGCAGCCTTTTCAATAACTTTTGCAAACACTGATGGCATAGAAACAGGTCTAAAATTATCTACATTATCTCTTTCTCCCTTGTTATAAAGGGAGCTGGTTGGAAGCCCCTGCCCTTAATACTACAAACGTTCTCAATCGGGAGGAGATACGGCGCGCTTGCTGCCAAGACAGGGTTTGGCAAGCACGAAGGCAACCAGTAGAAACTCTCGCCGTGTGCGGCCATTATCTTGCTGAATTGTAATCCCAGTGTGGCTTGCAATGAAAGGCAACGAAACTGGTCGTAGAATATCGTCGACGTACCGCTGTGCTGTAAGGGTGCCACGGACGAGAACCAAAGGGGTCCTGCTACGGAAAGGAATGGAACCCCAGAATACCACTTCCGGTCGTCGTGCCATATGGCGGGCGACAGTCAGGTTGATAACCCACCACCATCTGGAGCGTCTTCAGACGAGTCTTAGGCCTGGAATCTCATTGACTGGAGTGGAATTGTCTTCAGTGATGAGTCCCGCTTTGACGTGCGTCCCGATGACCAGCGAAGTGGTGTCTGGAGACGCCCTGGACATCAGTGAGATATCAACCTGATTGTCGCCCGCCATACGGCCCTACAGCCAGGGGTGATGGTACCACCTCATTTCATAGGAGGACCCCTTTGGTTGTTGTCCACGCTCCATTCCAGCACAACGGGTCGTCGACGATATACTATGCCCCGTTTTGTCGCCCTTCTTGGGAAGTCTCCTGGGCTTGCATTTCAGCAAGTAATGTCCGTCCGCAGACGTCGAGAGTTTCTATTGCTTCTCTTCGTGTTTGCCAGATTCTGTCTTCACCAGCAAGGTCGCCGGATCTTTGAGAACGTTTGGAGCGTTATAGACAGGGCTCTCCAACCATTTTGGGATTTTGGAGCTCTAACGCGCCAGTTGGACAGAGCTTTGCGCAATATCGCTAAGGAGGAGATCCAGCAACTCTATCAGTAAATGCCAGGCCGAATAACTGCTTGCATAAGGGCCAGATGTGGATTAACACGTTATTGACTTACTCAATCTGTGAAGCTCTTTCTTTCGAATAAATCAGCCAGTTCTTCCGAAATTGTAACCATTTATTTGATGAGGCGTAGCGCCGTATACCGATCTTGCCGTGGAGGCGGTTAAGTGGGAGATGTGTCTCAGAGCTGGATAGTGACAGATGGTGACGCGAGATGGGACGCGCACGTAGTTTGTGTATCAGCCGATAGAGATCAATATTGGATAAGGGACTGTGATTTAGTTTCGATTCTGCCCACTAGAGTGTACTAAAGTAATCGAATGTTTTGCATAAACTGTTCTAGTATTTACATAAAGTGTTATTATGTCTTGTCGTGTATGTAAAATGTTATAAATGTGTTTTAGCAATATGAATTATGCGTGAGTGTGGTTTAAGGTTAATATGAAGATAATTGGTTAACGAGTTATGTAGTGGGATTTAGTGTGGGAACATTTCGAAGAAGTATGGATGTGGAAAAAGGAGATTTTTGTAGAATAGATTTGTAAAGTTTATGGCAAAGGGAAAGTTAATTCAGGTATAAATAATAATAGTAAATAACTTTATGCATAAACAAAACTTCAGCATATTAGATCATTAAGTCGGTAAAAAGTGCAGTCGTTAGATTTACTATTTAGCGATTGGTTACTGATGAAAAGCGCAGACTGACGCGTGAGAATGTTGCTATTGGCTGTTGAGTAAACTGACCAATGGTAAAGCAATATTCTTCGCGCGCCTTTCTCTGCTGGTAGAGAAGACAGAGTATTCTAGAGAGGAGTCGGAGCCTAGCCATGAAACAGTTCGGATGTGTGTAGTAGTAGTTCCGATGGAAATGGTAAGTTGTCAGATCTAGCGGTGTTTCATACATCAAAAGTGTTGTAAAGTGACGGCATAATTATTCCGATGGGTGTGTACAAATTTCGGAATTTTTAAGTGAATTTTGTGACGAGAAAAGACATAAATTCCGCGTGTCGTATTGAGCAGGTCGGTGGCTAAAAACTGTGACTGCATTAGGTACCGACAGACTTAATATTTGTCGAGCATTCTCAATCAGAAACAATCCGTATTTTTGTAGCTATTACGTTTTCGGGAAATGCAACACTATAAACGTGCTAGCGTGAGTGAAAGGGATTGTGAGGGACTGTGTTAAGACTAGCACGGGCTTGGCAGTGATACTTGTTCAACTAAGTTTCAGAATATATTAATTAATGACAAAATTTCCAACTTTTCATTTTGTGTGAAAACTTTCTCCCGAAACGTAGATTAGTGACTTTAATTGCAGTCTGGTTCACGTCGAAGTACAGTAGGTTTCGCTCGACTTCCCTGCTGATGATCTGCTGAGACAATCTACATCTACATCTACATTTATACTCCGCAAGCCACCCAACGGTGTGTGACGGAGGGCACTTTACGTGCCACTGTCATTACCTCCCTTTCCTGTTCCAGTCGCGTATGGTTCGCGGGAAGAACGACTGTCTGAAAGCCTCCGTGCGCGCTCTAATCTCTCTAATTTTACATTCGTGATCTCCTCGGGAGGTATAAGTAGGGGGAAGCAATATATTCGATACCTCATCCAGAAACGCACCCTCTTGAAACCTGGCGAGCAATCTACACCGCGATGCAGAGCGCCTCTCTTGCAGAGTCTGCCACTTGAGTTTATTAACCATCTCCGTAACGCTATCACGGCTACCAAATAACCCTGTGACGAAACGCGCCGCTCTTCTTTGGATCTTCTCTATCTCCTCCGTCAAACCGATCTGGTACGGATCCCACACTGATGAGCAATACTCAAGTATAGGTCGAACGAGTGTTTTGTAAGCCACCTCCTTTGTTGATGGACTACATTTTCTAAGCACTCTCCCAATGAATCTCAACCTGGTACCCGCATTACCAACAATTAATTTTATGTGATAATTCCACTTCAAATCGTTCCGCACGCATACTCCCAGATATTTTACAGAAGTAACTGCTACCAGTGTTTGTTCCGCTATCATATAATCATACAATAAAGGATCCTTCTTTCTATGTATTCGCAATATATTACATTTGTCTATGTTAAGGGACAGTTGCCACTCCCTGCACCAAGTGCCTATCCGCTGCAGATCTTCCTGCATTTCGCTACAATTTTCTAATGCTGCAACTTCTCTGTATACTAGAGCATCATCCGCGAAAAGCCGCATGGAACTTCCGACACTATCTACTAGGTCATTTAGATATATTGTGAAAAGCAATGGTCCCATAACACTCCCCTGTGACACGCCAGAGGTTACTTTAACGTCTGTAGACGTCTCTCCATTGATAACAACATGCTGTGTTTTGTTTGCTAAAAACTCTTCAATCCAACCACACAGCTGGTCTGATATTCCGTAGGCTCTTACTTTATTTATCAGGCGACAGTGCGGAACTGTATCGAACGCCTTCCGGAAGTCAATAAAAATAGCATCTACCTGGGAGCCTGTATCTAATATTTTCTGGGTCTCATGAACAAATAAAGCGAGTTGGGTCTCACACGATCGCTGTTTCCGGAATCCATGTTGATTCCTACATAGTAGATTCTGGGTTTCCAAAAACGACATGATACTCGAGCAAAAAACATGTTCTAAAATTCTACAACAGATCGACGTCAGAGATATAGGTCTATAGTTTTGCGCATCTGCTCGACGATCCTTCTTGAAGACTGGGACTACCTGTGCTCTTTTCGAATCATTTTGAACCCTCCGTTCCTCTAGAGACTTGCGGTACACGGCTGTTAGAAGGGGGGCAAGTTCTTACGCATACTCTGTGTAGAATCGAATTGGTATCCCGTCAGGTCCAGTGGACTTTCCTCTATTGAGTTATTCCAGTTGCTTTTCTATTCCTTGGACACTTATTTCGATGTCAGCCATTTTTTCGTTTGTGCGAGGATTTAGAGAAGGAACTGCAGTGCGGTCTTCCTCTGTGAAACAGCTTTGGAAAAAGGTGTTTAGTATTTCAGCTTTACGCTTGTCATCCTCTGTTTCAATGCCATCATCATCCCGGAGTGTCTGGATATGCTGTTTCGAGCCACTTACTGATTTAACGTAAGACCAGAACTTCCTAGGATTTTGTGTCAAGTCGGTACATAGAATTTTACTGTCGAATTCACTGAACGCTTCACGCATAGCCCTCCTTACGCTAACTTTGACATCGTTTAGCTTCTGTTTGTCTGAGAGGTTTTGGCTGCGTTTAAACTTGGAGTGAAGCTCTTTTTGCTTTCGCAGTAGTTTCCTAACTTTGTTGTTGTACCACGGTGGGTTTTTCCCGTCCTTCACAGTTTTACTCGGCACGTACCTGTCTAAAACGCATTTTACGATTGCCTTGAACTTTTTCCATAAACACTCAATATTGTCAATGTCGGAACAGAAATTTTCGTTTTGATCTGTTAGGTAGTCTGAAATCTGCCTTCTATTACTCTTGCTAAACAGATAAACCTTCCTCCCTTTTTTTATATTAATTTATATGTATTAATATATTAATGTTCACAGGTAGGTTCAGGTACGTCGAGTACGTCGTAAAGGGACGGAAGGAACCGCGCCGCCGCATTGTCTGTACGTGTACGTTACATCCACCGATTTCCGTCCCATTCGGATAATTCCTTCGTAGAACGTCGGTTCTTTTTTATTTTGTCTTACAGTGTGTTTACCACATTTAAGCCGCAAAAGAAAGGAATTGAAATGTTATGTTTTGTCGTAATGCGAGCGCCTTCTCTCAAACTGTCTCCGTGTCGTAAAGCTTATGCGATAGGAAGGCTTGTAAACACCGTAACCACAACATCCTTCCGGGCGAGTTGCATTTCCTAGGCATCCACTACAAATATCGTGCAATCTTAGCGGTTGATAAATGCCTGTGGAGATGACTGCATTCAATAACCACTACCTGAAAAGATTTTTGAAATGGAGTCCTATGACGCAGGTGAAATGAAGGCTTTTTATTAGATTTCGAGGATTTATCATCAAAGAACAGGAAGAAGGACTGAGGTTTAATAACACGACAACATCTAGGTCATTAACGACTGAGTAAACGTTCTGTTGTGAGTGGGGGAAGAAAGAATCGACTTTTTAAAGCGAAAAGCATAATTGGCGGGGGGCGGGGGGGGGGGGGGGGGGGGGGTCTGTCAAGAAGAATGTTGAACCGCGTGTTAGCAAATTGTTTCAGTAGGACAACATTTCGATGACTTCCACGCCTTAATTTGCCGCAGTAATCCTACGGTAGAAGGGGACCTACAGTTTAACGTGGAATCCGAACCACGTGTTTTCCTGGCATATGTGAGAGATGAAGGCTAGCGTAAAGACAGACTGAAAAATTCCTATGTCTACCAGGGATTCATTCCCGCGACTTTAGTTTTGAGGTTCGCACTTTACCGCTAGACTACAATGTCGCAATTTTAAAGATAGCCGGCCGAAGTGGCCGTGCGGTTAAAGGCGCTGCAGCCTGGAACCGCGAGACCGCTACGGTCGCAGGTTCGAATCCTGCCTCGGGCATGGATGTTTGTGATGTCATTACGTTAGTTAGGTCTAACTAGTTCTAAGTTCTAGGGGACTAATGACCTCAGCAGTTGAGTCCCATAGTGCTCAGAACCATTTGAAACATTTTTAAAGATATCATCCTGGTATTTATCTTAATGGTTTGCTGAAATTACTTACAGCAGGAGGCCACTACGTTCGGATCACAGATTTAGTTCAAACGTTGTACGCTTTTAGAAGTCCATTAGGGCAACATAATGTGTAAATGGTAAGGCGTACTACTTACACAATTTCGAGAAAATCGCAAGAGAAGTTTTACGTGTCGAATATGTACCGGTGCATTGTAGCTCTCGGCACGAGGTTAGCGTTCAAGTTCCGTAATCAGTGGATCCCAGGATTGAGTCCGACTCATCCATCCTTTTTTTTTTAACCATATTTTTCAACGCTGGTCATTTTATTTCATATTTATGACATTTGAAAGATAATATAACGAATGAGCACTTATATTGAGACGAGCTTTTGTTGAATTTCCATGTTATCTGGCTGTTTATTAATTTTAATTATTACATATCTTATTACATAGGCGCTACAGTCTGGAACCGCGCGACCGTTATGGTCGCAGGTTCGAATCCTGCCTGGTGCATGGATGTGTGTGATGTCCTTAGGTTAGTTAGGTTTAAGTAGTTCTAAGTTCTAGGGGACTGATGACCTCAGAAGTTAAGTCCCATAGTGCTCAGAGCCATTTGAACCATTTGTCTTATTACATATCTTTAGTTATCGACAAGTAAACGAGGAAATGTGTAACGTTGACCTGAGCATGTGTGCGTGTCGTGATTTGAGATATCCCCTATACCTGCAATCGGGTAAGGTACCAAGAACTGCTTAGTAGCTGAACGTTTCAACCTGCAGACGCAGAAACAGGGCCCAATCGGCTGTTAACTTGGGTAGTGGTGAGACCTTGCTAATATAGCGAGAACGATTAGTATACATGCGCATTTTTTGAAAAATCACAATCACAGAGTATGCTTTAAAAGTATTTTTCTCATTATATTACCCTTCAAGTGTCATGTATGTGAAAGAATATGAGCAATGTTGAAAAAACATACATTAAAAAAAACAGAAAATGTGCGGGACGTGATCCTGCTATCCACCGATTATTCAGCTCGAACGCTCCATAGAGCCACAACGCATCGATGTATATTCGATGCGTGAAAAACCCCTCAAGATTTCTTCGAAATTGCCTGGGTAGTACGCATTACTACTTGCACATTACGTTGTCTCTGTGGACTACTAAAAGTGCGCAAAGTTTGAAGTAAATCTACGATCCGAACGTCACGGCCTCTCCTTGTTAGAATTTAAATCGAGATGACAATTTGAATCCCGCTATACAACGTTCATGACAATAGTGACAAGTGACTCGGGCGAACGTATACGATAGTAGGACAGAAGTGTTCCAATAAACTTGGCTCCACAAATAAGCAGATGCGAGATTATTGCGAACGTGTGGTGTAAGAGGTACATGACTAAGGAATTTGTTGCTAGCGCACTCGAGCAGATGTAATTTCGATGGATTGCTCACGCACTGCCTGCGATATGTAAGCTATAAGAGAATCTCAGACCAGAGAGCAGTGTTGACTGCAGTAGGAACTGTGTGTCAGTAGGAGTAAGTAGTAGCTAGCAGTCTGGTGTATGGAGTTGGCTGGGCCGGTCGTGGGGAGCGATGGCGGTGCCTGAGCGTTGTAGTATAGGGAAAAGCAGTCTCGCGCATATGTACTATTGTTATATCAAGTCCCATGTAAATGTTTTTAAAAAAATCTCTTAATAATAATCTTTCTTATAAAAATTAACTTTTGACGATCATTCATCTCACTATAAAGAATTTACTAATTTCTCCAATCCATGGTCATCCCGATTATTGTAAAGAAAAATCAGTTGTTTCTTTTTATACATGACAAATCTATAGGCCAGCATTGCACTGGGCAGTGCCAGAAAAATTTCTTATAGGAGCAGATATATACGCGTTATCCGGCGACCTTATTGAAGTAAGAATTTTCAATTTATTCAGTATAATCTTTCAGGGCCATGACGCAGCACTGCTGACGACCAAATTTACCAGTTTAAATTCACAGTCAGTTAATTATTGAAAGGTTATGTATGAGTCACATTTTTTATTAGGAGGTTAGTTACATTGTATTATTGGTAGGTTACACTAAATGTGAATGATATAACTATATATTTTTTTGTGGGGAGGTTACACTAAACGCAAATGCTATAATTATATTTAATTTTTTACTGTTGGGAGGTTACAGCGGTTATTATTGACTTCTGTTTGAAATATTGTGCAGATTAATGCAAATGTATTTGAAATTAAAACTTTTCGATCAAATCCCCATCTAACTGGGATCAAGCTTCACCTCCGATACATGGGCTGGGTAATATCGTAGGTGCATGATGTGACACTGACATGGGATCAAGCTTCACCTACGATCCATGGGCTGGGGAATATCGTAGGTGCATGATGTGACACTGACACATTTTTCTGCTGCCACTGAGCGAGATGGCGCAGTATTCTTTACACTGAACTCACATTCTGGAAGATTACGTTCAAAAATGGTTCAAATGGCTCTGAGCACTATGGGACTTAACATCTTAGGTCATCAGTTCCCTAGACTTAGAACTACTTAAACCTAACTAACCTAAGGACATCACACACATCAATGCCCGAGGCAGGATTCGAACCTGCGACCGCAGCAGCAGCGCGGTTCCGGACTGAAGCGCCTGGAACCGGTCGGCCAGATTACGTTCAAACCCTCGATGCGCCACCCAGGTTTAGGTTTTCTGTGATTTACCTAAATCGCTCCAGGCAAATGCTGTATTTATTTGAAAAAGCGACGGCCGCTTTCCTTTCCCATCCTTTTGTAATCCGAGCTTGTGCTCCTTCTGCTAACAACCGCGCTGTCGGCGAGACGTTAAACTAAACTCTTCCGTCCTTCATTTTGCTGCTGATGTGAAGTGACGTCTCACGAGCCAGTATGGTCCAAATAGACTGTACTTTAGCTCCAAGGTCACTTGAACTCAGTCCTCTGGATTTCTCTGTCTGGGATGATTTCAAGAGTGTTGTGTACAGCACTCCCGCTGATAGGTTGAAGAATTGGAGCAGCAAAATGTACAGTTTTGTCAAGATTAAAAAGATGATACCGGGGAGTCTGAAAGAATTCAAAATGGTTCAAGTGGCTCTAAGCACTATGGGACTTAACATCTGAGGTCATCAGTCCCCTAGACTTAGAATTACTTAAACCTAACTAACCCAAGGACATCACACACATCCATGCCCGAGGCAGGATTCGAACCTGCGACCGTAGCAGCAGCGCGGTTCCGGACTGAAGCGCCTAGAACCGCTCGGCAACATCGGCCGACTGAAAGAATTCGTAAATCATTGCAGATACGAGTGCAGTATTGCATCCAAATGAGAGAGCGACACATGGAACATCTCAACATGTTCGACTGCTCCGTAAGTTTAGTGTGTAACATGATTAAGCAGTATTGTATCAGGGGCAGTCAAATGAAAACAAGATAGACTGTATAACGGGCAAAGCGTGGACGTTGGTAAAGCAGGTAGGTACATGTGCAGAAGAGTCCTGTATTGGGAATAAGGAAGAAACAGCGTGCACGTTCACCACTGAGCCATTTGTCTGTTACATGGGAGGTCAGTGGGTCCCGTGTGCATTTGACTTCACTACAGACGCCAGGAAAGACGAACAGGAAGGTGTAGTGCGGTTTTTGACTGCGTTATTCATGCTCGAATGTCTGCCGAGTGTGGCGAACATAATATGTCACGTGGGCGTGTGTTTCCGCGGAATAAACAATTTCGGGTGTCATTGAAAGACAGCAGTCGGCCAGGACAGCCTCTTCGTGTCACTACCCCTTCCGTCACCGCTGCGGTGGATGCTGCCGCCAGAAATGACCGATGGTGGATGGTGGAAACAATCGGATCACGTTGGGTCTCAGTTACGGTATCATGACCATGCATCTAAAGTTCCAGATAATCTGCGCGCAGTGGGATCCCCACGGCTTGACGGACGAGTGAACAGAATGTCGATATCACTACAGCACCTGGAACGATATCAAGAGAACATCGTTTCCTGTCCCTTATTGTCGCGGCAAACGAATCAAGGTGTCATCATCCCGAGCCGGAGAGCAAGCATCAGTGTCAACAATGGAAGGTCGTTGGCTCATCTCCACCGAAAAAAGTCCAAAGCTGCACCCACCAGCACCCGGAAAGTCTCAATGACCTCTGTCTTTGACTGCAAGGGCCTGCTGCTCATTGACTTTCTGGAACAGGGCGCCACAGTTAACGCACAGCGCTACGTGGATACTTAGCACCAATTGAAGCTCTTCATCAAGTCCGAATACCAAGGACAGTTAACCTACGGCATCATTATGTTGCAGGATAATGCCCGTTACCAATGGCTCAAATGGCTCTGAGCACTATGGGACTTAACTTCTGTGGTCATCAGTCCCCTAGAACTTACAACTACTTAAACCTAACTAACCTAAGGACATCACACACATCCATGCCCGAAGCAGGATTCGAACCTGCGACCGTAGCGGTCACGCGGTTCCAGACTGAAGCGCCTTTAACCGCACGGCCACACCGGCCGGCGTTACCAATGTTGTTTCGACTATGCCGTAGAAGTTTCGCTGGGGAGCCCTCCATACAATCCCAATCTCTCCCCATGCGATTTTCAAAGTTTTCGAGCCCAGAAGAAAGACATTCGCAGTCGTCGATTTGCTTTGGACGAAGAAGTGCACGCCTAGGTACAATCACAGTTCTGCAGACAACTATAAACATTTTTCCATCCATAATAAACGATTTACTTGCTTTTTTTTTCATCTGCTTCGTTTTCATTTGACTGTCTTTTATATATCTAATTAAGTCAGGTCATGTGTGGGATATGAGCCCGATTAGATAGGGACTTAATCGAAAAGTTTCCATTTCAAATACAGTTGTATTAAGTAGGACAATATTTCGAACAATAGTTTATGGTGGCTCGCGGCCTTAAATTTGCAACTACATCACAGGCAGCTGTTTAGCGGACCCATGTTTACTGTAGTGCCGATTTCCTTTACCACCATTCCCCAACCCGAGTTTGTGCTACGACTATAACGATCTCGTCGTCGACGTGGCATAGACGGAAACGCGCATTAACTCATCAACCCGTTGGACTGTACGGGCAGAATCCATCGATCACAATTATAATCACTGGTGTTAGGATTCGTATGACCTAAAAATAGCCACAATAGGCACAATAAATATGGTCTTCTGACTAAAAATGTACAAAATATACTTGAGGTTTCTCACGATGAGATACGAGAAGGTGCAAACTTTATGTACTTCAAAGAATTTTTTTTATATACGGGTTCAAAACTATTGTTTATTACACTGGTTTCGACAGATGAGACTGCCATCTTCAGTTCTGTAACATTATGCTTTTAGATATACTAGTTCTACCGTCATTATTTTTGTTAGACAATGAGGAAAAGGCGATTATATGTTTGCGTGCCCGCAAAAGATTTTTGGTTGGACATCATGTTCCATTGTGCGTTCATTACTCATGCCATATTAACACTTTAGTAGAGAGTATATAGTGCATTCCACACAGGTTTGTCAAAAGTAAAATTACAAACAGGTCTGTTACAAATACAAATATACATAGGTAAAATGCACCTTGTGGAACTTGGCAAGTCTACATTTGTGCCAATTCTTTGGTGCTTGTCAAATGTTGTACTGTTAAAGAATTATTTGTATCAAAATTTTTTTTTTTTTGTAATTTTATATGTAAAGAAAAAGAATCTATGACTAGGCTTTCAGAATACCTACATAATAACCGTCTGGTGGCGGCAATTATTTACGCATCTTATCTATGCGTCAGTGTCAATTACTTTCACTATGTATTTCGAATGAGAAGGTTCCAAGATGTGCTTCACGGGTCATGTAAATGTAAACATTGACGTAAATGTGCACTTTTACTATACATTGCGGATTTTAACAACTAGCAAGCATCAAAGAAGTGCTACGTGTGTAGATATGCCAAGTTCAACAAGGTGCATTTTAACTCTTGTTTATTTTTACTTGTGATAAACCTATCTGTAATTTTATTTTTGACAAACATGCGTGGAATGTGAAATATATCCTCCACTAAAACGTTAACATGGCATGAGTAATGAACGCACAATGGAATATGACGTACAAGCAAAGAAGTATTTGCAGATATGTAAATGTATAACTGTCATTTCCTCACTGCCTAACAAAAGTGATGATGGTGGAGCTAGTAAATCTACATGTATAATGTTACAGATATGAAGATGACAGTCTTACCTGTCGAAGCTGGTGAATAAAAAATAGTTTTGAACGCGATCTTAACAATGAAAAAATTTCTTTGAAAAACAAAAATATGCAGAATAACATGAAAATAAAATAGGTAAAATTCCTGTTGTAAATTAAATTAGTAAGCCAGTTTATGATAATGAACTATTTATTTAAGAATAAACTGCGCATGAGAAGCAAGCTGAACTATGGAATGTGATGTTGTGGTATACGTTTTATTAGCATTATCAAAACATAGTTATCGTAACTTTTTTTAACATCCTCATTTTGACTTCAGTTTATGAGCTCCGGTATGCAATATACAATGAATACCTCAGCAGCAAAAAAAGATTTCCTGTTGTCATTCAAAAAAGCCTTGTACTTCGAGAAACGTCTTTCTACTTCGGCTGACACAAGAAGAGCAAATTTAAAATGGACATTATCATTTGAATCGAAACATAAACGAGTAAGAGAGAAATTTCACCTACCAAAATCTTCCTTCTTTGTCCAACACTTTTTCCGTTTTCTTTGACACTTCTTTTTCCACTTTACCACAAACAACCTTTAGTTTATTCACTCTTTCTCACCTGTTCTGTCTGCTTCACAAATGGAAATTCTAATTGCTCGAAATCAGTTATGGCAGCAGGAACAAATATAAAGTTTGATTCTATGTAAGAAAATTTGCCTGAATTTCACCAATAGAAATTAATTATTGAGCTAGTCTAATTTAAGCGGCTTCACTGCTATCGAATGAATCAATGATGGTTTTCATGAAGTTGAAGCTCTGTTAGTAATAGTTGCAGGTATTAATCCAGGACCTCCATATTATCAAAATGGGAGATGATGATAAGGAAATGTTTGGAGCTAACAGCTTAAATGCAGCACCACGTGAATAGACTTTCAAAAATATCTTTCTGAGGCACTCAATAAATTTGTCAGCGTCACTGAGTTTACTACGAACATCTTCTTCATCTCTCTGTAAGGTGTAAGCTAAACAAGTCAAATGCACCATTTTACTATATAATGCTTTTCGTGAATCGGCAACTTTCACCGTTACGAAGAGGAGTGCAGCAGCCAATATCTCTCTCAAACAATTATATTAATGGTCGAAAAAATAACTTTCTCTTAATGATCATAGTTTATTAGGATCTTTTCGCCCTGAATATCTTCCTCCAAACTTCCCATAACGTCATTAGCAATATATCTTCTCACACACGTTGTTGTTTCATCAGTTGATACCCACACTTTCTTATTTGTAACCCGTTGCCCGTTTTGTTGCATTGTTTTTGGGTAGCTTCGGCTGATGTAGTTCTTTCTTAATGTGGAGGAATCAGGAAGAGATTTGCCTGCGTATTTTTCTCAGAATTAACGAAATCGTTGTTGGTCCAGGTTACTTAAGGGAATGTCAGCACAAAGGAAAGCTGTACAAAGTTCTTCACAGTATGGTGAAAAAGACTAGCGGGATTTCTGTAGGAGCATTTGCTGTAGTGTTTTCCATTTGCAAACCGTTGCACTTCACGATTTCCTTTTTCTGTTGCCACGTGCTGCTAAACCTTAAATGACTTCTCCTCAGTTACTTTTACATTGCACAGTTTGCAATACAATCTTTTACCATTAGTCGAAAATATGTTCTTACCATACTGAGACACGAACTGCAGTAATATTACTTGAACACTTTCCTTCACTTCAGGAATTTTTTCTGAACTATACTGCACACACAGACACTTTTCCGCTGTCCAGGGTCCAGAATGGATAAAGGTCTGGAGCAAATACTTGCTCATGGAGTAACAATGATAAATGTAAAACAGAAGAAAGAAACTGAATGAGAAAAGTTCTTTAACTCTTGAAGGAGTGAAAATATAACAAATATAACGAATATGACCATTTGCTTCCTAAAACATCCTGTCAGAGAAATACTCATGTAAGCATAAATACGATTTAACAAATTGCAGGAAGTCATTTAGCAGCGCCTCTGCTGGGCGTCAGTTGGACCTTAGACGACTGGAAAATTGTGAGTGGGTCCCGATTTCAGGTGGTAACAGCTGATGCTAGAGTTCGAGTATGGCGAAGATCCCATGGAGCAATGGACCCTAGTTGTCAAAAAGGCAGTGTGCCAGCTCGTGATGGCTCCATAATTGTGTGGGCTGTGATGGAATGGACTGGGTCTTCTGGTCCAACTGAACAGATCATTAACTGGACATGATTATGTTCGGCTGCTTAGAGACAATTTGCTGTCATTCATGGAGTTCATGCTCCCAAACATTTCACCGGGGTACAATTGTTCGCAGTTGGTTTGAAGAACGTTCTGGACAGTTCGAGCGAATGATTTGACTACCCAGATTGCCCGACATGAATGTCAACAAACATTTATGGGACATAATCGAAAGGTCAGTTCGTGCCCAAAAGTCTGCATTGGCAACACTTTCGCAGTTGTGGACGGTTATAGAGGCTGCACGGCTCAATATTTCTGCAGAGACTTCCAACGACTTGTTGAGTCCACGCCTTGTCGAGTTGCTGCAGTACGCTGGGGAAAAGGAGGTCCGACACGATATTAGGAGTTGTTCCTTGACATTTCTCACCTCAGTGTATATGCACTATCGTAAAAATCCTAGTCCTAAAATCACTAAAACACTGGGCTGTACGTCTGAAAGCTAGGGTTGCCAACTGCGTCACTGCTGACATCCCGAGGCCCACGAGAAAGAAAGGCCGCGGCGCGTACGTCACGAAGGTAGTCCTGAACTCGCTCGCTCAGCTCAGCACACAAATTGCGTTTCTAAACCTGTTAACTCGCAGCTGCGCGTGTAAGTACTAACGAGAATCTGATCTTCCACTGGAATCTGCTATTATGAAGTCTTACTCATTAACAGTACTACAGCAAAATTTAATTGAAGATCAGTACTCGATATAAATGGTATAACTGATTGTTTATAGCATTTAGTGTCTTCTGCTTAACAGTACTCATTACATACTGGAAGTGGTGCCTTAAGCAACTGATAATCATTTTCGCATGATTTTATTTTATTGTACGCCAGTACAGCCGTCACAAATTATAAATAGGCCCATGAACTTCCCATCATTATAGGACTAATAACAGTGAGAGCCCATAATAGCTGATTCCAGTAGAAGATTCAGTTTTCGTTTGTACGGAAACGCCTAGTTACGAGTTAACAGTTGTAGAAACGTAGTTTGTCTGCTGCTTTGAGCGAGCGAGCGAGCGCAGTACTACCTTGGTGACATACGCGCCGCGGCCTGCCTTTCTCGTAGGCCTCGTGACATCCGGGTTCCAGTTATCGAACATATTACTGCATTACTGCCAGTGTTTAGTGTGCAAGCAAGCTTTCTGCTTTCGAAAATTCATGTGGGTTCACCAAATCACAAAAGAACGTCCTACATTAAACCGATATCACTGCGAAATCGACAAATCCACAAGATGGGGTTGAAAGCACCACTGGAATGCTAAGCAAGTTCCAGTTTTTACCATTCGCATAATCGAGAAACTGACCAAAGAAGGAGACCGGAAGCCTTAATTCTTTTCAAAAGTGTTGGAAGAAAGATTAATGTTAAACAATCTTCCTCCGAGGAGAACATTAGAGCTGAAACTCTGATTCGAATTGGACGAGGTCAAAAAATAAACGTGTTGTCACTTTTCAAAGACAGGCATTCAAGTGAAATCTTCAGAAAACCGACAGGGAAGCTGAATCTGGCGGCACGGAAGCGGTTTGTAACCCGTTTGTTCCGGCTGAGAGTCTGATGCCTTATTCCCCGCTCCACCACTTACCAGTGTAAAGAGGCGAGTGACCTCAGGTGGCTTAGCTCATGCTACTCTGGCGGCTTCTGAGCACGATAAAGCTAGAGCGAGGTCACGGACACCAATTCCGGCAACAACACTGATATGTTGCTTCGCTTTAGTTGAAAATGAAGAATGTGCATTATGTAACAGAAACTGACGTTCTTTTACGTAATCAGGGAAGTAAGACAGTGTATCATAAAATCATTGCGTAATGGTTCAACTAATATTGGTGGATATTCGTATTGCGATAAAATAAAACTCAAGTAGTGTTTTGTAATTATCAGTTTCTTCGTTCTTCTTCAGCTTTCCACTATTATGATCTTACATATCCTTCTCCTTTTTCTTTTGCCTTTACCTCGTACCCGCATGGAGTCGGCATCGTTAGTATTGGATGTGCGTTGTTAATGTTAGAGCGTGGACAGGTGCCCTTCTTGACACCACCCCTTCACCCCTCCCCCCTACCCCACCTCTACCCCATAAAATTACTTTTATCCAAATAATATGAATATTTATATATGTGTTTGGAGAGAGAGAGATTGACTTTTAATTGACATTTTTATTTTAAGTCGTAACTGCTACCTGAATTTTGGTTGCTGCCTCCTTGAATGATCAGCTTCTGAACCAGTTGGTGACGTATTGTAATTTGGAGGAAGTTATTGTTCTTTAAGGCTTAAAATACGACTCTGTTAGTTACTTGGCCGTATTGCGGATAGCTTTGAGCCCAAGTTATCGTAGCTTTTCATACCTAAGGGACCAGTGTTGTAAATAAATAAGATCAAACAGCAATCTGCTTTTCGTGAGAAAAGAAGATTGCTTAGCACACAAACTTCCACCAAACTACACGTCCTGCTGCATCAGAATTGGTCAGTGGAGTTCAGCGCCATACTATTATACAAGAACATAATCCAATTACTGCAATTAAGAAATTACGAGAGGTTCTTACGTATTGAATGAAAACTATGGAAAATCCATTTCCTTTCATGTATTTTAGTGAACTTTGTACACTTACAGCTCTGTCGGTTGATAGCCGGCGGCGACAATGAAGTTCACCTCCTTTTCCAAAAAACAAGATATTTCTATTCTTCACTTCCAGAAAATTTGTATACATAAATGTTTGGCAACTATTACACATGCTTTACTTGGTTTTATCACTGAAATATCAATTTTCATTAAACATAACAATACGTTCTGAGCGACGGCCTAGCAACACCTCCTCTTCCCACAAGACACAGATTAATAGTCCTCTTTTTTTTAATAAATCGCTGTCCTTTTTTTTTTTTTTTTTTGAGTCCATACTCAAAACTTCACAACTACTATCGTTCTATCGTTGCGGGAATTGCGCGCTAAAGAGTTTCTAGTTTCTTGCTGTCCATCTGCGCTTCACTTCACTTCAAGTACTTTCTGAATCAAATTTACATTTACGGTATTTACATACATTACTGAGCTTTTCAGAATAAAATCAGGCACAAATTAGCTAAAAACGGGCAGTGAAGCTCACATAACATTACAACATTACAACCCCAATACTAGACACGCAAAATTTCTGTATCCCAACAGCCTGCTTGTAGCATGTAGGGTGCGAAAGTGTGCGAAAGGTTTTTAAATGATTGTGAATCGTGAAACTGAGAAGGGACGTGCTACCACCACAGTATTTACCTATTTGGATGTGGGAAACTGCCTAAAAACCATTTCCAGATTGGCCGGCACATAGGCCACCGTTAATTCGCCAGGTAGATTCGATCCGAAGCCCTTGCAGAATCCTGAAAGCGGCATGCTAACACGTGTGGCTACCCGGGAGAGTACTATTATAATTTACAAGAGTAAATATCAATCTATGGTACGAAGTAGTTGTGGGTAAAGGGAGTAATTTGTACTTGCCTGACATCTCTACTGCATGCTAATAATGTGTTCTCTCTTTTGTAATTATCACTGTTCATCCAGTTACGGTGAGTGCTACACCATGAAGCACCAGTGTGACATGTATCAAACTTTGTGGTATTGCACCATGGCTCTACAGGGGTGATGAAGTTTTCCTGCGTCGGTTAGCAGAACAGTGTCTCAGAGAGGAGATGGCTGTCAGTCTGAAGTCCAGGCACCATTGGGCAAGAAGGCGTAGTCAGAGTGCAAGAGCACTGATACAGGACGCTGAAAAATGCCGAAGACGTCAACCGCAATCACTGCAAGCCGCATTTGTTAAATCTTACAGTTACGGCAGTGCCTCTTGCGGAACTGACTAAACACGAAAGCTGGGGCAAATGAAGTCCCGACACCCAATACAGAGACCCTGCGACTCTAGCCTGCTACGAGTTCGGAGGTGGGAGTGCTACTTCTACATCTACATCTACATACTCTTGGAGAAATATTAACCAATCGGCTCACTTATGTACCACGCCAAATCAGACCCCAATTGTCAGATGTTCGTATATTAGGCACTGTCCAAGTGTGTACGTTATGCTGTGAGATGCAGTTTATGTCAGCTGATGAGAGATATTTTAGAGAAATTCTGGAGTGTATGCCTGGGCACATATGGATCCTGCCTTCTATTACACATCACCAGGGACACAACGCATGTCAGTATCGAACTGTTGCCTGATGTTGACATGCTACTCTTCTTCGAAAGCAGGATTCATGAAGAACTTTTCCGGCCGAGGTGGCCGAGCGGTTCTAGACGCTACGGTCGTAGGTTCGAATCCTGCCTCGGGCATGGATGTGTGTGATGTCCTTAGATTAGTTAGGTTTAAGTAGTTCTAAGTTCTAGGGGACTGATGACCTCAGAAGTTAAGTCCCATAGTGCTCAGAGCCATTTGGAACCATGAAAAACTTTGCCACTCCACACACTAGTACACCAAGGCGAATAACCTGCAAATGAGTGAGGAGAAGTATAGCCCATTGTACGATTTAAGTTACGTCCTTTACTTGTACATAACAACCTCTTTGGATACACCATGCTACAAACTCTTCAGTTTGGAGGGTTCCATGAATGCTCAAAGGGGAAATTGTCAGACTGAAGGAAAGGATCCATGATTTGACTGCTGATTCTGGTGAGGGATATGTTCTGGAGGTAGAACTGGCACATCCCGCCTGTTTGCATGATGTGCACGGTGACTTGCCAATATGTCCGAAGCACCTCGTGATGCAAAAGGGTTCCGCCCCGAACCTGTTGACAGTATTGGGGAATCAATAGCGATATATTCTACAACACAGAAACCTCCAACAATGCCTCAGGTTGGGGGTGGAATTTGTTAGAATCGCCCGTGGCTTCTTCTTGAACTAGAGTTGCTGGTTTACAAAAATGGTTCAAATGGCTATGAGTACTATGGGACTTAACTTCTGAGGTCATCATTCCCCTAGAACTTAGAACTACTTAAACCTAACCAACCTAAGGACATCACACACATCAATACCCGAGGCAGGATTCGAACCTGCGACCGTAGCGGTCGTGCGGTTCTAAACAGTAGCGCCTAGAACCGCTCGGCCACCCCGGCCGGCTGTTGGTTTACAGAGAAGATTGATGCAAACAATGAAGAGAGGGCTCTTGCAACATGTGACTTTGATAAAGATTTTTACAAATTAGTGAACAATTCAATTTTCTCAAAAACAGTAGAAAATGTTAGCGAATATTGCAGAATTCATGTAGTTCATCTGTAGAGGGCCATTGTGACGCAAGAAAGTATATCACCAGACCAAATTTCAAGCGGGACACCAATTCAGTAAAGGAATAGTCACGATGGCCAAGGTTTCAATGCAGTTGACAAAACCTGTCTACATCGGTGTGCGTGATCTGGATCTCTCCAGACTCCACACATGTACTGATTTCACTATGAGTTTGGAAAGCCAAACTTCGCTGATCCCAGGTTACCTTTTTTGGATGCACACCATTTAATTTACTGGATAAATGCCTGCTATCCGTATGAAATAATGAGGAACAATTTTGAAGAATTCCACATGTCTCGATATGTGACCATTAATCATTTTGGAACAACACCTAAAAGAAGTAGTTCAGTGGCCTGGTGAAAGATGGGGCGAATGGTTCACAGATTGTGGAGTTTGTGACTCTCAGGTCGAAAATGTACGCATATTCCATTAATGCAGGTGTCACCTAGAGGCAGGCTAAGGGTGTGTACATCGTGTGACCTCAATGTCTCTCACAATCGACGATTGCAAGAGGTTCCTGCTCGAGGACATTGGCGGCGCTCGAAATATGTTGCGCCAGGTAGTCTTTCAACAGCGAGGCCATGAGGTACAAACTGTACTGCAGCTGAAAGTCAAACTGTCACCTCATGACGACAAATGGTTCATCCGTGGGAATGCGATCAGGTCATTCCCGTATGTAATAGAACCCGTCGGTTCCACGTGTGACCGATTCACCTTTGTATTTTAAATGTCAGATTCGCGTCTAATCGAACCGCTTTTAACGTTACGTAGCAGCGAAAGGAATGATTTTTAGATACCAACGTGACAATACTTAGCTAGGTGACTAGCTAATATTGCTTAACATGAAAGTAATAATATTCAGAATAATTTCTGTGTCGTTGCCCGCGCTACGGAAAGTGAATCCGTGTAGCGGTCGGATTTACGGCCGCCCGCGCGTGTACAGCTACCTGCCGGGACTGCTGTACAAAAAAGATCCTGCGTCCCTACCGCGCTGACTACCTGTCGCTCCTCAGAAAAATTCAACTATTAGTTCGCTCAGTAGAGCATTTTCATTAAAAGTGCACATTACACTGTTGTTATTAACATTACATCTACATCTAAATGATTACTCTGATATTCACAATTAAGTGCCTGGCAGAGGGTTCAACAATCTCTAGCACAAATTTTTACACGTGTTGTCTAACAGAATACTCTTACTATCAAGGCACCTATTTATACACTCCTGGAAATTGAAATAAGAACACCGTGAATTCATTGTCCCAGGAAGGGGAAACTTTATTGACACATTCCTGGGGTCAGATACATCACATGATCGCACTGACAGAACCACAGGCACATAGACACAGGCAACAGAGCATGCACAATGTCGGCACTAGTACAGTGTATATCCACCTTTCGCAGCAATGCAGGCTGCTATTCTCCCATGGAGACGATCGTAGAGATGCTGGATGTAGTCCTGTGGAACGGCTTGCCATGCCATTTCCACCTGGCGCCTCAGTTGGACCAGCGTTCGTGCTGGACGTGCAGACCGCGTGAGACGACGCTTCATCCAGTCCCAAACATGCTCAATGGGGGACAGATCCGGAGATCTTGCTGGCCAGGGTAGTTGACTTACACCTTCTAGAGCACGTTGGGTGGCACGGGATACATGGGGACGTGCATTGTCCTGTTGGAACAGCAAGTTCCCTTGCCGGTCTAGGAATGGTAGAACGATGGGTTCGATGACGGTTTGGATGTACCGTGCACTATTCAGTGTCCCCTCGACGATCACCAGTGGTGTACGGCCAGTGTAGGAGATCGCTCCCCACACCATGATGCCGGGTGTTGGCCCTGTGTGCCTCGGTCGTATGCAGTCCTGACTGTGGCGCTCACCTGCACGGCGCCAAACACGCATACGACCATTATTGGCACCAAGGCAGAAGCGACTCTCATCGCTGAAGACGACACGTCTCCATTTGTCCCTCCATTCACGCCTGTCGCGACACCACTGGAGGCGGGCTGCACGATGTTGGGGCGTGAGCGGAAGACGGCCTAACGGTGTGCGGGACCGTAGCCCAGCTTCATGGAGACGGTTGCGAATGGTCCTCGCCGATACCCCAGGAGCAACAGTGTCCCTAATTTGCTGGGAAGTGGCGGTGCGGTCCCCTACGGCATTGCGTAGGATCCTACGGTCTTGGCGTGCATCCGTGCGTCGCTGCGGTCCGGTCCCAGGTCGACGGGCACGTGCACCTTCCGCCGACCACTGGCGACAACATCGATGTACTGTGGAGGCCTCACGCCCCACGTGTTGAGCAATTCGGCGGTACGTCCACCCGGCCTCCCGCATGCCCACTATACGCCCTCGCTCAAAGTCCGTCAACTGCACATACGGTTCACGTCCACGCTGTCGCGGCATGCTACCAGTGTTAAAGACTGCGATGGAGCTCCGTATGCCACGGCAAACTGGCTGACACTGACGGCGGCGGTGCACAAATGCTGCGCAGCTAGCGCCATTCGACGGCCAACACCGCGGTTCCTGGTGTGTCCGCTGTGCCGTGCGTGTGATCATTGCTTGTACAGCCCTCTCGCAGTGTCCGGAGCAAGTATGGTGGGTCTGACACACCGGTGTCAATGTGTTCTTTTTTCCATTTCCAGGAGTGTATTTTAAATTTCTCTCCAAAGCGAAGTGTGGATAGTGGGGCTCGATTTTCAGGATTGGTATGCCACACAAATTATTACACACTCAAAACTTTATATGGCCTACCTGGATTTGGTTTTATATGCAATATGTAGCAAATAGCTTGCAGCTATGAAGCCTTACCTTACGACAGATCTACGTGATCACTCTGATATTCACAATCTACATCTACATCCATACTCCGCAAGCCACCTGACGGTGTGTGGCGGAGGGTACCCTGAGCACCTCCTATCGGTTCTCCCTTCTATTCCAGTCTCGTATTGTTCGTGGAAAGGAGGATTGTCGGTATGCTTCTGTGTGGGCTCTAATCTCTCTGCTTTTATGCTCATAGTCTCTTCGCGAGATATACGTAGGAGGGAGCAATATACTGCCTGACTCCTCGGTGAAGGTATGTTCTCGAAACTTGAACAAAAGCCCGTACCGAGCTACTGAGCGTCTCTCCTGCAGAGTCTTCCACTGGAGTTTATCTATCATCTCCGTAACGCTTTCGCGATTACTAAATGATCCTGTAACGAAGCGCGCTGCTCTCCGTTGGATCTTCTCTATCTCTTCTATCAACCCTATCTGGTACGGATCCCACACTGCTGAGCAGTATTCAAGCAGTGGGCGAACAAGGGTACTGTAACCTACTTCCATTGTTTTGGGATTGCATTTCCTTAGGATTATTCCAATGAATCTCAGTCTGGCATCTGCTTTACCGACGATCAACTTTATATGATCATTCCATTTCAAATCACTCCTAATGCGTACTCCAAGATAATTTATGGAATTAACTGCTTCCAGTTGCTGACCTGCTATTTTGTAGCTAAATGATAAGGGATCTATCTTTCTATGTATTCGCAGCACATTACACTTGTCTACATTGAGATTCAATTGCCATTCCCTGCACCATGCGTCAATTCGCTGCAGGTCCTCCTGCATTTCAGTACAATTTTCCATTGTTACAACCTCTCAATACACCACAGCATCATCTGCAAAAAGTCACAGTGAACTTCCGATGCCATCCACAATAAGGCGGCTGGCAAAGGGTTCAACAATCTCTAACAAAAATTTTTACACTTGTTGTCTAACGGAATACTATTATTAGCAAGGCACCTATTTATATTTTAAACTTCTCTCCACAGCGAGGTGTGGATAATGCGGCTCGATTTGCAGGATTGGTATGCCACACAATTTATTACACACTCAAAACTTTATATGGCCTACCTGGATTTTGTTTTATTTGCACTCTGTTGCAAACAGCTTGCAGCTCTGAAGCCTTATCTTACGACAGATCCGTTGAAAGAAAATTATATCTACAAAGATTGTTCTGGTCGCCAACTCTCAAGGAGCGATTTATCTTTAAAAGTGCCAGAAGTAAATTTACTTTAACGACTTTTGTGGCAACAATTTTACTTGGAGGCCAACTGAGATATTCCTACGTGGCATAATAGCTGCCATATTCTGATAATATTCTGATAAAGCCAATTTAAAGCAAGAAATATCACTAAATTGAACATTAAAATGACATAACAAAGCGACCACACTTATTGCCTCTTCAGTTTGAATGTAAAGAATTATTATTGGAAGCACCTTTATATGACACAGTAAGAATGCCATAACACCAATCACTACGGACCATCTAGAGTGACACAAAATTTACATATAACAAAATGGACAGGGAACTTTGGATCGGTACATGACTTTGTGACAATGATTTTAACTAATGCCTTTAACAAAACTATATTAGAACTTTGGCAAACCATCGAGTTGACTGTAACAGTCTGATACATTGCTACAAACTGTTAATACGAAAATGTCTTGCCTGATTCTTTGCAGCAGAAGTTCCAGCTTGCTGTATGAAAAATTGAATAGGCCATTCACGTCTCCAGTGATGGAATTAATTAAAAGCTACCATCCGCTAGTAGTAGCCATGTTAACTTGCTGTATCATCGGCTCCATATTCCATCATATAACACCAGTCGGATATTGTTGCTTCCCGACACAAAATAAACTGGAGACGACTTCAGAAATTATAAACCACTGCCACCCCAAATAGTTAGCACTTTCAGTCTGAATTGTCATTACTTAATGATGACTTCGCCAGACACGGCACGCCGCGATATCAAGGCTCGGCTGCAACTGCCCTGGTTTTCCATTCTTTCTTCCCTTGCAGTGCTCGCAGCAAGGTCACCCAACAGACTGGCGGTTGAAAAGTCTTACTGGATTCGCTACCTTTATGATTTAATTTGGTTTAGCTGAATTACATGTTCTAATATCCTTAGAATTTACAGTCTGTACATTTATAACTTACATTAATTTCTATGTTTTATTTTTCATAAAATTATTAAGTTTTTCGCAAAATATTCTTTCCTCTCAACGAACATTTATCACAGACACTACACTTGTGCTTATTGACATAGTTATAGAAGTTACCTTAACACTCATCTTTTGTACAAGATCGATCATTTTGCTCTGTCGATTCTGTTTAAATAAATTATTTTTTGGGGCATTTAACTGTATCATTGTACATACTCATACTGTTCACTGAGTGACTGAGAGTGTTTTTAAGTAGTTGATGTATATATAGAATAGTTGGGTGAACCGCTTGTCATAGTCTTGTGTGTGTGTGTGTGTGTGTGTGTGTGTGTGTGTGTGTGTGTGTGTGTGTGCATGTGGGTTTTCTTCACCCCCTGCTCCAAATGACCCGAATGAAATGATTAAAATGTGAATTCTGTATATAGATATACAGAGTGAATCACTAAATATTGCCACCAAGAATAACTTCGAAAGTATGATAGGAGCTGAAAAGTTTGTGAGACAAAAGTTGCATGGGGCAACGGGGGCCATAATATGACGTTGGATTTTTGTTGCTAGGTGGGGTCGATTCAGAGATATGAAAGTCAACCTAGTTTTTTTTTTTAATAGGTTGCTATAATTTGGTACTTATTTTCTTATAGGGATATCGAGACGAATCCAATGACGTATAACAGTAAGGTCTTTGAAGGTCAACGAACATCACAAAGGTGGCATGAAAGTCCATTACAGAAGATGTTCGAAGCGATGACCATTGGTATCAATGAAGTGCTGCAATCTTATCATGGATTGAGTAGTATTCCTTATCACTTTGGCACTTATCGAATTACATACTCTGACAATTCTCTCTCTCATATTTTCAGGTGTAGTGGAACGTCTTTATAAACAATGTCTTTTACGGATCCCCAAAAGAAAATATCCAGAGGCGTCAAGTCTGGCGAACAAGCTGACCACGACACATCTCCTCCGCGTCCAATCCGACGATTTGGGAACTGTCTCTGCAAATCATTTCTATCCATCAGCGAAAAATGTGCTGTACACCCATCGTGTTGATACCACATTTTGTTCCTTGTTCCTAAAGGTGTTTCTTTCAACAACAGACCTAATGTTTCTTGCAGGAATGTGGTGTACTTCCTACCATTACGATTTCCTTCGATGAAATAGGGGCCTATAATTCTGCCCTCTGTCTCTAGCTCTCACTGAATTTCGTTGGCATTCTCCGTAAATGAGAAGCATATCAACTTGTTCTTCGAAATAATACATCATTCACATTCGGTTGATTCGACGATACTAGTCTTACCGTACCTATTGGTGTTGTATTGTCAAACTGTCGAATGGTGGTTCCATGTCATGGCACGTTAGACAGATACGCCGTATTCGACGAATATTTAGTATTTGCAAACTATAGCAACAATTTAAAAAAACAAAGTTAACCTTCATATCTCTGAAGCAACAGAGAACCAACGTAATATTATGGCCCCCATTGTCCCATACAACATTTGTCCCACAAAGTTTTCAGTCACTATCATACTTTCTGAGTTATTTTTGGTGGCAATAGTTAGTGACGCACTGTACACACACACACACACACACACACACACACACACACACACACACACACACACATTTTAATAATTTCATTTTGATCTTTTTCTCTATATCCAATTTATGACAAACGGGGATTAGCAGCAGCAGATGAAGAAAAACCCCATGCACGCACGCACGCACACACACACACACACACACACACACACACACACACACACACACAAGACTATGACAAGAAGTTCACACAACTATTCTGCATACACATCAACTACTAACAAAAAATTAACCAGCCACACCCGATCAGTGAACAGTATCAGTATGTATAATGATACAGTTAAATGTCCAATTAAAATTATTTATTTAAACAGTATCGAGTGAATATATAGTGAATGGTAGCTTTTAATGAATTCCATCACTGGAGACGTGAAGAGCCTACTCAAATTTTCATACGGCAAGCTCCAACTTCTGCTGCAACGAATCAGGCAAGACATTTTCGTATTAACAGTGTGTAGTAATGTATCAGAATGTTACAGTCAGCCCGATGGTTTGCCAAAGTTCTAATACAGTTTTGTTAAAGGTATTTGTTAAAATCATTGTCACAAAGTCATGTACCGATCCTAAGTTCCCTGTCCATTTTATTACATGTAAATTTTGTGTCTCTCTGGATGGTCAAAAGACCGTAGTGATTGATGTTATGGCATTCTATATATATACATATAGTTTATATAGAAAGAAAATGTAAATATTATTTACAGAAACAAAATGGTAAATGTAGTATATAATTTGTTCTACCTATAGTGTAATGGCCTTGTTAATCATAATTCATCAGAAAAATACTTTCGTAAATAAACGATATGTATGTACATAAAAAATTGCTTTGTTAATACACCAAGAAATTGTTGTAAGTTGTTGCATACAGGAAAAAATAACTCATTGTATGTAAAACAAATAACTTTGTATATGAAAATATTGACAAACAACAAATTATTGTAAAAAATACATTGCAAAAAAGCCAAAATTGTTAATGATAAGCTATTAGTTAATTTGTGATTTATTGTCATTCTTTCCAAACTCTGCCAATAGACAGTTATTGGTTATAACATATCTGAACCTCTCCTCACGATGCACAGACCTCAAATGAAGAGGCCTATGCAACTGAAGTAGCTGTAAAGAATGATAAGGGGGAGAAAGAGCTCAATTCTTATTGGCCCATGCAGAGAGAAGTGTTTCCCACCATTTTAACGTGCTGCTATTGGTCCAAGGGTTTCCCACCAATTTTATATCTCTTGATGGGTATCGAGTTACGTCAGGAATCATCCATTTTCCTAAGGTACGAGGATGGGACAGTGGTTTTCCCCTGGGTAACTTTGGTCAGTTTCGCAGGGAAATGAGAAGGGAGGGGGGGGATGGGTGAGGGGGTCACCCTGAATACACGGAGTGATTCAGCTGTCCCAACTGTTGTCACTTCATGCACTCCGCAATGTTACAGCTGGCCTTCATAAACCACGCGCGAATTTTTCGTATCCTGTTGCCCGCTACATGCAAACTGCTGGCTCTAGAGAAAACATGATCAAGATCTTTATGTACGAAATTTAATGATGTTAAATTTTTTGTTGGGAAATGTTTTCGCTTGAGGCCACGGTTTTCTAGTTATTCGCGAAAAATATACAAAAGTGTCCTTCAAACGCACCGCTACCCCACACTCATCCCTCACCAGTCAGGATTTCTAGTATGTTGTTCGTGACAAATCTTTCCTGCCACTGCACAAAAGTTTGCTATTACACAAACTATTCCCGATATTGAAACTTTTTTGGTCTCTATTGACTCGGCACTCACGTCACCAGCATAGTTGGCTATTTGGTTAACGTTATGAACTCAAACTGTGCCCATGAGGGTAATGAAAGAGAAACGACTTTACGAACTTTAAGCTAAAACTAATTATGTTGACAACTTGATTCAAACTTAATCTTTGCAAGCACGCTTAGTTTCATAGTCGGAAGGCCCAACGAATACAACAGTGTGACTGTTTATCTTATGCTGTTAAAAATCACTAAGTTGTCAGGTAAAATTTACACAAACGTCAGTTTTATAGTTTGTAAGTTCAAATGGCTCAGATGGCTCTGAACACTATGGGACTTAACTTCTGAGGCCATCAGTCCCCTAGAACTTAGAACTACTTAAAGCTAACTAACCTAAGGACATCACACACATCCATGCCCGAGGCAGGATTCGAACCTGCGACCGTATCGGTCGCGTGGTTCCAGACTGTAGTGCCTAGAACCGCTCGGCGACTCCGGCCGGCAGTTTGTAAGTGCTTGACTAAGCCGGTGGTGTAATAGACCCAGTCACTGAGGACTAAAGAAGGTCGGAAATATATTTACAGCGATAGGAGGGAGTACCATGAACAACATACAAGAAATCCTTACAGATGGGGGCTGAGTGTGGGTTTGAGGGTGTATTTGAATGCCACTTTTGTACGTTTTTAGTGAATAATTCGAAAACTGTGACATCTAGCGGAAACATAACCCAGTAAATATTTAACTACATTAACTTTCCTACAAAATTGTCCCTTTCATTTTTTCTGTAGCTTGCTAATAGCGAGCGAGAGAATTTGAAAATCTCGCGTGTGATTTGTGAAGGCCAGCTATAACATTGCAGGCTGCATAAACAGACCTCGATAGGAGTAGGAATCACCTCCAATATAGCAAAACTGTGTAAACAGACACCAGAAGTCCATATGTTATCTCTCAATGTCAAGGTCATTTAGAATCGGCACTGATAACATACTTCCGCTTTGCAGTATTTTGTCAAGAAATTCATGGTGAAACATTTTCGGTTTCCGTCATACATCTGAAAGAAACTGCACATATTACTTGTTCTTCACGCCAAATTTGCCGAATATTAGCTTCGTGGAATACAGGATTTGAGATTTAGGCTGATATTTTACGCATAATTTTCTGCCATACATCCGTTCCCTGCTGCTAGAGTAGGTAAGCACGATCGCTTTCTTATTCCCTTGCAGTTAGTAAGGTACAGTGTTCAACTATTTGGCATTTTACTGCTAGGGTCGTTTGCGCATAGAGGTTTAGGGGTCATGTCGTTGTTTTGCATCTGGGTAGCAGAACTGTACGCGAACTGTAATTATTTGGTAATGTGGAGTTGGCAATCTGTTACAACGTGTTTGTTACTCTTACTGTTGCTACCGGTATGTCATTACGCACAGTGCATCTGACATATGTAGCACTGAGATGTGAGTGTGTAAGAGTGATTGGCGGAGGAAAAAGGCGATCGTCGAGATAGACTGTAGTCCATCTAAAAACAGTGGTGGCACTGACTGAGGTATAAGCATGCATATCATAGGCTCCTGAGTTACCATCGTGTATCACTACTTAACCACTACTCCTCCTAAATGGACTCCAGAGTACAACGTGTGTGTGTGTGTGTGTGTGTGTGTGTGTGTGTGTGTGTGTGTGTGGAGGACGAACTATTCCAAAAACGTACCGCGATACGTAAAGTAAGGCAATTACTATTACCTCCCATAGACAGGTCTTCTTTTCTTAATGAAACTTTACGTACACCTAACTAAGGGTGGACTGTCAGTCGAAGGTCAAAGTCTTCTGTACAGTAGAGGCAGTGCATTGTCAGGACAGATCACTGCCTCCATCCTCATCCGTAAAAATTACGAAGTGCTGTAAGAGAAATACTTACGAGGGTCACTCCCAAAGAAATGCACACTATTTTTTTTTTAGATCCATCTTTTATTCTGCATGTTTAAAAGTCTTACAGTGTGTAGATACATCCTTTAGGAGCAATATTTTCATTTCTCCACATGATTTCCATCCCTCTCAACTGCCTTACGCCATCTTGGAACCAGCGCCTGTATACCCGCACGGTAAACTTCTGGACCAACCTGTTGGAGCCACTGTTTGTCAGCTTGCACAAGGGAGTCATCATACTCAAACCTTGTTCCACGAAGAGAGTCTTTCAGTTTCCCAAAGAGATGATAGTCACTTGGAGCCAGGTCAGAACTGTAAGGCGGGTGTTTCACTGTTGTCCATCCGAGTTTTGTGATGGCTTCCATGGTTTTTTGACTGACATGTGGCCGTGCATTGTCGTGCAACAGCAAAACATCCTGCTTTTGTCGATATGGTTGAACACGACTCAGTCGATCTTGAAGTTTCTTCAGTGTCGTCACATATGCATCAAAATTTATGGTGGTTCCACTTGGCATGATGTCCACAAGAAAGAGTCCTTCAGAATCGAAAAACACCGTAGCTGTAACTTTTCCAGCAGAATGTGTGGTTTTGAATTTTTTTTCTTGGGTGAATTTGCATGATGCCACTCCATTGATTGCCTCTTCATCTCTGGTGAAAAATGATGGAGCCATGTTTCATCACCTGTCACAATTGTTCCAAGAAATTCATCTCCATCATTCTCGTACTGTTCCAAAAGTTGGCTGCATACCGTTTTTCTTGTTTTTTTGTGAGCCACTGTCAACATCCTGGGAACCCACCTGGCACAAACTTTTTTTAACGCCAACAGTTCCAGTATTCTGCAAACACTTCCTTCCCCTATCCCAACGTAGCGTGACAATTCGTTCACTGTGATGCGTCTGTCAGCAGTCACCAATTCGTTAACTCTCTGCACATTGTCTGGAGTGTGTGCAGTACGAGGCCTGCCGCTGCGAGGACAATCCTCAATATTGCCGTGCCCGCTTTCATCACGTAACCTGCTTGCCCACCGACTGACTGTACTGCGATCGACAGCAGCATCTCCATACACCTTTTTCAACCTCTTGTGGATGCTTCCCACTGTTTCGTTTTCACACCACAGGAATTCTATGACAGCACGTTGCTTCTGACGAACGTCAAGTGTAGCAGCCATCTTGAAGACATGCTGTGATGGCGCCACTCACGGGAACAGGTTGAACCAAGTTTGAAAACAAGCGGGAGGGATGTATCTTCACACTGCAAAACTTTCACACATGCAGAATGAAAACTGTATTTTTACAAAAATAGTGTGCATTTCTTTTGGAGTGACCCTCGTATCCCACTGGAAAGCTTCCAGCTCCCTGCAGCCAAATAAAGGTTGTCTGTTAATTGTCCATTTTATCGTATCGTCATAGACTCTTAGAGAAATCAAACAGACGGCGCTAAGAAGAACCACGGGCACAAATCATATATGCCCAAGGTATTCATTCAACGTGGCAAAAAGGCCATACAGCAGGAGTTGCTACACAAATCGCAAACAGCTACGGATTGTCGCCAGTAACCGGAAAAGCGTCTGTCGCCTGGCTTACGAGCTCATACTTGGTTCTTTTCGCCGTGTGGCAGAGGAAGTTCAAAGCATTCGTCGTGCTCATAGTGTTCCCCGAAGCTCACATAATTCAGCTTTGTTCTCAGTACTTATAGTTGGCGGTTTAAGTGAACCACCGAGAATACCGGGATTCCCTCCTCCCCTCACAAAAGCAGAGGACAGAGGTGACGTTTTGCTGGGCAGTAGGGCACGTAAGTATAGGGGGAAACGCGCTGGCTGCTTAAACAGCTAGAAATGCCTGTTATGAAAACATAGTGACCTTGTGTTATTCTCATTTCAGTGTTGAAGCACAGGACCATGTGTCTGTGGGAGCGGGAATATCCGAAAGCGAGGTTGTTGTAATGGACTATCCTTCTAGACGCAGACAAGTTCTTATAAGAAGCCTACGAATTATACACTTTGTCTTGACGTGTGGACTCCTTCTCTGGAGGGAAGACACACCAGAGAGCAATGCTTGTCAAACACCTATATCAGCAGCCCACATATTGACAAAATTTGTTTGCCAGTGAGAAAGCAGTCAATGTTTTATATAGCAACTTCCCCTCAAAATTCGACGGGCTTGGTAGTCCAGGGGTAAAGTGCGGACCTGAAGACTGGTCGCGGAATGGAATCCCATTCAGACATCGAGAGAGATGGCGCAGTGTTCGCACACTGGACTTGCATTCGGGAGGACAACGGTTCAAATCCGCTTCCGGCAATTCCGATTTAGGTTTCCCGTGATTTCCCTAAAACTCTCCAGGCAAATGCCGGGTGGTTCCTTTGAAAGAGCATCGTAGGTTTCCTTCCCCACCCTTGAACCGTTTCGAGCTTGTGCTGTCTCTAATGGCCTCCGTGTCGACGAGACGTTAAACCCTAATCTTCCTTCCTTCCCTCAACTTTTGTTGATGATAGTATGCACATCAAAATCCTTATAAATATCCTTTCCGTGTTCTCATCTTACCAACAAAATTTTGTGGGTTAGGGCGAAGATATTTGTAAATAATTGTAATGTACTGAACATGTCAGAAATTTCATTTTTGATATCCCCTAGCTCATTACGTTCTCATTGTTATTCTGCTATCCTCACACATATAAATATTATAACTCAAGTACAGTCTACACCTGTGAGGATGCCTATGACTGTGTTGTTGTGTGCTCGTAAGTGCAGCAGCAACAATTAACCAACCACAACTGGAGTCTTACAAATACACAAGAGTAGCAACATGTGAGAGACATGAAGTGGAACGATCACGGAGACTAAGCCGTAGGAAAAGCAAACTGCGGTTTTGGATCAGTAGTAGAATGCTGGAAAAGATTAGAGATTAGATTAGTACTTGTTCCATAGGTCATGAATACGACACTTCGTAATGATGTGGAACGTGTCAGGTTAATAAAAGGTGTCTATACAAGATATTACATTACACAAAATATTACATGAGACTTGATATTTTTAATTTTTTTTGGGAGGGGAGAGGGGGAGGGTTGGGGAAATTACCCACTTACTATATCCAAAAATTCATCTAATGAATAGAAGGAGATGCCATTCAGAAATTCTTTTAATTTCTTTTTAAATGCTATATGTTTATCTGTCAGATTTTTGATGCTACTAGGTAAGTGACCAAGGACTTTTGTGGCAGCATAATCGACCCCCTTCTGAGCCAAAGTTAGATTTAACGTTGAGTAGTGAAGATCATCCTTTCTCCTAGTGTTGTAGCCGTGTACACTGCTATTACTTCTGAATTCGTTCGGATTGTTAATAACAAATTCCATAAGTGAATATATATATATGTTGTGAGGCAACAGTGAAGATCTATAGCTCTTTAAATAAGTGTCTGCACGATGATCTTGGATGAGCTCCAGCAATTATTCTGATTACACGCTTTTGTGCAATGAACACTCTTTTACTCGATGATGATTTACCCCAGAATATGATGCCATATGAAAGCAGAGACTAAAAATAGGCGTGGTAAGCTATTTTACTGAGATGTATATAACCAAAATCTGCAATGATCCTAATAGCATAAGTAGCTGAACTCAAACGTTTCAGCAGATCTTCAGTGTGTTTTTTCCAGTTCAACCCCTCATCAATGCATACACCTAGAAATTTCGAATATTCTACGTTAGCTACCGATTTCTGATCGAAGTCTATATTTATTAATGATGTCATTCCATTTACTGTGTGGAACTGTATGTACTGTGTTTTGTCAAAGTTTGATAGAGCCCATTTGCAGAGAACCACTTAATGATTTTCTGAAAAACATCGTTTACAATTTCATCAGTTAATTCTTGTCTGTTGGGTGTGATAGCTATACTTGTATCATCAGCGAAAAGTACCAGAGAAACTGCAGATTGACTGTTAAAATTGAAAGTGCATATGTTCCTAGAAGAGTCAACCTATATATCGCTTCCTTCTACGTACACCATAAAGGAAAGATTAGAGATATTCGAGGTCACATAGAAACTTACCAACATTCCTTGAAGAGTCAACTAATATATCGCTTCCACACAAGAATATCTTGCACAAACACCACGAAGATAAGATTCGAGCTTACATAGAGATTTATCAACAATTATTCTTCCTGCTGGCTATTCTGGACTAGGACATGAAAACGAGGCGGTGGGGTGACAGGAGTCTACAAAGTCCCCTCCGTACTCTCAGCTACAGACTATAACAGGGGTGGCCCCTTACCTTACCCTACCTTTGGTAGCCCCAAACTTACGGAGCTGTTTCGAAGCGAGCCACATTTTTTTAGGACTAATAATTAACATCAATGAAGAAACACCATTTTAAAAACAACCTTATTGAACTATTTTATTACACAACAAGAAATCGGAGCTACATTTGTGACGTGTTTTTTCAAGTGTTTACTTTTGCTGTGAGCTGTTTGAAATCTGGCTGATAACTGGTGAGCGCAGTTTGCACAAGTTCACTTAAATGCCAATCAGATAGAACAGGTCGATATTTAAATTTGACAAACCTGAGTGCTGAGCAGAGTGATTCACACATATAAGTGGTACCAAAAATGGAGAGCAATCTCTTTTTAATTGATATTTTTCTTCTGGAATCTTTTACTAAAATTCAATAGATGAACAACTGCTACGTTTCAGACCCTTTACTCCTTCGTCCTCGTGAATTTCCAGTAGCTCCAACTGTACAGCTGCTGAATCCTTAGTAGCTGGTTGTGAAACAGGACAGCCATCTTCCACAACATAAAGGAACGGATTTTCTAAGAATGAAAGTGCCTTCAGGTCAATAAACCTGAGGTTTATTTCTTCAGCAAGGGCAGAAATTATGCTTATATAATTCTGTATTTGCACCTAAACTAAAGGAAGGCTTCCCTAATTTTCTTCAAGAATGAGTCATGAATGAGCAAATGTTTTAGTCTCAAAGTCTTTCCAAAAGAGTCCTAATTTGTTATGAAAGCTGAACACAGACTGCGCTAAATCGTAAATAACTTTACCTCGTTCTTGTAAATGCCCAACAACATCAGTAAAGAAAAGGCCATGATCTAACAGCCACTGTGACTCATCAAGTTCGGGGAAAGATTTTCCTTTTTATTGCAGAAATTGCTTGATTGAATCCAGGAACTGGAAATCTGCCTATAACATAACCCACTGATAGCCTTCTCAATAAACGACACCAAGACATATCATTAGGAAATTCGTCATTGCTGACTTCTGCTATGAAGGATTTGTGAATTGTGTTTTTGGCATTTGAACGGATGTGGCTCATAGGTTTTAGCACCACTGCATAACACGTGGATACCGAAATTACTTAGATGCTAAACGTTATCTAGGAACAATACAGGGGACAGATAGGCATTCAGGGTTTGAAGTGTCAGCATTAAAAAGCCCCAAAAGGCCTTCAATTTTAACTGTCATAGAAGGCGCACCGTTGGCTGCAGTAGTGATAATCTTCCCAGCAGGCACTGAATATTTCATAAAACACCTTCCAGGTCTCCTTTAACAACTTCCGGTAGTATCCTTCAGTGTAAAAAGATCTAAGAGCTCTTCCATCAGCCCCAAGCCATCTGACACATATATTAAAAAATATTGCAAGTTGCGGTTTATCCTGGATATGTGTAGACTCATCCAAAGTCAGACTCATTGCTAAGGAGTCATTTATATTCTTTTGCAAGTAACTTACAATATCATCACTAACAGCACTCGGTCAACCAGTTTTTGTAGTTTATCATTTTCGCGGTCTAAAACAAAAACAATTTGTGCAATATTGACCTCCCCCTCTGTGCAAGGTTTTTTTTTATCTTGTAATATTAAAAGCCAAGACGGAGCCAGCTTCGGTTGTTAAATCAGCTTCTCTGGTAAATCAGCTTCTCTGGTAAACATAGTTATAACAGTTGAAATATTTCCTTTAATGACGACAGTTTAGCTTTTGTTAACTGAGAACCAAGAGAAAGGCTTTTCCTGAAACCACTGTGGTTAGTGTCATTACGGCGTTGGAAATTACTAGCCATGTACTCTGACGACGTCCTTTGACACAAAGGACACATTGGTTTACCGTTCCTCTCTACAAAAAGAAACTGATCCTCTCACTCTTTATTAAACAGTCTGTTCTCCTCTTCGTATTTACGCTTCTATATAACACTGTAACTGTTAGGACACGAGCAATAATCACAAGTTTACTTAACCCTAGAATTACCAAGGTAATTTTTGGAACATGTAATACCAACGCGGGAGCCCTCAGAGGCCCAGAAAGAAGTGACAATTTAATTTGTCATAATGCAAGTTTATTTACTTCTGATACCACTGAAAACACTTAGAATTGCCTAGACATTATTTTTGTATGCTGGACAATAAAAAATTAAATTACGTATAATGGAAGAAACTCATCAGATCATAACAATCACTTTGTACAATTTTTTTCTAATAACGTTCATAACTGTGTTCTCTTATAAAAAACAACTATTTGTTTTCAGTCCACTACACGAAGCAAACAGAATTTTTTGCCTCCTTCTGAAACACATTTTTCACACAACACTGTGTACTTGATTTCTGTCCACTACATGAAGCAAACAGAATTTTTTGCCTCCTTCTGAAACACATTTTTCACACAACACTGTGTACTTGATTTCTGTCCACTACATGAAGCAAACAGAATTTACTATCTCATTCTGAAACATATTCACACAACACTGTCTTCTTTCTGTGTTTTCCACAGACGTGTTTGCGGCGCTAAGAGCAGGTAATAGTTAATTTTCCCAACTTGTTGTACTTGAATATTTTCAACATTTCGCGGCCCTGTCAGCAACGGTATAAATATTAATTTTAAATTAACAACAGCCTCAGTTGCAATGTTTACCTAGATTTACCTAGGTTTCAGTTGAGATAACCCAACCTTCTTCAGAATAAAAGGATATACGATTTGCCCACAATGGACAACGTCAAAAACTTAAAACTATAAACCATGTTAAGACAGTCGATATATCTTTGTTCCTTACAGGATAACGTGTGCGTCAATTTCGTTAGACGCACCTGGTTATTCATAAAATTTTAAGTTTGGGAGTACAAGTTGGTACCAGTGTTAACAAGTACGCATGACACACTATCGCGCATGCGCTGTCGAGGCTATAACCAGTTCCAATACAACATCCGTTGCTGTCGTACTGCAGTCGCGAAGTGGGGTCGAGGCTGTTTCCCAGTTAAGTTATTGCAATATGACGATTGCTTGTAGTTTTTAGTTTTTGACGTTGTCCATTATGGACAAATCGTATTTCCTTTTATTCTGAAGAAGGTTGGGTTATCCAAACTGAAACCTACGTAAATCTAGGTAAACATTGCAACTGAGGCTGTTGTCAATTTAAAATTAATTGTTGTACTTGATCTTTTTGGATGCAGCTTCTTGACAGCATAGGTGGCACCGACCACTTGTTCCTGGCTCTGCTGTTGATGGTTAAGATTTCATAGTACAGCTAAGCTTCCGTTGTGTGATGCTTTCCATTGCCACAGCTATTGGCTCCTGAAGGCCATACAAATTTCGGGCCCGTTTGTCTATATGAGGCCTTATTTGTTCAAGACCTAAGTTAGTAAGAAAAACTCTTTAGGAAATTCTTTTTCCAATTAGAAAAGTTGAAAAGGAAGACTGAATATGCATTTATTGCTGGTATATCTTTTCGTGCTGTAATGTCTTGCCATCTGTTTTATGGTGTCCACGCCTCCCTTTGTAGAACTGTAAAGGAGATTTATGTAACTCTTTTTTGAGTCTTCACCGATCATCCCTTCTGAGTGATAAGTCGAAAGCGTCAACAGCAGTCGCTTTGTTTTCTCACGGACTAGAGTAACCAGCAGCCTCTGTGTCTGAGGATCAGTATATGCAAAGATGGATGAGTGTACACTTTGGCCAGTTGTAGTCTTCAGCTCTTCAGGCATGTGTCTTCAGTTCTGCCGCAGGGTGCCAACAGGCGTGAGGTGAAAATCATTCCATAAAGTCTCAGCAAGTTACACGGAAGTGCAGTACCGATCCGTGGTAGCACTGCGGCCTGAGTCATCAATGCATTTTATTAGTCTCTTTACAATATCCATTGGCCCATTTAGATACCGTGCATTTCACATATCTAGTCTCAGCATCAGGGAGCATTGTAATTAAAATGTGTATTTTCCAGGCTTTTCTTCTAGAAATATCTTGAATGGGCAACAACCGCAGAACAAAGACAACATCTCATCCACTGTGATGTGTAGACCAAGAATGAAATACAATGGCAGTTAAGATTTCAAGCATTCAAAAATTTCCCTCATAGGAGCACATTTGCCAGATGGCAACGAATTTCTCTTGAATCCTTATAATCAAACCTCAATATTTTAGTCAGTTCGAAAGCTCGGGTATGACTCTTTGATCAACAGTACACTTGTGGACCCTGAAGCGTAGACCATAAATCTTGGACAGATACCTCATCGTCTTGATCTGAACCCATGACTAGTAGGAACCCTATACGAGGTTTGTCCGGAAAATACGTATAAAAGTTGAATAATAACTTTATCTTAAAATTATTCAGGTACTACAATACAGTCTCCTTCAAAGTACTTGCCCTGAGACGCGATACACTTCTGCCAACGCCGTTTCCACTGTTGATAACATTGCTAAAAGTCTTCAGTTGTGATGTTGTTCAGTTGCCGTGTCGTTTCCGCCTTGATGGCTTCCGCATCTCCCAAGTGCCGCCCCCGAAGCACCATTTTGCATTTCGGGAACATGAAAAAGTCACACGGGGCTAAATCGGGTGAACAAGGCGGGTGGTCTGTCACGGTGATTGAGCTTCGGGCCAAAATCTCGCGCACAACGAGCGACGTGTGAGCTGGCGCATTGTCGTGATGAAGGATCCGCTTGCCCCCTTTTGCCAACTCCGGTCGAACTCGAGCCGCACGAGCTCTGAGGCGTGTCAGAACTTCAACGTAAAAATTCCCGTTCACTCTCTGGCTGGGAGGGACAAATTCCTTGTGAACAATGTCCCTAGAATCAAAGAAAACAATCAACATTGTCTTCACATTGGACCTTGATTTTCGCGACTTTTTTTGTTCTCGGTTCTCCTGCTAGTTTCCATTCCTTGCTTTGAGATTTGAGCTCCTCATCGAATTCGTATAACCAGGACTCGTCTCCAGTGATGACTCGGTTGAGAAAGTCCCCTCGTTCCTCTGCTTCCAACCAATCCTCACAGCACTCAACCCTCTTTGCTTTCTGTTCTGGCGTCAAGAGCTTCGGTACGATTTTCGCACACAATTTCATTTCAAATTTTTGTGTCATGATTTCGTGAACGATTGTTTTGGGGATTGACAGCTCGTCAGCAATCATTCTGACTGTCAATCTACGGTCTTTAAGAACACAAGCCCAAGTTCGTTCAACATTTGCATCGGAAATCGATGTCGACGGGCGTCCTGAGCGAGGGTCATCGTTCACTTCTCCTCGGCCATTTCGGAACCTTTTTAACCACTTGTTCACGGTTGGTTCCTTCAGAGAATTGTCTCCGTAAACCTGTTTCAAACACTTAAAAATCTCACGGCCATTCTTGCCTAGCTTTGTAAGAAACTTGATGTTGACGCGCTGTTTCTCAATCAGAGAGAGCTCCATGCCGACGGCAGGTGAAGGGTAACTGTCTACAAGCTGCCGCACACTCCCACCTTCACGCAGAGTGCTCTGACTTGAACTGAGCGTTGATGGGATTGATTACAGCAGTTAGTCCCACCTGGCGGTGACTGCAACTTGTAACATAAAGACATTATTCAACTTTTATACATATTTTCCGGGCGAACCTCGTATAACAAAATAACTCATTTTCATCAATGTGTTGACTACCTAGTCGAAAAGCCTCTTCATTTGAGTTTAATTTTATTATATTCATAACATGAAGTGTAAAACAAGAGCTCTATAGCCTCTTTCGGAGACTCAATGTTTCCTTGTTGTCTTAGCCCCGTTCTTTCCTGCACTATATTTTGCACAGAACGCCGATGCTATGGAGGCTCCGTAACATACTCGCGTCCACTTTTGGCAATGACTTTATCACAGTTGATATCATTAGCATGTGGTGGGTTGGGCTGAACCTCATCTTCATTCTCAGACGGTGAATCAGTTCTAGTTTCTTCCACATCATAATTGACTTCATTTTACCTAAATCTGATTCGTCCAAGACTTCTCCAAGCACTCTTTCAATAGAACTATAACTTAAAGGTTGTCGATTCGTGTTACTTGTTCAACAGCAGCAGAAACTTCATAAAAATTTGTTTGAAGACAACAACGGAAAAGTTCGTTTTCGTTTTAAATATTTAAAACCAAAGTCTCAACCCCTTAAATCTCTCTCCTTGGGAATACAGGTGGAGGGGGGGAGTGGGGAAGCTTATAACACCCATGGAGAATAAAATCAAATAAATGAATTTAAAACAAATTCTATCATCACACGCTTGTTAATGCAGTAATGAGCAATTAGCTTTGATTCAAAGTCAAAGGACGTGGATACAGGATATAAATGTTGAGTCACTCCATCCCCCCCAACCCCCTACCCTCACGCTGGTAATGCTAGGGTTAAACAATGCCAGTGCACGGCGAAAAGTTAACCAAGTAATATTAGCTACGAATGTCACTGGCTGCACCTCAATCCGTGCTGTTGCGTGTCCGGCGCAGCGGAATGTGGAGTTGTCAAATTGACAAGAAGTTTGCACACTTGAGTTTGAGCAAGGAGTTCTTTTTGTATAAAGCCGCGTCCACAACGGCCGCGCCGCGCAGCGCAAAACCACAAAAGAGGTGCGGTTCACCGCGGCGCATCCGGTGTGGTCGTTAAACCGCGCCGCTCTGTTCAACAACATACACTATGTGATCAAAAGTATTCGGACACCTGGCTGAAAATGGCTTACAAGTTCGTGGCGCCCTTCATCGGTAATGCTGGAATTCAAAATGGTGTTGGCCCACCCTTAGCCCTGACGATAGGTTCCACTCTCGCAGGCTTACGTTCAATCAGATGCTGGAAGGTTTCGTGGGGAATGCAGCCCATTCTTCACTGAGTGCTGCACTGAGGAGAAGTATCGATGTCGCTCGGTGAGGCCTGGCACGAAGTCGATGTTCCAAAACATCCCAAAGGTGTTCTATAGGATTCAGGTCAGGACTCTGTGCAGGCCAGTCCATTACACGGATGTTATTGTCGTGTAACCACTCCGCCACATGCTGTGCATTATGAGCAGGTGCTCGATCGTGTTGAAAGATGCAATCGCCATCCCCGAATTGCTCTTCAACAGTGGGAAGCAAGAAGGTGCTTAAAGCATCAATGTAGGCCTGTGCTTGTAACCTCCCCCTCACTTACCGACCTTAATGACAGTGAAAAATGAAACCGCGTGTACCTAATGGGAATTTTGGAAAAGCAATCGTCACCGAAGTTAACCTGTCGGTAAAGAGGGAGGAAAGGGTTACATCTTAATGAAAGGAAATGTGCTAATGAAACTGGTGGAAATTAATTTTGAAAAGGGGTAAAGTTAATAAAGAAAGTAAATGTGCAGCCGTTACGTTAACAATTAACTAGCGGTAATTAGATATTTGAGATTTGGGGGAAATCACGGTCGCCAGTCCTAAGGTCAATTACTATAGTAACTGAAAAAAGAAAGGTTATTACACATATAATTAACACTAGAAGCGTGGCAACTGAAGGTTGACACGTGTAGTGTGAAAACTGAAAGTTTGTCAGAAGTAATAAATTTCGCTACACTCTGACTTAATTTAGCAAAAGAATTAATAAAACCGGAAAATCGAAAGTTAATTTAGTGACTGAAGTTAATAGTGAGCTTTCTTTCTGAAGCACATCGAAATCCAGTAAAATACGGTTAGTCTTGGACTACCTCAACAATCATTTCAAAAGCAACTTGACTCTACGCAATTTAGAAACAAGAGATTTTACTTTGAACTTGAATTAAATGATTCTGAACTATTAACAATAGTAAAATTTAGTACGTACCAAGCTGAGCTGCAGTCACAGGTAAGCTAAAATACGGTAACAAAGCTCGCACTCTTAATTCGTGCTTGTGTAATCTGAATATTGTAGCCAGCTCTGAGACTTTAACTGAACTTTGAAATTAAAGCGGCGAAATAGAATATTACTTTAATGCTGGCGTTTGAATTTCAATGACACTCGGGTTCATTTCGGAAAAGGAAGGGACCCTGCTTGGCAATGCAATCGGGACAATGAGCAACAAAGGTTCATGCTAAGTTGCTGTAATTTTGCGAGGCAAATGGAACAATTTGAAAAGCTGAGGTCTGCCATACAGTTCTGAAACTTTACGTGCTTTTAGTCTTCCTTGTTGGTTGATTGAAGGTTTGAAGCCGTCGATCGAGGAGGTGGCGACAGTCACTCATTGTCGGCCGTCGCTGTTGCAGAAGCTGGATGTTGGCGCGCCTTCTTCTCGACACGGTCACCAGGCGAAACGGGCTCTTGATGTGCGCCAGCTAATGCTTCCCGTCCGCGACACCATGTCAGAAACTATCATCGCGAGTCGAGCGCAATTACATGCTGCCAAACCCCGAAAGCGCGGCAACTCGCGGGAGCGTCACACAACACACCTGCTCCACTCGCTACTCCCGCCAGACTCTCACTGCTCTGCCCGCGCTGCACGCGGCAGAGTTAACACTACCAAAGATCCTACACACTTTGATTCTTCACACGACCCATCGATGTAATCGTTCGATAGCAGTTTTCCCTAGGCAAGACCCAGCGTAAAAATACAAATAATATTTACGAAACAAACCAATTATACATCGACATGAGTGCATAAATATATATATATACAAACAGTAAAACAATTACAATATATAAAGACACAGAAATGTCATATCTTGAGGTAACAAAACAAGGAAAAAAAATAATAGTACAATAGATGGAAATAGGAGGATATGCATTTCCGGCGTTACACGTGCCCCACATTGTCTGAGGATGTTCGTGTAACGTAAACAGACTCAGAAAATGTCCCAAAAAAGAAACAGCGGAAATGCATATGCTCAAAACATCAACAAATTCAGCATTCGTCTAATTAATCATAAATCAATTTTTTAGACCATAATAACTGAGTGGAGACACTCCTAATCTTATTCCACTCTGTCATCTTGCACAAAATAAAACAGGTTGACAACATATTAAAATTCATAGAAGATATAGAAAATGGTTTAGCTATTCCAAAATCGTCAAAATTCCTAACAGTATCAAGAAATGGAATACTATTTACAAAATTAATCAGAGTACATGGTCATAAAAACAGGTAGATCAAAATACGCAAATTAATAATTAATTACATAGAATACACATTTTTACATAACCCTTTCATAATTAATATTCTCGTCATGGGAGTCCATTAAACGCTAAACAAGAAAATAACGCACATCAGATCGAAAAAAACATAAATATTGACAGTAGAATTCTTTCAGCTGTCCAGGAAGAAAAACAATTCCGCCTTCCGTACTCGCAAGTACAAAGAATGCCGAGAACGGCACGGAGAGCCTACGGCGGCACAAGAGCCGACAGCGGCCCCGCCTCGTCAGTATTGTTGCGCCCGCCTGTGCGGCACGCTTGATCTCACTCGCCCTTGTGACGGCGTTTCCAGAACGTCCGTTCCAATGAATTCTTTTGGAAAAACTCACTCCCGAGTAATCTCAAGGAGTCCATAAACACTATCACAGCGGATAACTCAACACTGTCCATCATCACACGCATGTACTAGCCTGAAACTTAAAACAGCGTCTAAGTACATCGGCAATGACTAGTAAATCACATATTTATGAAATCTTACAGCTATTTACAAAATCATATTTACATTCCTTAATCTACTGTGACTCAGCTGAAAAGTTAAACTAGCAGCTTGGATTTTTCAGTTGATTAGATCATGATTAAATTGATTAAAATTAAATTGATTAATCAAAATTAATTATTTATTAATTACAACTTCTTTAATGACCTTGGTCAATCAAAAGCATGGCAATCTAGCAAATCGTTAAATCTTACACTCTATTTTACATACTGTATAAATTACCCATTGTGTGGTATTAATCGATCCTAGGTTGGTACAATTTCAAGTCTACAATATTCCGAAAGCATTTGTGTGAGGCATACCAATGACTTTATATGGTCCATTATAAACAAACTTAAATTTAGAGTTTTCATGGTCTATCTCGCTCGATTTCTCATGAGCTTTTACAAGTACTAAGTCTCCGATTGCAAACTTAGCAAAACGCGCTTTAGCGTCATGACGACGTATGCGAGCATCGGCTTCTAGCTTCATTACTTCTCGCAAACGATCTTTTTTCACACCAATACTAATGTTAATCCGTGGAGGGAATTTGATTATCTCTTCCAATTCACTTTCTACACTTTTGTCAATGCCGAAGTTCCTCATGTTATGGCAGTTCAAACTCATTCCTACATCAATGTCATCCGGCCAGTTAACAATGTGTATAGGCTGGTATTGCCTATGCACACCGTCTCCTGCCTCGTCAAAACCAATTACCATTGTTTTATCTAGTGACGTACATGTCAAAGTTTTGCTTTCGCAGTTAATCACTGCACGGTACTTTAATAGCCAATCTAACCCGATAATTACTTCCGTAGTTAAGTCTGGCACGACGACAAACTCTTGTTCAAATCGTGCCCCACATATCTCGAAGTTGACAAAAATCTGTTTTGTGACCGGTTTACTGGCCTTCCCAGTAGCACCGATAATTTTCACTCCTGTTACTGGCATAACTACGATGCCAGGTCTGTCTTTCAGTAACTCAAATATTTTCCCAGATACAGCACTCAATTCTGCACCGGTGTCAATCAACACGTTTAGTTGTAGGTCGTGCATATTAACAGACACTACTATCTGTCTACACTTGTCCTCGACTGTTTCTTTATTTTCCCACAGTAAATCCTCGTCTATATCCAGGTCATTCCAGAAAAAACCATCCGGCTTTGATCCTAAATCCGATTTATCTGGCGGCTTTTTCAGCCTCTGTTTACATACAGTTTTAATTTTAACACGTTTGTCCTGAGGCTTAGTCTGTAGCTTCGCCTCCAATACCGAAACCTTTTCCTGTAACTCGTCAACTAGTGAGTGTTGCTTTGCTATCAATTCACTAATCGTCACCTTCGTTGATTCCACTTTGGTCAGATTAATCTCATCCGCCAATCTACCTGGAGAAATGTGCCCAGTAGTATCTGCAATTACTTCCTCTGGATCTGCGCAACCCACACTGCTACCGTCTGACCGTATAACGTCAGCTCTAACCTCGTACACGCTGTAATCTACGTGCTTTTCTACCAATCGTGTCCGGCTATCACTAAAATTTTCGTAATCTTTCTCCTTAATACTCTCGCAATATTTAAACTGGAGGTTTGCGTCGGATGGGTCGGCTACTTCTACCACTACAACTTTCGGTAAAGTCTGCCGGTTAGGGCCAGAACTTTCCGTTACTACTTCAACATTCAATTCCTGCGGGACGAAACACGACGCATCTTGCTCGTGCTCCCCATTAACATCAACTATTTCTAGTAAAGTCTGCCGGTTAGGGCCAGAACTTTCTATCACTTCACAACTACTATCCTCCTGTGGGACGAGACGCGGCAAATCCTGCCCGCGCTCCCTATAAACACTTCTCCCGTACAGGCCCCTATAATCTCTTAGTTCGTCGTATAAGCGACCGAACTGCCGTAACCAGACCTCATCCCTCTCTGCATCCACTCGCTCAATGACGGACGTGTTATCCGACATCTGATCTTCTCTCAACAATTGCGAATCATTCTTAAACTCAATCTCCAGTTCCGCTGTGGGTATTACAGCTGCCACTTTATAATCGATTTCCGGAACACTACTTAAATTGTTCTCACTGACAGTGAATGTATTTTCTGCTGCCATGTATACAGCTGATTTACTACTTGTGGGCGCACTCCTTTCTCCTAACACTGGCACACTCTCCCGCCGTTGATTATTCCATACGGAATTTTCATAACGACGACACCTGGGTTTTCTCCTGTTATTGGGCCGCCAAAATTTCTCCACGCCCGGTCGGCCCCTCACCGGCGCGGCTAATGGTTTCCCTGTCTCGTCCCAGCAGATACGCTCCCCGGATACTGCTGAGGCGGCTGGTCACACCCTCTGGCGTTATTACTATTCTGCGCAGCCCGTATCACGCTAGTATGATACTGGTTTCCGTCATTCCGGTTATTATTTGCATTGTACCGATTGTTATTACGGTCCGAACCATTATTGTCATTGCTGCGGTATGCATTATTCCCATGGTTATCGTTGTTATGGTTGGGGTGGTACCCGTTGTTGTTACCACGGCCTCTACCACTGTCGCGATTATTGCGCCAATTGTCCTCGTCCTCAACTCTTTCCAGGAAATCATTGATTGTCCTGTAATTGCTTCCTACGTAGCGTTTTGTATCATCTGGGAGCTTCTTGTAGAGTTCCCAGACTATTTCGGATTCCGTGCGGCGATCACGCAAATATTCCAACTTGCGGATCCAGCCCTCACAAAACTCCCTCATCGAACCGCGCGAATTCGCATCGAAAGGCCTCGATACGACAAATTCGCGCCAGACACTTTGCTGCTTTTGCTCTGACCAGTATTCAGCCAGAAACAAATTTTTAAACTCGTCAAAAGTCAGGTTCGTAATGTTGAGGTTTAAGCCCCAACGCTTGGCATCACCAGCCAGCACATCAATAACCGCATTAATTTTTCTCTCATTAGTCCATGATCTGGGTAAAACTCTTTCACAATTCTTAATGAAATCCGTCGCGTGTATACCGCCTTTTTTCAAGGGGTCGAACCGCTCCTCTTTCGTCAACAATTCCGAACTATGTGCACAGATTGGCACATAGCTCTGTTTTTCATCAAGTTTCTTTTCTAATTCCGACACTCTCGTAATTACTTGGCAAGTGGTTGTCGCAAGCGTTTCCACTTCCCTCTTTTTCTCTTCGCAGGTATTAGCCTGCTCCCTCACTTTAGTGTCTACTTCGGACACTAAAGCCTTTAAAGTTTCCACCTTCTGTTGATCCTCTTTTTTCACTAATTGAATTTGTTCCGTCACCTTATTCTCGATGATCGGAGCAACTGCTTCTCCTACACTTTTCTTGATTCTGCTAATTTCGGAATCAAAACGAGTATTTATGCTCGCAATTTCCGCCTGAACGCCTATCATTTCCTGTTTAAGATTACCGATTTCGGTATTAATTACAACAATATCTTCTTTGATTTTATCAACTTTTGTATTAACAACTCCAACATTGTTGTTAACAACATTAATAGCTTTGTTCTGATTGTCTAGCTTTCGTTCAATCTTTTCAGACTGAGCTTCTTGCTTGGCAGACAGAGCTATAATTTCTGCCGATTGACTCTTGATTTCATTAATCAAAACATTCAATAAATCAGTTAAATTCCCGGAGACTACCGGTTTTACTTCCGTAGCTGGTTCCTCTATACATGTTCCCCCGTATTCATCATCAAGGGGTACATATTTGATTTTCGCTTCCGATTCCGAAACATTTTCTAAAGTTTGGAATTCCATTTCTGCTCTTTGTTGCGTTTCGGCGGTCGCGTCTTTCATGCTAGCCGCCTGCCCCTGAACAATGGGAACCGCAGTGCGCGTTTCCCACTGTTCGACCGATTGTTCCGTATCCAAGTCTACCAAATTTTGGTAATTGTTGCCTTCACTCATTTTAATAATTTTCAATATAAACGACAAATCTCAAATGTAATTAGGATTACTCCCACTACTTATTCTCGCTGACGTAACGGCCTGTACGTAACCAGTACTTTGTTACGAGATTTGCACAATGCCAAATTCGTGTCCAGAACAACCTCAAATCCGAAGATTGTCCTGTCACCAGGTCGCCACGTGTAACCTCCCCCTCACTTACCGACCTTAATGACAGTGAAAAATGAAACCGCGTGTACCTAATGGGAATTTTGGAAAAGCAATCGTCACCGAAGTTAACCTGTCGGTAAAGAGGGAGGAAAGGGTTACATCTTAATGAAAGGAAATGTGCTAATGAAACTGGTGGAAATTAATTTTGAAAAGGGGTAAAGTTAATAAAGAAAGTAAATGTGCAGCCGTTACGTTAACAATTAACTAGCGGTAATTAGATATTTGAGATTTGGGGGAAATCACGGTCGCCAGTCCTAAGGTCAATTACTATAGTAACTGAAAAAAGAAAGGTTATTACACATATAATTAACACTAGAAGCGTGGCAACTGAAGGTTGACACGTGTAGTGTGAAAACTGAAAGTTTGTCAGAAGTAATAAATTTCGCTACACTCTGACTTAATTTAGCAAAAGAATTAATAAAACCGGAAAATCGAAAGTTAATTTAGTGACTGAAGTTAATAGTGAGCTTTCTTTCTGAAGCACATCGAAATCCAGTAAAATACGGTTAGTCTTGGACTACCTCAACAATCATTTCAAAAGCAACTTGACTCTACGCAATTTAGAAACAAGAGATTTTACTTTGAACTTGAATTAAATGATTCTGAACTATTAACAATAGTAAAATTTAGTACGTACCAAGCTGAGCTGCAGTCACAGGTAAGCTAAAATACGGTAACAAAGCTCGCACTCTTAATTCGTGCTTGTGTAATCTGAATATTGTAGCCAGCTCTGAGACTTTAACTGAACTTTGAAATTAAAGCGGCGAAATAGAATATTACTTTAATGCTGGCGTTTGAATTTCAATGACACTCGGGTTCATTTCGGAAAAGGAAGGGACCCTGCTTGGCAATGCAATCGGGACAATGAGCAACAAAGGTTCATGCTAAGTTGCTGTAATTTTGCGAGGCAAATGGAACAATTTGAAAAGCTGAGGTCTGCCATACAGTTCTGAAACTTTACGTGCTTTTAGTCTTCCTTGTTGGTTGATTGAAGGTTTGAAGCCGTCGATCGAGGAGGTGGCGACAGTCACTCATTGTCGGCCGTCGCTGTTGCAGAAGCTGGATGTTGGCGCGCCTTCTTCTCGACACGGTCACCAGGCGAAACGGGCTCTTGATGTGCGCCAGCTAATGCTTCCCGTCCGCGACACCATGTCAGAAACTATCATCGCGAGTCGAGCGCAATTACATGCTGCCAAACCCCGAAAGCGCGGCAACTCGCGGGAGCGTCACACCACGCACCTGCTCCACTCGCTACTCCCGCCAGACTCTCACTGCTCTGCCCGCGCTGCACGCGGCAGAGTTAACACTACCAAAGATCCTACACACTTTGATTCTTCACACGACCCATCGATGTAATCGTTCGATAGCAGTTTTCCCTAGGCAAGACCCAGCGTAAAAATACAAATAATATTTACGAAACAAACCAATTATACATCGACATGAGTGCATAAATATATATATATACAAACAGTAAAACAATTACAATATATAAAGACACAGAAATGTCATATCTTGAGGTAACAAAACAAGGAAAAAAAATAATAGTACAATAGATGGAAATAGGAGGATATGCATTTCCGGCGTTACATGCTGTGATAGTGCCACGCAAAACAACAAGGGGAGCAAGCCCCCTCCGTGAAAAACACGACCACATCATAACACCACCGCCTCCGAATTTTGCTGTGGGCACTACACACGCTGGCAGATGACGTTCACCGGGCATTTGCCGTACCCACACCCTGCCATCGGATTGCCACATTGTGTACCGTGATTCGTTACTCCACACAACGTTTTTCCACTGTTCAGTCGTCCAGTGTTTACGCTCCTTACGGCAAGCGAGGCGTCGTTAAGCATGTACCGGCGTGGTGTGTGGCTTATGAGCAGCCGCTCGACTATGAAATCCAAGTTTTCTCACCTCCCGCCTAACTGTCACAGTACTTGCAGTGGATCCTGCAGCAGTTTCGAATTCCTGTGTGATGGTCTGGATAGATGTCTGTCTATTACACATTACGACGCTCTTCAACTGTCGGCTGTCTCTGTCAGCCAACAGACAAGGTCAGCCTGTACGCTTTTGAGCTGTACGTGTCCCTTCACGTTTTCACTTCACTACCACAACGGAAACAGGGAACAGTGAATCTAAGGCTGTTTAGGAGTGTGGACGTACGACGCAAGTGACAATCACTTGACCACGTTCGAAGTCCGTGAGTTCCGCGGAGCGCCCCATTCTGCTCTCGAGCGATGTCTAATGACTACTGAGGTCGCTGGTATGGAGAACCTGGCAGTAGGTGGCAGCACAATGCAACTAATATGAAAAACGTATGTTTTTGGGGGTGTTCGGATACTTTTGATCACATAGTGTCTAAGTCGCGCGCGCAGTGTCGGCACATCAAAATAAATAATTCATTCGTGCGCGGCACTATTTGGTGGCGTTTCTCGTTTTCCATTTTTTAATGATGCTCAAGCGCGCCCACTGTAGCACAGCTGTTTACGTACAAATATCCTGCTATAACATGCGCTGCTGTGCGCCGTTAAGCGCGGCGTGGCGCGTCCGTGCTGGACGGCGCTTTATATGTGTGACTGTTTTTTAATTTTTAAAATTTTATTGTTTCGTATAATTTATATATTTAGTTACTTTGTTTCAAGGGTGTCATGGTGCCTGCGGAGTACGGAAGTAAGACGTAGATGTAACCTGCGATAGAGGTTGCATGTACAACTCCAGGTGGAACCCGTCTCAAACGTGTGAGACCCATATCAGTTCGTACTGCTATAACATTGAGCGTATAGAAGCACAATGCACACAGTTACAAGCCTAGCTCTACTGAACTCTGGTGATACCTCCAGTCGCTGTCCACAAGAGCTTCATTCCCTCTCTCCGCTCTCGGTGAAAGCGTAAGCTGTTACGTCAGACTTCGGGCCAGCCGCGAGAATCGACTTCTCTACGGCGGCTAAGAGCGTCTCTATAAGATGTCTCGTGAACTAGTATCCAATGAGAGAAACAGTGCGGTTTCGCTGGTTATGACCAGTAAAGTCACAGCGTAAAGGTTTTTTTAAATTACCGTTACCAGTCACAAACTTTGTCAACTATTGTATTACTTATTTATTTAGCGATATGTTTCGAGGGTTAAACCTCATCTTCAGTCTAAATGGCATTACAAAAACAATTTGACAATAAGGTCATACTGATATTACACAGTCTTTTCGTAAATGCTGTGGTCATCCTGTGGAAGACGAGATGACCACAGCATTTACGAAAAGACTATGTAATATCAGTATGACCTTATTGTCAAGTTGTTTTTGTAATGCCATTTAGCCTGAAGGTGAGGTTTAACCCTCGAAACATGCCCCTAAATAAATAAATAATACAATAGTTGACAAAGTTTGTAACTGGTAGCGGTAATTTAAAAAAACCTTTACATATTTCTTGAGACAGTCACAGTCGAAAAATAGTCAAAATGGATTCAAAGTCACAGCGGTCAATTCATATCGTAAGGAGGTCATGAGAAGCTTTGGCATCAGGTTGTCTTCTGCACTTGCAGGACAGTGATGCATGTGCAGTGACCAAAATTATGGTGTTCTTTCTTTGAAATAAAATGGAAAATGGCAGCCAGATACTTTATTGTCATTTCTGCCAACGTGATGCTCGGACTGCCGTACATAAATCTCCTTCAGTCTTTGTCGAGAACGTGCATTAAAAATGTTCTGAATTCTTAGAATGAAATTTTTATAAGGGACTCACTTGCTCAAATTTCAGAAAACATATCAAACTGGATTTTACACACTATACAAAATTTTGGAACCATAGAATTTTCTTGTTGAACTTACTGCAATATATCCTAACTTATTACAAACGATAGTGATATATTTAATGAATAAAGGGGGGAAAAATGTTGCACTTTAATTTCCCTAAATTTGATGAAAAATATTAAGTTCCTAGGTTCATAGAAGTTGGATATATATACTTTTTTCCTTCAATTAGAAATACTTGCATCTCGTAATTGTAAAATTAATAATTTTTTTTAATAATGCACATGTTCTTGTTCCTAATTACGTATTGCAAGCGAAATTTATGTTTCCATTTCAAATGTAAATTCTTAATTATCGATAGTTTATGAAAGATTGTTAACAATGGTTGCTAAAAGTAAGAAAAGATGAGAATTGAATTTTTAGGACAAAAATGAAAAACCAAATACTCTTTATTTGGACTATGTCCATTGTTTTTTACCATAGATGTAGTCTCATACGAACCAGAGTCTATAGTGTTAAGTATCGTAGAAACACGAAAAACAATCATTTTCACAGCATCGAGCACACCATACAAATGCTGCAGTTTTTTTCTTTTCTTTTTTTCTTTTTTTTTTTTTTTACACTGTAACATTACAAAATGAACACAACAGAACAGATCTGGAGCAATGTTAAGGTATTTGTCGCGATAAATAACAAGATTGTTAAGCTGCCACACATGCTGGAACTAGGGCACACAGCTTTTTCACATGTCACTGCCGAACGCTGGCGGAATATACAACGGCCCGTCATCAAAGAAGAGGAGAAAACGCGGCACCAGGGTGGCTTCGTGGATTCTGTTGTTGATCGACTCGTTATTCTACGTAGCAGATGACAGTTCCAGAACTGGAATGTACTTCTCGGATTCGGATAAGGAAGGAGCTTACCAGACGACTGACTGTAATTAATACCTGCTGTGGTTTCAGTATTCTACGATTCAATGAATTTGCGTCACACATAGCTCGCTCACAAAAATTACCCTGTGTTTAAAATAGGAATTTTCATCGCTCTTGTTTGTAATTAGAATACTATGAATCTTATTGGATTTTGTGACAATGAGAGCAGTTTATGCTTTTCGTCAGTCACCTAAGAAGCGTGCGGTGGTGGTGGAGTTTTCCCGAATATTATTTCATTCTCTTTAAAAATTAAAAGACTTTCGAAGCTATATACTTTCTCAGCTCGTCTCTTTTTGCGTCTGAACTGCAGCTGCTCACATCATTGCAGGTTAGTTGGACCAGCTGCCTGGCCAGTGCTCAGTTAAATGCGCCGCTAAAGCTGTTGACCCACTTTATCGATCAATCTATGGTCATGTAACACAGCATAAAACGTGTCCTTATGATCGTACTTTACTGCACTGGACACAGCTTGGCTCCCGCTGCACGTGAAACAAAATCTAATGAGATTCAAGAAAACGCGAATACATGGCATAATGTTTACAGCAGGTTTATTATTATGATGAGCACAGTATAGTAGTAGTGGGGGTACTGTCAGCCACGCGCCAAGAGGTGGATTGCGGAGTATCTTTGTCAATGTAGTTTTATAAAGACCGGTACTGTGAACTGTTGATATAAATGGATATTACCAGAAGCTACGTGAGGCTATTCGCAGACGATGCTGTTTCAACGCCAGGAAACTGCATTCCAGTTCATAAAGCTCTGTAAGGAATCGATGAAAGATGCAGGCACTGGCAGTTGACCTTGAACGTGAATGTAGATTACGTATTGTGCATAAATAGGAGAAGAAATCCATTACTGCTCGATTATGATGTTGGCGATAAGCCAGGAGAGTAAAACTGGAAAATAGTTGGGAGTGGATAGCGCGCCCTGCAGTGGAATGACCATGTGAAACTGATTGTAAGACAAGAGAGTCATCGTAACAGTCTTAAGGAAAGGCTTGGAAAGCACTCCTTATTCCTATCTTTGGGTATCAGACTTGGACCCCCGTCAAATTCTGTTAATAGAAGCGACTGAGATCTAGCGAATAGAGGAGCGTTTTGTAAGCGCGAGAGCGTTGCAAACAAGCTCAACGAGTGTGTATAAGGATACTGCGCCCAGAGAATTTGCGCCCATAAGGCCAATCCCTGCAGAATATCTGCTCACCAGTCACGACCTGCCTGCACATCGAGAATCCTCGCCTACCAAACCCGCTCTGTATGCCCACAGTGAGATGCTGTGAGACCCGTTCTCATCGGCTTCGACGCCGCGCTGCAAATAAATGTCCAGCAACCTTGACAAAACATCCTGTTGCCGTAAGAAGAGCAAACGAGCCACCAAGTTTTGACGTAATGTTCTACAAGACGTTCTCTTTCATACACATATTGAACAGCTTCTAGTTGTTTTAACGTTTAACTCATGCTTGTCCTTATTTTGTGGTGCATACTCTGTCTCAATATGTTAAGCACTGTTACTTCAAAATTTTGTTTGTTTGTTGTCGAATACGTTAGTTTGTGATGTAACTCCGTCTCCTGGATAAATTAGTATGTTGCGAGCCCCCAACAGACTAGCTACACTAAGGGCACGCTAAATTGGCTCCAGTCCTGAAGTACACTGCTGGCCATTAACATCGCTACACCAAGAAGAAATGCAGATGATAAACGGGCATTCATTGGACAAATATATTATACTAGAACTGACATGTGATTACATTTTCACGCAATTTGGGTGCATAGATCCTGAGGAATCAGTACCCAGAAGAACCACCTCTAGCCGTAATAACGGCCTTGATACGCCTGGGCATTGCGTCAGGCAAAGCTTGGATGGCGTGTACAGGTACAGCTGCCCATGCAGCGTCAAGGGTAACCGCAGCCATGATTTCCGAGCTGATAGTCCATGCTGCTGCAATCGTCGTCGAACTGTTCGTGCAGATGGTTATTTATTGTCTTGCAAACGTCCCCATCTGTTGACTCAGGGATCAGGGCGTGGATGCACGATCCGTTACAGCCATGCGGATAAGATGCCTGTCATCTCGACTGCTAGTGATACGAGGCCGTTGGGAACCAGCAAGGCGTTCCGTATTACCCTCCTTAACCCACCGATTCCATATTCTGCTAACAGTCATTGGATCTCGACCAACGCGAGCAGCAATGTCGCGATAAGATAAACCGCAATCGCGATAGGCTACATTCCGACCTTTATCAAAGTCGAAAACATGATGGTACGCATTTCTCCTCCTTACACGAGGCATCACAACAACGTTTCACCAGGCAACGCCAGTCAACTGCTGTTTGTGTATGAGAAATCGGTTGGTAACTTTCCTCATGTCAGCACGTTGTAGGTGTCGCCACCGGCGCCAACCTTGTGTGAATGCTCTGAAAAGCTAATCATTTGCATATCACAGCATCTTCTTCCTGTCGGTTAAATTTCGCGTCTGTAGCACGTCATCTTCGTGGTGTAGCAATTTTAATGGCCAGTAGTGTACTTATCGTTAAAAGCCGACACCATTCGGAACATTTCCTGCCGATTGTTCTCTGTTTCAGATTGCCACCACCATCAGCGACCTCAAAGCTGTAACACTTATAATTGCCTCACAAATTGTTATGTTGTCTATGTGATCGGATGATTAATTGATTAATAACAGTAATACACTGCAATTTTGCCGAGTAAAGACATCATCGGAGATCGTGGCAGTCATGTCAAACAAACTGTTAATGGTATATGGCAGCAACCAGCGACAAATCGTACTTCTATTTAAATGCATTATGCAATATGAGAAACGGCCCTAAATATTTTGAACGTCATTTTTCTTTTACTCACTGCGTCGTGTTACAACAGTCTTAAATTAATTTCATATTCCTTGCTACAAATATATATCGCATTTGAAGATGATAGTCTGTATAATGCGTATTTGCTGATCCATGCTATTCCATTTGAAATTCATACCACAGCAGCTGATCGGTACGAGTCGCACACATCCGTGAGTTGCCGGTCCTGGGAGACAAACAAAACATTGCCCCTCCCACATACTCTAAACCCGCATTGACCGCCCTACTTACCCCTCTGCCGCTCAGATAGGCGGTCAGCTTCTTTACTTAGCTCACGGCCAAATTAACCAACGTCAACTGAAATTTAGCACATTTGAAAATATTTCTGTTTTTGTAATTACTTTATTGGCAAGTGAACGGGAAAACTACACTCCTAAGAAGCTCTTAATTTTAGTTCTCGATTTTGGATTCGGCTGTTGGTATATGCATCTTATTACAGTACAGTAAAAACTCGATTAACCGTCACTCCTTAAACCGTCAGTTTCTGTTAACCGTCACTGCTGTAACAGCATAATAATACTGTAATAACAGAATGCTCTAAGATGCAACGACGCGTTCGCTTCGTTTATTTACTCTGTTTTAGTGGGAAGTGAATGTACCCGGCCGCCGTAGAATGGTACATAAAATATGACCTTCAGTTGACGTGATAACACATCTCCCCCTTTTCTTGTCTTTGTCTCACTTGTGAGTCAACAGTCACCACTGGATCGGTTTCCAGTTGTGGCGAGAAGACTATAATTGTCGCGTACATAAAATATGACCTTCAGTTGACGTGATAACACATCTTCCCCTTTTCTTGTCTTTGTCTCACTTGTGAGTCAACAGTCACCACTGGATCGGTTTCCAGTTGTGGCGAGAAGACTATAATTGTCGCAGTGTATCTAGCGGGCTGTGCCGAGTTAATAGTTTTCCTCTTGAATAAGCTATATTGACTAATATTTTACACTACCGTATTTAGTTCAGGTGTGTGTGATACAGTGACTTGATAAAATGTCTGAAAAACGTAAACGTGATGTTTTAGGACTTCATCAAAAACTTGAAATTATAAAACACTTAAGAAAGGGCGAAACTGTGACAAGTATAGCGCTGATTTATGGTATTGGAAGAACAACAGTTAACGATATAAAAAGTGATGTTGATAAAATTGAACAACATGTGTCAACAATGCAGAGCATGGATGGAGATTTGCGAACAAGAAAGACAATGAAACCTGGAAAATATGATAAATTGGACACTGCAATGTACCGATGGTTTATACAAGCAAGTTTTGAGGGGATTCCACTTTCAGGGCCTACAATAATAGCCAAGGCTGTTGGAATGAACGACAAACTTGATGGTGACTCGTCTTTTAAAGCAAGTATAGGATGGCTGGACAAGTTTAAATTTCGTCATGGCATTCGCCAACTTGATATCAGTGGAGAAAAACTCAGCGTGGACAGCTCTGTAATTGCTGAGTTCCGGGAACAATTTAAAGAAAAAATGGCTGAATTGAATCTTGTTAGGGAGCAAGTTTATAATTGTGATGAAACTGGGCTTCATTGGAAGGCTTTACCACAAAAGACATTAGCATCACTCTCTGAAAAAGCTGCTCCAGGTTTCAAAGTACAAAGAGATCGCATCAGTGCTATGGTTTGCGCAAATGCGACCGGCAATCATAGGCTACCCCTACTTGTGATTGGGAAATCAAGAAAACCTCGTGCATTCAAGAATTTGAATTTGAATGCTCTCCCTGCGCAATACTTCGCCCAGAAGAGTGATTGGATGGATCAATCAATTTTTTCTGACTGGTTTCACAAACAATTTCTGCTTCAAGTTAGAGCACATTTGGATGAAAAAAAGTTGCCACCGAAAGCGCTATTGCTATTAGACAATGCCCCAACGCACCCTACTTGTGAAATGAAAAGTGATGACGGCAACATAACATGTCTCTTCCTTCCAGCAAACACAACTTCACGTATACAGACCATGGATCAGAGAATCATGGAAAACATGAAACTTCGTTATAGAAAAATATTTATCGAAAGTTTGCTCTCATCTGATGAATCAACATCTGTAAAACAGTTTTGGAGGTCTTACAGTATTAAAGATGCCATTTTCAATGTTGCCGGTGCATGGAGTGATTTGTCAGTGCCAAATCTCAAGAACGGCTGGAATAAACTTTGGCCTCAACCTAGAGGTGAAGAATCGGAGGAACAGTCTGTGACAGTTGACGAGATGGTCAATTTGTGCAATAATTTACAAATCAGCACAAATTTGACGTCAGAAGAAGTATCAGAGTGGTTAGAGTGTGACAAAGTGGACGGGGCTTTTCAAATTTTGAGTGATGACGAAATTGTAGCCAGCGTAAGTGCCACCAAAGAAGAAGAAGAAGGGGATGATGAAGACGAGTGTTCAAACCATGAAGAAAAACGAACTATTAGCCATTCAGAGGCCGAAACAATGCTGTCCAAGTGTATGGAATGGTTTGAAAGTCAAGAAGAGGCTAATGCAACGCAGGCACTACTGCTCCGAAAAATACGAAATATTGCCGCGGTGAAAGCTCGAACATCAAAAAGGCAGAAGAAATTGACGGACTATTTCCAAGCTAGATAAACTATTTCGCCTGAAAGTTTATAGTACAGTACAGTACTGTACATTACGTATTTTGCAACTTTTGTAGCTACTGTACGGAAGTTTTTATCATGTAATAAATAGTTTTATTTGCTATTACAATCGTGTTTAATTTGTTTTCGCTCCGAAATATTATTATATTACTGTGAGAATGATATGTGTCTATACATAAAATAATTGATTGAGGTTATGTTTTGGAGGAATACAGTGTTTCTGTTATCCGTCTATTCGCTCAACCGTCAAGACCGCGGTCCCGAAGATGACGGTTAATCGAGTTTCCACTGTATTATAAAATACGGCTGCTAGCCGCGCGAATACCTGATTTGGGCCGCATAATGCCCGAGGGCCGCAGTTTGACGACCACTGATTTAAAGTATACACACTTATAGAAAAGTTGGTAGGCGTGTTTCTACATATGAAACATGATGTCTACTCAAATTTCGCGCCAGCCGCATAAGAGAGGCGCTAGTAGCGGCATTATGAGGGGGCAGATCAGGTTTGCTTTAAATACACGCTCGAAAGCCTAGTTTACACGACGACATTGGGTTACGCCACTCGTTATGTGGAATACGTTGCACGCAAGTGAATTCAAACATGACTGTAGACACGGCGACACCAGTATACACTTCAGTTTCGTCGTTTTGTGGGTCACTGAGTTGTGTCTGAAGTTTTGGCAGTTGCACGTCATATTAGTTGTGATGGAGTTAACGCTTGTTGCGTGGAATTGCTGCATAAGAAAAAAAATAAGATTTCGATTGGTGACTGGATGAAGAAAAGACGTCAGCTCGGTTGCTCAGCATCCTTGCTGAAATAATTTATAACGGAAGATCCAAGAAGTTCTTCTAATTATCTCAGAATGTCACCAGAACTGTTCATGTTATTTCTAAATAGAGTTAATTATGCGATAAGGAATAAAGGTACTGTAATACATGGAGCAATGTCGCCAGAACCGAAATTACATATCATATTGCGTGCATTTTGTACAAAAACCAGATGGCAGTTATAAGAGTCGAGGGGCACGAAAGGGAAGCAGTGGTTGGGAAGGGAGTGAGACAGGGCTCTAGCCTCTCCCCAATGTTATTTAATATGTATATAGAGCAAGCAGTAAAGGAAACAAAAGAAAAATTCGGAGTAGGTATTAAAATCCATGGAGAAGAAATAAAAACTTTGAGGTTCGCCGATGACATTGTAATTCTGTCAGAGACCGCAAAGGACATGGAAGAGCAGTTGAACGGAATGGACAGTGTCTTGAAAGGAGGATATAAGATGAACATCAACAAAAGCAGAACGAGGATAATGGAATGTAGTCGAATTAAATCGGGTGATGCTGAGGGAATTAGATTAGGAAATGAGACGCATAAAGTAGTAAACGAGTTTTGCTATTTGGGGAGCAAAATAACTGATGATGGTCGAAGTAGAGAGGAATAAAATGTAGACTGGCAATGGCAAGGAAAGCGTTTCTGAAGAAGAGAAATTTGTTAACATCGAGTATAGATTTGTCAGGAAGTCGTTTCTGAAAGTATTTGTACGGAGTGTAGCCATGTATGGAAGTGAAACATGGACGGTAAATAGTTTGGACAAGACGAGAATAGAAGCTTTCGAAGTGTGGTGCTACAGAAGAATGCTGAAGACTAGATGGGTAGATCACATAACTAATGAGAAGGTATTGAATATTGAACACAATTGGGGAGAAGAGAAGTTTGTGGCACAACTTGACTAGAAGAAGGGATCGGTTCGTAGGACATGTTCTGAGGCATCAAGGGATCACCAATTTAGTATTGGAGGGCAGCTGTGAGGTAAAAATCGCAGAGGGAGACCAAGAGATGAATACACTAAGCAGATTCAGAAGGATGTAGGCTGCAGTACGTGCTGGGAGATGAAGCAGCTTGCACAGGATAGAGTGCCATGGAGAGCTGCATCAAACCAGTCTCAGGACTGAAGACCACAACAACATTGCGTGCATTACAATCGAGAACACTCGGCATGCTATAAGATATAGTTTTAGTTGGTGATGACGGTATCTGATTATCACCAATAATTATTAACATTAACGGTAATAATTATTAACATTAGCAACAATAATTACTCGAAGCAGGCCGCATTAAGAAGAGAATGGTTTTGCAAAGTACTCTCTTGAAGATAGATCTGTACAGTGCCTCTATTTCAAAATTCTAACATATGTCAATGGAGAGCACTGCAGCGACGTTTTAAATAGATGAATATTGAATAAAGAATGCAGCTTCTTGAGTTTGCATAGCCTTCCCTCCTGTCAACAATATTCCTTAACAAAGAGTTGGCCAACTCGAACGATGGATTTTAGTCTTGTAGAGGAGAGCATTGCCACAGCTAGAATCACACTTGTTTGTATTTTTCTTATTTCAGTTGTATACGTGCTCCTAACTCAATAAATTTTGCCCTGGATCTCAGATACTGTCAAACCATTTTTGTTATGATCGCACATGACGGTCACAGCGGCAGCAAGATGTTGCTTATTTTTGTAATCAGCATCACTGAAATACCACAAACACTTATGCAAAGCATAGATACCCAAAAAGAGAACATTATTCTCCGTTCTCCACTTCATATTTCAGTTTGTCTGCACTCTACGAACACACGTAACCTCATAAGTCATGCAACTAGTGTCACCAAAGTTAGAACACGCTGAAAGCGTTTCGTTTCACCAACGAGTTGCGCAAACGCGCTGCGCGCATGCGCGGTGGCCGGTAGCGCAGTTGCCTGCAACCTAGTGTCGTCTTGTAAACTAGGCTTAACGGTCATGAGTGTTATAGTTCAATTCTTTTATCTTGGCGGCTCGCGCATGCCCGCCCAGACGCAGAAGATTGCTGCATTGCCAATTGCACGCGCCAAGAGAAGCAGCGCCATAGTATAGAATAGTTCGCAAACTTACGTTTGGGGGAGGGGGGGGGGGGGGGGGGGGGGAGCGCGCAGTTCATGAAGTAAAGTCACCACGGCCGCATTAACCCTTTCGCTGCTACAGAGACGTGCTCCCCGCATTCCGCGCTGTGCACGATTTTGTCATCACTGCACTTCTCGCCTGTGCAGACACATGGTGTCCGACTGCTTTGACACACTTTATCATTCGATTACACAAAACTATTTGGCCCAAAAATTTGATTTTTACGCACCTTCTTGACTGATACCTTCATCCCATAAATGACTTAATTTTGTTTCGATGTTCAACGCAGTTATTGTGCAGCATTAAATGTAGTAAACCATAGCACGAAATTTTGAAGAGTTTGCAGAGGTCCGTATGGTCGATTTCAGTTGCCACTAGAAATTTCAAACAATTAACATTCAAACGAATAAAATTCATGAAGTTATTTAAAAACAATATCGAAGGATATTTTTTTTAAATAAACAAAGTATTAAGATCCGGACAAGGTTTGAATTCCGAACCTTGCGCTTAGCAGCTCATCATTCAGTATGTATCCTGGAGGACTTTAAACTATCACGCAAAATACCGACAAACACTGTTGGTATGACTATGAATTATTCACGTTTCGTCGAAGTACGATAGGAAAAAAACAATTACCGCTGTTCTTTATCGCGAAAAAGCGGTTAGTGAGAATGATACAAACATCTTTCCTTGCTATCGCCTGAATTAGGAGGCTTATTGCTTGTTTGGTTTAATTAATTAATAGAATATGAAGCAATTGGTGTAAAGAATGCTTTTTCCAAACTTTCTGTAAAAGAAAGTCTGCTTTCAAGACATTGCTTTCGTTCAATTTATTTATGACTGAACGTTTCTAAAACTGAAGACACTCGTCCGTGTTCTGCACTGCAGTCGAGCTCTGGCAACGTCGTTCTCTGTTCATTGACTGACTGTGTTTTGCGACGTCAGATGCGCAGAACGAACCTGAACTCTGCCGCCGTCGTAAATGACACGCACTTTAGTTGCCCTTGAGATTGGTCGTGGTGAACTGACGTTATTCAGGAATGCCTTTACGCGACAAAGACGCCATTTTTAACACCTCATTTAGTTTGAACAAGATTGCGTAATACGGCTACGAGAAGCTGGATATTCGTTCTGTGATATTGCAGAAAGACTTGGCAGGAATGTAGCCACTGTACATGTCTGTTGGCCGCGGTGGTCACGAGAATGTACTGTGTACTGTCGCTAGGAAACCTGGCGCCGGACTGCCGCGTTGCACTACTCACAGGGCAGACCATTATTTTCGGGGTATGGCTCTGGCGCATCGTACTGCATCTCCAGCAGCAATTTGAGCAATAGTTGGCATCACAATAACAGAAGGAACTGGTTACTTCAAGGGCACCTTCGAGCCAGTCGCCTTCTGGCGTCCATTCCACTGATCCCAAACCACCGCCATCTGCGACTTCAGTAGTGTCAAGGGAGCGCTCATTGGAGGGCAAGATGGAGGTCTGTTGCGTTTTCTGATGAAAGCTGGTTCTGCCTGGATGCTGGTGATGGCCGTGTGTTGGTTAGAAGGAGGCGTTGAGGGCCTGCAGCCAACCTGTTTGCATGCTAGACACACTGGACCTACACTGGAATTATGGTCTCGGGTGCGATTTCGTATGACAGCAGGAGCCCTTTCATGGGTATCCCACGCGTCCTGACTGCAAAATTGTACGTCAGTCCGGTGATTCGACCTGCTGTGCCGCCATTCATGAACAGCATTCCAGGAAGTGTTTTACAATGGGATAACGCTCGCCCACATACCGCTGTTGTAACTCAATATGCTCTACAGAGTGTCGAAATGTTGCCTTGGTCTGCTCGATCACCAGCCCTGTCTCCAATCGAGCACATATGGGACATCATCGCACGACAACTCCGGAGTCACCCACAAACAACCGTCCCTCTTTTGACCGACTAAGTGCAAAAGGCATGGAACTACATCGCACAAACTGATATCTGGTACCTGTAAAGCATAAAGCATGCAGGTTTCTATACTTGCATTCAACATTTGGCGGTTACGCCGTGTATCAATGTACCAGCACTTCACTTTTGCAATGGCTTATTTCGCGCTTACGTTAAACTGTGATCTTGCAGTGTTATCACTTAAATGCGTTACCTAAACAAATGTCGTCCCTCAGTTTCATTAGTCTACGTTGTCCGCCCCCGGTAGCTGAGTGGTCAGCGCGACAGACTGTCAATCCTAAGGGCTCGGGTTCGATTCCCGGCTGCGTCGGAGATTTTCTCCGGTCAGGAACTGGGTGTTGCGTTGTCCTAATCATCCCCATTGACGCGCAAGTCGCCGAAGTGGCGTCAAATCGAAAGACTTGCACCAGGCGAGCGCTCTACCCGACAGGAGGCCCTCGTCACACGCCATTATTATTATTAGTCTACGTTAAAGGAAACAAAAGAAAATTCGGAGTAAGTATTAAAATCCATGGAGAAGAAATAAAAACTTTGAGTTTCGCCGATGACATTGTGATTCTGTCAGAGACAGCAAAGGACTTGGAAGAGCAGTCGAACGGAATGGACAGTGTCTTGAAAGGAGGATATAAGATGAAAATCAACAAAAGCAAAACGAGGATAATCGAATGTAGCCATATTACGTCGGGTGATTCTGAGGGAATTAAATTAGGAAATGAGACACTTAAAGCAGTAAATGAGTTTTGCTATTTGGGGAGCAAAATAACTGATGATGGTCGAAGCAGAGAGGATATAAAATGTAGACTGGCAATGACAAGGAAAGCCTTTCTGAAGAAGAGAAATTTGTTAACATTGAAAGGGTACAGTTGAAAGGTGGCTACACTGAGCCACTGCGCCAGAGATTGCGCCAAAGAGTATTATTAAGCCGCCTCCACAGTGCTTGGCGAGAGCTCGTGGTAGTCTGTGCCTGTCGAGGACTCGTAGTAGTCAGTACTTGTTAAGAACTCGTAGCAGAGAGTGTTTGTAGGCAGTGCTTGCTGAGATGTGATATTGGAGAGTTCTGGTTGAGATGTGGTAGTAGAGAGTCGGTGTGGAGATATATTGTAAGGATTAGAGTGATTTTCATCAATATAAATGAGGTAACAAACTCCGTTTCTTTTTTTTTCATTATTTCAGTGTCCTAAATAATGCGTCATTACAGGTTCAGTCAACAAAGCATGTGGCGTGTGTTCTTGTATTAGAGTGTAATTCGGGTTTTCTTGCGCAATTATAGTATTTCTAATTTTTTTTTATCACGTCAGTATAAATGGTATTTAAAATTTCTTGTTTTGTTGAAGAAGAACCGTGCCAGATGTGTACGTTGAATCACACTTCCACACGCAGAACAGTTACTCTTGTGCTTGTTGTTGCGTTGGTTTTATAGTTGCTGGGGACTTAATTAATTAATTGTGTTAACGAAAATTTTCATTTCATTCTTTGTTGTTGTTCCATGCAGTCAGATTGCGTACAAATACTAGTCAGGGCCAACCGTTTACAAGACTTGCGTAATCGGACTTACAGATACCAAAAACGAAAATTATTTGCATTTTATATTTAATTAAGCCCCCATGCACGTGGCGACCGCTGCTTCGGATCGTCCCTTGGAATTCTTCTGATTGTAAAAATAGTAGACAGTAGTATTGTTGTAGTAATTTGTAGTTTAGTAATTGTAGTCTATTTTGCATGTGTAGATTTGGTAATTGTCATTCTTCTAATGGTATTTTTCTCAGAATTTGATTTGTTGTCTTGTATACGGATTTGACAATTTAGGGCAATTATTTCAATTGTTCGATTAATCGTGTTTGAGGGAAACATTTCATGTAAATGGTATTGTTGGAGATGAGGAGTCATTGTGTGTAATTTTCGTACAGTGACGAGTTTTGTATGTTTTGTAAATGATTACGCGATCGATGAAAAAGGCGAAAATGATGGATAGTCAGAATGACGAAATTGTTGACATGGCGAACTCGCCAACACAGGAGAACACTGTGATGAATAATGAAGTGGAAAACAATGTAATAAGTCGGGAAAATAGTCCGGAACCATTTCAAAATTTTTCTCCATCAGAAAATTCACAGAATACGAGATTAACGATAGAAGATTCTGGAATAGTATCGAACACAGATAGCTTTACAGCTATGACGAAGGAAGCTGGTTTTGTGGGAAATGTTAGGGGCGAAAGGAATTTCGAACAAGTTAATATGGAGCAGTTGATGAGTGCTATATTGAATGTGGGATCACAGTTACGATCTGAATTTAAAACAGAGATAGGAACAATTAAAACTCAGATAGGAACAATTACAACTGGTATGGGAACAATGGAAACACGGTTAGACTCACTGGGATCACAAATGGGAACAATGGAAACACGGTTTGGATCTGAATTAAAAACAGAGATAGGAACTTTGGGATCTGAATTAAAAACAGATATGGGAACAATGGAAACATGGTTGGACTCACAAATAGTAACAATCAGAACTGAGATGGGAACACTGGAAACACGGTTAGACTCACAAATAGGGACATGTTTCAAAAATATGAAAGATGAGTTAAAGAAAGAAATCAGAGAAGAAGTACAACCGATTTTGAATTCTCACAATAATAGATTAATTGCAGTAGAGATTAGAGAAAGGGAACAGGATAGAGAACAGGAAGAAAGAGATCGCGTGATAGTACAAAAATTTTCAGAGTTAAATTTACAACGTGCACACGATAAGAAAGAAATATTTGAGAGAATCGAGGAATCCGTACCAAATGACAGAATAAATAATCTAACACAACAATATGAACAGTTAACTACCAAATGTGTCAATACTGAAACCCGAGTCGCGACACTTACGGAAGACGTTAATAAACAGAAAGAAAAAATAGGTGATTTGGCGTAAAGAGTTGAGGAGATATCAGATAAATTGACAAATCTTAGTTTACATGGGGACAGAGATTCGGATGATACAGCTCCATTACCATTCGCAGAAACCGAAGAGTACCAGAACATAAATAAACATGTTGAAAATCAGGGAAAATTTAATGAACGCGTTAAAAGGGAAGTTGAGGCATTACGAAAGCAAGTCAAACAGATCGAAGGCGAAATTGTAGAAAAAGACAGCAAAAGAAATTTGGAATCACAGATATCAGAGGGGTTTGAAGAAAATAATTTGTTTCATTTACGGGATGCGACAAGAGAGCGCCAGGCGCGCGAACTTGACAATAATCGTCATTGGGACTGGGACAGACGCGGTAGGTCTTTGTCGCCACGAGGCGAAAATTTTGACTATAAACTCTTTTTGACTGTTCGGAAATTTAAGATCTTCCGCAACTCTAAGAATGACATACATCCATGTGCATGGTTAGATCAATTTATGTACGCACTTCCACCAAATTGGCCACTAAGTCACAAACTGGAATTTATGTGTGGATATTTAGAAAACGAACCGGCGACGCGGATGCGCGCACTCATTAGAGATTGTAATAATCTGAATGATTTTTATCATGCATTTCTATCGGCATATTGGTCCCAAAACACGCAAGACAGAGTCAAGCATAGTCTGATTATGCAGTGTAATTTTAAACAGTCTGAGTTCCGCACGCCAGCAGAATATTTTGAAGACATGATTCGAAAGAATCAGTTCCTTTCCAACCCTTATAGCCCGACTGAATTAATTCGCATTAGTTTAACTAAGCTGCCACAATCCATAAGACAAATTGCTTTAGCCGGAAGATGTAAAGACGACATCGAGACTTTTAAGACTTTCTTGCAAAAACTTGAGTATGACAACGACGACGGGACTTCTTGTAACTTTTTCAGTAACAGTATTTACAATAGATTTTCAGAGAAAAGGGATAGTGATCGGAACGGGCGTTATATGGGTAACTTTGAGAATGACAGACGTAACAGACAGGACAATAGATACCAGCCTTATGACAATAACAGACGTTCTAACAGAAATTACACAGACAATTATAATAACGGTAATTCGTACCAGAATGATCAATCATACGGAAACAGTAATCGGTATCATCAAGACAGAAATTATTCAAACAGTAATAGAAATTCTTACTACAGAAATAATCAGGGTAGTAGATACAACAATAATTTCAGAAGTGACAGTCGAAATTATACAAGAAGTAGTTATGCAGACAGACAAGAAAATAGAAATTTTAATAACAGACACAACCCAGAATTTGCATCTAACAGATAGGAGGGACCTAATTGGCATCCTCCACGTGACAGAACGTCAGAGAGACAAGTGCAAATAGTACAAATTGATCCGCGAAATGACGCGAATAATCAAAGACGTGACGCAAACAATCGACAATGACTTGCAGCTTCGGCTTCTGGCAGCAATATAGACGGTTCAGAAAGTAATGACACTACGACTTTACACTACGTACACCTGGAAGACATGAGAGACATTTTGTTAGATGAAAAGGAAAATAATGTAGACGCATTTTTACATCCTGTTATTGAAGTATGTGTGGGTAAGAATAAGTTCACTGCAGTTTTAGATTCTGGGAGCCCATTGAATGTCATTAGTGAACCAGTTTTTCGTATATGTGTAAGAACTATTGCTTGTCCTGTGTTACCTATTTCAAAAACTACAATTCGAGGAGCGATTTCTGGAAAAAGTGTGGAAGTTAAACAACAGACCAACTTAAATTTCATTTGTCAAGGATACGAATTTTCTGCTAATTTTATTATTGTTCCATTACTCAGTACACAAATTATATTAGGTATGGAGTTTCTTAACGCACATAAGGCAATTTTGAACTTTAAAGAAGGAAGTGTGAATTTGACTGTTGCCGGAATGCCGAAATTTTTGAAATTTTTCGGGTGTTTAACAAGATCTGAGTCAGATACAAAATGTTTAAGGTTTCTTACTTCTGATGTTTTCGTTGAGCATTATGACGACAATGTGTTCATTCATGACAATGACAATAGATACAGGGACGCGATGGATGATATAATTAATAGCGAAGAATTAATTAATGAAAAGGTTAAGAAAGCTGAAGTGCCAGATGACGTTGCAAGAGAAGAGCTGCAACACATTTTGACTTCACATGCTACAGTGTTTAGTCATCACACAGGAACTATACAAGGCTTACAATATTTATTTAAAGTAAAAGAACACACACCATTTCGCGGGAAAACGTACGCTATTCCTTTGGCTTACAGAGACAAGGTTAAGAATGAACTTCAGTACATGTTAGATCAGGGCATTATTGAGCCTGCAGTCAGTCCTTATACCAGCCCATTGCACGTTGTTCTCAAAAAGGATGGGTCAATTCGTTTGGTTCTGGATTCCACACAGATAAATAATATCATCATTCCTGAACTTCTTCAACATTTTCATGGAATTAAAGTTTTATCCACGATTGATATGCGCGCAAGTTTTTGGCAAATAGAACTCCAACCTGATTGTAGAAAATACACGGCCTTTTTAGCCTTTGGTAACTGTTACCAGTTTCGGAAATTACCGTTTGGACTTACTGTATCTTCAGCAGCATTCATTCGTAGCTTAAATGAAATTTTACCTGTTTATCTTCGTGACAATATTACTTCATATGTTGACGACATTCTTATTGCTAAACATTCTTGGAGTGAGCACAACAAAATTTTGGATTCATTATTACGTATCTTTGCAAGAGTTGGCATTACAGTGAACTTAGAAAAATCTGAATTTGGTCGTTCTCAGGTGAAATTTCTCGGTCACATTATTTCTACAGAAGGTATTCTTCCTGATCCAGAAAAATTAGACGCTATTCGTAATTATGCTGTTCCTACTACAAAACGTGATGTTCGTAGTTTCCTTGGTGTCTGTAATTTTCTTAGACGCTTTGTTAGATTGGACAATTCGGCCACGCCTCGTTTATGTGAACTATCTGGAAAGAAATCTAATTGGTGTTGGGATGAGGAAGCTCAGTCAGAATTTGAACTGCTTCGTGATGCTTTAGTTGCTGCTCCACTTCTTTCACATCCGGATTTATCTAAAGATTTCTGTTTGGCGACGGACTCATCATATAAGGGCCTAGGTGCACATTATTTCAAGAGATAGAAGAAGACGGCGTTTGTAGGGAAGCAGCCTACTCACGCTGTAGTAAATTCACATCAGTTTCCATTGTGTGCCAGCCAGTCTGCTGTAACTAGCTCTGACGTCATAAATGTTGCGCAATACCTTACAAATCAAGCAAATGAACTAAAACTTTTCTAGCATGTCAGAAATAATACTAAATTAATGTGTGTTAAATATCAGTTCGATAACTTCAGCCATTTCCGAGATTTGGACGTTTTCTGGAAAAATCATTGGCGCAACAGAAAAGAGCTAGAGACTTCAAAATTTATATTTAGATTCATTTTTCATAATGATTTAATAAAAACAGTACTTTGGATTTCACAAATTAAGATTTTAGTGGAAATTCACGATTTTCTGGTTTTCGTCTCAAAACTGAAGGAAGCAAGATAGATTAAGTAGGCTAGTAAATAAGGCTAGGATGTTTAGATTTAAATAGGTTGGAGGTCCGCTATGATTATGAAGATGTGTAAAGTTTCTTTTGAATACCTATAAGATTATAGCGATAGCGGATCTCAAAAGGGACAGTTCAGAACTCATCTGCTGTGTGCAGTGTAATTTAATTAATTCTCTCGCTCAAAGTATTTAACTTAGCCACGTCAAAATTTTATTATCAATACTTACCTGCGTGCTGAATGCACGTTTAAATTAAGAGATTCTTCGGCCATCAGCCAAAGAAGCTATAAATTATTATGTATCTTGAAGTGGTGCGTTACTAGCCCAGCGGCTAGTCGGGAGAGCGGATTTGATCAGGCGATCCCTCAGCCGTCCGCACCGCGGCTTTATATATAAGAACTCTGCGCGAGGAAGAAAGGCCCCAGTTCTCTCCAGACGCTGAATGACACGCCATCTGTGTCGGTAGTCGCGTCGCATCAGTGTATCTGCTACAAACAGCCTCGGGTGCCGTATTAAGTGACTAGAGATATGCGGAACCATGAAAACATTTCATGTGAAGTGTTAATTCTGGAATGATTTTCATTATCTAGCTTCAGTTTGCGTACTGTCGTATTTTCACGTGCCGTCGCGGGACAGACATTCTACCAAATATTTAGCGTGGCGTTTGATGAAATATTTTCATCAAATTATGGCGAGCATTCTTTTTAACATTTGATTCGGACATTTATAGTTGCATCAGCGCATTAGACTCTGAACTGTTCTGTTAGTTAGGTTGTAGGGATACTTGTGGTTTTTATCAGTGAATTTCAGAATATACTCAACTATTTTGGAAAACCGTTTTTGATTAGAAATCCCGGACAATCTCCTAATTCCTCAGAGCTATAAGCTGCAGCTATAAGAACATTCTCAGGTAAAGTGGGCACTAGGATATCTATTTACTGGCTCCAAGTTTTATTAAATCACTTTCTGGGGGTCACGGAGTAAATAGAGAGCCAGTGTTGAGAACGGCAAAAGACAGCAATAACAACATTCTAAAAGCTAGAAACTGATTCAATATGCAAGCATTTATACAGCAATAGATTAATTATTATTACAAACTTATACATCCGCCGCCCCACACGTTGTAGTACAGAAAACTATTGCATTTGGAAGTCGTGTTCTCTCTAAATCAGAAAAGAATTATTCGATAACGGAACTTGAAGCTTTGGCTGTTGCTTGGGCTTTCACAAAATTTCGCACATTTTTGTTTGGCAGACATACTAAGGTTTATACCGATCATCGAGCTCTGGAATTTCTTATGTCGACAAAATTAACTCATGGCAGATTGTCACGATGGGCGTTGTACCTACAGGAATTTGACTTTAGTATTGTTTACATACAGGGTTCTTCAAATATTGTTGCCGATGCTTTATCACGTGCACCTATGGGTTTGAAACAAAGTGCTGAAGAGGACTGCATAGAAAACAATTATTGTTTGATGTATATTCAAGGTGTTGCGTTTGAGAACTTTATTTCGTCTTCGCTCCAGGACATCGCTAAGGAGCAAAATAAGGATCCAATCTGGAAGGACATTAAGGAGAAGTGGAGGAGAAAGGAAAGCGTAGCGATTAGACAGCATTATTTAGTCCGCAATGACATTCTTTTTAAACGAAAATCGGTCGACAACTCTGTTTGGTTAGTTTGTATTCCTGATGAGTGGGTTAATAAGCTGATTTGGTATACGCATTTCAGTTATGCACACTTTGGTCCCAGAAAATGCTTTCATAAAGTACGAGAAAATTGCTACTTCAGTAATATGGAAAAACGTATTCGATCTGTTCTGGCCAAATGCAAATTATGTCAAAAGGCTAAGCCGCCAACAATTTCTCACAGAGCACCGTTGTTTCCTATCATTCCAGCGAAATTAAAGGACATGGCTGCAGTTGATTTGTTCAGTCCAGTGGTTCGATCTACTAATGGTTTTGCGTACATTTTCGTAGCAGTGGAGCTGACATCAAAATATTTGTGTTTTACACCTTTACGCAAAGCAACAGCTCGTTCAGTATCTAACGCTTTCATCAAAAATTTTCTTAAAGAAGTGGGTCATGTTGATAAGGTTATATCAGATAATGGATCACAGTTTCGTTCTAAAATTTGGCTTCGTACTCTACAGCATCGTAAAATTAAACCAATTTTCATTTCACTTTTTCACCCTCAATCTAACGCTTCAGAGAGATGGATGAAGGAAATCAATAAATTGTGTCGTCTTTATTGTCATCAGAATCACAGAACTTGGGATCAGTATCTTCATATTTTTCAAAACATTCTGAATGAACTCCCTAATGATTCAACTTCTTTACCGCCTTTACTGATATTAAAAAACAAAGCACCGACAAATCGCATTTCTGAAATCGTTCCTTTTCCGCCTTCACGGAAACTGCGGCATTCTGAAATTGTCAAACTGGCTCTACGAAATATTGAATCTGCGGCTGCTAGAAGAGAGAAATCAGCTAAGCGTCCTGGTCGTTTAAAAATTTTGTCGGTTGGTCAGAAGGTGTTAATTAAGTCTCATAGTTTGTCTCACAAAGGAAAAGGCTTGTGTCGCAAATTTTTTCTGCTTTATAACGGTCCATATAGAATTCGCAAAAATATTCATGATAACACTGTTGAAGTAGAAACTCTTAAATCACGACGCTCTAAGGGAATACATCATATATCAAACGTTAAAGTTTTTGTGGAATGACATACTTTTGAGAAACTAACAGCTAGATGTAAACATGTAGAGAATACAAGGTTACCGCCCTGCGTTTTGGCGGCGGCACATACTCAAAGCAACAGTCAAGTCTGCGCGCCGCACAAGGCAGTCGTTCACCGCAAACAATAGCTTCCTACGTCACGCGCCTACAGCTGATCGAGCGCTCAGTGCGAATGCACTGACAGCCGTAAACAAATACACAGTTTAATTTCTCCGATTAAATTCCGTATAAAGCTATAGTGACTCGATGAATTCTGTTATTAACGTTCAGTATTTTTCAGGATACGGTTCTCTAAAATATTTAAGAACTTCAGGTAAATTCTGTGCGTGTCCGACGTTAAGACGACTTGCTATCGAGAAATTTTCAGGAAGAATGTAATTTCGAAGAAGAAACTAATAAACGAAAAAAGGTAACTATTAATTGAGTTCATTTTTCAGGCAACATATTTCCACTTAGGTACGTACTTTAGACGTAATTTGCTGCTCGCGATTACGTGATTCATACTTTGTGCCAAATTTCATGTTCTATGAAATTACTTGTGAAGCGACGTGCTTGCGTACGTTAACTGATTTTGACAATGATTATTAATGAACTGGGTTGTAACTTGTGTATATTATGCATCGCTTGGCTGCACTGCTTTTTCACTGATGTCATATTTTTTCTATTATGTGCCTGCTGTGCTTATTTATTTAAATTATAATTGTCACCTGATTAATTGTGCTGACTGTGGTTATGTATGTAGGTTACACTTTGTCATTTATCTGCTTGCGCCTTCATGTTTACTTATTAAGATTACATATGAACATTTATTTGCTTATGCTGATATGATGCTAATGACCTGTTTATTACGTAAGATATATGTTTACTGCTATGCGTATGGATTGCATATTAATACATATCTGTTGTTGTCATAAATACTCTTTAATTTGGTGTATAGAAATGCTGATATACTGTGTACAAACAGAGAGTTTAGGTCACACTATTGTATTAATTATAGATTGTTCGCTTGGCAGAGCCTCGTTGTAAGAATTGTGCTGCATCCACTTGTTGACATTCTGTTCTCTACTGGTATATTTACTCGCTATTGCTTGTTTTGCTTACGCTCAGTGCCTTATATTTTAAGATAAGAAAATGAACTGCTATAATTCGACATAAACGACATTAGTACAAGAAACTTCATAGAAGTCACATGAGCTGGAGGTTTTATGAAAGCTGTATAAATTTATGCTAATAGGAAGGAAGCTAACGACATGACATACCAAAACTAGGTTTAGACCATTGACAGTTATTACACTGCATTTTTCGTGAGCAATGGAAATAGGAAGTGACACTTGACACAAGAAATACTCCACATGTTTGCTTCTGTTTGCCATAATTCTTGAAGTGGTGTACACACTGTGAAATATTATGATCATTCACACTCCGTAATCGTACTTAATTACTGAGAGTTATTCGAACTAAGTCTGTTAGAGGTCATGTATGCATTTCTTTCGTTTATAATTCATAATGAGTAGAAGATTTGGCTCAGATGGATTACACAGAGGTTGTGTGTTGACAGTGTGTCTTCGGATTGTATGGGATGATGAACTGAAGTTAAGGTTTATATGTATCGACGCATTGAAGAGGTATTATTGAGGTAGTGAGATTATGTGATGCTGATGATTATTGGAGTTTTGGTGTATAAGACGTAAAGTAAGTGAGGTGCATTTTTTTTTGTTGGTCTATATGGAACAAGGAGGATGAAGATAGCGGACTAGAACACTAAAGTGGAAGGAAGATTGTCTACACACACTTCGTTAAATCAATAAGCAGTACATTTTTTTTTTTTTTTGGGAGAGGAAGTATTTGCATATCTTAGCACACTGACAGTTGTTCAGCAACAGTACATTTTGATCTGGCTTGGCAAACATTGGTCTTGACATGATGACTATGACGTTGTCTTAACTATTATTAACTGTTATACATTGCTGCCACTACTACTTGATACATATGATGAACATCAAATTTTGACAGAATTGCATTTACACAGTTAACACTATTCAATTACACAGTAATACTTAATGTGGATGAAAGATGAGTGAGTCTGTTTTGTGTGTTTTCCTTTCCTAATCCTACCCACCTATCTCCTAAACATTATTTTATTTGTTTGTTGTGGCTTGCACTGACACCCATAAATATTATAGGTTTACTGATATTTGAGTATTTGTAATAGTTAATATGACAATTATCTGATATCATTTGTGTGTTTATTAGAATTTATATGTCTAGTGTGTAAAAGCATTTGTATGTGTATTCAAACTATTGTTCATGCCTGAACTGTCTGATTAGTGATGGTGAATATTATGAACTGTTACCTGCACCTCTTTAACATAATGGGTGCCACTTAGAAACGTTTAATTTCTGCTGATGAACTGTGTGATCAGTGATAGTGAATATTATGGACTGTTACTTGTACTTTTTCTACATGATTGGTGCCACTAGGACATGTTTAATTTCTGCTTATAAACTTTGATGAACAGTGTGATCAGTGATAGTGAATATTATGGACTGCTCTCTGGACCTATTCAACATTGCTGAGTGCCACTAATGGAACTGATTCTATTGAAATGATGTCACTTGTTGCTGTCTGCACCTGCTCAACATTGCTGGGTGCCACTAATGGAACTGCTTCTACTGAAATGAAGTCACTTGTTGGTGTCTGCACCTGTCAACATTACTGGGTGCCACTAATGGAACTGCTTATACTGAAATAATGTCACTTGTTGCTGTGTGTACCTCTTCAACATTGCTGGGTGCCACAGATGGAACTGCTTCTACTGAAATAATGTCACTTGTTGCTATGTGTACCTCTTCAACATTGCTGGGTGCCACAGATGGAACTGCTTCTACTGAAATAATGTCACTTGTTGCTGTCTGCACCTGCTCAACATTGCTGGGTGCCACTAATGGATTGCTTCTACTGAAAAGATGTTACCTGTTGGTGTTTTTTTTTGTATAAACTGATTTTTTGTGTATTGTGTGAACTATTATGTAAAGTTACATGTATGAAAAGAATTTGTATTGCTTACTGTATTTTATATAGTAGGTTATTGAAAGGTCGGTGCAAAGCCAAAATTTTAACTAATTATGTGATATTTAGGTATTAATATTATCTTTTATTTTTGTCTGTATTTTTGTGGACGAATTTGGCGGTATTTTCACCACCAATGCTGGCAAAAATACCATCAAATTCTGGCCTGTGGAAGAGGGGCATATGAAAGGTGGCTACACTGAGCCACTGCCCCAGAGATTGCGCCAAAGAGTATTATTAATCCGCCTCCACAGTGCTTGGCGAGAGCTCGTGGTAGTCTGTGCCTGTCGAGGACTCGTAGTAGTCAGTACTTGTTAAGAACTCGTAGCAGAGAGTGTTTGTAGGCAGTGCTTGCTGAGATGTGATATTGGAGAGTTCTGGTTGAGATGTGGTAGTAGAGAGTCGGTGTGGAGATATATTGTAAGGATTAGAGTGATTTTCATCAGTATAAATGAGGTAACAAACTCCGTTTCTTTTTTTTCATTATTTCAGTATCCTAAATAATGCATCATTACAGGTTCAGTCAACAAAGCATCTGGCGTGTGTTCTTGTATTAGAGTGTAATTCGGGTTTTCTTGCGCAATTATAGTATTTCTAATTTTTTTTTATCACGTCAGTATAAATGGTATTTAAAATTTCTTGTTTTGTTGAAGAAGAACCGTGCCAGATGTGTACATTGAATCACACTTCCACACACAGAACAGTTACTCTTATGCTTGTTGTTGCGTTGGTTTTATAGTTGCTGGGGACTTAATTAATTAATTGTGTTAACGAAAATTTTCATTTCATTCTTTGTTGTTGTTCCATGCAGTCAGATTGCGTACAAATACTAGTCAGGGCCAACCGTTTACGAGACTTGCGTAATCGGACTTACAGCTACCAAAAACGAAAACTATTTGCATTTTATATTTAATTAAGCCCCCATGCACAGTACTGCCTGACATTGAAAATAGGTACAACATACTTCATTATTTTTGTCAGAACAACATATTTTCTTTGTAAAGCTAACTCAATTTCAATTAATACAGCGGAGCCGGATACCAGTGTGGGAAAGAATGACAATTTATTTATTTAATTGACCACATGTGCACTCCCACAAAGTAAATCCCTACATCCAGTTTGGTGAGATCTGTGAAATGAATGAATGTATGGTCGTCTGCTAACCGCAGATAGTGAATGTGAATATATGATCGTCTTTGAGTCGATCCTTTGGCCACCTTTGGTGGGACCAAAGAGATGAAATTTACCAGAGCTTTGAGCGCCTGAAATGTGGCTGACCAATACGATAGCAAGGTGCTTCCCCCACCTCGACAGAAATGGGAGAGAACCTCAGGAACGGCCATGTTTCAGCACTCTGCCGTTGGATCTTGTGCTGTTAAGAACTGTTTTAGTTGTGCTTCGTAATGATGAAAGAGTGGAGACATGGTATGCATGTGGAATATTTAAGAGTAGTTTGAAATAATAATTTCTCTATTTCAGGAACTTTTGTGGGGAGAATTAAATGTCAGGCAGGTAATATTAAAGGGATTGTAGGAATCTTCGGAAGTGACCAACGGTCACAATGAAACCACGTGTAGCATTAAGTTGAAATACTTCCGTGTGCTTAAGTTAAGCTGAATTACTAGCGTGTGTACAATAAGTTGAAATATTTAAGAAATAGCGTGTGTACCATAAGTTGAAATATTTAAGAAATGGCGTGTGCAGGACTTGAAATTAGAGACGAGTACTTCCATGTGGTGAGTACTGTGTGAGTCTCAAACTGTGTATGAGACAAAAGATAAAGAGAAGTACTCGTCCATGGTATCAGTTGAGGACTCGCGTGTGTGCTTAATATTACTTTGCGTGATATGATTCCGTGTGATGCTAGATTCAAACTCTGAGAGAGAAGCAAAGTGAGTCGGCCGTCTATCCAGCAACGCCACTTGGCTTGCATTGCACAGTAAGACGTGCAAATATCTCCAGAGTTCATAGTAGGAAAGTAGAATTACAAAGTGGGGCAGTGTCGTGTGAAACTGGGATAAATATTAATTGAAGTGGGAAAGCTGAAAGCGATAATGTTGTGACTATTTTCTGTGTAGTATTTCATGTTGTAGTGTGATGTATGTCATGTAATTTGGGTATGTGTGGTTTGCATGGGAGAGTAGCGAGGTAGTTTCAAAAGATTAGTGGGTTATGCTTGTTCCTTTGGTATCGCTTGGTCTGGAGGAAAGTTTAGTGATGATGATTGTGAGAGTCGAAGTGTGAGGTATAATAAAAGATCCACCATCCTATCCAGAAAGTGCACTGTAGCGTTAAAAGTAATTACGAGACCATAATATAGAGATTCACCATTGTAAAGCCATGCCCATTGGGCGGAATTTCTTATGTGTTATTGTTGTAGGTTGTAGAATTTGTGTGTTTAGGTTAGAGAATTTATTGGAATAAATAAGATAGTGAAAAGAAAAAGATTGGTGGACTTTTACTTCGAATTGTATGTTGTCATAATGTCCCGAATTTATAATGTGTGCGGTGGCCACGTGTTGACAAAAGCCGTTAAATAAAAGACAAAAAGGAAAATGTGGTATTGCCAGTGCGTAGTGTACAGTCAGAGTTCTGTAAATTATTGATAGTCAGATGCGTGTTTCCGTTGCGTATTAATCATATAGGAGGATAACTTGTAACTTAAATTGTGAGTACGAGAGTTCATGTTACTCGATAAATTAAGAATGAATCCACTCGCTTGGCAGACCACTCATCTTGCAGGCCTGACTGCTTGATGCCACAGTATGAGCAAGGCATGTGGGTGGCTCTCATAATTTCGACCCTGCCAGGATATTTTTTTTGCCAGGATATATTTTGCCAGGATATTTTGCTGTTGGGGTTTGCTGTTAAGATTTTTTTTATGGACTGTATTGTGATAGCGCTAGGGAGTAAAATTTTTTTTCTCTTTGCAATTTCTTTCTGGATTGGTGAGGATCTTTTATTTTTTTATGTAATTAATTGCTATATCGTCCAAGGCCGGAAGATCGTGGTATAATTTTTTTTACGTAATGTCCGTAGTAACTAGGTCGTAGTCGAAAAGTGTAGTCACCATGGAGAATAGCGATTCTGCGGTGAACGTAGCAGTGCAGCAGGAAGTAGCTGTTGACCATGGGTTAACAAGCGAGAAAGACAAACACTCGGAAGGGGCTGAATTGTTCAGTGGACCGCAGCTGGGTGATCCTTTATGCGGCGGGCTTTGTTCACAATCGGGGGCTTTTCCCGACGACGCGGGCGAGCCGGGACTAGGTCAGGTATGCAGTGAAAGTGCAGCTACCCTTAGCGAAGCTACGGTTTCTCAGGCGCACGAGGTGAGCGTATCGAAAGTAGCAAATTACAATGTGATACTGCAGTTTTTACAGAAGATGGATAGGGAGGCTAAGGAGAGACATAAGGAGTTTAAGGAAATGGTGGACGCGATGCGTAGAGGTAATAAGGAAAGAAGGGAAGCGAAGGATAAAGATAGTGAGGAAAGTATGGAGGCATTGGATAAGGGAAATAAAGAGGCAATGAGGAAGCTACACACAGTTATTGATGAGTGTCTGCCCGCAGTTAATAATCGGTTAGATGATGGGGAGAAGAATCTGGGTGCGTTGAAGCAAGTATGTGACGCCGTGAAAGAAAAAGCTAATAATTTGGAAGTACAAGTATTTGCAATAGAGGGTGATACTACTGAGCGTAGGGACGTGTTGCCGGGTGAGCGAATCAAAGAGGTAGTGGTCAGAATGAATACGATTAGTGCAGATGTAGAAAAGCTCAGTATAAGAGGCGAGACAGGCTCTGACAGTATGCAGCGAGAGGTTTATGCCGACCAGGAGGAGATACAATCACCATTACAGTTTAAAGAGGCGCAATTAGAAATAAGTAGGAAACATGGTGAAGAACTAGCACAGTTGCAATTAGCATGCAGTAGCGAAGGTGACACGCCACCAGGTAGATTGCAGAGGGAGAGTGAGATAAATTCAAAAAAACGAAAATAGGCAGAAAGCGGAAGACGAACTCAGAGAGTTAGAAGAACGGTTGTGTCGGATAAAACAGGTGGCAAACCCAACTGGGTGTATTCCAAGGCTGTCTCAGTTTCAAGATTCATTACCTTCATCGTGGGGACTGTCCCTCAAAATGAAGTTTGTTTGTAACTATTTGAGGGACGAGGCTAGAGCGAAAATGCAGGAAGTTATTGAAGACCGTAGTAGCTATTTAAATGAATTCTGGTCGAAAAGTAAGCAGGACCAGGTTACGCAAAGCATATTGATGATGCCAAATTGTAACGAAGGTGGTATAAGAGATCCAGTGTCGTGCTATCAGGAAATGCTGAGACTAAATAGGTATTTGGATGTGCCATACGAACCTGGGGAGTTCATAAGGATCTGTATAGCGAAGTTGCCAGTGAAATTGCGCAGAGATATAGTGATAGCAGGCAGAGGCTTAGATGATTCCGCGTCATTTCAGCACATGTTACAGGAACTGGGTAATGAGAGCAACATTGTGAACGGAGACACGACTCATAGGTCACATATTGTCGAGGATAGGAACGGTAGAAACTATCAGAATGACAGGAGAGCATGGAATCCTGGCATTTCATTCTTGTCATAATGGATTGAAGGATAGGAGAAACTAATCCAACATATCAGCCCTTAGCATCTTGCCTTAAAACACATGCAGCTGGCACTGAAAATTGTCTATGTAGCGGACATACTCTACTGATATGTAGGAGTGCAAATACCATACTTCTGATCACGGAATAAAACACCAGTAATGGAATCTGTTAGGCTGGTCTCTCAGAGCAAAATTTGCAAATTTTTATTGGGAACAGTAAAGTAAAAGGACTGTTTCCTCAAAGAAACCAGTTGCTAAAAATGTTATGTAATAATGCCAATGAGTCCAGTTTAATTAGTGTGATTTGGCTATTGCAGGTACTTAACACGTAATGGAAAAAGTAAACATTGTGATCAGTATGGAATAGGGTACGTTTATACTGCTGTTACAGGTAACATCAGTAATGTGATCGAAGTTTTTAAATTAGATGCCATCTGATCTATAGTATGTCATAGTCGTGGTGACAGTTATAATGAGGTGCTGTGTATGGTTGGTCGGAATCTGGTGTTAGTGAAAGAGGCCACTAGCACCAAAGTTTCTAACACTTGGGTTGTCCCATCTTTCCCAGCTTGTATATTCTCTGCACACATTTAATTTTCATGTAAGCACAGATTCCTAACTAGAAAATTCTTTACTGTGTACAGTGAACCATTTAGAGTGAGTCGGATTGTCCATGAAAATGCTGTACTGATTGAGAAGATCAAGGGAAAACAATCTCGTGGGCTTCATCACATTTCTAACATCAAATTATGGAAAAGTTAAGGATAGATCTAAAGTAGGCGATTTATGGTAGATAGTCAGTGTATTTAATTGTGGTGTGTAACGTTGTGCAGGGTCAAATCGAACATAAGAATTTTCAGGCGGGATGTCAGGAAGTATGACGGAATAGACTGGTTGAATGAGTCATGAACAGGAGTCGACAGAGTGGTGTATGTACGTATTTTTTGTCATACGAATAAGGATCAAGTAGAAACGACGTGATGATTAATGAGTGGATAAAGATGGTAGATAGAGAAGCGACGTGATAAATAGTAGTGGATAAAGGTGACGTTTAAGGAGAGAAGCGACGTGAAGCAGTGTGATTAATAAATAGAGATTCGACGTGATGAAACAGTGGTAAATAAAGGTGAGTAGAATTAATAATGTGGAGATGTCTTAGATGTATGTTACAGAGAGGCCTGTGTATGCTGCAATAGAGATTGATGCCAATGGCGAAGGAAGACCAGGAAATGATGGAGTAATGGACGGACGGAGAGCCGAAATACGAATGAAGAGATGAGGACAACTGCACAATGTGAAAGGACATAAAGGGAGTATGAGATCCAGATGGTGAACGTTGTGGAATACTGACGTAAGATGTAATATAAGTGTAGATCTAATTCTTAGCATAACATTTGCGATTTGGCAAAAATAATATTTTTTGTTGTTGTTGAAGCCTGGTACCAGTATAACTAATCAAAACGGTACCAATAATGTGTACAGTTATTTTGCAGGAGGAATAATTTGTGTATTTTTTGTTCTTAGATGAAATGTCGCAATTCTAAAGTGATATTCAGCAGGAGGAATAGTCGGTAAAGCGAATGCAGAGGTAAGCTGATGGAGAGAGGTGCCAGAGTGAAAGGACGAATTCGGAGACTGGAATGCTATCTCCGAAACAGCTTCATGTGTTATGTGGTTGAGTATAAGGGAGCAAAGGTATGGTATGTTCTGAGTGTGGTGGTGTTATGAGTATAAGGGAGGAAAGGTATGGTATGTTGTAGTGAGTGTGGTGGTGTTAAGGTTAGCTGACTTCTAGACCTATTCTGTTAGTGTATTAATGGATTGAATGAGAAGGAAAATGTGATGTCTGGTGAGTGAGAGTCGTAGAGTAGTGTGATCAATGCGCACACTCCTGTGAAGGGGATGCTACCGATCTGTAACTAAAACATTATTATGTATTGTTTGATTTGGATGAACCTCGATGGCAGGTCAGGATCTGACATCAAGTGGATGGTTCATACATGTCCTAGAAACGTTGTTATATATAATAAAATGTAAAATATATAAAGAGATACTAATTTCAATCTGTCACAAGCACAAGGTGCATTGTATGTTGTAGATTTAGAGTCACCAGTTTCTAAAATGTTTATTGTGTTAGGATGTTAAAGTAGTTTACTATTTAATAACATGTGGTAGGTAATTGAGAGCTGTGTAGATTATTTCTTATTTTTTTTTGTTAGAACACTTTCAAGGGGTATTAATTTCAGTCTGTCACAAGCACAAAGGTTCATTGCATATTGTAGTTTTAGAATCAACAGTTTCTGATATTTTCACTGTGATAGGATGTTAGAGTAGTCTACTATTTTATATTGTAATTATGAGTTGTATAGATTGTTTATTATTCCTTTTGTTTTTTTTTACACATTCATGTTTTGTATGAGGGACGACAGGTACAATCAATAGCGCAAGTGTGGGCTGTATATAGAAAAGGGATAAATGTTGATGTATTTGTAGAAAACTAGGGTGTATAGTTTTATGTTTTTTAGAACAAAGATTCTTTTATTACCAATGTATCCAATAGATCATACATGTAATCAATGAGTATTTAAATATATCCTTTTGTCTGTAATATTGCGAGATGCACGGAAGGGTCTGACTGATTGGGTGTCGTAACGCCCATACCGCTAGCGGGCCGAGCTGACGTAGCCATGGCGACGGGTGACAGAGCCGCGGCACTCCCCACTCCACTGCCGGACGGGGTACACTCCACGCGCCCGTTACAGCAGGTCAACAGCCTGGGGCGACACGCACGTACCACTGGCCATTCATAAGTTCCGCCACCCTTACGACTGGGGAAAGTATCCCGCGGAGGCAACAGCGGGTGGTTTCTTCTGCTCAACGGCGCGCGCAGCGGCGCCACGGCAGAATGGACGACGCGCGGCAGAGCCCGGTGGGCATTTGTTACCAGCAACTATTAACTAGTACTGGACTGTGGAGCCGTGAAGCAAGATGACTGCTCATATGTCTCCATAAGGTGGAAAGTGAAAGACTGGTGTTCCCACGTTGTGAGTGGTGGAAAAGATTTTGTTGTTTTGTTTTGTCTTGACCACTGAACGGTGGGATCCATAAACCTTTGGCAGTGACTGGTTAAGTGTGCTTTGTGAATTGCATGTGGGACGCTTGGTATACTTAAAGAGGACAGTTGTCGTTTGGTGACTAATTATTGTATGAACGCAAGAAACTAAAGTGGGACATTGACATTTGCGTCTGTAGTAGGAGACATTTCTTTAATTGGTGCGGGAATAAGTGCTGTTTGTTGGAACTTACGACTATTAATTACACCTTGAACTGAAAGGACAGAACCGTGGGTAATAGAAGTTGTAGGGCCATTTCTGGACGACCAGATTCGTGTGGATGGTACTCTGAGAGTGACTATGACATTTGTGTTTAATGTGAGATACAGTTTACTGTTCAGTGCATGTTCAAAATGCCGATTTGAGTGACTTAAAGACTTTCGTCCGGGTAACCATGGGAGAGCTTTGACACCGAGACAGTGTTTCTAGGAAAACTATCAGCGACTTTTTGACCCCAAGAAAATCACAGAATGAAATGTTTCCGTGTGACTCGCAAGATAGGGAATAATGTATTTGTAATTGTGTAAAATTTTTGTTATATGTTTCATTCCTGAAGGGACAGCAAGTGTAATTGTATTTCATTAACATTTGTGTTTAGAATAGTTAGTGTTTTTTTGTTTGTTTGTTCTGGGTTATCAAGTTCACGTAGCATGTTTATTAGAATATTTGGTACAATGATGCTTTAATTATTAGCCAGTGGCGTAATACTAACGTAGCGGCTCTTGTAGCATTGATCAGTAAGGTTGTCACAGGGGAGAAGAGTTTGCATTGCACAACAAATATCGGAATTAATTGATGCATTTTGATGTCGTGGACAGTAATGATCTTGTTGGTGTGTTGACTGAAGCTACTTATTTTATTATCACAGTGGTGATATTTCACATTAAAGTGTAACGAAGGCTAGTCGAAATGCAAGTTCTTGTCGTCTAAATGTGTGACAACAGAGAAATGAGCAGTAGAGTAAGATACGAGAGCTACTGGTGGATTCAAGCATTTATTGCTAAACTATTTACTGCGTGTATTGATATGGAGCCTGACTTCTACGTGTAACTAGTGTACGCAATTTTTTTTTCTTTTGTTGATTTTGTTTTGTATTTAGACATTGCCGTGTAAAGATTATTACAACGCAATTTATGAATGTCAGATTACTTGTTCTGTGTTTGGACGGTGAGCTATTTAGAATTTCACGAGTACAATTAGTATTTTTTTTATTTGTTTTAGAATTATTGAAGTTTGGATTACTCCTAAAAATAACAGAGATCCAGGTAGCTAAGCCAATTTTTATCTCAACATTATTTTTTATTTGTGTGATGTAATGTTTTATTTGTCATGTGGATTGTTGCAAGCTTGTATGTGTACGTTACTCCGGATTGTGGAGAGTACAATAATGGAACAACTGTGTCAATAATTTGGTAAAGTAACAACATTTGGTCGTCAATTTGAGGTCACCAGGGGCTAAGGTCTCCTCCTGGTTATTTTGATGACTTGCTAAGTTTGTTCTAATACAGCTTTCTTAAAAAAATGTTCGGAACTACCCTCACATTGCAAGGATAGTACCGTGCCATTTTTTTCTGCATGGGTAGCCGGTGGTGAAAGGGTACAGTACCGCCCGACATTGAAAATAGGTACAACATACTTCATTATTTTTGTCAGAACAACATATTTTCTTTGTAAAGCTAACTCAATTTCAATTAATACAGCGGAGCCGGATACCAGTGTGGGAAAGAATGACAATTTATTTATTTAATTGATCACATGTGCACTCCCACAAAGTAAATCCCTACATCCAGTTTGGTGAGATCTGTGAAATGAATGAATGTATGGTCGTCTGCTAACCGCAGATAGTGAATGTGAATATATGATCATCTTTGAGTCGATCCTTTGGCCACCTTTGGTGGGACCAAAGCGATGAAATTTACCAGAGCTTTGAGCGCCTGAAATGTGGCTGACCAATACGATAGCAAGGTGCTTCCCCCACCTCGACAGAAATGGGAGAGAACCTCAGGAACGGCCATGTTTCAGCACTCTGCCGTTGGATCTTGTGCTGTTAAGAACTGTTTTAGTTGTGCTTCGTAATGATGAAACAGTGGAGACATGGTATGCATGTGGAACATTTAAGAGTAGTTTGAAATAATAATTTCTCTATTTCAGGAACTTTTGTGGGGAGAATTAAATGTCAGGCAGGTAATATTAAAGGGATTGTAGGAATCTTCAGAAGTGACCAACGGTCACAATGAAACCACGTGTAGCATTAAGTTGAAATACTTCCGTGTGCTCAAGTTAAGCTGAATTACTAGCCTGTGTACGATAAGTTGAAATATTTAAGAAATAGCGTGTGTACCATAAGTTGAAATATTTAAGAAATGGCGTGTGCAGGACTTGAAATTAGAGACGAGTACTTCCACGTGGTGAGTACTGTGTGAGTCTCAAACTGTGTATGAGACAAAAGATAAAGAGAAGTACTCGTCCATGGTATCAGTTGAGGACTCGCGTGTGTGCTTAATATTACTTTGCGTGATATGATTCCGTGTGACGCTAGATTCAAACTCTGAGAGAGAAGCTAAGTGAGTCGGCCGTCTATCCAGCAACGCCACTTGGCTTGCATTACACAGTAAGACGTGCAAATATCTCCAGAGTTCATAGTAGGAAAGTAGAATTACAAAGTGGAGCAGTGTCGTGTGAAACTGGGATAAATATTAATTGAAGTGGGAAAGCTGAAAGTGATAATGTTGTGACTATTCTCTGTGTAGTATTTCATGTTGTAGTGTGGTGTATGTCATGTAATTTGGGTATGTGTGGTTTGCATGGGAGAGTAGCGAGGTAGTTTCAAAAGATTAGTGGGTTATGCTTGTTCCTTCGGTACCGCTTGGTCTGGAGGAAAGTTTAGTGATGATGATTGTGAGAGTCGAAGTGTGAGGTATAATAAAAGATCCACCATCCTATCCAGAAAGTGCACTGTAGCGTTAAAAGTAATTACGAGACCATAATATAGAGATTCACCATTGTAAAGCCATGCCCATTGGGCGGAATTTCTTATGTGTTATTGTTGTAGGTTGTAGAATTTGTGTGTTTAGGTTAGAGAATTTATCGGAATAAATAAGATAGTGAAAAGAAAAAGATTGGTGGACTTTTACTTCGAATTGTATGTTGTCATAATGTCCCGAATTTATAATGTGTGCGGTGGCCACGTGTTGACAAAAGCCGTTAAATAAAAGACAAAAAGGAAAATGTGGTATTGCCAGTGCGTAGTGTACAGTCAGAGTTCTGTAAATTATTGATAGTCAGATGCGTGTTTCCGTTGCGTATTAATCATATAGGAGGATAACTTGTAACTTAAATTGTGAGTACGAGAGTTCATGTTACTCGATAAATTAAGAATGAATCCACTCGCTTGGCAGACCACTCATCTTGCAGGCCTGACTGCTTGATGCCACAGTATGAGCAAGGCATGTGGGTGCCTCTCAACATAGAGTATAGATTTAAGTGTCAGGAAGTCGTTTCTGAAAGTATTTGTATGGAGTGTAGCCATGTATGGAAGTGAAACATGGACGATAAATAGTTTGGACAAGAAGAGAAGAGAAGCTTTCGAAATGTGGTGCTACAGAAGAATGCTGAAGATTAGACGGGTAGATCACATAACTAATGAGGAGGTTTGAATAGAATTGGGGAGAGGAGGAGTTTGTGGCACGACTTGACTAGAAGAAGGGATCGGTTGGTAGGACATGTTCTGAGGCATCAAGGGATCACCAATTTAGTATTGGAGGGCATCGTGGAGGGTAAAAATCGTAGAGGGGGACCAAGAGATGAATACAAATGAATACACTAAGCAGGAGATTCAGAAGGATGTAGGTTGCAGTAGGTACTAGGAGATGAAGAAGCTTGCACAGGGTAGAGTAGCATGGAGAGCTGCATCAAACCAGTCCCAGGACTAAAGACCACAACAACAACAACGTTAATTACGTTTGGTGTTACGATTTTTTCCGCGAATGTATATCTTCCACGTGGCAATAGTGACAATGATAAGCAGAATTATCCACGACTGTTGCCCTTATTAAGTCTCGGATTTCTGCAAAGGTGAGTGACACAGATATTACCGTCAATGGTGCTGAGAAGCAGCTGAAATCACTAAAACTGAACACTTTTCCAGGACCCGATGCAATCCCTGGCAGAGTCTACACCAAAAATGAGAATGAGTTAGTCCTTGATTTAACCATAACCTACCGTAGATACGTCGAACACAACACCGTGTTTAGTAATTGGAAGAGAGCACAGATCACAACTGTCGACTAGAAGGGTAGCGGAAGTGATCGACAAACTGTCGTCCAATATCAGTGCAGTCCTTTTATTTTAAAATGTTCGAATACAATCTAAGCCCATATGTCTCTAACACTATGACCTTGTCCATATCAACCAACATGGATTACGAAAACACCTGCCATGTGAAACCCAACTCGCACTTTTGTCACCTGACATCCTGAAAGCCATGCATCGAGGTAGTCAGGTAGATGCAGTGCTTCCTGATTTCTAGAATGGATTTTACTCAGAACATATCTACTCTTTCTATTGAACGCACGATGGTAAGAAGCATCAAGCGAAATTTTTAACTGGATTGAGGACTTCCTGGTCTGGAGGACGCAGCATGTTATCTGAAACGGAGAGTTTTCGACAAACGCAGTAGTAAATTGAGGCGTTCACCAAAGAAGTGCGTTCGACAATTGCTGTTCGTGTTGCATATTAATGACGCTGAAAGTAATATTAACACTACCCTCATACTTTACGCAGATAATGCAGTTATCTAAAATGAAGTACTACCTGAATAAAGCTGCATAGATATTGTCATACCTTCACAAGATTTCAAAGTTATGCAAAGATTGGCAGTTTGGTTTAATTTCACAAAACGAAAAGCAAAGGTAGTATTCAACGACGACAATATCTATGAGCCTAAACTGGAATATGAGATGGAATAATCACATAGGTTCAGTCGTAGGTTAAGTAGCTGGTAGATATCGGTTCACTTGTAGAATATTAGGAAAGTGCAATCAACCTATAACGGAGATGTTTACAAAAATTCGTACGGCTCATCCTAAAATATTGCTCAGGTGTGTGATACCCATACCAAATAGAACTAGCAAGGGATACCCGACGTATATGGAGTAGGGAAGCATGGATTTTCACAGGTTTGTCTGAGCCCTGGGAAAGTGTCACGAAGATGCTGAAGAACCGGACTTGACAGACGGTTGAAGATAGCGGCAAACTATCCCGAGAATCCAGAATGAGATTTTCACTCTGCAGCGGAGTGTGCGCTGATATGAAACTTCCTGGCAGATTAAAACTGTGTGCCCGACCGAGACTCGAACTCGGGACCTTTGCCTTTCGCGGGCAAGTGCTCTACCAACTGAGCTACCGAAGCACGACTCACGTCCGGTACTCACAGCTTTACTTCTGCCAGTACCTCGTCTCCTACCTTCCAAACTTTACAGAAGCTCTCCTGCGAACCTTGCAGAACTAGCACTCCTGAAAGAAAGGATATTGCGGAGACATGGCTTAGCCACAGCCTGCCCGCGAAAGGCAAAGGTCCCGAGTTCGAGTCTCGGTCGGGCACACAGTTTTAATCTGCCAGGAAGTTTTTTATCCCGAGAATGTTTGCTTGGTTCGAAGAACCAGCTTTGATTTATGGATCTAGGTATATACTACAACCCCTACGTATCACTCCCTTAGTAGATTGGAGTAATTGTACAGTGGAAAGATGACAGTTTTTTCCATTTGGAGCATATGTACTGATGATCGACTGTTTAGGTGAACTACATTAAGCAACACAGCAAACAAAGTTTCTTATAATCTCCCATTGTATGGTCAATTTGTTCAAACAGGAATGGAAACTGAGTTTTAGTCATAAATATGGAGCACTGTATATTCTGTTAATAAAAATGGTTGTTATTTGGCATTTACAAATTAGTTTTATTTTGTTTCTTAAATAAATTTGTGAGATGGCGAAAAAGAGATCAGAGCAGCTGAGGGCCCTAATTCTTCAAATGAGGAAGAAGAAGCAAATAAGTGTAACCTAATTCTTTGGCTAAGAAACAAAATAATTTCTGTTACAGATCTATGAGTAATAGTTATTCTTATGTACAAAATAAATGGTATTGAACTAACAACTCAGGAAGGTTGGCAACACATATTAGAAACTAAATGTGAATGCATATAAAGTCTTGTTATATGTAAGTCCCCCCCCCCTCCTTGTACCATGGGCCTTGGCGTTGGTGGGGAGGCTTGCGTGCCTCAGCGATACAGATAGCCATACCGTAGGTGCAACCACAACGGAGGGGTATCTGTTGAGAGGCCAGAAAAACGTGTGGTTCCTGAAGAGGGGCAGAAGCCTTTTCAGTAGTTGCAGGGGCAACAGTCTGGATGATTGACTGATGTGGCCTTGTAACACTAACCAAAACGGCCTTGCTGTGCTGGTACTGCGAACGGCTGAAAGCAAGGGGAAACTACAGCCGTAATTTTTCCCGAGGGCATGCAGCTTTACTGTATGGTTAAATAATGATGGCGTCCTCTTGAGTAAAATATTCTGGAGGTAAAATAGTCCCCCATTCGGATCTCCGGGCGGGGACTACTCAGGTGGACATCGTTATCAGGAGAAAGAAAACTGGCGTTCAACGGATCGAAGCGTGGAATGTCAGATTCCTTAATCGGGCAGGTAGGTTAGAAACTTCAAAAAGGGAAATGGATAGGTTAAAGTTTGATATAGTAGGAATTGGTGAAGTTCGTTGGTAGCAGGAACAAGACTTCTGGTTAGGTGACTGCAGGGTTATAAACACAAAATCAAATATGGGTAATGCAGGAGTAGGTTTAATAATGAATAGGAAAATTGGAACGTGGGTAAGCTTCTACAAGCCGCATAGTGAACGCATTACTGTGGCCGAGATAGATACGAAGCCCACGCCTACCACAGAAGTACAAGTTTATATGCCAACTAGCTCCGCAGATGACGAAGAGGTTGATGAAATATATGATGAGATTAAATAAATTATTCAGATAGTGAAGGGAGACGAAAATTTAATTGTCATGGGTGACTGGAACTTGATAGTAGGAAAAGCAAAAGAAGGAAACGTAGTAGGTGAATATGGAATGGGATTAAGGAATAAAAGAGGAAGCTGCTTGGTAGAATTTTGCACAGAGCATAACTTAATCATAGCTAAAACTTGGTTTAAGAATCATAAAAGAAGTTTGTATACATGGAAGAAGCTTGGAGACACTGGAAGGTCTCAGATAGATTATATAATGCTAAGACAGAGATTCAGGAACCAGGTTTTAAAGTGCATTTCCAGGAGCAGATGTGGACTCTGACCATAATCTATTGGTTATTAACCGTAGATTAAAACTGAAGAAACTGCAAAAAAGGTGGGAACTTGAGGAGATGGGACCTGGATAAACTGAAAGAACCAGAGGTTGTAAACAGCTTCAGGGAGAGCATTAGGGAACGATTGACAAGAATGGGGAAAGAAATACAGTAGAAGAAGAATGGGTAGCTTTGAGAGATGAAATAGTGAAGGTAGCAGAGGATCAAGTAGGTAAAAAGACGAGGGCTAATAGAAATCCTTGGGTAACAGAAGAAATATTGAATTTAATTGATGAAAGGAGAAAATATAAAAATGCAGTAAATGAAGTAGGCAAAAAGGAATACAAACGTCTCAAAAATGAGATCGTCAGGAAGTGCAGAATGCCTAAGCAGGGATGGCTAGAGGACAAATGTAAGGATGTAGAGGCGCATATCACTAGGGGTAAGATAGATACTGCCTACAGGAAAATTAAAGAGGCCTTTGAAGAAAAGAGAACCACTTGCATGAATATCAAGAGCTCAGATGGAAACCCAGTTCTAAGCAAAGAAGGGAAAGCAGAAAGGTATGCACGTAGTTTGTAAACGATACTTCTTCCTTAAACAAATGTTGCATATATATGCCAGATGACTTACCACTTTTCGTAGATAACATTCATGGAACTGTAACTAAGTTTGGAAGTCATTGCCATGAAGCTGTAGGTGCAGTGAAATGTGAAGAGGATGAAATGCGATGAACTGTAGTGTTCGCAGAACACTCGTTTGGTTGGTCCCACTCTTATTTCTGAGGCGCCTCTTGGCGACGTTTGTATTCTATGTTACTGCACTAAAACGTTAGTTTCATTTCTTTCGTCGGTTCTTCTTCTGTTCCTTTGGCGTCTTTTATTCTCCACGTTTCCAGTTTATAGAACTTTTTTATAATATTTGCAAAGACATATCGTGAGTGCTTGGCACGATCTGGATACTCTTCAGCATACAACGCCACCGCTGTTGTAACAGATTGGTGAGATTCGCCATGAATGATATCCACTTTTTGGACTGTGGTATACACTGTCAATGTCTCAGTAGCTTTACAAGCACGTTATATGGTAGCTACAACAGCAGAAAACAGACTGATCGGCTTCAAATGCACAGGTAAACACAAGAACCATACTTGGGTTGCGTGTTTGCTTACATTTGGTATAATATGGTAGCAATTTGTGGAACGTCATCGCCTGACGTCGGGACAGTGGTTTGGGGCCCCGTTATCTTGATACTATTCGATGAAATTCCGTACATGTTATATCGTTGGAGTTCTCTTAGAAGCTTGTTTCAAATTCTGCAGAAAAAAAAGTATATAGCTCCATTAGAAAAAAAAAGTCGGCGTAGTTATTCGGCGACTATAAACCATAAAAATAACTTGCGAACGTCAGGAAATTTGCCATATTGCCCACTATGTCTTGGAGAAAACCACACCTATATATGTTTATTCATTCTGGATATATTTTGAGTGGCTCATCTTAGCTGCCTCATCATGTATATAATCATATATGAGCCGGATCCGAAGTTCAATGCTCCACTCGAAATGTTATTGAAAATTTCTTCTTATCTGACACATATGAATATGTATAAAACAAAGAGTTACTGATCACATGTATACTACATTAATTTTTCGAAATATTTGAAAGAGATAATGAAATTTTATTTAAAAATCTGGAATACACACGTTTCCAGTTCTTACCAAGGTAGATGGCATAGTGCTGAGACACTAGCCCCGTATTCAGGCCGATAGTGATTTAAATCTTCAAACAATTCTGATTTAGAATTCCTGTGATTTCCGTGAATAGCTTAAGACTGATATGGTGCCTTTGGACTTTGTGCTTTGCCTCTAATGATCCTACCATTGATGGGATGTTAACCCCTTAATCTTCCTTACTTCTTCCTTCAACATTTTTTGGAGTAACCTACAACTTATCCTTTTGAGTTATTACCTTGAAACTGAAATACATATAAAATTCGATGAAGGAAATAAGACTGAATTGTTATCAGAAGGAATTTTCAATTTTTTATATGACACAGTTGAATAATTGATATGTGTGAAATGCACTATAAAAAGTAAAAATCAGTTTTGTCTGCAAAAAATCCTCTATCTGCACTTAAAAATATAGTAACTGTTGACTGAATATGTTTTTATTTTGAAATTGTTGACTGCGCTTTTTCTGACTCACACATTCATTATGTAGTTAGTTAGTTAGTTACGTGTTCCATTGATCAATCTCACAGTAACCATTATGATGTGGAATGTGTCAAGTGCATAAGAAATGCACAAATGACTTTTTTAAAGCTTAAAATTTTTTATTACTTACACCATCCCCTTAAATGGTACAAAACGCATATTATACCTATAGATTTATTTATTCCTATTCAAGAATTCATCTATGGTATAGAAGGAGTTGTCAAGGAGATATGATTTCAATTTATTTTTAAAACTGTTACTACTCCCTATCACACATTTTATTTCATCTAGTAATTTATCAGAAAGTTTTACAGTAGCATATTTTACCCCTTTCTGTGCCAAAGATATTTTGTGTAAAGGATAGTGTAAGTCTTTCTTTCTTTCTTCTCCAAGAATGTCACTTGTTTTTGAACTGGTCCATCTTGTTAAGAACAAATTTCTTTACTGAGTAAATGTACTATGAGAGTGTTGTAAGAATTCCTAACCTGTGAAAGAGATACCTCCAAGATGTGCGACTATGCGCGCCACACATAATTCTAACCACTTTCTTTCAGCAGTGAATACTTTTTGCTAAGTGTTAAGCTATCCCAAAATATTATTCTATATGACATCAGAGTGAAAGTATGAAAAGTATGTTATCTTGCTAATTTCTGTAACCTCAAAATTCGCAATTATTCTGATTGCAAAAATTGCTGAACCTAGTCACTTTAGGACATCCAAACCATGAATTTTCCATTTAAGATTCTCACATATATGTACACCCAAAAACGTAATACGCTCTACCCTGGCTACTGGCTTCTGTTGATGTGTTATGTTTATCGAAGGAACTGTACTCCTTGCAGTAGAAAGTGGGATGTATTGTGTTTTTTCAAAGTTCAGAGCAAGCCCATTCACAGAGAACCAACCAATAACTTTTCCAAATAAATTATTTGTGTCATTTTCCACTGGAGTTTCTTCTACTGGATTAATAATGATCCTTGTATCATCAGCAAACAGTGTCAGTTGAGCTTCTTGTTTCAGATCAGAAGGGAGGCCATTCACATATATCAAGAACAGAAGAGGACCCATGGTCGAACTCTGTGGAACACCTAATGTAATTTCACCCCAGTTAGATGAAGTGGGAAACTTCCTTAAATCACTTAAACTATATAAAGAAGCTTCCTGTTCTGTAGTTATGACTTAAACCACTCATATGCTCTTCATTTATACCACATAGTTGTAATTTCTGTAACAGTATCATGGTTCACACAATCAGATGCTTTGGATAAGTCACAGAAAATTCCTGTTGGTGATATAATACTATTTAAAGACTCTGTTATGTGGGCAGTGAAATTTTATATTGCTGTCTCAATGAAGCAGCAATTCTGAAATCCTAACTGTGAGTTAATAAGTATTCCATTACTTGAGTACATTACTTTCCCGACAAGTTTTGAAAATGCTGTGCGCAAGGATACTGGCCAGTAATTATTGACATCTGTGGTGTCCCCTTTTTTGTATAGAGGCATGACAAGGGCATATTTTAACCTGCCTGGGAAAATACCTTGAGTTAGTGATGCATTACAGATATGACTGAGAACATCAGCTGCAACTGCTCCACATTGTTTTAATAACTTGGTAGAGATGTTATCTACTCCAACAGAAGATTTATTTTTCAAAGATTCAATGATTTCCCTTATTTCACAAGGGGTTGTTAGATGAATATTAATCTGACTAGGATTTCTCAAAACTGTCTCCTCCATGCACTGCTTGGCTTTATCTTTTGAAATACTCTCACCAATTTTTTCAGCTACACTTAAAGAAGCTCTCGTGGAAAGGAAAAAAGCCTTATAACGCAACGTCTGTAGCAGTACTAAACGATGCTTCAAGTCTGCCAAAATACCAGCTACCAGTACTCTTTCAAACACGTTTGCTTTGCTACAGTCCTGCGTGGAAGACATCGTCAGTGGAAATGCAGATTCTTTTTCCGATGCATTTAACATCAAAGAATTAAAAAATGTGTCTGAATAACTTCTGACAATGTCTTCCGCAGTACGAGATGAAACGTTATGAAAAGATTTTTTTGTATAATCACATACTAAATACTGTCAACAATAAATCAATACAAAGAGATGTCTGTAAGGTTCACGTATTTTAGGGAGATGGTAATTTCGGTATGTGAATTTAAAATGATTACAGTAGTTTCTGCATTTCATTACAGCAAACGAAATGGGTGCTGGCACTGATAGAAATTTCTTAAAATCACAATGCATATAAAATGCTTGGAACTTATTACAGTACAGAAAAGTTCGTATTATGCTGGAATAGGTTAAACTGCAATTATCTACCAATTGATCCGAAGACGAAGTAGGAGGTAATTCTCTTCCAACCGTAATCAAGAGATCACAGGGTTTCAGAAATGCTGAGGTCAAATGACTGAGTTCGCCAGATGAGATAATGAAAATTCTCCAGATCGTACCTGATCGCATGAATACTAGTGTATCGTCCTGTTAAGACACTTCATTACAGTAAGGTAACAGTATCTGAACTATAATATAATATTCTACTAACGTAGTGCGTACCAAACCCAATTCGAATCTGCACATCGAGTGCTACTCTTCAAAGTTCTAGTAGAATGTCACACCCAGGTAGTTTTCGGTTCAGACAAATTCTACTTGGGCTTCAAACAGAAAAACGAAAACAGTTGTAATATGACACACTTACTTGTTAGGAAGGATTCGGTACGTTATCTTCGACTGAGGTTCATCAACAGAAGTAGAAGTAACTGCAGGTGTGCACCAGGGAAGTGTTTTGGGACCCTTTTTCTTCACGTTGTGTCTTTGTGACTTGGCAGACATTATTAATAGTAACATCAGACTTACATGCAGGTGATGCAGTTGTATATAAAGAGGTACAATGTGAAAGCTGCAAAAAACATCATCATAATTTAATAAAATTTCAAAGTTGTTCAAAGACTAACAACTTGTTTTTAATATTAAGAAATTTAAATTTGTGAACTTCACAATTCGTAGAAAACTATTATCCTATGACCACAACATCTTAGAATATTTCTCAAGTGAGTGGGGTCCCAGCCAAATGGGACTATGAAGGGATATTTAACTTATACAAAGAAGAGGAGTACAGGGTTGTTTGACTCGTGGGAAAGTGTCACGAAAATGTTAAATAACCGGCACTGGAACACACTTGGAAAGAGACGCCAATTATTCCGCGAAAAACAGTTTCAAGGACCAGTTTACTCTTCATCCCACCCTCCCATCAGACCTTCTTATGTATTGCTCCTGTAGCGACAGTTGTGAAGACAGGATTAGACTAAATACAGCACACAAAGAGGCATTTAAGCAGTCTTTCTTCCCGCGCTCCATACACGTATATAACAGGAAGAAACCCTAACATGTGGATTCATGCGAAGTATCCTCTGCCATGCACTTCGCAGTTGTTTTCAGTGTGTGTGTGTGTGTGTGTGTGTGTGTGTGTGTGTGTGTGTGTGCGTAGATACAGAAGAGATTGTATCACTCACAAACTACAGAAGAATGTAGCTTTCCAATCCATTTAGCTAAGGTGCTATTGTGGTCGCAGAAAGTGCATGCGCCGGCCGGAGTGGCCGAGCGGTTCTAGGCGCTACAGTCTGGAACTGCGCGATCGCTGCGGTCGCAGGTTCGAATCCTGCCTCGGGACTGGGTGTTTGTGATGTCCTTAGGTTAGTTAGGTTGAAGTAGTTCTAAGTTCTAGGGGACTGATGACCACAGCAGTTAAGTGCCATAGTGCTCAGAGCCATTTTTGAAAGTGCATGCGGCCACAGAAGCAAATGTCAAGTGCAGGATGAGCAAAGCTACAAAAAGCGGCAATAACGAAAGCAATGAACTGTAGATTAAAACTGAAGAAACTGCAAAAAGGTGGAAATTTAAGGAGATGGGACCTGGATAAACTGACTAAATCAGAGGTTGTACAGAGTTTCAGGGAGAGCATAAGGGAACAATTGACAGGAATGGGGGAAAGAAATACAGTAGAAGAAGAATGGGTAGCTCTGAGGGATGAAGTAGTGAAGGCAGCAGAGGATCAAGTAGGTAAAAAGGCGAAGGCTAGTAGAAATCCTTGGGTAACAGAAGAAATATTGAATTTAATTGATGAAAGGAGAAAATATAAAAACGCACTAAATGAAGCAGGCAAAAGGGAATACAAACGTCTCAAAAATGAGATCGTCAGGAAGTGCAAAATGGCTAAGCAGGGATGGCTAGAGGACAAATGTAAGGATGTAGAGGCTTATCTCACAAGGGGTAAGATAGATACTGCCTACAGGAAAATTAAAGAGATCTTTGGAGAAAAGAGAGCCACTTGTATGAATACCAAGAGCTCAAATGGAAACCCAGTTCTAAGCAAAGAAGGGAAAGCAGAAAGATTGTAGGAGTATATAGAGGGTCTATACAAGGGCGATGTACTTGAGGACAACATTATGGCAATGGAAGAGGATGTAGATGAAGATGAAATGGGAGATACGATACTGCATGAGGAGTTTGATAGAGCACTGAAAGACCTGAGTCGAAACAAGCCCCCGGGAGTAGACAACATTCCATTGGAACTACTGACGGCCTTGGGGGAGCCAGTCCTGACAAAACTCTACCATCTGGTGAGCAAGATGTATGAGACAGGCGAAATACCTTCAGACTTTAAGAAGAATATAACAATTGCAATCCCAAAGAAAGCAGGTGTTGACAGATGTAAAAATTACCGAACTATCAGTTTAATAAGGAAGAATACAATAATTGCAATCCCAAAGAAAGCAGGTGTTGACAGATGTGAAAATTACCGAACTATCAGTTTAATAAGTCACAGATGCAAAATACTAACACGAATTCTTTACAGACGAATGTAAAAACTGGTAGAAGACGACCTTGGGGAAGATCAGTTTGGATTCTGTAGAAATGTTGGAACACGTGAGGCAATACTGACCTTGCGACTTATCTTAGAAGAAAGATTAAGGAAAGGCAAACCTACGTTTCTAGCATTTGTAGACTTAGAGAAAGCTTTTGACAATGTTGACTGAAATACTCTCTTTGAAATTCTAAAGGTGGCACGGGTAAAATACAGGGAGCGAAAGGCTATTTACAATTTGTACAGAAACCAGATGGCAGTTATAAGAGTGGGGGGGCATGAAAGGGAAGCAGTGGTTGGGAAGGGAGTGACACAGGGTTGTAGCCTGTCCCCAATGTTATTCAATCTGTATATTGAGCAAGCAGTAAAGGAAACAAAAGAAAAATTCGGAGTAGGTATTAAAGTCCATGGAGAAGAAATAAAAACGTTGAGGCTCGCCGATGACATTGTAATTCTGTCACAGACAGAAAAGGACTTGGAAGAGCAGTTGAACGGAATGGACAGTGTCTTGAAAGGAGGATACAAGATGGACATCAACAAAAGCAAAACGAGGATAATGGAATGTAGTCGAATTAAGTCGGGTGGTGCTGAGGGAATTAGATCAGGAAAACGAGACACTTAAAGTAGTAAAGGAGTTTTGCTATTTGGGGAGCAAAATAACTGATGATGGCCGAAGTAGAGAGGATATAAAATGTAGACTGGCAATGGCAAGGAAAGCGTTTCTGAAGAAGAGAAATTTGTTAACATCGAGTACTGATTTAAGTGTCAGGAAATCGTTTCTGAAAGTATTTGTATGGAGTGTAGCCATGTATGGAAGTGAAACATGGACGATAAATAGTTTGGACAAGAAGAGAATAGAAGCTTTCGAAATGTACTGCTACAGAAGAACGCTGAAGATTAGATGCGTAGATCACATAACTAATGAGGAGGTATTGAACAGAATTGGGGAGAAGAGGAGTTTGTGGCACAACTTGACAAGAAGGAGGGACCGGTTGGTAGGATATTTTCTGAGGCATCAAGGGATCACAAATTTAGCATTGGAGGGCAGCGTGGAGGGAGACCAAGAGATGAATTCACTAAGCAGATTCAGAAGGATGTAGGTTGCAGTAAGTACTGGGAGATGAAGAAGCTTGCACAGGATAGAGTAGCATGGAGAGCTGCATCAAACCAGTCTCAGGACGGAAGACAACAACAACGACGAAAGCAGGAAATGCGGATTAAGAAGAATGTAGCCTGTGCTTTGTACCAACGTATTACGTGACTTATTCATATATCAATTAGCAGTAAATTACTATATAAATTATAGAGTGCAGCAATCAGTCGTCCTTTTTAGATTTCATTATGCAAATCCAGGTTTTGGCTAGTAGCTAGCCATTCTCAATGCGCTATTTTTTATTCTCAGTGCATGTAAGTCCCATTGTTCGGACGTCAGTCACAGTTCAGATTCACATAACTGTGACACGCCCGAACAACAGCGACTTACATCCATTAAAAAAAACGCATTGAGAATGGCTAGCTACTAGACGAAATCTGGATTTGCATAATAAAATCTAAAAAGGACGACTGACTGCTGCACTCTATAATTTATAAATCACATACAGTAGCTGAGTGCATCCACTTTCCGATTGGAAGGTAAACTGATGAGTAAATTACTACATTAAACCAAGATAGAATACAATCGAATTCTGCCAATTTATGCTCGATTCATTTCGATATGCTAGAGTAGGAGGCCAGTAGCGAAAGTAAACTTGTTTTGGCTTTTTTCTTATGTAAACTGAGACTGTCCTCGGAAACAATGGTAACGGCTTCTTGTCCTAACGTTTTCAGCCATAACCACACCTAGATACATAAGTTACTAGAGTGACTATTCGTCGAACAGTATTGCTTTTCTTAATAATGATTGTGGACCTCGTATATCTAGCCAAAGGTTGAGTTTATGAAACATTTGTCTGTTAACAATGTCTTGAATCTTGGGAAAGACAGGCAAAAAAGTAAAACAAACGGATGGGCTGGGTCTGACAGACCCCAACATTTTATTTATGTTCCAAAATAAGTAAGATATAAATTTTAAAAAGCAGTGCCAGAATACTTCTTTTACTGTTTATTAGTATTTAAATTTACCAGACATTTGTTTAAAAAAATTGTTGATATCCCTGAACAAAGGACAGGACGGGGAAAATAGAACTTTGTCACTTACAAATTCATATTTATTTTTAATAAACATAATACTTCAAAAATGCATGAACGAAACTTGCGAATTTAAAAATGCTCTGGAATTCACCACTTAAGATTAGCCAATAATTAAAATCAGTAGCACCATAATGAAATTTTAAAAAATCAAACTGTCTCTGTCCTTAAGCCAAGTCAGTACTTAATGACAGTTAAATGAAAGAATTCTGCAAAACATTCCCCAAGCCCTCAAGAGATAATCCTGGCATTAAGATACATAGACACAAATAGCCTTAACAAATAATCTGAATGTGAACAGATTTTTTTCAAGATGAAACAATATTTACATGACTTACGATGATGTTATGTTAAAACATCAATTAAGAAAATCAGGGCTTTACAAATAGCCTTCAGATTAAGGGAAAATTTTGTAGGCATGACGCAACCGTGGGAAACTTACGCAATAACATTGGTTAGTTGATCTGGGAGAGGGGACCAAACAGCAGGGTCATTGGTCTCATCGGATAAGGGAAGGATGGGGAAGGAAGCCGGCCGTGCCCTTTCAAAGTAACCACCTCAGCATTTGCCTCAAGCGATTTAGGGAAATCACGTAAAACCCAAATCAGGATGGCCGGAAGAAGGTTTGAACCTGGTCGTCCCGAATACGAGTGCAGTGTGCTAACCACTGCGCCTCATCGCTCGGTTATACACTAAGGCTCACTAGCAGAGTGCAATAAGTATAACTGACTGGGTTTAAAGCTCACAACAACCTGAATACATGACGTCTACACACATAGGCAGGTGTTTAAGCAATAACCTTTAGGTGTGAAAGAGAAAAGCTAATAAAACTCAATCTGCAGATAGCCGACATAAACAAACTTGCGCACTACGGGCCAGAGCGCCGCCCCAGATACCAGCCCATATCTGAAACGGTGTCACACCAACGGGATTCCCGCTCGCGGCAAACACGCTACAATCATGCGAGGACCCGAACTTCAGGAACACAATTAGCAAAAGCCGTCGACAAAAATACCATAGCCTAAGCGCAAATAAATTAAGCCAAGATAACTCAGGCCTCTTGTAATGTTACTCTCCAAAAGATACGTTTAGTAGCTAATGCTAAGAAGCCAGAAAATTATTCAGTCAGACAAGGAATTAAAACAAGAAAAAATTACACCCTTCGTCAATATATCTCAGTGAACAAAGCTACCTCGAACCAGACAAAACGAAGTGAACAAATTAAAGTACAGAAAACATACTTTAAAAGTACCAATACGATCCGATAAAGGGCCGTTAATGGTGTGCGTGTCTTGGAAGATGCATAAGCCGGGTCTAGTGCAGCAGGGGATACAACCCGTCGGCTTTGAACAATGACGTCATTCCTTAGTCATAGATCGTAATGTCTTCACTTCGAGGAATAGATAATAAAGCAGTTCTGTGTTCTAATAAGCACTATCATTAAAATAATTGAATGTAAATCTAAAAGCGATCGCTTGATATTGGGTGCATCATTAAACGTGTGACTTAATTAACTTAATTATTTGTTTTTTATTCGGCCGGTACTTAATATTTTTCGTAATGATATTAAGGTAATGTGGATTATTAATTTTTTGTTGTAGAAAATTTGTAGTGTCTTATTTTCGTTTAGCTTTTGCTGTTATGTTTCAGTTTCGTTTCTTGACTGATTGCTTAATGAAGTAGGATCAGTTTAGTCTATCTCGTGAGATTTTTTTTTAAAAAAGCCAAAAAACTCTTATTACGTACTGAAGGGAGCTAGAACACTAAGAAGAATCGCTTCTCGGCTTTTGACAAGATATTGCTTAATAAAGTAGGATCAGTTTATTCTATCTCGTGAGATTTTTTTTTTTAAAAAAAAAGCCGAAAAACTCTTATTACGTACTGAAGGGAGCGAGAACACTAAGAAGAATCGCTTCTCGGCTTTTGACAAGATATTGCTTAATAAAGTAGGATCAGTTTATTCTATCTCGTGAGATTTTTTTTTTTAAAAAAAGCCGAAAAACTCTTATTACGTACTGAAGGGAGCTAGAACACTAAGAAGAATCGCTTCTCGGCTTTTCACAAGATATTGCTTAATAAAGTAGGATCAGTTTATTCTATCTCGTGAAATTTTTTTTTTATAAAAAAGCCAAAAAACACTTATTAGGTACTGAAGGGAGCTGCTTAATAAAGTAGGATCAGTTTATTCTATCTCGTGAGATTTTTCTTTTAAAGTCAAAAAACACTTATGCTTTTGACAAGATCAATGTTTATCTCTCTCGCATTCCTTTGTTTCTCAACATTCTCCTCAGCTCTTTCATCTCTGTAATACATGATCTCTGGCGACTTGTGACGTCATTGTTCAAAGCCGACGGGTTGTATCCCCTGCTGCACTAGTCCCATATCTCAGTGAACAAAGCTACCTCGAACCAGACAAAACGAAGTGAACAAATTAAAGTACAGAAAACATACTTTAAAAGTACCAATACGATCCGATAAAGGGCCGTTAATGGTGTGCGTGTCTTGGAAGATGCATAAGCCTTACCTCTATAATTGATGGTATTTAGAATAACCTTTTAGCCACCAAGAAATACACCAGAGTCTTAAGCCTGCACAACGGAATCTAAAGCGCAAATTAACAGTGGCCTCTAAAATTGCAAAATTTCATTTCAAGGAAGACATATCTCTGTAAAATAATAAAAGAGATACCATAAATTTTAAATCTATCTATAAGTAATAATTAATCTTCCATTTTTACGCCACAACTTGGCCCATAAAACCTCATAATTCCCTAAATTACGTAAGGTAAAGTAAATATACACCAATGCACCCTGAATAAATCGCATGATAACTGTTCCATCAAATTAAAGGGAGTGAGGGTCCGCTGAAGAACGGGATAGAATCCGTCGGCTTTGACCAATGACGTCATAGTTTACTCATAGACATTGTTTTTATTTTCGAGCCATAGATAATAAATCGGTTATCTGCTGTGGATAAGCGCCATCACTGCAAAATTGAAATAAATGAATGTGTTCAAAAACAGCGCTAGACATTGCGTGAAATTTATTTCGTATACATTCATTTAAATAATTGGTACTTTCCAATTCCTTCGCTACTTAATTTCATTCTTAGTGAGTCTGAGATAATTTGAAAGAATAGTTTCTCGTTTAGAAGAATTTTTACTTTTTGTTTTTCGTTTGTAGGTTTGTATTATCTGTCCCCATAAATATGGAAGACTTAAAGCAGGCTTTTGACGTAGGCATGACGGCAACCATTCGATTTTTGCAAATGTGTGGTCTTTTTGATGATTACGTTCGATGTCGTGAGTGCAGCGAATATACGCGCCTGATAAGTGTGTCTGCTCGTCGCATTCACGATTTATTCATACAGAGGTGTAGCAAGGATCGACTGTGACGCTCAATTAGACGAGGAACATGGTTTGAGAAATCGAAGCTGGCGATGTGGGATATAATAAAAGTTACATACTGTTGACATTTGAAATATCTTGTGTGGTTGTGTGTGCATGAATGTCTTGTAAGTCAGCATACCGTTTCAGAGTGGTATTAGTTTTGTAGGGACGTTTGTGGGGAATATATAAAGTATATGGGGCCTTTGGGGGAGGGTGCTGTAGTCGAAATCGATGAGTCTCACTTTGGCAAAACCAAGTACAACAGGGAGAAGTCTGCGGTGGGATTATGGGTTTGGGGGGGGGGTGTAATTTCAGGTCCAGAATGTGATAACGTAGCTTTTAAAGTACTTCCTGTTCGAATGAAAAAAGTGTTGGTGAAATTAATTGATGATGATGTTGTCGAGGGTCCTGTAGTTATTTCCGATGTTTTTTTCTTCATATAGGGATTTGGGGAATAGGGGTTTTCAGTATCTTGTCGTCAACCATAAAACTGAATTCAGATCTTCCTCAAATTAAGCTTGTACCAGTAGTATAGAAGGTTATTGGTCAGCCATGAAATCTGTTGCAGGAAGGAGGAAACGACACATTTTGACACTACAGGACTATTTAGATGAATATTTATGGAGGCATAGTGTACTCGATACATACTGCCCATTTAAGCATTTCCTTAAACATATTGTCCAAATTTATTCCCCAAAATTAGTAGTAGTAATAGTAGTAACTTTATTCATCTGTAGTCCTCTTTTTACAAGGATATAGGGCATGGCAAAGTACATACAAGTTGAGACCAAATTAAAATGAGCTAATTTGTATACACATACATTTACAGACTTCTAGATAGAGACAATCATTAGATTTACTCCTGGTATACAATACTTTTTTTTACAAATAACCTATTAATAATGTATTGCCACACTCTTCACTCAAATGTCTCTATCAGTCACTACACACTATACACACATTGTTTCATAACACTTCACTCACTACACACACAACCATACGCACACACTGGTGATCTTTGGGCCTTTTTCTGTATCACAACTTCCCATTTGCTATCCTCAAAAACTGAGTCACCATACCTGTATAATGAGTGAGACATTGAGCTCAGAAAGAGGAAGGGGTGTTAGTATCGTGCAATGTATAGCTTGGGGGTAAGTTTCTCTAGAAAAGGAAAAGGAAGGAAAACAACATAGGGTGAAAGTGTTATGTGGAATGTTGGAATTTTATAATCATTATTATTATTTATTTGTTTAACTTTTTTTACCATACCCCTACTCTGTTTTATCTAAGTAATCCTTCAAAGTATAAAATGTATTGTATAACAGGTACGTTTTAGCTGCCTTTTTAAATAAGAGCATTTTTGCAATTTCTTTTATCTCTTTTGGAAATTTATTGTACAGTTTTATTCGTTTGTAGAAAATGCTGTTTTGAGTTTTATGCTTATTTTTCTTGGCAAATGTAAGGTTAGTCTAGCTCTTGTTCCATGGTCATGGACAGGACTGGTTGTGCAGTTATTACCAATGCTATTTTTGATATGTGCAACTGACTGGTAAATGCATTCACATGGAGCAGTTAAAATCCCTAGCATTTTGAACAGATCTTTACAATGAGCTCGCTACCATTTTTGGTTATCATTCTTATGACTCTTTTAGGGAGTTTCAAAACTGAGTTCACATTTTGTGCATTTGTTTCCCAAAAAAGAATGCCATAACTAAGAATTGAGTGTCCATATGAATAATATGTAACTAAAAGACACTGCATGTCACACTGGCGATAGGATTCTAAGTGGATAACATGCTGATGACATTCTGTTTGCAAGTACCTTTTTTGTGTTCACATCATTTCAACTAAGAATCAACATTCATTCCTAGAAATTTTGCATTTGTTACACAGTCTATAAACGTACTATGTACATCTAAATTAAGATTGTCATTTTCCCTCTTCAGTCTGAAATCATGGCTTTAGTTTTCTTTATGTTCAATGTCATTTTTTTGCTTATTGGCCAGTCGTAAACTTCCTAGAGGGTTTAATTTGCTTTCTCTGCTAGGAGTTCTCTTGTTTTCTCAGTGACTATAATATTGCTGTCATCAGTGAAGAGAATTTTTTCACCATGAGTAACAATACTGGGAAAGTCATTGATGTATATCAGGAGTATTGGTCCTAATATGCTATCTTGTGGAACCACTACATAAAAGTATAATGGTTCTGATAAGTGTATCACTAAATGTTTAGATCTATTTGAAGTATGTGTTATCTCTAGTCTTTTTACCCTATCTGCTAGGTATGATCGAAACCAGTCATTAGCTACGCCTCTTACTCCTAATGCTTCTAATTTATTTAATAGCATCTTGTGGTCAACTGTATCACGGGCCTTAGAAATATCCAAAAATATGCGTGAGACACATCATAAATGACTCCAGCAACACCATCATAAATATCCTCCAAGGTTTTGTTATGTCCCTATTGGTCAATAGTGCAACAAGGGTTACTACAATGACTGCTTCAGTAATTGACCATATGGCCACAAATATGTTGTTGTTGTGGTCTTCAGTCCTGAGACTGGTTTGATGCAGCTCTCCATGCTACTCTATCCTGTGCAAGCTTTTTCATCTCCCAGTACCTACTGCAACCTACATCCTTCTGAATCTGCTTAGTGTATTCGTCTCTTGGTCTCCCTCTACGATTTTTACCCTCCACGCTGCCCTCCAATACTAAATTGGTGATCCCTTGATGCCTCAGAACATGTCCTACCAACCGATCCCTTCTTCTGGTCAGGTTGTGCCACAAACTTCTCTTCTCCCCAATCCTATTCAATACTTCCTCATTAGTTATGTGATCTACCCATCTAATCTTCAGCATTCTTCTGTAGCACCACATTTCGAAAGCTTCTATTCTCTTCTTGTCCAAACTATTTATCGTCCATGTTTCACTTCCATACATGGCTACACTCCATACGAATACTTTCAGAAATGACTTCTTGACACTTAAATCAATACTGGATGTTAACAAATTTCTCTTCTTCAGAAACGCTTTCCTTGCCATTGCCAGCCTACATTTTATATCCTCTCTATTTCGACCATCATCAGTTATTTTGTTCCCCAAATAGCAAAACTTCTTTACTACTTTAAGTGCCTCATTTCCTAATCTAATTCCCTCAGCATCACCCGACTTAATTAGACTACATTCCATTATCCTTGTTTTGCTTTTGTTGATGTTCATCTTATATCCTCCTTTCAAGACACTGTCCATTCCATTCAACTGCTCTTGCAAGTCCTTTGCTGTCTCTGACAGAATTAGAATGTCATCGGCGAACCTCAAAGTTTTTATTTCTTCTCCATGAATTTTAATACCTACTCCGAATTTTTCTTTTGTTTCCTTTACTGCTTGCTCAATATACAGATTGAACAACATCGGAGAGAGGCTACAACCCTGTCTTACTCCCTTACCAACCACTGCTTCCCTTTCATGTCCCTCGACTCTTATAACTGCCATCTGGTTTCTGTACAAATTGTAAATAGCCTTTCGCTCCCTGTATTTTACCCCTGCCACCTTTAGAATTTGAAAGAGAGTATTCCAGTCAACATTGTCAAAAGCTTTCTCTAAGTCTACAAATGCTAGAAACGTAGGTTTGCCTTTCCTTAATCTTTCTTCTAAGATAAGTCGTAAGGTCAGTATTGCCTCACGTGTTCCAGTGTTTCTACGGAATCCAAACTGATCTTCCCCGAGGTTGGCTTCTGGACAGGGAAAAATATGATGTAGCTGTAAAAGATCTCAGACTATCAGACCATCTCTGTCAAATAACAACAGTAAAATCAGGCATCGAATTATTCCCTAAACTACAAGCCTACAAACGACATCTATCAGAAATCAAAATAAAAGATTTTTCAGAGGAACTTGCAAAACAAAGCTGGGATGAAGTGTGTAAGGAAATCAATGTGAATATGAAATTCTCTAAATTCTCTACGTTATTTAAATTGAACTTTGAAAAGGCATTTCCAAAAGTATGCAATTCTGTATCAACATCTCACAAAAACAGATGGAAAACAGCAGGTATTAAAAAGTCCTCCCAAACACTTAAATACCTCAGTTGCATGAAAAAGAGTCACAATGAACCAGAATTCTTAAATTTCTGTCATAGATACAAAAACATCTATAGGAAGGTGCTGACTGCTGCAAAAAAGTCATTTAATGACTAAATAGTATATAAAGCAGAGCATAAACGCAAAGCAGTCTGGGATGTTATAAAAAAGAAATTGGGGAGAGGCAAAGAAAAGCAGAATAACATACTGGTAAGGGAGGGGGATAAGGTAATAAATGATCCACAACACTTAGCAAACTATGTAAATGAGCATTTTTAAGTATTGCAGAGAAGCTACCGCAAAAATCCCCCAAAACATATATAATACCCTTAAATAATGTTGCACTATATACAATGATGTTCCTTACCAATCACAGAGAATGAAGCCAATCAAACTGTTCAAAAACTAAAAAATAGAAAGCTCAGTAGGCTTAGATGTAGTACCAATGCGTGTACTGAAACGATGCATAGAGATGATACAATGTCGCTTAACAAATATAATAAATGAATCCTTCACATCAGGGACATTTCCAGAGCAGTTACAAAAGGCAAGAAGTCTACCTTTGCTTAAGAAACGTAATGCAGATGACATAGAAAATTACCTACCCATTTCCCGGCTGTCACCATTCTCAAAAATAATAGAAGCAATTATGAAGGCCGGATTAATGAATTACCTGAATAAATACAAACTTTAAAGCTAATCACAGTTTAGTTTCTGAAGTGGAAAAAAATACGGAGTCCGCCATAGTAGAATTGACAAAGGTTGTACTTGATGCTCTTGACAAAGATGAATGTATCACAGGCATATTTTTGGATATTTCTGAGACCTGTGGTACAGTTGACCACAAGATTCTATTAAATAAATTAGAAGTATTAGGAATAAGAGAGTGCGGGCTTTCAAACAATAATGAAATGAAATGAGGTGGCCCTCAACTACATATGCTCCGACTCAGAGTTGCGGTATTAAAGGTTTCGGCTGGTTTCGTTGTCTAGCGGCTGGGATATGTAGTTCCCGCATTACAGGTCAATTACAGCTGAGTCTACAGTATATGATAAGAATACGCACGTGAATCGAATGGTCGAAGGTTTCTATTACTCAGCAATTGCGAATTATGAATGTAATATATAAATTTACAAATGAAAGATTGCAATTAAATAAAATCTGCAGGTAGTATCTTAATTACTTCAAATGATGAGTAAGATAGTAGAAGTACTTTTGAGAATGCGGTATATTTCTGCAAAACACTTATTGGTGTCGATGGTCCAGCAGTTAAATAAAATATAAGTTGAATAACAGGGAAACAATAGATTCCTACAGCACGTAATTAGTTATGAGCAACAACACAGCTCGCGAGATATTCACATCTAAACACACACTACGTCTTCACTGTAGAAGCCACGGAAATCTCACAAGTGCACAAGTCAGCACTCCAAAGTATTTCTATCTGCCGCGACCACGTGCAAACCGCTCCACTCTTTCCAAGTCTGATCTGCGACTGTGCGTCCGTCGGTTCGTCGCGTCCAACACTCCCCCGTCTTGTGCGACCGTCCCTGGCGCCGCACTCTCCAGAACTACCTTCAATCCAGTCTCCCCATTCACGAGCGCTGTGATTGGCTAGAGCGTTCGCATCATGTCTTGAAGCCAACGCACACGCACAAACATATTGAAACACATTCGAAATAATGGATTTACATTTAAATAACTTGAAATTAAATAAATATTTCTACGGTTGGACCATAAACACGGTCTAACACATATTATTAGATAGGTAAACAAATTAAATAAACATATGTCAAAGGACCAGAACAAAAGGTAGGCCAGTAGGCTAATGGGTCTGAGATTTCTAAAACACAGTAAATATTTAACCATTTTCTTCATGAATAGTATATATCAGATATAAACAAAGACATAAATGAATAAATATATTTATAAGCACGCTGCTGCCGTTTCTTCGTGTAACTGTGGAGTACTTCTGTCCTGACGCGATCGATAGTAATCGGCCACTTCGACCTCCAGTAACTCATGTACTATTCAAGTTAGACGCCTATAATTCACACCAATTTAGGTCTACACTAATAGCTTTCTAAAACCATGTCGATCGACAAAATAGGATGAAGTGTTTATATTTTGGACATTCGTTGCTGAGTGTTACTTGAATAATTTACTGTCAGATACTAAACTTTAAACTAATAAAGATATTGAAAATCTGATTGCACCATCAGAATCGGCGTGCAAATAACAGTAATGTACATGTTTCTTTTTGAGATATCATGATTCATCTCACTACTATTAATTTCTATACAAACTGTGAAATGTCTGCCATTAAGGTTTCACAAAGTCCGCCATCTTTGGCCCTCCCAGGGCACAGCACCGAGGAATTCCCAGCCACGTGCTCGATGGACCATGCGCTCCGGCCGTTGTGAGGCACCACGCGGATGCTAACGAGCTCGGCCCTGCCGCGTGGCCCGAGCAGTGACCGCCAATTCTGAACCTAGAATATTTCCACGGCCCCGCAACTCGCTCGTTACCTCACAAGGGGTAGCCAATGACTGGTTTCTATCATACCTAACAGATAGGGTACAAAGAGTAGAGATAACACATACTTCAAATAGATCTAAACATTTAATAAACCACTTATCAGAACCATTATACATTTATATAGGGGTTCCGCAAGGTAGCATATTAGCACCAATACTATTCCTGATGTACGTCAATGGCTTCCCCAGTACTGTTACTCATGGTGAAAAAATTATCTTCGCTGATGACAGCAATATTATAATCACTGAGAAAACAAAAGAACTCCTAGCAGAGAAAGCAAATGAAGCCCTCTAGGAAGTTTACGACCGGCCAATAAGCAATAAAGTGACATTGAACATAAAAAAAACTAATGCCATGATTTCAGATTGAAGAGGGAAAATGACAATCTTAATTTAAATGTAGATAGTACCTCTATAGACTGTGAAACAAAAGCAAAATTTCTAGGAATGAATGTTGATTATCAGTTGAAGTGGTGTGAACACACAAAGGTATTTGCAAACAGAATGTCATCAGCATGTTATCCCCTTAGAATCCTATCGCCAGTGTGACATGCAGTGTCTTTTATTTGCATACTATTCATATGGATACTCAATTCTTAGCTATGGCTTTCTTTTTTGGGAAACAAATGCACAAAATACGAATTCAATTTTCAAACTCCAAAAAAGAGCCATAAGAATCATAACCAAAAATGGTAGTCGAGCTAATTGTAAAGATCTGTTAAAAACACCAGGGATTGTAACTGCTCTATGTGAATACATCTACCAGTCAGTTGTACACATCAAAAATAGCATAGGTAACTACTGCACAAGCAGTACTGTCCATGATCATGGAATAAGAGCTAGATTAAACTTACATTTGCCAAGAAAAATAAGCATAAAACTCAAAACAGCATTTTCTACAAACGATAAAACTGCACAATAAACTACCAAAAGAGATTAAAGAAATTACAAAAATGATCTTATTTAAAAAGGCAGCCAAAAAGTACCTGTTATGCAATACATTTTATACATTGAAGGTTTACTTAGATGAAATAGAGTAGGGGTCTGGTAAAAAAAGTTATACAAATAAATAATAATAATGATTATAAAACATCCAGCATTCCACATAACACTTTCACACTATGTTGTTTTCTTTCCTTTTTTCCTTTTCTAGAGAAACTTATCCCCAAGCTATACATTGCACAATACTAACACCTCTTCTCTTTCTGAGCTCAACGTCTCACTCATTATAGAGGTATTGTGACTCAGTTTTTGAGGATAGCAAATGGGAAGCTGTGATACAGAAAATGGCCCAAAGATCACCAGTGTGTGTGTGTTTGTGTGTGTAGTGAGTGAAGTGTTATGAACAATGTGTGTATAGTGTGTAGCGATTGATAGTGAGATATGAGTGAACAGTGTGGCAATACATCATTTAATAGGTTATTCGTAAAAAACGTATTGTGTACCAGTAGTAAATCTAATGATTGCCTCTAACTAGATGTCAGCATATGTAAGTGTATACGAATGAGCTTATTTTATATTGGTCTAAAGTTGTAAATACTTTGGCATGTCCTATATTGTTGTAAAAAGAGATCTACAGATGAATAATGCTGCTGCTACTACTACTACTACAACTACTACTATGCCAGCTAGGAAATTTTGCTCAGGAGATTCTTCTGGTTAGCTCTCTATGCAATGCTGGCTTTATTAATTCCAAACCTAGTTGACAGCAAGATTACATATTTATTTTTCTTTGGTGCATGTGACATCAATGTAAAAGTTTTGCTAAATCCGAAAATAAACGAATGCTTTTCTGTATTTTTGTTAGGAAAGGATTCAGAAGGAATTCCTCTTTGATTTTTGGAGAATGTTCCCATAAATGCAAGCTTTCAGTCTATGTAGATCTATAGTTTTCTAGCAAGATTGTAGCTTGTGAACCAACTGTCAAGGGTAACATCCCTTCCTGGTTCCTTCACTGGCTCTACAAACCTGAGCACAATCTCATCAACTGTATAGCTCACTTGGAAATATACCTGCAAGTTATTGTCACTCATATACTCCCAAATATTTTACATAGTAAGTTTCTGCATGTGCCAAGATAAGTATTTTGAATGCACACTTTCAAGGTTTTGAAAGAATGTACACTCTGAAAGAAAACAGCCCCTGAAAAGGTAGTAACATCTCATCCATTTTGATGTATTCACTCCTCTACACTTTTTCTGCGAATCCATCCATAACTTCCACATCACATACAGGCACCAATCTACCACATTTTTTCCTTTCATGTCTTGTGTAACTATTATCTAATCCAAACATCTCAAAACAAAACGAACTTCTTCGCAATGTTATTCTTTGGGGGAAGATTTCTGTCACTGTACCACAAGCATTTCTTTGATATCCGTTTTGCCTCCATGAAAAACGTCAGAAATTACAAAATCCCCAGTAATGCATTTAACTCTTATTTTTTATTTTCAAGTTTCTTGAAGTATTTGGGTAACTTTTATAAAGAAGTTTTATGGGATCTATGTAAGTATTTGTGCTCTCTGCTATCAAATCGAGCAAATCATCATCAATGGACAGTTTTCAGGCCTTGACATTGGTTTATTTAGTAAGCACAGTGGTGGTCGTGTATAAGAAGTCAGTTTTCATTTTAAATGGCCGGTTTCGATGATCTAAAGAGATCATCATCCGTTCAACATTCCTTGATGACAGTAGGAATCATTAGCGTGGAGCAGGCCCATCTGTGCTGGCATGCAGTGTTACCCACTTCATTTTCTGTGGTTTGTTCACTCTCAGGAACAAATTTCGGATCCACATCTGAACTGTCTGTGTCACTTCCTAATAACAGTTTTTTAATTTCTTCCTGACTTAGTGGACCCTTCCAAGCCATTTTTGAGCAGTTTTATTGTACATAATCAGTATAACAAGAAAAGTGCAGAAGCAGAAAAAGCTAAATAGGCTGGCCTCTTGAGAGTGCACCCAAAAAAAAAAGCGGACTCTCTATACGGGGGGCCCAGTGCGAGTTGGCTTGAACCAGTGCACAAAATTCCCCTTGTTATCTAATGAGGCAATATACAATAGCAGCCCGATGGCAGCGCCATGTCGTGGCTGCCAGTTAGCTGGAATGAACGTGACATTTGTTGCCCATTTTCGGCACACCAGTTGCCAACCTGCTATGCTAACAAAACTGAGTCATGCATACTGCAGTCTTTCTCAAACGATTTTACAGAAATTATTAATTTAAGCCTTCCCCATGAACCATGGACCTTGCCGTTGGTGGGGAGGCTTGCATGCCTCAGCGATACAGATGGTCGTACCGTAGGTGCAACCGCAACGGAGGGGTATCTGTCGAGAGACCAGACAAACGTGTGCTTCCTGAAGAGGGGCAGCAGCCTTTTCAGTAGTTGCACGGGCAACAGTCTGGATGATTGACTGACCTGGCCTTGCAACATTAACCAAAGCAGCCTTGCTGTGCTGGTACTGCGAATGGCTGAAAGCAAGGGGAAACTACGGCCGTAATTTTTCCCGAGGGCATGCAGCTTTACTGTGTGGATAAATGATGATGGCGTCCTCTTGGGTAAAATATTCCGGAGGTAAAATAGTCCCTCATTCGGATCTCCGGGCGGGGACTACTCAAGAGGACGACGTTATCAGGAAAAAGAAAACTGGCACTCTACGGATCGGCGCGTGGAATGTCAGATCCCTTAACCAGGCAGGTAGATTAGAAAATTTAAAAAGGGAAATGGATAGGTTAAAGTTAGATGTAGTGGGAATTAGTGAAGTTCGGTGGCAGGAGGAACAAGACTTTTGGTCGGGTGAATACAGGGTTATAAACACTAAATCAAATACGGGTAATGCAGGAGTAGGTTTAATAATGAATAAAAATATAGGAGTGCGGGTAAGCTACGACAAACAGCATAGTGAACGCATTATTGTGCCCAAGATAGACACGAAGCCCATGCCTATTACAGTAGTACAAGTTTATATGCCAACTAGCTCTGCAGATGACGAAGAAATTGAAGAAATGTATGATGAGATAAAAGAAATTATTCAGGTAGTGAAGGGAGACGAAAATTTAATAGTCATGGGTGACTGGAATTCGAGAGTAGGAAAAGGGAGAGAAGGAAACATAGTAGGTGAATATGGATTGGGGGAAAGAAATGATAGACGAAGCCGCCTGGTAGAGTTTTGCACAGAGCATAACTTAATCATAGCTAACACTTGGTTCAAGAATCGTGAAAGAAGGTTGTATACATGGAAGAATCCTGGAGATACTAGAAGGTATCAGATAGATTATATAATGGTAAGACAGAGATTTAGGAACCAGGTTTTAAATTGTAAGACATTTCCAGGGGCACATGTGGACTCTGACCACAATCTACTGCTTATGAACTGTAGATTAAAACTGAAGAAACTGCAAAAAGGTGGGAATTTAAGAAGATGGGACCTGGATAAACTGAAAGAGTTTCAGGGAGAGTATAAGGGAACAATTGACAGGCAGGGGGAAAGAAGTACAGTAGAAGAAGATGAGGGGATGAAGTAGTGAAGGCAGCAGAGGATCAAGTAGGTAAAAAGACGAGGGCTAGTAGAACTCCTTGGGTAACAGAAGAAATATTGAATTTAATTGATGAAAGGAGAAAATATAAAAATGCAGTAAACGAAGCAGGCAAAAAGGAATACAAACGTCTCAAAAATGAGATCGACAGGGAGTGCAAAATGGCTAAGCAGGGATGGCTACAGGACAAATGTAAGGATGTAGAGGCTTATCTCACTAGGGGTAAGATAGATACTGCCTAAGGGAAAATAAAAGAGACCTTTGGAGAAAAGAGAGCCACTTGTATGAATATCAAGAGCTCAGATGGAAACCCAGTTCTAAGCAAAGAAGGGAAAGCAGAAAAGTGGAAGGAGTATATAGAGGGTCTATACAAGGGCGATGTACTTGAGGACAATATTATGGAAGTGGAAGAGGAAGTAGATGAAGATGAAATGGTAGATTTGATACTGCGTGAAGAGTTTGACAGAGCACTGAAACACCTGAGTCGAAACAAGGCCCCGGGAGTAGACAACATTCCATTAGAACTACTCACAGCCTTGGGAGAGCCAGTCCTGACAAAACTCTACCATCTGGTGAGCAAGATGTATGAGACAGGCGATATACCATCAGACTTCAAGAACAATATAATAATTCCAATCCCAAAGAAAGCAGGTGTTGACAGATGTGAAAATTACCGAACTATCAGTTTAATAAGTCACAGCTGCAAAATACTAACGTGAATTCTTTACAGACGAATAGAAAAAGTGGTAGAAGCCGACCTCGGGGAAGATCAGTTTGGATTCCGTAGAAATATTGGAACACGTGAGGCAATACTGACCTTACGACTTATCTTAGAAGAAAGATTAAGGAAAGGCAAACCTACGTTTCTAGCATTTGTAGACTTAGAGAAAGCTTTTGACAATGTTGACTGGAATACTCTCTTTCAAATTCTAAAGGTGTCAGGGGTAAAATACAGGGAGCGAAAGGCTATTTACAATTTGTACAGAAACCAGATGGCAGTTATAAGAGTCGAGGGGCATGAAAGGGAAGCGGTGGTTGGGAAGGGAGTGAGACAGGGTCTGTCCCCGATGTTATTTAATCCGTATATTGAGCAAGCAGTAAAGGAAACAAAAGAAAAATTCGGAGTAGGTATTAAAGCCCATGGAGAAGAAATAAAAACTTTGAGGTTCGCCGATGACATTGTAATTCTATCAGAGACAGCAAAGGACTTGGAAGAGTAGTTGAACGGAATGGACAGTGCCTTGAAAGGAGGATACAAGATGTACATCAACAAAAGCAAAACGAGGATAATGGAATGTAGTCGAAATAAGTCGGGTGATGCTGAGGGAATTAGTTAGGAAATGAGACACTTAAAGTAGTAAAGGAGTTTTGCTATTTGGGGAGCAAAATAACTGATGATGGTCGAAGTAGAGAAGATATAAAATGTAGACTGGCAATTGCAAGGAAAGCGTTTCTGAAGAAGAGAAATTTGTTAACATCGAGTATAGATTTAATTGTCAGGAAGTCGTTTCTGAAAGTATTTGTATGGAGTGTAGCCATGTATGGAAGTGAAACATGGACGATAAATAGTTTGGACAAGAAGAGAATAGAAGCTTTCGAAATGTGGTGCTATAGAAGAATACTGAAGATTAGATGGGTAGATCACATAACTAATGATGAAGTATTGAACAGAATTGGGGAGAAGAGGAGTATGTGGCACAACTTGACAAATAGAAGGGACCGGTTAGTAGGACATGTTCTGAAGCATCAAGGGATCACAAATTTAGCATTGGAGGGCAGCGTGGAGGGTAAAAATCGTAGAGGGAGACCAAGAGATGAATACTCTAAGCAGATTCAGAAGGATGTAGGTTGCAGTCAGTACTGGGATATGAAGAAGCTTGCACAGGATAGAGTAGCATGGAGAGCTGCATCAAACCAGTCTCTGGACTGAAGACCACAACAACAACACCAACAATGGTTTGTTGTTAGCACAATTACTTCCGAATATACCACTCCAGTTCAGTCAGCAATTTGTTCAACAAAGTAAATTTGACAGTTGCTTCCGCTTGTCCATCCCAAAGATGTAAGGTGCATCTTAATCCAAGGATGATTTAAGTCACTTCGCATTATTTTCCTTTTGCATATGTAGCAGTTGTTTTTCTGATTACCCTCTCATTCCCACAAGCTCCCCTTACTATATAACACGTTCACAAACGCGAGTCTATCGCTGTAAGTCGCTCACACCCATCCACTCTAATTTGCCTATTATTACTCAGTCATTCAGACCAATTCGTTGTCATTATCTCCTTGCGTACCTCTGTCACTGTTTCCTGTCTCACAGCCACTGTCTCCTTCGTTCTGTACTACTGTCTCTTCTCACTGGTGCTGTCTCCCTCTTGCTCTCTTACAGCTACTACCTCATTTATTACTTCCGTCTGCTACAGTTTCTTCTCGTTGCCACTGTCTTTCTCTTACGCGTTGTCACTGTCATAGACCCCATCTCTTATTATCACTGGCTCTCACCACCTTCCAGTTTCTCCTTCTCTTTATTCCTCTCCCACTGGCACTATCTCCTTCACTCTTTTCCTATCATTGCTCTACCACTGTCAACTACACTCCTGGAAATGGAAAAAAGAACACATTGACACCGGTGTGTCAGACCCACCATACTTGCTCCGGACACTGCGAGAGGGCTGTACAAGCAATGATCACACGCACGGCACAGCGGACACACCAGGAACCGCGGTGTTGGCCGTCGAATGGCGCTAGCTGCGCAGCATTTGTGCACCGCCGCCGTCAGTGTCAGCCAGTTTGCCGTGGCATACGGAGCTCCATCGCGGTCTTTAACACTGGTAGCATGCCGCGACAGCGTGGACGTGAACCGTATGTGCAGTTGACGGACTTTGAGCGAGAGCGTATAGTGGGCATGCGGGAGGCCGGGTGGACGTACCGCCGAATTGCTCAACACGTGGGGCGTGAGGTCTCCACAGTACATCGATGTTGTCGCCAGTGGTCGGCGGAAGGTGCACGTGCCCGTCGACCTGGGACCCCACCGCAGCGACGCACGGATGCACGCCAAGACCGTAGGATCCTACGCAGTGCCGTAGGGGACCGCACCGCCACTTCCCAGCAAATTAGGGACACTGTTGCTCCTGGGGTATCGGCGAGGACCATTCGCAACCGTCTCCATGAAGCTGGGCTACGGTCCCGCACACCGTTAGGCCGTCTTCCGCTCACGCCCCAACATCGTGCAGCCCGCCTCCAGTGGTGTCGCGACAGGCGTGAATGGAGGGACGAATGGAGACGTGTCGTCTTCAGCGATGAGAGTCGCTTCTGCCTTGGTGCCAATGATGGTCGTATGCGTGTTTGGCGCCGTGCAGGTGAGCGCCACAATCAGGACTGCATACGACCGAGGCACACAGGGCCAACACCCGGCATCATGGTGTGGGGAGCGATCTCCTACACTGGCCGTACACCACTGGTGATCGTCGAGGGGACACTGAATAGTGCACGGTACATCCAAACCGTCATCGAACCCATCGTTCTACCATTCCTAGACCGGCAAGGGAACTTGCTGTTCCAACAGGACAATGCACGTCCGCATGTATCCCGTGCCACCCAACGTGCTCTAGAAGGTGTAAGTCAACTACCCTGGCCAGCAAGATCTCCGGATCTGTCCCCCATTGAGCATGTTTGGGACTGGATGAAGCGTCGTCTCACGCGGTCTGCACGTCCAGCACGAACGCTGGTCCAACTGAGGCGCCAGGTGGAAATGGCATGGCAAGCCGTTCCACACGACTGCATCCAGCATCTCTACGATCGTCTCCATGGGAGAATAGCAGCCTGCATTGCTGCGAAAGGTGGATATACACTGTACTAGTGCCGACATTGTGCATGCTCTGTTGCCTGTGTCTATGTGCCTGTGGTTCTGTCAGTGAAATCATGTGATGTATCTGACCCCAGGAATGTGTCAATAAAGTTTCCCCTTCCTGGGACAATGAATTCACGGTGTTCTTATTTCAATTTCCAGGAGTGTATGTTCCAGCGCAACTGTGTCCCTTTCTCTCTCTCTCACACACACACACACAGTCTCCTTTGCTCTTTCTACATCGTAACCACTGTCTACAATATTCCAGTAATCATTACTTTTCGTCTCTTTCCCACTGCCACTGTCTCCTTCTCTCTCAGCATAAAAAAGCTCGAATAAATTCGCATATCAAAATTTTTGGGAACATTTTGAAGTTGCTGAAGAAGGCAGAATGAGACAGCTGGTGCCCCGTTTTCAATCAGAGTCTTTTAAACAGGAGCTAATTCACTTGTTTTGTGCTCCGAAAATTGTCTTGAGATGTGCGGCTCGGATATTACGTGCACAAAAATTTTGCATGCTCTTCGGAACTACAATCTGAAATTTCCCGAACCATTCCGAAAATAACGGAGACACGTTCTCCGTGGTACGTCACTACATTTTCTTCACGCACCGTATTTTACGTGTGCAAGTAGGGTCACTTTGAACGTCTGCATCCTGGAAATGGATAAAGATTTCAATAAATTTTCAAGGTTGTTGGAGATCAGGATCTTAGGAATATATCGTAACAATTACACCCACTTGCTACGCTTGGCATGGGATGTGCAGGTCAGTTTTGTTACCCTAAAACTTTGCTTCTGGGGTGTTTGTCGATAACGAATAAAACATTTTGAAAACGGGAAGATGGGCCTTCTTAGATAAAGGAACAGAAATAAAGAATGTAATGTTAAATTTTGAGCAAACTGCTGTTGTTATTTATTATTTAGATTACTCCCCGCACCGGAATTTGTGTGCTTATTTCACGTGTACAAGTAGGGTAAGTTTGGACCTCTGTATCTTGGAAATGGATGAAGATATCAATAAAATTTTCACGATTGTTCGAGATCGGGATCTTAGGAATATACCGTAAAAGCTTCAGACATTTTCTGTGTATAGCCGTCTTGCAATCCACGGATCGGTTTCGGTACCTAAAACAGTAAAAAAAACGCTGTTTTGGGGAGGGTAGTGTTCCCTAGGGCACAGCTCATGAGACAATAACTTTGAATGTCTCTACGTAGGAAATTGACGAAGATATCAAGAAAGTTTTCAAGGTTTTTCGAGTTTGGGATCTTAGGAATATATAGTAAAAATGTCAGCCATTTACTGTCCGTAGCCGTCTTGGAATCCACGGCTCGAGTTTTGTGCAAAAAGGTTAAAAAAACTCATTTTGCGGGTTTTCTAAGGATCCGCCTATGAACGAATAAGGATTTTTGAAAACGGGAAGATGATAATTCTAGATAAATGTCTAGAGAATGTTGTTGTTTTGGTCTTCAGTCCTGAGACTGGTTTGATGCAGCTCTCCATGCTACTCTATCCTGTGCAAGCTTCTTCATCTCCCAGTATCTACTGCAACCTACATCCTTCTGAATCTGCTTAGTGTATTCATCTCTTGGTCTCCCTCTACGATTTTTACCCTCCACGCTGCCCTCCAATGCTAAATTTGTGATCCCTTGATGCCTCAAAACATGTCCTACCAACTGATCCCTTCTTCTAGTCAAGTTGTGCCACAAACTTCTATTCTCCCCAATCCTATTCAATACCTCCTCATTAGTTATGTGATCTACCAACCTTATCTCCAGCATTCTTCTGTAGCACCACATTTCGAAAGCTTCTATTCTCTTCTTGTCCATACTATTTATCGTCCATGTTTCACTTCCATACATGGCAACACTCCATACAAATACTTTCAGAAACGACTTCCTGACACTTAAATCTATACTCGATGTTAACAAATTTCTCTTCTTCAGAAACGCTTTCCTTGCCATTGCCAGTCTACGTTTTATATCCTCTCTACTTCGACCATCATCAGTTATTTTACTCCCTAAATAGCAAAACTCCTTTACTACTTTAAGTGTCTCATTTCCTAACTAATTCCCTCAGCATCACCCGATTTAATTTGACTACATTCCATTATCCTCGTTTTGCTTTTGTTGATGTTCATCTTATATCCTCCTTTCAAGACACTGTCCATTCCGTTCAACTGCTCTTCCAAGTCCTTTGCTGTCTCTGATAGAATTACAATGTCATCGGCGAACCTCAAAGTTTTTACTTCTTCTCCATGAATTTTAATACCTACTCCGAATTTTTCTTTTGTTTCCTTTACTGCTTGCTCAATATACAGATTGAATAACATCGGGGAGAGGCTACAACCCTGTCTCACTCTTTTCCCAACCACTGCTTCCCTTTCATGCCCCTCGACTCTTGTAAGTGCCATCTGGTTTCTGTTCAAATTGTAAATAGCCTTCCGCTCCCTGTATTTTACCCCTGCCACCTTTAGAATGTGAAAGAGAGTATTGCAGTCAACATTGTCAAAAGCTTTCTCTAAGTCTACAAATGCTAGAAACGTAGGTTTGCCTTTTCTTAATCTTTCTTCTAAGATAAGTCGTAAGGTTAGTATTGCCTCACGTGTTCCAACATTTCTACGGAATCCAAACTGATTTTCCCCGAGGTCCGCTTCTACCAGTTTTTCCATTCGTCTGTAAAGAATTCGCGTTAGTATTTTGCAGCTGTGACTTATTAAACTGATAGTTCGGTAATTTTCACATCTGTCAACACCTGCTTTCTTTGGGATTGGAATTATTATATTCTTCTTGAAGTCTGAGGGTATTTCACCTGTCTCATACATCTTGCTCACCAGATGGTAGAGTTTTGTCAGGACTGGCTCTCCCAAGGCCGTCAGTAGTTATAATGGAATGTTGTCTACTCCCGGGGCCTTGTTTCGACTCAGGTGTTTCAGTGCTCTGTCAAACTCTTCACGCAGTATCGTATCTTCCATTTCATCTTCATCTACATCCTCTTCCATTTCCATAAAATTGTCCTCAAGTACATCGCCCTTGTATAAACCCCCTATATACTCCTTCCACCTTTCTGCCTTCCCTTCTTTGCTTAGAACTGGGTTGCCATCTGAGCTCTTGATAGTCATACAAGTGGTTCTCTTCTCTCCAAAGGTCTCTTTAATTTTCCTGTAGGCAGTATCTATCTTACCCCTAGTGAGACAAGCCTCCACATCCTTACATTTGTCTAGAGAATATACCGCTAAAACTTAGCAATTTCCTGCGGTAATTTATTCTTTAGATTTCGCTTCATACTGTGTTTTACGTATAGAAGGTGGGTAACACTGAAACGCTGTGTCTTGGAAACGGAAAAAGACAACATGAAAATTTTCAAGTTTCTCTGAGATCGGAAGCTTAGGAACATGTCTTAAAAATTTCAGCCATTTGCTGTGCGTATCCGTTTTGGAATCGGCGGCTCAGTTTTGGTAAGAAAGAAATGATGAATTTTTTTTGGGTTTTCTAAGAAATTGGCCATTGAACTAATGGTACCTCCAGAAGCCCCTTTAGGCCCACCGTAGACCACGTCAAATGCAAAGAGCACCAACTGATTTTCTCCATTTGCCTAATCAGGAGGAACTGTGTAGCATTCACACTTTGACGTAGATAGTGACTCTAAAACGATCCTTTTGTTGCGTATACAAATGGTTCCTAACTCAAGGCCTATCCAAAACACTTGACTCTCCCCTTCTATCACCAACAGAACCCGAGATATGAGCCCCGGAAGAGCCCCGTTTTTATGCGCGGCTTTTCGGAACAAATTAGTTAGCGCATGCTGTCGCATGTGAACCGATAAGTAAAATGGCCGTCTTCGTGACAACTTGACGTCCACAAATTCATCTCTCCGAAGCTCTGCGAAATCTCTCATTTCAAACTACGCGACAGTTCTAAACACAATAACACAAAGCTCCATGTATATTTTCCATCAATGGCTTATTGTTAGAAAGCAAATGTTAATTAACGCGCGATTTATTCAGAGTAAATCGTGAAAAAGAAACGAGTTTCTGGACTTCTAATCCTTAATCTAGACTGAGTACAAATTCAGGTATAGAGATATACTACACATCCACATGACGTAATGTTGTAATGTTTCCATCAACATGAGCAGCCTCTCCGATACCTCTTTCTCGTCCAGTCTGATCTAGTGCACCGCACTGAAATCCATTTACGACTTTGTTTGCTTTGTCAGTCGTCAGAAATCCTGCAGCAGTCCGCTAGTAATGGCAGTGTTTCCCTGCCCCAGAGAACTATTGCTCCTCGCGAAAGAAGAAAACTGCACAAGTAACCCCGTCTGCAGTGGTGCGCGGGTTCGGAGGAGTGGATTTCGGAAGCACTTCTGCTGGCGTACTTTCCTCTCCGAGACAGCCGAGTGCTAGATGACGTCAAAAGGAATGCCAAATGCGCCGGCCACTGTAAAGCAACGCAAAGAAACAGCGCTCACAGCGGTGAAGGCTGCTACTGCCCAGAATGCTGAACAAGTTCGTGGCCGTTAAGTGCTGACTCATGATTAACATCTCCAAGGAAGCATGGTTTCACATAATACATTCCTTGTAAGTAGTTACTACCAAAGCTGTTTTGAATATTGTATTTCCGCCATTAGGATTAGCTTTGCAGAAATACTGGCATGGTAACAAGGACACTCTTTTGGATCTTTGTGAAGCATTGTTGTAATGTTAAGTTTTTCGTGAGATTTTAATATGGTTTGCAAAGCCTAACCTGTCAGCTGACGACATTGTAGTGAACTTTTGCTAGCAAACACTAGGTTTTGAACCGTTATAAGCCTGCGAAGGGCCATATGATTCTCATGCGACAAAACATTAAACCGCAACGTTGTTTTTAGTCAATAAAGTTTATTGACAACGATTTTTCGATATTAACTTTTACGTTACAGAAGAATGTTGTCACAAATCTGCCTACCTCTCACCTCAGCGTTAACGGAATACAAAAGCAAGTCCAAAATGTGTTGTGTTCTGACATTACTAGTTTCAAGCATTTGTAAACAATTTCAACTTGAAATGGTGAGGAACTATAAATGTTGTTCAAAACATTTAAGGTCAAAGTTATGTTATCCTTTTCTGAGATAAAGAACCAATGGCTGGAAATCTCAATTACAGGTAGTACGGCGTCTTGAATGAACAATACGTGTGGGATAGGCTTTCATTATAGACAATTGCTTGTCGAATCGACATTGGCACCGCTACACAGAAATACAACAGACCACCGTATGTAATGTTTCCTTGACTGACTTTGTCACTGTTTACAGCTTGATGGCAACGCGAAAAGATTATCAAATGGTTCAAATGGCTCTGAGCACTATGGGACTTAACTTCTGAGGTCATCAGTCCCCTAGAACTACTTAAACCTAACTAACCTAAGGACATCACACACATCCATGCCCGGGGCAGGATTCGAACCTGCGACTGTAGCGGTCGCGCGGTTCCAGACTGAAGCGCCTAGAACCGCTCGGCCACTACGGTCGGCGAAAAGATTATCTCTGAGATATATGCCGAAATGATAAACGAGTGGCAAGAAACTCATTGAACCCGCAATGTTCAGAAACCAAAAGGATAAAGGAAAGGTAGGCTTGTCATGAAAGACTTCGATGACAAAAATATCACATTATAAGTTCTCCGGCTGACATTACGAATTCACTGTGCACTCACTTATCGTACATCACGTATAGCGTCCATCTTCTCCTTTCTACGCATTTGTGCTTTCTCCTTCTCTTAAAATACACTGAAGCGCCAAAGATGACTGGTATAGGCATGCATATTCAAATACAGATACATGTAAACAGGCACAATATGGCGCTGCGGTCGGCAACGCCTATATATGACAAGAAGTGTCTGGCGCAGTTGTTAGAGCGGTTACTGCTGTTACAATGGCATGTTATCAAGATTTAAGTGACTTTGAAGTGGTGTTATAGTCGCCTCACGAGCGAAGGGACACAGCATCTCCGAGGCAGTGGGGTTTTTCCGGACGACCATTTCACGAGTGTACCGCGAATATCAGGAATATGGTAAAACATCAAATCTCCGACATCGCTGTGGCCGGGTAAAGATCCAGCAAGAACGGGACCAACAACGATTGAAGAGAATCGTTCAACGTGACAGAAGTGCAATTCTTCCGCAAATTGCTGCAGATTTCAGTGCTAGGCCATCAACACGTGTCAGCGTGCGAACCATTCAACGAAACATCATCGACATGGGCTTCCAGAGCCGAAGGCCCACTCGTGTACCCTTGATGACTGCACGACACAAAGCTTTACACCTCACCTAGATCCGTCAACACCGACATTGGACTGTTGATGACTGGAAACATGTTGCCTGGTCGGACGAGTCTCGTTTCAAATTGTATCGAGCGGATGGACGTGTACGGCCATGGAGACAACCTCATGAATCCATGGACCCTGCATGTCAGCAGGCGCTGTTCAAGCTGGTGGAGGCTCTGTAATGGTGTGGGGCGTGTGCAGTTGGAGTGATATGGGACTCCTGATATGTCTAGATACGACTCTGACAGGTGAAACGTGCGTAAGCATCCTGTTTGATCACCGGCATCCATTCATGTCCACTGCGCATTTCGACGGACTTGGGAAATTCCAGAAGGAGAATGCGACACCCCACTCGTCCAGAATCGCTACAGAGTGACTCCAGGAATATTCTTCTGAGTTTAATCACTTTCGCTGGCCACCAATCTCCCCAGACGTGAACATTATTGACCATATGTGGGATGTCTTGTGTAGTGTAACGACGTATTAGGTTTTCGTTTGATATATGTATGACCATGTGCAGACTTCGTCACCTACGTCAGTTACAACCCACTTCAAAAATGATTCATATTCTTTTAAATTGTTATAGGATGGTTCTTGAACGAAACTGTAAAACATCCGTTGAGTCGTGTGCAAAGAATTACATCACTTGGGCCAATTGGGTTTTTGTAACTTTTCCGAATTTAAATTTAGTTTGTTTCCCCTCAGAAATTATATTGACACACGTTATCTTGATCTAATCGATATCAGAACCACACATTAAATAAACTTTTTAGATTCAAAGTCGCGATGAACGCTGTCAAAATTCAATCATCTTGTCAAATATATTATTAATTCATTCACATAATTCTTCATAAATAAATCTTCAAGACACGTGTTTCAACTTTAGTAGCATACGCTATTTTATTAGCTTCCTACACATACAGATGTGAACTTGAGCGTTGACAGACAGTGACTGACATTTCAATAAGATTAAGCTCTATATGACGTCATTGTTGTACAAAAAGAGTATAAAAATTCATTTTTAATTTTTTTGAAACACGACGCAACAACTCGGTTCCAGGATCTTCTGTTGCTCCCTGGCTGTCGACCCGCGACGTATAGCGGCCAGCAATTTCCTCTCTGGTCGCGGCAACGAAGATGCTGTCCCCGTTCGTTGCGCCGACCTCTCCGTACATGAAACACATAAAAAATACAAAACTTTTAGATAATTCACATCTATTACAAATAATAAGAAAACACATAAACAAAACTAAATTAAACTTATAGTCACCTGCAAACTGGGCTGACTTTGGTGGATGGGTGACGCTTAATTTCGTCCCACTACATACCCCACCCACAAGCTCAGTTTGTCAGGTTTTAACCGAAATTAAAACTTTTCAATATACAATATTTAACTGTTAATACATTTTCCTCACATTTTACGTAACCTAGAGTCCTTGCTATTAGATAGATTTAATCCTTTTAATACGATATTGTTGTGACTATTTGTCATTTACTCTTAATTGTGCTATTATGGTAATTCGCAACCGAATATAGGGAGATTGCTCCTCTTCAGTTAATAATTGCTAATAAATACTAATTTAGTACGTTCTTTAACGTTGTACATTAGGACAGAGCGTTCAAATTGTGTTAGATTAGTTTCAGTTTCATTTATTTACTAGAGTTATTCTTTCCAAGAATGTATATTACTAATAAGTTTCTCACAATAACTAATAGTACTATTTACTTTACGTCATTCTCTTCCCTAATGCCTTATTTATGCCTGAGGTCAAGAAGAAATCAAGCAAAACTTTCTTTAGAATCTCGGCACGGCTCTCTTTACCTTCGGAAACCTTGTTGGGTAATGGCCATTTATTTAGGAGAAACAAGCGAGAGAGCCCCGTTTGGTGTGTTCTATATTAACACTATTACAAACCTCTATTAAAGGCACTCTGCTATGTTCTCGTGAGCCATATAGCTCTGGACGCCCATGGTCCCTAAAACTATTAACCATCCCCTTTGGTTCCTACTATCCGAGTAAATTTAAAATACGCAAAATTCCTTTAGACCTAAGAGCAAAATTTCCTCCATATAAATCCCCCTTTTGGTTATCTTTCTCTTTTTGAAGTACCAGTAGATTATTGTAGAACACATGTTTAAGCTTTCTGTCATTTATTTAAAATAACACGTAACTATCACGAAAAACTTCACATGAATAAACTATGAACGCTCTTCCGTGTGTAACATATACTAAATATTAACTTATTTAGGAATGAAGGGTTTCATTTGATCAACACTATATAATCCTTTAATTACACCTGATGAAGGTTTCATAAGAAGTAATGCTTTAGGATGTACAATCTTATGTACAACATATGGACCTTCAAAGATAAAGAAGAATTTTCTACATTCCTTACCGATCTTAGAACTTTTAGGATGAGATCGTACTAACACAAGATCTCCTACCTGAAATGAGGGTTCTATAGCCTGTTGATTATAACTTTTAATTCTCCGTTCGGCATTTTTTACAATCTGTTCGCAAACTTTTTCGTCTGGGATGCATTGTTGGATCTCATTTACTGGTGGCCAAGGTAAAGCAGCTAGTAAAGGCTCACCTATAATTCGTTTGCCTAAAATTTCTATAGGTGATAATCCCGTCGTTAGGTGAGGCAATTCATTTAATATCTTTTCAAATTCAGGCATTAGTTTGGCCCACCGAGTATGTTTATGTGCACAATAAGTTCTACATAATCGTCCTAATTCTTTCATGACTCTTTCTACTAAATTACTTTGAGGGTGATATTTCGAAATTAAGATATGTTTGATTCCATATTGTTTTATCATATCTTGAAATCTTTGACTAATAAAGGCACTACCGTTGTCAGACATAAGTCGTTTAGGAATGCCCCAGTTAACAAAGTAATTTCGGGTGAGGCAGCGTATAACGCTTGCTGTATTCGCTCGTTTCAAAGTATATAGCTTCACATGTTTGGACCAACATTCCATTACAACAAACACATATGTTAATCCTCCTGAACTCCGAGGCAGAGGGCCGAAAAAATCTAATGATAGTAGATCCCACAAACCTCGAGGAATTACAGCATATAATTTATAACGCTTAGATTTGTTATTAACTTTAACCTTTTGACAGGTTTCACAAGCCCTAATAATACTTCTCACAATACGGCACATATTTTTGAAATAATAATACTTCAATAGATGTTTAATACATTTATGAATTCCAAAATGCCCGTAACCTTCATGAATATAAGTAATTAACTCGTCCACAACAGTTTTCGGAATGCAGATTTTCCATCTCTGGTGTTCCCTCTGTGCTTTCCAATACAACAAGTCGTTAAAATATAACCACACACCCCGGGTGTTAACTGTTTCGTCCCCATTATTAAGGTTTTGTATAATTCGTAGAATAACATTTTTCTTTCCTTTATGTAATACGGTAACCTACTACTTAGGACTCGTATTAAATGACTTTCAATAATTGGTTCTTCAATTAATTTAGCACGGTTTAAATGCCATTCAAAATAATTCCTATAACCTCCCCACCGTTTAGAATATGGAGGAGGGTCTAACAACTCTAAAGTTAAGTGTTGTTGTTTTCCTCTTGACCAATAATTTTGTTTAAACTGCTTAACAAAATCATCCCAATCCCTGAATTCAGTTCTATGCAGTACTGCCCATTCCGCAGCTTCTGCTTCTAAATGTCCTATTACAAATCGAATGCGTTTTTCATTACTCCATTTAGGAGATAATGATGTTTCAAAAGCTTTTATAAAGATTATAGGGTGAAGTTCGCCTCCTGGTTTGAATACAGGAAATCGACTTGCTACATTTGAATTTGTCGTTATGTCATCCAGACATTCTGCGAGAGAAATAGTCGGATTTTGTTTAGATTGCAGAGACGGAGTTGCATCGGATTGGCTTGCCGTGATTGCTTTATTCATATTGTTGTCGTCCGAGCTAGCAAATTCGATGCGACTGTTGCCTCTGATTATGTTATCACCTCTGCTACCTGAAATGTTCTCGTTATTATCTAATTCCGATAACCGTTTAGTAATTTCCTGTATCCGCATTTCTGTATTGGATACGCGATTAGCTAATATCGATTCTTCACTGTGCTCACGATGTGAACGCTCTGTACCTTCATCAATGGTATTATCTTTGGCAGTCTCAAGGTTACTGCATATTTCAGTAATTAAAGATTTCATGTTTTCGATTTCGGTATGGTCCTTTTCTACTTGATGAGTTAATGTCTCTAATTCTACATTATCTATTGAAGAAATCTCTACAGGTTTGGTAGAGACCTCTTTAATAGATTCCAATAATTCTCTACGAACAGTTTCCGTTTGCATAGAAAATTCATCTCGTAACATATTGTTATTTTTCTGTATTTCATTTACAACTAAGATATTGACACTATCTAGTCTCTCGGTTAAGTCAGTGATATCGTTTCGCATGCGAGTTTTTTCCTCGCGCGATTCCTGGATATGTTCTTCTAACCTTTTACAATTATCAGCAATCTTATTACTAAGTCCTACTAATTTTTCCTGCATTTCAACTTTAGAAGACTCTATTTTATCACTTAATTCTCGACTGGTTTCATTAAGATATTCCTGTAACCTGTCTGTAGATTTTGTTAGCTCCCCTTTAAGTCTAGCAGTAGATTCCTCGTTAGACTGTTTTAACTCCTGTTTTAGTTCCTCTTTCAATCTAGCAGTAGATTCCTCGTTAGACTGTTTTAATCTAGCCATAGATTCTTCGTTAGACTGTTTTAATCTAGCCATAGATTCTTCGTTAGACTGTTTTAATCTAGCAGTAGATTCTTCGTTAGACTGTTTTAATTCCTGTTTTAGTTCCTCTTTTAATCTAGCAGCAGATTCTTCGTTAGACTGTTTTAATTCAGCTAGAAAATTCCCGTTAGATTGTTTTAATTTAGCGATCGCCCTAAAAAGGGATCTCATGCTCCTATCGGACATAGATTGCTCTTCGTCTGACATTTCACTTCCCGACATTATTGTAAGATATTAACTATTTACACACGCAGACTTGTAATCAACAATCCTATAAAAGCACACTCCCTATATACAACACTCCACTTCCAACTTGAAACAAACTCACCGGACACTTAATATTGTAATTTGTAGTTCTTGATGATCAGAGTGCTGCTATGGGCTGCAGATGTAACAGCCGTCGATGCAGCCGCTGAGATGCTGCGACCCCGTTTCCGCAACCGGCAGGACGCTGAGTCGAACACCGGAAACGTCGCTGGCTGCAACCACGCCCGGCACCGCCGTAGACAGGCGAAGCCCTCAGCAACACCTCTAATACCAGCCGGAGGAACGCCCCGCAGCTGACGTACTGGGCCTATTAGTTTAGGGAGAAAAAAGGTTGTCGGGGTTTGCAGCGTTCAGCTGCTGCCCAACAGATGCGCCTTCTCGTGGAACCACTGCGTGACCGTACTGCTTGGCTGCGCTCCGTCAGATGCCCACACCCGCGAAGTCGCCGCTGGCTGGTGAAGGCTCCACGAAACTCGCGTTGACTTCCGAAAAACTCTTGATGCTTTGTTTCGTACCTGTGTGCCTTAGTTGCTCACACGTCCTGTCACGGTCGCCACGGTGTAGTGTAACGACGTATTAGGTTTTCGTTTGATATATGTATGACCATGTGCAGACTTCGTCACCTACGTCAGTTACAACCCACTTCAAAAATGATTCATATTCTTTTAAATTGTTATAGGATGGTTCTTGAACGAAACTGTAAAACATCCGTTGAGTCGTGTGCAAAGAATTACATCACTTGGGCCAATTTGGTTTTTGTAACTTTTCCGAATTTAAATTTCGTTTGTTTCTCCTCAGAAATTATATTGACACACGTTATCTTGATCTAATCGATATCAGAACCACACATTAAATAAACTTTTTAGATTCAAAGTCGCGATGAACGCTGTCAAAATTCAATCATCTTGTCAAATATATTATTAATTCATTCACATAATTCTTCATAAATAAATCTTCAAGACACGTGTTTCAACTTTAGTAGCATACGCTATTTTATTAGCTTCCTACACATACAGATGTGAACTTGAGCGTTGACAGACAGTGACTGACATTTCAATAAGATTAAGCTCTATATGACGTCATTGTTGTACAAAAAGAGTATAAAAATTCATTTTTAATTTTTTTGAAACACGACGCAACAACTCGGTTCCAGGATCTTCTGTTGCTCCCTGGCTGTCGACCCGCGACGTATAGCGGCCAGCAATTTCCTCTCTGATCGCGGCAACGAAGATGCTGTCCCCGTTCGTTGCGCCGACCTCTCCGTACATGAAACACATAAAAAAATACAAAACTTTTAGATAATTCACATCTATTACAAATAATAAGAAAACACATAAACAAAACTAAATTAAACTTATAGTCACCTGCAAACTGGGCTGACTTTGGTGGATGGGTGACGCTTAATTTCGTCCCACTACACTTGCCACATGTTGTTCAGAAGACATCGCCACCCTCTCGTACTCTTACGGATTTATGGACAGCCCTGCAGGGTTCATGGTGTCAATTCCCTCCAGCACTGAAAGAAAGATTGTTCAAATGGCTCTGAGCATTATGGGACTTAACATCTGAGGTCATCAGTCCTCTAGAAATTAGAACTACTTAAACCTAAGTAACCTAAGGACACCACACACATCCATGCCCGAGGCTGGATTCGAACCTGCGACCGTAGCAGTAGCGTGGTTCCAGACTGAAGCGCCAAGAACCGCTCGGCCACCGCTGCCGGCCCTGCAGCACTACTTCAGACGTTAGTTGAGTGCACGTCACGTCGTGTTGCCGCACTACCGCGTGTTGTGGGGGCCTTACACGATATTAGGCAGATGTACCAGATTCTTTGGCTCTTCAGCTTACAAGCAGAACGTTGTTGTTACTCTCGACGCTTAGGGCGTTGATTCAAGTGTATGGCGCACAAAGAGTGTGTCATTAGTGCTGTAATAATATTTTATACGATGTAAGTAACGGTAAAATGTTCCAAAGATGCAACACTAAAAGTCACTTCAGTATCGTTAGCATTTACACAGGATCAGACTCCAACAATCCATTTCCATAGTCATAAATCAGAGCTTGAAAACTAGGTTCTTTTGAGAGGAGGAAAATGTATAGGTTTATGTCAAATGTTAGGTAGTCGCACATACCCATTCTGTTAAAAAAAAAAAAATGGCATTTCATCCGAATCCATAAGCAAGTGATCATGTATAGAAGGTCATTGTTATAATACAGGCTGTTACACCAGTTTAACGTCAATCAGTTCTGCTTTAGATGGATTTATTGCATTCCCTTCGCATCCATACCAATTTTTCCTAATATTCCTCCTGCTCCTGACCGTGAATTACGGTACAATGTCTCTTGAGTGCAGAGACTTAATCCTGTTAAAGTACTGGTACGTTACATCATCCTTTCATCCAACATAGAATGCATACATTAAGAAACCAAGCACCTTCTACCGCCATTTCCGATCACATCTGCTGTGTAATGCTTTTTACTAAAGTATTTTTTCCCTGCAATACCCATCTACACCATGCCTTCTAGTTCTTCCTCCCATTCTAGATCTACATCTACATATATATTCCGCTAGCCACCAAGCGGTGTGTGGCGGTGGGCACAATTCGCGCCAAAGTCGTATTTGCCCCGCCTCTGTTCCACTCGCGGATCGCACGAGGGAAAAAACGACTGTCTGAACGCCTCAGTACGAACTCTTATTTCCCTTATCTTTGAATGGTGATAACTGCGTGATTTGAAAGTTGGTGGTAATAATATATGCTCTACATCCTGGGTGAAGATCGGATTTCGGAATTTAGTTCATCATTACTACTGTCACCTTCACTATCAACATCCTCACACATGATATCATCTCCAGCACTAGGCACTTCTACAACATCTTTACAATGATCATTAGAATTGTTGACAAGTATACCAGTATAAATATCATCACTGAAGTGCTTAACAGTGATAGATTCTTCTTCCATTAATTTACTTAATCTAAACTCATCAAGATTACCATCACAACCAACATTTTATTCGCAAACATCTTTGCCACACGGATTATATAGATTTTGAGTTAGTTTCCTCCTCTAGCGGAACCTTTTCAACATTCTTACAGATGCTATTACTTCCATCTTCAACACTTTCATTCATACTTTTCCAGAATTTACTGTCAAACTGTAATTTGCTGATCTGATGTGCTCTTCTTACATTAGTTCTGTCATTTCCACTCCAATATCTTCGATTATTCTGTCTTCTGTAATTATCTTCGATGTCTCTAGGCCGGGGGTGTTTATCATGATTTCGGTACTTATTTCTCGCCCCAAACTGACAGGCTCCCAATGAGGCGTCCGTCAGTTTAAATAGCCTGGTCTTGATTGATGATTATCCAACTGTCCTTTATTATTCTCCCAAGGTCTCTCGCTGTTGTCATATCCTCTGTTTCCATTCCCATTTCTATGGTTGATCCATCTATTATCATTTCTATTGTAACCATTATTATTATTAGTATTATTATTATTATTATTATTATTTTCATTGTCACTCCTACCTTGATTCCTGCTCTGATTCCACCCCCCCCCCACCCCCAGATGGTTCATTGCCAAATATGCCATTACTTAACCTCTCATTTCTCTCAAAGGCTCTATCCAACTTATTTGCATACTTCAAGAACTGATCTACGGAGTCATCTGGTCCATAAATCAACTTCCACTGTACTCTTTTCGACAATGTCCTTTTTGAAGGCATTTGTATTAGTTCATCAAAAGGTTTGTCTAAGTGTACTAATTTCCTCAACTGGTTTTCACAAAAACACTTCAAGTTACCATCAGCTTCCCTGTATATTCGGTCATTCAAAAACTCACTCTTAATCCTAGCTTGTTCAGATTCTGACCAAAACTTATTTAAGAAGTTTCTTTCAAATTCATCATATGATATGGTACAATTAACATTCTGACTGGCCCATGAGATTGCTTCTCCATCCAAAAATCTCTTAGCAAATTTAACTTTAACATTGTCTGTCATGTCATTACTAAAATTATCTTGACAATGCTGTAAAAAATCAACAGGATACAATTTACCATCTCCTGGAAAGCATTTTAAAGGTATTCCACCCCATACACAGTTAATATTGCTAACAAAATTTCTTTGAGTTACACCCTCTTGTAGTTCTACAGCTTTCTTACTTAAATCTACAACATTACTTTTACACAAATCTATGTTTTCATCATACTTTAGTTCTACATTATTTATTTGATTGGAAATGTCTGTATGTTTTAGCTCAGAGTTCCTTTTGAAAGCTTCTGCTTTCTCTTCTAACAGTCTCCTAATATGAACAACCTCTACTTTAAGTTTAGAATTTTCTACTTCTACATATTTATCTAGTTTTTCGAATCTCTCCTCGTTTTCGAACAACTCTTGTGTGAAACTAGTTTCTAGTATCTCTAACCTTCCTTCTACTGCTCCTAAACGAGTATTGAGTTTACTCTGTCCTGTCTCAACAATAATTCTTAGTGCTGCCAAATCCCCCTGGATTTCCCTAATCTGATTAGTATTTTCAGTAACAGTATTCTTTAATTCAGCCATTTGTTCACTGAATTGCTGACTTAACTGTAGACCCAGTTGACCAATATCCTTATCTGTTCCATCTGTTCCTTCGCTTCTTGCCTAATATCTCTCATCTGTTCCTTCATTTCTTTCATATGCTGTATTAATAACATTAACAAATCATCTCCGCCTACTCTTCCCTGTGCAATTGGAGTACATGTGGCGACATTATCACTGCAACTCTCTCCACCAAAGCTTTGATCTACACTTTGATTACTATTGGACGATAGTTAACTGATACTTGCTCCTAGGTCTGAAGTGTTTTCTATAGATTTACTTCTAACTCCTTTTTTCTCACTCATTTTCACATAGTCATTATCAGCCATGGTAAAATATAAAATATAAAACTTCTCACACAAATGATTGTAACTTTCACAAAACTATTTAATTAAAAACATAAACTGTTACTCATCTGATGGCTGATGGTGCTGTTTGAGAATTTGGTCCTTCTTATCCATACCAACTCTTTCCTTGCGGTAACATCCATTCGTTCTGTGCGTCCATAACACAAAATTTTTCAAGACAATTTGTTTAGCATTTTTCTTACGTTCACATGAAACAGTTACTTGTTAAACATATTTCCACATTTCAAACATCGATCTCAGCTCAACTCCATCAAATGTAACGATTCATGTAGAATGTTACTTAACTTAAGTTTCTTCTGCCTGGTCCATTGATGAATTAATGGGAAATTTTCATGCTTCACAAATTTCATTCACATTAATTGTCATCCGAGCTGCACACTCGTCATGTAAACAAAGCATGGACAGACTTCACTGATCTCTTTGACTTCCAAAAGTAACTTCAAAACTGACAAAACAACAACTCAACAACTAACTCGCAGCCTTGCTGCATTGCTTTACATAGAATTTTAACAATAGCTTCCAAAATAAAGCACTATTAATTTTGTACAATTTTTATGTTACAATTAAAATTTACAAAGCGTAAAGAAACTGATGTTAGAGGCGAATAAGGTATAAAATACAATATTCAATGACAATATTTTATAGTAATATCTTTAGTTTTCCATAAGAAAATCATTCTGAACTTTAATTACAATAATGTCTCGTATTATTTTTAGTTATGTAATTAATTACAGTTTGGATTTGGTTACTAACATGTAATGGTAGTACAGAGATCATACTTTATCCAATTAAATACATAGAATGTACAAAGAAGACCTCAAATTCTGGAAATTGAAAACTGTGAGATGAAACAATTAGAGAGTTAATTATAAATGTAATTAAAAAGAATATTAATTGCAGAGGAAGACATAAAAATAAATAACAAATGAAAATACATCGCTTGTTAATAACTTTAAAGCTGTTTCTCAAGATAGTGTGGTCTAAGGTTTCTGGACTTTTAGATTACAATTTTGTTAATTAGAAGCATTGATTTTTCATGCTAACATCTCTGCAGTCTATAGTTATTTTTTTCTAAGGACTTATTACTTCAATTTCTTGATTAATTAATTTAGTATATGTACATAATTTTGTCAATGACAACAATCCACCGATAATTACGACAACGCACGTCCTTCCAGAACATTCCACACTCCTTTGCAATGAATATCAAGTTTTTTTATCAATTAGGACAGAATTATATATATATATATATATATATATATATATATATATATATATATATATATAAGGCCCTAGGAAGCACTGAATTTTCTGATAACTATCCAGATGTATATTAAAAAAAGGGTGGTATCGGACATTTCATATGAGTCCTGGGGGAGGTTGTACCGCTATACACGCACAATTTCGTTGACGTTCCTGACATGAGCATTGTCGGTAGACGTCAAAGGGCGTCCTGAGCGAGGGACAATTTTCACTTCCGTGCGGCCATTTTTAAATCGTGTGAACCACTCGTAACACCGAGTATGCCCTAAGCACTCGTCACCGTAGGCTTCCGGCATCCTTTGGTCTGTGTATGTAATGTTTTTCTTGAGTTTCACGCAAAATGTAATGCAGACGCGTTGCTCCTCTAACTCTGCCATCTCGAAATTTGTAAACTGTTCTACACAACGTTCTACTCTATACAGCACTGAACAATAACTAACAGACGCACAACAATGAAGCTGCCGGCAGTTACACATTACACACGCGTGTGCATTTCTCTCCAACACACCATTGGTGCGAAATTACGAATGTACCGGAATTTTTTGAACAGATATCGTGTATCAACGAACTTTCATTTGTAACATTACCAGATGCGAAGTGTTTCTTCCTTTTTTGCAAGTAATATGAATACTGCAGTAAATAGAAAATCAAGTACAGTCTAAGAAAAATAATGAAATTTTCATGAACATTAATAAATGGTTCTTCTTTCTCAGAAAACTTCGAAAAACCACACTACAAAGAGTTTAGAACGCGCAAGAAGTTTCCCGCCAGTATATGCCTAAAATATGACGACAGATACATGGGAGAAATTGATAGTAGTACGTTGTTGGATTACAGCTTGACAACAAATTCATCTGGGAGGAGCATACCACAGAACCGCTGAAGCACCGACACAGATCTCTATTTTCAATGCGTATGTTACCAGACATAGATGGTATAAAAATATAAGGGCTAACACACTACGATTTTTTTTCATTCCGCATTGTCATATGGGATTATTTTTTGGGGTAATTCATCAACCCAAGTTAAGGTTTTCATGGACCAACATCGTGTAATAAGAATTATTTGTGGTGTGAACTTAGGAACATCCTGCAGAGTCGTGTTTAGAGAACTACGGATACTAACTACTGGTTCCCGATTTATTTATTCCTTAGTGAAATTTCTCACTAAAAATATATTATTTTTTCAAACCAACAACTCAGTTCGTGGAATCCGTACTGGGAATAAGAACGATATAAACACGGATTTAAAGCCACTCACTTTAGTCCAGAAAGGCGTCCATTATTGAGGAACACACGTTTTCAATAACTCCGCGGAAGCAATAAAAATTTTAACTGTTGATAATGTTCAATTTAAGAGGAGCCTATAAGATTTATTAATGGACAGCTTCCATTCCAATGATGAATTTCTTAGTAACTGGTGTGTATACATTGCTAATAACATCAAATAACGCGATTATTACGTACTGTTTGACTTCTGTACAAACTCAGTGCAGTAATGTGATTATTTTTAAGAAACGTTGTAAACTGATTTTTCTGTTTGATGATGCATTGCTGTGTTAGCTTAAGATTTATCATATGAGCCATAGTGCATTAAACATTTACATGTTTTGTGACTTGTTTGCTGTGACCTTGTAAGATTTTTATTTATTCCACATCAATGACAATTATTTCACTTGGAATCTGTGGAAGATGCATTAGCATATTGATTTTTCTTTGTACACTTTTACTGTGTGTTGCTGCTTCCTGGCATGTTCCTCATCCTGGAGGATCTCATTATGGATCTGTTGGAACATAAAGTACATCTAATCTGATCTACGTCTGTCTGTCCGTGTGGTGGGGCAAGATGTGAGTTCGTTTAGCGGGGAGGGTGGCACAGTTTGCATTAAATCCACCCCCTTTCTCCCAATGTAGAATGCACGCCGCTGGAAGCAGTATGTGGATTATGGGGAGGTTATTGATGCAGCAAGTCATTGGCATAGTATAGTAAGCAGGTTGAAAAGAAGATGCAGCAGTTACGCAGAGATGAAAGGTTTGCACAGGGTAGACCAGCTTAGAGAGCTGCATCAAGCACGTCTTCGGAATGAAGACCACGACAGCAACATAATCCAAAAATTAACAAACTGAGGAAGGTGGTCATAAACCATCTAAATCGTTCTCTGAATCGCGCTGTTCTCACGTTACATGCCGAAAGCCATGTATCAAGGCAAACAGGAGGATGCAGTAATTCTTCCTTTTACGAAAAGCTTTTGACTCATAAAGTTCAACTGCTCGAACAGCTGAATTCGAATAGAAATAAATTTAAAATACGGAGATATTTCTTTTCTACGTAACATCGTCATTTATCTGTAAACTGTACTTTTGTATACAATCGATGTTTGAAGGTTAATGAATCTGGCCGGCCGGAGTGGCCGAGCGGTTCTAGGCGCTACAGTCAGGAACCGCGCGACCGCTGCGATCGCAGGTTCGAATCCTGCCTCGGGCATTCGTGTTTGTGATGTACTTTGGTTAGTTGGGTTTAAGTAGTTCTAAGTTCTAGGGGACTAATGACCACAACAGTTAAGTCCCATAGTGCTCAGAGCCATTTGAACCATTAATGAATCTGAAGACGAGAGGAGCACAACGTTGTATAATAGACATTTACGACTAACAGATTCACAAGAGTCTCTAACTGAGGTATTATTAGACAAAGAACTAAATATTTGCTTCAAAGTATTTATGGTATCACTTGCACTGCACACACAGTAATATTTCCCAAAACAGAAGTCGAGCTTTCGGACGTCATTCTCTTATTCATTATGAAAGGACATATGTGAAGTTTCATAATTAGTATATATACATACATATTTTGGTACGTGTCTTGGATCTACCTATATCTTGCCGTCTTGTGGGGTAGTTGTTGTTATTGTATGATACTACTCGTTTGCTGTTAAGTTATTGTTATCTGTACAAGTGTAGTGTTTCTGTTGTAGGAGATCATTATGTGCTGTGCAGAGAATACTTGTCAATATACAGGATGTAAAAAAAACACATATAAAAATTTTAGATTGTTGAAGAAGATAAAAAGAAATACTTTTTTATGTGACAAGAATGTGACAGGCGTACAACTTTTGACGAGAGGGGGGTGGGGGTGGGGGTGGGAGGGGGTGAGAGAGAGAGAGAGAGAGAGAGAGAGAGAGAGAAACGTTTGATGTATGAGACACCAACAGACATTGAAGAAGAGCTGGATGCCCATTTGGTTGAAGCTGCAGCCATTATTCGTGAAACACATCATTTTTTTTAACATGTTAGACAATTATTGATACTCACATGCCGTTGTGTATCACTGTTAACTGACGACATTTTCAGCAACATCCTTGGAACAATATTCATAACAGAGCAGTATGAACACCATATCTGAACATCACTAGCGTCAAAACCTTCATCAATGGTGCAATAGTGACATTACTGTCACATAAAAAGTGTTTATTTTTATCTTATCTAGCAATCTAAAATCATGTAGACGAGCTTTTTTATGACGTTCTCCCAATATTTACTAATGTTTTAACTATATATTTACTTTACCTTATCTAATTATGGGCATCAGAACCTGTCTCACAACGGGTATCCATATATAGTACCATTTTTTACATCGTGATTACCTAAGAAAGAACAATTTTACGAGGGGCCTTGAATAAATAATACAACACTTTTTTCTCGGCCAGTTTCGCGTGAAAAAAATGCAGAATTTGTTGCGGGACATCGTAAAATATTCCCTCTTCAGCCCCTGTGCGTTCATGAAGTTTCGATGGGTGGCGACGAGATAAGTAGCCTTCAAAATGGAGGTGCCTTCGAAGCTGAGAGCTATTACTGAGTTTCTTTTGGCGGAAAACCAAAGCATCGAAGATGTTTATAGGCGCTTGCGGAATGTCTACTGAGACCTGGCACTGAACAAAATCAGGGTGAGTCGTTGGGCGAGGCGTCTGTCACCATCGCAACGAAGTCGCGCGCAAACCTGTCCGATCTCCCGCGTGCGGCCGGCCGCACACAGCTGTGACTCCTGCAGTGTTGGAACGTGCGGACACTCTCATTCGAGGTGATCGACGGATGCAAACGAACTTCTCCTTCTCCATGACAACGCAAGGCCTCACTCAAGTCTGCGCACCCGAGGGAAGCTCACAAAACTTCTTTGGACTGCTCACCCTCATCCACCCTACAGCCTGGATCTCACACCTTCCGACTTCCATATGCTTGGGCCAATGAAGGATGCACACCGCAGGAAGAAGTAGGTGGGTGATGGGGAGGTTACTGATGGAGCAAGACCTCGGATCCTACGTCGACCAGTAGAGTGGTGCTATGCGGGCGCTCAGGCACTCTGAGTAAGCTGCCGTTAGACTGAGGGATTGAACGGAGATTATAGGGTGTCGTAGCTAAGCTTAAAGTGTGGGGAACAATATGGTGTACTGGAATCCTGAGTAAAACTAACTTGTTTTGAGAAAAAGAGCTACATTACTTACTGAATGCCCCTCACAATATGACAAATATATTAAAATGATTTGAGTGTCTATAGTGACAACGAGAGTAAACAATATTGACTATGAACTAATAAAGGTGATTCTGTCAGAACTTGTACTACTGCTGGTATAGTGATAACAATAATAATAGTAATACTAATAATAACGGCAGTAATGGCAATAATAATAGTGGCAGATACAACAAGAATTTATAGGTGTACAAAATGTATGTCTTCTGATGTAGCGAGTTCTGGGGTAAGGAGTTTTAAAGAGACTGCACCTGCTAAGAATGCTGGGAAACGAAGAAGATCTAACTGAAAAAATGGATGTACAAGGGTAACGAGTACAGGAACAGTGGCAATCATTATCGTTGCTTTAGTAGATATGTCATCAACTGTCTTCTGAAGTTAGAGATGTTATTCAGTTCTCTGATATAAGGCGGGAAGTTATTCCAGATTCGAGTTCTTGCTGCCGTGAAGGACTTCGAGAAAATTGTTGAACGATGGGCTGGACAGAAAAGATTTTGCTCTGATGGGAATTTCTGCCCTCTTGTCCAGACAAGAGCGTTTGTGATCTAAAGCGAGAACTACGAACCATACAATTTGGGAGTTTGGCAGCAGTAAAACTGGTGTAGAATTGTTAGCCCATCGTTGTTGTTGGTTCTTATTCGTAACAACTGGCTCGTTTTCTAGCGTCTTGTCGCGGGAGCGGAAGTTTTTGGACAAACGCTACGTCGTTCTTCCCTTGTCCAAGTCTAATGTTCTACAGTGTTCCTGCGAGTCTTTGATACGATGTGGCATGTGCTTACCCATCGGTGTAAGGCAGGGGGGGGGGGGGAAATTAATGCAACCTGCCCCCCCCCCCCCCGCCAAACTAACTCACATCTTGCCCCACCACACGGCCGGCCGCGGTGGTCTAGCGGTTCTGGCGCTGCAGTCCGGCACCGCGGGACTGCTGCGGTCGCAGGTTCGAATCCTGCCTTGGGCATGGGTGCGTGTGGTGTCCTTAGGTTAGTTAGGTTTAAGTAGTTCTAAGTTCTAGGGGACTTATGACCTAAGATGTTGAGTCCCATAGTGCTCAGAGCCATTTGAACCATTTGAACCCACCACACGGACAGACAGATGTATCCATTACATCAGATTAGATGTGCATTACGTTCCAATAGATCCATAATGAGGAGACCCTCTAGGATGCGCAGCACATCAGGAAACTAGAATATGCAATAAAATTTACAACGAAAAACCAATATGAAGAGGTTAAAAATCAGACAACCAGTTGCAAAACAAAAGCTTATTAGCCATCGACCTAGTTTTCGATATTTCTAAAAATATCTTCTTCTGAAGGAGTGGGCCATGTTTTTAAAATTTACAGTTGCTGTTTTGCAGCCATGTTTAAGATTTTGAAAACGAATATGCTTATGCACCTTCCACGCTTCTCAAGTGAAAGCCTGTCTGTTCCCTCCATTGCCAAACTGACGTATCCTTCATGCCACAGAATGTATCTTCCAATTGATCCCTTCCTTTAAATCAAGTTGTGCCATCAATTTCTTTTCTTTCCAATTAGTCTGAGTACCTACTCGTTATTTATTCGATTTATTCTTCACATTTTCTACATTCTCCTTCTATTCTCTTCTTGTTCGAAGTGTTTTATCGTCCACGAGGCTTACTCCAGACAAATACCTTCAGAAAAGATTTTAGATTAACATAAGATGTTAACAAACTTCTCTTTCGTAAAAGCTCTTTCCCTGCTGTATTTTATATACTCTCTACGGCATGCATCGTCATTTATTTTGCTACACAAATAACATAACTGATCTACGAGGGGCGTTTGAAAAGTCCGTGCAATGTCCGAGAGATGGTACTACCGGCGCGTATCGAGGTCATGTTTAGTTAGTAGCGTCTTTGGAAAGAACGCACACCAAGTTTCAGCCATATTGGTCTATTTCTTTGTGTTTGGCATTCGTGTGAATCAAGAAAGTCGAGTGATTGTCAAAAAATGGACGAAAAAGAATTTCGTGTGGTGATTAAAGATTACTTTATGAAAGGCGAAACGCCTCTGGAGACTAGTGAGAAGCTTGATAAACATTGCGGTGACTCTGCACGTTCGATTAGAACAGTTTATAAGCGGTTTCAAAATTTTCGGAGTGGCCATATGGGCACAAGTGATGCTGAATGTTCTGGACGCCCTGTGGAGGTTACGACTCCATAAATCACTGACAAAATCCGTGATATGGTGACGGATGACAGAAGAGTTAAGGCGCGTGAGATTGCTAGTGCTGTGGGCATCTAGAATGAAAGGGTACATAATATTTTGCATAAATATTTGGACATGAGAAAGCTATCCGCAAGATGGGTTCCGCGACTGCTCACGCTTAACCAAAAACGGAATCGTGTGAAGTGTTGCGAAGAAGGTTTGCAGCTGTTCAGGAAGAATGTGCAGGACTTTAAGCGTCGTTTCGTCACTGTGGATCAAACATGGATACATTACTATACTTCTGAGACCAAACAACAATCTAAACAATTGGTTACCAATGGAGAATCTGCACCAAAAAAGGCGAAGACCATTCCTTCAGCTTGAAAGGTTATGGTGACTGTCTTTTGGGATTCGCAAGGGATAATCCTCATCGACTATCTGGAAAAGTTAAAACTATTACAGGTGCATATTATTCATCGTTATTGGACCGTTTTAAAACCGAGGTGCAAGAAAAACACCGGCGATTGGACCGCAAAAAACTCCTTTTCCATCACGACAATGCACCAGCACACACCTCAGCATTTGTTGCCGCAAAATTAATGGAAATAGGATTCCAACTCGTGTCAAATCCCCTCTATTCTCCCTTGGAATACTATTTGTTCACCAATTTGAAGAAATGGCTGGCAGGACAAAGATTTTGTTCAAACAAGGAGGTGATTGCAGCAACTAATAGCTATTTTGCAGACTTGGACAATTCCTACTATTCAGAAGGGATCAACAAATTAGAACAGCGTTGGACGAAGCGTGTAAGTCTAAAAGGAGACTATGTCGAAAAATAAAAAAGGTTTACCCCAAACTCGTAAGTAGTTTTTCTTTTTGGGCGGACTTTTCAAACACCCCTCGTACAATAAGGGGAAATCAAAAAGTTTTCGTTCGAAGTCCGTATAGTCTATATTCGGAATCCCAATCAGACAAAATCGCCGTGTGCATTGAGCCTCACCGACGCTCCAGATTGAAGGTACCCGTTTAGTAAAACTCCGTGTCTTGCTGTGTGAAGAAGACCGTAACTGCCTGCTACACACCCTCGTCCAGCGGTAATCGTCGACATTTCAAAGCCTTTTTTGAGAGATCGAAGACGTGATAATCGCATGGGGAGAGCTCAATATCATAGAGCGGATGCTCGAGGGCCTCCCACTTGAGTCGACGTGACCTCTCTGCATTTCATTTGCGTTATCGCGAAGCAGCAGCACCTCTTGGCGCACCATTCCAGAACGGTGGTTTTCGACAGACATGCAGCCTCATGCACAGTCTTCATTCTGCGATGGATGTCTACCCTTGTTTGCTCTTCGGTAGCCAAGAAAAGATTAACAGTACTTTGATTCTGTGTGGACGCATTTGGTAATAAATCTGTCGGCACACGGACCGTGTATTCGAACGTCAACGTTGGGTCTGCCCAGTTTCTAACGTCATAGCGCGGAAAAAGCACGTTGGGGAGTCTTTCCGAACGTACAGAGCAAATCTAGCATACCAGATACTCTGAAAGTACGTTCGAACGTAGACCAATGAGATGGAAGAACGCGACCTACGTCACATGTGGCTATCTCTCTTCAGCGCAGAGACGCGAGACATTGAATTGGCTTTCTGTTAAAGCCCATAAGTATATATGCCGCTTCTCAGCACCAGCAAATGGAGGATCACTCGAAAACCCATCGTTAATTGTACGATTTCTTAGAATGAAATGACAGTTTACGTCATACTGGTGGCTAAAGAATTATTGTGATTTGCTTATTATGAAAGTATGCCGTTTTAAGGCAACGCCACATTGAGTATCCGTCCAAACCGCGTTGTTCTTGGTACAGTTTGTTATAATTAAATGTCAGTTAATAGCATATCAACGATTAAAGCTTTCAGGACATGTTAAGATTTAAGTACGGTCGTCGATCATAAAAGGTCAGTGTAGTGCGCGGAGTAGAGATGCAGCGTTGTAATGTAATTGGCGGTTTGTGACTGGTTCGCATCTGACTAGATCCGAACCTCTCTCTCTTTTTTTTTAATTATATTCGATGTTATATAAAAATAAGTGCACTCTTTCTGAAAAGTGGTTTGTTCTTGGGCTTTTATCTACAAGACAGCTTGCACAACTTGCGGTGAGATATTTTGCACATTCCTGTTCCAAGTTTAGTACTACACTTGCGAAGATTCTGCTACTGAGTAGGAACAGTGATCAAGTAAAAATGACCTTAGGATTTTACAAAAAGTGAGAATGATGAAATAATTTCCATCTTATGTGGAGAACTACTGTAAATTTTATCCCACTACTTGTTATGTAACTTTTATAAGTCGATGTATCGTATTGACTTGACACGGTACATTCCTTTTTGCCTCGTAACGTGTTCATGGATATTGAGGATTTTATTTTTCTATTCTGCAGACAGAACAACATGACTAGCATATGGACAAGGGAGGAAATGTGCGTTTTAATAGAGCTCGCGTTGAAATCTTACGCTCTTCCATTTTGTAGCCCGTGTCATTTGCGAGCCAGATACAACCGACAACCGCCGCTGGAGCGCGCTGTGTTCGTGTATAGCATTAAGCCCTGAATAAAGCAAGTACCGCCAACTCGGCGGCAGCCGCTACCTTGGGCCCAAACGGCTGCAGCAGCGCTATAGACAGAAGTGTTAATTCTCATATATAAGGAAGTGAACGGGACTGTATGTGCATGTTACACCCAAGTGTGTAAAGGAAACAATGAACCACAGTTTTAAACTGTTTTCTGGTTTCTGCTGCAAATATAACTTACTTTACTTTACTTTACTTTACATGTGGCAAGGGCCTTACCGACCATACGCCTGCTCTATGAGCCTCTTCCACTTCTGCCTGTCCACTGCGCTGTTTGTCCAGTTGCTGTTGCCGTTCATCCTAGTTGTGTCCTCCCGAATGTTACCCCGCCATTTGATTCTGGGTCTCCCTCTTCTTCTCGTTCCAACTATTGTTCTGCTGAATGCCATTCTAGGTAGTCTATTCTCTGTCATTCTTGCTATATGGCCTGCCCAATTCAACCTTCTCCTCTTGAGCACTTCGACGATGTTCATTTCTTCTTATTCTCCATTCCATGTTATTTTCATCGCATACAGGTCCAAAAATTTTCCTTTGTACGTTTCTTTCGAATATTAACAGTTTTTCTTCATCTTTCTTTCTAAATATTAATGTTCCACATCCATATAACATCACAGGTATAATGGTCGATTGACATAAGCGGATTCTGAAGTTACTGCTAAGTGATCTTTTTCTTAGAATTTTGATGAAACTAAAAAGTGTCTTGTTTGCTGTTGATAAACGGGCATTTATTTCTATATCTGTTCTGTTGTTATTACTAAAAATACTTCCTAGGTACTTGAAGTGTTCAACAGTCTTGAAGCTGAATCCATCTACAGTCAGAGGTGCATCTTTTCTGGTTTTCTTACTTATGGGCAGGTATTCTGTCTTTTATTCATTAACATGTAATCCTGTTTTCTCAGCAATTTTGTAGTAATTTTGCATCATTCTGATTAATTCTCTTTTGGAACTACTTATTAGTGCTACATCATCTGCATAGGCAAGTCTTGTAATGTTCACATCCTGTAGCTGGATCCCTTGTGGACTGGTTTTAGAAAATTCTCTATCAATCTTCTCTAGGACAAGGTTAAATAAAATACGTGAAACGGGAACCCCTTTGTCTCAGTCCAGTGTACACCTTAAAATCTTCAGTTTCTCCTACCGGTGTCTTTATGCGGCATAAAGTTTCATCGATACACATTTTAACTAATCTGATTAATTTTGATGGTATTTTAAATTCCTTCATTATATTAGGAGTGTCTGTCGGTGTATACTATCATAGGCCTTTTTAAAGTCTACGAATAATATCTGGACATCTACATTAAATTCCCACGCCTTCTCAGTTACTTGTCTTACGGTGAATAAATGATCTAATGTGGATCTGTTTCTGTGGAAACCGTATTGGTAGTCCCCAGTCAGTTCTTCTGTTATTGGTATCAGCCTGTTTAATAGGCAGCTTGATAAGATTTTGTAGGTGACATCAAGTAAGGCAATTCCTCTGTAGTTATCACAAACTAGTGGATCATTCTTCTTAAATATGAGGCACACAACTGCAGTTTTCCAATCTGCAGGAATGGTTTCCGTCTCCCAAATTGTTTCTATTAACGCCTGTATTTCTAATTCCAGTTGTGGACCTCCATTCTTTAATAACTAGGCGTATGTCTTGTCCTCGCCACAAGCCTTGTTATTCTTTAATTTCTTTATTGCTTGCTGTATTTCATTTACTGATAGGGTAGTAACTGTATCCGCTGTCTCAATTGTATCAGGTTCCTCCAATTTAAAGTAAGAGCGTGGGTCATTGTAGTTGAGAAGTTGTGAAAAGTATGTCTTCCATCTGTTTTGTATGTCACTTTTGTTGGTCAATATTTTCCCATACTGATCCTTTATAAACTGTTCCCTTTTATTGTATTTACCAAAGGATTTTTTTATATTTTGATACATCTGCCTTGTCCTGTGATGTTGGAAATCATCCTCTGCTTCTCTGATCATATTGTTATAGTATTCCGTTTTCTCTTGTCTTAGGGTTCTTTGCGTTTCTTGGCGGAGTTTATAGTATCTTTCCTTCAATGTCATATTGTCCCTTTCTTTAATCCAGGCATTCCTCGCATTTCTTCTTTCCAGCACTTTTTCTTGAAAAAAAAATATAAAGTGAATAAAATTACGACTTTCATAAGTCCGTCTCTGAGATCATAGCATTTCATTTCCTGCACAATAGGGCTAAAACTTTCTTGAACTTCTTTCTGTAATAGTAATACATGCTCGAGATATAACAGCATTATATGTGATGCCCATTCAGTTTGTGACGCAGATGTTTGTGAATTGCAGACCGTATTGGAACACAAACGCATACTTCTGTTTATGTATTAACGTCTTGAATGTTTCTGTTTGTTTTGCAGATTATAGCTCTTTTTGCATTTACATAAAATAATTAACAAAAAAATACATGAAATAAATTATTTGCCTGGTGCCTGCCTCTTAAAATAACCTTACCGCATTTCTCATTCCTGTAATTTTATTGTGACATTTTGCAGTGATGTTAGGGTTGCCATACCTAGCTGGGACCTCATCGCGCCACTCTGAGGTGGGAGTGTAGACATAAAGTAAAAAATTTGTTTAATATAATTACGTTTTATTTAGAACGCAATTACAGGGAACTTGTTGCCGCAGAATTAGTTGGTATACCATATATGTCAGAAGATTTCATCTTTTTCAGCAAGTCTTTCTTTCTTTTTACGTATTTATAAAACTCCATGCAAGTCAGTTGTAATTAAACTGGCACTGTAAGATTGATTCCAAGGTCTCTGGCAGAAGTTGATTTCTTTCATCAGTCCAGCTCTTAACAGTAATGCAAAATCGGAACAAAATTGTGTCTTGTCGGGATGTCCGGACAAGAAAGACCACAACGGTGACGACCCCGATATATACTGGGACGGATGGAAACCGTAAGTGGAGTCCATCTCTGTCTGGCGGTTATATTTCCTCAAAATAATGTACACTCTTTTGTCAAAAATATGTGTACAACTATCTCTGCGGCAGTGTGACAAACCGAATACTATAAGTGTGTTTCTTGGCTGCTTTACATGCATCTCCCTCCAGTACTTGAAGCGATAATTCCGATTCCAATATTTGTTTTCCATTCACATAGACTTTTTTTCCCATTTGAATAATGTTTAAAACTGCTTCTGATAAAAATTCCAAGCTGTCGCCGATCGTGTAATTCTGAGTTTGGTTGATCTAGTCATTCAAACTGTCCACCCGCTTAAAGTGGTACACAGTACACATCACATACACGTATTTCTGTTTAACTTGTTCAACTGTTTTCCTTGCTAGATAATTCAGAAACTGTTCTTCCTCTTGTGAAATCTTATCTACGGCGCTTGTGTCTAAATTTGAACTCACAGGTAGGGCTGCACCGTTGGTGCGTTCTGACTCATCACAAGCACGCGTGTGTTCTGGGTAGCCGGTGAGCAACTGAGCATTTCTGTCTGATAACTGCCATGCCGACTGGCACGCAAATATTGCGACACAGCAATCAGCCGCAGAATCGTCATAGAACTGAAGGAATCTGGAAATGCGATTATTCACTTGAACAATGCCGGAAAACTTGTCCAAGGCATCTAGTGAAAGCCTGCCCAATAAAACACAGTGGAAATCTTTTTCATTCGAAAGTTGATTCTGAGTGTTAACCCCTGTTGTTGACAGCTAGTGGAGAACTTCAGGGCGTCATCGTGTTTGCCTCAAAGAGCTTCACACACTGCAGTTTTTCAGTTCATCGAGATCATTAATTTAAACAGTCGGAAAACTATGTATATAAAATACGCAGTTGACGCAGCAGAACCTTAAAGTATTACATAACTTATGCTGAAACACTATGATTTTAAAATGCTTAAGCAAGACCATGTGTCTCTTCTCCAGATCTTCAGATCTACTAAAGCTAGTGGAGAACTTCAGGGCGTCATCGTGTTTGCCTGCCTCAAAGAGCTTCACACACTGCAGTTTTTCAGTTCATCGAGATCATTAATTTAAACAGTCGGAAAACTATGTATATAAAATACGCAGTTGACGCAGCAGAACCTTAAAGTATTACATAACTGATGCTGAAACACTATGATTTTAAAATGCTTAAGCAGGACCAACTTTCATTTTATGGTAATGCTGTGGTCCTATTACATTTTCTCGTGAGATCCAAGCAGTGTCCTATTTTTATTCTTTGGCAAAATCATACAGCTTTACAACATGATCGATTGACATTACTGGAAGTTGGAAATTTTAGTTTTCAACGACTTGTTTGGGAGAAATAAGGACGGAAATTGTTATATGACTTCTCAGATTCTTCAGAATAAGAGCTGCATCAAGCATGAAATACTGTTTCTTAACATCATTCCCGTGATTCATCTCAAACTAATCAAATGTTATATGAGGCTAATTAATGAAAATAGATATTAAAATGTAATATAACGCGGAATTTAAACCTCATACATAACTGTATTACAAATAAAGTAAAAAGAATTGCTCGTAATGAGGACTGATCTTGAAACGTTGCATTTTGAGTCCAGTACGCTATCAATTACGATGTATGTGATTACGTAATGCAAGTACTACATAATGGGCTAATATTTAAGCTCATTGTTAAGTAATCTACAATGAGAGATATGTTTCTTTATTTCATGTAGTCTAGCAGACTCGTATGGAAATGTCCTTCCTTCTACTTCGATACAGCCGTATATAGCATCTTTCCGCAATCCTGCCCAGTCAAAAACGAAAAAAAACCCTGCCCCACCCTCTGCCATCGAATAGCAGTTTACTGCACGTCACTGCGGCACTCTTCACAAAAGATTACTTGACACGTTTTATTATGTTCTTAATTCGATATAAAACGAGTCAGTAAGTTTGACACGCCACTGGCCATAAAAATTGCTACACCACGAAGATGACGTGCTACAGACGCGAAATTTAACCTACAGGAAGAAGATGCTGTGATATGCAAATGATTAGCTTTTCAGAGAATTCACACCTACTACGTGCTGACATGAGGAAAGTTTCCATACCGATTTCTCATACAGAAACAGCAGTTGACCGGCGTTCCCTGGTGAAACGTTGTTGTGATGCCTTGTGTAAGGAGGAGAAATGCGTACCATCACGTTTCCGACTTTGATAAAGGTCGGATTGTAGCCTATCGCGATTGCGGTTTTTTCGTATCGCGACATTGTTGCTCGCGTTGGTCAAGATCCAGTGACTGTTAGCAGAATATGGAACCGGTCGGTTCAGAAGGGTAATACGGAACGCCGTGCTGGATCCCAATGGCCTCGTATCACTAGCAGTCGAGATGACAGGCATCTTATCCGCATGGCTGTAACGGATCGTGCAGCCACGTCTCGATCCCTAGTCAACATATGGGGACGTTTGCAAGACAACATCCATCTGCACGAATAGTTCGACGACGTTCGCAGCAGCATGCTCGGAGACCATGGCAGCGGTTACCCTTGACGCTGCATCACAGACAGGAGCGCCTGCGATGGTGTACTCAACGACGAACCTGGGTGCACGAATGGCAAAACGTCATTTTTTCGGACGAATCCAGGTTCTGTTTACAGCATCATAATGGTCGTATCTGTGTTTGGCGACATCGCGGTGAACGCACATTGGAAGCGTGTATTCGTCATCGCCATACTGGCGTACTAACCGGCGTGATGGCATGGGGTGCCATTGGTTACACGTCTCGGTCACCTCTTGTTCGCATTGACGGCACTTTGAACAGTGGACATTACATTTCAGATGTGTTACGACCCGTGGCCCTACCCTTCATTCGATCCCTGCGAAACCCTACATTTCAGCAGGATAATGCACGACCGCATGTTGCAGGTCCTGTACGTGCCTTTCTGGATACAGAAAATGTTCGACTGCTGCTCCGGCCAGCACATTCTCCCGATCTCTCACCAATTGAAAACGCCTGGCCAATGGTGGCCGAGCAACTGCTTCGTCACAATACGCCAGTCACTACTCTTGATGAACTGGGGTATCGTGTTGAAGCTGCATGGGCAGCTGTACTTGTACACGCCAACCAAGCTCTGTTTGACATAATGCCCAGGCGTATCAAGGTCGTTATTACGGCCAGAGGTGGTTGTTCTGGGTACTGATTTCTCAGGATCTATGCACCCAAATTGCGTGAAAATGTAATCACATGTCAGTTCTCGTATAATATATTTGTCCAATGAATACCCGTTTATCATCTGCATTTCTTCTTGGTGTAGCAATTTTAATGGCCAGCTAATAGACCATTCTTCCCACTTACTCACATGTACTGCTTGGGTCCAAATTGGCAGCCTTGTACCAAGTGATGCTCAACTGCCCAATGGAAGCGCTCGGTTATCGGCAATCCACATATAAAAGCTTGTTGCTCTTTCTTTATTCAGGGCTTTAGTATGGCATATTGAGACACACGAAACGTATACCCACGTCGCATAATGCCTGAGCGTTCGACAGCACGTTCAACGGCGACTGTTTAACGTCACCATAGTCCACGTTTCCGCATGCACGTCGGAAAAACACGAATGCCACGCTATTCCCTTGCGTACGTCGGTCTTACATACTCGCGTCCGAGGCGCTACGTCACATATACGCTGCAGCAGTGCCCTCAAACGGAAACTTTTTGATCGCGTCTTACATTTTTAGTGTCTTTATATTCTGATTTAATTCCCTCGACATTTAACTCGACTTCATCCAGTTACCCTTTCTCACTTTTGTTGATGTTCGTCTTTAATATCTTTCTAAATACTGCCCACTACTTTCAATTGAAGTGTGCCGTCGGCAAATCTCAACGTTTATACCTCTTCTCCCTAAGTTTAGATTTGCTTCCCAAATTTCTCAATCACCCTCTGTCCTTCCCACCGTCTGTATTCCCACATCTGCTTCACCTCTGCCTATGATCTCCATATTTCTCCCCCCTAATAGACCCCTACCCCGCCACCTCTATGAAACATATTCTCTCCTCCCACAATACGTTTTCACCCAGTGCAGGTCCTTCAGGTTTTGAGTAAAAGTGCAGTGCTCCACCGCTTTTTTTCTTTTTTTCATGGAAGAATATCACCTCATCACCACTGTTTTTAAATTGTGTATATTTTTTCACCTTTTAGTAGTCCGCCATTAATCTTTTAACTTAAAACGTAAACAGTCCTCATATTTTTATTTTTCTATCATATTTGGCATCTTTTATGAATACTCTTGGCTGAAGAGCGGAGTACTGTAACGCGCAGACACCTTTCCCCCCACCCCCACCCCACTACCCCCGACCATCAAACATGTGGGGCGTTGGGATGAAATAACAACAAAGAAAAGAAATTTTCTCAATGGCTTCCTTTACTGGTTGCTGAATTACATTGGTGATAGGTTATTACCATGTCACATGCCCTTCTAAACTACTGCTTCATCTAAATATCCTTCAGATTTTTAGACTGTAGTCTGGTTTGTGTAAAAATAGTAGCTAACTGTTCGCTTCCTGTATTTTATCTCCTGCTACCCTTGCCGGCCGAGGTGGCCGAGCGGTTCTAGGCGCTACAGTCTGGAACCGCGCGACCGCTACGGTCGCAGGTTCGAATCCTGGCTCGGGCATGGGTGTGTGTGATGTCCTTAGGTTAGTTAGGTTTAAGTAGTTCTAAGTTGTATGGGACTGATGACCTCAGAAGTTAAGTCCCATAGTGCTCAGAGCCATTTTGAACCCTGCTACCCTTCAGAATTTGACGTGGTCGATTCCAGTCAACACTGTCAAAAGATTTTTCTAAATTTAGAAATTCTATCAGGGCAATAGGGCGGATGCTCGACTGTCTCGCACTTGAGTTGGCGTATGCAATGCGACTAATGTTCGTAATTCCACTTTTGCGGAGCATTTATTATTATAGGATTGCAATCCAAAAGGTGTAGTGAAATGACGATTCTACATAAAGAGAAGAAAGGGTGGAAACTTGCTCTCTTGGAAGAACTTGATATCGAATAAAAATCTCTCGGTGTACATGCCGCGTCAATTCAGGACAAAACTCCAAGCTGTCGACCACTACCCCTATGGTCGTCGCCTGAATTGACGCGGCATGTACACCAAGAGATTATTATTCAAGAAATACGTCGCGAAAGACTTCGTAGCCAGAACTTGATATCTTTAGAATATGGTCAGTAACGATGGCCTCATCTTAAACAAACAATTACAGTCGCGAAACAAAAGCTTCCTCGACGTCTTCAAACCACTGGTAGCAACTAAATGGTGCTGTGGTTGATGTTTCCGTTCAGTTCCATTTCGGAAACGTTGTTTGTCCCTTTCCTTTATCGACTCTCTACTTCCTCACCGATTGTACAATGTGGTATACCACAGTCTGTTTTGCAGATTTTATCTAAAGCACATTTCTCCCCCCCCCCTTTTTTTCATATTATAACATCTTGATTAAATCCTGCTACAGTACGTTCTTTATTCTCAGAACGTGTTTAGGATTAACCATTTTATTCATTTATGGTACATATTGTCTTAGTCATTTTAAATTAAATATATTTTATTAGTTTTGTATCTTTTACACAGCCTGTCTTTTACGCTACATACAATTTATTTTGTTTAAAACAACGATATATGTATCATGCCGATGTATAACTGTGCCTTGCCGCAGGGGTAACACCGGTTCCCATCAGATCACCGAAGTTAAGCGCTGTCGGGCTGAGCAACCACTTGGATGGGTGACCATCTTGTCTGCAGAGCGCTGTTGGCAAGCGGGGCGCACTCAGCCCTTGTGAAGCAAACTGAGAAGCTGCTTGATTAAGAAGTAGCGGCTCCGGTCCAGTAAACTGACATACGGCCGGGAGAGCGTCGTGCTGACCGCATACGCCTCCATATCCGCATCCAGTGACGCCTGTGGGCTGAGGATGACACGGCGGCCGATCGGTGCCGTTGGGCCTTCATGGCCTATTCGGGCGGCGTTTAGTTTAATTTGATGTGTTATTGTAACAGTTAGGTATTTCATACAGCTGAGCGTTTACCACGCTACTATCGCGTAAGTGGCACGCTCTAAACCATGTTTTGTAACTAGTTGCCACACCATCTGTCCAATGTGTGCTCTTGTAACAAGCTGTACCTGTGTAACAATTTTTGCTGTTTGTATGGAGGACTTTATTCCATATTTTCTACCGTTTGACTTGAGCTCCTTAGCTCATCATGTATATTTACAATTTTAACGTCATGTAATTAAGTACCATTTTTATTCCAAGTTCACCTTTTCAGTAGTGTCAAATATTAAGTACTTTAGATGTTTCTTTTATAATATGTTTACTTTACAATTTGTTTCGTTCTGAAGAAAGATACCCTTAGAAGTATTGACACCCGCTCAATGTATTTTCATTGTAACAGAAAAGTTATTTTCTAAAATTTTAAGAAACGTATTTTTGAAGACATTGTTCTTTTTATGTATTTTTCAGTAAGGATCCCTTAACAATGATTTAAAGTTCACAGGCTCGGTGAGGTTTTGAAGTTGATGTAGTCATTGAGAATGTTAAGTATGTATGTGAACGGTCAGTGTGCCCCAGAGTGTAATAATGCTGAGGTAAAGTGTAAGAGGAACGAAAAACTACATTCAAATTGGTATAACCTGACTTATTCAGCTGCTTCAGAATGCAAGCTACAATTACATATTAAACAAAATTAATACTAAAAATTCTTGAAAAAAATTCAAGTCCTTTACAATATTCATTGAACGTAAAACATTTAGACTGATGTCAAATTAAATGTATCCCTGCTGCCTTTTGGTTTTACCCGAGCAAACAGATTTTCGTAAAACTACTGCTAAAATGGAAACTTTCATGGCTGTAAATGTCACACTTATTAAAATATTCCAGGGTATTGTGTTATTGTCAGGTGAATTTTTCGTTCACACTCAACAACAAGAAATTCATCCAACAGTGGAATAACAGGCCAGAACATATTAATAAAAAACATTGCAACACTTTTCTGACACAGAATTTATGTCGTATCAGCTGTAAGTGAATATACGTACGCATTTGGATTTTTGGTCCCGCTATAGAGATATGTCGCTTCCTAGTCACTATCATGACCTTCATTCCTCGTCTGAGTTCTTGCCAGGCAGTCCTATGAAAACATAACTGGCACAAACATCTGGGCTAATGCTTTCTTCTTTGCCCTCATTTTTACCTTAAAAATATCTCCATTGTCTGATTAATCTAAAGGATTACACACTTTGCATTTCATTGTTCCATGCGAGTCATTTTCTTTGGAAAATGGATTTCTATTGTTGGTTGTAGTTGTCATTTCGCGTATCGTCACACACTGTCTTAAATGATCTTCAAACATCTTTTTTAATTGGCTTATCCGTTGTAATACAACTTATTCCCCTCTTTGTGTTTCTTTGGTTGTTCACTTTTAGGGCAGCCTCGAAAAATATCAGGACAAACAAAATCCTGGTATGGTACTTCCTCATTTGGTGTATTACATAGGTCTTCCTGTGACTCACTTTGGCCTTCCTCACAATCAGTGGCCCTAGGACTTATATTGCACAGTTTACACTACTGCAACGGTGTTACAATGTGCCCCAAGTTAAACTGTTACACTGTACCCCATACGGCAGCTTTGTATATTTTCGTAATTTTAAAAAAAGTGCAAAATGTTACGAATTTTTCACAGTGCGCTTTGATGATGGTCGAAGTAGAGAGGATATAAGAAGTAGACTGGCAATGGCAAGGAAAGCGTTTCTGAAGAAGAAAAATTTGTTAACATCGAGTATAGATTTAAATGTCAGGAAGTCGTTTCTGAAAGTATTTGTATGGAGTGTAGCCATGTATGGAAGTGAAACGTGGACGATAGATAGTTTAGACAAGAAGAGAATAGAAGCTTTCGAAATGTGGTGCTACAGAAAAATGCTAAAGATTAGATGGGTAGATCACATAACTGATGAGGAGGTATTGAATAGAATTGAGGAGAAGAGGAGTTTGTGGCACAACTTGACTAGAAGAAGGGTTCGGTTGGTAGGACATGTTTTGAGACATCAAGGGATCACCAATTTAGTACTGGGGGGCAGCGTGGAGGGTAAAAATCGTAGAGGGAGACCAAGAGATGAATACACTAAGCTGATTCAGAAGGATGTAGGCTGCAGTACGTACTGGGAGATGAAGAAGCTTGCACAGGATACAGTAGCATGGAGAGCTGCATCAAACCAGTCTCTGGACTGAAGACCACAACAACAGTTTGATATGCTCGTACATGACTAGTCATAATACTCAGAATTACAGCCATTTTTCATGGGCATAAATAATAGAGATAATATTATTTTATGGTAAAAATTTACTTCACATACCTCAAAAGATATTTTTTCCCTACATATCAAATATGAACTTTAATCGCTTCCAAAGTGCGCTGGCAAAAAGTGGAAACAAACGTACATTGTAAAAAGCTAAAACACAAAGCTACCAACATGATAATGTACACAAAAATCGAAATGTTACACTGTGCACCATTTTAGACTGTACACCACTTTCGACTACGTATTATGCATTGAAAATTTATTTACAGTTGCTGCTATGAGCCAATGTTTAAAATTGTGAAATACCATAAACGTAGATTTGCCGAATTCTAATCTTAGAATCTAAGATAAAACGTAGGGTCAGTATTACTCGCTTCTTGGCTTATAAGGGATTCTATATTTTGTACCACAAAAGTCGCGTGGAAAAAGCGCGTACTTATTACTCAGACGTGCTTATCTGAGTACAGCTTTCCTTAACACGTCACTCGCTAGAGAGGCGCAACCCAGTTCCTTGTGACACACCCGGGCCGCGGAAATCTACTCCGCCTGGGAGCAAGTGTTTGATCTCCCGAGCACGTGGGCGACGATAAGGGCACTGGCGCGGAGGAAGGGGAAGTCCCGTGCAGAGTCAGCTCCGGCTGACGCCGGCCCAAGGCCGCACTGCCTGCCCACTGCTGCCAACGCTCCGCACGCCGCTGCCCGGGCACGCGCGCGCGACACAGGCGGCTGATCCGTATCAGCCGTGGACCCGGGTGCGACGCCTCATCAGGGTCGAGGAGTCACGGTCCTGTCCCCATACCACATTTTAATATAAGCGTCTATACAAGGTGTCGCAGGGGAAATACACTGCCGGCCATTAAAATTGCTACACCAACAAGAAATGCAGATGATAAACGGGTATTCACTGGACAAATATATTATACTAGAATTGACATGTGATTACATTTTCACGCAATTTGGGTGCATAGATCCTGAGAAATCAGTACCCAGAACAACCACCTCTGGCAGTAATAACGACCTTGATACGCCTGGGCTTTGAGTGAAACATAGCTTGGATGGCGTGTACAGGTACAGCTGTCCACGCAGCTTCAACACGATACCACAGTTCATCAAGAGTAGTGACTGGCGTATTGTGACGAGCCAGTTGCTCGGCCACCATTGACCAGACTTTTTCAATTGGTGAGAAATCTGGAGAATGTGCTGGCCAGGGCAGCAGTCGAACATTTTCTGTATCCAGAAAGGCCCGTACAGGACCTGCAACATGCGGTCCTGCATTATCCTGCTGAGATGTAGGGTTTTTGCAGGGATCGAATGAAGGGTAGAGCCACGGGTCGTAACACATCTGAAATTTAACGTCCACTGTTCAAAGTGCCGTCAATGCTAACAAGAGGTGACCGAGACGAGTAACCAATGGCACCCCATACCATCACGCCGGGTGATACGCCAGTATGGCGAAGACGAATACACGCTTCCAATGTGCGTTCACCGCGATGTCGCCAAACACGGATGCGACCATCATGATGCTGTAAACAAAATCTGGATTCATCCGAAAAAATGACCTTTTGCCTTTCGTTCACCCAGGTTCGTCGTTGAGTACACCATCGCAGGCGATCCTGTCTGTGATGCAGCGTCAAGGGTAACCGCTGCCATGGTCTCCGAGCATGCTGCTGCGAACGTCGTCGAACTGTTCGTGCAGATGGATGTTGTCTTGCAAACGTCCCCATCTGTTGACTAGGGATCGAGACGTAGCTGCACGATCCGTTACAGCCGTGCGGATAAGATGCCTGTCATCTCGACTGCTAGTGATACAAGGCCATTGGGATCCAGCACGGCGTTCCGTATTACCCTCCTGTACCTACCGATTCCATATTCTGCTGACAGTCATTGGATCTCGACCAACGCGAGCAGCAATGGCGCGATACGATAAACCGCAATCGCGATAGGCTACAATCCAACCTTTATCAGTCGGAATCGTGATGGTACGCATTTCTCCTCCTTACACGAGGCATCACAACGACGTTTCACCAGGCAACGCCGGTCAATTGCTGTTTGTGTATGAGAAATCGGTTGGAAACTTTCCTCATGTCAGCACGTTGTAGGTCTCACCACCGGCGCCAACCTTGTGTGAATGTTCTGAAAAGCTAATCATTTGCATATCACAGCATCTTCTTCCTGTCGGTTAATTTCGCGTCTGTAGCACGTCATCTTCGTGGTGTAGCAATTTTAATGGCCAGTAGTGTAGTTCCATTTTCGCTTCGTTATTATGAGGTTTACTCTGAGAAAAAGTGAGGGGTGATAGTAGTAGTGATTCTGAGCAAAAAACTTCATATCGATATACGCACTATTCAAATGTTTTCAGAGATAGAGCACATTTAATATCACTCTAGTACGATTTTCTTGAATAACACGCTAACGGAACACTACAGCGAAAATGTGTCACAATTAAAAATTAAACTATATTAAATTTCCTACGAAAAGTCCTATTAATTATTTTGTCCATGACTAATAACTTGCGTGAAGACAGCGCCAGAATATTGAAAATCTCGCGAGACGCGCATGCGCCGTAGCTTACGTAGGTTCAGTAAGACAGTTTGAGGTAGTTTTCCAACTTGACAGACCACAAGAAGTCCTGCATCAAATTGTTCTTCTCAGCTTCCTCTACATTACTGTGGTACGTTGTAAACAAAACCAGTGTCTGAATAACGCAGATAATAAATAACAATGTAAATCAAATGTGTTCTATCTCGGAAACCATTCGGTGCAGGGCGTATGTCTGTATGAAGCTTTTGTTGAGAACCACTACAGGGGAAGTTATGCAGAGAGATAATTGTTACGAAAAAAATCGATATATTGCGCTGTTTCCGAGTTATTTAACGTCGAAGTTAGCCAGTCCGACCGATATGCTCTCAAATGCAAGCCTCTGTAAGCGCTAAAATGCGGTAATTCACAGACATCTGTGGGTCTTTGAGTTACCACTTGCTACCAGTTAAAATGTGCCGTCCTCGAAAGTGATGAAACATAAGCTAGATGAGCAAACGCTTCGTTTGTTCGGTTTAAGGAAACCAAACAAATTTAGCTACACAGTCTCTGGCAGGATGCTTGAATCTGCGCGTGCGAGGACATGATTGGCTAATTTCAGTGCCAAATAACTGGGAAATTGAGCAATGCATAGAATCTTTTTCTTAACGATTATTTCTCAACTCAACCTTCCCTGCAACACCCTTACAAGCTTTACATACTGTTTCTGACCAGCCTATAAATAACTATTCTACACAAATTCCAGTCGCTGAGAAGCTAATCATAAGTTTATTTCTTTAACAGCACATCACACAAATGGCCTACATCATTGCCTACGAATTGCTGAAGCCGTTCGCAAAAGTTCCTCATTAAGTTCTCAGTCATTTCTATAGGATTGGCCTCTATCTTTTCCCAGATTACGGCTTTAAACTCACCAGTATTGTGGAACAGCAGTGGAAAACCTTAGTTCTCCACAGAAGAAAATCTGGGGATGAAAGATCAGGTGATCTAGCCGGCCATGGCACATCACCGAATCGTGAGAGTTATCGATGTGATATGTGGCGCCGAAGTGCAGTCAATGAATTATGGACCGTAGAGGTTTTAGCTAGGTTCAAGCTATTTACGGCAGTGTCCGGTCAACTGTATTCAAGTTCGACCTATGCGGCTTTCATTAGGCTTTTTAGCGCTGAAGTAGAGAACGCACAACTAAGACCCGTTCCAAGCTAATGTATGATCGAGCAGTTAGTGTAAGGAGATACACTATACACTATAATATATATACCAACCGATGGTCTTCTTAAGGCCGGCCGCGGTGGCCGTGCGGTTCTAGCGCTGCAGTCCGGAACCGCGGGGCTGCTACGGTGGCAGGTTCGAATCCTGCCTCGGGCATGGATGTGTGTGATGTCCTTAGGTTAGTTAGGTTTAAGTAGTTCTAAATTCTAGGGGACTGATGACCACAGATGTTAAGTCCCGTAGTGCTCAGAGCCATTTGAACCATTTTTTTTCTTCTTAAGGCTGTGTCAAATGTTTTTCTTTGCAGGACGAATAAATTACTTTTAGCTTATTTTAACAAAAGATTATCTTGGAAATAAGACAAAGCACTTAGTTGCTATCATAACACTGCAATTGCACTGGAAAGTTGACTGACAGATCGCTGTGGACTTCACTGTAGAGCTGCACGAACTCGTCGGACATTTTCCGGCATTTGAACTGCATTTCAGCCCGCTGCTTTTTGATAATCATGGATGAGGTGATCAAGAAGGTATTGGTTGGTCGTGGTTATAGAATGGAAGACGAAGAAATAAAAATCATATTTTACGCTGACGATGCAGTTCTGCTGGCAACCAGAGCAGATAGCCTACGGAAGCTTCTGTATATATTTAACGTGGCAGCCAAAAACCTAAATACGAGCATATCCATTCAAAAACCAAATCTGGAACTAATTAGACGCAAACTGAAAGTGAATGAAAAATTATTCAATACGTAATGGCATTTAAATATCTTGGTACGGATCTTTTCAGCAGTGGGAATGTCGAAAAGAAAGTTAGAGAAAAAGTAGCAAAAGCAAACAAAGTGGCAGGGTGTTTAAATGATACTATTTGGGAAAAGAAGCACATAGAAAAAGATGCAAAGGCAAGAACATACAAAACAATAGTGAGACCAGTTATGACATACACAGCTGAGACAAGTACGGAAACATAAAAAACTAAGAGACGAATTGTAATGATGAAGTACAGGAAGATCCTAGATAGAAGCGAAAGGCATGAAACGCAAATAACGACCAAAACGAATTTTATCTGTGCAGTCACAATAATGTGACCAACTGTCAAAAGCCCTAATGACCCCCTCTTTAACCATGAAGACCTCTACGACACCTTCAGGAAGAGATATAGAATTTCCTTGAGACAGAGAAGTTGCTGTCCATCCATCAGCCCGGCTTTAGAAAGCATCGCTCTTGCGAAACGCAACTCGCCCTTTTTTCACATGATATCTTGCGAACCGTGGATGAAGGGTATAAGACGGATGCCATATTCCTTGACTTCCGGAAAGCGTTTGACTCGGTGCCCCACTGCAGACTCCTAACTAAGGTACGAGCATATGGGATTGGGTCCCAAATATGTGAGTGGTTCGAAGACTTCTTAAGTAATAGAACCCAGCACGTTGTCCTCGATGGTGAGTGTTCATCGGAGGTGAGGGTATCATTGGAGTGCCCCAGGGAAGTGTGGTAGGTCCGCTGTTGTTTTCTATCTACATAATGATTTTTTAGATAGGGTGGATAGCAATGTGCGGCTGTTTGCTGATGATGCTGTGGTGTACGGGAAGGTGTCGTCGTTGAGTGACTGTAGGAGGATACAAGATGACTTGGACAGGATTTGTGATTGGTGTAAAGAATGTCAGCTAACTCTAGATATAGATAAATGTAAATTAATGCAGATGAATAGGAAAAAGAATCCCGTAATGTTTGAATACTCCATTAGTAGTGTAGCGCTTGACACAGTCACGTCGATTAAATATTTGGGCGTAACATTGCAGAGCGACATGAAGTGGGACAAGCACGTAATGGCAGTTGTGGGGAAGGCGGATAGTCGTCTTCGGTTCATTGGTAGAATTTTGGGAAGATGTGGTTCATCTGTAAAGGAGATCGCTTATAAAAAACTAATACGACCTATTCTTGAGTACTGCTCGAGCGTTTAGGATCCCTATCAAGTCGGATTGAGGGAGGACATAGAAGCAGTTCAGAGGCGCGCTGCTAGATTTGTTACTGGTAGGTTTGACCATCACGCGAGTGTTACGGAAATGCTCCAGGAACTGGGGTGGGAGGCTCTAGAGGAAAGGGGGCGTTCTTTTCGTGAATCGCTACTGAGGAAATTTAGAGAACCAGCATTTGAGGCTGACTGCAGTACAATTTTACTGCCGCTAACTTACATTTCGCGGAAAGACCACAGAGATAAGATAAGAGAGATTAGGGCTCGTACAGAGGCATATAGGCAGTCATTTTTCCCTCGTTCTGTTTGGGAGTGAAACAGGGAGAGAAGATGGTAGTTGTGGTACGAGGTACCCTCCGCCACGCACCATATGGTGGATTGCGGAGTATGTATGTAGATATGTAGATGTAGAGTCAGTGGGGTTGCGGAAGATACCGACAGGGATATGCAGCCGTGCTCACTCCAGTACTGTGGCCAGTTGCGCTACGTTTCTCGGCTGAGGATCCGTTGCGCGTACAGCCCAATCGAGATGGTCCCACAGATTCTCGATTGGGTTTAAATCCTGAGAGTTTCGTGGTCAGGCGAGTACAGTAAACTCATTCTGTTGCTCTTCGAATCGCACACGTACACTGAAATCTGTGTGATAAGTTGCATTGTCCTGCTGGTAGATGCCATCGTGCCGAGAAAAACAAACTGCATGTAGTGATTGACTTGGTCATCAAGGGTAGATGCCTTCTTGTGTTGATCCATTGTCCTTTCCAGAATGGCGAGATCATCCACGGAATGCAGACATTTCGCAGACTATAACGCTCCCTCCTCCGGCCTGGGCCCTTCCGACGATTGTTGAAGGATGTTTGCTTTCAGACGGTTCAACCCGAACACGTCTACAGCAACATCTACATCCATACTCCTCAAGCCACCTGACGGTGTCTGGCGGAGGGTACCTTGAGTACCTCTATCGGTTCTCCCTTCTATTCCAGTCTCGTATTGTTCGTGGAAAGAAAGATTGTCGGTATGCCTCTGCGTGGGCTCTTATCTCTCTGATTTTATCCTCATGGTCTCTTCGCGAGATATACGTAGGAGGGAGCAATATACTGCTTGACTCATCGGTGAAGTTATGTTCTCGAAACTTCAACAAAAGCCCGTACCGAGCTACTGAGCGTCTCTCCTGCAGAGTCTTCCACTGGAGTTTATCTGTCATCTTCGTAACGCTTTCGCGATTACTAAATGATCCTGTAACGAAGCGCGGTGCTCTCCGTTGGATCTTCTCTATATCTTCTATCAACCCTATCTGGTACGGATCCCACACTGCTGAGCAGTATTCAAGCAGCGGGCGAACAAGCGTACTGTAACCTACTTCCTTTGTTTTCAGATTGCATTTCCTTAGGATTCTTCCAATGAATTTCAGTCTGGCATCTGCTTTACCGACGATCAACTTTATATGATCATGCCATTTTAAATCACTCCTAATGCCTACTCCCAGATAATTTATGGCATTAACTGCTTCCAGTTGCTGACCTCCTATATTGTAGCTAAATGATAAGGGATCTTTCTTTCTACGTATTCGCAGCACATTACACTTGTCTAAATTGAGATTCAGTTGCCAATCCCTGCACCATGCGTCAATTCGTTGCAGATCCTCCTGCATTTCACTACAATTTTCCATTGTTACAACCTCTCGATATACTACAGCATCATCCGCAAAAAGCCTCAGTGAACTTCCGATGTTATCCACAAGGTCATTTATATACATTGTGAATAGCAACGATCCTACGACACTCCCCTGCGGCACACCTGAAATCACTCTTACTTCGGAAGACTTCTCTCCATTGAGAATGACATGCTGCGTTTTGTTCAATTCAATCACACAATTGGTCTGATAGTCCCTATGCTTTTACTTTGTTCATTAAACGACTGTGGGGAACTGTATCGAACGCTTTGCGGAAGTCAAGAAACACGGCATCCACCTGGGAACCCGTGTCTATACCCTCTGAGTCTTGTGGACGAATACGCGAGCTGGGTTTCACACGATCGTCTTTTTCGAAACCCATGCTGATTCCTTCAGAGTAGATTTCTAGTCTCCAGAAAAGTCATTATACTCGAACATAACACATGTTCCAAAATTCTACAACTAATCGACGTTAGAGATATAGGTCTATAGTTCTGCACATCTGTTCGACGTCCCTTCTTGAAAACGGGGATGACCTGTGCCCTTTTCCAATCCTTTGGAACGCTACGCTCTTCTAGAGACCTACGGTACACCGCTGCAAGAAGGGGGGGGGGGGGGGGGCAAGTTCCTTCGCGTACTCTGTGTAAAATCGAACTGGTATCCCACCAGGTCCAGCGGCCTTTTTACTCTTTTGAGCGATTTTGAGTGGACGTTTGTCCGCTGGAGCATTAAACATGATTCATCAGTAGACGTCCAGCTGTGCTACTGGCTTGCAAATTCCAGCCATCGTCGCTGATTAATAGTAGTCAACATGTGTGCCATGAACCATCCGCGTGCTACAGAGGCCCCTAGGCAGCAACGTTCGCTGAACAGTCGTTGAGGAGACGCTGTTGGTAGCCTCTTGGTTCATCTGGACGTCAGTTGCTGAACAGTTGCGCGTGTATGCGCTCGTACACATATCCGCAGCCGTCGTTCGCTCCTGTCATTGATGGCCCCTATTGCACCACAGTTGCATCGGGGCCGGTTTTGTGTAGCGCCATTATGCCATGCGTGGCATACTATAACCCCGGTGCCAAGCGAACAGTTTACAGTTTTAGCCATTCTGAAAATGCTTCTGCCCATGCCCCGAAAGCGAATGATCTTGGACATCCGTATTACAACAACAACTGCACTGTTTCCCGCGTCCCCCGACACGCTTCGTATACCCTCCACTGTTAGTGCTGCCAACTGCCGTCTGTGAGTGGTTACTGCACGCTGACGTCGAATGTAAGCGGTCGTCACATTAATGTGGCTGGCCCACATTGTGAGCGAAGCCGTTAAAAACAATTGAAAGTTCGGTTTCTTACCTATAGGTATACAGGGTGTTACAAAAAGGCACGGCCAAACTTTCAGGAAACATTCCTCACACACAGAGAAAGGAAATATGTTATGTGGACATGTGTCCGGAAACGCTTACTTTCCATGTTAGAGCTCATTTTATTACTTCTCTTCAAATCACATTAATCATGGAATGGAAACACACAGCAACGGAACGTACCAGCGTGACTTCAAACACTTTGTTACAGGAAATGTTCAAAATGTCCTCCGTTAGCGAGGATACATACATCCACCCTCCGTCGCATGGAATCCCTGATGCGCTGATGCAACCCTAGAGAATGGCGTATTGTATCACAGCCGTCCGCAATACGAGTACGAAATGTCTCTACATTTGGTACCGGGGTTGCGTAGACAAGAGCTTTCAAATGCCCCCATAAATGAAAGTCAAGAGGGTTGAGGTCAGGAGAGCGTGGAGGCCATGGAATTGGTCTGCCTCTACCAACCCATCGGTCACCGAATCTGTTATTGAGAAGCGTACGAACACTTCGACTGAAATGTGCAGGAGCTCCATCGTGCATGAACCACATGTTGTGTCGTACTTGTAAAGGCACATGTTCTAGCAGCACAGCTATAGTATCCCGTATGAAGTCATGGCGGTGAATCGAGGAAGTACAGTACATACTGACGAAACTAAAATGAGCTCTAACATGGAAATTAGCGTTTCCGGACACATGTCCACATAACATCTTTTCTTTATTTGTGTGTGAGGAATGTTTCCTGAAAGTTTGGCCGTACCTTTTTGTAACACCCTGTATAGTCAACAGATTGCGCCATTCTATAAAAACAATGAAAACAAATTTTCGAAATCTGAGGTGTACAGATTGAAGTGCAGAGACTGTGATAAACTTTATATACGTCAAACTGGCAGGAATTTTGGAATAAGGTATAGGGAACAAACTAACGAGACAATAAGAGTTCATTGGGAAACCATCTAAATTTCGAGGACCATAACCTTGACCCCAGTAAAGAAAGCCTTATAACTCTACATAATGAGCCTGAAGATCATGTTCTCAACAATTTAGAGGTGCTTGAGATACGTTTACACAGAAAAAGACAACCAGAACTGGTGGTAAATGAGCAGAATGATTATAGTGAGAATTTGTTGTTTGATAATTTTTTATGACTTATTACGACGTCCGACTGCTCCATCAAACACTTTCCTCCTCATACTTTCTCTTGTCTTTCTTTCGCCTACATCTTCATCATTGAGACTGCATTTTAACTGCTGACTTTTTACTTTCATCCGGGTTCCACGATTTTTCTCACCTTAAAGTAAGTGTTACTTTATTTAACATTTTATGCCATTTTAATATTTTGTGAACTCTTTTATTTTTATCATGTACGTGATACGTTTATATTTTTGGCATCCTTCCTTCGCTTCTAATTTTGTTTTGACGTTTTACATCTTTTTTTATAAAGCTTTCTCATATTGTTTATGGTTATGTAACGACATGTTTGTTGAAGTTTTACGAGATCTATAAACATGCGTATGCATTAATCTACAGGGTGTTTATAAATGAATATCGAGGTTTTAACGCTTTATAATATTTATTACATTAAACTTACAGTTATAAATGATATGTCAAATGAAAGAGCAACTCAGTTTTAGCAAGAACGTTATAAATGTTCAAAGTTTTTTTTTGTGCCGTATCCCGTCGGGAAGTTTACGGGACTTTCTTTTTTGTGAACCTACTGTAACTGGTACTTCTTACCTTGATACACTAATGCAGTGGCTCTTCCCCCAGTTGGAAGAAGATGAGCTAGAGAACGTCATTTTCCAGCAAGATGGTGCGCCACCTCACTGGCATAGCGAAGTATGCGATTGGTTGAACTTCACTGTACCCAAGCGCTGGATAGGCCGCAAGGGGCCCAATGACAGGGCTTGCTTTGCATGGCCTCCACGTTCACCCGACCTAACACCATGCGGTCCGCCTCCGTAGCGTAGCCGTAGCGTTACCGCTTACCAAGCAGGGAGCCTGGGTTCGATTCCTGGCAGGGGACTGCGTGTTTTGTGTCCTTCACCATCACTGACTCGCAAGTCGCTGATGTGGCGTCACCCAAAAAGAAGTTGCAATAGGGCGGCCGAACTCCCCCTGATGGGGCTCCCGGCCGACAATGCCATATGATCTCTTCATTTCATTTCAACGCCATACGATTTTTTACCTTTGGGGCTTAATCAAGGATCGTGTGTACGTGGCTCCGCTACCAGCAGACCTCCCTGAATTAAGAAACCGGATTGAAGCAGCTGTTGCTACAATCACTGAAGACACACTTATCAACGTTTGGGAAGAACTTAGCTATAGACTTGATGTGTACCGCGTTACAAATGGTGTTCACATTGAACATTTATAAGGTTCTTGGTAAAACTGTTTGAGTTGCTCTTTCATCTGACATATCATTTATAACTGTATGTTTAATATAATAAATATTATAAAGCATTAAAACCCCGATATTTATTTGTAAACACCCTGTATATGGATGTCTCATTCATTGTTTACTGAAATATGGAAACAAATGAAAGGTGTAACTTGTATTTTGCTTATTTCGAACCCGTTCTACTTTTATTAAGGCAGATTGCCCTTTTCTTGGGTTTAGGGTGCCTTGTGGTGACGGATGAAGCATTGACTTTCACGTCTGTGACCTTGTTATCCCTAGTAAGTGTTTAATGTTGAGTACGATCATGTACCATATAACGTAATACACTGTATTGATTCCTTACGTTATAGGTATGTATCTTTCATACCTGTATACTGCGTTTCTCTTTCATCAGTTTGTGAGCACATCTCCTTTCTAGTAATAAATGAAATAGCGTGTTCCCATGTTTATTCGTTTTTGTCTTGCGACAGAAATAAAGTGCGAACTAGACAGAAAAAAAAAAAATGTATAAGTGCATCATGGCCGCAGACCGCAACAGAGACTTCTCGACATCCATTTCCTAGGAAATTACGACTTATCAATGAGCAGAACACAGCCAGATGTTGCGTGTTTTTTTTTTTTTTTTTTTTTTTTTTTTTTTTTTTTTTTTTTTTTTTTTACTTCCACAGGTTTCCATCGTCTGAGGCGAGTCTCCTCAGATACTCATTAAGCTAATGGAAACACGTGACTATTTAAAGGGACCCCTCGGTACCATTGTCGACACGAAGTTGCGCGATGTTGGGCGGTTCTGTTAGCGTGTAAAGTGTTTCCACTAGCGCAATGAATATCCGAGGTGACTCGCGCCTGACGAGGGAAACCGATCAAAATAAATCATATACGAATAACACGCGACCTCTGTCTGTTTTCTGTGCATTCATTACAACGGTCGCTGTGCCCCTGGCAGTCGAAGCCTGAGTCTGTTAAGTGCGAGTTACGTTTCACGGCGTGTGCTTTCCAGTTGCTTGCCTGAGGGTTCAGCTCGCGTAGATGGGCTTGTGGCCTGGCCGGCATAGGAAGAAAGGAAAAAAAAGTGGCAGCCAGGAAAGGTCGCCGGGTCACTTATTGAAAACACATGCTGCCAACAACAAACCAGACAAGTTGAGTAAGACAAGACAGACAGGAGAACAGCCCCCAGCAAGGAAAAAAATACAGAGAGACCAGCTGTCTGAACGGAGATGGAGAAGATTGAACGAAACAGCATTTACGCACTCCCGTAACCTTAGTCTGCGATCTGTGCTCGCATACTGTGGGTCCACATTTTGATTTCATAACGTGTACTTTACGAGAGTTGTGACAGTTGATTCCTACTATAGCTCTCAAATCATTTACATGACAAATGTAGTAGGTGGTTATAATTAGAGTACAGCTACTCACAGAGATCCAGTGTGGGCTGTAATTGGCTGGCTCTGAGCACTATGGGACTTAACTTCTGAGGTCATCAGTCCCCTAGAACTTAGAACTACTTAAACCTAACCAATCTAAGGACATCACACACATCCATGCCCGAGGCAGGATTCGAACCTGCGACCGTAGCGGTCGCGCGGTTCCAGACTGTAGCGCCTAGAACCGCTCGGCCACCCCGACCGGCTGGGCTGTAATTATCGTATGGCAGCGAAACTTGGCAGATTTTCTAATGCATTAATGTGGAACCGATTTACGCTTGGGAAAAAATTAGTTCTAATTTTTGCCACCAGGTGCAAATCTGGCAATGTGAATGCAAGAAAGATGTATAGAAATGTTTCAGTGTGTAATGAATTAGTAACAGGATGTGGGCAGAAAAGGTAAAACAACTGAGAAAGGCACACACTTTATTATTAACCCGCACTTACACAATTTGTTCAATACGAGCGCCAGAGATGTAGAGAAGATGCTGCACAGCGCCAGATTTGCACCTGGTGGCCAAAACTGGAACTAATTTTTTCCAAAGTAAACCAGTACCGCATTACCATATCTACCATGTTTCGCTGCTGCACAATAATTGTGGTACACACTGGACCTATGTCAGTAGCTGCATTCTAATTATAACCGCTCAGTACTTCCACAGTTTTGTGATGAATTATTTTCAAATAATGTATTTTTCTGAACTCCAGTTCCGTGGAAGTTATACTAACGCGATGTACTAAGCACTGATGTAACAAAATCCAAATCAGTGGTGACGAGAAGTTGTACTTGCGGCGGGTTTCAAAATGAACCATACCACCTAGAAACTAACCTTGGAACCGTGCCTGATCAATGCATCTCACACAGCGATGCCACAGGCTCCGCGATGTTTGGGAACCAGCAGGCGCACTGGGGGAAATTAACCGCCCGAAATTTTGAAATGAAAAGAATAGCATTGTTTTGGCTTATGTACCTATTATTACGCACCGCTTAAATAATAGATTATTGACATACAATTGTGTGTACTTGAAGAATACATTCGTTCTAGTTCTGCTTTATTAAACCACATGTTACGTAGAGCCTATATTATTACAAAAGGATAGAAAAGTTTTAATTGCTCTTTCTGTTGTACCCTGGTTTGCTTTACATTACTATGAACTTGCGCCATAATATTTTGACAGGGATTGTTTATTTCTCATTGTTAGAAAAACTCGCCAAAAAATTCTTCGTTGTGTACAATTTACGAAACAGAGGAACGAGTGGAGTTGCTATACCTAGCTGTGACCTCTTTGGACACTCTGAGATGGGAGTGTAGAAATGAAGTAAAATATTTATTTAATATAATTAGCTTTTATTTAGAACACAGTTACATGGCGGCAGAAGTGTTCTGGCAGCAGCCGTTTTCTTTCACCAGTCCATTGGGCCGACATCAACAGAAATGCTCTTTTCGCCGTGGCGTCGTGTGCGGGGACAGAAAACAAGTACTAGCATAATTTTAGCAGTTGCCATTTGCGTTCAGGATTTTCGGTTTCCTCAAGAAAGTAAATCCAACATTCTTTCATGGAGTGTTTAGACCTCCATTCTTTCGAGTCACGCTTAGTTACTACAAGGCTCTTCAGATACATGTCCAGACGGTTCAAATGGCGCTAAGCACTATGGGACTTAACATCTGAGGTCATCAGTCCCCTAGACTTAGAACTACTTAAACCTAACTAACCTAAGGACATGACACACATATCCATGCCCTAGGCAAGATTCGAAACTGCGACCGCAGTAGCAGCGCGGTTCCGGACTGAAGTGCCTAGAACTGCTCGGCCACAGCAGCCGGCGTACATATGTTCCTGAAAACAATTGTCGCCTGAAATCTTTACATCATTTTTATTCAGGTATATAATGTTGTGTTTTCAATCATCACCCAATCTGGCGTTTCAGATAGCGTCATCCAATCAAATACTTGATATTTATTCAAACAAATAGTCCATTTCTCTAAGTAATTAAATGCTATGGTATGGAAGGCCTTGTCTATTCCTCATATTTCAAAAACAAATTAATTATCTCTCCGTTAGGATTCTCATTCTTTAATATGTTCAAATTCATCTTGGTTTGCGTGCCAATAACATTGGCAGTCTTCCTTTCATTCAGACATCTTTGAGTGAAGATTAATGATTTCTTATTTCAATTATCGAGACTCTATTGTTCTCCACGCTTTTTATTTTTTTTTTTTCAGAGTCTAGTTTTAGTGCAGAAACATCAAGTAAATTTCAGTAACAGGACTGCTGAAAAAATCTGAAATTGTTTTAGGTGGTCTGCCTTCAGCGTTAAAAAATTATTTTAATGGATTCCAAACCTTAAGGATTCTCTCAACTGCAGGCATTAACGACAGCCATTTGTTTTTCAGTGAGACAGAAAAGTCTGATGATTTACATCAACGTATAAGCAGAACTATTTCAGCTTCTCTGTCCTTGCCGTTTATATTGAAAAATAATTAAATATTTTTATGACTATTATTTCAACGCCGACAATTAAGACTTCAGCAGCGCTTCGTGTAGTATTGCAGAGAATATGGGCAGGGCATCCAATTGCTTCTACATTTTTTTCCTAGTTTTTCTTTAATTTAGTGAAAGAAATTCCTCTGGCAGCGTCGATAAAGCCCTCCAAAGTTGGTATGGGTATTGTCTCTACAAAAAGAGATTTATTTATCTAACGGAATTTTGCAGTTGTCTTATAGTGCTTAGACCTTGCTTTGCAATAGTCTCCGATGTTTCTTTATTCAGCGAATCAAACTTCAACAACTTCTGTTGGATTCCGTCAGTTCCAGTATTGAACAACTATAGGAAAAAAATCTTCGTGGTTCGATGGCTCGGTGCCTATGCCGCAGAATGAAACTTCTTGAAAACTGTCTGATGCATTCTGACACGGAGTGTGGTGTGAGAACATTTTTAAAAATCGCTGAAGTTTTGGTCCTGCCTGTAGACTATATTGCGGCGACTTTGGAGTCGAAAACGTTGCGACATTCAGTTTTACGGTACAGTCAAGGAACGGAAGGACTAGCGATGCTTGGCAACTTTATAAGCTGTTGTTAGTTTTGCAGCAGCAACGAGCAATTGTTCCTGGGTATCTTATTTAATCACGAATGTAGAAACAGATTTTGATATCGATGCCACCGCGAATCTGTTTGTATGATTCTTCATAGAAATGTGATGCTTCACATCCGCCTTACCTCCGTGAGTTACTGTGATGCAACAGCTACAAATCTCACACAACGCTTCCTGATCCGTACATCCTATTCTTGACAAAAGACAACTCTTTTGTGTAATCATCCGAAAAGTGACACTCTCTCTTTCCATTCTTAGGTATTTTTGTAATCTGTGATAAGAAAAGTTTATTAGACAGCAAACAGTCGGGAATAACACTTTACACTCGTCACTATACACTCCATGCCCTGTATAACCACAGTAAACATTTTAACATTACTAACTTGCAGACATAGCTAGTATTACGTTACGAAAGAATCATCTTATCATTTCACTATTCAAATCAGAACTGCGCGACTCACCCACGTGGACCTGCTTAAATAGTTCGAGCCCTGTACTACTGGAGAAGTCTGGTATTTTCTCGAATGATGGCTCCGGATCTAGAAGATGCATCTTCGATACAAGATATGCAACATACAACGCCATCTGTGAGACGACCTTGTCAACATAAACTTGTTGACATAAAACTGAGGCTGCATTTACATGTTGCTCTAAGAGATGGCGTTACTTAAGTACTTGAGCCAATCTCGGAACATTATTTTGTAAAATCGGGAAGTCGGGACAAGAAGGTCCGTAACGGTGACTGACCCGATATATCAGTGCGGATAACAACCCTACGATCGAGGAGAACTCGTTTAAATGTAAGTTGGAGCTGTGAAAAGTGGCGAGGGCGACGATTCCTGTGTTGCAGCGAAATTGTGTACAGCACTCTCACAGCAGTGTTTGTATTGGAGCACACTCAGCAATAGGCTAAGTAAGCAGCGATAAGGATGTCGATAATCCCTCCTCCCTAGTAAAATAGCTGTCAGCCCTGCATTACCGGATCAGCAGTACAAAAACTATCATAAGTACGTTCACTCTGAACAAATATTGAACTAACAAGCCAGTTACATTCTAAGCTAACACTTATTTGAAAAAGTTTATTTTTACAGTGTAACTGCTATTATTTGCAACTGTTTGCGCTGGTCTTTCAGCGGAAGCTAGGTTAGATGGCACATTTATTGGTCGGTAAGTTGTTTCCCCTGTACAACAATGTTCGATACCCTATCTGTGAATTATTAGATTATGCAGCAGCACACAAATCTGACAATATAAGCAGCCACATCTACATCTGCATCTGCATGGTTACTCTGCAGTTTACTCTTAAGTGCCTAGCAGAGGGTTCATCGAACCACTTTCATACTACTTCTCTACCACTCCACTCTTGAATGGCGCGTGGGAAAAAGGAACACCTAAATCTTTCCGTTCGAGTTCTGATTTCTCTTATTTTTTTATGATGACCATTTCTTCCTGCGTAGGTGGGTGTCAACAAAATATTTACGCATTCGGAAGAGAAAGTTGGTGATTGAAATTTCGTAAATAGATCTCGCCGCAAAGAAAACCGCCTTTGTTTCACTGACTGCCACCACAACTCGCGTATCATATCAGTGACACACTCACTCCTATTGCGCGACAACACAAAACGAGCTGCCCTTCTTTGCACTTTTTCGATGTCCTCTGTCAGTCCTACCTGGTAAGGATCCCATACCGCGCAGCAGTATTCCAGCAGAGGACGGACAAGTGTAATGTAGGCTGTCTCTTTAGTGGCTTTGTAGCATCTTCTAAGTGTTCGGCCAACAAATGGCTCTGAGCACTATGCGACTTAACTTCTGAGGTCATCAGTCGCCTAGAACTTAGAACTAATTAAGCCTAACTAACCTAAGGACATCACACACATCCATGCCCAAAGCAGGATTCGAACCTGCGACCGTAGCAGTCGTTCGGTTCCAGACTGTAGCGCCCAGAACCGCACGGCCACTCCGGCCGGCTCTGCCAACAAAGCGCAGTCTTTGTTTCGCCTTCCCCACAGTATTATCTATGTGGTTTTTGCAATTTAAGTTGCTCGTAATTCTTAGGTATTTAGTCGAATTGACAGCCCTTAGATTTGTACGATTTATCGTGTGCCCAAAATTTATCGAATTTCTTTTAGTACCCATGTGGATGACCTAGCACTTTTCTTTGTTTAGTACTAATTGCCACTTTTCACACCATACAAAAATACTCTCTAGATCATTTTGTAATTGGAATTGATCGTCTGCTGATTTTACTAGACGGTAAATTACAGTGTCCTCAGTAAACAATCTAAGGGGGCTGCTCAGATTATCACCTAGATCATTTATATAAATCAGGAACAGTAGATGGCCTATAACACTACCTTGCAGAACGACAGATATCACTTCTTTTCTACTCGATGATTTACTGTCTATCACTATGAACTGTGACCTCTCTGAGAGGAAATCGCGAATCCAGTCACACAACTGAGACGATACTCCATATGCACGCAATTTGATTAATAGTCGCTTGTGAGGAACGGTATCAAAAGCCTTCTGGAAATCTAAGAATATGGAATCACCCAGAGATCCGTTGTCGACAGCACTCGTTACTTCGTGGCAATAAAGAGCAAGCTGTGTTGCACAAGAACGAATTTCGGTTTCTTGCTTTAATTTTGGACATAAGTGTACTCCCGGTCCTCAGTTTTAACACTTACTCGAGCTCATTATAACCTACTGTTTCAGCACTTTGTGTCAGTACCCAAATGAGCCTTCGATTATGATTTAACGTCCTAGGCAAAGATGGACAAACTTCAAAAGATATAGTGAAATCATGGTTTTGCGAAGCACTATCATCCGTCTGACAAATGGAGAAACACAGCTGAAAACCGAAGTTTTCCACTACCCCTTTGTTTGTCCGCCCGGTTAGCCGAGCGATCTAAGGCACGGCTTTCCGGAGAGGGAAGGAGCGCCTGCACGAATCCTCCCGGCGAAATAGTGTCGAGGTCCGGTGAGCCGGCCAGTCTGTGGATGGTTTTTAGGTGGTTTTCCATCTGTTTCGATTAATGCTAGTTGGTTCTCCTTATTCTGCCTCAGCTACACTATGTCGGCGATAGCTGCGCAAACAAGTTCTCCACGTAGGCGTGCACCACCATTACTCTACCACGCAAACTTAGGGGTTACACTCGTCTGGTGTGAGACGTTCCCTAGGGGCTCCACCGGGGGCCGAACCGCACACTAACCCTGAAAGAGTGTTTCGGTGTGGGGCGGCGGAGGGGTGAAGTGGACTGCGGTAGTCGCCGTGGGTTTGTGGACCGCTGCGGCAGCGGCAGGGACGGTGCTTCTCCGTCGTTTCTAGGACCCCGGTTAACATACAATTCAATACCGCTTTGTTTTGCGTAATCAACATCATTAATCCAGAATGAGATTTTCACTCTGCAGCGGAGTGTGCGCTGATATGAAACTTCCTGGCAGATTAAAACTGTGCACTTGCCAGCGAAATGCAAAGGTCCCGAGTTCGAGTCTCGGCCCGGCGCACAGTTTTAATCTGCCAGGAAGTTTCATATCAGCGCACACACCGCTGCAGAGTGAAAATCTCATTCTGGAAATATCCCCCAGGCTGTGGCTAAGCCATGTCTCCGCAATATCCTTTCTTTCAGGAGTGCTAGTTCTGCAGGTTCTCAGGAGAGCTTCTGTAAAGTTTGGAAGGTAGGAGACGAGGTACTGGCAGAAGTAAAGTGTGAGAACGGGGCGTGAGTCGTGCTTGGGTAGCTCAGTTGGTAGAGCACTTGCCCGCGAAAATCAAAGGTCCCGAGTTCGAGTCTCGGCCCGGCACACAGTTTTAATCTGCCAGGAAGTTTCAACATCATTAATGTTTATGAAGTTATTATTAACGTCAAACAATCTCTGTAACACAATAGAACATCACGTTTGAAATTTTTGAACATTGAGAAAGAATGAACGCGCTCAATAATACTTCCCGTGTTTTCTGTCTGCACTTTCTAAACAGGAAAATCTCTAGTATTAGTCTTTGAAATCGTCGACGTCTGTAGTTTTAAATTGTGGCAAGTTGAAAATATTCCAGTAAAACAATACTCATCTTACGATTTCACCAATACCTTCAACTCCAACAGTAAAATAAAATATTTTACTTCTAAGTTACTGACCAGCAGACATTTACATGAAAAAAATCGGAATGCTTAGTAAAGCTCATTATTTCAGTTTATCGCCTGTTTATAATCATGCAGTGTGATTTTGAAGAGCAACGTATCGTTAGACACGTGTCGTTTGATTTTTCATCAATTGCAGTACGAAATAAATAGGAAAACTTACGAAATACGTTTAGGATTATCTTTACGTCCATCGAAAAGTCAAAACAACTACACTGCCCTGTAATGAGCACGTGCTGTCGTCGGAGTTCCGCTATGAACGCCCCATAAAAGCTGAGTCACGCGTTGTCTCAGTCGCTTCTCACTTCCACGCTCTTATCGTTCACACGTTCCCCACATAAACGTACCCTTGATGATAGCGAAGCTCTCTTAGTGCTGTATTTGCGATCCTGTTTTATGTTCCTTTTACTTATTTTGAGCTCAGTGCCATTACAGTTGCTTCGTCCGCCACGTTTCAACGCATTTCTGCAAAAAACTTATGCACACTTTAATGTTTAACGCGTGCGAAACGCCATTGTGCCCATATTCTCTCGACGAATGTCGCAGTGTTACGTTTCCGGCGTACACGACGAGGCCAGGCGCAACTGGGACGTAGCCGACGGAGGGCAGGGCAGGGCAGCGAAGTTTTTTGTGGCTCGCGGACGTAAATACAACAGCGACAACTGAGGCGCACGCATAACAGTGCAGGGCAGCGCAGTGCCTGCTTCCGCCTTTACCGCACGGTGTCCGGGACACAGTTTTTGGACATTTCATCAACAATCGAGCACCGATGTGGCAAAGGATAACCAAAGAAAATGAAGAAACTTTATGTTTCCAAGTTGATACAAGATTCAATTGTGCAGCGTGAACAAATGGCAAAGAAAAGAGCGATTGAACGTAAAAATATTCAAGACTCAAAATCTGCCAGTGACTCACTCTACCATTTCTTTATGTCGACGTATCAAGCAGCTAAAAATATCGAGTTAAAATACCTGAAGTGATTTCGCAAACTGAGGCATCTCTTCTAGGAAATCAGAGTCCTTCTAGTGTATATCTTGTCTGTGTGTAGTGTAATTGTAACGTGTTGAGTGTAATTGTCTTTTATACACATAATGGTTAATTATTTTTATAATAGATCTTCTTACAATCATTTAAGCTGTAAAAATGGTAACACAGACTTATTACACCCAACACTTCGGCGTGCTAAATAATTGATTATAATTATTTCCTTTTATTGAAATTAGGTTATCGTGCCGATACACAGTGACAATTATTGAACTATATGAAAAAAAACATAAATTAGTTACAAACTACGGTATGTACACACTTTATTCAACATGTAAACGTCACTACAGATATTCGGAATTAGCTTCTGACATGTTCGATGTGCCTGATATCATTGGCGAAGATGTGGCGCAGACGAATAGCGAAATTCTGCATGGCCCGCTGAAGTGTCGGAACAACGATGCTGTCGATGACTTCCTGAACGGCTGTCATCAGCTCAGCAATCGTTTGGGGGTTATTGCTGTACACTTTGTCTTTATTACAGCCCCACAAAAACGAGTCGCAAGTGTTCAGATCCGGAGAATATGGCGGCCAATCGGGGCCCATGCCAGTGGCCTCTGGGTAACCCAGATTCAGAATGCGATCTCCAAAGTGCTCCTCCACGACATCAAATATTCTCCTGCTTCGATGGGATCCAGCTCCGTCTTGCATGAACTACATCTTGTCGAAATCAGGGTCACTTTGGATAAAAAGGTTGAAATAATCTTCCAAAACTATCACGTACCGTTCGGTAGTCACCGTGCCTTCAAGGAATACAGCATCGTTTCACTAGACACTGCAGACCACAATCACTTGTCGAGGGTGAAGAGACTTCTCGATCGCGAAATAAGGATTCTCAGTCCCCTACATACGCCAATTTCGCTTATTGACGAAGCCAACCAAATGAAATTGGGCTTCGTCGCTAAACAAAACCATGTATACGCATACTAATTTCCAACATTCCCCGCGGCCGACAGTGCACTTTTAACATCCTAACGCAAACCGTTCAGAAGTTATGACAATTTTATTTCATGTAGTTCAATAAATGTCACTCTATACGTTATTGCACACCAAAGCAAAAACAATATATGAACGTGATCTCCTTTTGTCTCAGGGTTAGAAACCTTATGGTTCGAATGTATCTATAGTTATTACTACAGTCTGGAACCGAGCGACCGCTACGGTCGCAGGTTCGAATCCTGCCTCGGGCATGGATGTGTGTGATGTCCTTAGGTTAGTTAGGTTTAATTAGTTCTAAGTTCTAGGCTACTGATGACCCCAGAAGTTAAGTCGCATAGTGCTCAGAGCCATTTGAACCAATCCTTTCTCTTCTTCGTAACAGCGAGAAGAAGAGCAAATACGGTCGTTCCGCGGCCACGTTACCACGTTACGCTTACGACGCAAGTAATTCCATGTATAACAGTGTCATAGCGAGGGGGGTTGGGGTGGCCAAGGGGGTCTACCATGACCCGGGCACAACAGAGGTGCGCCAAATGGTCTCCAAGAGAAACAAGATTTTCCGGAAAATATAATGCTATATAGTATTCTATTGTGTGTTTCCGAAAGGGGAGCGCCAATGAAGCTTAGTGTCGCACCCCAGGCGCCGAGCAGGGGGGAGGGGGGCCGCCAATAAAGAGTCGTGTCCCGGGCGTCAGTTGTGTTCCCTACGCCAACGTACACGACTAATTGCACACTGTAATATAATGGCCCCTTGTCAGCTCCCTGCACTACGGTACTAATTTTGCAGTATCTAGACAGTACATCCGAGATTTTAAAAAAAAATGCCCCTCGTCAATAATACACACACATTTAATCATCGAAAACTGTGATTTCTTAAAAATAAAACAATTGCGACAGTAAAATCGTTAGAAGATGTAACTAGGCTGTTTAGATTCGTATATTGGTAACGCCACCGCCACGTAGCGGTCTGTATGAAAATCACTGGCTGTGCTGTGTGCAGTCTGTGGCTGGGTGGCATTGTTGGAATTTGCTATTGTAGTGTTGGGCAGTTGGCTGTTAACGGCGCGTAGCGTTGCGCAGTTGGAGGTGAGCCGCCAGCAGTGGTGGATTTGGGGAGAGAAATGGCGGAGTTTTGAGAGCGGATGATCTGGACGTGTGTCCATCAGAGACAGTATATTTGTAAGACTGGATGTCATGAACTGATATATATATATATATATATATATATATATATATATATATATATATATGATGACTTTTGAACACTATTAAGGTAAATACATTGTTCGTTCTTTATCAAAACCTTTCATTTGATAACTATGCCTATCAGTAGTTAGTCTCTTCAGTAGTTAGAATCTTTTATTTAGCTGGCAGGAGTGGCGCTCGCTGTATTGCAGTAGTTCGAGTAACGAAGATTTTTGTAAGGTAAGTGATTCTTGAAAGGCATAGGTTATTGTTAGTCAGGTCCATTCTTTTGTAGGGATTTTTGAAAGTCAGATTGTGTTGCGCTAAAAATAGTGTGTGTCAGTTTAGTGTTGATCAGAATAAGTAAAGAGCGAAATGTCTGAGTACGTTCAGTTCTGCTCAGCTGTTTGAAAATCGAATAACGTAAGGGGTTTATCAGCACAGTAATTCATTAATTTTTCTAAGGGGACGTTTCAAAGATATGCTGAAAATGGCACGCAGAACGGTAACATCGATTGTATAAATATTGTGGTGTGTGTTTTTCGTCTGTTCGTGTACCGCTTTGGGCTATTTCCGTACACTTTTCCTTTAAAATACACCCATAGACAAGAATCATCAGCAGACAAGCCCAGCGACGAGACGCCCTCAGAACTTTTCTTACCGTTCGCTCTTTTGTGAATGCTTGATAAAAACGAGACAGCGACTGACGAGACGAATAAATCCCCATCTTGCTGAAAAAGCTTCATTGCCAATCATGTTTAACTGAGAGTAGAAGTTGCCCAAAGTCTGAAGAAAGCGTCTGTGTTCACAGTGATTTCAAAGAACAACGGGACGATGGTTTTGCTACCATAAACTACATCTACATGGATACTCTGCAAACAACATTTAAGAGCCTGGCAGAGGGTTTATCGAACCACCTGCACAATTCTCTATTATTCCAATCTCGTATAGCGCGCGGCTATATTTTTCCGTGGGAGCTCTGATTTCCTTTCTTTTATTATGGTGATCGTTTCTCTGTGTACGTCAGCGTCAACAAAATATTTTCGCATTCGGAGAAGAAAGTAGATGATTGAAATTTCGTGATAAGATTCTTCCGCAACGAAAAAAGCATTTGTTGTAATGATGCTCGCTCCAAATCCAGTACCATTACAGTGACACACTCTCCCCTATTTCGCGATCTACATCTACATCTACGTGATTACTCTGATATTCACAACAAAGTGCCTGGCAGAGGGTTCAATGAACCACCTTCAAGCTGTCTCTCTACCGTTCCACACTCGAACGGCAGGCGGGAAAAACGAGCACCTAAATTTTTCTGTGCGAGCCCTGATTTCTCTTATTTTATCGTGTTGATCATTTCTCCCTATGTAGGTGGGTGCCATCAGGATGTTTTCCTAATCGGAAGAGAAAACTGATGATTGAAATTTCATGAGAAGATCCCGTCGCAACGAAAAACGGCTTTGTTTTAATGATTGTCACTCCAATTCACGTATCATGTCTGTGGCACTATCTCCCCTGTTTCACGATAATACAAAACGAGCTGCCCTTCTTTGTACTTTCTCGATGTCATTCGTCATTCCCACCTGATGCCGATCCCACACCGCACAGCAGTACTCCAGAATAGGGCGGACAAGCGTCGTGTAAGCAGTCTCTTTGGTAGACCTGTTGCACCTTCTGTTCTGCCAATGATTCGCAGTCTTTGGCTAGCTCTACCCACAATATTATCTGTGTTATCGTTCCAATTTAGGTTATTTTTTAATTGTAATCCCTAAATATTTAGTTGAATTTAAACTTTCAGATTTGTGTGACTTACTGCGTAATCGAAATTCAGCAGATTTCTTTTAGTACTCATGTGAATAACTTCACACTTTTCTTTATTAAGAATCAATTGTTACTTTTCGCACCATACAGATATCTTATATAAATCATTTTGCAATTCGTTTCGGTCATCTGATGACTTTACAAAGCGCTAAATGAGAGCATCCACTGCAAACAATCTAAGAGGGCTACTCAGACTGTCTCCTATGTGGTTAATGTAGATCAGAAACAATAGAGGGCCTATAACACTTCTTTGGGGAATGCCGGATATTACTTCTGTTTTACTCGATGACTTTCCGTCTATTACTACGAACTGTGACCTATCTGACAGGAAACCAAGAATCCAGTCGCACAACTGAGGCGATATTCCATAGGCACACAGTTTGGTTAGAAGACGCTTGTGAGAAGCGGTGTTGAAAGCCTTCTGGAAATCTAAAAATATGGAATTAATTTGACATCCCCTGTCGATAGCACTCTTAGTTCATGAGTATAAAGAGCTAGTTGTGTTTCACAAGAACGGTATTTTCTGAATCCGTGCTGACTATGAGTCAATAAATCGTTTTCTTCGAGGTAATTCATAATGTTCGAATACAGTATATGTTCCAAAACCCTACTGCAAATAGAGGTTAGTGATATGGGTATGTGATTCAGCGGATTACTCCTACTTCCCTTTTTGGATATTGGTGTTACTTGAGCAATTTTCCAGTCTTTAGGTACGGATCTTTCTGTGAGCGAGCGGTTGTACATAACTGCTAAATATGGGGCTATTGTATCAGCATACTCTGGGAGGAACCTGACTGGTATACAGTCTGGTCCGGAAGCCTTGCTTTCATTAAGTGATTTAAGCTGCTTAGCTACACCGAGGATATCTACTTCTATGTTTCTCATCTTGCCAGTTGTTCTTGATTGGAATTCAGGAATATTTACCTCGACTTCTTCGGTGGAAGAGTTTCGGAAAACCGTGTTTAATAACTCTGCTTTAGTGGCACTGTCATCAGTGACTTCACCGTTGTTATCGCGCAGTGAAGCTATTGATTGCGTCTTGCCACTTGTGTGCTTTATGTATGACCAGAATCTGTTTGGGTTTTCTGCCAGATTCCGAGACAAAGTTTCGTTGTGGAAATTATTAAAAGCATGTCGCATTGAAGTACGCACTATATTTCGAACTTCTGAAAAACTTTGCCAATCTTGGGGATTTTGCGTTCTTTTAAATTTGGGATGCTTTTTTCGTTGCTTCTGAAACAGCGATCTGACTCTTTTGTGTACCATGGGGGATCAGTACCATCACTTATTTACACAATTCAGTACGTGCTGCCCTTCTTTGAACTTTTTCGATGTACTGCGTCAATCCTATCTGGTAAGGATTCCACACCGCACAGCAGTATTCTAAAAGAGGAGGGACAAGCGTAGTTTAGGCAGTCTCTTTAGTAAATTCGTTACATTTTGTAAATGTCCTACCAATAAAACGCAGTCTTTGATTAGCATTCTCCACAACATTTTGTATGTGTTCCTTCCAGTTTAAGTTGTTCGTAATTGTAACTCCTCGGTATTTACTTGAATTTACGGCCTTTAGATTTGATTGATTTATTGTGTAACCGAAGTTTATACCGTGCGCCAATCCTCATTTTTTTTTTCTTTATCGTAAAGATAAATTTGATGCACTATGTCAAGGTTTGCGGTGGGCCAGTGGAGATCAGTCGGGCTATTCTCGTGGCCAGAAAAGATAAAACCTAGTTTCGTCACCCATTAAATACAAATTCAGCATGCACAATGTTTTAAGCATCCATCGCAGTTCTTAACCCCCTTTTTCTTTATCAGCTGGAAGTAAAGTCTGAACAAATGAAACGTAGTAAGATTTCAGGAGTAAATATTGAAGTACAGAATGACGAGATGCATCCTTAACAAATATCTGTTGTGAAAGCCGCCTGGTGGCTTATATCTAGCCAGATGTAACTTCCTGCAAAATGTTTGCAGCCTTTTCTGGGTATAACATCGAAGTTGTTCGCCGCGGCAACCTCGTATAAAACCTTCTCGGTATTCAGACGGCATCAAGAGCGGATTTAAAACTCGAGTTTTCGGAGATTAACACCATGTAGTTCGTTAGGAGATATCTGCTGGGAGCGAAGTCTGCTTTGTTTGTAGTGGCGTTCAAACTTGTTTTTGATTGGGTGCCGTCGCTTGGAATTCTGCTATTGGTGGTTAAGTCATTTGGAGGGCGGGATTCGCAAGCGCAAATGCGGGGAATCATTTATATGGCAGTATACCCAGTACCATATATTCCCCTTAAGGGTTATGATTTTTGGTTGTATTTCTTTGAAGACAAAGACGAACACTTTAGACGGAGAGTCCGGGACACTCCCTCCACAGGATCAACAATCAATTCGCCCTGTATCCTGAGAATAGCTCTCAAAATTTGTTGAACTTGTGAGGTCCAACAGCCAACACCACTGTGGCGACAGTAAGACTGGTTAGATTCTCACTCAAGGGCGCACTATTTAGACTCCTCCACAGTTAATGACGGCTCTGTGTTTGGTGTTGCAGCCTTATTGAATCACTGAATACCTTTCTACAAATTACTAATAAGAAAGTTTCGTGACTTGTCGACGTGAAACCCCGGGCCAATGACTAGTAAAGTATTATTCACCATGCATTGAAGGTCTCGTTTGTCTCTGTGGTGTAACCGCTCTGCTGGGGATAGCAACATCGAAAAAATAAATAAATCAAAGTAAAAGTCAGTACGAAGATCAATTTTGAAGAAGGTAGCTGAAACAGAAGTTACTGAAATTGGACGGATGTAACTGAGACTGTTAAAAGAAAATGGCGTGAATCTAACTTCTTTTCGTTGGTCCGTTGCAGCCGATCCTTCCTTTAAATTTCTTAGGGGATGACGGGTCAGAGAATACCATGGTCCTCCAGAACGCGAAAGATCAAAAAATGATTCAGGTGTACTCAGATGTAGAACTCTGAATATTGTTTATTTCTTGACTTGATATTACGTCACATAGTACATTTCAAAATCTCACATTGTATTGGCGTCCTTGCACGATTTCTCGTAGATCTTATACACACTCGCTGACAATCGTAACGTTGTTACATGTAGTAATTTCGTTAATTACAGTCGCAGAAGTTCAAATTCGCGGAAAATGTTAATCATTCGGTGGTTTCAATTGAAATACATGAAAAAGGATGGAAGATCAAATACATATCTGTCGGTTTCACGAAAAAATAATTAAATTATTCAAATAAACAATGCTGAATACATTTTTACTAACTGCATTGAAACTATATTATCCCAAGTATTGCTAGCATGTTTTCTGCTTCAAATATGAGTACATTACTGTTTGGTGTAGACGGAATTTTAATATATAATCCATTACCCTCAATAAGCACTTCGTTTACATTGTCATTTCAGCTTCACATTGTGAATTATAGAAATTACAAAGTAATTTCACGTCGTTATGTTAAACCTTAGCACAGCAAGTTCACCACATGACAGAGCTGTTACAGGTTTCTAACATTATAAAGTACAGTACAGTTGGTGTACTTTTGTTATCCGACTGTATGTAAACGAATACTACTGCAATTAAACGAATCTACAGTACATGTTCCTATCAATGGATGGCCATGCTCTTAGCGAATACTTTGCCATGAAGTTGTTCAAAATCACATTGCACAGCTCAAACGATGAAATTACAAAAATGGTTCCTACCTAATGAAATAATAGTTAATCAAGCCATCCAAATTACTTTCGAAATCATGTGAAAAATCGGCTGTTACATTTCATCCCTCGCTATGTTCTGACTGATCCCTTTAAGGTTGCCACTATAGGAAATATCACACCCGCTATTTGTTTCAGATATCTTCCGGAATTCCTGCTAATGATTGCGCCTTTCTCAATAGCTACGGCAATCTCTCGCCACATAATTAACGCTCATACTATCACTTTACCTGTATAAATTTGGATGGAGTACTGACTTCTCCGAATACCCTTTCCAAGGCTTCTGAGGATACGTTACGTGAAGCTTTTTATGGAAGCGAGGGCATGTGAGGTTATGATAAAGAAGGCGGACTTTATTTGGAAGTAGGTTCCCGCGAGTTGTAGGTTGGCCAAACTCTTGCGATTTAATTGGTATATCTGGACAGCGTCAAACTATGGAAGCACTGCTGGAGGTCTCTGGAGCAGTTTCCTTTTGTCGAATAAGTTGTTAATTATAAAGCGATTTATTATTTTAATCCTACCTTCATTTGGATATATATATACAATAAATTCACACATTATAGAATAATTTGTCCTCTGTAAAATTTACAATATTACAATTCTAATTTATAAAATAAAATACATGGAACATTATATATATTCATAATATACATTCATTTGGATAATAAACTTTTATGATTGATCGTGGTTTAGTTGCTAACACACTAATGTGTCATCCCCTGGACAAGTTTCTGAGCAATCAGCTGGCACTAAGCACTTATAAATTAGTACTGATAAGGGTGACAATAATTTAGCAGTTGAGCGATAGCGCATTTCTTCATGGATCGGAAACAGCGTAAATATCATAGTGTGAACCTACGTCGTTCAAATGGTTAAAATGGCTCTGAGCACTATGGGACTTAACATCTGAGGTCAGCAGTCCCCTAGAACTTAGAACTACTTAAACCTAACTAACCTAAGGACATCACACACATCCATGCCCGAGGCAGGATTCGAACCTGCGACCGCAGCGGTCGCGCGGTTCCAGACTGAAGCGCCTAGAACCGCTCGGCCACCCCGGCCGGCGAACCTTTGTCGTCTTACTGATATACAGAGTTAGCACTGAGCGCAAGAAGAATACAATTTCAAATTTACTCACTTTCCTGGTGATGTTGTTACTCTCTAAATGCAGTCATAAGCGAAGTAATTCCCGTAAGTAGACGGGAGCTCCCCCTACATTGTTTGAATAAATGACGGCGCTGAACCACCAGTCAGTGAGATCTTTTTAGCATATCGGAGCACCACGAGGTGGAATGGCAGCGTCATTGTTAAAAAAGTAAACTCCAGAGTGTGGTTCACTGGAGAGCTTCCGAGGTTGCGTAACGTCTTTCCAAACGAGGCAGGCTATATGACTCCAATACGACCTACCCTTGAAAACTTCACATCTGTATGAGGCCTCTGCCGGGTCTAATTCGTTGAAAAAAACAGGAAAAATTCAAGGGAGGCTTGTGTGACGTGTTCATTTGGCCGGTAAGAATGCAGTGCAGAAAGAATGCTATGACCTCATACTGGTCAACAACAAACGATAAAATATGTTAACTAGCACATGCCTGGGCTGGGATAAAATATCACTAACTAGCACATGACTGGGCTGGAATATTGTATGACGCTTCGTGGGAACGAGACTTTACTTCATAACTTTTCACGAACCCATTCTGTACTAGTCGCATCGCTGAACCGTGAACTGATAGGGTGAGCTTTAATACAACAAACGATAAAATATCGCGAACAAGCACATTCTTGGGCTGGAATTCGTCTCAGAGTAGCACTTGCAACCTACGTCCTCCATTATTTGCTGCACATATTCCAGTCTCTGCCGTCCTCTACAGTTTTCCTCAAAATGTCGAACAGCTTGCACAATTTGTTTCAGTAATCCTCTACAGTTTCCACTCCCTCTAGTACCGTGGACGTTATTCCGCGATGTCTTAGCAGATGTCCTGTCGACATGTGCCTTCTTCTTGTCAGTCTTTTCCATACATTCCTTTCCTCGCCGATTCTACGAAGAGCCTCCTCATTCCTTACCTTATCAGTTCACCTAATTTTCAACATTCTTCTGTAGCACCATGTCTCAAATACTTTAATTCTCTTCTGTTCCGATTTTCCGACAGTTCATGTTTCACTACTTACATTGCTGTGCTTCAAACGTACACTCTCAGATATTTCTTTTTCAAATTAAGGCCTGTTTGATACTAGTACACATCTCTTAGACAGGAGTGCCCTTTTTTGCCCTGCTAGTCAGCTTTTTATGTCCTCTTTTCTCCCCTCGTCGTAGATTATTTTGATACCTAACTTTGTCTACTTCGATATCACCAATTCAGAGGTAAAGTTTCCCGGTGTTGTCATTTCTGCTACTTCTGATTACTTTCGTCTTCCTTCGGTTTACTCTCAATCCATAGTCTGTACTCATTAGACTGTTTATGCCATTCAAAAAATCCTCTAATTCTCTCCACTTACACTGAGGATTGCAGTGTCATCAGCAAACCTTATCGTTGACATCTTTTCATCCTGAATTTTTATCGCACTCTTGAACCTTTCTTTTATTTCCGTCGTTGCTTCTTCGGTTTGTGGATTGAACAGCAGGGGTGAAAGACTACATCCCTGTCTTATACCCTTTTTAATAAGAGCACTTCGTTCTTGGTCTTCCCCTCATACTGTCCCCTCTTGGTTCTTATAACATTATACATCACCTGTGTTTCCGCATAGCTTACCCTATTTTTCTCAAAATGTCGAACATCTTGAACAATTTTACATTGTCGATCGCTTTTTCCAGGTAGACAAGTCCAACGGAAGGGTCTTGTTTTTCCTCCAGTCTTGTTTCCGTTATCAGCCGTAACGTCAGAACTGCCTCTCTGGTGCCTTCACATTTGCTTAAGCCGAACTCATCGTCATCTAACAGATCCTCAGTTTTGTTTTCCATTCTTCTGTACAGTGTTCTTGTCAGCAGCTTGGATGGATGAGATGTTAAGCTGATTGTACGATGACTCTCGCATTTTTCGGCTGATGCAGTTTTCGGAATTGTGTGGATAATGTTTTTCCGCCGCCCGGGATTAGCCGAGCGGTCTCAGGCGCTGCAGTCATGGACTGTGCGGCTGGTCCCGGCGGAGGTTCGATTCCTCCCTCGGGCATGGGTGTGTGTGTGTTTGTCCTTAGGATAATTTAGGATAAGTAGTGTGTAAGCTTATGGACTGATGACCTTAGCAGTTAAGTCCCATAAGATTTCACACACATTTGAACATTTTTTTGAATGTTTTTCCGAAAGTCGGATGATATACTTCCAGTCTCATACAATCTACACACCAGTGTGAATAGTCTCCTTGTTGCCACTTCTTCGAATGATTTTAGAAATCACGATGGAATCTCTACCCTGCCGACTCCTGTTTCTTCTTCAGTCACGTCATTGGACGTGTCCTTCCCCTCATAGAGACTTTCAACGTACTCTTCCCACCTATTCGCTCTCTCCTCTGCATCTAACAAAGGAATTGCCGTTGCCATCTTAATGTTACCTCTCTTGCTTCTAATTTCACCGAAGGTTGTTTTGTGGCTTATGGGGCATCAATGATGACGTAGACACAATAGCGGTCTTCATATCGTAGCAGCTGAGACCGTCTGCCATCGAACCACATTCCCGTCATTATACTGTGTACATCGTCTATGACCTCAAAAATGCTTGCTGTAAGAAAAACTGAGCACAGTGTGCTACTTCCAGGCAAAACGGATCCTCATTTGAAAAAAAGTCTAGTTTCCAGTCCGTTTATCGTTATCTGTGTTGGTTTGGTCACTGCCGGTTGAAGCGGCAATGAGTCACTCACTGTCTTGCTGCAGCAACGTCCCAGTGCGTCAGACTGCACAAACAGTGTACGTCAAGGTGTGAGGCGCCACAGGGTATCAGCAGTCGCTTTCTGACTGATAATTCCGCCGCACTGGCAGTAAATGAATCGATTAAAATACACCATTTTCGAGTGACTACTGCGCAGTTTCGCCTTTGAAGCATTTGACAAGTCACACATCTCATACAGGCCTGTCACTGCTCACTAAAGCAGTGTTCTTTTGCAGAAATGAGAAAGAAATACGAGGGTGAGTCAAATGAAAACCTTAAATATTTTTTTAAATATTATTTGTTGTGCAGAAGTGGTACAAGGCTGTATCATTTTTCAACATAATCTCCCCCACGCTCAATCAAGTCCTCCAGCGCTTACAAAGTGCATAAATTCCATTAGAAAAAAATTCTTTTGGTAGTCCACGCAACCACTCATGCACTGCGTGGCGTACCTCTTCTTTCCTCCCACTGCGTCTTTGAGTGGTCCAAACATGTGGAAATCACTTGGGGCAAGGTCTGGTGAGTATGGTGGATGAGGAAGACACTCAAAATGCAGGTCTGTCATTGTTGCAACTGCTGTACGGGCAGTGTGGGGCCTTGCATTGTCATGTTCCAAAAGGACACCTGCTGACAGCAATCCACATCGCTTTGGTTTGATTGCAGGCCGCAGATGATTTTTTAGGAGATATGTGTGTGATGCACTGGTGACAGTGGTCCCTCTAGGCATCTAATGCTACAAAATGACGCCTTTTTCGTCCCAAAAGCGAGTCAGCATAACCTTCCCTGATGATGGTTCTGTTCGAAACTTCTTTGGTCTTGGTGATGAGGAATGGCGCCATTCCTTGCTCGCTCTCTCCGTTTCCGGCTGGTGGAAATGAACACAGGTTTCGTCCCCAGTAACGATTCTTGCAAGGAAGCCATCACCTTCTCGTTCAAAGCGCCGGAGAAGTTCTTCACACGCATCAACACGTCGTTCTCTCATTTCAGGAGTCAGCTGCCGTGGCATCCATCTTGCAGACACTTTGTGAAGCTGGAACACATCATGCACAATGTGGTGTGCTGACCATGACTAATCTGTAAACATGCTGCAATGTTATTCAGTGTCGTTCGGCGGTTTTCCTTCACTATGGCTTCAGCTGCTGCAATGTTCTGTGGAGTCACAACTCGTTGTGCCTGACCTGGACAAGGAGCATCTTCCACTGAAGTCACACCATTTGCGAAGTTCCTACTCCATTCGTAGACTTGCTGCTGTGACAAAAATGCATCACCGTACTAAACATTCATTCGTCGATGAATTTCAATAGGTTTCACACCTTCACTACGCAAAAACCGAATAATAGAACGCTGTTCTTCCCTGGTGCAAGTCGCAAGTGGGGCGGCCATCTTTATACTGATACTGGGACGGTATGTGTGCATCTGCACTATGCTGCCACCTACAGGCCATTCTGCCGTGTCGATTCTGCACGCTGTTTGTAGCACGCTTACCAACTTACAGGATAACGGGGCGAAATTTAGATTTGTTATTACAAATTTAAGGTTTTCAAATGTTCAAATGGCTCTACGGGACTTAACTTCTGAGGTCATCAGTCCCCTAGAACTTAGAACTACTTAAACCTAACTAACCTAAGGACATCACGCACATCCATGCCCGAGGCAGGATTCGAACCTGTGACTAGCGGTGCGCGGTTCCAGACCGTAGTGCCTAGAACCGCTCGGCCACTCCGGCCGGCTTAAGGTTTTCATTTGACTCACCCTCGTACTTCAGCACATCAAACTGTGGCTACTGCTCTACCCTTCTGAAGTGTTATTACGGCGTAGAATGTGCATGTCGAATAGACACAGCACGTTTCCGCCCCTAGATGTCTTTCCGGCATTGAAATTACCAAGTGTCTTGTTGCCAGAACTCGAAAAGGTCAGCCTTCCGTAGCTTAGGCAGTGTGGTATGTATAAACTGCAAACCATTCAACCTTGAAGATTCTCGTGCGGCTATATACACGAAGGATGCTGTCAGTGTGCAGTAGACATCACCTCTAATCCAGCGATTGTGTGTTCGTTGGTATTGGCTGACGTTTGTAGAGTCTGAGTATACCTTGTGGTGACAAAAGTCGTGGGATACCTCCTAATATCGTGTCGGACATCCTATTCCCCGTCGTAGCGCAGCAACTCGAAGTGGCATGGATTAAAGTCTAAGTCCCACCCAGAAATACTGAGCCATGCTGGCTCTATAACCGCCCATAACTGCGAAAGTTCTGACGGTGTAGGATATTGTCCACCAACTGACTTCTCGATTATGTCCCATAAATGTTCTACGGGATCTGGATGGCTTTAAATCGTTCGCTCGAATTGTCCAGAATGTTCTTCAAAGAAATTGCGAACAGCTGCGCCCGCGTGTCATGACACATTGTCAACCATAAAAATTCCATAGTTTCAGAAGAGGACCCAGTTCATTCCATGTAAAGACAGCCCACACTATTGCCATCCATAACTGAAGTCCATTAATGGTTGCAAATGGTCTCCAAGTAGCCGAAAATAACCATTTACAGTCAATGGTCGGTTGAGTTGGACCAGAGGACTCAGTCCATTCCATATGAACACAACCCAGAGCATTATGGAACCGTCAGGAGCTTGCACAGAGCTTTGTTGACAACTTGGGTTCATGGCCACGTGGGACCTTCGCCACACTCGACGTTACCATCAGCTCTTACTGACTGAAATCGGACTCATCCGATAAGGCCACGATTTTGAAGTCGTCTACGGTCCAAACGTTATGGTCACGAGCCCAGAAGGTGGCACAGGCGATGTCGCTTCGGTTGTTTGCTGCCATAGCACATTACCGATAAATTTCGCCCCATTGTCCTAACTGTTACGTTCGTCGTCCGTCCCACATTTATTTCTGTGGTTATTTCATGCAGTGTTGCTTTTATGATAGCACTGACAACTCAACGGAAACATCGCTCCTATCGCTCGTTAAGTGACGGCCGTCGGCCACTGCGGTGACCGTGGTGAGAGGTAATGCCTGAAAACTTGGTATTCTCGACACACTCCTGACACTGCAGATCTCGGAATATTAAATTCGTTAACGATTCCCGAAATCGAATGTCCCATGCGTTTAGCACCAGCTACCATACCTCGCTCTGAGTTTAATTCCCGTCGTGCGGCCATTATCACGGCGGAACCCTTTTCACATGACTCACTTGAATACAAATGACTGCTCCGCCAATGCACTGCTCTTTTATACCGTATGTACGCGATACTACCGTATCTGTATATGTGCATACCGCTAACCCGTGACTTTTGACACATCAGTGTATTACATCAACAAAGAGTCGTGCCAATGGCAGCAGAAGAATCCCCAAGTGCTCAATACAATTGCTGAAAGCGCTGTACCACAATCAGCCCCTTTCTGAAAACTTATAACGATTACACATAAACTCTCCAATTTGAGCACCGTATCTGACAACTACAGAAAATCGCGTGGAGGACTACAATCACTCATTGCTGTCATTTGCAACGATCGTATAAATTTGATGCCGCCATTTTATGTCTCTATTAACTATGGAACAAAGGGCAATGGACTACAATGAACTCGTTTACAAAATCTTCAGCTTGTTGTACTGTCTCGGCGAAGTGCAACAATTTTCTTACTTTTTTTTATAAGAAGAGAGCTTGTAAGGGAGAATGAAAAGAGTACCTAGCTGAAAGGCAAAAGGTAATGTAAATGCTAATGCACGGAGAATGCGCCTGCAGGACTACATCATTGAGTAGAAAGCTCAGATAGGTTGCACGGGAGGATCGCTGGTTGTAGCGGAATTTAATCCGTTTAGCTACGCCATTCACAGCAGCATTCACGTTGTTTGTTTCTGCAACCGCTCAACCGCTTATTTGGCTCTGAGCACTATGGGACTTAACATCTGAGGTCATCAGTCCCCTAGAACTTAGAACTACTTAAACCTAACTAACCTAAGGACATCACACACATCCATGCCAGAGGCAGGATTCGAACCTGCGACCGTAGCAGTCGCGCGGTTCCGGACTGAAGCGCCTAGAACCGCTCGGCCGGCTCAGCCGCTTATTTGAGCGCGTGCCGCCTCAGTGACAACTGTCATTCAAGATGAACATGAAAAACATAAGAATTCCACTCGTAACAATGTGATAGAATACGGACACTATTTTGTGTACTCTCATTAATATTAGTAACAGTCCGTAGCCGTTTTCCAGGGTTAATACAGGCGAGCTGTATAGTGTGTATTATAATTATCAGCGAAACCGATACGGGTGAAAATACAGGCTGTTAAAAAAAAGTACTCCACGTTTTTAGAGGTAGTAGTATGGACCAAAACAAGGAAAACACATAAGCTATAAAAAGCGTACCTGACCCCAAAACATATGATCCCTTATGTATCACCGCTGCTGTGAAACACATCTCTTCTACTGGAAGCTCTTTGCTATTACGAGCGACCTACAAAATTCAGTTAACAAATGAGTAAGCAAATGTTATCTGCGCTAGTGAGACATTGCTAAAAGAAGTGCTCAAAATGGCGCCTATTAAAACTAAAGTATGCGGCGTGGACTTACCCAGAACTGTGAATACGTTTTCCAGTAACAAGACTAAATGTTTGTCGCATGCTGTATCCATGGACAGTAACAGAGGAATGTGTCCTCATTTGTTTACTCTGTGGGTATAGCCCAAGGAGGTGAAAAGCGAAGGGAGTGCTTATTACGTCACAAACTTGAAGCCGACGTCCGACATCTTACAATGCCCAAAACACTATGTTCATCCATTTATACCTCCATAATTCACCGCGGTGATACTGCCCCGTGATGTCACTCTTTTGTTAGAGCCTGTGCCTAATTTCGACCGTTGCGGATATTTATCGACTTTCGTGGTCGTATCCTAAACAGCATCTGGTGCTTTGATTCTGTGGAAACGTAGTTGTTTCATCAAAAATCCCAGCTTGTGCCGTTTATGTGTGTACTAATCGAACCGAACGCAATTTAAACTTTAAAGGAATCACATTTCATTCGTTAAGTGGCGTCCAAGCAAAATTTTCTTTTGCATACATGAATTATGGTTGCGCTGTTTACTGTTTCCTGTGTTTTGCACTGCCTTGCAAACTGCAAACGCTCCGATATCCGAGCCACACTGTATCAACGGGATCGTCCCCGCACAACAAACGGCTGCGTGACTGCGCTGACGGTTGGTGTAGCATCTCATGCCTTAAATTCCTCCCTCCAATGATTATTCATTGTTCACATTTTCTCACTCTTTAAAAAAGATTCTGGCTAGAATAGCCGGAGAGGGCGGTCAGCTGTGTGTGTGAGAGAGTTATGTAAGTATGACTATGAATGTGAGTGTGTGCTTTGCTTACTTTCTGAAGAAAGCTTTGGGCGAAAACATGTGTGAACACTCGTTTCGCCATGCCTGGTTGCTGCTCGGCGTGTGAGTAGCAATCTATCCACTTCACAGTATAATTATTTCCACGTGAAGTTTGTAGTAAGTCATACACTGTACTTCAGCGGGAACAATGATGTCAATAATTGCAATATCAGAAGAAAAAATTACATTCATTGCGCCACACTAAGGTTGTCTGTAGCGCAAACAAGGGTTTACAGTGCTGCAATTAAAAGTTTTGATCATTTACCTAGTGACATTAAATGTCTGACAGATAACAAGCTACAATTTGAAACTAAACTGAAAACGTTTCTCTTTGACAACTCCTTCCATTCCGCAGAATAGTGATGGTTAGTAATCACAAATACCTGTCCTTAATTAAAATACAAAAAAAACTAATAAGTAATCAACATGGAGGCATATCAACAAAAAATGTTAATATAAAATGACTCGTTCCATATCATTACGATTTTCTTGCAAATGACACATGGAACATGAAACTAACTATTGTTAGATCACAAAGCATGGTATAGATTTATGTACTTTGTAAATCTCAAAATTAAATTCAAAAGTAAAATGAAGCAGATAATCAACTACCTTCTTTTTTTTTTGCCTCATGGGCGATACCCTCACAGTAAACAAAGGAGAACACATTTTTCTGTCATTGTCTATGGATACAGCATCCAATAAACATCTGTTACTCTTGTTACTGTAAAAAGTATTGACAGTTCTGGGTAAGTGCAGCACATGCATTCCAGTTGTGATATGTTTGGTTATTCCTGAAAAACTGACGGAGTTACTGGCGAGAAACATTTCGGAAAAAGAAACAGATAGGCTGCTGCTGTAAAGGCAAGCCTTTATGTTATACAGGTTAAGCTACCATTGCTTAAAAAAATGGTTTACATACATGTTAAAGCAAAATATGCATTTTACGTGGTCTAAGAATTTGAGACTACACCCTTAAACATGTTTACAGTGTTGCAGAACGCTGGAACATGTTTAAAAAATTATATATATATATATATATATATATATATATATATATATATATATGTATATGTATATATATTTTTTACCCTGTAAATTGCTGTTATTGGTCACACACTGAATGGCATCATAGGTAAGATTTCAAAGCTGTGTAAATTAAGTGATACTAAACAAGAGCTCTTATTCTGCACTGAGGTACACCTCCATGCAGCTCTGTTTCTTTGATATTTTAATAATCGTTTACTTTCTTGACATGCGCTAGATACGATAGCATGCCTTGAGTCGTCCCTCGATGCACGCGTTTATGATCTAGCAAAGAACGCCTAGGTAAGTTTTCTTGCAAACGTGAACATTAAAAATGTTGTGTATATGAGCTGAAAGCTGAAACTTTAACGAACAAGAAGCAGTACCAGTAAGTAAACAAGCATTTTTTCAGAGTTCCGGTTTCATTTGCTATCGACAAAAATATGATAAAAGTGGAATTAAATGGATTACGAAAGCATGCTTTCCGCATCACTTCCTTCTCTTCCTGGTTATTCGAAATACATGAAAAAAAAACAAGTTACATCAACGAGGCCAGAAGTGTCGTATCACTAGAGCAAATACGCATTGAAGAACCGAAAAACGTTCGAAATTGCCTTATTCACATCATGTTGTCCATGTAGGCACTGTAATTTTTAGTATTTAAAACAGTTGTTGCGTGCATACGACAGAAATAATGAACAAGAAGCAGTCGTAAATAACAGTCTGCTGATGTTTTGGGCTATTTTAGATGGCGACAGATCCCGCTCACTCTCGCTTCAAAACAGTATACAGCGTTTAAGTCTATAAACAGAGACCGCTTTTATGTTATGCATGCCCTTTGAAATTTTGATTACTCTTTGTTTGTACTACTTAGAGTTGTGATTTATTGTCGATATACAACAAACAGTCATTTTAGAGCAGTAGTAAGACTGCTTACTTGCTACTTAAAACGTCATGAAAAACAGCTCTACGGAACTGCAAATTAAGCACATATGGCCAGCGGGGGCGAAGACATGATCTGATGTGACGTGTTTCCAGCCAGACGGAGACTTTTCTTACAGAGTGTCTCCGCAAGATGTTTTTTGATAATGTGCGTAGCTTTGCTCACCCAGGCGCGAATACGAGTGTAGAACTAATGACTGAGAGAGTCATAAGGCCCAGCATTGAGAGGGATTGCCGCAGACGGGCGAGGGAGTGCGAATGTGCCATCAATGCAAGGTGGGCAGACATGTGCGTAAACAGATCGGAGAGTTTCCAAAGACAACAGAAATAGTCTCACACATACTGATACCGTACGACCACTGCCCCCCCCCCCCCCCCCTCCTGAAGGGTATCGCTACTTTTGGCCTGCATACTCGATGGGCTGAAGCAGCACCGATCGCAGGCATATCAGCGGAAACGGTAGCAAGGACCTTTTTATCAACTTGGATAGCGCAGTTCGGCTGCCCGTTACACGTCACCACAGGTCAAGGGCGACAGTTTGGCTCAGCCCTGTTTCGTGAGTTATCCAATCTGTGCTGATTTCGGCATCATCATACCATCAGTTACCACTCATCGACAGGATGAGGGAGCGGTGGCACAGGACATCAAGGAACACACTCATGCGCCATAAATACAGTTGGACCTTCGCGCTGCCACTGGTTTTATTGGGCCTCCGAACCGCGTGTAAACCGGACATTGGAGCTTCAGCAATGGAGATGCTATATGGAGAAAAAAATGGCTCTGAGCACTATGGGACTCAACTGCTGAGGTCATTAGTCCCCTAGAACTTAGAACTAGTTAAACCTAACTAACCTAAGGACATCACACAAATCCATGCCCGAGGCAGGATTCGAACTTGCGACCGTAGCGGTCTCGCGGTTCCAGACTGCAGCGCCAGAACCGCGCGGACACTTCGGCCGGCCGCTATATGGAGATGTTTTACGTCTACCATCAGAGTTTTTTTCCGCACAGCCCGGAACGGAATCCACAAATTCATCAATTTGCTTCAACGAGTGCAGAGCCAAACTGCGATGTTACGCCCAACTCTAGCATCACGGCATGGGGATAACGGTATTTTCATCCATAAAGATTTCCAAACATGATCACATGTAATGTACGGTCTGATGCAGTGCGCCCCCTTCGCAACCACCGTACAACGGGCCGTACAAAGTGTTAACAACGAGGTGAGAATACCTTACGCAAAAGATGTAAGGGTAAGCACCAGACGCTGTCCATTGGACAAGTAAAACTGGTTTATATCCTCACTCAGATGATGCGGCAGTTGAGAGGAGCAGACACAACCGGCACCTGCTACACCCATACAGTGTGGAGGAGAAGAGGAGCTAGCAGAGGAAACGCAGCTATTACCACTCCAGCCAAGCCAGGAGTAATTCATGCCAGGCAGAGCGACAAGTGCATTTCAAACAACCCATACATTCCGAGAGATCCGCTCTACTGCGGGGTGGGGGGTGGGGGGGTGGGGGGGGGGGGTCCTGTGTGGGAATTTGTAATTTATTTTCGAGAGATAGTAAAAAGTCATTGTAGAGCAGTACTGTGATTGAAACTTCCTGGCAGATTAAAACTGTGTGCGAAACTTGCAGAATTAGCCCTCCTGGAAGAAAGGATATTGGGAGACATGGCTTAGCCACAGCCTGGGAGGTGTTTCTAGAATGAAATTTTCACTCAACAGCGGAGTGTGCGCTGTTATGAAACTTCCTGGCAGATTAAAACTGTGTGCCGGACCGAGACTCAAACTCGGGACCTTTGCTTTTCGCGGGCAAGTGCTCTACCAACTGAGCTACCCGACACGACTCACACCCCGTCCTCACAGCTTTAGTTCCGCCAGTACTTCGTCTCCTACCTTCCATACTTCACAGAAGCTCTCCTGTGAAGTTTCATATCAGCGCACACTCCGCTGTAGAGTGAAAATTTCATTCTAGAAACATCCCGCAGGCTGCGGCTAAGCCATGTCTACGCACTATCCTTTCTTCCAGGAGTGCTAGTTCTGCAAGGTTCGCAGGAGAGCTTCTGTGAAGTTTGGAAGGTAGGTGACGAGGTACTGGCGGAATTAAAGCTGTGAGGACGGGGCGTGAGTCGTACTTGGGTAGCTCAGTTGGTAGAGCACTTGTCCGCGAAAGGCAAAGGTCCCGAGTTCGAGTCTCGGTCCGGCACACAGTTTTAATCTGCCAGGAAGTTTCATATCAGCGCACACTACGCTGTAGACTGAAAATTTCATTCTAGAAACATCCTCCAGGCTGTGGCTAAGCCATATCTCCGCAATATCCTTACTTCCAAGAGTGCTAGTTCTTCAAGGTTCGCAGGAGAGCTTCTGTGAAGTTCGGAAGGTAGGAGACGAGGTACTGGCGGAATTAAAGCTGTGAGGACGGGGCGTGAGTCGTGCTTGGGTAGCTCGGTTGGTAGAGCACTTGTCCGCGAAAGGCAAAGGTCCCGAGTTCGAGTCTCGGTCTGGCACACACTATTAATCTGCTAGGAAGTTTCATATCAGTGCACACTCCGCTGTAGAGTGAAAATTTCATTCTAGTACTGTGATTGCTTAACTGCTGCGTAAAGCGTCATGCAAGAGAGTTACAACTGTTTTCTGTAGGTCGTTCGTAATAGAAAAAAGGTTAAAGCTAAAACGGTCCAATAAACACGGGTCCGCAAAGGAACGATTTGCGTGATAATTGCGAGTGTATGGTTATAAACTGCGACTGATTTCAGTACGAAATATTATCCATTTTGTTACACCAGTGTGTGAAATGTAACTTTTCCGATTATGTCGTCCTCTAATTGGGTTCATATTTCACCTAAAGCCTACCTTAGCAAGATATATTGCTTGAGCAGGTTACATACTACAATTTACGGTGAATTCGTATTTGTTAAAGGAGATGCTCCACGTCTCGTTCTCGTATATGCAATACTGCCCTCGCCTTTGCAGTGAACTACGAATTATTTCAAATACCGCTGGATCATCTAGCGAAACTCTGAAACGATGTAAAATTCGCTTGTCCGGTTACGAACTGTATCAATAGAAATGTTTTTCACTTCACTTTTGAGGTTATTACGGGCACAGAAATCCAGAAGATTCAGATCAACTGATCTTGGAGATCCATTTGTATCATAAGACGCGTTAGGTATTGTCTTACGTCAGCACTAAAATATGCTGGTACACCATGATGCAAGTACCATATTCTCCAAACCATTAGCTACAGGTGAAATTTGAGGCTAATTAGATGCGAACTTGATCGAAAAGTTAACATTTCAAAGGGAATTCTCGTACCTGACTTCCTCAAGTCGTACTGAGGTTTCTGTTAACCGAAAGCAAGAGCAAAAACGGCTAAGCGAGGGACTATGGATCGCAATACAGTAAGAACGCCAAACAAACGCGGCTCGACAATCACTGCGTGGGGAACAGGAGATAACCGCACCGGCCCTCAGCTGACTCTGTGAATTACACTGAAGACCGAAAGAAACTGGTACACCCGGGAGCATGCAGAAGTGCCGCAACACTACAAGGTATGGACTTGAGTTGCCTGAAGTAGTGCAGGAGGGAATAGACACTATCAGTTCTGCAGGGCTGTTCATAAATCCGTAAGAGTACGAGGGGGTGGAGATCTCTTCCGAACAGCAAGTTGCAAGGCATCCCGGATATGCTCAATAATGTTCATATCTGGCGAGTTTGATGGGCAGCAGCAGTGTTTAAAGTCAGAAGAGCGTTCCTAGAGCCACTCTGTAGCAATTCTGGACTTGTGGGGTGTCCCATTGTCCTGTTGGAATTGCCCAAGTCCGTCGGAAAGCACAATGGATATGAATGGACGCAGGTAGTCAGACAGGATGCTTACGTACGTATCACCTGTCAGAATCGTATCGAGACGTATCAGGGGTCCCATATCACTCCAACTGCACTCGCAACACACCATTACAGAGCCTCCACGTGCTTGAACAGTCCCCTGCTGATATGCAGGATTCATGAGGTTGTCTCCACACCCGTACACGTCCATCCGCTCGATACAATTTGAAGTGAGACTCGTCCGACACGGCAACATATTTCCAGTCATCAACAGTCCAATATCGGTGTTGACGGGCCCAGGCGAGGCGTAAAGCTTTGTGTCGTGCAGTCATCAAGGGCACACAAGTGGAATTCGGCTCCGAAAGCCCATATCGATTATGTTTCATTAAATGGTTCGCCCGCTGACACTTTTTGATGGTCCAGCACTGAAATCTGAAGCAATTTGCGGAAGGGTTGCACTTCTGTCGCATTGAACGATTCTCTTCAGGATGTTTTTCCGACCTCTGCGATGTTGGAGATTTGATGTTTTACCGGATGTTGGAGACTTGATGTTTTACCGGATTACTGATATTCACTGTACACTTGTGAAACGATCGTACGGGAAAATCCCCCACTTCATCGCTACCTCGGAGATGCTGTGTCCCATCTCGTGAGCCGACTATAACACTACGTTCAAACTTAAAGCCTGATAACCTGCCATTGTAGCAGCAGTACATCTACATCTACATTTATACTCCGCAAGCCACCCAACGGTGTGTGGCGGAGGGCACTTTACGTGCCACTGTCATTAACCGATCTAAGAACTGCGCCAGACATTTGTTGTCTTATATAGGCGTTGCCGACCTCAGTGCCGCCTTCTGCCTGTTTACATGTGTCCGTATTTGAATACGCATGCCTATACCTGTTTGTTTGGCGCTTCAGTGTAAGAGGTTGGAGGAGAGTTGACTCGAGCACTTAGTGTAGAGTACCCACACCTGCAGCTCGGTGCCACCGCTGTCTCTGCCGGGTATTCCCCGAGCCCTGCCATTTACAGTGCACAGTGGTTTGCAGCCGCTTGTGCTGTGGATTCGCGGTTAGAGCGCGCGCGACCGGTGGACCAGCCATCAACACGGGAAGTCCCTCTTCCTGTGGGTCGCCGCCTGCCGCACGCCAAGCTCCGTGTCGCTAACTAGTTTTCCATTCATTAGCATCCGGCACCCCGTTGTTTTTTGAACGCTTTGCGTGTCGCTGCTAAACATTGCAGCTATATAAACAGATAGAACTAGAGTTCATTTACACGCGCTCTTACAAATAAAATGCCCTCTCACAATGTGGTGAAGTAAGGCGTCGCTCATTAGTTTTCAGGCTAGTCAACTCCAAAATATATTGTATCAGTGCTTAACTCAATGAAAGACGTAAAATACCGCTGCTATACAGGTTGTCTGAAAAATGTTCCAATGTGTGTGAATTCTGAAGGGACCAAATTGCTGAGGTCATCGATCCCTAGACGTACACACTACTTAAACTAACTTAGGCCGTGTCCTATATGAGCGACAGAAGAGACCGACAGCGCGGGACAGCTTCAGGCGACAAAACACCACCGCAGGTGTAGTTACGGAAGTGTTGTACGTGAGCGACATCTGTGTCGCTGCCTGTCTCCCGCTGCAACTGCCGACGTTTGAATTCAAACGTGGTTGAATCTTGTCGCTGCAACACGCGAGACATAGAGCAACAGCCACGTGTCTTCATGGCAAAGCAGTGGAACGGACGCGACGACAGCTATGAATTACTTAACATCAGATTTTAAGAAAACTATTCAGTCAAAAAATTTGATTCTTGCTCAACCTATAGTTTGATATCCTTAAATGATAAGTGTCAGAATTTATTTTCGTTATTCGTCATAGTTACTGTGCTGCACGAAATTGAGTACATGGCTGCACGAAATTTTTAAGAATTTGCAGAGGTAAAATCACATTGTGTAGATTTTCTGTATAGTTCATTTAAGGCCATACATTATTGCGTATGCAGTGTAACCAATAAATCTAAATTGTATTTGAAGCTGAGACCGGAATGATATCTCCTTTCATTCTTGAGATATTGGATGTTATATCCGCGGATGGGTCGCTCGCGGCGCGTCCGAACCTTTCCTGCCCTTCAAAGTGGTCGTAAAGATCGTCGTATCTCATAAAAGGTTCAAGATATCGAAATGACGAATTTTGGAAATGACAGCACGCAGAAAGGACTATTTTATCACATGATTAACACTCGATACGTTTTTGTAAACCCGTGAGCAGAACGAAAACAAGACTCCCTAGAACCTACACCATGAGGTTTTGTCCAAATTTTCATAGCCAATCAAAGGGAGGGAAACAGGTAAACGGGGTATCAAAGTGACCAGCATGAGGTCTAGTTTGGCATGAAAATATTTGACTGCTTGAAAGTAATCAGCGTATTGAACGAAAACTTTATTAATATGCTGATGAAAAATTGAAGTATTTAACGAAAAGCTGCTGTAAATGAAGTGAAAAAGTCATCTGTTCAAGACCTAGCTATTTTGCACATAAAAAGATACATTGGTGCGGTATTTAAATGTCAAAAAGGCTTCCTTCGAATCAAGTACGTTAGGAAGGCACACGAGGAGTCAGTAAGATCATGATTTCTGAATAAAACTTGAAATTAAAAAATGAAAGAAATCAGTCAGATGCTCGAAATCATGAACAGAAAATGAGGTGCACCAAACGTTTCCCCGATATTTTTTATTTCATACTTTTAGACAAATCATTACACAAAACGTTCGACTTTCTTTTCAAAAATTTTGTAAGCTTTACATCTACAGACTACTTAGAGTAAATGAAACGCTTGGCCTTAACACTGACTGCTGATCAATTACGTTCGCAGCCGGCCGTGGTGGCCGAGCGGTTCTAGGTGTTTCAGTCCGGAACCGCGCGACTGCTATGGTCGCAGGTTCGAATCCTGCCTCGGGCATGGATGTGTGTGATGACCTTAGGTTAGTTAGGTTTAAGTAGTTCTAAGTTCTAGAGGACTGATGACCTCAGATGTGAAGTCCAATAGTGCACAGAGCCAATTACGTTCGCAACATCAAATATCTTAAATTTCATGGTTCATTGTAACTTATTAAGAATTAAATGTGTGTGATATATTGGGATAGGTGTGAAGATCAAGTTCTTTGGCAAGCCCTGCAGTTTAAACGGTATACATAAAACTTAGTATACAGAATCGTAACTCAGTCAGTAAAAATTCAAGAACGGCCGGGAATCGAACCCAGGACATATAATTATGAACTGTGTACACTACCCCTACACCAGAGCCCTGGTATGTTTGCATTTAGTGTAGTTAGTCATGTAATAGTCAATCTTCCGCATTTATCGGCTGTTAAAAGTTCTTGATCATGTAAAAAAACATTCGTATTTAATTTATTGATGAGATAGTCGAATGCTCCTCTGCTCATTCACGTGTATTCGAAGAACTTGTCTGGTGATATTCGTAGTTGACGATGCTTACGAAATTCTCCGTGGAGATCCCTCCCTTTGTAAATTTCATGCACAGCATTCCTTTTCGCTTTGTTTTCTTAAGTAAACCTAATTCTGTAGCCTTACTCTCCAGCTACAGTATTCTACAAGTCAAGGACGCCGTTTTAGAGAAACAGGTGGTTGGCTCTAAGAAGCCATCTTGTAGCGCGACATGGTCACTCGCACGCAGGACAGCAAAGGTTTTCGCCCGATGCTGCTGCTTGTCGCTGGAGTGTCGCGCATCCTGAAGTCGCTCGCTGTCGCTCGCTTCTGTCGCTCACGTAGGACACGGCCTTATGCCAAGAACAATACAAACGCCCATGCCCAAGGGAGGACTCGAACCTCCAACAGGTTGTCTCTCGTACGAGTCACCTGGCGCATTTTCTCTGGTATTTCGGCAGATGTTTGCAATTTCAGTTTTTCTATGTGTAGCTGGACTCATCCCAAACAAATACTGATCATCCCGTCTTTCGTATGATGGGAAGAGTAGATTTTACAAACAAAATTATTTTTTAAGCGAAGTTTTGCATGCCCATTCGAAGGAGCGGTCTCAAATTAGTCTAGCGCGATATTTGTGTTATCGGTATGTATTACGGGGGACAGTATAACACGATGGATAACGAGTATTCCAGCAGCGACAGTCGCGACCTGGCTCGCGCTGACTGCTACTGCCATGTAGGGGCAACGGTGCTCAGACGTTGCTGGAATACTCGTTTTCCTTCGTGTTATACTGTCCCCCGTAATACATACCGATAACACAAATATCGCGCTAGACTAATTTGGGACCGCTCTATCGAATGGGTAAGTAAAATTCCTCTTTAAAAACCATTTTGTTTGTAAAATCTACTCTTCCCGTCGACACTCAAAGTCGTACAAAAGATGAGCAGTATTTGTTTGGGATGAGTCCAGCTACACATAGCAAAACTGGAATTGCAAATATCTGCCGAAACGCCAAACAAAAAGCGTCTGACGACGCTTAGGAGAGAGACCCTGTATTTACGAGGGCAGTTCAATAAGTAATGCAACACATTTTTTTTCTCGGCCAATTTTGGTTGAAAAAACCGGAAATTTCTTGTGGAATATTTTCAAACATTCCCGCTTCGTCTCGTATAGTTTCATTGACTTCCGACAGGTGGCAGCGCTGTACGGAGCTGTTAAAATGGCGTCTGTAACGGATGTGCGTTGCAAACAACGGGCAGTGATCGAGTTTCTTTTGGCGGAAAACCAGGGCATCTCAGATATTCATAGGCGCTTGCAGAATGTCTACGGTGATCTGGCAGTGGACAAAAGCACGGTGAGTCATTGGGCAAAGCGTGTGTCATCATCGCCGCAAGGTCAAGCAAGACTGTCTGATCTCCCGCGTGCGGGCCGGCCGTGCACAGCTGTGACTCCTGCAATGGCGGAGCGTGCGAACACACTCGTTCGAGATGATCGACGGATCACCATCAAACAACTCAGTGCTCAACTTGACATCTCTGTTGGTAGTGCTGTCACAATTGTTCACCAGTTGGGATATTCAAAGGTTTGTTCCCGCTGGGTCCCTCATTGTCTAACCGAACACCATAAAGAGCAAAGGAGAACCATCTGTGCAGAATTGCTTGCTCGTCATGTGGCTGAGGGTGACAATTTCTTGTCAAAGATTGTTACAGGCGATGAAGCATGGGTTCATCACTTCGAACCTGAAACAAAACGGCAATCAATGGAGTGGCGCCACACCCACTCCCCTACCAAGAAAAAGTTTAAAGCCATACCCTCAGCCGGTAAAGTCATGGTTACAATCTTCTGGGACGCTGAAGCGGTTATTCTGTTCGATGTCCTTCCCCATAGTCAAACGATCAACTCTGAAGTGTATTGCGCTACTCTTCAGAAATTGAAGAAACGACTTCAGCGTGTTCGTAGGCACAAAAATCTGAACGAACTTCTCCTTCTTCATGACAACGCAAGACCTCACACAAGTCTTCGCACCCGAGAGGAGCTCACAAAACTTCAGTGGACTGTTCTTCCTCATGCACCCTACAGCCCCGATCTCGCACCGTCCGATTTCCATATGTTTGGCCCAATGAAGGACGCAATCCGTGGGAGGCACTACGTGGATAATGAAGAAGTTATTGATGCAGTACGACGTTGGCTCCGACATCGACCAGTGGAATGGTACCGTGCAGGCATACAGGCCCTCATTTCAAGGTGGCGTAAGGCCGTAGCATTGAATGGAGATTACGTTGAAAAATAGTGTTGTGTAGCTAAAAGATTGGGGAATAACCTGGTGTATTTCAATGCTGAATAAAACAACCCCTGTTTCAGAAAAAAAATGTGTTGCATTACTTATTGAACTGCCCTCGTAGTATACAGTACACTGCGTAAGACCGAGCGAGGTGGCGCAGTGGTTAGACACTGGACTCGCATTCGGGAGGACGACGGTTCAATCCCGCGTCCGGCCATCCTGATTTAGGTTTTCCGTGATTTACCTAAATCGCTCCAGGCAGATGCCGGGATGGTTCCTTTGAAAGGGCACGGCCGACTTTCTTCCCCGTCTTTCCCTAATCCGACGAGACCGATGACCTCGCTGACTGGTCTCCTTCCGCAAGCAACCCAACCCACCGCATAAGAGAGATTACTAGAGTTGTATTAGAGCTGCTGAAACACTTATTTTGTTCACTGTCGTTTTTTTGACACGTACAAGCGCATTTTATTTTATTTAATCACAAGAACACGCCATGCGGGATTAGCCGAGCGGTCTAGGGCGCTGCAGTCATGGACTGTGCGGCTGGTCCCGGTGGAGGTTCGAGTCCTCCCTCGAACATGGGTGTGCGTGTTTGTCCTTAGGATAATTTAGGTTAAGTAGTGTGTAAGCTTAGGGACTGATAACCTTAGCAGTTAAGTCCCATAAGATTTCACACACATTTTTGAACAAGAACACGAGGTTAGCGATCAAACACACATGTAAAAGTCTGTCAAGTAGGAAAAAATTGTTTAAATATAATTTAACGTCGTCTCTTCTTGGCAACTTTTGCATATTTCATACAGCGGTTCTTAAAGAGAAATAAACAGCCCATTACGTACTTGTAAATGGTCGCTACTTGTTGCGTTAATAAACAAAAAATGAGTTTACCAGGTGTAGAGGTATGAAACCGGAATTTCCTATAGATGGTGCTAGCCGTCAGTGGTTCCCTTGAGACCGTGTCTGCACCGCCATCTGTTTCCCGTAACGGCTGACGGCGAATGTCAACACACAGTAACCCAAGTTGCATATATCGGTATCTGTTTCAAACCCGTAAACATATCGAGTTTTGTGCCCACGAACTACGATTTGCGGACAGCATTGGTTTACCGTTATCACTGGAAGAAAACTGCTGCATAGTCGCATCGAATGTTTGTCGAAGCTTTCGGCGAACATGCCCTTCGGAAAACACAGGGTTTCGAGTGGTTCAAAAAATTCAAAAGTGATGATTCTGACGTGAGAAACGACGAGCGCGAGAAACCAGCGAAGAAGTTCGACGACAACGAATTTCAGGCATTAATTGATGAAGATGATGCTCAAACCCAATAGGAACTCGCGGAACAATTGAATTTGACGCAGAAAGACGTTTCTCTTCGGTTGAAAGCTGTAGGAAAGGTGCAGAAAGTGGGAAAACGGATTCCGCAGGAACCGAATAAAAGACAGCAAGTAAGTCGAAAGTCCACTTGTGAAATGCTGCTCGCCAGAGACAAAAGAAAGTCGTTTCTCCATCGAACAGTGACAGGTGATGAAAAATGGATATAGTCTGAGAATCCTAAGCGCCGTAAGTCATGGGTGAATCCAGTCAAACCATCGACATCCGCTGCAAGACCGAATCTCTTTCGAAAGAAGCCAATGTTCTGTGTCTGGAGGGATCATAAGGGTGTCATCTATCATGAGCTGCTAAAACCTGGTGAAATCATTAACACTGATCGCTACCAACAGCAAATGATCGATTTAAATCGAGCATTACGTGAAAAGCGACCGGTATATGGAAAAAGGCAACACAAACTCATATTGCTCCGTGATAACACCCCATCACACACAGCAAAAGCGATCGAAGCGTTCAGTTGGGATATACTAGGGCATGTGGCTTGGCTCCGTCCGATTGACGTCTATTTGCATCACTGGGACACGCTCTCGCTGAACGACGCTTCAGTTCATATGAAAATGTACGAAAATGGCGCGCTAACTGGTTCGCTTCAAAAGAAGAACTGTTTTTTCGGCGTGGCATTCATAGCCTGCCGGAGAGGTGGGAGGAATGTATAAATAGCAATGGAGATTATTTTTAATAAAATATAGTTTATAAGTTTCAAACAACAGACGTGTAATTATTGCAACCAAATTTCGGTTTCATACTTCTACACCTGATATATGTCCTGAAAATGAGATACCCCACGTCATGAAGTCTATCACAGAACATCTAACTAACTAACCTACGCTTATTGTTATGAATCGTCTAAACCAGGGGTCTCCAAACTACGGCCCGCGGGCCGAAACTGGCCCGCGAGGGCCGGCAAACCGGCCTGCGTTAGCTGGCCGGACACCCCTGGTATCCGGCCCGCCAAATATTTGAGGTGGTACCTATACTGCCAACAATTGAGTTTCGAGGCCTATCGCGACCAATACACCGCGACATTGTCAGAGCTCTATCTTTACAAAGCGGAAGGTCATGGTTAAACTTGTGGCTGTCTACAATAAACAGACAGACCATTCTCCGTGCGATAGTGAAAAAAAAGGAACGGTTGACAGACTAGTTTGGCGAAAACATTTTAAGTAAAAAAATTCTTTGCATTTTACTCTACTCACGAGTCTGGTGCAAGTCTTTGAAATGGACGCCACTTCGGCGACTACCCTTAGTAATCAATCATTATGGAAGATGCTTCTTAAGCGAGGTTTCACTAAAACACTAAAAAACTCGTGAGACACTCGCAACAGAGACACAATCACGCAACAGAAGTATCAAATATATGCTCTGGCTCTGCTACTCGCTACAAGACTTCATAACTAAACTTATTGTTGCGCCGCTTGAAATAACAATGCGTTGACATACTCTACCTCTGGTACGTCTTGCAGTAATAGTGTTGCTAACAATGATTTTGAGATTTCGTTAACTTCGCAGGACGGTTTCGTGAAGAATGTGCAGTAACATACTTTTTTGTCGGTGAAATTCACCAGAATGAAATACGCCAGAATTTCGGTCAGGTACGTCCACCAATCAAAATTATATAATTAAATAAAAATCGTAGTTCGTTTCAGTGCTAGCTATTCCCACAGCCTTAGATTTTTGCGATTTCATCTTTACTTTAGCCTTACATTACGGTGATCATGGTGTGCTAGAGTGCTTTAATCCCACAAGGTAGATATTGACCCTTATGACTTTGTGAAGGAGTCAATGTGGCCCGCGGACTAAAAAGTTTGGAGACCCCTGGTCTAAACGATGCGCGATACGGGTCTCTCAAAGCTTCGCTGCCTCTGGAAGAAGCGATTAAAGGCTATTCGCTGGCCTCCAAAATATAAAATTTTATGCTTCTGTTCTTTCCAGGGAGCAATTTCGTTGATGTGTTATGGAAGGTAGAATTGACCAGGCCCTTGATTCCTGTCGCTCTTTGTTGTTTGTTTTTTTAGGGGAGGGGGGGGGGTGGGGGTCGGAATAAGAAAGAGAGAGCAGAATCTTGCAGTAACACACAAAAAGTTTCTTAGGGTTTGGACAATTTTGCAAAAACACACAACAAGTTTCGTAGGGACTAAACGTCTGTAAAGGCATAACTTTCATCTCGTTACTGTGACGCAACGGCGGAAATGGGACCTCCCTTCGTGCTTCGTGTCAGCATCTACAAAAATTAAATGTGCGTTACAGAGATTATGAACATTAGAACCTGTAACCGAAATTAAAATTATGCTATAATCTAAAAGTAGCATGTAATGGTATTTTTCCCATATCGTGTCAGTTCCACAAAAATACGAAATTAAAAAAGAGAGAGTTTGTGAGACTACTACTGCTGTGCTCCAATACTGTAAATACAACAATTGACCGATGTACTCAAGACCCTGCCAAGGTCATGTATGGGCGTTGTTTCTGCAGCTCCAAAAAATGTAGTTTGTCAGATTTTTTAATAAAACATTTATTTAGAAGTCTGCATACGTTCAGTTTGAAGACTTAAAAAATTAAAATTAAAAACATAAACCGAGCGAGGAGATTCAAGAATAACCGACGAGCACTGTCTGAATGCACTTGTCCTCTTGTACTGGTGTGCTGTGAACTGGCCCGCGAGAGAATTATATGTCCGCTCGACATTGTCTGTTGGGAACGTGTCCTTTGTCCCATCTGCGTATGTCTGCCGTAGAGATACGACACCCCACGCTGAACGTATTAGGTTCATTGTTTTCTACAAATTACTGTACCGACCGCCTCTTTGAAGTCTCTAGCGAACAGTCAGGTGCGATGGACACGTTTGCGTCTCTTCGATCCCAGAATTTACTGAATTATTAAATTTCATTGACGATGGTTTAATGAACAACTTTCACGGTGGGCGGATTCTAAACTTGAGACCAGTGGGTTAGGCGTTTCGTGAGGACCAAAGCTCGAAGTCAATTAAGTGGATCCAGCTATACTTTTTACTTCCTGTGTGAACAAATTGTAATGTTGTTACTTTAATTTGCTATGATGAGCGGTACTGATGGACAATGAAAGCGGGTTAAAAGCTGTGAGCTGTCTGGGGAAGTTAACCGTGCATTACTGCGCAACTGTTTCACCAGGTAACTAGTCTAGGTTTACCGAATTCCCAATCAGACTAATATTGATTATAATCTTTTAATAGTCATACAACAACCGGTAATATATATATATATATATATATATATATATATATATATATATATATATATATATGTAGGAGAATTTAAATAAAAAGAAAGAAATCAGTTTATATTTGGAAATTTATTTTAAGATTGATCATTGAAATTTCAGCATATTAAACGTGAGTTATAACTGAGCTGGTGCCTTATTTAGGACTGAAAATGTGAGATTGTAATCTTACAGAACACATAAAATATGGAGCCAAGATTAGGAGACTGCATACAACACTGCATTCATAAAATAACACACGAAGAACGTTGAAACATAAGCAAGAGGAAATTAACCACAACCAACAGATTCAGTTTTCACCCAAAGAAATTACGTTCGTAGCACAATCCTGTCCGTCATGTAATTACCACACACTGGTATACTAAATTCATACTAACTCTCTGTGAAATCTTCCCAAAAAGAATAGCTGAGGGCTACTTTGATGATTACACCACATGCTTCACGTGGTCAACTTGGTTTACACAAAGCGTATAACTCCACAATAATTTTGATAATTAAAATAAATTAGATCGAAAAGCAATTTACAAAAGAAAAACCTCGAACTGGTTACTAACGTCTTACTATTAACCTGATGGGTCAAACAGTTACTGACCAACACGTGGTTCCACTTTACTCACAAAGTAGTGACAAAGCAACTACCGGAAAATAATTTGAACTTCACACGAGAATTACACTGCGCTGCAATTTAAGATAACATTAGATATTTTAGAGCTAAACCTGAAATAAAAGTGATTGAATTTTCAGTTAGGCTGAACTTAAGAAATCCATTGTCCTACGGACTTAGCAGACACGCGCTTAGCCGGAGATCTTACCACTTCAGACGTTCGCCACGGACAGACTGACCTGTGCGCTCCTACCGAGCGTGCTTCCCAAATACAAACGGAAGTGGCCAGAGGGGCAGCTTCCTATACCAACATGACAACGGACGGCCAGGATCATACTAAGAATAGAAACCTCTTTGCTTTTAGAAAGGGTAGCTACCTGTTCCGACGTTGGTCCTACTGTTCTCTAGCGGACAGCCTTGTCTGCTACCCTCAAGCATGCAACTAGAAATACATTTGCTCATTCATCCTCTCACACAGAAGGGAAGGGGGATGACAGTATCTTATCATATACAGTATATAAAAGAAAGCGGATGTAGGTTCCGTATGAGACTGTGTGACATGAATTACATATAAACTGTGTTTTAAAGTGTAGTAGTGTGACAGATCGTTCTTGTTTAGGCGTACAAGTAACATGTTTCACTGCTCAGTCTCCTCCCAGATAGTCAGAAACACCACAGTAAATTTAGAAGAGGAATTTATGCCGTAAATGACAACAGACTTAAGAAATTAACATGAAAGGAATCCAACAGAGACCTTTCAAAATATACCGATGCACTGTGTTCAGCTGTGCTCTAGACTGCTCTGGACAAGTCTCCAGACAGTACAGCAAAGCGTTGTTCTCTTCCGCCACCAAGCGTTGAAACACAATACTTCTGGGTAATTATTTCTGGTCTATGTTCTGATGCCTTTGCATCTGACAATAGCTAATTCTAAGTGATAATGAAAAGCGCGTCCTCGTTAACTGTCTTCGTTGTATGACTGACGCGCTGAGACACCTGAATAATTGATTCCTGGTCCCCTTTAATTGTCTGCAGAGATAATCTCGCTGGCAGCGGGCGGAATCGATAACAGAAATTAACAGCTTGCCAGCAACTTCGCGTATTGCAGTACGCAACACCGCCCCAAGGAAAGATTACAACTCTCACCACTTGCCTAAGGACACTTTATGTGCTACCTATTTTCCACACGTCTAACAGCGATTGCCTGCTTTCATATGTTTAATTTTCCAGTGGTATTTCTCTATTACCTAAGCAGTTCTACTGGATTACATTATTATGTGTAGTCCGTTGCGATTTACTATGAAGTAAACAAGTGCTTTCGGCTTTCTTGGAAGATGAGGATTGGTCGAGGAAAGAAATTTGCATCTCATAGATTACTGATAAAATTTATAAGAAAGCAATTTGCTGAAATGAAACTCGTAATATGTACGTAGGTCGACAGAACTGTAATTAGAGACTATTAAGTACGGTATGTGTCAGTCGTAAACCCGTTTATAGTCCCGTAGATAGCTGCGCAATGAGAAGCTGCGTACACCACTCCTAGATGCAGCGATCGAACTCCTGGAGTGAAACCAGTTTGAACCGGACCTTTCTGCCTGAACGTTGTGCAGAAGGTGCCGATCTAACGGCCAGATGCTCAGTCTGTACAAAAGGAAAAGGAAGGTTTGCACGCACTTTTAAGTGGAGGGAAGTTGGTAATGCAAAATCTCTTCTTGAGTAAAAGTTATGGCACAGATGTCGTAGTTTTCAGTCCGAAGAAGGTTTTATTGCAGCTATTCAAGTACTCCATCACATGAAAGCTTCTTTATATGTATATAGTAGGTGTCACCGGCGGCTGCGCTCGCATAACAGTAGTTCCCTTACAATGAATTATGGTGAGGAAGTATGTTAGTAATTTCAAATATCTACGTATTCAGTTGTATAGATATGTATGTGTGTACGAACAGATGATTGTAGAGCTTGTATATAGGTACATAGTGAGTTTATTTTTGTTTTTTGCCGAATGTTAGTTAAAAATATTAAAAACTACCAAAATTAGCTCTTTCTTATCAATCATTTATTTCAAGATCTTAACGTAGTTATATAAACAATAATTTTGCTCATTCCTTCTTTTGCAAGGATGTACTGATGTTGTGGGCTGGACACACATGATCACGCCACATAGAGTTGTTCACGAAAAAAACTCATATTTTTTTCTAAAACGGCACCGAAAACTTTGAGTGTGTAGCTTGGGCTTTATTTATGGTCATTGCAAAAACAATTTTTAACGGGAATTGCAATATCTTAAACAGGAAATTTAAATCCGCCGATATAATTCAGATTCGTGGAATCAAAACACTTTCTGCCTTAGCTGAGCTACTAATTATAGTAGCCCTAACAATATTTGGGCACAGATGTATAATTTGTAAGCGCGTACCGCTAAGCATTCTGGTCGCATCAAGATTTCTCATTAAGAGGATTGGAACATCAACCTTTAAGCTAAGCTGATGGAAGGCACTCCTGATTATTTCAAAGAGTCAGGGAACTTTACAGGGTAAGAAATGCTTTTTTCAGTGCCTATAATACTGTCGACAGAGAGATACTCTACAATGTACCCTTGGACCTATGATATAATTTTTTCATTCAGCTGTCCTATAAATTCATTAGTCGGTGCCGCAATTGGCCTTTCACACAGCAATTCGTTATTTGCCATATATTCTTGCAGTTCAGGGTAAACTTTGCTCAGCAACTTTTATGAACTATGAACAATATTACAGATATCATGATATAATGTAATCAAGCCCTTGGCATCTATACCAATACGATCTTCACCGATTTTAAGAAGAGCATTTCACATATTGTGCAGACTCTGTGTTACTGTACAATTGCACGCGCATATTTTCTTCAAAACTAAATTTCTAACATGTTGCCTTAATGTTGACATCTTGAAAATGCATTTACTTCATCTACCTGTGTGCCTTCAGTTATTGCGGGCGAATCTGTCAAGACATTATACATTCGTCCCAAATCAACATCTTGCATTGCTACAACATCTGTCCACGCTGTTATTTTTAATGATGTTGCAAATAGTTATATCGTCGTGAGCTAAGTTCAACAGTACCTTTAGTACTGAAAGCGCCGTTCGGCCACCGTTGAGCAACATGGAAGGTATTCTGGAGGCTGCTAGTGTAGCAGCAACTCTTTAATTTTTCCGAATTTGGGCTAAAAGCAAATTTAAAACAGAAGTCTTGTCAGTTCCTCCCAGGATCTCGGTGCAAGTCTTTTTATTTGAACCGCATCAGCGACTTGCTCGTCGACGATGATAAAATTACGGTGAGGACAGCACACGTACACTCAGTCGTGAGCGGAAAAAATCTGACCTCGACAGGAATCGAACGTGGTACCCCACTACTGGAAGTTAGCAACGTTACCCACAGGAGCACGACTTGCTCAAGTACATCAGGGCGCGACTCACAGTCAGAAGGTAACATAGTCACGAGAAGCTGGGCGGCTTAAATGCGACCACATTGTGATATTAGTACGGAAGTACGGATTAAACACGTAGAGGACTGTCTGCGCATTGTATTCATTACTTTGAATCGTATTATGTACAACATATCAAACAATAAATTGATTTTCACAAATATGTTCAAGTCCTAAAGCCAAAGAGTAAATAGCATTTCAAGCGGTAAAAGTTTTTCCTCATTTGCATTATATTCTTTAAATCAATAAACATATTGTAGTAGTCACTTTCTAAAGTAACCTATATTCTTCCTCAGCCTTCAAATTATCTCTGTTATATAGCTAGGGAAGGCCGAAATGCACGCTATAAGCTCATGCAGGATGGCGTGAGGTCTGAAACAGGATACGTAATGAATGCTATAAAGAAAAGTACGTAGCTGCTGGAATACTTAACTTTAATCCATCATTTGTATACATCGTTCTTGATGAGACATGCTTCATACGATAACTATCAATTGCTATGGCGCCTTGCTAGGTCGTAGCCATTGACTTAGCTGAATGCTGTTGCATCGCTAGCTAAGTCGTCCGTACAACTGGGGCGAGTGCTAGTAAGTCTCTCGAGACCTGCCGTGTGGTGGCGCTCGGTCTGCGATCACTGACAGTGGCGACACGCGGGTCCGACATGTACTAATGGACCGCGGCCGATTTAAAGCTACCATCTAGCAAGTGTGGTGTCTGGCGGTGACACCACAATCTCCATATCAAATTTCATCAAAACCGGTTCAGCAGTTTAGTCGTGAAAACGTAACAGACAGAGTTACTTTCGTATTTATAATATTAGCATAGAGATATGAACATGGATAACAACTGCAACCTACATTCACTTAAAGCTGCTTACTGTATTCAAGCCTTGGCTCACTCTACAATTTTTACGCCCAAGACTTCATTACGAAATTATGTCTTCCTTGATGCCTAATAATGTGACTTACCAACCTATCTCTTCGTTTAGTTAAGTTTCATCACAAATTACTTCTCTTCATTGATTATCCCCCCCCATGAACCATGGACATTGTCGTTGGTGGGGAGGCCTGCGTGCCTCAGCGATACAGATAGCCGTACTGTAGGTGCAACCACAACGGTGGGGGGTTTCTGTTGAGAGGCCAGACAAACGTGTGGTTCCTGAAGAGGGGCAGCAGCCTCTTCAGTAGTTGCAGGGGCAACAGTCTGGATGATTGACTGATCTGGCCCTGTAACACTAACCAAAACGGCCTTGCTGTTGTGGTTCTGCGAACGGCTGAAAGCAAGGGGAAACTACAGCCGTAATTTTTCCCGAGGGCATGTAGCTTTACTGTATGATTAAATGATGATGGCGTCCTCTTGGGTAAAATATTCCGGAGGTAAAATAGTCCCCCATTCGGATCTCCGGGCGGGGACCACTCAAGAGGATGTCGTTATCAGAAGAAAGAAAACTGGCGTTCTACGGGTCGGAGCATGGAATGTCGGATCCCTTAATTGGGCAGGTAGGTTAGAAAATTTAAAAAGGGAAATGGATAGGTTAAAGTTAGATATAGAGGAAATTAGTGAAGTTCGGGGGGAAGGAGGAACAAGACTTTTGGTCAGGTGAATACAGGGTTATAAATACAAAATCAAATAGGGGTAATGCAGGAGTAGGTTTAATAATGAATAAAAAAAAATAGGAGTGCGGTTAAGCTACTACAAACAGCATAGTGAACGCATTATTGTGGCCAAGATAGACACGAAGTCCAAACCTACTACAGTAGTACAAGTTTATATCCCAACTAGCTCTGCAGATGATGAAGAAATTGATGAAATGTATGGTGAGATAAAAGAAATTATTCAGGTAGTGAAGGTAGACGAAAATTTAATAGTCATGGGTGACTGGAATTCGACCGTAGGAAAAGAAAGAGAAGGAAACGTAGTAGGTGAATATGGATTGGGGCTAAGAAATGAAAGAGGAAGCCGCCTGGTAGAATTTTGCACAGAGCATAACTTAACCATAGCTAACACTTGGTTCAAGAATCATGAAAGAAGGTTGTATACATGGACGAACCCTGGAGATACTCAAAGGTTTCAGATACATTATATAATGGTAAGACTTTTCCAGGGGCAGATGTGGACCTTGACCACAATCTATTGGTTATGAACTGTAGATTAAAACTGAAGAAACTGCAAAAAGGTGGGAATTTAAGGAGATGGGACCTGGATAAACTGAAAGAACCAGAGGTTGTACAGAGTTTCAGGGAGAGCATAAGGGAACAATTGACAGGAATGGGGGAAAGAAATACGGCAGAAGAAGAATAGGTAACTCTCAGGGTTGAAGTAGTGAAGGCAGCAGAGGATCAAGTAGGTAAAAAGACGAGGGTAACAGAAGAGATACCGAATTTAATTGATGAAAGGAGAAAATACAAAAATGCAGTAAGTGAAGCAGGCAAAAAAGAATACAAACGTCTCAAAAATGAGCTCGACAGGAAGTGCAAAATGGCTAAGCAGTGATGGCTAGAGGACAAATGTAAGGATGTAGAGGCTTATCTCACTAGGGGTAAGGTAGATACTGCCTACAGGAAAATTTTAGAGACCTTTGGATAAAAAAGAACCACTTGAATGAATATCAAGAGCTCAGATGGAAACCCAGTTCTAAGCAAAGAAGGGAAAGCAGAAAGGTGGAAGGAGTATATAGAGCGTCTATACAGGGGCAATGTTCTTGAGGACAATATTATGGAAATGGAAGACGAGGTAGATGAAGATGAAATGGGAGATATGATACTGCTTGAAGAGTTTGACAGAGCACTGAAAGACCCAAGTCGAAACAAGGCCCCGCGAGTAGACAACATTCCATTAGAACTAGAGACAGCCTTGGGAGAGCCAGTCCTGACAAAACTCTACCATCTGGTGAGCAAGATGTATGAGACAGGCGAAATTCCCGCAGACTTCAAGAAGAATATAATAATTCCAATCCCAAAGATAGCAGGTGTTGACAGATGTGAAAATTACCGAACTATCAGTTTAATAAGTCACAGCTGCAAAATTCTAACGTGAATTCCTTACAGACGAATGGAAAAACTAGTAGAAGCCGACCTTGGTGAAGATCAGTTTGGTTTCCGTAGAAATATTGGAACACGTGAGGCAATACTGACCTTACGACTTATCTTAGAAGCTAGATTAAGAAAAGGCAAACCTACGTTTCTAGCATTTGTAGACTTAGAGAAGGCTTTTGACAACGTTGACTGGAATACTCCTTTTCTAATTCTGAAGGTGGCAGGGGTAAAATACAGGGAGCAAAAGGCTATTTACAATTTGTACAGAAATCAGATGGCAATTATAAGAGTCGAGGCACATGAAAGGGAAGCAGTGGTTGGGAAAGGAGTGAGACAGGGTTGTAGCCTCTCCCCGATGCTATTCAATCTGTATATTGAGCAAGCAATAAAGGAAACAAAAGAAAAGTTCGGAGTAGGTATTAAAATCCCTGGAGAAGAAATTAAAACTTTGAGGTTCGCCGATGACATTGTAATTTTGTCAGAGACAGCAAAGGACTTGGAAGAGCAGTTGAACGGAATGGACAGTGTCTTGAAAGGAGGGTATAAGATGAACATCAACAAAAGCAAAACGAGGATAATGGAATGTTGTCGAATTAAGTCGGGTGATGCTGAGGAAATTAGATTAGGAAATGAGACACTTAAAGTAGTAAAGGAGTTTTGCTATTTAGGGAGTAAAATAACTGATGATGGTCGAAGTAGAGAGGATATGAAATGTAGACTGGCAATGGCAAGGAAAGCGTTTCTGAAGGAGAGAAATTTGTTAACACCGAGAATAGATTTAAGTGTCAGGAAGTCGTTTCTGGAAGTATTTGTATGGAGTGTAGCCATGTATGGAAGCGAAACATGGACGATAACTAGTTTGGACAAGAAGAGAATAGAAGCTTTCGAAATGTGGTGCTACAGAAGAATGCTGAAGATTAGATGGGTAGATCACATAACTAATATGATGTATTGAATAGAATTGGGGAGAAGAGGAGTTGGTGGCACAACTTGACTAGAAGAAGGGATCGGCTGGTAGGACATGTTCTGAGGCATCAAGGGATCACCAATTTAGTACTGGAGGGCAGCTTGGAGGGTAAAAATCGTAGAGGGAGACCAAGAGATGAATACACTAAGAAGATTCAGAAGGATGCTAGTTGCAGTAGGTACTGTGAGATGAAGAAGATTGCACAGAATAGAGTAGCATGGAGAGCTGCAGCAAACCAGTCTCAGGACTGACCACAAGAACAACATTGATTATTCGATCTACACATGTAATCTTCTGCAGACGATTCGCCATTTCCTGACGGAATGCCATTTTTTAACCACTTACATTCCAGTTTATGCTTACTGTGTGAGTTATCGGCCGTTTTAGCGTACGACGCGCGGGCTGTCGGCCTGGTATTACTTTTTATCCGTCGTAGGAATATGCGAAGGACATTTAGTCAGGACCTCTATTTCACTATGACGTATTTTATGGACTTTTCTCCAAGAATCTGTTTTTAGCTGTCTTTCCTTCCGTCGACTGGACTTAACGTGTAGTCGCTTTCAACTCCTTTTTTGTCCTTGTGCTCTACAGTTTTGACATGGGCGCGTATGATCTTCTGCAGTCTTCTGTCAACAATATTTCAAAACTTCTGTTCTCTTTTTGACTGTTCTGTTTATTGTCCACGTTTCATTTCCCTGCAGTTCTCCAGTTTCCGCAAATACTTTCAGAGAAGACTTCTTAACACTTAATTTTATATTTGACGTCAACATAAGAAGTGTGATCAAAAGTAACGGGAATTTTTTTTTAATTTTCCGGGCTTTATACATCCGATTTTCAATTTTTTTTATCTTGTTGGTACACACCTCCCTGACGGATGCGAGCATTTTCTTAAAAAAAAAACTAAATCCCTCCCGAACAGGCCATGAAGGCCCAACGGCACCGACCGGCCGCCGTGTCATCCTCAGCCCATAGGCGTCACTGGGTGCGGATATGGAGGGGCATGTGGTCAGCACACCGCTCTCCCGGCCGTATGTCAGTTTCCGAGACCGGAGCCGCTACTTCTCAATCAAGTAGCTCCTCAGTTTGCCTCACAACGACTGAGTGCATCCCGCTTGCCAACAGCGCCCTGCAGATCGGATGGTCACCCATGCAAGTGCTAGCCCAGCCCGACAGCGCTTAACTTCGGTGCTCTGACGGGAACCGGTGTTACCACTGCGGCAAGGCCGTTGGTGCTTGCATTTTCACCTGTTTTGAATATTTAGCTTATAGTTGACAGTCGAAAAGATTATAACGTGTCGAGAGCTCAGCGAATTTTTACTTTCGAAAAAGATAGATCAAATAATCTGCATAAAATTTTGCTTGAAAAATGGAGTAAAGTGCAGCATCGCATTCGAAATGTTGAATGTGGCTTTTGGTAAATCTACCTGAGTAAGACAAGAGTTGCCCGCTCGGTTGGCGGTCTAACGCACGGCTTTCCGGGCGGGAAGGAGCGCCTGGTCCCCGGCACGAATCCGCCCGGCGTATTTGTGCGGAGGTCCGGTGAGCCGGCCAGTCTGTGGATGGTTTTTAGGCGGTTTTCCATCTGCCTCGGCGAATGCTGGCTGGTTCCCCTTATTCCGCCTCAGTTACACTATGTCGGCGATTGCTGCGCAAACAAGTTCTCCACGTACGCGTACACCACCATTAATCTACCACGCAAAGCCGGCCGAAGTCGCTGTGCGGTTAAAGGCGCTGCAGTCTGGAACCGCAAGACCGCTACGGTCGCAGGTTCGAATCCTGCCTCGGGCATGGATGTTTGTGATGTCCTTCGGTTAGTTAGGTTTAACTAGTTCTAAGTTCTAGGGGACTAATGACCTCAGCAGTTGAGTCCCATAGTGCTCAGAGCCATTTGAACCTACCACGCAAACATAGGGGTTACACTCGTCTGGTGTGAGACGTTCCCTGGGGGGGGGGGGGGGGTCCACCGGGGGCCGAACCGCACAATAACACTGGGTTTGGTGTGGGGGCGGCGGAGGGCTGTAGTGGTGCAGTGGGCTGCGGTAGTCGTCGTGGGGTTGTGGACCACTGCGGCTGCGGCGGGGAAGGAGCCTCTCCGTTTCTATTTCCCCGGTTAACATACAATACAATGCAAGAGTTTATCAGTAATATAAACGTTTCAAGCAGAGTCTAGAAGACTTTCAGGAAGACGACCGCTCTGGACGCCCTAGCACATCTGTTACTGACGACAATGTGGAACAAGTAAAGCAAATGGTTCTGGACAATCGCCGAATCACCATCTGACAGGTTGCTGTTGATGTCGGCATATCCTTTAGCTCATGCCAGGCGATGTTTTCGGGTGTTTTGGGCACGAAGCTTGTGGCAGCAAAGTTTGTTCCGACATTGTTGAATTTCGACCAAAAACGACGTTGCGTAGACATCGCTCAGGAATTGCTGAATGAAGTCAACAAATTTACTTTTTTGCAGTAAGAATGATGTCAGATGTAGGAGATATAAATATAAAAGAACTTGTATACTTTGCTTACTTTCATTCTATTATGTCATTTGGGATCATATTCTGGGGCAACTCTTAAAACGGAGCAAAAGTTTTTAGGGTGCAAAAGCGTGTGATAAGAATGATTTGTGATGTAAATTCAAGAACATCATGTAGAAACCTGTTCAAGGACCTTTGTATTCTAACCACTGCTTCTCAGTTTATTTATTCCTTAATGAAATTTGTAGCAAGTAATACATCTATATTTCCAACCAATAGCTCAATGCATAGTATCAATACTAGGAATAGGAACAATCTACATAAAGACCTAAAATCACTTACCTTGGTCCAAAAAGGGGTCCAATATTCAGGAACACACATTTTCAATAAATTGCCAGTAACCATTAAAAACTTCGTTTCAGATAAAGCATAGTTTAAACAGAGTTTGAAAGACTTTTTGATAAGCAACTCCTTTTGCTATGTAGATGAATATCGTAACACAGACTGTTAAGCCATCTTAAGTAAAAATGCCTGTTAGATTTCAGTTTTGATAACACTTGGTCACAACAGTCAAGATTAGCTATTCTGTGTATGATAAATTTATTAATAGTGCATAACAGTGGTTCATTCTAACAGCGTGTTAATTCTGTAAATTTAGCTGCTCCAGTTTATAGCTTTGTATTCGCCGATTTCGACAATCTCCTGACAGATGATCAGGGTAGAAAGTACTACATTCAAATGTTTTATGTTATACTTTCTTACTTGTTCCGCCGGCCTGGGTGGCCGAGCGGTTCTAGGCGCTACAGTCTGGAACCGCGCGACCGCTACGGTCGCAGGTTCTAATCCTGCCTCGGGCATGGATGTGTGTGATGTCCTTAGGTAAGTTAGGTTTAAGTAGTTCTAAGTTCTAGGGGACTGTTGGCCTTAGCGGTTAAGTCCCACAGTGCTCAGAGCCATTTGAACCATTTTACTTGTTCCACACCCACGAGAATCATCTCATTTTTTGGGTCTATGGATCTGAAACCGAATCTAATCTAAACTAATCTAAAGAAGGGTACAACAGATGACGAAACATTGGTACACGCGTATGACATCAAAACCAAGGCCCAACCACCCCAAAGTAAACTGCCTGAAAAAATTCTACAAGTTCGATCACATGTGAAGGTTCTTCTCACTGTTTCCTTCGATTACAATGGAATAGTGGATCATCGGTTCCCGCCTTATGGACCCGCCAGGGTAGCCGAGCGCGCTAACGTACTGCTTCCTGGACTCGGGTAGGCGCGCCGGCCCCGGATCGAATCCGCCTGGCGGATTAACGTCGAGGGCCGATGTGCCGGCCAGCCTGGATGTGGTTTTTAGGCTGTTTTCCACATCCCGCTAGGTGAATACCGGGCTGGTCCCCAAGTTCCGCCTCAGTTACACGCGTCGCAGACATTTGAAACACGTCAGCACTATTTCACGATTTACACCAGACGCAGACAGTTGGGGTACACTGATTCCGTCCTGGGGAAGGGGAGGGGAGGGGAGGGGAGGGGAGGGGAGGGGAGGGGAGGGGGGGGGAGGTACGGGGTGGCGGCAGGAAGAGCATCCGGCCACCCCTAACACTAACCTTGCCAAATCCGTTGTAACCACGCCGACCCTGCGATCACTGCGGGACTATGGCGTAAGCGAAAGAAAGGAAGTAAGAGAGTTCCTGCCTTATGGTCGTATAGTCAGTAAGGAATACTAACTGGAAATTGTACGACGTTTGCATGAAGCAATCCGAAGAAAACGACCAGATTTGTGGCGAAACCATTCGTGGACATTCCTTCACGATAATGCTCCCATTCACACCTCAATGCTTGTTCCTGATTTTTGGAAAAAAGCCGTAATGTTGTCTCAGACACCGTACTCGCCGGACATGGCTCTCTGCGACTTCTTTATATTCCCGAGGTTGAAGAGAACCATGAAAGGACGTAGTTCTGCCGCCATTGATGGGATAATAACAGAATCGCTGAAGAAGCTGAACACCAAAACGAAAAGTGAGTTCCAGAAGTGCTTCCAAGACTAGAAAAAGCGCTGGCACAGAGGAAAATTTCGTTGAAGTGGACAAAGCTGATATTTATGAATAAAAATTCCCGTTACTTTTTGATCACAACTCGTATTCCTCTTTTTCAGGAGATTCTTCCTTGAAATTGCTAGTCTGCATTTTATATACTCTTTGGTACAGCCGCCGTTAGTAATATTGCTGTCCAAATAGTCAAGCTCGTGTCTCATTTCCTAATCTAATTCCTTCGGCATCACCTGACTTAATTCGCCGGCATACCAACTCACTTCTTTCACTTTTAATGATGACAATCTAACAAGCTCTTTTCACAATACACTACCCATTCTGTTCAGCTGGTCTTTCAACTCCTTCGACATCTACGACAGCGTCAGAATGTGAAAAGTTTCAATCTTAGGAGCACTGGACACTCGATTTCACTTTACTGGTACGATTCCAGCAATTTAAAATTCGTTTGCGAAAGAGATTCCTTATGGCATGCACAGGAATTCCGCTCGAGTTCAACGGGGGAGGGAGGGACGGGGGCGGGGGGAAAGGGAGGGGGTTGCACAATGCGCATTCAGAGAAGAAAGAGTAGCACGAATAATCAGACGCTTCTTAGATTTGCTGGAGAGGGTGGTGGCAATACTATAGAAGCTGAACTGGAAGAAAGAACGCCAATATCTTGCAACACTCGACCTCAGAATTCTAAGGACAGATCTTAAATGTCCAAACATGGTGCTGATAACAGATCGTACACGCGATGATAGACTTCCAAGCGCCGGCCGAAGTGGCCGAGCGGCTCTAGGCGCTACAGTCTGGAACCCCTAGACCGCTATGGTCGCAGGTTCGAATCCTGTCTCGGGCATGGATGTGTGTGATGTCCTTAGGTTAGTTAGATTTCAGTAGTTCTAAGTTCTAGGGGACTGATGACCTCAGAAGTTAAGTCCCATAGTGCTCAGAGCCATTCGAACCTTTTGAAGACTTCCAAGCCAATCGGAGAGGGACTGCCTCCTCGGCGTTCCGTCCTCTGCCGTGGTGTGTGCGGTGCGCCTCTCTGGAGCCTAACTATCGATACCGGCAAGCCTTTGCTATGGTAACCAAACACAGTCATCTCTTATATTAAATTTCAGCCTCCAGTTGCATAAGCAAAGAAACTTTACCTAGGTTTCGGCTATAATAATGTAGCCTTCTTCAGAAATGCCACAATATAAAATTAAATTAAAACATGCCAGATATTGGCCTTGTCAAACTTAGAATATTAGTACTACAGTACGTAGTCATAATACTGGGTCACTTCTACTAAAGTTTTGCCGATAGGTCACACCAACAGGCCAGACAGGTGAGCCGCGAGCGCTGAGTCGTAACTGGGCGACACGGGCAGCGACGCAGCGAGCTTAGCTGGTGACTGCGCGCATGCGGGTGCGGAGTAATACAGACTTAAAACCAGTAAATGTTAACTGAGGTTATCATGGAAAATAGTTTGTTACAATAGTTCGGACTATTGGTGGCGTTAAAACCTTAAGTTTCTGAAGTTACCATTCCATAATAGGCAAAAGACATATAAAAAGTGTACTGTACACTCTTTCTTTCTTTCGCTTACGCCAGAGTCCAGCAGCGATTGCATGGTCGGCATGGTGACAACAGATTTCGCAAGGTTACTTTTAGGGGTGGCCAAATGCCCTTCCTACCGCCACCCTGTACCCCATGGGATGGAATCAGTGTACCCCAGCTGTCTGTCTCTAGTGTAAATCGTGAAATAGTGCGAACATGTTGCAAATGTCTGCAACGCGTGTAACTGAGGCGGAACGTGGGGACCAGCCCGGTATTCACCTAGCGGGATGTGGAAAACCGCCTAAAAACCACATCCAGGCTGGCCGGCACACCGGCACTCGTCGTTAACCCGCCTGGCGGATTCGATCCGGGGCCGGCGCGCCCACCCGAGTCCAGTAAGCAGCGCATTAGCGCTCTCGGCTACCCTGACGGGTAAAAAGTGTACTGTACATAAGTATGAATAAACATTAACTGATAACATTATTTGATATACCAGCTAGAAATGTTACTGGCAAATAAACCATAATACAGTTCTATGGGAGGCAAATAACATTATAAAGCCTAAAGCAACCTTTTAATAAGAAAAGGCCATAAGTTAAGGTTAACAATGCCTGAAATGTGTGGAACTTAGCTAAGAATCAACGCCTGCGAAAGATAATGAGGACAATTGTCTCATACACGTTAATGGTTAGATATACAGTATGTGATCAGCAATTAATACATAAGAAAACCAGTAGGCTGTATGCCATAGCCAGCTACTGACGTAGGTGGAAGACCATATAAAGTAATGTATTTATCGGATAATAAGTGTGTGCAACACCACAAACTTGTGAAGACAGTACAGCCAGTGGAGTTATATGAAACTTTATGGAGCTCTTAAATATAATTACACATATATTTTCTTTGCTTATGCAAATGGAGGCTGAAATTTAATATAATTACATTTTACAGTTGCTGACTCTGCTGCCCCATGCTAAAAAAAAGGGCATCTCTGCTACGCCTAGTTTGTGTGACTTCATACTAATGCCCATAGAGGGCACAGTCTACACACAAAACGATCATATCATGTGTATTATCTGGTTTCTTTACATTACATTAATTGTGATAGGATACGTTGTGAATATGCATGTATATAGTTCTTATATATATACTGTAAATTCGACTACACCATTCAGTCTAGCATACCTCACATAAAAAGTACTGTACATGACTGGTTGTAAAGGATGTAAAGCTGTATGCGATGGGCGGAGCTTGTACTATGTATTCTGGAGTAACGCTGCATTACCAGTTGACGTCCACCGCCACCTGCCGCCATCATGTCAGTAACATCGTACTTTGTTATATTGAAGTTTTTATTTTAGACGGTTTCTTTGTTCAGAAATACCTTTGAATATGTAATATAATGCGGAGACATGGCTTAGCCACACCCTGGGGTATGTTTCCAGAATGAGACATTCGCTCTGCAGCGGAGTGTGCGCTGATATGAAACTTCCTGGCAGATTAAAACTGTGTGCCGGACCGAGACTCGAACTCGGGACCTTTGCCTTTCGCAGGCAAGTGCTCTGCCACTCAGCTGCAGAGTGAAAACCTCGTTCTGGAAACATTCCCCAGACTGTGGCTAAGCCATGTCTCCGCAATATTCTTTCTTTCAGGAATGCTAGTTCTGCAAGGTTCGCAGGAGAGCTTCTGTGAAGTTTGGAAAGTATGAGACGAGGTACTGGCGGAAGTAAAGCTGTGAGGACGGGGCGTGAGTAGTGCTTGGGTAGCTCAGATGGTAGAGTACTTGCCCGCGAAAGGCAAAGGTCCCGAGTTCGAGTCTCGGTCCGGCACACAGTTTTAATCTGCCAGAAATTTTCATATCAGCGCACACTCCGCTGCAGAGTGAAAATCTCATTCTGGAGTGTCAGTCATGCAGTGAAAACATGGCTATGCCTACAGGATAAGAGCTTTTACCAGCAGGGAATACATGCTCTTCCACAACGTTGGCGTATGGCCATAGAACGTGATGGAGACTACGTAGAAAAACAGAACACGGACAAGACATGTTGATGTATATTGTCACCAAATTCTGACTCTTGACAGTAAATATGTTCTGAGGAAAATAAATGTGGGGCAGTACTTATTGAACGACCGTCGTATGATTTTCAGAGTACTTATGGGCAAGTACTGTCTGGTGAGATGCGTTGCAGTGCCACACGCGAGGAAGCGGCAGCTCGCTCGCATTTCGTTAGAGCGCTCTGCGGTTACCTCGCTGATTCACAGGCAGTCCTTGAGAGCGAATTCCTTGTGCGGCCAAGCATGCGATGCACTGCGTGCTGCCCCGTAGCACGGCGGAGCTTTCAGCGACGCCAGTACGGAGTTTCCAACATGAAACGGCGATTCAGCTGTTCCAAGCCACCTTATACTCTTCCGTAGCTGAGGTTACGTACACACGTTTGTGCGGAGGACACAGAGATCGCCGGTTCGAATCCTAGTGGTGGAAGAAATGTTCACGCCGGCCGGAGTGGCCGAGCGGTTCTAGGCGCTACAGTCTGGAACCGCGCGACCGCTACTGTCGCAGGTTCGAATCCTGCCTCGGGGATGGATGTGTGTGATGTCCTTAGGTTAGTTAGGTTTAAGTAGTTCTATGTTCTAGGGGACTGATGACCACAGCAGTTGAGTCCCACAGTGCTCAGAGCCATCTGAACCATTTGAAATGTTCACCGCCAGTATTTGGCTAGCAAGAGGGGCAGGGGTGGTAGCGTTAGGTTCTTAATCGTAGTAACTGGCGCTAATCGCCTGAATTAGGTTCCTGAACTTTTATGCAGACTCTCAGAGTGAGCACATTTCATACTACTAGCTATTCGCCAAACGGAAGAGGACGTGAAGCCCCGCGGCTCATTCAAATGAGCAAAAAATTGGAAAAATTTGGTAATTTTTTTTTTTGAGACAATGAAAAGACCTACTAAGGATCTGCTTGGGGATTACGATTGATCATACTTTGAATATTAGATTTTCAGTACAAAAAAAAAAAAACAAAATGGAGCCCGTAATCATAGTTTCATCAAGGGCCTGCGAGTTTGAAGTACGGAGACTGCATGCAATGTAGCCCATCAGGAGTTATCTGACATAAAAAATGCGTAACATCAGTCGATACTACATTAAATTTATGGTAGCTTATACCAACCACAATGAAACAACCTTAAATTACCGATATGGTGCTAACTCGACCTTAGAGTTCGATAATTGTTTTTTTTCTTTACTCTTTATGGCTTCACAAAATAATTAATACTTACAAATTTCATAAATTATAGGAATAAGCTCCCAAGAAATGTGTTTTCGGTTGTCAAAGGTAGAAGTTAATAGGTTGAACCGTTTTTATTTTATGTTGCACGCAGTTTTGAAATATCGTTTCTCGAGAAAAAGCTGTTTATAGTTTGGGGAAAACTTTTGCATGTATTATTAGTACAATTTGCATAAAACTACATCTTCTCATATATTTTTGATGTCGCTGAACACAAATCTGAGATTAAATTTGCAAAACTCAACTAACCCAATATGGCGGAACAAAAATTATGTTTTGATCAATTTTGACCAAAATTTTAACAAAAAAAGTGTTTTCGATTCTTACATTTAGTTTTCAATTCCAGGACCGTATACGAACCCTTCCTCTAACTCTAATTGTTTCTGGAGAGCAGTTCCCTCGTTCTTTTTGGCGAGAGAAGCCGATCTGGCTGAGCTGTACATGCTGCGTTCGGTAGCCTGCACACGTTGTTCGCCAGCTTTTTCGGTGAATATGTTTGCATGCGTACTGCAGTATCAGTCATTTTGTGAACGTCCGTCACCCCACGAGAAGTTTTCTCGCCGAGCCGGCCGTCTCCGGCTGAGAGCGTCCCACGGTGGCCGTGACTGCTTCGAACAATGGGCTGTGAGAACTTTTGTAACGCACGGATTAAAAAACCTTTTCGTTACAACATTCTAGACACATATACCTTTCAAAAATGCAATAAAATCGAGTTTTCGAACATTTTGAATGAGAACCTGGTCTGAAAAGGATAGATTACGTGCCTGCACACTGTTCCGCTTCCAGCTTTCCTCTCAACGCTGTCAACAACACAAACAGAACACTACAACTACGCTTGCACTCATCACATTAGACAAGAATAGTTACGACACAACTTTTGAGTTTCGCGAAGGACAGGTACCAAAGTACACGAAGAAAGAAACCCTTTACAATTCGGTGACTGAACCTCCTATTATAGGTCTTCCAATCCTGGGCATTCGATGACGATCGATATTTATAAAATATTGATTTTGAGCCCTGCCACTGATGTTGCAATATCGATATTACAGTTTTAGAAACATCATAACATTGACGTTAAATACAAAATATCGAACGTCCTTGCTGGCAAAAAAAATCAGGCCCCGTGTTACCACTTCCAATGTTTTTTTTTTTTTTTTGTCATTTAATTGAATCTTTTTTCAATATGTGCCCTGGTTAAAGGAGTAGAAACAGCATTTGGAAGAAAAAGTCATCCATCGTGCTTTGCCACATACTCAATTTGGCACCAAATAACATTTTTATAAACAGTGCTCAGGCTGAAACAATTGATGTGTACCAAACTGTTGGCAGACTATCTGATCATAGTGCACAATTAATGGAAATAAACAATGTAGCACCTTACAGCTCTGAGCCATGTTCATACAAAGCAGTTTTTTAAAAATAAATCAAAAAATGTGCTATGGCATGAGGCATATATAGAATTGCACGGTAAAGTGAAATTCAGTACTGAATTGGCGCAGAGTAGCTGCAGAGAAACTGGAGTGAAGCATAAAACAGTTATCGCTTATCAGGACGTGTGAGAGTCTCCCTGTGGCATTGTGGAGTTCGTAGATTGTTTGCAAAACATCTGTGTTCTGTGGGGGAGCTGCAGGTAAACCAGCGGTGAATAAGAAACAGTTCTTTATTAATTTATTCAACTTGGACAGTCTTCTGCGTGCCGCTCTCTTCCGTGGCGCGGTCCGGCGCTCTTTCGTAATATTCCAGCGCTGTAGCAGCAGACGAGGAAGACACGGTGCTGCTCGGGCGATGACGTGTTGCCCTGGAGCCACAGGCGCGCCGCGGCTGAGTCGTCAACGGCGCCCGTAGATCTGCAAGTGGCTCCTCTGTAGCGCGGTATGGGGGAGCCAGCAGCGACTGGTCCGTAGACTCGACCGCCAACCCGCTCGCCGAGACGTCCGACTGTGTGTGGACATCGGCGACTGCTTGGCGGACCGTACCTGCCTGCACTAAGAGTGGCCTGGCTGGAAGCGAGTTTGCCGGCCCCTGTGGCAGAGCGGTTCTAAGCGCTTCAGCCCGGAACCGCGCTGCTGCTACGGTCGCAGGTTCGAATCCTGCCTGGGGCATGGATGAGTGTGATGTCTTTAGGTTATTTAGGTTTAAGTAGTCCTAAGTCTAGGGGACTGATGACCTCAGATGTTAAGTCCCATAGTGCTCAGAGCCAATTTGGAAGTGCGTTTGAGGCTAGTACGTAGAGATCCACTAGTCCAACCCACCCTACCCATCTCCCACACACGGCAAACGCCAGCTCTGCGTACGCGTCGGCTGACCGGTCCACCTGTATACAGGGGCCCTATCTCTGAACCGTTGACTGAGCGAGGTGGCGCAGTGGTTAGCACACTGGCTCGCATTGAGGAGGACGACGGTCCAGATCCAAGTCCGGCCATCCAGATTTAGGTTTTTCTTGGTTTCCCTAAATCGCTGCAGGCAAATGCTGGGATGGTTCCTTTGAAAGGGCACAGCTGATATCTTCCCCCTCAGCCGGAGACGCACGGCTCAGGGAGAAAACTTGTCGTGGGGTGACGCACGTTCATAAAATGATTTATACTGCAGTATGCATGCAAACATATTCACCGAAAAAGCTGGCGAACAATGTGTGCAAGCTGCCGAACGCAGCATTTACAGCTCAGCCACATCGGCTTCTCTCGCCAAAAAGAACGAGGGAATTGTTCTCCAGGAACAAATAGAGTTAGAGGAAGGGTTTGTATACGGTCCTGGAACTGCAGACTAAATGTAAGAATCGAAAATACTTTTTTGTTAAAATTTTGGTCAAAATTGACCAAAACATAATTTTTGTTCCGCCGTATTGGGTTAGTCATTTTGAGTTTTGCAAATTTAATTTTAGATTTATATTCAGCGACATCAAAAACACAGGACAACATGTACTTTAGGAAAATTGAGCTAATCACACGTATAACACTGATGACGGTCGAAGTAGAGAGGATATAAAATGTAGACTGGCAATGGCAAGGAAAGCGTTTCTGAAGAAGAGAAATTCGTTAACATCGAGTATTGATTTAAGTGTCAGGAAGTCGTTTCTGAAAGTATTTGTATGGAGTGTAGCCATGTATGGAAGTGAAACATGGACGATAAATAGTTTAGACAAGAAGAGAATAGAAGCTTTCGAAATGTGGTGCTACAGAAGAATGCTGAAGTTTAGATGGGTAGATCACATAACTAATGAGGAAGTATTAAATAGAATTGCGGAGAAGAGGAGTTTGTGGCACAACTTGACTAGAAGAAGGGATCGGTTGGTAGGACATGTTCTGAGGCACCAAGGGATCACCAATTTAGTACTGGAGGGCAGCGTGGTGGGTAAAAATCGTAGATGGGGACCAAGAGATGAATACACTAAGCAGATTCAGAAGGATGTAGGCTGCAGTAGGTACTGGGAGATGAAGAAGCTTGCACAGGATAGAGTAGTATGGAGAGCTGCATCAAACCTGTCTCAGGACTGAAGACCAGAACAACAATAACAACACGTATAAAAGTTTTCCCCAAACTTTACACAGCTTTTTCTCGAGATACGATTTTTCAAAACTGCGTACAGCATAAAATGCCTGAAACAATCTGACCTTGTGCTCCGCCTCTAATGACCTCAATGTCGACGGGGCGTTAAAGCCAATCTTCCTTACTTCCTTGCTGAACCGTTGGCTGGAGAGTGGCGACAGGTGGCTTGTGGACTTTGGTGATGACAAACGGCCCCATAGAGGTCACGCCAGTGTGATGGCTTCTGGGTTGTGGGCAATCAGGCACAGGTCTGGGGATCGCAGCTTGGTCGCCGTAGTGTCCGAGGCAGGAGGTCTCACAGTGGCAACCAGCACACGGCGGGCACCATAAAATAGCCTGGCCGTGTTGATCATGTTCTTGCCGGGCCAGGGTTTAAACGCTGCCGCTCGGCACTGACCATGTGGAAGGGCGACATTTGTGTGTCACCCAGAAGCATCTGGAATTGGACAATGGCGTAATTGGCAACTGAGCACCTATAGTAACTTCCTGAAGACTGGCCTGTAAATTAGTGTCAATAACTTTTCTGGAAAAATGACCAAAAAGTTCATTAAAAAAGACAACTAAGCCATGAATAACTAAAGGGCTTAGAATCACATGTAAGAAGAATATCTAAATCCTTATAAAAGCTAGAATAAGTCAATACGACATTACTTGCATCCAAAAAAAAGTACTGTAAGATGTTAAGAATAGTCGTTAAAATACTGATATGCACTTTCTGACAGAAATTAATAAAGCAAATAACAAGATTAAAACTATATGGGATTTTGTGAGATCGAAAACAGGCCAGTCAGGCAGTGTACAAATTACCATAACAATTAAACTCAGTGACAATGTTGTGAATGATAATTCACAAGTAGCAAGTACTTTTAGCAGTCACTTCTTAATGTAACAGCGAAATTGGATTCAGTAACTCAGTTGAAGAAGCAAGAGAATATATTACAAATGTCACTCCACAAAACTTTAAGCAACAAGAAATAGCACCAGCATTCTTTATCCAAATTAACATAATTATAAAAAATCAAAAACAAAACTTTATATGATGCTGATTTAATTTCAAAAAGAATTCTGAAGAGCTGTCAGGGAATTTTTTCAGACATATTAAAATAAACTGTTGTTAAACCTCTTTATAATAAGACAGTTGACAAGATTTATTATAAGGCAGTTGACAAGAAAGGCTTATATAATTGTCGTCTAATTTCTTTACTGATGTCTTTTTCGTAAACATTCCAAAAAGTAATGTACTCATATCTAAGAGGAAACAGTTTACTTAACAGATCACAGTTTGGTACCAAAAAGGGCTCCTAGACTGAGAATGCTGTTTATAGATTCACTCGCAAAATATTATAACCTTTCAATAATAAAATATGGCCAGCTGGTATTTTTATTATCTTTCCCAAGTATTTGGTTACATAGATCATGTTACTCTCTGAGAAAAATTTACATTTTATGGAACCGGTGGCTTTACACACACATATTTAAATCATACTGAACTACAGAATGCAAAAAAAGTTGTGCTGAATATCTCAAACAATGTTGTAGAGAGAGAAATTTTAGTGACTAAGGAGAAACCACAAAGGGAGTTCCCCAAGGTTCAATTTTGAATCCACTCCTATTCCTCGTATAAGTGAATGGCCTTCCACTTAACAATCACCAAGCAAAATTGGTAATTTTGCAGAAGATACTAGTGTTGTAATAAATCACATTATAGAGAAAGGAGCAGAACAGATTGTTAATCATGTTATGAGGTTTTTCAAATAATTATTAAGTGGTTTTCTGGAAATGGGCTCTCCCTTCATTTTAAGAAAAACCTCTGTAATCAGTTCTGCATAACAAATGCTGTCAGACCAGCTACTGCAAGTTTTTGGGTGTACTTTGTGATGAAAAATGGAGCTGTAGGATGCTTACTGCTGTGTTGCTGAACTATCAAGCCCCATATTTTGCTCTTTGTTCAGTAGCTAGTCTTGGATGCAGACGAATCAACCTCCTGACATACTTTGCAGATTTCCACAGCTTACTGCTGTCTTGCTGAACTATCAAGCCCAATATTTTGCTCTTTGTTCAGTAGCTAGTCTTGGATGCAGACGAATCAACCTCCTGACATACTTTGCAGATTTCCACTCAATTAAATCTTAGGAAATGATTTGCTGGGGTAACTCTTCTCTCAGATTGCACAAAGGCGAGCAGTAAGAATAATATGTGGTGGTCACCTGAGTCATCATGTAGGCATCTCTTCAGGGTGTTAGAAACCTTAACTGCACCATCACAATACAAATGTTCGCTAATGAAATTAGTCATAAATAATCCATCACAATTTGAGAACAGTGATACCCATACGTACAACACTAGCGGAAAAAATTATCTTTGTTACACATTTTGAAGCTATCAGTATCCCAAAAAGTTCATTATACAGCGACCAAACTTTTTGATTATTTTCTCAACAATGTAAAATGTCTGAGCAAATCAAGTTTTAAACCTATCCTAAAATCAATTCTTTTGTACAACTTTTATTCCATGGACTGATTATTATTTAAAAACTGATATTCTGTAAAAAGGTACCTAGTGTAGTAGGCATAAAAAATAGGTTCATTGATCTTAACATATATATATATATATATATATATATATATATATATATATATATATATATATATATATCCTGTAAACTCACTCGTTCCACATCATTTCAATAAAACAGTCGTTGAAATGGTCTGTGGATCATCTAACTAACTAACTAACGAACTGACTAATAGAAGAATAACCACATGCAAGGTTTTTAAATAATTTTATTAATACACCTTGCCACAAGAAAACTGAGCCCAATAACGAAAAACCGATTTTATTTTCGAATTCAGCACAACGAGTCAGCGAAGACCACCAGTCAGACGGATTGTAACAAAAATGTAGTTGATCAGTGAGAAACTCCATAATTTGAGAATTTAGTGTTTTTATTATGGTCTTCAGTCCGAAGACTGGTTTCATGCCGCTGTCCATGCTGCTCTATCCTGTGCAAGCCTGTTTATCTCCGAATAGCTACTGCAACCTGCATCCTTTAGTGCTACACATTAGTTTATTTGATTAACCCTGATCTGTTATAGCACATTACGGTAAACATACTAAAGAAATATCAAAAGAATCAAGTGCGTTTAAAATATTATATGGACGTATTATATATTAGTTTAGTCGTAGGATAGTATTGCATCAGAAGGAAATAATCAGGCTACGTTAACAAAGTTCTAATACGCCGATGTTGGCTGTAGTTTCCATTCTCTCTCTGAAGAATGGCTAGTGGTTGTTGCGGAAGTTTTGGGCGCATTGGTACGACATGCAACAGCCGCTCCGTTTCATCGCAAAGAAATCAAATGTGGTTCTGTTCAGGGCTGTGGTCAACCTGCTCCAGCAAACACACCTGATTATAATGGCGTGGTCTTTGCTTTCTGGACAAGGTTATAGTCAATCAGACGTAGATGAAGCCCAATAGCAAATCGTTTCCACATAGTGGGATATTCTGTATTCTACCATCTCAACGATCTTCATAAACAAACTTAGTCGATTTACCACCAACTAGAGCGAATGACCTAGGTTCAAACTAGGAAAACAGCGCCAGACCATCGGTGCAAATCGACCGAGTTCCGCTGTCGCCGCAATATACGCACATAAATACTGTTGGTTCTCATATATTTTAACGTGATCTTCACCTCTTACTCATCCACTTTGACCAATGACGGTGTTGTTACGTCACTGCAAGAGTCGTGCATCCTTTCCTGTGATGGGAGACTTTTGGGCGGCAAAAGATGAACATGAAAACAGAGCCTTATGATGTCTGCGACGGATTCCTTATAAATGGTTGAAGACATTGTTAGAGACTTTTTTGTACAGTGCACCTTAGTTTGGCAATCCTCATCACTTAATTCTTATACCAAGCAGAGTTTTCTAGAAATTTACACTTGACAAACGTTTTTACTAATAGAAACCAGTAGATTCTGCTGGACGCATACCATAAACGAAAGTAAATTGGCTCTGCTCAAGGAAGCACCGACGTACTCAACAGAAACATCGGACAAGAAGTTAGTCCAACCCCACCCTCTAACGATGCGTTTACACCTGTGTGACTTTTCGTGCACATTAGGCGCATGCGACATTTTCACGAAGAGGCAAGGAGGCGCATTCAGCGGTGCAAAGTCACGCAGGTCTCAGGATTGTGCAAATTATGGTACCAAAAAAAAAAAAAAATCCCAAAAATAACAGAACCACAACTGGTCCTAACTGCGTCTTCCATACACTGCACATTAAACGCCTCATTGCGACGTCGGTGCAATCGACGCCATGCATCACTTCAAAAGAGGCAAAATTTCAGTTCTTCGTACTACACTACACGCATATAGTCTGCTACCACCCCAAGTCTATGTTGCCTGGCCAAGTGAAAACATGTAATTATAAAAGAAAAACACAAAATTTTGAATGTTCTACAGCGCAAATTTATTTCGTCTGTCAGTTTCTGCTTTACAAGGTCATCATTAATTATAGTGAGATGATGACCTAGTACGCCAAAACCGGTTAAAAAGAAAACAAATTAGTACTGTAGACATCATTGCATTATTAACTCGCTCTATCAGGCAGCGATGGAACAACCAGTTCACATGAAGACTTGCAACTGTATTTCTGTGAGTACTGGCCATTTTGTTACTTACCCGATTCCAGATGCCCATTACCTGCAGTTCCCATCGCTAGGAGCCACAATTCCTGTTGGACTTGAAACCAGTTGTCTTTGACGAGCCGTGACACTCATCTCCACTCCCTGTCGACTGGGATCTTTTTCTTTACAAAGCAGCGAGTGGTACACCATTACTTGTAGACATGTCAGACAGCCCACGTTGATAAACTAACACTTCGGGTAACATGATTCATGGTGTGGTGATGGACACGTCCAAGCACAATGGCTCCTTTCTGCTGTTTATCGCGTATCCACGTCGACAAATCGTCCTTGGCTGATTTCAAACACATACACCGAAATACGACTTCATTGCAGTGCCTTGCGTCAGTAGTGGAGAGTCACATGAGGACGTGGCATCAGTTCTACACCATCTGCATCTTCCCAAAGCGAGCTGTGTGCTCATTTCAAGGGTTGACTAATGTTTTGTCCAGTGAGCTTACATAAAAGATTTATTAGATGGGGCCAGAAGCACTATCACATTGTTTGCTGAAGTGACTGTTACCTATGTTAAGTCAATACCACCCCACATGCGTAGTAGCAAAGCAATTACAAATTTCCATCTGACGCCGATAGCGGTCGCGCGGGATCTCGCGAAACCAGTCGTGCGCATCCGCTGAGCCACACTTCCAGCAGCTCCGTATTATGAGTTCCCTCCACCACAGCAATATACACTGGAGCGCCAAAGAAACTGGTATAGGCGTGCGTATTCAAATACAGAGATATGGAAACAAGAAGAGTGTGGCGCTGCGGTCGGCAACGCGTATATACCACAACAAGTTAAATGGGGAAGTTGTTAGATCAGTTACTGCTGCTACAATGGCAGGTTATCAAGATTTAACTGAACGTGGCATTATATCGGTGCACGAGCGATAGGACACAGCGTCTCCGAGGCAGCGATAAAGTGAAGATTTTGCCGTGCGACTGTTTCACGTGTATACCGTGAATTTCAGAAATCCGGAAAATCATCAAATCTCCGACATCGATGCGGCTGGAAAAAGATCCTGCAAGAACGGGACCAACGACGATTGAAGAGAATCGTTCAACGTCACAGAAGTGCAACCCTTCCGCAAATTGCTGCAGATTTCAATGCTGGGGCATCAACAAGTGTCAGCGTGGGAACCATTCAACGAAACACCATCGATACGGGCTTTCAGAGCCGAAGGCCACTTGTTTACCCATGATGAGTGCACGACACAAAGATTTACGCCTCGCCTGGGCCCGTCAACACCGACATTGAGCTGTTAATGACTGGAAGCATGTTGCCTTATCGAGCGAGTCTCCCTTCAAATTGTATCGAGCGAGTCTCCCTTCAAATTGTATCGAGCGGATGGACGTGTACGGGTATGGAGACAACCTCATGAATCCATGTACCCTGTATATCGCCAGGGGCCTGTTCAAGCAGGTGTAAGCTCTGTAATGGCGTGGGGCGTGTGTAATTGGAGTTATATGTGACACCTGATACGTCTAGATACGACTCTGACAGGTGACACGTACGTAAGCATCGAGTCTGATCACCTGAATCCATTCCTGTCCATTGTGCATTCCGACGGACTTGGGAAATTCCAGGAGGACAATGCGACACCCCACACGTCCAGAATTGCTACAGAGTGGCTCTAGGAACGCTCAACTGAGTTTAAAGACTTCCTCTGGCTACCAAACTCCCCAGACATGAACATTATTGAGCATATCTGGGATATCTTGCAACGTGCTGTTCAGAAGAGACCTCCACCCCCTCCTACTTTTACGGATTTATGGACAGCCCTGCAGGATTCATGGTGTTTCTTCCCTCCAGCACTGTTTCACACATCAGTCGAGTCCATGCCACGTCATGTTGTGGCAGTTCTGCGTGCACACAGGGGCCATACACGACATTAGGCAGGTGTAGCATTTTTTTTCGCTCTTCAGTGTAATGTGGCTGGCGGAAGCAGCCAGTTCACTCGCGCTTGGAGCCACTTTGTTTTGGGACGTTATGTACAGTAGAAGAATCCGAATCGATGCTCCAACTCCATCGTTGTTGCTGTTGTAATAGCTGGACTCTGTTTCTTAGGCCGTGTCGCACGTAGGCGACAGAAGCGAGCAACAGCGAGCGACTTCTGGATACGCGACACTCCAGCGACAAGCAGCAACATCGGGGGAAAACTTGAGTGTCCGGCATGCGAGCGAGCATGTCGCGCTACAAGATGGCTGCTTACAGCCAACCAGCTGTTTCTGTAAAACGGCGTTCTTAACCTGTAGAATACTGTAGCTGGAGAGGAAGGCTACAGAACTAATTTTACTTAAGAAAATAAAGAGAAAAGGAATGCTGTGAATGAAATTTACAAAGGGAGGAATTTCCATGGAGAATTTCATAAGTATCGTCAACTACAAAGATCATCAGACAAGTTCTTTTTTATACGATGAAGAATTTTTAACAGCCAATAAATGTGGAGGAATGACTATTACATGACTAACTACGCTAAATACAAACATAAGAACACAGATGATCATTGAACAATTGCTGGCTGTGGTGTAGGTGTAGCGTAAGAAGTTCTTAAAGATCCTGGGTTCGATTCTCTGCTGTGCTCATATTTTTACTGACTCAGTTAAGATTCTGTATACTAAGTTTTATGTATACTGTTTGCACTGTTTCGCTAAGTATATTTTTAAGGTCTTGCCAAAGAATTTGATCTTCAAGCCTGTCCCAGTATATCACACACATTTAATTCCTAATAAATTACAATGAACCATGAAATTTTACAGATATTTAGTGATGCGAACGTAATTCATCAGCAGTCAGTGTTAAGGCCAAGCATTTCGGTTACTCTAAATAGTCTGTAAAAGCAAAGCTTACAAAATTTTTGAAAAGAAAGTAACGTAATTATTTGTCTAAAAGTATAAAATAAAAAATATGAGGGAAACGTTTGGTGCACCTCATTTTCTGTTCATGATTTCGAGCATCATTCAAAGGCGTGTAGAACATTTCTCTGATCTACTTATTTCTTCTATACAAATCATTTTATAAAATATTTGACTGATTTCTTCCATTTTTGAATTTCAAGTTTTATTCAGAAAGCATGATCTTACTGACTCCTCGTTTGGCTTCTTAACGTACTTGATTCGAAGGAAGCCTTTTTGACATTTAAATACCGCACCAATGTATCTTTTTATGTGCAAAACAGCTAGGTCTCGAACAGATGACATTTTTGACACTACATTTACAGCAGCTTTTCGTTAAATATTTCAATTTTTCCTCATCTTATTAAGTTTCCGTTCATTACCCTGATTACTTTCAAGCAGTTAAATATTTTCATGCCAAACTAGACCTCACGCTGGTCACGTTGATACCACGTTAACCTATTTCTCTCTCTTTATGTGACTATGAAAATTTGGACAAAACCTCATGGTGTAAGTTATAGGGAGTCTTGTTTTCGCTCTGCTCACGCGTTTACAAAAACGTATCGAGTGTTAATCATATGATAAAATAGTCCTTTCTGCGTGTTGTCATTTCCAAAATTCGTCGTTTCGATATTTTGAACCTTTTATGAGATACGACGATTTTTACGACCACTTGATTCCCGAAGCGCAGGAAAGGTTCGGGCGCGCCGCGAGCGACCCGTCTGAGGATATAACAACCAATATCTCAAGAATGAAAAGATATCATTGCGGGCTCAACTTTAAATACAATTTAGATATATTGGTTACATTTCATACGCAATAGTGTGTGGCCTTAAACGAACTATACGGAAAGTCTACATAATGTGATTTTTACCTCAGCAAATTCTTAAAAATTTTGTACAGCCATGTACTCAATTGCGTGCAGCACAGTAATTATGACGAACAACGAAAATAAATTCTGACCTTTATCATTTAAGGATATCAAGCTATAGGTTGCAGAAGAATCAAATTTTTTCACCGAATACTTTTCTTAAAATCGGATGTTAAGTAATTCATAGCTGCCGTCGCGTCCGCTCCACTGCTTTGTCGAGAAGACACGTGGCTGTCGCTCTATGTCTCGCGTGCTGCAGCGACAAGATTCAACCACGTTTGAATTCAAACTTCGCCAGTTGCAGCGGGAGACAGGCAGCGACACAGATGTCGCTCACGTAGGACATTTCCGTAACTACACCTGCGGTTGTGTTTTGTCGCCTGAAGTTGTCGCGCGCTGTCGCTCGCTTCTGTCGCTCACGTAGGACACGGCCTTACAGTATTATTTGTAACGTCTTCATACACTTCGAGAAGTACAAGGAAATTACATCTTCTGTTTCTCGTGTTAACTTGTTCGCTAATCTTTTCTGTTCCTGTCCAGCTTTCGTATAACGACAGTTGCCGCACCGTACTGTAACCCAACTCTCCTTACTGTTGTATACAAAGAAGTACACAACATTGCCTTCGCTATGGAAGTCGAATAGAAGACCGACAATTGACGGAAGGATTCTGTGGAAGTACCGCGCATCTGTAAAAGATATGGTGTATGCTACTGTACAGGATGCTAGTCCGTCCAGTTCTAGACTACTGTTGCAGCGTTTGGATTCCAGAACTTATGAATGCTCGCAGAACTGAAATGGGAATCTTGAAAGAAAGACGACGTAGTTTTCGCGAAACGCTGTGGAGTAAATTCAGAGAACAGTTATTTAGAGAACAATTATAGGTTACCCCCACAGGACAACGAAGAGAGCTTGAAATTATTCTTCCATCCGTGAGGGCGCAGCCATTGCGAAACCAACACCGACTCAAAGGAAAGCCTCGGGCTTGTTCGTGACGTCACGTCAGCTAGGCAAGGCGAACGCCAGGTCTGTTGCAAGCATACTCATAATGGTGGTGTCTCCCTCTCTGACACAGGAAAATGTGAAACTATTGGCGGTAGTTGACCAACACACATTGTTCTGAGAGATTTCTGCAATCAATTAATTGTGCAATTCACTACACTTCTTAACAAATAGTGTACTCCGGAACTTAATTTTCCACCTGTTTTAAGGATTGACATACAAAAACAACTTCATGGTCCAGCAGCAACATAATTCGTGCTTCTTTACCTTATTTATAAATCTGAGGAAGTTACGTTTGTACTGGGTTGCTTTTACAAGAAACTGTGAACATATTGGTGCTCTTCTTTAGGTGTCTTGGTTGACTATGGGGTGAGGAGCACTGAATGTTAATGAAATATCTTGCGATTGTTCACGTTTGGGGATGGGGTTGGGGACAGAAGAAGAGGCAAAAGAGAGATACTTGTTTTATCAAATAAAATTTATTTATCTTGTAAAGTTTCTCCTTTCAGTTGCAAGAGGGGAATGTTTATCTTTTCTAATGTGCATGTTTAAAAAAGTTTAAGCTCAGCAGTATTTTCGATGTATGAAGCTATTTTGTTTCCTGTTTAGAATTCCTTTCGTTGAAAACGACTGTAATCTAATGACTGGCAACAGTTGGACATTTACACATGTAAATTAGTTCACATTTCCAGTGATGATGTCAAACGAAAATAAATAAATAAAAGAAACGAGTTCATTGTAAGGAGGTTGGGGTAAGTTTCGATAACAAAATGGATCAAGTAAATATAGTTACTCGAATGTAAAATTTCCGAAGCTTGCAATGGGGCAAAGCATCTTCTCATATTGATCTACGTTTGTTTCGACAGGATTCAGTAATACAAAACTATGATCTTCATTTGTAGCTTTACGATAGTAAGAAAATCTTTCATCTAAATAAAACTGTAGAATCCAAAATAATACCAAACATTTTGTCCAAAAATAAGAGATTTATATTGATAAACGCGCCCAGGCGTTTCTGCCTGCAACAGACCTGGCGTTCGCCGTGCCTAGCTGACGTGACGTCACGAACAAGCGCCGAGGCCTTCCTTTGAGTCGGTGTTGGCGAAACTCAGGACACCGCCGTCAGCGCTGCTATTATCGCATCTCGTTGCCAACAGCTCTGGCGATGGTCTGCTCATACGAGTATAAAGGCTGTGAGTGTGTGGTTCAGGAGCGCACAACGACGCCTCATGAAGGAAGACTGGGGTTCGAAACCGTTACGCACTGCCGTCTAATGAACAAAATACTAGCGTGCGGAATATCAGACCGTGTGATTGTATTGAAGAGTTTCTACCAAACAGAACGCAGCATGTCATTCTCAACGGAGAGACGTAAAAAAAAATTCGGCTGGCTCATACTGTTCTGTACACAGAAGTCGCAACGTCAGAAAATTGTATTGAAATGCAGAAAGAACTACAGAGGATCGACACAATGCAAGGAGTGGCAACTGACCTCAGTATAAAAAAACGTAACGTATTGCGAATACATAGACAGTTACAGCCTTTAGCGCATAATTACAGGATTGCAAAACAATCACTGGAAGCAGTTACTTCCACAAAACATCTAGGAGTATGCTACGGAACGAGCTGAATTGGAACGGCTACATGAAATTAATCGCGGGAAGGGCAGATTCCAGACTGAGATCCGTTTGAATAATCTTCATGAAATGAAGTCCATCAACAAAACATTCGTCGTCCAATAGTTGAACATTGCTGGTTAGTCTGGGACCCATACCAGATAGGACTGATAGCGAAAATAGAGAATATCCAAAAAGAGCAGTGTGTTTCCTTACAGGTTCACTTATTAAAAGCGAAAACGTCGCGGAGATGCTCAGTGAGTTCCTGTGGCAGACGCTGCAAGAGTGCCGTCCAGCATCACAGTACGGTCTACTGTTGTATGTATCTCGTTCCTACGTGTATCTGTGGAAAGACTATGAAGATAAAATTAGAGAGATTCGAGCCCACACAGCGGCTTATCAGCAGTTGTTCTGTCGTGAGTCATACGCGAGTGGAACTGCAAAATGGGGAAGTGAAACTGGTACACAAAGTATCCTCCGCCATACTTGCTTGCGGAGTGTAGATGTGGAAACAGATGTAAGGTTTAACGTCCCGTCGACATCGGGATCATAAAGGGGCTGGCTTCGATACTTCAACCCTCCCCCCTCCCCTTTCTGCGCTCACCCATCAACATTGCCGTACAAATTTACTTTACAGATCAAAGTGTTTGCAGCATGTCACGAGGGCACAGTGAAACATAAGCTTTTCACTCCCCGTAAAGAAGGAAGAGGCAGCTGCTGCACCCTTCTGAAAATAACAATTATTGTCATTTATCAAAAGTTAAAATTACTCCTTCGGAAAATAAAAAGTGTCGTCATTTTTTTTTTCAGGTGCAATGCCTCTAATCATGGAAGTCGACGCACCACGGCACCGTAGCTCACCGCTACGGGAGTCAAGGTAAAATGGCGCAGTCTACCCACAAAGCGGAGTACCACGCCGCATTTCATCATTTGCATTTAAAGGGTAACAATGCTGCAACTGTCCATGCCGAGTTGGTGGAAGGATATCCGGACACAGGGGAACGCGAATACTTGCGACCCCCGACATTTGTGGCTTTACTTGCTACTGAGGGTTGGGGGGTACCCTTTTCTCCTCCTACTCCCAAACAACCCCTGGAATTCCCCTGAAGAGTGTACACACATTTGCGGTTTTACCTGCTCCGAAGGAATAACGAACGCTGGTCGAATCATAAGTCCTTAAACTCATTTTGACTCCGAAGTTCCTAGTGCGCAATTTCGAAGATCTTCGAAAGAATATACTCCAAAAAACTGCTGCAACACGTTGAAGACGAACGAATACTACCAGACGCCCAATTCGGATTCAGATGCGGCCACTCAACGACACACCAGCTGCTGGGGCTGGTAGAAGAAGCCCTGGACGCCAGAGAACGCAGGGAATACTTCGCCGCGATATTTCTGGATATATCGCGCGCATTTGACTCAGTGTGCCACGAGGGCGTCCTGTACAAATTACTAGTGCAGGGGGTACCCGTGTCACACGTCGAACTACTCAAGAGCTACCTAGAAGGTAGAACCTTTCACGTGAGAGCACAAGACGGAACGTCAACCATCAGACGAATGAACGCAAGCGTGCCACAAGGGAGCGTGCTTGGCCCACTACTGTATATAATGTATACAGCGGACACGCCACTAATCGACAGGGTACACCTCGCCCTATATGCTGACGACACATCATTGTACTCTCGCAGTACAAACCCAGACCACCTACAACAAAGACTGTAAAGAACCTGCGACGAACTAGTAAGATGGGCAACAAAATGGCGCCTGTCATTCAATGCAACAAAAACGCAAGCCATTCCCACCTGCCGCAGACCAGTACCAAGAAACTACCGGATGATACAAATAAGAGGAACCCCAGTACCATGCACAACAACAGCCAAGTATCTGGGTGTAGCACTGGACAGGTACTTAACGTGGAAACCGTACATCGAGGATATAAGACGAAAAGGCTACGCCAGGCTGAAGGAGCTATATCTTCTTATTAATCCGACGTCGTCACTACCACCACGACTAGCAGTCATCCTATACCTTTCACTAGTGTGACCGGTCCCACTCCTAACAATAAAGATAAGACAGTCTGCAACCGTCTTCTACCAGCAGACCAGAGAGTCATCAAACCCACTGATAAAGAGTCCATCGGCTGGCGACAACCAGATGGCCAGACCTACTGCGTCAGTGAGAGAGAGTGAATGAGATCAAGCACATACGAGTGAATGTGAGAATGAATGCCTCCAGTAACTCAAAAATACAACCTCCCCCCCCCATAGAAAGAGTGAATGGACATCCTACCCAATCACTGTAAATACTACCCCCCCTACCATTAGGAATAGTGAATAAAAGTACTCCCCCAGAACTGTAAATACAGCCCCCCCACCCTTAGGAATAGTGATCGAAAAACGTCCCACATGCAAATACAACCCTCCCTAGGTTTAGTCAAACAAATAAACTGCCAACTATAGAGCAGTCAGAAATCAACCCCCCCCCCCCCTTAGCATATAAGTCACCCCCTTCACAATAATTAGCATTTTCGTGAACAGCCAAAATGCGGACTTCTGCAAACAAGTTTGCCGGCAAGTCATCCATAGTTGGGAAAAATGAATCGTGTTGAAAGGTCAGTACGTAGCGAATAACTGTCGCCCTAACCAAGTTTGATGGTGGCAGCTGGATTTCCTCGAGGTGATAATTAGAACTTTGTGAGCACTCCTCGAAAGTACTGGCAAAGTAAGAACCAACTTGGAATGTTTTCGCTGTCTTCTCTCATTGATCTACATGATAACTCTGCAATTCACAATTAAATGCCTGGGAGATGCTTCATGTCCGTGTCCTTAAAGGCTCCCGTAAACGATCAAAATAGTTTGTCGAATTTGCTGCTTTGTACCCTCGAGTTCGTTAAACAAGTTTGTCAACTTTAACATCACTTTCGAAGCAGTGTCATGTTGCGCATATGGCGTCGCGAAGTATTCTGAAACTGGTGGCAAAGGCTACCAATGCAGAGAAAGAGCATTTCTTGCACTCTGAAAGGACAGTCAAACTTTTAATAACTTGTTAGAATTACTTCGACCTCACATTGAAAAGTAGATACAGTCACATTTGAAAAATACCTTAATTTTCCGGAGCAATTTTTGAAATTTTAGAAAAAGTGTGGAGGACATAAAAAGTGAATGCCACCATTTAAAAATGGAATAATAAAATGAATTCTGTCATAGGACTGACTAGAGGAACAAGTATGAGAAGTGTTCCAAGGTACAACATTCTCCCCTCTACCGTTTTGGTAATAGCAGGTGATCTATCGTTTTTATCCATATAATCCTTTGATCTTAGTTTCCACAATTCTGGAGACTCATGATACAAAGAAATAAACTGTAACAGAAATTCTTTTTCGCTCAAAAGGCGTGGCGAAATATCGACATTTGTATTGCCCGTCATCTTGGAAGTCCGACAAACAACTGGCTTTCATCTGACAAACGCAAGGGTAAATCTACATCTACATTTACATCCATACTCCGCAAACCACCTGACGGTGTGTGGCGGAGGGTACTTTGAGTACCTTTATCGGTTCTCCCTTCTATTCCAGTCTCGTATTGTTCGTGGAAAGAAAGATTGTCGGTATGCCTCTGTGTGGGCTCTAATCTCTCTGATTTTATCCTCATGGTCTCTTCGCGAGACATACGTAGGAGGGAGCAATATACTGCTTGACTCCTCGGTAAAGGTATGTTCTCGAAGCTTCAACATAAGCCCATACCGAGCTACTGAGCGTCTGTCCTGCAGAGTCTTCCACTGGAGTTTATCTATCATCTCCGTAACGCTTTCGCGATTACTAAATGATCCTGTAACGAAGCGCGCTGCTCTCTGTTGTATCTTCTCTATCTCTTCTATCAACCCTATCTGGTACGGATCCCACCCTGGTGAGTAAAATTCAAGCAGTGGGCGAACAAGTGTACTGTAACCTACATCCTTTGTTTTCGGATTACATTTCCTTAGGATTCTTCCAATGAATCTGTCTGGCATCTGCTTTACCAACGATTAAAATTTATATGGTCATTCCATTTTTTTCTATGCCTCGTGATGACTGGGTGTTGTGTGCTGTCCTTAGGTTAGTTAGGTTTAAGTAGTTCTAAGTTCTAGGGGACTGATGACCATAGATGTTAAGTCCCATAGTGCTCAGAGCCATTTGAACCATTCCATTTTAAATCTCTCCTAATGCCTACTACCAGATAATGTATGGAATTAACTGCTTCCAGTTGCTGACCTGCTATGTTGTAGCTAAATGATAAAGGATCCTTCTTTCTATGTATTCGCAGCACATTACGCTTGTCTACAATGAGATTCAATTGCCATTCCCTGCACCATGCGTCAATTCGTTGCAGATCCTCCTGCATTTCAGTATAATTTTCGATTGTTACAACCTCTCGATATACCACAGCATCATCCACAAAAAGCCTCAGTGAACTTCCGATGTTATCCACAAGGTACTGATCATGAGTTAGAGCTTCTCTTCAATACTTTCAATGGTTTACATGAAAACATCCCCTTCACAAAAGAACTTCAGAATGAAAAAGGTGAACTTAACTTCCTTGATTTAACAATTTCTATACGGAATAGTTCCTTCAATTTCAACATTTTCCATAAGGAAACGTATTCAGATAATGTCATCTCTGCTGACTTAACTCATCCAAAAGCTCATAAACTGGCGTTTTTTTTCATTCTGCCATTCACCGTATGGTAACTACTCCTTTATCACCTGCCGATCAACAAAAAGAATTGAATGTCTCCTAATGAAAAAATATAACTGTAACGTCTCCTTCTCTACAGATAACAGTTTAAAGAGAAATCTTGTACATTCAGTAGAGATCGCCGGCGATTGGTTTTACAATTCAGGGGTTTACAAACTAACTTGTAACAACTGTCCTTCGTATTATATTGGTCAAACAGGCAAAGCTGTGAAAACAAGATATGAAGAACACCTATTAGGTAAAAAAGGAGCGAATATACACACTTCTACTTTTGCTGAACACCTCCCGATAGTCAGTCATACGCCAAAACATTTGGAAGACACTGTTATCCTACACTGAGAAGACAAAGAGCTTAGATTAGATCTGTGGGAAGAGTTACAAATTTTCAAACATCTTGAGCTCAAGGACGGTAATATACTGAACGACCAGTTGAACCTTGCTTGTAGACAATTTTTCGAAGGTTTTAAACCTGTACTGTTTACGGTATAACATTAATGCTGGTAACTGTGGTGGTTTATTTCCTATGATGCACCTTCAGTGCTTTAAGCTCACTACCCCTTATGTAATGGTGGTTTTTTCACGATGTATGTTTGCTACTACATCGGCCCTTATGTGATTTTTGCCTGGCTCTAAAAAAAATGTTTCTCCTGCGAATGTGTATTAACAGGATCGTGTACCAGTGTTCATAATTCGTTCTTGACAAGAGCCATTATTGTCTATTTTAAAGTTCTGACATGTATACCGTTTGTGGGCTTCACTAATATAATAATCCAATTTTTTTTATATTTTGGGTGTATATGCCACTGGCCGTAAGTTTCTTGGCGTAAGCGCCACCTGCTTTTTTGATGTATAACTACATTATTTGTACCAATACTCCCATACTGTTATAAGGGAGTGTTAATTTGCTTCCTTTTTTTTATTGTTACTCTACCTAAGGACGTTATTAATACTGATAATTTACACGTTGCCTTTGTACGCCAATTGGCACATGTTTCTCAACACGAGCGCCACCTGCCCTGTTTTCAGAGTAACTACATTCGCCGATTACACTCAGTCGGTTGTGAGATCTGCAAGATCCATGAGCTATTTTATATTAACGTGACAAACCCTAATTCTAGGGCTATATTTTATTTTTGACACATTGATCTATGCCGACAATTGTAAAAACGGCGATGGTACATTAGTTCTTACTAATGTAAAATTGTAAATACCAGTCGTCGTAATCATACTTCTGTAATGCAAGAGTTCTCTAATTTGTCTTAAAATTTATTCTTGGCTTATAAGTTTCATACATCTCCGGCGGTACACCGCAAGGTTACCGCCCTTCGATTGTGCCATTCCAGCACCAATCGAAGTGCTAGGTGTTCCAGGTGCGAGCCAGCCAGCCAGCCAGCCAGCCAGCCAGCCAGCCCAGCCGAGCAGAACCGTAGCGGTCCAGCAGCAGCAGCAGCAGCGGTCCCGGCCTGCAGCAGCGGTCCCGCCGGCAGTAGCCAGCCAGTCCTCCAGCAGCAGCAGCGGTCCAGCCAACAGCAGCGGAAGCAGCAGCAGCAGCAGCAGCAGCGGCGGTGGCGACGGCGGCGGCAGCAGCAGCCCCGGCCCCGTCCGCGGCAGCAGCAGCAGCTGCGGCGTTCCTGCCCCCCGCCGTCGCCGTCGCCGTCGCCGTCCAACCCTGGTCTTCGGCCGTCTTCGTCTTCCTCCGTCTTTGTCTTCGTCTGTCCCCAGTTTGTGTCCTTTCCTTTTCGTTCTGTGCGTTATTGTTTCTCCCTGTCGTCATGTCCGCCCCCAACACCACCGCCACCACTACCACCACCGCCAAAGTCTATACTTCCCCTTCCGCCGCCTCCACCACTATAGCATGGTGTGCCCAGTCCCACCCCCCCTCGTTCCATTCCACCTCTTCTCACTCTCCCTTCGCCCTCGCTCTTTGTCGCCCCCTCTCCAGCTTCTTCCTCCCGCTCCTCTCGATCTGATCCTTTCCCCCCACTCCCCCAGCCTGTCACTGCAGCTCCGGCTCGGGTGGTGGCCCGTCGGGCCACTGTCCATGCCCAGATTTCCCCGTCGCCTTCGCCATCACCGCCGCCACCGCCACCGTCATCGTCGCCATCGCCTTCACCGTCACCGTCACCATCTCCGTCACCGTCACCATCTCCGGCGCCGTCTGCTGCGTCCACGCCGGGACCTGCCCCTTCCCACCACCTCCCTATAGCTCCCGTCCCTCATATCACCACCTGCCCTCCTGCTGCCATTAAGCGCCCTAGTGGCACCACCACCTCCTCTGCTCCCAAAAAGGCCCCGCCCCGTCCTCCTTCTCCCCCCGAGATGCCATGGATGTCTCCCCACCTGGCCCTGCTCCCTCCGCCTCCTCCTTCTCCTCCCCCCCCTCTCTATACAAATACCTCCTCTCCCGTCCCGATCCTGCCCTTCTTGAGGCCCGGAATCTCTCCCTCCTCCTCCGCCAACACTTCCCTGGTGCCCCCATCTCTCTCCTCACTCCCAGATGGGATTCTGTTCTCATCTCCTCCCCCAGCCCCACCCTCCATACTGACATCCTCTCCCGCCTCCCCATCACCCGTTTTGGCCCCAACGCCTCCCTCGCCCCTGCTCCTTCTCCGTCTCCTACCCGCCAACCCCAACCCCTGCATCGCTCGCCGACCCTCACCGCCGTGATCACTCGGCTCAGTCCGTCGATCACGGAGGAGGAGGTGTTGGGGGAGCTCAAGGCGCATCCCACGCTGGAGGTGCGGACGGTCCGCCGCATTTTCAACTCGGCCGGCCCCACTCGCCTTATGCGGGTTTTCTCCGAGGACGCCCCCTCCATTGACCGTCTCCTGAAGGAGGGTGCCCTCCTCTTCCACCAGCGCTACAAGGTCGACCCCTCCCGTTACCCTCAATCCCTGCACTGCCAGAGGTGTCTGCACTATAATGCACACCCAACAGCTGAGTGCCGCGAGGCCCCCACCTGCCCGCATTGTAGGCAAGCGCACTTCCTCCGGCAGTGCCCTAACCTTCAATCCCCTCCCTCCTACAATACCTGCAATCTCCCCCATCCCACTTACTCCCAAAAGTGTAAAGTTCGACCCCCTCCGACCACTCCTGGACTCACCGTCCCTGTCCGTCCCCTGGACGCCCCCACCCCTCCTGGCAATTCCCTTCGTCCCCCTCCCACCGCTGAGGACATCATCAGGTTCCTCACCATCGTCCTTCAAAATGTTCATCCCTTTCAGCGCCCCCACACCCTCCAGCAGATCTCCCTCGCTGCCCATTCCATATCCCACCTCAAGATGTACGCCACCTACTCCAACAACCAGGCCCATTTCACCTTCTCCCGTCTTGACACCCTCGTCTAAATCCCTGTCATGGCGCGACAGCAACGTATCCTTTTCAACAATATCCGCTCCCTTCCCACCAACAAGAACCTTTTCCTGCACACCCTTGCCACCCACCGCGTGGATGCCTTCCTCCTCAATGAAACCTTCCTCCAACCTCACCACTCCATTCACACCTCACCCTATCTCCTCCACCGCTCCGATAATCCCCTCCCAATTGCGCGTGGCGGAGTTGCCAGATCCCCGTTCGGCTCCAACCTCTCCTTCCTGACCCCACCAAACACCTGATCCTTAGTCTCTTCTTCCCCGACATTACCGTTACCTGCGCCACCAGCTATGTCCGCCCTAACGCCCCTATTCCCTTCGACTTCCTCTCCCACATCGACCGTACCTTCTCCTCCTACGTGATCGCCGCCGACCTCAACATCCATAGTCGTTCCGCTGCCCAGTTACGGCGGTGGCATCAGTTCCTCTCCTCCCTTCAAGGCGACCTCATCCCCATCCCCCAGCACACCCGTCCCGAATCCAACTCCACTCCTGATGTTATCCTCTCCTCCCCCAACCTCCTTGGCCGCAAAACGGTGGATGTCCTGGAGCATATTGGTAGCGACCATCTCCCTGTCCTCCTCACCATTTCAGACGGTCGTCGCCCCCGCCCCGACCCTCGTAATGACCCTCCCCCTAAGTACATCCATGACTATTCCCGTGCCGATTGGAATGCCTACCGGGCTACCCTTTCCACCCTGGTCGATAGCCACCCCTTCACCTACCACCACCCTGACGATGTCACCCATGCCGCCTCCTTTCTCCAGCAGACCTTGTCTGAGGCCGTGGAGGCCCACGTTCCTACTGTCGCCGTCCACCCCCACCATCCTACCTCACCTCCACAGGCCGTCCTCCTCCCCCGTGAATCCCATCGTCTCTACCATGCTTTCCTCCGCACGCGTGACCCGGACACACTATGACGCCACCGGCAACTCCAGCGACACATTCGTAATTTGCTCGCGGCTAAGAAACGCCGGGACTGGCGACAGACATGCACCCGTTTAACTACTACCCTACCTATCAACTCGTCCAAGTTTTGGTCAGCCTTCCGTCGCCTTACCGGAACTAAACCCTCCCCCTACTATCGTCTTCTCCATGATGATCACCCTTTCCCTGACACCCTTAGTAAGGCGAATCACTTTGCCTCCTATATCTCCGATGTATTTTCCATCCCCGATGATCCCCAGTTCGATTACTCCCTCTTCCCGGATATCCTCGATCGAACTGACACCTCTGTCCCTCCCCTCGCTCCTGGTTTTCAGTACTTGGACAACATTGCACACACGGAACTCAATGCCCCTATCACTACTCAGGATCTCATTGCTACACTCCGCACAAAACGCAACACCGCTCCTGGTCACGATCGTATCACCTACCGTCACCTTCGTGAAGCTCCTGTCTCTTTCCTCTCCACCCTGGCCAGGCTCTACAATGTAGTCCTGTCCACCGGTTACTACCCCGACTGTGGAAAACCTCCCGTATCCTCATGTTCCTTAAGCCTGGGAAACTGCCGTCCACCGTCTCCTCCTACCGTCCCATCAGCCTTACCTCGGTCTTCAGCAAGGTCCTGGAATCCATCCTCACCCGACGCATCCACCAGCATCTCCGCCAGCACCGCCTCCTTCCCGTTACCCAGTGTGGCTTTCGGCCGTCCTTCTCTTCCGATGACCTTCTCCTTCACCTCACTCATCTCCTTTCTGAACAGCTTAATTCCCGTCACTCCGCAATCTTCCTCTCCCTGGACCTCGAACGTGCATATGACCGTGTGTGGCATTCCGGTCTCCTCTTCAAGCTCCAAACCTTCGCCCTTCCCATTAACTACGTCTGTCTGATCGGCTCCTTTCTCTCCCGCCGTCCTTCCTATGTCACCATCCATAACACAGATTCCTACACCTTTTTCCCCTCTGCCGGTGTGGCCCAAGGCTCCGTCCTCTCCCCCCTTCTATACCTTTTGTACACGGCGGACATGCCGCCGCCGTCACCCCCCATCCACCTTCTCCAGTTCGCCGATGACACCGCCTTCCTTGCCCTTGCCCCCACCCTACAGCACTCCCAACACCTTCTCCAATCCCATCTTGACCGGCTCACCGCTTGGTGCAACCAGTGGTTGCTCAAGGTCAATCCCTCCAAAACCCAGGCGATCATTGTAGGCAAAACCACCCCTTCCTTCCGCCTCCTTGATTTCTACATCACCATCTATGGCCGTCCTATCGCCCTCACTCCCACCCTTAAGTACCTTGGCGTCACCGTCGACCATCGCCTCTCCTGGACTCCCCACCTCCGGACAATCCAAGCCAAGGCACGCTCCCGACTCAGTCTCCTCAAGCTCCTCTCCGGCCGTACGTGGGGTTTGGACCCCTCCACCATCCTCCACACCTATAAATCCCTCATTCGCCCTATCCTTTGTTATGCCCATCCGGCTTGGATCTCCGCCCCCCCACCTTTTATAAATCCCTCCAAATCCTTGAACGCCATGCCCTCCACCTCACCTATCGCATCCGTCTCCCCTCCCCTACGCGGATCCTCTACGATCTCATCCCCTTCCCCCACCTCCTCCTTTTCCTTGAAAGGATACGGATCCTGTACACCTCCCATAAACTCGACCCTCCTCACCCGCTCATCTCCCCGATCCTCTCTCACCCCCGCCCGCTGCCGCGCCTGTATTCCCACGTCCCACCCGGTCTCCATCTCTCCACCCTCCTTACCCTCTCCCAAGGTGGCTTCCGCCAGCTCCCCCTCCCTGATGATGTCCTCCTCCCCTCATCTACCCCTCCTATCAACTTTGACCCTGCCCCACCCCCCACTTCCGGTGTCCTTTCCTTTAGGCACCCTCCCTCCCTTCCCTTCTCTTTCCTTTTCCCCCATCCCCTCCCTCCACCCCTCTTCCCCAGGGCTTCCCCTCCCCCTTCCTCCCTCCCCCTATCTCCCCTGCCCGTGGCATCTCTGCTCTCCCTCTCAGTCTCCCACTCCCCTTCCTCCTCCTCCTCTCTTGGCAGGTCCCCGGACTCGCACACGCATAGTGAACATTCGCGCGCCGGAGGTCATCGCCATTAGTGTCTCGTGTGTGTGCCTTCGTTTGTGTTTAGTGTTTGTTCGCTGAAACGCCACCACTGTTCACGTGTACCATCGCCATCATCCCTGTTTTGTGCGCCGTGTCGACTAGTGTCAGTGTTGTTTTCTCGTCAGGCGTGAACGGCTCGTGTTTTTTGTTTTTTGGTGTCCACATTGTTTTGCCCGCCATTTTTGATTGTATTCTCTGTGTCCCCTCTATTTATTACTTATTGTAAATCTCAAGGCTGAAGAGCGGCGTACTCAGCTGCTGACAGCCCGCCTTGTGTAAGGTGATAAAAATTACAATAAAGAAAAAAATATATATATAAGTTTCATACTTTTCTAATGTAAGCTATCTCCCTCCATTTATCCCTCCTATCAACTCTGATCCTCACCCCCCTTCTTTCCTCTGTCCTTTTCCTGGGGCCCCCCTTCCATCCTCTTTTTTCCCCACCTACCCTCTCTCTGCCCCCCTTCTCTCCCCCGAGTCCTTTTGCATTTCCCTCCTCTGCCTTTTCCCAATCCCTCTCGCGCCTGCCCTGCGCCTCCCCCCCCCCCCCTTATGAGTCCTCTCCCTCATTTGGTTCGCCCACCCCTTTCGTTGTTTCCTCTCCTTCCTCCTTGTTTTCCCCCTCATCTGTCCAGGTCCCCCCCCCCCCATCTGCCCTAGGCTATGGTGTGTCCTCTTTGTGCCGACATTTTAGTGCAGTGTTTACAGTGAGTGTTCAGTGTTGTGCGGCTTCTCCGAAGTGTTGCGAACAGACATCATACTGTCGCTGGGTGTGCTTTTATATCTCTTGCAAACAGAAACCAGACTGTCGCCATGTTTTTTAATTGTCTGTCTACTATGTTACCTGTCTGCTTCCTGTGTATTTTATGCGCTTTGCCAACCCTTCGCTTTATGTTTTAACTTTCCACAATTTTCCACCGTTTTACAATTTAAGTCACCGTTTTATCGCCTGCTTTTATTGTTTCTTAACTTCTTCTTACGTTTTACAAAGTCTGTAGGCTGCAAAGCAGCGTAATAAGCGGCTGCCAGCCCGCATCCCTTCGGGGGGAATCGAAATTCAATAAAGAAAAAAAAAACTAATGTAAGCTATGATGCTCATTGCCCTTAGGTTACCTTCTGAAGAAGACAAATTTATATTTGTCGAAACCTGGGTAAAGAATTTCTTTATTCATTGCAACTGGTCGGCTGTTCATAATTTTATCATTTATGTATATTGTGAATAGCAACGGTCCTATGACACTCCCCTGCGGCACACCTGAAATGGTCATTCTTGTTTGTCAAATCTGCAGCCAATAAAAATCTCTCTCCAACTTGTCAAAGATAGAACCAGACTGCCAAAGTAATCTGACAGCCACGTGGAGTTGGGCAAATTGTTTGATCGTCTACGCACGCCGTAAGTACGCACCTGGTTTTTCTCGCGGTGCCGCGTTGTGGGGCCGGTCGCAGTGTGTTTCGTTGTGCTTTTCGCCCGCTGGGCGGGCAGCCGCTGCCGGCTATCACAGTGGCGGGCGTGACCGAGGCCGCGTCCCCGCCTGGCGCAACACGGCGCGCCACTCTGGCTGCACTGACAGCGTCGCCACCTCAGCTGGCGGTTCCGCACGCGCCGACACACGCTACTCTGCTGTACAGATGGGAAGCGCCGACCAGTTCACACCGAAACCGGCATTTTAGTTCTGGATAACCGGTATTTATCGGTATCAGTTTGGACTCGGTTATAACAGCTGTTTTATTCCTTGCTATTAATCGGGTAAAAAAGCCGAAATGTCGGTAGCCGTAGCAGCAGTGTGTAAGGTGTCAGGTAAATCCAACACCTTCCATGAAAACCCTGACATGATAGCAAATCCGGCAGTATGTCAAATAGCTCCGAATAAATCCTGACATTAAATTAACCAAAGTAATACGATTAACGAGTGAGCAAATGGAATACCACAGACTAACACAAGAACGCCTAAATGCATGTCATACCTTCCCACCGTGAAACAGACGCAGTTCCGACGGGAGAAACGAGAACAGAAGCCGAGAGCAGAGTCGTGTAGGCTAGGAGGCCCTACGATAAGGGACGGACACCCACATCACCGGCCGATCGCCAAGAGCAGCCCCCAGTCCATGTTAAAAGGTAGGGCCCTCCAGAAGAACAGTATAGGTCTTACGATAACACTAAAAGGGCCACACCACCTGCAAGTTTTAGACTATACATGTCTCTGTCACGTAGCAAACATTAAAAACATTGCCCCACCACGAAAAGTATAACATGTCTCATTGGATAGACAGAATTTTTGTAGGTGGAGCTTAAGGTTAACATTGAGACCCTGATTGGTCAGTTGAAAACAAAGCCAGATACCTTTTTCTTAAACCAACTTCGGTAAATTGTAGTAAAGAGAAGTTCGAGAGAGTGGCTACCGAGACGGCGAGGTGTGTGGAGCTGCGCCACCTGCCACCCCCTGACACTGCCTAACCAACAACAAGGTAATGAACGCACGCGATGCCGCATAACAGGGCATAAAGCTTCACTCAGAACTGCAGAAGTCTCATCTGTTACACCCCCGTTTTGCGTAATACTAGTGTCGATCGTCAATTGAAGTTCATGGTATTCACATTTGCTACTTGAAGTTAAAATCTGAAACGCGATGATTTTTCTGTTATATAATTACTGAGAAGCCACATCAGCCGCTGCAATTTACGACAAGTTAAATAAGTAATTAAAGATAATTGAGGGTCACTGTAGACCATTTTAATAGCTTTCTCTTTTATGAAACTTAATTTAAACCTAGATTATAGATGTCATATGGCATAGGTCATCCTTCGATCCATTATAGAACTTGGAAACCCATTCAGGGAATATTCGTTCACATTTTTGTTGAACGCAGTTGGTTTTTATCATCCTGTATTAAAATATTTCCTTTTATCAATAGTGCAATTTATAAACAATGTTTTGTGAGTAGAATAAAAATTCCAATGGTAAACGTAACTGCTTTTTCGATGTTATTTTACCAGCTAACTAAAAATAGGAAAGCCTTGAACCCCTTCCACTACATTTAGTTAGTATTAACATTCTTTTACAG